>NC_082716.1:71241304-73641304 GCF_030144855.1 Hypanus sabinus
TTCTGACTATCCACTCAATCAATGCCTTTCATCATCTTATACGCCTCTGTCAGGTCACCTCTCATCCTCTGTCACTCCACGGAGAAAAGGCCAAGTTCACTCAACCTATTCTCATAAGGCATGCTCCCCAATCCAGGCAACATCCTTGTAAATCTCCTCTGCACCCTTTCTATGGCTTCCACATCCTTCCTGTAGTGAGGTGACCAGAACTGAGCACAGTACTCCAAGTGGGATCTGACCAGGGTGCTAGATAGCTGTAACATTAGCTCTTGGCTCTTAAACTCAATCCCACAGTTGATGAAGGCCAATGCACTGTCTGCCTTCTTAACCACAGGGTTAACCTGTGCTGCAGCTTTGAATGTCCTGTGGACTCAGAACCCAAGATCCCTCTGATCTTCAACACTGCCAAGAGTCTTACCATTAATACTATATTCTGCCATCATATTTGACTTACCAGAATGAACCACCTCACACGTATCTGGGTTGAACTCCATCTGCCACGTCTTAACCTAATTTTGCATCCTATTGATGTCCAACTGTAACCTCTGACAGCCCTCCATGCTATCCACAACACCCTCATCCTTTGTGTCATCAGCAAATTTACTAACTCATCCCTCCACTTCCTCATTTATAAGTCATTTATAAAAATCTCAAAGAGAAGGGGTCCCAGAACAGATCCCTGAGGGACACCACTGGTCACCGACCTCCATGCAGAATATGACCCGTCTACAACCACCCTTTGCTTTCTGTGAGAAAGCCAATTCTGGATACACAAAGCAAGGTCCCCTTGGATCCCATGCCTCCTTACTTTCTCAATAAATCTTGCCTTGCTGAAACCCATATACACTACATTTACTCCTCTTCCTTCATCAATGTGTTTAGACACATCCTCAAAAAATTCATTCTGGTTCATAAGGCACAATGTGCCTTTGACAAAGCCATGCTGACTATTCCTAATCATATTATGCCTTTTCAAATATTCATAAATCCTGCCTCTCAGGATCTTTTCCATTAACTTATCAACCACTGAAGTTAGCATTTGTCTGTTTTTTATGAGGCTGAGTTGCCCACTTGACACTCAACCCAACACAAATGGAAAGCATGCAAGGAGCCGGTCAGATTCGAACCCAGGCCCACTTGCCTCAAAGTCTGGTGTGCATACCACTACATCACAGGTCAGCTTTTGAAGGAAGTTAACAGACAGCATTAGCTGGCAAAAGTAAAGCAGGCAACTGTCACATTATTTGGGCAGTGCTGGATGTATTCGGCTTAAGGTAGCTCCCAAAGACAACTGGGGGTAAGATGACCGCAGCCTATCAAAGAAAATTCATGAGCTGAAGATGTGAATGCACAGAAAGCTGCATTTTTAGTTCTCCATCCATACTGTAGAAATAGATTTCCCAAGATTTATTCACAAGTGACAGACTTCAATAACAAAACTTACCAGAGGACACAAAGATCATGCTCACAGGTTCGTTCCTTAACTCCTCTTTTCCCCGTAACATTCATTTTGCCCCCTCATCTTCTCAACAGTGGCTGTGACATTTCAGTTTGACGAATGAAGATGTGACCTTATAATGTCTTTGTGTTGAATTAGTTGAATTTGCACAAGACGGAATAATTCTTTTTTTAAACCAACAAACTCTCACCTCAGCCCAGATGAAAACCATTTCCAGCATACAAGAATGAATTGGGTCAGCAGTGCTGTCGCTGAGCAAGTGGTATAATGGGGAAGCCTTGTGGGAGAGGGCAAATAGCAGCAATGAGGAGGCAATCCGACTCCGAGAGAGGGCGCATAGCCATCAGCTGGGGAGCGGGGAAGACTAGGGCAGGATGGGGTAGAGTACAAAGTTGTGCTCTGAGGGAGTGGAGAAGGAAAGGAAAGAGGAGAGGAGCAGGAAGTGTTGAATGAAAAGGAGGGAGGTGAAGCATAGATGGTTGGAGGAATAGAAGGGCCTAGTGCGATAATTGAACAGGTGACATCGAGAAACCATGTGTAAGTGAGAGCTATGGTCAGTATGCATGTATGTGGATTTAGAGTGCATCTAGCTGTGGAGAGAGAGAGAGAGTGTGTGTGTGTGTGTGCACATGTGTGTTCTGTTCATGTTTGCCAAACAAGAGTCTGGTCTCCAACCTCAGTAAACCTCCTTGCCAAGGACTGAGGGACATCTCTTCCCTCCTCTGCATCTATCTTGACTGCAGCAAGAGCAGATACTGCATGGTTTTCTGGAGTTGGCACAAGTCCCACTTACTCTGCCTTGCTTTCTGGATATCGTGCCGGTGATAATAGACCTGATCCTGATTCTTTAAGGATGAATGAACTTCATTGTTTCCACCAGAACATTGCCGCGTCAAAGAGGGGCTTCCTGGTTCTCTGACTAGAATGAGCCATCTTTTGTTCTTTGATGCTTTCTGGGGTCAACAGTCTGACATTCAGCCTCAATACCATCTGTCTTACTCCAGGCAGCAAATAGCTAGAAGAGGAAGTGGTCAGAGAAGAATGTGGGTGTGATATCGGTCGATCTAACCATAGGTACTTTGGAGGCAAAGAGGAAGTCTAACAGATCTTGACCAAACGGAACAGTGTGCTGTGTCAAACTACAGGTGGAAAAGAGAGGAAGAGTTCTTTTTTAAGTGTGTCGCACCAGGCAGTCAGCAATTCTTGTCTGGTGCGTGGTGTCAGGATTGGTCTCCTTTCAGATTAACCGGGTCACGATATGAACATTCCTGACGCAACCTTTTTTTTTTACAAGGCCAAGTGGCTACCTCAACGCTCAACCCGGCACGGGTGGCCAGCGTGCTCGGGGGTGGCCTGACTTGGATTCGAACTCAGGAGCCTTCACTCCGGAGTCCGGTGCTGATGCCATTGTGCCACCAGCCCGCTGCTGAAAGAGTGAAGGAGGGGGAAAGGGGTGGGGAACAGGAGGAGAGAGCAAGGAAGAGAGAGAGAGAAAGGGGAGAGAGAGAGAGAGAGGCAAGAGAGAGAGGGAAGTCGGGAGAGAAGGGGAGAAGGGGTAGGGGCGAGGAAGGGAGGGAAGGGAGAGAGGGGAGGGAGAGAGGGGAGGGAGAGAGGGGAGGGAGAGAGGGGAGAGAGAGAGGGGAGGGAGAGAGGAGAGGGAGAGAGGGGAGGGAGAATGAGAATTCACTTCCTAAAGTGAATAATTTTGTTTCTCTCTCTCTCTCTCTCTATATATATATATATATATCTCTTCAAATTGCCTGTCTTCCGTTCGTAAAAGCTGATGATATCCATATACACTCAGTGCCACTTTATTGGGTAATCCTGTACATCTGCTAATTAATGCAAATATATAACAGCCAATTGAGTGGCGACAACTCCGTGCATAAAAGCATGCAAACATGATCAAGAGGTTTAGTAGTTGTTCAGATCAAACAGCAAAACAGGGAAGAAATGTGATCTAATTGAATGACTGCTGGTGCCAAATGGCGTAGTTCCTGGTATCTCAGAAACTGCTGGTCTCCTGGGTTTTCACGCACAATAGTCTCTCAAGTTTTACAGAGAACGGTGCAAAAAACACCCAGTAAGCAGCAGTTCTGTGGGAAAATGTGCCTTGTCGGTGAGAAAGGTCAGAGGAGAATGGTTGGACTGGTTCGAGCTGACAGGAAGGCTGAGTGCAGTATGAATTGCAGCAAAGGGAGGAAGGAAGGGAGCACGGTTCTGAACCAGAGGGCTTATCCACACCAGGAAGGTGCCACCTGGAGCTCACTGCCTGAGAGGATGGTGGGAGCAGGCATTCTGACAACCTTTGAAAAGTATCTGGTTGAGCTTGAGTCACCGGTGCATCGAAGTATGGTAAATGGGAATAGTACGGATAGGTGCTTGATAGTATCAGCATAGACACACTGAGCCGAAAGAGCTAACATATGTGCCGCGTGTTCTATGACTCTACCATCAGCGTGCACCCAGCAGCCAATGAGAGCAGTGTTGCCGTAAGAACTCAGCAAGAGTCCAGTCCCTCACCTCTCTGGCCAGTCCCTGCCGTACCATGCAGAGAGGACCCCGAGACATGTGGTGGGCCATTGCCTCATGTGACGACAGCCCATGAGCAGCGGAAAAAGAGAGAAGGGGGGGGGGAATAACTGGCTGCTTTTATCCCCGCACTGAAACAGAGTTTATCAACAGTTCACTGTGTTGCTGCAAGGATGTCACATTAGCAACAAGCCTAGCAGCTTTCAACCTTCCCCTTGTTACTGAGCATCTCGATGAACAAGCACAGTTGATAGCCAACACCAAATAAATGTTCAAATGCAAATCGAAATATGCAACACTAATTAGAAAATCAAGCAGTGAACCTCGTGCCTGTTTTCCATACACCTCCGAGGGCCCAAGCATTTCGAAAGAGTTCTGCCCCACCTTCTCCATATTTTTCCACATTTCCTTATGATATCGAAGGAGGCCATTTTGGCCCACCAAATCCTCCCAGCTCATTACTTCCTTGGAAGTTTAAGGAGATTCAGCATTAACTGACGACTCTAACAAACATCTCCAAATGTACGCTGGAAAGTGATCTGGCTGGCTGCATCATGAGAAGCCCAATGCACAGGAATGCAAAAGCCTACAGAAGCTGGGGGACCCAGCCAGTTCTTCCCCTAATCGAGGACTTCTACAAGAGGTGATATCTTAAGAAGGCGACATCCATCACCGGATCCACAATCCAGGCCATTCCCTCTCCTCTTGGTGCCAGCAGGCAAGAACCAGAATCACGTCTAATACGTCTTGAAATTTGTTGTCTTTGTGGCAACAGTACAATGCAACATGTAATAATAGAGAGAAAAAATGTGGCTTATAGTAAGTAAACATATATTCTTAAATAGTTAAATTTATTAAGTAGTGCGAAAGTAAAAATATAAAGAAGTAGTGAGGTAGTGTTCATAAGTTCAACATGCATTCAGAAAACAGATGGTAGAGGTGCCTCCTCTACTGTCAAGACAAATCCACACTCAGGTTGGAGGAACAACACCTTATATACCGGCTGGGTAGCCTCCAACCTGATGGCATGGACATTGACTTCTCTAACTTCCGTTAATGCCCCTCCTCCCCTTCTTACCCCATCCCTGACATATTTAGTTTGTTATTTCTCTCTCTCTCTCTGCCCATCACTCTGCCTGTTCTCCATCTCCCTTTGGTGCTCCCCTCCCCCCTTCTTTCTCCTGAGGCCTCCCGTCCCATGATCCTTTCCCTTCTCCAGCTCTGTATCCCTTTTGCCAATCACCTTTCCAGCTCTCAGCTTCATCCCACCCCCTCCAGTCCTCTCCTATCATTTCACATTTCCCCCTCCCCCTACTACTTCCAAATCTCTTACTATCTTTCCTTTCAGTTGGTCCTGACAAAGAGTCTCGGCCCGAAATGTCGACAGCGCTTCTCCTTATAGATGCTGTTCCACCAGCATTTTGTGTGTGTTGTTGGCAGAGGAAAGAATTGTTCCTAAATCGTCCAGTGTGTGTTTTCTGGCTCCTGTACCTCGGTCCTGATGGTAACAATGAGAATAGAGCAGGTTCCGGGCAATGGTGGTCCTTAAAACTGGGTGTAGCCTTGAAGGAACATGTGATGGCTGGAGGGTTAAGGGCTGGGCACGTTGATATCCAGGCCTCTAGAGCAGTGATTCCCAATCTTTTATGGCATGGATCCTAATCATTAAAGAATGGGTATGTGGGCCCCAGATAGGGAACCGCTGCTCTAGAGCGTGTCTGTATCGGGAAGGAAGAAATACTAGAAACACATAAGGGAGGAGGGGATCTATCCCATGGTGCTACAGGAAGCAAGGGAGGAGATTTTTGGGACTCTGACAAAGATGATTTTTGCATTTTCATTAGCATTGTTGAAGTACCAGAAGACTGAAAGATCATTAATGTTGTTCCTTTGTTCAAAAAAGGCAGAAGAAATAAACCTAGAAGCTATGGTGCAGAGAGCTTTATGTCAGTGGTGGGAAATTTCTCAGGGCCAGGGCTTCTGTTCACTTGAACAGGCGTGGACTGATCAGCAGGAGTCTGTAGGGTTTCGTGCCAGGGAAATAACATCCACAAATCAGACTGCGTTTTACAAAACGGAAGATTAATGAATGCAATATGGTGGATGTTGTCTATGTGGACTTTAGCTAGCCTTTGTCAAGATCCCAGGCCAATCTAAAAGTTTAGTACACAAGGGAAGAGGGGGGCATTGGTGAACTTAATGTATTTGCCCTTGTCATGGCCCCTGAGTCATCTTGTCCGGAGGTCAAAGGCCCAGTATCTGCGAGTGTGCGAGTCCAGGCTAGGAACTGGAGGTTGGAGGCTCACACTCTGCAAATCTCAGACCCAGGGACTGGAGACTCAGAAGGGGCCTGAGCTGGGATTGGAGGGCGGTCCGAGGGAGTAAGTGGGTGGGTAGGAAAGGGGCTGGTTTTGTTGTTTTCGCTGTTGTTGTTCTGATGACCTTGGTGGGCAGACGCCACGTGGGCACCAGAATGTGTGGTGACACTTGTGGGTAGCACCCTGCCCATCCTTAGGATGTGCTGGTTGCTAACGCAAATGACACATTTCACTGTACATTGGATAAATAATTCTGAATGAAAGGAATCCCTGGCCCATAACTAATCAAGGTGCAGAGTAGCATCCAGGAAGGTCCACGCAGCTTGAGATTCCGAAACAGAGGCACAAACCACGGACAAATTCCCATCTTCGCTCTTGGTCACCCCTTAAAGCTCCACCTGATCCATAAGTGGGAGAGTCTGTGGGCCCCACCTCAGACTCTTCAGCCCCCATGGGATCCCAAGAGACCACCTACAAAGCATGGGGAAGGCAAGACTAAAAACGATCAGCTGGAGGAACGCATCAGATATCTGACAGATGTCGAGCAGCATCTGTGCAGGCCAAAAGAACTGTTGACATTTTGGGTTGAAACTCTGCATTGGTCTGGCTGAGTTCCTCCTGCTGCTTGTTTCTTGCTGCAGATTGTAGCAGCTGCAGTCTCGTGTGTCCGCAGGAAGAGGCGCAGTACCTGCATCGTACAGCAGTACATCCAGACTGTGAACTGCAGCTGTGAGCTTGCACCAGTACTGTTTATGGAGATAAGCTCAGGTTACAAATGATAGATAACTGATATGATTGTGGGTGAGTGACAGGTAAGCCACATATGGGCCATCACTTTCTTCAAGGCCTTTGAACTTTGTGACACCCTGATCTGTACCTGTTAGATTTTATGACGACACTGAACGATATCTCTCCAACTCTTCCAGAAGGCCTTCAATGGCACCCACCATCTCCCAAGGTCCCACAATTGCCTCCTTTTCTATGTCAGTATAAGGTCCCCCAAGTGCACCTCCCCTTTAAGAACCAAGGGCTGGCTTTCAGCTTTAGCTGGAGTTAGCCACTCTGGCATTCAGTCCCTCCACTGCACAGTTCACATCGGCTGCAAGCAGCAATCATTATAATTAATGGTCAGCGCATAGTTAGCCTCCCACTTGTACTGCAAGCTTTGGGCATGTGTCGTCAACACCAGCACAAGCTTGAGTGGCCAGTGGACTGATCCCCAACTGAATTCCAGACCCCTCAGAATAGGAGTCAGGTTTGGTCCCAGCTCTGGGTCTTCATTAAGCTCCGTGCACAGCAGAAAAATACAGCAGCTTCTGAAAAACTCTAAATAACAATCTGCTCTATGAATGTAGCCGGAACAGGGAGCCGGTGCCAGGAGGTGTGCGGGAGCAGGCATTGTGGCAGTCCTTTCAGATCTCTCTAATTAACGGGTGCCGGCTGACACTGAAACACAGAGGAATCAAGTGTGCACTTGCAGACAGAACGACTGGGATGCGCAGCCACAGTTACAGTAACCCAGGGTGACGAATTGTCCAACTCAACTAATTGGGAGAGGGCATACTGTGAATAACTGATAGGCTTCATGAACCCAGGTCCAAGCAACTTGGTGCCGTACGCCGGAAGTCAGCTTTGTCAGGAAGGGTAGAAATCCAATATAAAACAATGCCATAAAGAAGAGAATAATTCTGGTCTAAAATTAGGTTGCAAGCTTGTGATTTTATTTGGGTGTTATCAAGGTGGAAAATGTCTGTGAGTATCAACATTCCCAAGTCAGGCATTCAGAAGGCCCGACACAAAACAAAGGTCACTGTTCTGTATTTTCAATTGCCATCATTGGCAGCTATTTTCTCAAGCCACAGTCTAACCTTTATATCTCTTCATCTCTCCCCTTCCTTCTGTCAATCAATCTTTCACACACACACACATACATACACTCATACTCACACTCACTCTAGGATGCTTATTTGAACATTCCAGTTAAAGTGCAATAATGTTTGGGAGCACTTTGGAACACTTCACTGCTAGTATGTAATTAAGATTTGTCGTTAAGCTTTACTGTGATACATCAGGATAGGAAGAGTGAGAAGCACAGTGTGGTCCCTCTATTAACTAAATGTCAAAGATAGGATTCATAGTTCAATTCTAATCAGAATGAGGGCATTTGTAGTTCAGTCAACATGACCAGACCAGGCAGAAATACATCCCCCTACTAAATGGCTGATTTAATTAGCTGAATGAAGTGTAGCTAATCCATTTAGAGAGCTGGGAATTGAAAATCTCCTTGAGTTTATCCCAATTGACCACCAAAGTAAAAATGGCTGACTGAGGAAATCCCAGAGGAAATTCCTGGTTGGTCAGAGCATCTAACACTCTGAATTTTTATACATCATGGAAATTTTGTTCTGATGAATCTAAGTACTCTCTATCGCCCCTGTCCATGCTAAAACTTTATCTGATCTAAACAGAATTAGAGAAAGTAGACCAACCAGTAGGGAAATATGACAGCATCAGATCAGTAACCTATTTTATGCTTGTTTTCATTTTACTTTCTATTGCTGTTAATAAACAGTAAAATCAGGTTCAGTGTCAAATTAGGAGTGGAGATGAATCAAGCAGTTTTTAATTGGGTAAAGCAGGTTTGAACTGATCCCCATTCCCTCCCTTACATCCACCTTTGAGTTTCCACTATTTCAGCTTTTCATAGCTACATCATATCTGGTGTATAAGAAAAATCGGAAGAATTTAAACAAAGGGAGGTGAATGGATTGGTCAGTCTTTAATAATTTCCCTTGTAACAATAAATAAATGAAGGTGCAATGAACAAGACCAGTTATCCAGCCTACGAACTGTGTACTACCAGCTTTATTCCAGTGAAGCAGTTATAATTGGAATAATTGGTTTCCAGTTCTTGCTTCCCTTCACCACCAATTAACATTCTCCTTGATCGCAGGATCCTTGCTACACACTCCTATTCTGCAATTTTTGAGGGGAATGAAGCCAAAAGATTTCAATAAGCAGAAGATTATGAATGCAATTAAAACAATGACACACGTACTTCAGTCCTTTAACCTGATTTCTTTCAGGGCAACAAGCAGTTCATTCAACAGATGTCAATGAGAATTATGCACTTCAATTTCCCAGCTTACCTGACTGTGATTTTCTGCTCTGAAGGTGGATCCTGATAATGACATTGTTTAAAAATGTGCATCACATAGATTAAAGCAGACTACACTTTGTGCAAATGGACCTTCCTTTAAAATGGAAACAGGTTACTGCTGGGCTGAAGGCCTCCCTCATGAGGTGCTTTGCCTGCCGCTCATTAAACAACTGGCGAGACATTCTCAGATCTACCACCAGGTGGCGCAATGTTTCCATTTCCAACTTCAATGTTATGTAGTTACTCACAAGCAGCAGAAGTCTCTCATCCACTGTCTGCGCCCTGCCTGAGCTGGGTGCACAGTCCCATTCGTGCCGTGATTTAAATGTCATCAGAAGTCTGTGTGACTCTTACATCTCCCCTGACACTTTACAGGCACTGTTTTGTTCCGTCCTGTATTCGTTTTCATCTTTTTCATTTCTCCCAAATACCTGAAGCCACAACATTAAAATTATTATTAATATTGACTTATTTACAGAGCACTTTTCATACAGATGATGTAGTTCAAAGTGCTTTACAATGGAATAATGAGCAAAACATGAAAATAAAAGACAAAACATGTTAAAGGTTAAATAAATAGGTTTTGAGCTGGCATTTAAAAATGTCAACTGTGTATTCTGCATCCCTCATAGTTTTAGGTATTGAATTCCTCTGTTTAGGAGCGTAGTTCCAAAAAGCTGACCGGCCAATCATCACTTGAGAGAAGTTGTTCAAATTTAAGTGACCGACAGAAGAAGACCTGAGAGCTTGAGCAGGATTCTAAAACGAAAGTGATTCTGTGACCAACTCATGTATCAGATCACTGAGAGCTTTGAAAACAAATAAGAGAATTTTAAAATCAATTCTAAAGGATACAGGAAGCCAATGCAGAGGAACTAGGGGTGGAGTGATATGCTTCCTTATTCAGGTTTTGGTTAAACATCTAGTAGCAGTGTTCTAAATGAGTTGAAGCATGTCAATAGATTGCTTTGGAACGCCCACAGAAAGTTCATCGCAGTACAGTAATCTAGTCAATTCAATAGAAAGGCGTGAATTAGTTTTTCAGCATTATTTTGTGACAGAAACAGACATCCCTTGCAACATTTCTTCATTGCAGAAATGTTCTACAAATCTTAAATGTAGAAATGGCCATTTTCTTTATGTGGACTTTAAAATTCAAACCTGAATCAAGGATCACACTAGGATTATTACTTCTGATTTTACAAGGGTAGCCAGGTTTCTAAGTTTATCAAGAAGTTAATTCCTTTTGGCTTTCGGACCAACTAAAAATATTTTGCTTTTATCTTCATTCAGTTTTAGGAAATTACGGAGCATCCATTTATATATTGCAGCCTTACCAGAAGTCAGAGAAGATTGGGTGTTAACATCATTAGGCTCAACCGAGATATGCAATGTGTTATCTGCATAATTGTGGAAATCAAGTTTATGCTCTCAATGCTGCTTCCTAAGTGATTAAAATTTTTTGGAGAGGTATTAGCAATTAAGGTTTTTTTCCATGCAAATGGACAACTATCTCAGTTACAATAACAGGAAGTGAACTTTAATACACCATTTACCTTGAAACAACAAATAAAGAACAGCATTTTCATAACTTTAATTTGGTTAAAACCATTTTCCAGAATGACCTTCAGGCTAACCTTACTCAGAAAACTGGCCTCAGCTCCAGAATTACAGGCCTAGGCACCGGGCAGCAGTCTGCAGGATGGTGATTGTTGCCACGTTGCATCACATTATGTACTCTTATCTATCCTTTGTCTCTACATCTCTTTCATAGAACAGAGAAATCTACAGCAGGCCCTTCAGCCCACAATGTTGTGCCAACTATGTAACCTATTCTAGAAACTGCCTAGATTTCCCTACTGAATAGCCATTTATTTTTCTAAGCTCCATGGACCTATCAAAAAGAACCTATTGCATCTGCTGCTACACTGTGGCTGGCAGTGCATTTCACACACGCACCACTCTGTGCAAAAAACTTACCCCTGACATCTCCTCTGTACCTACTTCCAGGCACCTTAAAACTATGCCCCCCTCATGTTAACCATTTCAGCCCTGGGGAAAAGCCTCTGACTATCCACACAAGCAATGCCACTCATCACCTTATACACCTCTATCAGGTCACTTCTCATCCTCTGTCACTCCAAGGAGAAAAGGACAAGTTCACTCAACCTATTCTCATAGGCACACTCTTTAATCCAGGCAACATCCTTGTAAATCCCATCTGCACTCTTTCTATAGTATCCACATCCTTCCTGTAATGAGGTGACTAGAACTGAACACAGTATTCCAAGTGGGTCTAACTCAGGTTTTATATAACTTTAACATTACCTCACAGTTCTTGAATTCAATCCCATGGTTGGTGAACGCCAACACACCACACGACTTGTTAACAATACTGTCAACCTGAGAGTTCTACCACAGACCCCATGATTTCGCTGATCCTCCACACTGCCAAGAGTCTTATCATTAATCTTACATTCTTCCTTCAAATTTGACCTATCAAAATGAACCACTTCACACTTATCTGGGTTGAACTCCATCTGCCACTTCTCAGCCCAGTCCTGCATCCTATCGACATCCTGCTGTAACCTCTGACAACCCTCCAGACTATCCAGAACACCCCCAACCTTTGTGTCATCAGCAAACTTACTAACTCACCCTTCTACTATGGGTCCCAGAACAGATCCCTGCTGAACACCACTGGTCACTGGAACTCCATGCAGAATATGAACCATCTACAACCACCCTTTGCCTTCTGTGGGCAAGCCAGATCTGGATCCACAAAGCAATCTCCCCTTGTATCCCAGGCCTCATTACCTTCTGAATGAGCCTTGTGTGGGGAACTTATCAAATGCCTTGCTGAAATCCATATACACTACATCTACTCCTTTACCTTCATCAATGTGTTTAGTCACATCCTCAAAAAATTCAATCTGTTTCGTAAGGCACGACCTGCCTTTGAGAAAGCCATGCTGACTATCTCTAATCAGATTATGTCTCTCCAAATGCTCATTAATCCTGCCTCAGTATCTTCCCTATCAACATATCCACCACTGAAGTAAGACTCACTGGTCTATTATTTCATGGGTTATCGCTACTCCCTTTCTTGAACAAGAGAACAACATTCACAACCCTCCAATCCTCCGGAACCTCTCCAGTCCCCATTGATGATGCAAAGATCATCATCAGAGGCTCAATAATCTCCTCCCTCTCTTCCCACAGTAGCCTGGAGTGTATCTCATCCAGACCCAGTGTTTTATCCAACTTAATGCTTTCAAAAGCTCCATCACATACTCTTTCTTAATGTCTACATTTCAGTCCACTGCAAGTCAAACCCACAATTGTCAAGCTCTTCTTCATTAAGAACCCCTGCTACCTTCTTCGATTCCATGTACACGTTTCCACTGTCATACCTGATTGGCCCTATTCTTACATGGTTTCACAAACTTCTCTTGCTCTTCACACTTGTAGAATGCTTTGGGCTTTTCCTTAATCCTGCTTGCCAAGGTCTTCTCGTGGCCCCTTTTAGCTCTCCTAATTTCATTCTGAAGCTCCTTCCTGGCAACATTGTAATTTTCTAGAGCTCTAACAGTACCTAGTTTCTTAAAAGTTTCGTAAGCTTTTCTTTTCTTCTTAACTAGATTTTCTGCATTCTTTGTACACCATGGTTCTGTTACCCTACCATTCTTTCCCTGCCTCAATGGAACATCCCCTGCAGAACACCATGCAAATGTTCCCTGACCTTTCCTACCTGGTCCGTAGTGATCAGATCTCTGCCTGTTCATTGGGCCTCCTCCAACCATTCACCGAGTTCCTTCATGATGTATTGTCAGCATTATTCCTGTGCAAACCTTCCTTCCTCACACCTCCCCACCCATCTCCCAGGTCATCTTACCTGCAGTGTTGCTTCATTGAAGTCAAATTGGACTTTAATCAATCATCCCAGAAATTGTCATATTATGCTGCATGTCCCTTCCAGAAAATTGGTTTCAGACTTTGTAAAGAAAAAAAGAAAAACATCCTAAGAGGAGTATTATCTTCCGAGGTGGTCGTGATTGGTGTGGCTTACTGATCCAATCAAATCATTGTGTGTTGACTGAGACAGAGCAACTGAAGAAATTTATTGTATTGCTGGGTCCTCCTGATGTGAGGGGAGAAAATTATAATACTTATATTTCATAATATTCTATGTGGAGAAGTGTGACATGTCTGAAATACATCTTCCGGAAATGTTTATTTGATGATGAACTTCAATTAAAAAAATTACAAAAAAAAAACACATAATATTATACTATTCTTTCTATTTGGTCCATTGAGCCTACAGAGCTCCAAAGCAATCCAAGAGTCCATCCTCCACCCCCCCCCCCCCACTCTGCTCTTACACA
Organism: Hypanus sabinus; assembly: GCF_030144855.1. NCBI lineage: Eukaryota > Metazoa > Chordata > Chondrichthyes > Myliobatiformes > Dasyatidae > Hypanus > Hypanus sabinus. Next base: position 71,255,159 of record NC_082716.1, read on the forward strand.
TGCTCATTAACTACCCCTGAACCTTCCACCAATCACCTACACATGAGGGTTAAATTGTAGTAAACAATTAGCCAACTGGAGTGCCTGAGGGAAGCTGACGTGGAAGCCAGTGGAACAAACGAGCTCCACACAAGCAGTAGTCCATGTTGGGTTTGAAACCAAGTCACACGAACTCTCCAGCTGCAGCATGTCATATTCACAACCCACGTCAGTGATGATAACCCTGAATCTCATTCTGATGAGCTCTGCACAGGTTTTCATCAAACCGCACTTCCTCGGGATGTGAGAAGAAGCGTAACACCTGGGGAAACATATATACACACCACAATAGCACCAAACCAACTGGCTTTATCCCAACAACAATTGATCCTAATCCAAAAGAGGTTCAGCGGATGCTGGAAATCCAGAGTCACGCACAAAATGCTGGAGGAACTCAACAGGTCAGGCAGCATCAATGGAGAGAAATGAACAAGACAGGAACCCTTCATAAAGACTCAATTGATCCTAATGATGGGAACCCCTTAAGATTTTCAACTTTGAAAATGTTTCTCTGAATAAGAATCAGGATATTTCTCTTTACTTGAGCAAATTGCACTTCACATAATTCCTCAAACCTTGTCTTAACTTACAGGTGTTACTTTCCATACCAGGCCCTAACACACGAACTGATTGACATGTAAAATAGCACAAATTATCAAAACATTAAACAGATGCAAAACTATTGTAAGTGACCTTCCCTTCACCTCCTAAATTGTTGTGCCTAAAATCTCCCTCAAACTCCTGGCATCCAGACAAGATTAGAACATGCCATGAATGCTAAAGCCATTAACCCAGGAAATTCATTCAAGAACAATCTGCAAAAATGTTTCTGCTCCTAATACAGTTCCTCCTTGGCACCTCCTACAAAGCATGAACACAGTGTTTATTTTGGTTTTGGGCATTCTGTGCTATGCTGTTTTTTTACATCCCCTGTACAGGTGGCTGTCCCAATGCTCCAACTTAAACAGGCCCTATATCTGTTGACTATTCTTCACCAGCACATAGCATGGCATTGAAGGACCTAGATTCCAGCCTCCTGTCCATCTCTAGCCAAAAATGTTCCACAAACTTCCCTCCCATTTAAGTTTGACTGTTCAGGCAGAGATCCATGTGTAGGATGTTCAAGATAAAAGGTAAAAGTTTTATCTTTTTGTGGAGTTTCAGAGGATATGAAGATAGGTGGAGGGGCAGGTAGTTTTGAAGAGGTAGTGAGGCTACAGAAGAACTTAGACAGTTTAGGAAAATGGGCAAGTAAATGGCAGATGGAATACAGTGCTAGGAAGGGTATGGTCATGCACTTTGGGAGAAGAAATGAAAAGATTGACTATTTTCTAAATGGAGAGAATATCCAAAAATACTGAGGTGCAAAGGGGCTTGGGAGTCCTTGTGCAGGATTTCTTAAAGGTTAATTTGCAGGTTCAGTCTGTGGTGAGGAAGGCAAATGCAATGTTAGCATTCATTTCAAGAGGACAAGAACATAAATGAAAGGATGTAATCTTGAGACTTAATAAAGAACTGGTGAGACCTTACTTGGAGTATTGTGAGCAATTTTGGGCTCCTTATCTTAGAAAAGATGTGCTGAAACTGGAGAGAGTTCAAAGGAGATTCACAAAAATGATTCCAGGATTGAATGGCTTGTCACATGAAGAGTGCTTGATGGCTCTGGGCCTGTATTCACTAGAAGAATGAGGGGTGACCTCATTGAAACCTATCGAATGGTGTAAAGTCTTAATAGAGTGGATGTGGAGAGGATGTTTCTTATAGTGGGAGAGTCTAAGACCAGAGGACATAGCCTCAGAATAGAGCGTGTCCTTTTAGAATGAAGATGAGGAGGAATTTCTTTAGCCAGAGTGGTGAATCTGTGGAACTCTTTGCCTCAGGCAGCTATGGAGGCCAAGTCTTCATGTATATTTAAGGCAGAGGTTGATAGGTTCTTGACTGGCCAGGGCATGAAGGGATAAGTGGAGAAGGCAAGAGATTGGGGCTGAGAGGAAAATTGGATTAGCCATGTAGAAAAGGCGGAGCAGGCCCAAATGGCTTAATTCTGCTCCTATATTGTATGGTCTTATAAAAGCAAATCTTTTGAAATTTCAGCAGGCTTACAACAGATAAAACTATTTCACCAAATATTTTCTTAATTAAAGAGCTATTTTGTTAAAATACCTTGCAAGTGAATTTGAGAACAAATTGAACCTCTAGGTCTGGCCTCTCGCATACCCTGATCTCTATTGCTCCATTATTGGTGCACATCCTTCAGCCATGTAGGCAATGAGATTTCGCTGGACTTCTCAAACTTCTTGCTTCCCATTCCTTTAAGCCCTTCCTTGGAACCTGCTGCCCCTATGTGCTTTTGTTCAGCTCTTCCTAAGGTTGTACAGCCGGGGTGGCAGTGGGGATGAGTTCCCACTATCTGTAAAGTGCTCTAAATGGTGTGCAACTCCAGCAGCCTCTGACAACCAAATCCAACTCCTGGCCTTCAAGTGTGGCTTAGCTACTAGGCCCAGCGGAACTGTCTCTACTGACAAGAGAAGGGGCAAAGGTGGACAACTGGCGCCTCAAAACCAGTGGCTTCGGGCAGGTGGAACTCGTCAGTCTTGGTCAGAAGCCTGCCTAGGAGAAAGAAAACTCTGATTTTAAACCTCCGCTGCCTTGCGGCCATACCCACCCATGGGAAAGGCTTCGGAAGTAAACCCCGAGGAAAAAATCCGGAGTCGGGGCCCCTGAAGCAGTTTGATGTTGGTTACAACTTCACTCTGGCAATCTCTGCGATGACACTGGTGCCAAGCTGTATTGACCTTGTCCTTCCCTTGGACTTTATCAATGACGTGGAGAGGGGGAACTCACTGCACAGGCAACAGCCAGTTCTTCAAATCTTCCCGCCCAGGCTTGCACCCTGGAGAGGACACTGTCCACCAGAGGCACAATCCCATGATCCCCGGGGATCGATGGCAGCCTACTATTATGTCTAAAGTCTCTGCTGCAATGTCATGTGCTTCCTGACCTATAAAATATCTTGTAGTGAGGCAGTGCCTTATTATTGAGTCCCTTCATGACCTTTCCCCTTAGTGCCATTGCAACTGTCCCTCAGAGATTCAGATCCTGAAAACTTATATACCACAAGTAGGAATGTCCCCAGCTCTGGAATTTCTTCCATAAGTGTCTGCAGCCCTTAACTACTCTCCCTTCTTTGAGCATCCACTAAACATTGCTACCAGATAGTTGCTCGCCTGCCCTAATTTCACTTTGAAAGGCTCAATATCAAACTCTGGCTTGTTACACTCCCCCATAATGTGATACCATTGCACACACCCAGGAAGTTTTAGCCCACGTGACATGTGTCATTTGGAGGCTGGCCTCTCCCATCAGTGCTGCCCTCCAGTGTGGAATGGGTAGAATAACAAGCTGGATTCCGTACATGTGTTTGTCTGCAGACTGCTGGAAACCGCACTATCAATTTATGGGATGTCACTCAGGGACCTAGGCTGTGTTTTTTTTGCATGAGCGTATGTGAGCTTGCTACCTTGAATATGCTGTGAGCCTTCTGCTGTGTTGTGCTGTGTATATTCTGCACTGGGTGTGAGGGAAATGTGGTCAAGGTAGGGAAAGTGCTCTACTGTGTGTGTCAGGGATGGAGAGTACCCCAACTGACTCCATGGCTGCCAAGCACACTCTACATTAATTTCAAAGAAAAATTCATTCATCGAAAATTCAGAAATTATACAGAATATTCAAGTCAACACTTTTATCATCAGTCACTTTACACCTGTTTCTTATCCTTTTTTTATAACCTAAAGGCAAATACTTGCTGGGGGCTTCAACATCTAATTTGTGTGCGGTGACAGATAGACCCTAAGCTGTGGCTCATCCCCACTGAGTCTTTGCCCTGGCTGCACCCAGATTCCATGATTCCCTCAGCATGAAACCCAGGAGCTTTGAGTGTGTTAATTCACGGACACCACCTACTCCAGGAAGACCAGTGAGTCAGGAGCGGACAAGACACAAGAGGCTGGAGAAGCTGGAATCTGGAGCACAAAACAAGACTCTGCTGTAACTCCAGTGGGTCAGGTAGTGTCTATTGAAGGAAATAGTCAATATCTCGAGTTTTAACCCTTCATCTGAACCGGTCTGGAAGGAGGGCCTTCTCCTGAAACACTGAGTGTCCATGTCCCTCTGTAGATAACATCTCGCACTTGGTTTCCCAACATTAGAGATTTGTCTTAGGTGGCCACCCTGTACGGCCCACCAGTCCTACATTTTGCAGATTTTAGGGACAGCCTTGAGGAATGGCCCTGCCTCTCTTCCCAGTCACTCCCAGCAAAGACACACTCTGAAAAGATGGACAACAGTCTCACTTCCAACAAAGTAGTCACCAAGGCCAAAGGACTTCGACAGAATGATTGGTTGCATAAGGATCTGTTTCCTACCCTCACAGTCCTGACCACAGCCTAACTGATTAGTGACCAGATCTATCCTTCCACATCAGGTCTCCCACAAGGGATAGATGGTGCAGTACTGTCCGACTGAAAGCAACGTTCGAAAGCAACAAGGACAGCCCATCCTTTGCAGCAGAAGAGAGCAAATGGAACCTCCACTGATAGAGATACAGGATGTTTTCATGCTAGGGTCTAAATGCAGCTTGAGTTCCTTACACAGATTGACTACCCCTTATCCGAAGTACTTGGAACCAGAAGTGTTTTGGGTTTTGGAATATATAATAAGATAGCTTGGGATCACCATCATTTCTGACTCTGCATTTATGTGCTACTTAACCTTTGTCCTGTAAGATTGTAAGCAATCTTTGTCTTACGCTTGTTCATCACACATACTGTATATATTTAACAGTAAAAATTATTACACACCATTAATCTAATGAAAATATAAACTGCACAGGGTAACGAAAGCAGCATTGGCAGAATACCTGAACCAGCTGTTGAACACGATATCCTGAAGTAGGAAGGTGAACAGCCAGAGATCTTGGTACATATTGGAACCAATGACATAGGACCTAAAAACAGACTGCAGGGAGTTAAGAAGGAAGTTGAGAAGCAAGATCTTGAAGGTAGTAATCTTGGGATTACTGCCTATGCCACGTGTCAGTGAGTATAGGAATAGAATGAGGTGGAGGTAAATGCGTGGCTGAGGGATTGGAGCAAGGGGCAGGGATTCAGGCTTCTGGATCATTGGGGCCTCTTCTGGGGCAGGTGTGACCTGTACAAAAGAAGACGGTTGCACTTGAATCGGAGGGGGATCAATATCCTGGCGGGGAGGTATGCTAAGGCTACTGGGGAGAGTTTAAGCTAGAATTACTGGAGGGTGGGAACTGAACTGAAGAGACAGAGGAAGGGGCTGTTGGCTCACAAATATAGAAAGCTTGGAGACTGTGTGAGAGGGAGGATAGACAGAGATGGGATACACTCAGACTGATGGATTGAGATGTTTCTATTTTACTGCAAGAAGCATCATTAACAAAGCAGATGAGCTTAGAGCGTGGATCAGTACTTGGAGCTATGATGTGGTGGCCATTACAGAGACTTGGATGGCTCAGGGGTAGAAATGGTTACTTAAAGTGCCAGGCTTTAGATGTTTCAGGAGGGACATGGAGGGAGGCAAAAGAGGTGGGGGTGTGGCACTGTTGATCAGAGATAGTGTCACGTCTGCAGAAAAGGAGGTATTGTCTACTGAGTCTCTCGGTGGAAGTTAGAACCAGGAAGCGGTTGTGGTGAACTACAGTTACCTGTCTGGACACACCCCCTGCTGCCTGCTCTTGTGGCTCCTCCCACAGACCCTGGTATAAAGGCGATCAAGGCCTGAGCCCGGCCTCTCAGTCTCCAGGATGTAGTATGGTGGTCACTCACTGCTTGTTCCTTCTTCCAGTCAATAAAATTGATGCACCATCAATAACTCACTCTGAGACGTGAAGGCGAGATATCGGCTTTTATTGACTGGAAGAAGGAACAAGCAGTGAGTGACCACCATACAACATCCTGGAGACTGAGAGGCCGGGCTCAGGCCTTGATCGCCTTTATACCGGGGTCTGTGGTCATCACATGGGGACTCTTTTTAAAACAAAGGAGGGGGTGAATGTGGTGAACTACATATACCTGTCTGGACACGCCCCCTGCTGACTGCTCCTGTGGCTCCTCCCACAGACCCCAGTATAAAGGCGATTAAGGCCTGAGCCCGGCCTCTCAGTCTCCAGGATGTTGTATGGTGGTCACTCACTGCTTGTTCCTTCTTCCAGTCAATAAAAGCCGATATCTCACCTTCACGTCTCAGAGTGAGTTATTGATGGTGCATCAGCGGTCAATAACTCTACTGGGTGTTCTTTATAGACCACACAATAGTAACAGGGACATAGAGGACCAGATAGGGAGACAGAGTCTGGAAAACTGTAATAATGACATGGTTGTCGTGGTGGGAGATTTTGATTTCCCAAATATTAATTGGCATCTCCCTAGAGCAAGGGGTTTAGATGGGGTGGAGTTTATTAGATGTGTTCAGGAAGGTTTCCTGAAACAATATGTAGATAAACCTACAAGAGGAGAGGCTGTACTTGATCTGGTATTGGGAAATGAACCTGGTCAGGTGTCAGGTCTCTTGGTGGGAGAGCATTTTGGAGATAGGGATCACAATTCTATCTCCTTTACCACAGCATTGGAGAGGGATAGGAACAGACAAGTTAGGAAAATGTTTAATTGGAGTAAGGAAAAATATGAAGCTATCAGGTAGGGACTTGGAAGCATTAATTGGGAACAGATGTGCTCAGGGAAATATACAGCAGAAATATGGGAAATGTTCAGGGAATATTTGGGTGAAGTTCTGCATAGATACATTCCAATGAGATGGGAAAGGATGGAAGGGTACAGGAACCGTGGTGTACAAAGGCTGTTGAGAACCTAGCCAAGAAGAAAAGTTTATGAAAGGTTCAAAAAACTAGGTAATGATAAAGATCAAGAAGATTATAAGGCGAGCAGGAAGAAGCTTAATGAAATTAGGAGAGCCAGAAGGGGGCATGAGAAGGCCTTGGTAATCAGGATTAAAGAAAACCCCAAGGCATTCTACAAGTATGTGAAGAGCAAGAGGATAAGGCGTGAGAGGTGCGAGAATAGGGCCAATCAAGTGTGACAGTGGAAAAGTGTGTATGGAACTGGAGGAGATAGCAGAGGTATTTTATGAATACTTTGCTTCTGCATTCACTATGGAAAAGGATCTTGGTGATTGTAGGGATAACTTACTGTGGATTGAAAAGCTTAAGCATATAGACATTAAGAAAGAGGATGTGCTGGAGCTTTTGGAAAGCATCAAGTTGGATAAGTCACCAGGACGGGACGAGATGTACCCCAGGCTCCTGTGGAAGGCAAGAGAGGAGATTGCTGAGCCTCTGGCAATGAGCTTTGCATCATCAATGGGGACGGGAGAGGTTCCCCAAGGATTGGAGGTTTGTAGATGTTGTTCCCTTATTCAAGAAAGGGAGTAGAGATAGCCCAGGAGATTATAGACCAGTGAGTCTTACTTCAGTGGTTGGTAAGTTGATGGAAAAGGTCCCGAGAGGCAGGATTTATGAACATTGGAGTGGTATAATATGATTAGGAATAGTCAGCATGGCTTTGTCAAAATCAGGTTATGCCTTACAAACCTGACTGAATTTTTTCAGGATGTGACGAAGCACATTGATGAAGGTAGAGCAGTAGTAGATGTAGTGTATATGGATTTCAGCAAGGCATTTGATAAGGTAACCCATGCAAGGCTATTGAGAAAGACAGGAGGCATGGGATCCAAGGAGACCTTGCAAGGAGAACCAGAATTGTCTTGCTCACAGAAGGCAAAGAGTGGTTGTAGATGGGTCATATTCTGCACGGAGGTCAGTGACCAGTAGTGTGCCACAGAGATCTGTTCTGGGACCCTTACTCTTCATGATTTTTATAAATGACCTGGATGAGGAAGTGAAGGGATGGGTTAGTAAATTTGCTGATGACACAAAGGTTAGGGGTGTTGTGGACAGTGTGGAGGGTTGTCAGAGGTTACAGCAGGACATCAATAGGATGCAAAACTGGGCTGAGAAGTGGCAGATGGTGTTCAACCCAGATAAGTGTGAGTTGGTTCAATTTGGAATGTCAAATATGATGGCAGAATATAGTATTAATGGTAAGACTCCTGACAGTGTGGAGGATCAGAGGGATCTTGGGGTCCGAGTCCATAGGACGCTCAAAGCTGTTGTGCAAGTTAAATCCATGGTTAAGGAAGCATATGGTGCATTGGCCTTCATCAATTGTGGGATTGAGTTTAGGAGCCAAGAGGTAATGTTACAGCTATACAGGACCCTAGTCAGACCACACTTGGAGTATTGTGCTCAGTTCTGTTCGCCTCTCTACAGGAAGGATGTGGAAACCATTGAAAGGTTGGAGAGGAGACTTAGAGGGATGTTGCCTGAATTGGGGAGCATGCCTTATGAGCATAGGTTGAATGAACTTGGCCTTTTCTCCTTGGAGCAATGGAGGATGAGAGGTGAACTAACAGAGGTGTATAAGATGATGAGAGGCGTTGGTCATGTGGATAGTCAGAGGCTTTTTCCCAGGGCTGAAATGGCTAACATGAGAGGGCACAATTTTAAGCTGCTTGGAAGTAGATACAGAGGAGATGCCAGTTTTTTACACAGAGAGTGGTGAGTGCGTGGAAATGGCTGTCGGCGATGGTGGTGGAGGCGGATACAATAGGGTCTTTTAAGAAACTGCCGGATAGGGATATGGATCTTAGAAAAGTAGAGGGCTAAGGGTAACCCTAGGTAACATCTAAAGTAAGGACATGTTCAGCACAGCTTTGTGGGCTGAGGGGCCTGTGTCGTGCTGTAGTTTTTCCATGTTTCTTAAGAACAACAAACAACGGCAGGCTCTCAGTCTCCACCTATGATGCCGTGTTTTGATTAAAAGGTTACAGTACTCTGTATTTGTATTTTACTTTTCTTAGGCTTTATGTAAGGTATAAAAACAACCAGCATTGTAGACTTGTTCTGGTGTTAGATTCTCATCAGCAACGATCTTGGCAAACTCATCAAAGAATTTCTCTGCTGCTTCGTGATCAGCAAATGCTTTAAAATTTTAATGCTCTGCCGTTTCAAAAATTTCCACAACCAGCCTGCTGAATATTCACAACTACTTTCAATTTTCAGATTGTCGTGATGTACCTTTACTCATTTCATGATCAGCATACCATTAAGCAGAATATATTCACTTTGACTCTGACAAATCTACTCTTTCAATACATGATCAAGATCTTCTTTTTTTTGGTCTATACAGAGTTTCTTATAATTTTTCATTAATTTCTGGTCATTACGCGTGTGAGGTCACTTCTCAGAACTGCCTGTGGTGGGCACAGACCTGCACATTGCTTGGAAACCTTCCCAGTGCCTTATGGAATTTTCCATTTGTGACATCATGTCGGCGCTCAAAAAAATTTTGGATTACGGGGGTTTCCAGAATTTGGAATTTTGGACTGGGTTACTCAACCGGTATATATATTTCAAAAACAAACTTTATTAATAATAAAATACTTGCACATACAAAAGAAATCTTTTATTGTTACAGTCCGAACTTCCCACCTGCTTCATAAGGGTGACAATCATACCAGTGCCCAAGAAGAAGAGGGTAAGCTGACTCAATGACTATCGTCCAGTAGCACTCACATCTCCAGTGATGAGGTGCTTTGAGAGATTGGTTATGGCTAGAATCAACTCCCGCCTAAGCAACTCCTGTTCAATACAATTTGCCTAACGCACAAATCTAAAGCGGATGCGATCTCATTGGCTCTTCACACGGCCTTGGATCACCTGGACAAAACTAATCCTTACGTCAGGCTGCTGTTTATTGATTACATTTAACACACTCATTCCTACAGTTCTGATCTAAAAGCTCCAAACCCTGAGCCTCTGTACCTCCCTCTGCAATTGGATCCTCGATTTCCTTACTGGAAGACAACAGTCAGTGCAGATTGAAAATAGCATTTCCACCTCACTGATAATCAACACTGACACATCTCCAGAAATGTGTGTTTAGCCTTATGTTCTACTCTCGCCACATCCATGACTGTGTGGCCAGGCACAGCTCAAATGCCATCTATAAATTTGCTGACGACACAACCAGAAGGCATTCAGGGCCAAGATAGATCAGCTGTTTGAGTGGTGTCACAGCAACAACCTTGCACTCATCATCAGCCAGACCAAAGAATTGATTGTAGACTTCAGAAAAGGTAGGACAAGGGAACACAACACCAGCCCTCATCGGGGGATCAGAAATGGAAAGGGTGAGCAATTTCAAGTTCATGGGTGTCAACATCTCTGATGGTCTCCCCTGGGCCCATCATATCAATATAGTTACAAAAATAGCACAACAGTGGCTATACTCCATTAGGAGGTAGAGGAAATTTGATATGTCACCAGAGACACTTACAAATTTCTGCAGATGTACCATGGAGAGCATTCCAACCGGCTGCATCACCGTCTGGTATGGGGGGTGGGGGAGGGTGGGCACCGCATGGGATTGAAATAAGCTGCCGGAAGTTGCAAACTCAGTCGGCTGCACCATGGGCACCAGCTTCCTCAGCAAAGAAGGCATCTTCAAGGAGCGATGCCTCAAAAAGGACCACCATCACCCAGATCATGCTCACTGCTGCCATCAGGGTGGGGGGAGCCTGAAAGCACGCACACAACGATTCAGGAATAGACTCCTCCCCCTCTGCCATCGGATTCCTAAATGAAGTTTGAACCATTGAACACTACTTCAATAACTTTTTTTCTCTTTTTTGCACTTCTTATTTAACTTAACTTTAAATATATATATATATATATATATATATTTACAGCTTTTGTTATTATGTATTGAACTGAACTGTTACCACATAACAACAAATTTCGGAACATATGACAGTGATGTTAAACCTGATTCCGATTCCGGGCAAAAGCCTTTACATTCATAGCCGTTACAGTCAGTAGTGTTAACTTATTTTTTAAACCAGGACAGCACTGGCATTCTGTGGACACTGGGGGTGCTACACCTTTTCATTGTCAGAAAGGCATGCCCACCTGTCTGAGCCTCTCCGTGTGTGGGGTAGAAGGGGCCTCCCCACGGGGCCTTTGCATTGGCTGCACTGAGCTCAGTGCGTCCCTGAACACATACTCCTGTAGCCTGGACTGTGTCAGCCTGACTTCTTTATTTCAAAAATAGACCTTATTCATAATAAAACACACAAAAGTAACGATGCAAACCTTTCACATTCATGACCATTTCATGCTATCGTGTTAACTTGTTTTGTTAAAGAAACATACCACCATTACCATTCATGTGGCTCCCCGAGGCGATACCCCTTTCATTGTTTCCCCGCCCACATCTGTCCCTCCATGTGCGGCAGAGAAAGGAGCCTAGACTGTGGTCCTACCACACAGAGCTTTAGCATTGGCTGCAGCAAATTTCAGTGTATCCCTCAGTACATGGACCAGCATTCCCTTACAGACACCTTGCTGTGCTGAAAGACCAGCAAGCTTTGACACACACACAAAATGCTGGAGGAACTCAACAGCTCAGACAGCATCTATGGAATTGAAGTCAACACTTCAGGCCAAGACCCTTCCTCAGAACTGGAAAGGAAGTGGGGGGGATGTCAGAATAAAAAGATGGAGGAGGGGAAGGAGGATAGCTGGAAGGTGATGGGTGAAGTCTGGTTGGTGGGGTAAAGTAAAGGGCTGTAGAGGAAGGAATCTGATAGGAGAGGAGAGGGGAGCATGGGAGAAAGGGAAGAAGGAGGGTCACTGGGGGAGGAGACAGACAGGTGAGAAGAGGTAAGAGGCCAGAGTGGGGAAGAGAAAAAGAGGGAAAGGGAGGGATTTTTTTTACTGGAAGGAGAAATCGATATTCATGCCACTGGTTTCAAGGCTGCCCAGTCAGAATATGAGGTGTTGCTCCTCCACCCTGAGATGAGCCACATCATGACACAAGACAAGGCCATGGACAGACGTGTCGGAATAGGAACGGGAATGGGAATTAAAATGGTTGGCCACCGGTAATTTTTACTTCTGGCAGATGGAACAGCCCCCAATTCACGACAGATCTCACCAATGTCGAGGAGGCCACGGGGGAGCACTGTATGCAATAGATGACTCCAACCATTTTGCAGTTGAAGTGTTGCCTCACAGGAAGGGACTGTCTGGGGAGCAAATATCAAAGGTCAGAGATTACACACAGTAACTCCAGCAGTGGAGAGAGCTCACAATGACCTGTGACATCATTGGCTGTGGAACTGGACAAGCCTCATTCCTCACTAAAATAGATCACACACTGAAGTGTCTGGACTTCAGTGTTCACAAAGCAGACAAAACCGGATCCATTAATATTAATCTCAGCCCTTTTCTTGGACAAGTTCATTTCAAAAATATTGAGTCCTTGAACATATTACATAATAGAGTACACACCAACACAAAATTAGGAATAGGAGCAGGCCATTCTGCCCCACAAGCCTGCAACGCTACTGAACAATATGCCCAAAATTCAAGAACGTCAGGATGCATACGTGAGTTTAATTATTTTACTAATACCAGAAGACGTAGGAGCAGACATTTGCCATTTGCCCCATTGAGTCTGCTCCACTATTCCATCATGGCTGATTTATTATCCCTTTAAACCCCATTCTCCTGCCTTCTGCCCGTAACCTTTAATGCATAGATTAATCAAGAACCTGTAAACCTTGGTTTTAAATATACCCAAAGACTTGGCCTCCACAGCTGTCTATGGCAATGAATTCCACAGATTCACCACCCACTGACTAAAGGAATCCCTCCCCATCTCTGTTCTAAATTGGCATCTCTCTATTCTGAGGCTGTGCCCTCTGTTCCTGGACTACCCCACTGTAGGAAACATCCCCTCCACGTCCACTCTGTCTAAGCATTTCAATATTTGATAGGTTTCGATGAGATCTCCCTCATTCTTCTAAACTCCAGAACCATCAAAGGTTCCTCAAACATTAACCCTTTCATTCCCATCATCCATATCATTATTTTGTTTTACTTAGAGAGATACAGCATGGAACAGACCTTTCCTGCCCACCGAGCTGTCCCACCCAACAACCCACCAATTTAACCCTAGCTTAATGACAGGACAACACAAGGACCAATTAACCTCTAACCAGTACGTCTTTGGATTTTGGGAGAGAACCAGAGCATCCGGAGGAAACCCATGTGCACATGGGAAGAACGTACAATCTTTCTTACAGAGAACACTGGAACTGAACTCCGAACTTTGACACCACAAGCTCTAATAGCATCAGGCTATTTGTTATAATACCACAGCGCCCACTAACACATAACATGAAAAGGTACGATCCCAACATCGAGCCCTGTGGAACATCACAAGTTACGGGCAAAAGACAGGAAACTATAAGCCAGTTAGCTGTGGTTAGACTTCAGTGGTTGGTAAGATGTTGGAGTCCATTATTGAGGATGAGGTTTCAGGGTACCTGGAGGCACGTGATTAAATAGGCCAAAATCATCACGATTTCCTCAAGGGGAAACCTGTTGGAATTCTTTGAAGAAGTAACAGACGATAGGCAAAGGAGATTCAGTAGATGTTGTTTACTTCGATTTTCAGAAGTCCTTTGTCAAGGTGACACACATGAAACTGCTTAGCAAAATGGGCCCAATGGCTTCTTTCTGTGTTAAATCATTCCATAAAGAAAAGGCACCAAAACAGCACTTAACTAAAACAATGGGCTCTTGTAACACAGGAGATGTAAACCTACAATACCATTATAAAGATCTGCCTACCTTCACATTTTAATTTTTTATCCTTATCAATTGCTCATGTTAATAAGGAGCCCTTCATTTTCTGTAGTGTTGTATAAGTATATACCATGATCTTTTCAGCAGAATTTTAGATTATGGCTGTGATATTTATTGGGAACAGCAATTAGCCTACTTTATTTTGAGTTTGTTACTGGCATTTATCACTGTGTGATGATGGGCTTTTAATCTTCCTTCAACAATTGCACTCTATGATTAAGACCAAATGTTCATATGCAGATTAGGCAACAACACAGCGAGAACGAACCGGCATAAATTAAATCTCTATGACATCCTGTTTGTTTGTTTGTTTAGAGGGTTTAGCACTTTCACTCACTTTGTTGAAAGCAACAGTTCATGTATCATGGAGGGGGTGGGGTGGGAGACTGAAATTTAATTTTGATGAAGAAAACCTTGAAATGCGTAAAGAAAGTGAGGGGGAAAGAATGGGTGTCCACAGGGAAAAGGGCATTTTAGACACTTGTCGATTCAAGGATACGGTTAATACAATATAAGGACATAGAAAAGCTTTCAAAATCAAAGAATTCACTGTAGACTAATCTTACAAACAACCTTTAGAAATCACTTCTATTATTTTTGGAGGTAGATAAGGATATTCAAATCCTAATTTAAAATAGTGGATTCTTTTAACCTTAAAATCTAAGTAATGAAAACCACACCGCAATCCATTTGTTTCAAATCTTTCAAGTTAAAGAATAGATTATAGTCTTGTGCCTTAATAAGTGCGAGTTTTATTCCCTGAAAGAAGGTGACATTAAGTACTGTGAGATATAAAAGGAAATCAGCCACTGAATGGCATCTCATTAAAATGACATTCAGCAAATGCCAGAAATTATTTACAATTAGCACATGTCCTTAATTCAATGGATGCCTGCAGCATTACATGCTTTGTTTCCCCCCCAGTACTCCAGTCAGTATGGAATTCTTATAAAGCATTCCAAGATGAAGAATACCAGTTTTACAATCTCAGGCTCTTTAGAAAAGCTCTTATCACCTCGTTAGAGGCACAAATTAACATTTCTTCCACCTGGATCTCACAGAAGAAAATACAGCTATGGAACTATGGAATGCAATAGATCATAAAAGCCACATATTGTTTTAAAGAAAGATTTTGCACAAAGCATTTTATGAAAACCTGGCTCTTCTCTGTGCAAGAATCCCTGGGTTATATAATAGGAAGCAGGAACTGCTTACACCATGAATTACCATTTGATAGGTCCTCTGACTTGTGTTTTTCTACCTCCGCATTTTCATTTTAAGCATTTTGCATTTGAATAAATGTTTCCATTTCCAATGAGTGCGATGCTGTCTCTAAACCGTGGAGCAAAACTGAATTGGATGAGGTATGGAATGGAGCTCATGAATCTATGCTGGATGGTCACAGGGTCTATTGCAGCATTATCAATTGTCATTATGAATACATTAGAAAGGAATATGAGGAAACCTTTGATATTTTCCAACAACATAGAACCCGCACATACATTCAGTGGTCACTTTATTAGGTACACCTACACACCTGCTCATTAATGCAAATATCTAATCAGCCAATTATGTAGCAGCAATTCTCTGCATAAAAGCATGCATACATGGTCAAGAGGTTCAGTTGTTGTTCAGAACAAGCAACAGAATGTGGAAGAAATGTGATCTAAGTGACTTCAACCGTGGAATGATCGTTGGTGTCAAACAGGGTGGTTTGGGGTCAGAAATTGCTGATCTCCAGAGATTTTCAGATACAATAGTCTCTGGAGTTTACAGACAATGGAGGGAGGGAAGAGTGGAAAGAGAGGCTGGAAGGAGATGGGTGGAGGGAACAAAGTGCGACAGAAGATGGAATCTGATAGCAAAGCACAGTGGAGCATAGAATCAAATAGAAGAGGTGGGGAGGGCAGATGGAAACAGCAGGAGAAGGGAACCCAGTCAGAGGAGTTTGTGAGTGAAGAGCAGATAGTAGAGGAAAGAAGCAGAGTAATAGATGGCTGGATGTGGGGTGGGTGTAGGAGGAACTGGGTCGATCAGGAAGAGAGGGAACAAAGTGGCAGAGGGCAAGCATGTTAACTCATCTTCCTCTGGATGGTGATATGGACAGAAATATTTACTCAAAGTTACTCAGGAAATCGAGCTGCACATAAGGAGGGGAATAAACAGTGGATATTTTCGACCAAGACCCTTCATGAGAATGTATATCCTGATGAAGCGTCTCGGCCTGAAACACCAACTGTTTATTCCCTTCCATGGATCCTAACTGACTTGCTAATCTCATCCAGCATTCTGTGTGTGTTGCTCGAAATTGTCAGATTCTCTTGTGTTTATTCAATGCCATTGGTGTTTTGTGGCCTAGTATGCATGTCCAGCACCATGCAGAAGTAGCAGGTACTGGAAGTAATTCTATTGCCATAGACTTGTCAATTGCTTGATCACAGAATGAACCAATTTAACCCTGGAGATATACACTCTGTGGGCACTTTATTAAAGGTTCAAAGATTCATTAACATTCAAAGCATGTATCCATATACAATTCTGAGACTCATCTTCCCCACATAGCCATGAAACAAAAAGAGAACATGACAGTTGTTCAGAGAAAAAAAACATCAAATCCATCCGCCCCCGCACAAAAAGAGAACAACATCCCAATAATCACCCCTCCAACCCCCATCCCCTGCACAAAATGCAACAAGAACTCCAAACCCCTCCTCCCCCCACACAAAACACATCAAGAACAAAACGCCCCCAACTACCCCCCTCCCCACGCACTAAACAGAACAAGAACATTGACCTGTACCTAATAAAGTGACCACTGAGTGTATGTTCATGGTCTTCTGATGCTGGAGCTTACCCGCTTCAAGGTTCAATGTGTTGTGTGGTCAGAGATGCTCTTCTGCACACTTCTGCAATGCGTAATTACTTTAGTAACTGTCAGCTTGAACCAGTCTGCCCATTCTCCTCTGGCCGCACTCATTAACAAGGCATTTTCGCCCACAGAACTGCCGCTCACTGGATTCGGGTTTTTTTTGCAAAATCTTCATTTTTTGACCCCTCTTCACCTTTCATTTGCCAGTTCTTGCTCCATTCTTTCCCCTCACAGTCTTATACTGTCTATTCCCACCTCCCACCCTATCATTCAGTCTAGTTGAAGGGACTTGACCTGAAAAATTGACTGTTCTTTTTCTTCTGCAGACCTGCAGAGCTTTCAGCCACTTGTCTTTTAATCTAAAAGTAATACTGACAGAGGGGACCTATAATAAAAAAGAGTTTGGACTGGCTTGAACCTTTTTGTATATAATTCTTCATATTATATATGTAATTCTTTATTCTTTATAACTGTTGATATTTTTGTTTGCATGTTGCACCTTCATCAACACCACAGCAAATTCCTAATACATGTACATATATATAGTATGTGCTGGTGCGTGGCCAAGTGGTTAAGGCATTGGTCTAGTGATCTGAAGGTTGCTAGTTTGAGCCTCAGCTAAGGCAGCGTGTTGTGTCCTTGAGCAAGGCACTTAACCACACATTGCTTTGCGACGACACCAGTGCCAAGCTGTATCGGCCCTTGCCCTTCCCTTGGACATCATCGGTGGCATGGAGAGGGGAGACTTGCAGAATGTGCAACTGCCGGTCTCCCATACAACCCTGCCTAGGCCTGTGCCCTGGAAACTTTCCAAGGCTCACATCCATGGTCTCTTGAGACTAACAGATGCCTATTATATGGAATGGTGAATGAAGTTGATCCTGTCCTATTATTAGTCCTGGACTATTAGCCCACACTGGTCTGTACAGTCTATGAGCAACAAGAGAACAAAAGTAATGAACTGTACAATTAATAAATCAACTATTGCATCTGTAGTAAACACTATATGGAATTATGGCATACTTCAAGAATTTTTATTTAGCCTTGGCAGAAGTCCTTGGTGGTTTAATCAAACTGTGTCTGAGAAACCACAGATCTGAAATGAGTAAACCTGGATTTCAATGAGGTACTGTATTCCTGACGTTCTCTTTGCCTTTAAAATGAAATACAGAGCAATTTTATCTGTGGCCAGACATTCTTGTCCTTGTGAATGATTTTACAACAGTTCTTCTTTACATGACTACAATTAATACTGAATATTTACTTAAGATTTCAAGTGTAAAAGTCAGAGGCCAAATATACAACCAGGATGGGTTTTTTTAAATGCCCCTTTTATGTAAAATACCACTTGGCTGAAGAAGACTATTTTAGATGGTACCCCCATCTTTTGAATTGAAAAACAATACTGATGGGTTTAAAGTATTGTGCCCAAAAAATTGAATCATCTGATAGCTGTTTCTAATATTTGAACGGTGTTTGTCCAGTCTGGATATAATGGAAATCTTCCTTTGTGGGGATCTGTGACAGCAAGGATCAGGGAAAGTACTGGTTTCTTCCAGAATTCCAAAGTCACAAATGATCACCTCTGATCTCTCTTGTCTCTTGGGGTCACAGTTGAACCAACCAAGTACCGCTTGATTAATAGCGAAATAGAATCTATTGGAAATATTCATAATTCAAAAACAGAGAGAAACAATATTTACATCCATCATCAAATTTACTTTAATCTTATATCCATGGATAACCCACCACTCATTTGAGACTGAAGTCTTTATAACAGGCAGGTGAGAAGTTGAATCCATGTCTAGTTCCTGGAAAAGCTGCTCTCTAGGAGATGTTTGTCTCATTCTGTGGCAACTGTGTATTCATGAACTTTATTTCTTCAACTAGAAGACTACAAGACCTTTTACCCAAAAGCTTTTTTCTATGTGTGTCACATTCCAATGAGCATTTTTCTAAGGGAGTGTGGTGAAGAGGCTTATATAAAGAGTTGCTCATCATAGGGTAAATTAGTGATCAAATTAACGAGTGGAACAATTCCTGAGCAAATATCAGCAAAATGGAAGAGCTGGTCATTGACCAGGAAGCAGGGACAGTGCACGTGGCCCTATTTACAGAAATGGTGCTGAGGTTGAGAGGGTTGAGAGTTTCAAGTTCCTAGGAATGAGCATCACTAACAGCATGTCCTGGTCCAACTACATTGACGCCACAACCAAGAAAGCTCACCAGTGCCTCTACTTCCTCAGGAGGCTTAAAGAGATTTGGCATACTGCCTTTGACTGATACCAGAGAAAGGATCGTATCGAGATGCATCATGGCAACAAGGAGAAACTGCAGAGTTGCGGACTCAGCCTGGCACATCACAGACACCAGACTCTCCACCACAGACTCTATTTACATTTCCCACTGCCTCAGTAAACCAGCCAGCATAATCAAAGGCCCCAACCACCCTAGACACTCTCTATTCTTCCACCCCACCCCCCTCACCCAGTCAGGCAGAAGATACAAAAGCCTGAAAGCATGTACCACCAAGCTGAAGGAGAGCTTCAATCCCATCGTGAAATGACTATTGAATGGTCCCCTAGTACAAAACAATGGACTCCTGACCTCACAAACAACCTCATTGTAACCCTGCACCTTACTGTCTACCTGCACTGTACTTTACCTGTACTGTAATACTTTATTCTGCACTCTGTTATTGTCTTACCTGGTACTACATCAATGATTGTTCTAATGAATTGATCTGTATGGACAATATGCAAGTATTGACAAAAATAAACCAAAGTGACATGGTAATCAAAAAAAAAACTGCTGAAAACATGAAGCAAAAATGGAGAGTGCTAGAAATAGTCACATTTGACAAGGTCCTGCATGGTAGACTGGTCCAGAATTTACAATACATGGATTCCACTCTGATGTGTCTATTAGAGACAAAACTGGCTTGGTGGTAGGAGGTAGGGGGAGGTAGTGGAAGTTTATTTCTGATATTAAAGGCTGTGATGACTGGTATGCCTCAGGGTTCAGTGCTGGGTCCTCTGTTTTTTGTCAAATATGTTAATGGTTTGGATGAGAATATAACTGATGTGTTCAGTAAATTTGCAGATGATACCAAAATGGGCGTTACAGTGGACAGTGAAGAAATCTGTTTAAGGCTATTGAAGAATATTGGTCAACCAGGAAAATGGGCAGATGAAATTTAAATTAAATTGCTGCAAAATCCAGCAATTTGTGAATGGTGCTTGGATTTCCAGCATCCACAGATGTTCTTGTGTTGGAGGTGCAAAATCATGTATCTTTGCAAGTTAAACCAGGACAAGATTTACACAGTGAATAGCAGGGCCCTAGAGAGTGTTGGTGAAAAGAGAGACCTAGAGGTTCTAGGGCAGAGATCCCTGAAAGAAGAGGCAACACAGATTGCCAAGGTGGTGAAGAAGCTGTTTGATATGTTTTCCTTTTACTGTCTGAGGCACTGAGTACAAGAGTTGGGATGAGAGTTGCTACAGTTGTAAAAATGTTGGTTAGGCCACACTTGGAGTATTGTGTGCAGTTCGGATTATCACACCATAGGAAAGATGCAATGAAGCTAGAAGAAGGTGCAGAGGATACTCAAAGACGTTGCCTGTATTGGGGAGGGCTTGAGTTATAAGTAGAGATTTGACGGGCTGAGACTGTTTTCTAGCAAAGTCAACTGAGAGGTGACGTGATAAATTTATGAGAGGTTTAGACAGGATAGATAGTCATTTCCCATGGTAGGGGTGTCGAAAACTAGCTAGCAGGCGTAAGCTTAAGGTGAAAGAAAGGAGGTTTAAACGGGATCTCAGTGATAAATTTCTCACACAGAGTAGTCGGTATCTGGAATTTGCTCCCAGAAGAGATCGTGGAGGCAGCGACAGTAACAACTTTTAAGAGACACCTGGACAACTACTTGAAGGAGCAAGACCCAGAGCACCCATTTTAATGTCTGAAGCCTTGCATCAGAACTGGAAATGAGGGAGACTAGGTAGAGTGGTGGTCACAGCTCTGTCCATAATGAAAACCAACCTAACTTCAATAGACTCTGTCCACATTTCCCACTGCTTTAGTAAAGCAACCGACATGATCAAAAATAACACCCTCTTTGGGTTTTCTCCCTTCTCCCTTCTTCCATTGGACAGAAGAAAGGAAGTGCCACCAGCACGAAAAACAAATTCTATCCTGCTGTTCGAAGATGATTGAATGGTCCCCTTGTACAATAAGGATGGACTTTTGACCTCGCAGTCTGCCTCAAGGACTTGCACCTTATTGTCTACCTGCATTGCACTTTCTCTGTAACACAACACTGTATTCCAAACTCTGTCACTGCTTTTTCTTTTTCTACCTTAATGTACTGCTGTAATGAAATGCAAAATCAGGTTTTTCTTTGCACTTCAGTACATGTGACAAGCTGTCATCCTGTACTGCCCAGTTTCCCCCTACGCCTGAACGTTGATAATTCTGCAGTTCTATGCCTAACATCCTGTTGGAGTATGGTGTGCATAGTGGGACAGATTCTCCAGCTGGGACCTAACTGGTAACTTAGAATACTTTAGCGTAAATTCCTTGCCATCACATCAACAGGAGCTAAATTCAATTGCCCCGATATTGGGCAAGGGAATTACAAAGTACAATTAACCCATGCCCATTGCTTTTGATGCAGACAGCACATACATTGCCTGATCTTTTTAAATGACAGTAGAGCTCAGCCTGTACTAACAGCACTGAGCTTAGTGGCTGTGTATCACAACAGGGACCAATAAAGGGAGTGGTTTGCTCTGCTGTTGTTGCCTGACCAAAATCATGAAACTATCACATTGGAACTTCAAAATGAGAATACCTTCTTAAAAGAAAAGGTCATTAGTCTATATTATTACCAGCTATAGTATCAACCTGTGTATTGTTGTCAGAACCTAGTGCTAAAGTGTTTTATGCTGCCTGCTTTCATATTTTTGTTTGTCTTTCTTCTCTTTGAAACATTAAACTTAATGGTAATTGATAATTGCTTTATTATTGTCACATGTACCAGGATACAGTGATAGGTGTTTGTGAGTCATCCATCCAGATAGATCATGCATACATCAACAAGAGGAACAAAATGAAGAAGACAGTGTTGCAATTACGGAGACAGCACATTGCAGGACACAAGTAAAGTGCAGAGGCTATAACGAAGTAAACTGGGAAATCACAGTTCAAGCGTTTGCCTCTGAGCAGATAAGAGGTCCACTCAAGTGTAAGGTATCATTTCACCTTTTCTCTACCTTAACCACATAAGTTCCAAATCTAGTTCATAAAATATTGCTTAACACTTGGGACATTGATATCATTTTAAGGTGAAATGCTGAGAACTGTTCACAATTGCCTAAGCGGATTAATGCAGGAGTGAAAGCATCAGTAGGTGATAGAGTTAGTAAAATGTTGACTGTTTAAGCACTGTTGATAAATTCTTGGTTAGTCAGAAGACTGAGTGGAAAGGCCATTTCCTAAACGCAATTGCCAGCCAATAAAAGAGCCCCCAATACCCTGACACCATGCCAAATATAATTAGTGATTGTGTCATATGGTTTACTCTATCAAACACTATCCTACGTAAAATAAACATCCAACTAGTGTCAGTACTTACAGGGAGGTTGACATCCCCGGCAGAAATTTGTAAAAATGTTTGCAGTTGCTTTTCACAGTTTCTACTATAAGAGGGGTTTGTGGGGTAGCTTATTAAATAAAATCCTCACAAGACTATACATTGCAGCATAATTTATTTTTAGATACTTTTGTACACTGAGAAAAATGTTCCAATAGCTCAAATATTGCAGAAGCCACGTGTAGTCATTGTCCTACCCTCAACTGAGGACCTACGTAGGTCAGAACTCAGGGATCTCCTGCCCACCATGAGGACAGTGGACCAAACACCATGGTAATGATGAGCAGCGGGTTATCATTCATTACTTATTGCTCACCTTGCAGTAACAACGGCAAGGTCATCAAATTTTACTCTTTCTGTGTTGACTATATAAAGCTGAAATGTTCATACAGGTGTGTTAAAAATGGTGGTGGCCCTGTCGTCTTCAGGGGGGGGGCGCATTGAAGCTGAAGCATCTGCAGGAGGAGGTGTTTGAGGTTTCCTGTCGGAATTCTGGCACTGCACAGGAGGGAGGGGGACCCGGAGTTCATGGGTTCTTCACTCAGGGTAACTAGTACAACAGGTGAAAGGATATTGCCCATCTACAGAGTACCAGGATAGCCTCAGACTAACTCTTCCACAGAGCCAATAGCCACGCAGGTCCTCTGTAGGTGTGCTGCTGCAAATTGGAGACACGAGAAAGACTACTGCTGCTGGAGGAGCAACACACACAAAATGCTGGAGGAGCTCAGCAGGTCAGGCAGCATGCATGGAGGGAAATGAACAGTTGACATTTCGAGCTGAGTCCCTTCATCAGCCCAAAGTGTTGACCATTCATTTGATTCATTTGCACTAAAATAGACTGATTTTTTAAAATTCTGTTTGTGTTCTTTGTATTAAAATTGTGTATTATTTATGTTTAACTTATGTTTTTCTAGGGAATGCGGCTGAAATGATACTATGTAAGTTTCTCATTGCACTTGTGCACATGACAATAAATTTGACTTCTGGTTTATTTTTTGACTTTTTAACAGCAGGCGAAAACAATGGAGAAAGATGGTAGGTCCACTCAGTGCTCCTTCTCACAGTCCACCATCTCCTCTTCCACATTCCTGACTCATAATCCACAGGTAGTAGAGAAATTCATCCCCCTGCCTTCCTCACCATATCCAACAAACTCTTCAAATGGTCGAGAATTCCAGCTTCAGCCTGCAACGCTGGAAGACACAGTCCCATTGAGTTTCACAGTCCAGACCAACAGTACCGACACTGACACTGCGCATAATTCAGCTTAGATGCAGGATCTACATGTGTCTAGTTTCTCCAGCTAATGCACTAGATTCAGGAGATGCTAGAAATCTTGAGCAACACACATGAAATGCTGAAGTAAGTCAGCAGATCAGGCAGCCTCCTATGAAGGGAAATGAATAGTTGACGTTTTTTGGTCACGACGCAATGAAGAGTCCTGATGAAGGGCCTTGGTCCAAAACGTTGACTGTTTATTTCCATCTACATTTTCTGCCTGACCTACTGAGTTCCTGCAGCATTTTGTGTGTGTTAATGCACCAAGGTGCCATCTGGCAACCAGACACCACTAAACATGCCCACAGTCACTACTTTGAAATGAACCCAGCATCATCCAAGCCAGAATCAGAGTGCAGGAGCCTTTGGCTTGGTGTTCACCCCACTCTAAATATGAATAGTGCCCACGACCCAGTGTGCTTCTCTAAAGTAACTCAGTTTGTCCGAGTGGTGTTAGGGATTTTGCATGTGGATGAGGCAAGTGCCGGTCTGAAGCTTGAACCCCTTGCACTCCAGACCAGAGACTGCCCCTTTGACCAGCCTGATCGCCCTGGGTACCGATATCCCAACCATTGACTTCTAAACCCACACATTAACCACAGATTGACAAACAGTGCTTAATAAGATGGTGCTTGGCACTCATCACTGCCAATTACAGCCAGGCAAGAGTGTCTGTTCCAGAGAAGAGTATTGCTGTCAGCTGGCACTTCCACACGATCAAGCTGCAAAATTCGGGTGCTTGCTAGTCCAACTGAACAATGTTGTGCCCACACGCACATTCGTGGCACTTATTGCACCAGCCTCACATCAATCCGAGCACAAGGGCACACATAGAGCAGACAGATTACAGTCAGTCAAAGCGCACAATGAGTTTGACATTGCCATTTTGGAATGAGGTATGGCAGCTAATCCTTTCTGTTAATCGCTCCTGTTTGAACACTTGTTCAGTTAACAGGAAGGACCACACATCGGTGTTCCTGAAATTGATCCACAACTACTTTCAGACATGCTGCTGACTGATCTCTGCTGGCTGTTGCTACAATTCTGCTGGTGTTTGAACTTACTAGATTGCCCGTCTCTGGGGATTCACTTGACAGGTGCTGAAGGACTTTGTCCTGGTTTCAAGGCTTCGACAAAAAGCATTTGCTCCAAGGGAGAGGTCCATTAGCAGGCATTCCCACTGCAATACACTGACAGCATATAGAGTGACCACACCGGTCGTAAAGAAAGGACAGGACACGGTAACAATACAGTGTACTGAGGGTGCCTCAGAGTGAGCAGTGAGACATCTGTTTCTCTGGACGCACAATCACTGAAGTCTGTCAACGCTGTCAAATAGAGTGGGCACAACTTTAAAGCATGGTGCTAACTGAAGATTGGAGCTGGGTTTGCAACATCTCATGGCTTACCAACCTGTGCTGCGTACTCTAACGCTTTCTATTCAGAAGGAGATGAGCTCCTTTCGCTCCCTCTTTTTTTGATAGTGTGTAAGTTCGAGTATGGAATGAGCTGCTGGCAGAAGTGGTAGAGGCGTGTAAATTGGCAATATTTCAAAGGCACCAACACAGAACATGGAATAGTACAGGCCCTTCGGCCCACAATGTTGGTGTTGCATCACAGGTTTGGTAATTGGGACAGAAGACACTGACTATGGGTAAGTATTTTAACTACATATTAGCAAAACAAAACACAAACTAAAACATTCAAGTTACACAGAATCTTATCTAAATGTGCACACGGGCCATCTATCTGCAGCAGATTTCCAACCTTTGTGTGGCACTGGTCATGAGCCCCCGAATCAAGAGAAGGAAGCGCTCACATAGATTATATGTATATGCTAATGATACCTTGATGCTAGAAGCAGCCAATGGAAGGGCGGTAATTGTTCTTCAAACAGACCAATCGGTAACCGACATGGCGGCAATTTCTTTCAACTGACAGAAAGGGTTAACCCTTCACACTACAATCCACCCTTCCAACAAGAGATAATCTGTAGAATCCGGAAATCAAAGCAACACACACAAAATTCTGGAGGAATTCAGCAGGCCAGGCAGCATCTATGGAAAGGACGTTTCTGGCCAAGACCCTTCAACAGGACTGGAAAAAGAGATGAGCAGTCAGAGGAAGAAGGTGGAAGAGGGGAGCAAGAAGTACAAGGTAGTAGGTGAAAGGTGAGGGGGGGGGGTGAAGTAAGGAGCTGGGAAGTTGATTGGTGAACGAGATACAGGGCTGGAGAAGGAGGAATTTGAAAGGAGAAGACAGAAGGCCATGGAAGAAAGGGAAGGGGAGGAGCACCAGAGGGAGGTGATGGGCA
This sequence comes from Hypanus sabinus, assembly GCF_030144855.1. Classification (NCBI taxonomy): domain Eukaryota; kingdom Metazoa; phylum Chordata; class Chondrichthyes; order Myliobatiformes; family Dasyatidae; genus Hypanus; species Hypanus sabinus. The sequence goes on from NC_082716.1 coordinate 71,281,134, forward strand.
GGTAAGGTGAGAGAGGGAAATGGGAATGGGGAATGGTGACGGGGGGAGCAATTACCAGAAGATCAAGAAATTGATGTTTATGTCATCAGTTTGGAGACTATCCAGGCACAATGTAAGGCGTTGCCTCTCCAAACTGAGTGTGGCCTCATCGCAGCAGTAGAGGAGGCTATGGACTAATATGTTGGAATGGGAATGGGAAGCAGAATTGAAACAGGTGGTCACTGGGAGATCTGGCTTTTCCTAGCTGATGGAGCATAGGTGTTCAACAAGGCAGTTTCCCAGTTTATGCTGGGTCTCACCAATGAACAGGAGGTCATACCAGGAGCACTGGACACAGTAGATGGCACCAACAGACTCAAAGGTGAATTGTCGCCTCACCTGGACAGACTGTTTGGGGCCCTGAATGGTAGTGAGCAGGAGGTGTAGAGGTAGGTGTAGCTCTTGTTCCGCTTACAAGGATAAATGCCAGGAGAGAGATCAGTGGAGAGGGACGAAGGTCAAGAGAGACACCTAGGGAATGAAATTTGTGGGGGGGGGTGGGGAGAGGGGGCAGATGTGCTTAGTGGTGGGATCCCGCTGGAGATGGAGGAAGTTACGGAGAATTATTTGCTGGATGCGGAGGCTGGTGGGGTGGTAGGTGAGGGCAAGAGGAAGGCTATCTTTTGTGGAGTGGTGGGTGGATGGGGTGAGGGCAGACATGCACAAAATGAAAAAGATATGGGTGAGGGCAGCGTTAATGGTGGAGGAAGGAAAGTCCTTTTCTTTGAAGGAAGAGGACATCTCCTTAGTTCTGGAATGGAAAGTCTCATCCTGAGAGCTGTTGCGGCGGAGATGGAGGAATTGAGAGAAGGAGATAGTATTTTTATGTTTCTTGACTCATCAGGAGTATAGGTGCAGCATTCTTGGACAATAACAACTTAGTTGGCAGTCCCTTCTGCAAGCAGATAACTTAAGGTCTTTTGAATCTGCAACACGATCATCTGAAAAGCTACCTTGTCAGCCGATACCTGGGTTAATACATCGTCCATCTACTCGAACCCCATTGTCACCTCATTGACCAGCATTTCCACGTATTGCTCCCTAGGAGAGCCTGGCCGTACCATAGAGGGGAAAGACTAGCATCCAACCTCTTTCCACCTCTGTGATATGCCACTTACCATGCCGACCATCATGGGCAGGGTGCTCACCCAGGTCTCTGCGTGTGTCGTACATCAACTCTTGGATAATGGTAGCCATACCACCTGTAAGCCCAGGGAATGTCTAACTTCACAGCAGCATAGACACGGATGTCCCAGGATACCATTCTTGCCCACACTCATCATATCCTGCTGACTGGTTGGACCTGTGCCCGTCACACTGCCGACACCAAACTTCCTTTTGCTTCCTCGCTGGCTGGGGAATCACTCTCAGAGTTGGAAACTTCGGACTGGATAAATCACAAGCTGGGAAATATCAGCCCGTAAATCACTTATTCCGCTGGGAGCTACAAAGGCTCAAGTCGTTTAGGGCTGTTGCCATACTATGAGGTGAGTTTAATTGGAATAAACGAGTCCTCCCCACTTCGCCTAAAACAGAACACCAAAGCCGAAGCTAGGCCAGTTCCTCCACAGTTTGATTTCCTTTTCATCAAAGGTGATTGTTTTATTGGTACCGCTTCTGCTGCATGAGATGGAGTCGTCATTCATATCCAGCAATCTGAAACATTAGTACGATGTGCGTATTTGCACACCATCCGCAAATACATGTAGGATCTCACGCAGCAGGTCGTCGTCATCACCGCTGCCATCAGCGTTCACCAGGTCATCATTCCGCAATGTAGGGAGACACATTCTCAGTCCCGCCTAGTTAGTCATTGCGTGTTTGAACGTACCATTCCCCGTTTCCCCGGTAACGCTACCATCACGTATTCCCTGGTCTGTTTGCCACTATCTCCCCCTCACGTGGTTGCTGCACCCGATGTACTGCATTGGGTGTGTAAGGCCATGGGCTCGCCCGCTGAGAAAAGGCCTCAGTGCATATCCACTGAGAGCCCTGATCCCATTCCTACAGGAGTGGGTGGGAGGGTTCCACCTACCGCCTGACCCATGCTGCCACTGAACGTCAGCTATAGCCTTTTGTAAATCCTCCAGTGAGGGATATGCAAAGCCCTGACTGGGATAGAAGGGACCCTTATAGGGATGATCCCCTTCCTTTAACAGTTTGCCTTCCACTCTCCGGCAATGTTCCTTTCACAATCGCATAGAGGGTGGGAGTGAGAATGCGATCAGCCTGATCCCTGCTAAAGATCATTTTTGAATGGGTCAAGCAGGAAACCCCACTGCCCCACCCCCAGTACGCTTATTCAGCTTACATACTTGGCTAAGGGCAGCTTTTCCCATGACTTCTAATCCTCCCAGCAATCAGACAGCTGCATTTACAGTATCTCCTATCACTGGTCCCACTGAGGGCAGCAGCACCCTTTCAAATGGGGAGCCGCTGTTTTAACCAAGTAGCTCACCATGGCCATGGTTCTCTGTCTTTTGTCAGTATCTATCCTCCAGCTTCATTGTAGTCTTCAGGGAGACAATAAGATAGGATCCTCCGGCGGGTTACCCCTGTCATATATCCCTGTGATCAATGCCCACTGGCAAAGGGCTTTTAGTTCCTTCCTGTACCACGTTCCTCTCCTCCTGGGACTCTAAACCTCATTCAAGAAGGGAGGGGTACCTATAATAATCATCCTTGCATCCTCTCCACTCCATATCCTCAATAGCCACATGGCCAGACGCTCTCCCCAATCTTTTTCCGTATCTATCCCTCAGTTCCTTGGCAGAAAGCTCTCTCCCATTATGCTGTCCACCCCACTTCCTCTTATAGGACTCTCCTCTATCCTCTCTTCCCCATCCTCACTATCGAGCCCGATATCCCCATCCCACATCCACGTGTCGGGATCACCTCCCTGCAGCAGCAAGGCTCGGACTTTAACAGCATCCGGTTGCCCATTCACACTTCAGACAGCCTCTACCTGCCGCTCTTTTACAAGCTGACAGGTTATCTCAGTACCCTTGAACTCCAGCTCTTTAACCTGTGTCTGTGACAAACAGGCAGCCTCCTCTACGATAGCTCAGTGCTGATTCAATGCTTCCACCTCATTTCTAAGGATTTCTATTTCCTGCTCTGTCTATAAAATTGTCTCACACCGTTGCTTTACAATGACCACCAGCCAAAATGTTCCCCTCTGACTTCTTTTCCTATCTGAGAACACTACCCCGTTCCCCATCAATACAAGTGTCTCATTTTCACTCTGCGGGGTTCCAGCTTGTCTGTTGGAGTGCTGTGGCTCACCGGCAGGTTGAGAGGACTTTGAATCCTGCACTGTTATCAGTCCACCCAGGCACTGAGCGTTCTTTTTTTTTTACTTCTACTTTTAAACCTTTATCCTTCTGTTCCGTTACAAATCCTGCCAACCATGCCAATTGTTGCACGGATTCATGGATTTGGTATGGGTAAGTATTTAAACTATTTATTAACCAAACAAAGGCACACACTAAAGCATTCAAGTTACAGAGGTACTTATCCAAGTGTGCACACAGGCACTCTATCTGCAAGACACTCCCAATCTTTCTGCAGTACCGGTTGCGACCCTTGTCCGTTAGTGAGACCCTGATGTAAGTGAGAGAACAGCTCCACGTGCGCTCTATTTAGATACTAGTGTGACCTTGTTGCCAGAGGCAATCACCGCGGCACCATAAGCAGCCAATGGAAGAGCTGCAGCATTTTTCAAATGAACTAATTGATAACTAACATGGTTGCAGTGGCTATCGATTGACAGGTAATGTTAACCCTTCACAACTATAGTAGTGGCAACATTTTATCTTACACCACAATTAATCTAACCCTTCCATTTCACATGAACATTCATTTTTCTTGCATCCATGTATCTTTTGACAGTAAAGATCTTTTAAATGCTTCTGCCACCAAACCTGGTAGTAAGCTCTGAGCACCCATCTCTCTCTTTTCCTCTGATATCCCTCTACACGTACACCCATTACCTCAAAATCATGCATTCTTGTATTAGCCACTTCCACCCTGGGAAAAAGGCGCAGACAGTCCACTGCATCTATTGCATTGGGAGGACACATGGAGAGGAGAAGTTTAGAAGGATATGGGCCAAATACGGGCAATTGCACTTGCTTTGTCATTTGACATCTTTATCAGCATAGTCTATTTGGTTTGAAGGGCCAGTCATCCATACTGTATGGTTCTACGCCTTGAACTAGTTTTGCCCTGACTACAGATTTCCACAAGAGGTTGAGCCATTAGCTGCACAGAAGCCACTTTGTAAATGTCACAGTTCGGTGTTTTGCATGCTCTAAAGGGGTTGTGCATCTGGCACAAACAGTCACAAAGTTCTATTCTGAAATCAGGATGCCTTTGTCCTGCAGCCATCTACAGTGAACTAGGTCCACCACATAGCCAAAGGGTAATCACAGGGTGTCCAAGGTAAGCCATCTTGACTCTACATGCAATTCATTCACATGTGTTCCTTGGATATAAAATAACCTTTGTGCTGCTGCTGAGGAGAGCTCCATATGTGGACTGCTCTGCAGGGGACAGAGTACATACCAGAATGGATGTTAAGTTTAAAGATAATCTGGTCTTGTCTGTATAGTGCAATTATGCAGACATGCTCCTTGATCTATTTGTGAAAGTTCGTTGCAGTTGACGCGTGGGTATGTCGAAGAGGTAAATTTATGAACAACGGGTAAAGACTTGATTGATGGAGATCATTGGAGATGGGTGCTGGTAATGGGCAGCATGGTGACGCAGCAGATAATGAGGCTGCCTCATAGTTTCAGGCACACGCTCTGAATCTTGATATTCAGTGCTTCTGTGTGCATGAAGTTTGCATGTTTTTTCCTGAGACTGGATGTGTTTTCCCTAGGTCGCCAATTTCCTCCCACGTCTGAAGATGAAAGAGTAGGTTAATTGGCTGCTGAAAATGAAGTCTTAATGTAGATAACTGGCAAAAAGGATCAAATAGTATCTTTATGCATGCACAATGGCGCCATTAAGTGGTGACTCTTTGAGTGCAGCTCTGATGAGAATCATCAAATATTCCATTTAGAATTACAGCTAAAACCCACTGTCACAGCCATGGGTACCTCAGTAAGCAGCATCATTTAAAGACGTTTTAAAAAATCTATCGCCATCAAAATCGATGAATCAAAATCGCAGACTCGGGTTGCAAGTGCAGTTCCTCTTTAAGAAAATGGAGCAGGGATGCCACACCAGTTTACAGGTATGCAAACACAGAGGCCTCAGTCTTCCAGTCTTGACTGCCCTGTTGGGGTGTGTTCAGTCTGGAAAATAAAACTGAAGACCTCAGAACAGGATTGCGGTACCAGAGGGACATCAGGATCCACTCTATACCCTGCTTTATGGAAACATGGCTCACACCTGAAATTTCTGATGCAGTACTGCAGCCCAATGACTTCACTACTGGTTTCTGCAAAGACAAGACAGTTCAGTCTTTTAAAGACAGAGGAGATGGAATATGTTTTATGAGTAACTCATTGTGGTGCACAAATGTGACGTTTCTATCTCAGTCCTGCTCCCCAACCTGGAATATCTGGTGGTCAATTGTTTTCCATTTTATCTACCAAAGGTGTTTTCTGCCATCATTCTGGTAGTCATGTACATTCCAACTCAGGCCAACTTTGGGCAGGCACTGGAGGAGCTGAGCAATGTAATCAGCAGGCACAAAACTGAGCACCCTGATGCATTCCTTATCATTGCAGGAGATTTCAACCATGCCAGCTTGAAGAAGTGGAACCAGAGGTTCCAAAACATTTGGCCACTGTTATACCACCATCAAGAATGCTTACCATGCCATCCCACACCTACACTTTAGGAAGTCCAATCACCTGGCTGTACTCCTACTACCAGCATATAGACAGAGGCTAAAGACAGCAGCACCAGTGGTGAGGGCCAAGAAGGTATGGTCAAGAGAGGTGAAGGGGTGGTTACAGGACTGTTTCAAGTTGGTAGACTGGACAATATTCAGGGATTCATCTTCGAGTCTGAATGAGTAAGTTACAGTCGTCACTAACTTCATCAAGACATGCGTGGAGTAGCATGTGCCTTACAGAATGGACCCAAACCCAAAGTTGTGGATGAACCACATGATCATAGTCTGCTGAGGGCTGGATCTGTGGCATTCAAGACTAATGATCCAGAACTATACAAGAAGTCCAGGTGCAACCTACAGAAGACTATTTTAAGGTGAAAAACCAATTCCAAACGAGGTTGGAGATGGATTCGAATGCATGTGAGCTCTGGCAGGGTTTGCAGGTCATCACTTCCTACAAAGCAAAACCTAACATCATAAATGTCTGTGATGCTTAACTCCCAGGTGATCTCAACACCTTTTATGGCCACTTTGAAAGTTCTGATCAGAAAGCTCCAAAACCAGGGCCTCTGTACATCCCTCTGCAACTGGGTTCTTGTCTTCCTCACCCAGAGCCCACAGCCTGCGGAAATATAGTAATAACATCTCCTCTTCGCTGACGGTCAATACTGATGCACCTCAAGGATGTGTGTTTAGCCCTCTGCGCCAGCGATTGTGTGGCTAGGCACAGCTCAGGCTCCATCTGTAAATTTGTTGACGACACAATTATTGTTGACATAATTTCAGATGGTGACAAGAAGGTGTCCAGGAGATAGATCAGCTGATTGAGTGGCGTCACAGCAACAACCTTGCACTCAGCATCAATAAGACAAAGGAATTGATTGTGGACTTCAGGAAAGTGAAGATGAGGCAGTACACACCAGTCCTTATTGAAGGATCAGATGTGGAAAGGGTGAGCTGTTTCAAGTTCCTGGGTGTCGGCATCTCTGAGGATCTATCCTGAGCCCAGAATATTGATGCAGTTACAGCAAAAGCACAACAATGGCTATATTTCATTAAGAGTTTGAGAAGAAATAGTATGTCACCAAATACACACACAAGGTTCTACAGATGTCCTCTGGATAGCATTCTCACCGATTGCATCACTGCCTGTTATGGACGGGCTACACACTGGACCAGAAAAAGCTGCAGAAAGCTGTAAACTCAGCCAGCTCCATCATGAGCACTAGCCTCCCCGGCATCCAGGACACATCCCAAAGGCAATACCTCAAAAAGGCAACATCCATCATTAAGGACTCCTGCCACCCAAGACATGCACTTTTCTCATTGCATCAAGGAATTTCTCATCAAGGAAAGAATGGTAACTTTGGATTGTATGATACGAAAAGCTGAATTCAATGATTGTGAGGTCATTAATTCCTTGGTGCATTCCATTCCTACCCTCAGTGCTTGTTTTTGCTCATTGATCTTCCAACATCCAAATCTTTGAACTACTCATCCCAATTTGATAGAAGATCCTCCTACCTTTGAGTGCATTTCTCCCTCACTTTATTACCAAAACTCCCAGCACAAAAGCAGAGTCTGAGCCACCGTTTCTCATATTGAAAAGGTTTTGCAGCACAGAATAAGTTGCAAGTTCCTGACAGCAGTTTACAAAGTATCACAAAGTATTTCCCCTTTGGGGGCTGCCGATGGGCTTTCTGTGATTCAGTATTGATGTATGATGAGCACTGACTGTATGTGGTACCATTGGAACTTTGTGGACAGTACGATGTCGGTACATTGAAAGTGTGATTGCAGTAGGTCACACTTCACCATCCAGGGGTTCATCCAGATGATTATCTTCATGACCTCTTTCCTAAAGTGTGCTAGGATGGGGAATTATTGATCTGGGCTTCTGAGGAATCAGAATGAAGAGGAAAAATTTTGTTCACTTATCCTCAAAGTTATGAGAACAGTGCTTTATGTGAATAATCATCTCTTTACCTGAGTTGTGTCTGAGTTGTGGATGGTGTTGGAATTAAAAATAACTGCTGTGGCCAAGTCAAAACCTAAGTAATTTTCACAGTATCTATTGAACTTCCCTGTGCTTGGAGAGGACAATAGATCCCCACTGGCTTCAGATGGACCAGATGGGGGTCTCTGACAGTGCATTCTGATGGAGATCAAAACAGATATTCAATCCCACACATACCATAATTCCCATGCATGCATCCAGCCACCCCATCATCCTCCCCTTCTTCTTGGCCAGTCCCTCAGCACTGAGGTTGACTTGCATCTCCTCCAGCTGTGTGGGTTCTGAGTATCTGCTGAGGCTATTGTACAGCCACGGATTCTTTCCCAGGTGGTTCAGAAGGTGTTTGCCATGGGTGGGATGGAGTAGGGTGAGCATAGTTGGGCAAAATGATGGTGTAGGTGGGTTTCTGTGTACTCCTGATTGAATGGGTACATGACTCACAATGCTTTCTCTGCTTTGAATGGTCATAGGCCAGGGATTCCTACAAGATGGTACAGACATTACATCGATTAAGAAAGGGTCCGAGAAATCCTTGAATCTTTTCTCCATCTGCTTGGTAACCTCTTCTTGTGACAAAGTCAGAATAAAGTATCTGACTTGGGAATCACATGTGATTGACATAGCTGGTTCCAGCACAGCAACCATGGCCTCTGGGTGATAGACAAATGGAGCTGGATCGATACAATGATACAATCAGTACAGACCACATGGATGAAGTAGGCAATTGCACTCATTATCACACCCTTCAATGGCCTGAGATGGACTGTTGGCCAACTCAGTAATTGCATCAGAACTGCACCCTCCCAGTTTTTGCAGGTATACTGCAAGTCAAAATCGATCTTCTTTGAAAAAAAAATCGTACTCAATTAATAATAAATTAACAGCTCAGTTGGAATCTTCCTGATTATTTCTCATCAGGTCACACAGCACAGAAACATGTCCTTTGGTCACTAAGGTTTGCAGTGACCACATCGCCCTGCTTACACTAATCTCATTTTTTTAAACTGTCTCACATTCATGGCAAATTCCACCCCCTTCCCTGATTCTGCCCCTCACCCACATAAAAAGGGGCAATTTACAATGACCAACTGACTTCCTGACCCATGCAGCTTTGGGATGTGGGAGGACCTAGAGGGAAGCCACACGGTCAGAAGTAAGAGAGTGCAAACTCCACAAAGACAGTCCCCAAGGTTGGGACTGCATTCAAGTCTCTGGTACCATGAGTAAGCAGCTCCATCAGCTGCACCACCACGCCACACTAAAGGATCACGACTTATGGATAAATTCTTGCTCAAATTTAGCTACATTCCATCATTATTTCTAAGGCATGTAATGGTACAAACTTCAGACAGACACAAGGCACATTCAACTTCACATTACATGTTTTCAGTGAGAGTTCACATCCACTCAGATCAGTGGGGTGAGCTGGTGCCAGCAGAAAATCATCAACAATACTTGTCTCTTGCCTGGAGGCAGTAAAATTCTCTTCCTCCATCTGTCTTTGGTGCTTCTGGGGATCCAGTAGGATATTGATGCCAGGCCTCAACAACTGCAACTATAGAACTAGCTTCATGATTGCCAGAGATAATTTGCTGGCCCCTTGACAATGAGCAAGGGAGACAAGCCAAACTCTTACAGAAGGATAGCAGAAACTTTGCTGAAATGATTGCTGAAATATTTGCAAAGTCAGATAGCTGTCAAATTTCACTAAGTCAAACTGTACCTCACTTCATCAGGTTTAACTCTTATCAGCAGCACACACACAATGCCACGATCACTGCTGCTGACCTCAGTGGCTCCAACAGTCCAGAGCAGATTCAAGACCCGGACTCCACCACGATCAATGTGGGTTCCAATGACTTTGGACTCCTTCAAAGTGCCGATTGTTCAACCTCCAACTCTGACTCCAGAGCCTTGACCTCCAGGCCGGGTTTGGAACACCTGCCTCCCCTTCCCCCACCATCAGTTCTTGAGTCCTCGGAGACTCCATCTTTTTCTCGCCCTACCTTCCCTGACACCTCAAACCTCCCTTCTTCTCAGACACTTTCAACCCTCTTCCTCCTTCTGAACCCAGCTCTCAAGCAAGCCAGATTTTCACTACTCCCTCTGATCTTCCCTTCTCTGAGACACAATGTTCTGTCCTCAGTAAGGGCCTCACCATTGTCCCCCTGCGCCTACATCTCAGTGAGTTCCACACCCACCACAACGCTGATCTCTTCTTCCTCCACCTCCGTCTCCGTGCCTATTTCTTTGACAAGAGCTCATCACCCCACACTGATGACACCTTCAACCCTCCTCCTCTTCCTGGACACCACGCTTGGGTCTTCTGCCTGCTCTGGACCTTTCATTGCCAAGTGCTGGCAGGACATCAACCATCTCGACTTCACATTCCTCTGTCCAATTCCAACCTCATTGCTTTCTAATGCTCTGCTCTCCACTCCCTTGGCAGTAACCCTAACCTCAATGATGTCTTTTCTGTAGCTGGGTGACCAAAATGGATGCATTACATTAAATATGGCCTTTAAATATCTCGTATAGCTGTAACATGACATCCCAAGTTCTGTACTCAATCTTGACCATTGCAGGCAAGCGTACTTCCCCCTCCATCCAGCTTTCTTGCCCCTGCACCCCTAGTTCGCTCTGTTCTATGACACTCCCCAGGGCCCTACCATTTGCTCTACAAATCCTGCCCTGGTTTGTCTGACCAAAAGGCAGATTAATTACAATTTTTTTGGGTACATAACATTAACACAGTGGCACTCAACCCATATGACGTTGTACAATTCTTGTGAATAAAGTTCAGAAGTGCTTCCCACAGCACTGCTGAAGTGTAAGGTCACAGTTCAGGAGCACACACCCTTAATATTACATCACATTAATTATGAAGGTCCATAATTTTATGTGGGTTAATGCTTTCACGTGGATTTTTTGTGAAAACAGTAATGGCAATTCACTTATGCTGTGAGCTTGGCACACACTTGTCAAGTGCATGATTTAATGTGGAGGTAGCTGCATGAACTGCAAGAAACAGCACACATGTTGTCTCCAGTATGTTATATTCACTGGCAGTTGGTTCAGGCCAGGTCAGAATTCATAGCTGAGGCCTTGGGTTGGGTCTTGACAGCAGAAGGCAGTCTGACAGCTCAGATTTGAGGCTGAGAGCTGAAGGCAGGGGTGAGGGTCTGAGAGTCAGGGTCAGGTCTGAAATGACAGCAGGATCATCACCCACATCCACCTCATCACCACTAACCATGTTCTCGCTGCCTCCAGTTTCAGCTTCTATTCAATAAACCCTGGCTGGTCTGGCTGAAGGAAAGATTCTGGTATTCCTATTTAACTCTTGCCTGAGAAGTTGTGCACTAATAAACACTTCCCAGAAAAGAACAGTTCATTTCAACAGTCTTGTATCAAGCTAGTGATGAACACCTCATGATGTTTACTTTTCATATCTTAAAAATCCCTTCACATTATCAGGATATGGGTTGCTGATTACTAAAAAATCTATACAACGATAATTAGACCACTGTTCTTTTGTCTTTGTGCTGTATACAATTAAGCATTTTACTGTTTCCATTTTAAATCTCCAAATGTTATTTTTGGTCGACATCCATGAGGTGCAAAATGTACATTATGTAATAGAGTCTTAGAATACCTTGTGGGTAAATTCGCTAAAAAAAAGCTAACTGTTTAAGTTTATTATTTAATGATTTAATTTCAAAGTTCAAAGTACATTTATTATCAAAATATGCATACACTATACAACCTTGAGATTCGGCTTCTTACAGGCAGCCACAAAATGAAGAAACCCAAAAGAACCCTTTAAAAAAGAAGGCCGTCAAATGTAGGGGGGGGGGGGGGAAGAGAGAGAGAGAGAGAGAGAGAGAGAGAGAGAGAGAGAGAGAGAGAGAGAGAGAGATAAAATGGCATAAACAATAAAAGTAAGCAAATAGCCCTTAGAATGAAAGTGAGTCCTCAGGCATGATGGCCAGAGCAGGCCCACAGCCTCAGGGTCAGTTCAGCACAGAGTGGAGTAAACGTCGCAGAGCCCACAGACACAAAGCCCGGAGCAGCCGGAACTGGCCACAGCCTCAATACATCATCTTCCACTTGTCACTCTGTGGTTCACCATCTCTGTTCTCCATTGCCTGCGATTAGGATTATCATCATAACACAAACAAGGTGAAACTACTTCAGAGCAGCATAACCACATTTAAAATCACTAACAGCACCAGTAAACATAGCAATAGTGATAATTAATATTAGAACTCCATAAATATGAATATCATAAAATCAGTATCTCATGAATGTATAATTTTAAGCTTTGGCAATTTGAGGTATAATAAAGTAAATTAAATAGAGATACCTTTGTAAGGTTTTATAGTTAGATAGATAGATGCTTTATAGATCCCAAAGGAAATTACGGTGTCACAGTAGCATTACAAGTGCACAGATATACAAATATTAGAAAAGAAATAAGAAAGAATTAAAAAATAAGTTACCTCAAACTGTCTAACAGGAAGGATTCATCATTTCCCCAGCTATAGTTTGACGCATTATAGAGCCAAATGGCCGAATGTAATGGACTAATATAGCGCTCTTTGGAACAGCGCAGTTGTCTTAGTCTATTACTGAAAGTGCTCCTCTGTTCAGCCAAAGTGGCATGTGGAGGGTGAGAAACATTGTCTAGAATGGCCAGGATTTCCCATGGGTCCTTTGCTCAGTGTGTCCAGTTTGACCCCTATAACAGAGCCAGCCTTTTAATCCAGTTTATTGAGCCTGTTGGCATCACCCGTGTTGAGGCCATTGCCCTAGTACACTTTCTTGGAAGTCCAATGGGAACGACAATGATGTCAGTGACGCCTCTGACAAGAGAGAGAAGCCCAAACTGGGAAGCACAGTTGTGCCTGCAGGTCAGGCATGTTACAGCCATTGAAAGGTTGGGTCATCTCTCTTTGCAATCCTGGCCTTTTGATCAAGGTCCTTCAGCTGCTGCTCTTCAAATGTGCTGGTGCCTTTGTAGACCACCAGGCATGGGGTGTTGGGCAGGGTGTTGCCGTCTTTGGCCAAGGCTTCCCAACCAGTCACAAGGATACTGCATGCCTTCAAGGACACTTTCATGCAGTCTTTATCGTGCTTTGTGGGGTCTCCCTGCTTTCTGGTGCCATGTGCCAGCTCAGAAAGCACCGCACTGCACAGAGGATTGTAATGGCCACAACAGACTGGTAGAACATGTAAAGACTCTTATGCAAAATTGAAATATGTTTCATGTACTGTTGAGTGTTCGAGGTAAGCAAGTACTTCAGCAAAATATAGCTGATGGAAGGATTCTGAATGCACGGTGCAAGTCTTCTTTAATGACTTCACCTTTGGGAAAAGGCACTTGTTGGTGAACAGCTTTACAGAGATTTTTTTCTGCCCATCAGACTGAGAACTGCTCACTTTGCAAACTGCTTACAGCTTGGGAAACTGTGCTGTGCACAGATTATATTTCTGTAATATATTTTCAAATATTATATCTGTGCACTCTTGCAGCAACATGTTATTTGAAAAACTTGCAAAGCAAAGTGGGAACACTGCACAATAGTAGAGCTGCTGACTCGCACCTCCAGTGATTTCATTTGAATCCTACCCTCCAGTACTGTCCATGCGGAGTTTGCACGTTCTGTAGTTTTCTCTCACATCCCAAAGGCATGCAATAAAATTGCTTTTATTGTGTGAAAATAGGAATGGATTGAAGAGAGGCTGAAAGAGCATGGGTTACATGGATGGAAATCTCTGCCACAAAGAAGAGGCCCACCACACCTCAGCTTACCTGAACCAATTTCTATAAGTAAGTTATTAGCTGCCACTGCACACTTTCACAAGGCCGTCACACCGGCGAAATCTGAAGGGGAAGTAACATCCATGTTAGGCTGAATCATGACCAAAAGTGTCCAATTCAGTTTCCCACTGGGTGAGACTTAACGCAATCACTTCAAAGCATACACAAGCTACTTTTCATCTGTGATCATCGGAGAGAACTGAGTAAACGGGTCTGGACATCTGTGTGAATTCTGAAAGCGTGGATCCAACTCAACAAATTGCACATTGCATGAAATATACAATGAATGAAGAGAGATCCCAGCACCAAGTATTGTGAAAGAACTTTAAAAATAACTTTCCAAGTTTTTATGTTGTGTTAAAAAAAAGTGCCAGAAAATCACAGCTGCTAATATTAAAAAAGGAAATGTGCTTTAATGTAATTTTCATGGCTGAATGGTGCACTAAGGTAGAAGAAAGCATTTGAACACAATGAACTATGGGCGGCCAGCAATGTTTTCTATCACATTGTAGTCCCTGACACTAAGTATCCTTGCCTTGCTGTGGTTCTCATTGAGGTGGAAATTATCACAGGCAGCATCAGCCTCTATGTTCTCAATGGCTTGGATGGATCACCACAGGAGCATTTAAATTCACCCCTTCCAACACGTGCACAGGCCTCCCCACGCTGCCTCTTTAAGGATCCCCACCAACCGGCTCACGCCCCCTTCTCACTGCCACCATCAGACAGGAGGTGCAAAACAAACACAAGAAAATCTGCAGATGCTGGAAATTGGAGCAACACACGCAACATGCTGGAGGAACTCAGCAAGCCAGGCGGCATCTATGGAAAAAAGCAGGCAGTTGACGTTTCAGGCCAATACCCTTCATCAGGACTACTGGAGGATCTCAGCCTGAAAAGTCGACTGTTTACTCTTTTCCATAGATGCTGCCTGGCCTGCTAAATTCCTCCAGCGGGTGCAAAAGCCTCAAGTTCCATGCCACTAGCTTCAGGAATAGTTCTTTACTGCAACCATTCTGAACAACCTAACCCAACCTCAGTAATGAAAAACTACTGACCACCTCTTCCATTACGTACTATATATATTCTGTTTATTAGCATACTTATGTGCTTGTATCCAACCATACATGTGCACATGATAATAAACTTGATTTGACTTGATGCCCAATATGAAAGACAACTGGAAATACATCCTGTGAGTGAAGACCCATTATCCAGACTGAAGGAAGCACGAACCTAGTTGAGAAGACAAATCATTCATCACTGACTTTAACTTGAACAGCCCTGACAAAATCAGTGGACAGAATCCTTGCAAGCATTCATCAATGTGGCCAGCTGCTCCCAGATGGAAGATATCTAGTGCTCCAAACTGGTCCCAGGTCTCTGACTGCAGAAGACATCCCATCAGATGCCCACTGAGATATGCTATGAGGCATCTCATTTCTCCACAACATCTCCAGAGGCCAGTGAGCAGATTGACAGTCATGTACAAAAAAAGTTTGATCTCTCTACTAATGCTGCATTATTAAGGCTATAGAAACATATAGCATTACAAGACAAATTGGATGGAAAAGAGAGATGAGTTTAAAACAAAACAATTTGTAATAAGGAGAGTTTTCTTTTGAATGTGAAATTACATATATCAGATAAATCAAGCCCAGGTAAAGCAAAGCAGGAATATTCACATTCATAATCTCTCTCAAAATAACCATCTTTACTTAAAATATAATACATGGAATTATAGTCTTGAAAGATGTTGAAATATTTTATCTTAATTGGTGTTATAAGGGAATAGTTAAACTAGATAAATGATCTTCAATTAGTCTAATTGATTTCACAGAATTTTCTTACAAACAAAGAGAAGGGTACAATCCACTGTCTAGAGTTTGACATGAATTCAGGTCTCAGGGCTAGAAATCTAGAACTGCTTCTATTCTTTTCTCATCTCTGCCATTGTTATAAAGCTATCAAACAGTCCCTTAGTATGATAAGACAGTCACAATCTATCTCATTATGAACTTTCACTTTATTGGCTACCTACACTACACTTCCTCTTTAAATGTAACACTGTAATGTATTGCATTGCTTCATTGTTTTACCTTGTACTACCTGAAGGCACTGTTGTAATGAATTGATGTACGAATGGTATGCAAGACAAGTTTTTCAATGCATCTCAGTATATGTGACAATAATAAATAGACTTACTAATTTGTCTGTGCCCTTGTTGATATACAGTCCTATTCACAGGGATATCTGTTTTGCACCATTTTATAACTATCACCTATGTTTCATTTGTACTGATAAAATCCCTCTCAATGACTTCAGAGCTCTGTTCCAAATGCATTCCCTATTCCAAGACTTGTCTCATTGAGTCCATGAACTTTGATCTCTGCCAGCTTCCTACCCAAAACAATGGCATGTGTGCCTCAACCATTCCTGCTGGATCTTGATGGCTGTACCAATACCATCCCCATGACAACCAGCCCAAAATTACTATGTCTCCATCTAAAGGTTGGATAAATGAAGCAGGAGCTGTCAAAGTACTTCAAAGTCTATTTCCAGTACACGACTTCCCCTCAAACCAAAAAAAGAGAGAAGGAAATGCAGAAACAGCTAAACAGCACACAGAAAAGAGAAGTATAAAGAAAGGGAATGTTATACAAATACAGCGGTGAAAACAAAAAGAGGGTGTGCAATAAATTATGAATAAATAAGCATAGAGAGGAAAGAAAGAACTTTAGTTAATGGAACACTAAGAGAAAAATTATCACCATCATCAGAGGCAACCTGGAAATGTATTTGCCCCCTGCCACCACAGGAAATTGTTCAGTAGCATTTTGAAGATCCAACATTGTTTCAACCTTAATGGACTGTACTGTGAAAAATCTTTCAATACTTCAGAATTGCAACTGCCAATATTATGAAGTGGTTGGACTGCAATGCCTTTGATAAGTGTTTGTTGATACTCCTGTGAAAATGAAGAATATTTAACTGTTAATTTAGTGTCGTCTGTTCCTGATCCAGACAGTGATAGCACACTACTTCATACTAGAATATGTAAAACACATCGAAAATATCAGATTTGCAATGCAAATTTCAGTTATTGTGCCTGCATGTGTGCCTAATAAGTATGTGTATCATAGAAATATCCTTTTCACTTGAAATGGTAATAGCAGTAAGTGAGTACATAATGAAATCTATTTAAAACAAATTGAAAGCACACCAACATGCAGTGTGGTTCATGAATTTTGAAGAGATTTTGTTGAGGTGGGCTTGAATTAAGATCTTCAAATTCTTTGAAATTCCAGTTTCTACTGCAGTCAGAAGGTTACCTGTGCAGCTCAAGGTTAGTTCTCTAACTTCCACGAAAAGCAGCAAGCATTGGCAGTTTTCATTCTATAACATCAAACTATATTCATGGCCTGGACAGCATAGAATTTAAATCATCAAACATAAACATGCATTATATGGCCAGATGCCTTATATAGCATTCCTAACATAGCTGCGCAAACATTTCACTTAATGAAATGTGTCACTTTTGCTTGAAAGACATGGTGCTTAAGTTAAGGAAACACCAGAACATGTTTTTTTTTTAATTATATACTTTCATGTTAATAGTGTTGCCAGCCAGCAACTTTTGCCCTCTAAAAAAAATGTCTTTATAAATTATCTTGAAAATTACTGTCAGCATCTCCTCTGTTTGTCAGGAACATGAGTGAAAAGCATGGGAAATCTTGATTTTCTTAAAGGAAAGTAATGTCCCAGGGAAAAACTATTTTGAGAATGTGAGAAAATGAGTAGATACCTAACACATCAAACAGCTGACAAAATGTAAAACAATGAAGAAAGTTACTGCAGGATGCAATTCACCATCTCAATTCCCAATTCTTTTATGTTGAAAGACACAATTCATATTTCATATGAGTTTGTAAAGTTTAATGGGAGTGCAATGAAAATATCCTCTAGCCAAATTCACATTGATCTGCAGCATCTACGCTAAGTTTTAAGAAAAATAATCATCTGTAAATGGCATAACTCATACTGTGGAAGTGATGAAGAGCAGACAAGTCTCTTTCAGTCATCACCATGGGAAGCCTTACTGTGTCTAAACATCTGGCATGTTGCTTTTCTCAAGCAAACACGTGCCCAATGAAACAATGAACACAAGAGATTCTCAAGATGCTGGAAAACTTGAGCAACACAAACAATTCCCCTCCACATAACTCCCCCCCCCCCCCCCACCATAGATGCTCTCTACTTGCTGAGTTCCTCCAGCATGTGTGGATGTGGCTCTGCTCAACGAAAGCTTCTATTCTTACTTTGGGCAATGGCATAACTGCAGATGTTTCAGACATGTGATCTATATTTTCAAGGAATCAGAAACTATACTTCAGTCTTCTTCAGAGCTCCATCACACGTGTTGACTCAGACTGGAAACCACATGGACACAGCACTACAATGTACATAAGGTGGTAAAGGCCTTCTTTTATCTACTACAAGATACTTTGATGGTGTTGCTATGGATCTTGATGCAGAGTGTCCAAGGAAAGAACGTTTTTATAGCATTTCGTTTGATAACTCCCAAAATATTCCATTGAGGATGACCAACTGCTATTCTGGTCAACATTTACCCATTAACCAAAAGTACCAATAAATTATCAGGCCCGATTATCATTAGTATGACTTTGCTATGCATAAGTAATTTGATCTATTTCTCAACCTTAAGAAACATTGACTGTACTTCAAAACTCTTCAAAAGCTATGAAACAATTGGTGAAATTAGTGGGGCCAATGAAAATCATTAAGTAAAATAAAAGCATTCCTATTGAAATCTTTAACCCAAAGCAAACCAGGACAACTGTCAGTATTTAACAGAACTAAGATATGTCATGGCCTAATGGGCTTCATCTTTGATACTCTGAATTGTCACCTAGTCTCGGATGTTCTACTCATAGTGTTGAAATAATGACCATTTCATACAAAAGAAATGCTTGCATTCAAAGGGTTACTGCGCTGATTTCGCAGAAGTTATTTTCAGCAATCTTTTCTGCATTGTGAAATAAGACTCTTACTATACTGCTGTGTTTGTCCTTGGTACTAGTGTTAGAACTGGCAACTTCAGCATTAAGAACAGTGTTAGATCATTCGAACAATGACATTTCTTATCTCAGATCCTCTAAACTCAAACTTTTCCAGGCAGTTCTGCAATTTCATTCAGCGCTACAGGGAAGTCCCTTAAAACTTTGCTCATTCAGAGCTTCACATGAAAACATTTCAGCTGGAGATCCACAATGGATCCTGTCTCCAGAGATGTGATATAGAGGTGAATTGGGGAAAGATGGAGAAACGTACCCAGCATGGGCATCTTTGGGTGCAGATATTAAATGTCACTACATGCCAAAGCTCCACCTATCCTCACTGGTTTGATTTACAGTGATAAAGTCAGAATTGGAAAGCACCACCATATGCATACTGACCTTTTAGCGCATTTACACTAATCTGATTTGCCTATGCAGGGAGTGTATTGTTCAATGCTTTGCTTATTCAAGTGCCTATCTAAACGTCCCTTAAAAGTTCTGATTGCATTTGATTCCTCTACCTTTGGCAGTTAGATCCAGGCATCAGCCATTCTCTGTGTTTAAGTCTTGCTCCTCACATACCTTCTACAACTCCATCCTCCCATCTTAAATCTATAAACAGCAGAACGTTTGTGGATACTGGAAATCCAAAGTAACACACACAAAATGCTGAAGGAACCTAGCAGGTTAGGCAGCATCTATGGAAATGAATAAACAGTCTACGTTTTGGGCCTAGACCCTTCTTCAGGACTCTGCCCAAAACATCGAATGCTTATTCACTTCCATAGATGCAGCCTGACTACTGAGCTCCTCCAGCATTTTGTGTGTGTTATCTTAAATCTATTCTGCCTTGTTCCTCACACTCCCACCATGAAGTAAAGGTTCTGATTTTCTACACCATCTCTACCTGAAGAGTTTTTATATATCTCCATCAGGTCATTGCCTCCTTTGCTCCAGGAAGAACAAACCCAGTCTATCGAATCTCTCTACATAATTAAAGTCCTGCAATTCAGGCAAAATCCTGGTGAATCTCGTCAGCAGAGTCTCCAGTACAATCACATCCTTCCCATACTGTGGTGACCAGAAAAGCACAAGTGCAGCCTAACCATGTTTTGTAAAGTTGCAACATAACATCCCATCTTCTATGCTGCATCCAGAGAGGGAAAACCTGCTACATGTTTTCTTCAGCATCCACTTTGACCTGCATCATAATGTAGAGATAACTATGGATTTGAACCTCATGGTCCTTCTGTTCACCAATATTCCTGAGCACTTCAACACTTGTTGCATGTGTCCTAGGATAACACTCACAAAATTCTGAAGGAACTTGGCAGCTCAGGCAAAAACAATGGAAAGGAATAAAGAGGGCATCATCATCACACCTCTGCTTTAAAAAGGTGCTGGTGAAGCATAGCGATGTCTTGCTGGCAGAAAAAACAACTATTAGCTACATTATTATTCACGCTTTTTTCTCAAAACCAATCACTGCAATCAATGTTCTGTAACTTCCCTTTCACAGTCAAGCTTTTGGACCACCTGTATGTCCTGGCATTTTTTGCGGAGTGAACTGAAGTCTAATGGGTGCAGGACGATTGCAGTGTGGCATGTATGAGCTGAATTGAGGTGGTGGGGCCCAGGCCTGAAAATGGGGAATGAGTCAATATTTGGCAGCTCGAGCAAACTTGGAGATGTTTCGAAGCGGGAGAACCAAAGCAAAGCTGGGTCAAGGTGCTGGGGCCTTGGCCTGAAAGCACGGAACAAGCTGAAGTTCGACCAGTTTAAGTGCTGGGCCAGATTGAAAAGATCAGGTGTGAGCCAAATCGAGGCATCGGGTGCAGGGCCTGAGAGCCTATTGAAGCGGCAGGTCCCGGGTCTGAGAGCTTATTGAAGCAGCAGGTCCCAGGTCTGAGAGCTTATTGAAGCAGCAGGCCCCGGGTCTGAGAGCTTATTGAAGCAGCAGGGCCTGGGTCTGAGAGCTTATTGAAGCGGCAGGGCCTGGGTCTGAGAGTTTATTGAAGCAGCAGGACCTCGGTCTGAGAGCTTATTGAAGCAGCAGGGCCTGGGTCTGAGAGCCTATTGAAGTGGCAGGGCTCAGGTCTGAGAGCTTATTGAAGTGGCAGGGCCCAGGTCTGAGAACTTATTGAACTGGCAGGGCCCAGGTCTGAGAACTTATTGAAGTGGCAGGGCCCAGGTCTGAGAGCGAGGATAGACCTGCTGTTTGGCCAGTTTAGGCACCGGGCCAGATTCAAAATTGTCAGGGTGTCAGGGCTGGAGGCAAGAGGTGGGCCAGTGTTCAGCTCACTGTTTCATGAGATTTACCCATCTCTGTACTGAAATGAGGTTGTGGCCTGCAACTAACGGATCAGCCACGACTGACTTCGTGCCTGTGGACTCACTTTCAGGTACTTCAGTTCTGAACGTTATTTGCTTACATTTATTGTTTGCATGATTTGTTTTTTTTTTCTGTACATTGTGTGTTTGATGGTCTTTTTTTAATGGATTCTGTTGTGTTATTTTTTGTCTTGTAGCTGCCTATAAGAAGACAAATCTCAAGGTCGTAGATAGTATACATTCTTTGATAAAAAAATGTACTTTGAACTTTGAGTCAACATTTTTGTCCAAGACCCTTCATCAGGAGTCATTGAATGAGTACTACTCCTGTTTGACTTCTCAGAATGCATCACCTTGAACGTGTCAGGATTAAGTTCCAACTGCCAGCTCTCTGATGAACTTACCCTCCAATCAATACCCTGTTGTAACCTTCAACAGCCTTCCTTGCTATCCAAGACACCAACAACTTTTGAGTCATCAGCAAAGTTACTAATCATACTATCAGGATGAACATGAAAATCAGTGTTGAAGAACACCTTTGGTCATAGAATCATAGGGTCAAAGCCTGATCTGTCTTGTTTGATCTCCCTGCAACCTGACCATAGCCCTCCTTACCTTTTTCATCCATGTACCTATCCAATGTTGACTTTCATCCGCATTTACCACTTCCACTGGCAGCTCATTCAACTCTTGTACTACCCTCTGAGCGAAAAGGGTTCCCTTCAGATTCCCCATAAATATTTCACCTTTCACCATAAATCTATGATCTCAGCCTTTTCCTATAACTCAGGTCACGAGTCAGTAGTCCACACAGAATCCCTGTGGGAAGAGGAGAAGGCAGCCATGTCAGATGGATTACTGAGTAGACTGCCAAAGTCACTCAGCAGAATGCCTCCTCAGCACAGAACCTGAGTAATGCAGGATTCAGAAATCTAAAGGCCATTCCCAGGGATGCGTACTGGGTTAAGCATCAGCTGCTGTGCTCTAACATCACAAGGAACTGGGCCTAAGCAAGTGCTAGAGAAGGACAAACTCCAAGGTGCAGGAGAGGACTACACTGGAATCTGGTGCAGGCACCACAGAGATTCCATGAGGAACAGCTACTGTTTAGGGACATCCTGTTTCTAGACATTGGGGGAATGGGCCCTGTGCAATAAACTCTCAGACTTACATACAGTAAACAGAACGTATAGAACTGATAAAAATGATAATGTGACAGCTTATAGATATTGTGAGTAAATCACACAGAGAGCTACAGGAAAAACAGCCTAGCCAGCCCCTGAGTCCACACGGACCATCAGCTGAGTGCTGAGTACAATGAATGTCCCCTACAGTAAAATTGCAAATTTCTTGAATGAACCATGTAGCTGGAAATAATTTTTTCGTCAACAGCACACTGAGGCAATGAGTTGAAGCACCTCCATCGGTCAATGTTTAGTACAAGCTTCTGCACGTCAAGGCATCCCCCTGCTCTGCTTCTTGTCGGGGAGATTGCAATTTCATTTGCTGATGGTTCGGTCACAGGCTCATTTGCAGTCCAGTCACTGACAGAGCACAACTGTTTTGAAAACTCACTGGAAATCCAAGGCAGGACTGGAAAAGAGAATACTAATAAAACCAAGCATAGCCAAAATTATCAAACGTAACACGGCAAGCTCAGAAATCACGAGTGACGTCAAAGTGAGAGATCAGTAGAATTTAACATAGTGTTGATTTTCCGCATGTAAATGACCTCAGGAGAAAATATAAGAATTAGAATTCTTGAGAATCAGACAAGGATCCACTCCTGATTGCCTCTCCAATGCCTCCTGGTGAACAGTGCCCGCCGCCCATCACAATGGGGCTCAGCATGAATCCCTCATCTCGGCGACATTTATCACCTAGGCTCGCGAGGGGGAAATGGCCACAGGAGTAACGTACTGGCACTCATTGAACTGTCATCAAGCAAGGGTCAGCACCTACAAGAGATAAATTGCAGGAAGGTACTATCTGTTATTGCACACTTTGTTTGAGAAGTGGGGCAGCTTTGCTTGAGGGAGAGAAGTCAATTAGGAATAATCGGATGCAGTTTCAGGGAAGTTAATTTGTCCATCTTTAAATGTAACATGCACAGGTAAATACCATTGAAACCAGGATACTGTAATATAACTACTTCATTTGTATAAATAATTGTTGCAGCCTACTTTTTCTCAAGTGGAATAATATTTTGCTGTGAAAATGTTTCCTAGCCTCCAGGGGTAATGTTCCACTGCTTCACCTGAAGCAAGAAGCAATGCAAATGAAGAAATAGTCTCCAGTCCCTTCTGAAAACTGGAAGCAAAATGCTGCAAGAAGCTGACACTAATATTGAAGTAAAGGTTTGAGGATGTTTAACCAGCTTAATTTTCTTTTTCTCCTCCCTGTCTATTTTTCCTGCAGAAGTCATAAATTCCTTTCAAGTTTCCAGATGTCACGGCGCAAGAAACAAAAGAGTTGGAACGGAAGGTGTGCACGCGTTGTCCTCTAACTCGAGCTCGGAATCTTTCCTTGTCACTTAACTCTTTCTCCCTCTGCTAATGAAGAATTTCGCGGCATGCTCCTCAGCACTGCTGCCTGTCAAGTGTTCATCTCCTGCCTGGGATCCGGTGCTGATAGCTGGCTGTACGCTGTGCAGTGTTAGCTCATGTCAGAAGCTCCGCAGCTGCTCGTACATCATGCTGGTCATTAGTGAGGAATCAGCCTGGACCTTTGCCCACAGCACCACACTGGAGCACAGCAAAGGCTATAAAATCTAGAGCTTTGTCAGACGCAGACATTTAAGTGAGAATTTATCAGGTCTTTGAGTGGCCTCTGACTGGATTACTATGAATAATGAATGAAGCTTTATGCCACGCTCAGACATTAATAAGACTGATGTGAACTGGTAGGTATTGAGTGCATTGTGATAGCTGCACGTATCTGGTTATCAATCCACAGCTGCTGGGTTCAACAGGATGCACTCATTGCGAAGATCCTTGTTCATATAAATACTCTTCAAGCTACACTGCTCTTTTAGTCAACCTGCCGAGGCGCCACAATGAAAAAAACAACAGAAACAAAAAACATTTCTAATGATTAGAATGTCCCAGCCATCTTGAAGAACCGGGCCAAAAGTAATCGTAGGAAGAGCTGTGGGCAAAGATGGCAGCTGGGAGTGGCTGAGGTAGGGGTCTTGCTGCTGAATGTGACTTGCATTATTAAGAATAGCGTGAGGTTCGTGACGGGAGTAAAACATGAAAAAATAATTGTGAATTCATAGTTCATAGCTCGATAGGCCATGCGTCAGCAGGAATTTTTGGTTTGCAACATTATGTCATTGCACTTTACATTAGTGAAACGCTGAGAGCGTGGCATAATTTACTTTTAAAAGTTGGTGGCTATAAGAGGCCGTTTGATCTATGTGATCAAAGGGGTTAAAATGAACTCCGATAAGAACCCATCAGGGCATTTTCCTTTGAACAGCTTAGCTGCACCCAGATAATATTTTCACGTAACATAGGCTGGTCCCTACCTTGTCTGTGCTACCTCTTTATTCACGTGGGCATCCTCTTTACCTCATGCCGGATTAATTTTGGACAAAAATAGTCAGTTCCTCAAGTTCTGGAAACGGTGGATAAAATCCTCAGTAGAGCTGTGTCCAAACTGTCTAATGCAGAGATATTACTTACTTAAAATTCAGGAGCTAACAGATGGAGAAACTATTTTGGCTGGTGACAGAAAGTAAGAACTTAGCACTAGTGTTAAAGCAAAGTCGTTCAAGAAGAATTTTAAAAAAAAGATAAGCAACTTTTATTGAAAATGCTGCAAAAATTTGGAACTCTCTTCCAAAACATTTATGAATGATAGAACAATTAGAGATTTCAAGTTTGAAATTAGTAGAATTTTGGCAGAATGGTGTACTTGGGGAACCTGGTCAAAAATATATTGAGTTGGAGCTTGAACCTTTGCTTTTGGGGTGGAATAGTGAATTGTGTTCCTAATGTCTGTCTACACCTTTAGAGGGGGGAAATAGCCAGCGGCAGACTGAGCCAAGTCCGTACATCTAGTAACACAAGAAATTCTGCAGATGCTGGACATCCAAAGCAACACACACAAAATGCTGGAAGAACTCAGCAGGTTAGGCAGCATCTATGGAAATGAATACACAGTCAATGGTCAGGATGAAATCCTTCTTCAGCACCGGAAAGGAAGGAGAAAGCACCAAAATAAAAAGGTGGGGAAGGGAAAGAGGATAGCTAGAAGGTGATGGGTGAAGCTTGGTGGGTAGGAAAGGTGAAGCGCTGGAGGAGGAGGAATCTGATAGAAAAGGAGAGTGAGGCACAAGAGGAGGCCATGAACTGACATGTTGGAATGGGAAATGGAATTAAAATGGTTGGCTCTGGAAAGTTCTGCTTTTGGCTGATGGAGTAGTGGTGCTCAACAAAGTATAGTATTAATGGTAAGACTCTTGGCAGCGTGGAAGATCAGAGGGAACTTGGGGTCCAAGTCCACAGGACACTCAAAGCTGCTGTACAGGCTGAGTCTGTGGTTAAGAAGGCATACAATGCATTGGCCGTCATCAACCGTGGGATTGAGTTCAAGAGCCGGGAGGTAATGTTACAGCTCTATAGGACCCTGGACAGACCCCACCTGGAGTACTGTGCTCAGCTCTGGTCACCTCACTACAAGAAGGATGTGGAAACTATAGAAAGGGTGCAGAGGAGATTCACAAGGATGTTGCCTGGATTGGGGAGCATGTCTTATGAGAATAGGTTGAGTGAACTTGGCCTTTTCTCCTTGGAGCGGTGGAGGATGAGTGGTGACCTAATAGAGGTGTATAAGATGATGAGAGGCATTGACCGTGTGGATAGTTAGAGGCTTTTTCCCAGAGCTGAAATGGCTAGCACAAGAGGGCACAGTTTTAAAGTGCTTGGAAGTAGGTACAGAGGCGATATCAGGGTTAAGTTTTTTTACGCAGAGAGTGGTGAGTGTGTGGAATGGGCTGCCAGCCATGGTGGTGGAGGCAGATACAGGAGGGTCTTAAGAGACTCCTGGATAGGTACATGGAACTTAGAAAAATAGAGGCTATGGGTAACCCTAGGTAATTTCTAAAGTAAATACATGTTCGGCACAGAATTGTGGGCTGAAGGGCCTGTATTGTGCTGTAGGTTTTCTATGTTTCTGTGTTTGTAAAGTGCTTCACCAATTTATGATGGGTTTCACCAATGTAGAGGAGGCCGCATCGGAAGCTCTTGATACAACAGATGACCCCAGCAGATTCACAGGTGAAGTCTCTCCTCAATTAGAAGGACTACTTGGGGTCCTGAATGAAGGTGAGTGAGCAGTTGAATGGGCAGGTGCAGCACCTTGGCTACTTGCAGGGATAAATACTGGGCGAGAGATTAGTGGGAAGAGATAAATGGACAAGGGATTTAAGTTAGTGCTACAACCAGTACAATTAGTGTTAGCAATAAAGATGTTTCACCCAGAAGAAACAAACAAAATAGGAAATCAATAATCTTAACCATTCTTTAGGTAGCCAGGTAGGCGTCACGATCCTGATCGTTTATTCCCTAGTTTCCTCTAATTTCCTTTGATTATGCCATGGTTCCGACCATTAATTTCTCAATTGCTTCTAATTTTCTCTGATGACGGCACACCTGGTTTCCATCAGGACCGACAGTATAAGAACCCCGTCATAACAAACCCTTGTTGTCAGATTGTTGGTCTTTTTCCTGTGAGATAACTAATGTTTCCTGACTGCTCAGAACTGTTTGTTCTAAGTTTAGCTCCAGTTTCAAGGTTTACCTATGAGACTCAGCCTCTCTGTGTCAAGGCTCCATTATCAGGGCTCTGTGTCAAGATCCCTCCTGTTTGCTGTTCAGTGTTTACACCTGTGTAAGCATCCTAGCTCAATCTTCGTGCCTGTGTCCTACACTTGGGCTCAGGGTTCGCCTCATTCATCACGTTCCATTGCAACAGTAGGTTGTTTTTATTTTCTTATTTCCCTGTCATAATATAAAAACAAAGTACTTCAGCTTCGTAAATCAAAAAGAACATGCAGATACTGGAAATCTGAAATGAAATTGCTGGAATAATTCAGCAGGTCAGACAGCACTTGTAGTAAGAAAAAAAGTTAATATTTCAGATTAAATACATATTGTCAGATATTCATTCCAAGTCTGGAATGGACTCTGTCCAATTATATTTGAAACTGGCTGTTTCAATAAGTTTAGTATATAGGTATCACCCAAGTCTGCTGACATGGTAGCAAAATGAGCCAGGAGAAAAAATATTACCACCATTGGTAAACTTACAAAAGTTAATGGTAAATCCTGATTCTCAAACTTAGTTCTGCTCAATAGCATTTATTCTGAAGACACAGATGTGAGAAGTTGCAGGGTGCAAATTGTCTGTTAGTTCCCACTCCTCTGATCAATATATACCTTCCATGAAAGTCCTAATCATATTTCCACATCTGATTCCTGTAATCCCTTCTAGATTTGGATCCATTGTAAATATAAATGGGCACCATGGTAGTGTGGCATTTTGCATGGCACTATTACAGCTTGGGCTATTCTGGAGTTTGGAGTTCAATTTTGGTGCCATTCTGTATGAGGTCTCTATGACCTTCCTGCGGAATGTATGGGTATTTCCCGGGTGCTCTGATTTCCTCCCATAGCTCAAAGAAGTATGGGTTAGGTTAATTGGTGTAAATGGCCCCCTGATTAGTTAATCATGGAGTTAATCAGGTTTATGGAGTTGCTGAGGCAATGTGGCTTGAAGGGTCTACACCAAGCTGTAAGCCAATAAATAAAAACTGCGCCAATGTGCAATGCACCTTGTGAACAAATTATGTAGAGTTGCTCACTATGTCTTGCCTAATATTCAAACTATATTTAAACTTTCTAAATGTTGGAATAAAACACATTTAAAAAGCTGCCAATATGGTGCAGACTTCTGGCCAAAGGTGATTTTTTTTTCTGAGCATCAATTAATGCATAGCTTCCAAGTCAAAAAATTTAAAGGTGTAATTCACAGCATCAACCTTGAAACCAAGTAGTGTGTCTTTCATTGTAGAGATTAGTACCGTATGATAAACTTAGAATATTTCAACATTAGCTACATCGAGGTATTCACTGAAAAAAACAATGTATATATTTGAAAGCTATAAAGTATGTATATTTAATATCATTTATTTAAAAAGAGGCTCACTACAGTTCCAGAAATAATTGGTGAGAGTTAGCATTGTGACATTTCCATGCCCTATATCATTTCTAACCCCTCGTCCTTTTCGAACTACCTTAAAACTGAGCGCTGGTTCCTTGCCCTTCAACCAGTGGAAGTGGCTCCCCTTACTTTAAACAAAACCATTCATATTTTAATCACCTCTGTTGTGGAAACTTCTGATATTCTGTTGACATTAAGTGTTTAAGGTTGACCACAGTGGACAGGTACTGTCAAAAAAAGATGAGTACAGTCGACAAAAGACGATGCAAATACAAATGAAATATAAAGCGTCTCAGCAGAGGTGATGACAAGAAGTTTATATCAACTGGTAAGTATCGTCATTTTAATGAATAGGCTGAATTCTCCTGTATGAAGCAAGTTTACTATGTAGTCAGTGAACTAATGCACTGAACAGTTTCTGACCTTGTATCTATTGCAAGCAGCTACACAAACTTTTTACTATTTATTCAGAAACTTTTCTCGAGAAGAGATTCCCCTGAGTATTATAAGATTTACATTATGAAAAAAAAGTTACTGAAGGTAACTTGCTTATACAGAATAGCTGCTATCCAATAAATGGATGCCACAGAATGACAAGGCCAATGACTCTTCAGACACTTACCTCCCAACATTATTGATGTCATCAAGGGACAAAAAATAAATGGATGTTAGGTATTTATAGAAAAGCAGTTTCAAATTTCCAACTGCATGTATATTTAAGCCTCATACAAATCCTAATGGATCAGTAAAGGGTTGAACTGATGGAAATATTCAGCAGGATGTTTCTTGCATATCTTCTCAGGAAACACCCATTATTTCTTTATGGCAAAATGCAGTTTCAATATTTGGAAATAAAACTTACGCAAGAGAAAGAATGGCTAATTTATAATATGGCTTCCATAGCTTCAAGATGCCCCAAAGAACAGTCAAGTCAATATGACACGGTGAATATGGCAGCCAGTTTGTTCTAGGGAAGCTGAACAGGTCCCTCCTGTTCTTTGAAACTGTACCTTATAATCATCTACATCCTCTTTAGACAGATCTTAGCTACATGCCTCATCAACTTTCAACACTTACAACCATGTAGAACATCGTTGTTGGAGCCACAAAGGGTAGGGAACACAATTGTCACAGATTATTATGTTTAAACATAACAAAGCTAACAATGGCCTGTGATCTGGGTAGCTAATAGTCATGTCCAAACCTTTTGCTGGCTATATATCTGGGATGAAGACTGTATACAGGTATTAACAGAAGAAGATCCTTGAGAATAATTATGATCATTCCGACACAGGGCACCTAAAGTGTTTCAACCCCAATGTCCTTCACCAGAAAAAGCGTAGAATAAAAAGGTCAAGGTTGATGGAAATGCAATCCTCCATCAAAAGCTGAAAGATTTTTTTGGTACAAAGTCAAAGCTGTCAGATGGTACATGTTAGATTCATATCTGTCGTAGAGTATGCAATGAGAGAGGATCATTAACAGAGTCAATAGCAAAGTGCCTCTCAAACTAGAAGCAGGGAGTAGAGGTTATAGGTAGACTGCTGGAAGTTGGAAATTTATTCAGAAAGATTGATGCTCAGAGCATTGTGATTTATATAAATGATTATAGAATTTATGATTTTAAAATCTGCAATGGCACCAAACTGACATGGAATTGTGACATAAATGTTAACAAACTTGGTAAATAGTTTGGTAAATTGCAAACTAACATCAACAGAAATAGTCAATTTGTAGGAGCAACAGGGCATGTTTTTTGGAACCAGATGCAAGTGACATCTTAGTAAATACCAGGAAATGACAAGCTGGCTTCTTCAGAACAGAGGAAATGATGAAGCACCAGACATACAAGATTAATATTTATGGTAAAGTAAGAAATGTAACTAGGTTCATTTTTTTTAAATGAATGGTATAAGCAATGACTTCGATGAATCTCTAGCATGTCGTAATTTCCACATCTGATAGTTGAGTGTTACTGAAATTATAGATGGTTGTGCCATTACTTTTCAAAGTCCTCTTAATTAGGAAACAATGTTTTTGGATTGAAATGGAGGGCTATATGGAAGGAAGGGTTAGGCTGATCTTGGAGTAGGTTAAACAGTCAGCACAATATTGTGAGTCAATGGCCTGTACTGTCCTCCACTGTTCAAGGCTCCATGTTTTGCTAATGTTGGTGCATTACTTAAAAACATTAGGAGAGATAACCTAGAAAACAGTAACACAAATAGTCTGATGTAGGAAAATCACTGGGCTATGTCATGAGGGTTGGTGACGGAGCAGATGAGAGAACTCTAGTATGGATTTGCAAAAGTAAGTCTGCAAATCTTGTACAGGATTTTTGCACTATACAGTTCAGTTTCAATAATAAATATAAAATAATATTGGGTAACAGACAGTGTTGTGTGAAGTCTGCAAACTTTCTGCTGGTTGCTCTGCATGTCTGACACACTTGTGCTTGGCACAGTCCAGCACAGATGGAAGTGTACGAAGCCATGCAAGGCACATCTAGACACCATTTTCAAGGCTTTAGCCTGTGCATGCCTGGCTCATGCTATCTGGTAGAGCTGGGCAATGAATTTAACTTGCTCAGGTCCATTGTCCCTCTACCTATTGGTTGTGAGAACCAGCCATTGCTTGCTGATTGCACAGCTGTGCTACCTATCACCAGCTACCTCTCTGCAAATCTGACCACATCAAATATCAGACTCTCAAAGCTCTCATCATTCCCTACTCTGACACCAAGTCCTACAGTCAAATATTAGCATGATTCCTCAATGACCTACAGCCCCTTGTCCCATTCCCAACTTCCTGAATCAACGCTCCTTCCAATCCCAGTGCAAAGGCAATGCTTCTGATGCTAGCCTGACCCCATCATGATCCTGGTCCAGTTCCAAACTTTCCAAACCTAACCCTCCTGAGATCAGTCCCAACCCAGCCCAACACTTACTCTTCTTGATGACCTCCCTATAAGATGTCCAGACCCAAGTCTTCCATGAATCCACCAGCCTGCGTCACCTTTCACATGTTGGAATGGCTGACCACATTACAGAAAGTTCTTTCTAATAAATGGACCACACAGTAGTAGAAAATGCAAGGGCCTTGTGAGTTAAACTTAAAAGAGCTGACATCTAATTTTTAGGCTGATATGTTAATTGCACTCAGTTCTTAGTCACCTAAGAAGGTAAATCCCAGGTAAAGGAGAGTTCCATTTATTTTTATTTGTTTATTTCAGGACCAGGATGCCGCAAGAAAGCCAATATTTATTATCTACTTCGAAATGCACTTAAAATGGTGATGAAGGTACTCCCAGAGCACAGCTGGGTACAGAGTTCCAGGATTTAGATTCATTTTCAATGAAGCAGGTAGTATTATCACACACCTGCCACCCTTCCTCTTCTGGGTGATTGGAGTCACGGGGAGGAGAGACTTGAGAGGAATGAGTGACATTCTATGCCTATCTCCAACCACTTCATGGATCCTCTGCTGAAGCACCAGACGTCAGTTTTCCTCATCATCATTGGATCATTATGAATGGATTGAGGATTGGCCCAGACTTCTAAACAGCCACAAGTACGACTGAGGTCTTCAAAGTTTGTAGCTTTGCAAAACCTTTGGTGCATATATCAAGAAGGCATCATTGAACTCCACTTGTCCTTGAGGAGCTCAACATCTTCTCAATAATATTCATTCTTGAGGAAGCTGCTGAGCAATTTTTGAAGGCACAGTGAACTGAATAAGTTTAAAAGGTTGCTGCATATGAGACTTTACACGGTTACACTAAGATCTGCTTAGACCATGTGTAGAATAGATATAGATTTGGGCACTACAAGAATGCCACACAAGTTAGACAGGATAACAGATGGGCTGCAAGGTTAAGTTATGAGCATGTGTTACATAAGGTGAGCTTTCTCTCCTTAATGTACAGAATTTTAACAGGTATCTTGACTGAGATGATTAAGGTTCAAGGAACTGACAGGCTGGATAAAGACATGTTGCGTCCTCTAGTGGGAGAGTTCAGAAGAG
Source organism: Hypanus sabinus (assembly GCF_030144855.1). Classification (NCBI taxonomy): domain Eukaryota; kingdom Metazoa; phylum Chordata; class Chondrichthyes; order Myliobatiformes; family Dasyatidae; genus Hypanus; species Hypanus sabinus. Next base: position 71,313,521 of record NC_082716.1, read on the forward strand.
ATGAAACATAATCTTAACATTATACCGAGGCTATCCAAGAGTGACGTGGAGACATTGCTGTATTAATGAAAGATGCAGTGAACGTGTCCATGAAAAAGCTGTTGAGGATTGGAATTTTCGGAACAGGCATTTCATAGGTTGTGTTACTTGAGCTACAAGAGACATTGGCATAAATTGAGACTCAGTTCTGTCCATTATTCAATAACATCTGAATCAGGCTTCAGAGCCCCAAATCTGTGATTCCTATTCCTCATTTCAAAGTTCAAAGTTTGAAGTAAATTAATTTTAAAAAATATATACAGTACTATGTGACTATAACCAACTCTGAGATTCATTTTCTTGTGGGCATAATCAATAAATCCATAATAGAGTAATAACCATAATACAAACAATGAAAGTCCACACAACTTGGGTGTTCAACCAGAGTGAAGAAGACAACAATCTGTGCGAATACAAAAAGAAAGAAATAATAATAGTAAATAAATAAGCACACCATTTTTGAACATGAGATGAAGAGTCCTTGAAAGTGAGTCAGTTGTTTTGGGGACATTTCAATGATGGGGCAAGTGAAGTTACCCCATTTGGTTCAGGAGTCAGATGGTTGAGGGATAATAACTATCTCTGAACCTGCTAGTATGAGTCCTGAGGCTCCGGTACCACTTTCCTGATAGCAGAAGTGAGAAGGAAGCATGTCCTGGGTAGTGGGAGTCCCTGATGATGGATGCTGCTTTCCTGCAACAATGTTTCATGTAGATGTACTAAATGATGGGAAGGGTTTCATCCGTGTTGGACTGAGCCATCTCCATTACATTTTGAAGGATTTTCCATTCAGGGCATATATGATCCCATAACTACACTGATTAGCCTAATCTCAAATAATAAAGAGACAGCCTATGTAGAGGAAGTCATCACCTTGACACTGTGGAGTCAAGAAAACAACCTTTCCCTCAATGTCACAAAAACAAAGGAGCTGGTTGTGGATTACAGGAGGAATGGAGACAGGCTAACCCCTATTGACATCAATGGATCTGGTATTGAGAGAGTGTGCAGCTTTAAGTTCCTTGGCATAAACATCACCGAGGGTCATGCATGGTCTGTACATACTGGCTGTATGGAGAAAAAGGCACAACAGCTCCTAATTCACCTCAGACGATTGAACTCGTTTGGTATGGTCCCCCAAAATCTAAGAACTTTCTATAGGGGCATGATTGAGAGCATCCTGACTGGCTGCATCACTGCCTGGTGTAGGAACTGTAATTCCCTCAATCACAGGACTCTGCAGAGAGTGGTGCGGACAGCCCAGCACAGCTGTAGATGTGAATTTCCCATTATTCAGGATGTTTACAAAGACAGTTGTGTAAAAATGGCCTGAAGGATCATTGGGGACCCGAGTCACCCCAAACACAACCTGTTCCAGCTGCTACCATCTGGGAAATGGTACCACAGCATAAAAGCCAGGACCAACAGGCTCCAGGACAGTTTCTTCCACCAGGCCATAAGACTGCTTAATTCATGCTGATGCAACTGTATTTCTATGCTATATTGACTATCCTGGTGTACATAATATTTACTATAAATGATTATAATTGCACGTTTGAACGGAGAACATAACAATTTTTACTTCTCATGTATTTGAAGGATGTAAGTGTAACACTCGTTTTGCCTAGCAGCCTAACCTAGGGGGTGATAACCCTCCCCCCACCAACCAGCCAAACTTTATAAATCTCGTTTGGGTGGATGCTTCACGATGTGTCCCCTGTTTCAAATCAGTACCCAGAAATAACGAATAGTACACAATATGCGGTTAAATGATTAAAATTTATAACTCTTACTTTGACTATGTGGTTAGTAGAGAAACAAATTTATTTAAAAAAGGGGCCAATCTTATTAAACAGTCTGTGCACAAATCGTTGGAGCTCACTCAGCAAGATCTTGTTTCCACCATTCAATCTCCTCTGAGCTTCGCAGACTCCTGGACTCCCACCCAGAGTCCACCCGGTCGGGCAGCCCACTGACTCTCTCAAGTCATGTCTTCTCTCTTCATTCCCCTCACGCCTTCTGGCAAAAGCCCGCAAAACCAACAGCTTTCAGACACAGAAGAAAGAATAACATTTCCCCCATTGGATAGCCACTGAATACCAAGTCCCATTATCTCTAATCATTGCCCAAACATTATAGCTACAGAGAAACCATCACTTCAGCAGTTAACATTACAGAGAAGCCCTTACATAAGTAATAAAGTCAATAAATTCAATAACAGTCTGTGGTGCAGCCTGTCAATATACTCCCCACCACACTTCGATAAAGGTTTGTCAAAGATTTAGATGTCATGCCAAACCTTAATAAATTTCTAAAGAAGTAGAGATGCTGCTGGGATTTTTTCACACATAATTGTATTTACATGCTGGGTCTAGGACAGATACTCTGAAATGATAATGCCAAGAAATCGAAAGTTGCTTCCCCTCTCCACCTCTGATCCCCTGCTGGGGACTGACTCAAAGAGCTGTGCTTTCCTCCACCTGAGGTCACTAATCAGTTCCTTGATCTTTGCTGATATCAAATGAAAGGTTGTTGTTATGGCACCACTCAGACAGATTTTCAATCGCCCTCCTATAAGATGTGACATATGATCAGAAAATGTTGAATCTTTGTGAAAAAACTTTAAGGTTGAAAGGACCTTGATGGGAGTTATACACTGTACAGGCCTTCCAACAGTAACTGCGATGTGGACTACAGATTACACCAGGAAATAGAAAAGGTGTGTCAAAAGGGTAATGTTATGATAGTTATGGGAGATTTTAACATGCAGATAGATTGGGAAAATTAGATTGGTAATGGATCTCAAGGAGTGAATTTGTTGAATACCTAATAGATGGCTTTTTAGAGCAGCTTGTCATTAAGCCTACTGGGGTATCAGCTGTACTGGCTTGGGTGTTATGTAATGAATGGGAGACGATTATAGAGCTTAAGGTAAAGGAACCCGTAGGAGGCAGTGATCACAATATGATTGATTTCAACTTGAAATTTGATAGGGAGAAAGTAAAGTCTGACATAGCAGTATTTCAGTGGAGTAAAGGAAATTACAGTTGTATGAGAGGAGTTGGCCAAAGTAAATTGGAAGGAGCTGCTGGCAGTGATGACAGCAGAGTAGCAATGGCTTGAGCTTCTGAGGAAAATGAGGAAGGTGCAGATTAGATGTATTCCAAAAACAAAGAAATACTCAAATGGCAAAATAGTGTATCCATAGCTGACAATGGAAGTCAAAGCTAATGTAAAGGCAAAATAGAGGGCATACAACAACTCAAAAATTAGCAGGAAGATAGAAGACTGGGAAGCTTTTAAAAACTTACAGAAAGCAACTAAAAGAATCATTGGGAGGGAAAAGATGAAATATGAAAGCAAGCTAGCAAACAATATCATGGATTGAAAAAGCTATTTGAAGTACATAAAAAATAAAAGGGAGATGAGAGTGGATATAGGACCGCGAGGAAATGAGGCTGGAAAAATAATAACCTGGCTCAAGGAGGTGGCAGATGTACTAATGAGTATTTTGCATCAGTGTTCATGGTGGGAAACACTAGCAATCTGCCAGATGTTGAAAGGTATGAGGGAAGAAGGGTGCATTTACAATTACAAGAGAGAAGGTACTCAAAATGCTGAAAGACCTGAAGGTATGTAAGTCACCCAGACCAGATGAACTGCACCCTAGTGTTCTGAAAGAGGTAGTGGTAGTGATTGTGGAGGCATTAGTAAAGATCTTGTAAGAATAATTGGACTCTGGCATTGTTTTGGAGGACAGGGGTTTTCCAGACAGAGTAGATATAGAAAGGATGTTTCCCATGGTGGGTGAGTCTAGAACAAGAGGGCACAGAGACTTAAAACAGAGATGCAGAGAAATTTCTTTAGCCAGATGGTGGTGAATATTTGGAATTTGTTACCACAGGCAGCTATGTTGGCCAGGTCATTGGGTGTATTTAAAGTGGAGATGGTCAGGATCTTGATTGGCCTTGACATCAAAGATTACATGGTGAAGGCTGGGATTGGGGCTGAGAAAGGGGAAAAAAAGGATCAGCCATGATTAAATAGCGGAGCAGACTTGATGGGCCAAATGGCCTAATTCCGCTCCTATGCCTCATGGTCTTATGATTCTTATGGTTTCAGCCTCAGAGACTGAAATCACAGGATCATCAAGGTCTATGGGATTTCGTGACTGTTCCTCCATGTTTTGATGGTCAGAGTGAGCATAGAAGGCATTGAGCTTATCTGGAAGCAAAGCGCTATTGTCACCTGTGTGGCTTTACTTTATAAGAGGTAATAGTATTCAAGCCCTGGTACAACTGTCGAGCATCCTTCCGGAATTGCCATTTCACCCATGAGATGGCTTTCTAGAGATCGTACTTGGCATATTGTAACATTCTTCATCACCAAACTTCAATGCCTCTGATATGGCCCTCAGCAGATTGTGGATCACATGGTCCATCCAAGGCTTCTGGTTGGGGAAGACACTGAATGATTTTGTGGAGTCACATTCATCTACAACTGTTTTAATAAAGTCCTTGACAACCATGATGTATTCATTCAAACCCACAGTTAAGTAATTGAATGCAGCCTAGTTTACCAACTGGAATCACCTGTGGTTAAAAGGGGATCAAAGAAAAAGAACATTTACAAGTGATTGAAGGAAACACTTAGCCTAAGTCATAAGGAGCTCAAACAGAAGTGTTTACTTCATGGAGAATAGAATGCAAAAGGAGAGGAAGTTAGATCATAGGTTCCTGAATGGGTCAGCATAAAGTTTAAGCTCTACAGTCTGACCATAACCAGTCAAACAACCAAAAGAAGGAGGAGGAGACTTCAACAACACTTTCATCACCAAATATTGGAGCCTAGTAAATGTCCAAAGGATAAGGCTAGATATTTGATAGCCAGAATTGGCAAGTGGTTGATAGACCATTCCCTTCTTCTGATGTTCTTTGGCATTATAGAAGCTAACCTTTAACTTATATGATTAAATCCAAGAGGCAACAAGAAACAGTTGAAAACAATGAACACATCAAAGATTATAGGACCAGACAATGTCCAAGTTGTAGGAACACACTCAGGACTAACCTTACCTCAAACAACATGTTCCTGTGTCATTACAACACTAGCATATAGCTGAAAAATTGAAAACATTCTCAGTTGTCTCTTATTCACCAAAAAGAAGATATATCCAAACCATCTAATCACCACAATTTCAATAATCAAAATGATAGAAGGGTGTTGTCAATATTACCATCAAGCCTGGCTTATTCAACATTAGCTCATCTAGCTATGTCATGTGGTTCTGCTGGAACCACATGGCTTCCCACTGAATTTCAATTTGGCCTAGTTGAGCTTGAGGTGAGGCGAGGTGAGAATGACTGGTCTTGACATCAATGTAGCATTTGAAAAGGACTTTACCGAAATTGAAATCTGTGGAAATCAAGGAAAAATCTCTCCGACAACTCACACAAAGGGAGATGGTAGTGGTTATTGAGGTCAAATCTCTGAACCGGATATCAGGAGCACACTGGGTAGTGCCCTAGGCCCAACCATCCTTAGCTGCTTCATTAATGACCTTCCTTCTGTCTTATTGTGGTGAACTACATATACCTGTCTGGACACGCCCCCCTGCTGACTGCTCCTGTGGCTCCTCCCACAGACCCCAGTATAAAGGCGATTGAGGCCTGAGCCCTGCCCTCAGTCTCCAGGATATAGTATGGTGGTCAATTACTGCTTGTTCTTTCTTCCAGTCAATAAAAGCCAGTATCTCACCTCACGTCTCAGAGAGTTATTGATGGTGCATCACTTATAATGTTCCCACATTAATTGTTGTCAGCGCCTTAGTCTATTTTCTTTCCATGCTCTCAATGTTCTTCTAATTTTATGAATATTCTGCCCATGATTTGATAAATAATATTTTATTAAATTACAGTTGAAAGTTTATATACAGAATATCAACTGCATTATCCTCATCAGCTTTTCCATTACTTCATCCAAGTTAACTAAAATAATCCAACAGGATTTATCTTTTTCAAGTCTCTAATTGCATATTAATTGAATCTGTGCCAAATCTGCAGACCACAAGGTAGCTCTCAAGCTCCAGGAGTCAAACTGAACCAGCAATCTTGTTCCTTGCTGAGAGGTCTGAAGCTGGAAGGGGTAACTGAAACACAAGAGAATCATCCGCAGACAGCGAGTAAAGCAACATGGAGGACAGCCCACAGAGGACAGGCCGACCATCAAACACCACTGTAAACAAATCCTCCACCAGTCCAGCTTTATTCTCCCCACAATCCCATTGACTCCCCTGATGTTCTGTCATCATCTATACACCAGCAAAAATTATACCAGCTAATTGATGTATGTATAGCTTTAGAACGGGGTGGACATATGGAGGAAATCAGCATGGTTGCAGAGAGCAAACTCCACTTAGACAGCACGAAGGTCAGGACTGAACCTGAGTCACTGGGGCTGTGAGGGTGCAGCTGTACTGGCTTCTGTGCATCCTCTCATCTGTCCTCGGAGCACACTCTTTCTTGTAGTCAGTTCCAAGCTATAGTCTTCCATTAGGACGTCAACTTGCAGCAATTCAGAGTTCATTACGGCAGTGCAGGACCTCCCCGAGTTCAACTGGTGTCCTCAACACCTGGAATTCTGCTCTTCGGCTGGTGAGAATCCCACTCAAGGTTCACCAGCTATAACAGCTGCCTGTTGAAATTTAATGTTTCAGAATGTCTTCAGAAGACAGCAGCATAAGAAACAGGAGTGGGAGTATTCCACCTGTCCAAGTGCTTATGTCTTTCATATCTTGGCTCAGCTCCACTTCCTCATCTGACGGCATTTTCCTCATTCCACTACGGTTGAAAAGTCTATCTCAGTGCTGACCTGGCACCATGGCTCTCTGGGGTAAAGTCCTCACTGAGGGAAAGAATACTTCCTTATCCTAATATTAGGTGATAAGCCCCTTCTGCCAAAGCCTCTCCCTCTGGCAAGCAGTATCTAGCTTGCCTAGCCTCCTCCAAAACCTGCATGTCCTCTCATTTTTAAAACTCTAATGAGTAAAGGCACAGCACGTTCAATCTAAAACCCATGCTCAGTCGAAACCACAGGCTCTATTAAAGCTTGCTCAACTTCTCCTCATTAAGAAAGATCTCATGAAATAAAGCCAGAGTTAACTGCATGAACCACCTCCACCCCACCCCCACTCTTATTTCCTCGGCTGCTGATTGGAACTCCTTATCTAGGTATGTGTATTTATGACAGTATTGAAAAGCAAATTACTATTGTTATTAGAGTCGCAAATCCTGGCCATAATGGTTCTTGAAAACCATTAGAAATCAAGTGGAGAATATGTTCAGCATTTGGTAGTTTATGAAAGCCTTTTTGCAAGAATAACTCCACAGCCTCCATTATAACTTATCTTGTTTATAGACCTCCTTTCTTTTAATGATAAAAACATGTAAAATGCTTCCCTTTTGATAAACACTTTGCTATAACACTATATGCAGCACTGCCAAGGACAGAGTTATAGGCAGCTGACTGTATATCACTTTTTAATGTTTTAAATGATTGCCTTGGTGCCAAAGATGGTTTCATTAATACAATTGAATGATCAATACATCTCATTATTCACCAGATGGTGCTTAAACCAACAGAATGATTTAACTCAATATTCAAGGAGGGGAATGCTCTACGTTAGAAACCCTTTCTTCGCCTCAGTTTAATTTTACGTGTGGGACCCTTGACATTATAAAGGGATTCATTCCATTTCTTTTCACAACAGTGAACTTACAGGTGCCATTTCAATGTTTACTGGCACTGTGGGATAATAAAATTCAAGCAGGCATCAAATCAAGCAAAGATCAGAGGGCGCAATAATATATTTTCTCAATGCAATCAAATGCACGATGTGGGAAGAAGAAAACCATTGTTGCAATATTTATGCTTTGGCTGTACACCAAGCCTCTGCTAAATCTTTTGAGAAATAATACCATCTTACTTCAATGCAAAAGCTATTTTGTACAATATCGAACAAGGTAATATTTATAAATTTCCCCAAAACAATCAGAGTCAGGATGGTATATATTAAAGAAACTAGACAGTGCTACTGCTTCCCTCACACAAGTGCAGATCTTGATTGAAAGGCACTGTGGCAACAATGGCAAGAAGAGGTTACTGCTCACATTATATTACCATTTCAGTGAATGAATAATATTATTGCATTTTTAAGGAATTGGGCCCTGGTGTTTAAAGCTACTCCATAAGTAACTTTACATGACATGAAAATATCCTTGTAGGTTTAGACAACTTGGCTGGCAGTATTGATAAAACAATCCACGCTGTGCTCGCCTCAGCAAACCACTTTTCTATTTTTAGCTAATTCAAATTCATTTCTAGTAATGAATTCACTAACAGAGCAAATTTGCTGCAATATATGATCACTACCTTCAGGGTTGTAAGCAATGTGAAAATAAGGATAAACTAAATTTCCTCATATTTCTCATTAACTATCTATGCATTTTTAATGTTAGGATACAGTGATTTAATATGGTGCGCAGTTACTATTTCTGCAAAGTGAATCATTACAGATGGCTTTTTGGCAGAGTATGTAACACTGGGTAAAACTGATACGTTCTGTTTGACCATGAGAAATAACATTTCATTTGAACCTGCATCACATGGAGCTTACAGCGTCCCAAAATTCATGGGTTTATAATGAAGTTAAAATATAACGATAGCTTACAAGGAAACCTGTTTCGAATCATGAATTCATAGAACGAGGAAAGGTACAGCATAAAAGAAGGCCAGTCATCCCATCATGCACCTGCTGGTTAAAAGTAGATTTCAGGCTAATCCCACTAGCCAGCACTTGGTCCATAACCCTGCATGTTTTGACCCATCCAGGTATTAGACTAAAAGATATAGGAGCAGAGTTAGGCCACTAAGTCCATCAAGTCTGCTCTGCCATTCTATCACGGGTGATTTACTATCTCTCTCAACCTAGTTCTCCTGCCTTCTCCCCCTAACCTCCAATGCACAAACTAATCAAGAACCTATTAATCTCCACTTTAAATATACTCAAAGGTTTGGACTCCAAAGTTATCTGTGGTAATGAATTTCACAGATTCACCATCCTCTGGCTAACGTAATTCTTTCTCATCTCTGTTGCAAATGGACTTCCCTTTATTCTAAGGCTGTGCTCTCTGGTGCTAGACTCACACATTACAGGAGGCATCCTCTCCATATCCACTCTATCTAGGCCTATATAGAACTAGGGTGCCTATGGCTTTTTCACAGTACTGTATTCGTCAACAGAGAGCAGAGAGCACGTTTGTAAATCTGGTGGGAGCACAGGTCGTCGGGAATGACAATGGTGGAGTGCTGCAGGAGTGGTGTGGGACAGGTAGCTAAGGAGGTGTGCCAGGGCAGATAGGTAGCACAGCTGCAGACACACCTAGCCCTGAGACACCAGGCAAGGTCATTTGATTCAAAGCAAAAGGTTTATTGATCATTACAGAATATCTCTCTGGTGCTTCCCACACTCACCCCTCTCTATTATCCTTTTCCCAATCATTATTTCCCTCTCCTTGCCCCCTTCCTGTTCTCAGTCCACAACAGAGACCAATATCAGAATCAGGTTCATCATCACTCACATATGTTATAAAATATGATTTTTGTGGCAGCAGTACAGTGCAATGCATAAAATTACTACAGTACTGTCCTACAGGCTTCAGCACCCTAGCTATATATATGTGCCTTAGACTTTTGCACAGTACTGTACATTCTTTGTAATTATCAGTACGTTGGAACCATAAGATCATGGACAAAGGAGCAAAATTAGGCCACTGGGCCCATCGAGTCTGCTCTGCCATTTCATGACGGTTGATCCATTTTTCTCTCAGCACCAATCTCCTGTCTTCTAACCCTTCATGCCCTGACTAATCAAGAATTTATCAATGTCTCCCTTAATTAAGGCATATAACTTGGCCTGTATCAATGAATTCAATAGATACACCACTCTCTGGCTAAAGGAATTTCTTCTGATCTCTGTTCTAAATGATTGTTGCCCAATTCTGAGACTATGTCCTCTGGTCTTAGACTCCCTCCCCACCATAGGAAGCATTCTCTCCACATCCACCTTGTCAAGCCCTTTCAACATTCGATAGGCTTCAATGAGTTTCCCCCTCATTCTTCCAGTGAGTACTGATCCAGAGCCTTCAAATTCTCTTCAAGTATTCAGTCTTTCAATCCCGGAATCATTTTCCTGAACTTCCTTTGAACCCTCTCCAAAGTCAATGCATCCTTTCTTAGATTAGGTGCCCAAAACTGCTCACAATACTCCAAACAAGGCCTCACCAGTGCCTTATAAAGCTTCAACATTACATCTTTGCCTTTATATTCTAGTCTTCTCAAAAAGAATTCTAGCGTTCTTCCTCACCACAGGCTCAACCTACAAATTAACCTTAAGGGAATTCTGCACAGGGACTCACAAGTCCCCTTGCACCTCAGAATTTTAAATTTCCTCTCCATTTATAAAATAGTCTACACTTTTATTTCTTCTACCAAGGTGCATGGCAATACACTTCCTGACACTATATTCCATCTGCCACTTCTTCACCTATTCTCCTAATCTGTTTAAGTCCTCTTATAGCCTCTCTGCCCCCCAGCTATCTTTGTATCATCCACCAACTTGGCCAAAATTCCATTATCCAAATCATTGACATATAAAATAAAAAGAAATGGTCCCAACACAGACTCCTGTGGAACACCACTAGTCACCAGCAGACAACCAGAAAAGGATCCCTTTATCCCCACACTTTGCCTCCTGCCAATCATCCAATGTTCTATCCATGCTAGTATCTTTGCTGTAATAGCAAGAACTCTTAACCTCTTAAGCAGCTTCATTGTGGGAGCTTGTCAAGGGCCTTCTGAAAATCCAAGTACACAACATCCACTGTTCCTCATTCCTCCATCCTGCTTGTTATTTCTTCAAAGAATTCCAAAAGATTTGTCAGGCAAGATTTTCCCTTTAGGAAACCATGCTGACTTTGGCTTATTTCATCATGTGCCTCTTAAGTACCCTTAAACCATATCCTTAATAATCAACTTCAATGTTTTCCCAACCACTGAGGTCAGACTAGCTGCTATAATTTCCTTTCTTCTGCTTATCTCCCTTCTTCAAGAGTGGAGAGTCATTCATAACTTTTCAATCCTCCAGAACCATGTCAGTATCTATTGATTCTTGAAAGGTCATTCCTAATGCCTCCACAATCTCTTCAGCCACCCCTTTCAAATCCCTGGGATGTAGATCATCTGGTGATTTATCTACCTTCAGACCTTTCAGTTTCCCAAGCACCTTCACCCAGTAATGGCAACTTAACTCACTTTTGCCCCCTGACTCACTCAAACTTCGAGTATACTGCTACTGTTTTCCATCTGTATATAGTTCCCATCATGGTCTTTTTACTCTTGCAGTTTACTAGCTCTACCCACAATGATTCTACACCTTCCAATCCCATGCCAACCCTTTCTAAGGAATAGATTTTATTTTATATCAACAGAGCCCTCTGCCTACCTATCTGTCCTTTCAATACAATGTATACCCTTTAACATTAAGCTCCCAGCTATAGTCTTCTTACAGCCCTGATTCAATGATGCCCACAACATCATAAATGCCACTCTGTAACTGTGCAACAAGCTTATTACCTTTTTCTGTATACTGTGTGCATTCAAATATAACACCTTCAATCCTATGTTCATCACCCATTTTGATTTTGTCCCTCTTTATATTGCAACTCATCCTATCATCAGCCTGTCCTTGCTAGCAGTCTCACTACACACTGCCCTCTGTTTGTAAACCAATTGCCCCATGTTCTAGCCTTCAGAAAAGGCATGTTAACATTGCATTTCCCTTCTCTACCACCAATTCAATCTGCAAATTAACCATTAAGGAATCCTGCATGAGGGATGTCAAGTCACCTTACACCTCAGATTCTTGAATTTTCTCCACAATAGAAAATAATCTATGCCTTTATTTCTTCCACTAAAGTGCATGGCCATACACTTGCCTACGCTATATTCCATCTGCCACTTGTTTGCCCATTCTCCCAATCTGTCTAGGTCATTCTGTAAACCATCTGCTTCCTGAGCACTACCTGCCCCTCCACCTATCTTTGAATCATCTCCAATCTTGACTACAAACCATCAATTCAGTCATCCAAATTATTGACATATAATGTGAAAATAAGCAGTCCCAATAATGACCCATGTGGAATGCCACTAGTCATTGGCAGCCAACCAGAACAGGCCTTCTTTATTCCCACTCTTTGCCACCTGACAGACAGCCAGTTTTCTCTGCATGTTAGTATCTTTCCAGTAATATCTTGTTATGTGGAGCACCTTGTTAAAGGCCTTCTGAAATTTCAAGTAAAGAACATCCACTGGCTCTCCTTTGTCTATCATGCTTGTTACTTCATCAAAATTTTCCAATAGATTTGTCAGGCAAGATTACTCCTTAAGGAAGCCAGGTTGACATTGTCCTATTTTACCATGTGCCTCCAAGTACCCCAAAATCTCATCCTCAATAATGGTCTCCAACATCTTCCTGACCACTGAAGTCAGGCTAACTGGCCTATCATTTCCTTCCTTCTGCCTCCCTTCCTTCTTAAAGAGTGGAGTGATATATGCAATTTTCCAGTCCTCTGGAAAAATTCCAGAATCTAGTGATTCTTGAAAGATCATTACTAATGTCTCCACAATCGCCTCAGCTATTCCTTCAGAAGCCTGGAGTGTAGTCCATCTGGTCTAGGTGACTTATCTACCTTCAGACCATTCAGCTTCCTGAGCACCTTCCATGGTGAAGACAGATACTAAATACTTATAGAGTTTGTCTGCTATCTTTTTGTACACTACTACTACCTTTCTAGCATCATTTTCCAGCAATCCAATATCCTCTCTTGCCCCTCTTTTATTCTTTATATATGTAAAGAAGCTTCTGGTTTTCTCTTCTATATTGTTGCTTACCTTCATGTTTCATGTTTTCTCTTCTCATGGCTTTTTAATTGACTTCTGTTGGTTCTTAAAAGCTTCCCAATCCTCTAACCTCCCACTAATTTTTGCTCTATTATATGCCCTTTATTTTCCTTTTATGCGGTCTTTGACTTCCCTTGTCAGCCACGGTTGCCCCATCCTACCTTGAGAATATTTTCTCCTCATAGGGATGTAGCTTTCCTGTGCCTTGTGAATTAACCCCAAAAGCTCCATCCATTGCTGATCTGCCACCATCATCTAGCTGCTTCTGCAGTAAGGCAGGGGCTTTGCCTCTACTTCCTGTTCAGGCAGCAAGTTCCAGAAGACTAGTTGACCAAAACAAATTTTCTCAACTCCTCTCTAATTCCTCTACTAAATAACTTAAACATATGGTATTTCCAATAATAAACAATCTCTTCCATTATTTTTAAAGCATTGTAGTGCCTTGTTGAATTGGTTGGAGATTTTAATGGTTAATGACAGAGATTGACATTGTTATTGATGATCAGTTGTTACTTTATTAATCCTACATATTGTTTCCTTAGTCTAAATTCCCTCAAGGTCTTCCTTCAATCATAGAAAAGTAGCAATAATTTCTCATTGAAATAGAATAATTGCATGGTAAGCACCAGCTCCAGTTCTAACAGGACACACATAAACAGTGCCTTCACCAATTTGTCTGTGGGGCTCACTGAACAGCAGTGGGAGACATCAACCGGAGATGATTATTTCTTTCCTTAGCCTGAAGGTACGAAAACTTGCTGCTTCTGGGATGTTAGACCTGTGGCCTACATTGGCTCAGGTGCAGGTTCAATTCCTTCCAACTAATCTGTTTGGAGAATTGAAGCAAAATTTTCTGGTTGTATCCAATTAAATAAAAACTTGAAAATTGGGAATTTCTGTTCTATACACTAAAAGTTTGATACACAAAGACGTCTGTGATCAGGCAACCAAATGGAATATTCTCACAGACTGTAAAACAGGATATAAAATAAATTTTGGCGAATAGTTTCAAATCATAAACAAGAGAAAATCTGCAGATACTGGAAATCCAAGCAAGACACACAAAGTGTTGGAAGAACTCAGCAGACTAGGCAGCATCTATGGTAAAATGTACAGCTGACATTTTGGGCCAAGACCCTTTGACAGGACTGGAGAAAAAAAATGAGGAGTAGATTTAAAAGGTGAGGGAGGGGAGAGAGAAACACAAGGTGATAGGTGAGACTGTGGGGGAGTTGGGGAGGTTAATACACAGATACAGGGCTGGAGAAGGAGAGTCTGATAGGAAAGGACAGAAGGCCATGGAAGAAAGGAAAGTGGGGAGAAACACCAGAGAGAGGCAATGGACAGGCAAGGAGAAAAGTGGGGGATGGACACCAGCATAGGTTTGGAACATAGACTGCTCCACATAGCCAACAAAACGGCAGGCATAGCTGGGACTCATTTGAGTGCCCGTGGCTACACCTTTTGTTTGAAGGAAGTGGGAGGAGCCAAAGAGAAATTATTAAGAATGAGGACAAGTTCTGCTAGATGGAGGAGAGTGGTGGTGGAGGGAACTGGTTGGGTCTGGTGTCCAAAAGAAACGGAGAGCTTTGAGGCCTTCCCGGTGGTGGATGGAGGTGTATAGGGACTGGACATCCTTCACCATTCCCCATCCCCTTTTCTCTCTCTCACCTCATCCCCTTGCCTGTCCAGTGCCTGGCCCTGGTGCTCCTCCCCTCTTTTCTTTCTTCCATGGCCTTCTGTTCTCTCCTATTGGACTCCCCCTTCTCCAGCCCTGTATCTCTTTCACCAATCAACTTCCCAGCTCTTTACTTCATCCCTCCCCCTCCCAGTTTCACCTCTCACCTTGTGTTTCTCTCTCCCCTCTCCCCACCTTTTAACTCTACTCCTCATCTTTTTTTCTCCAGTTCTTCTGAAGGGTCCAGCATTTTGTGTGTGTTGCTTGGTGAATAGTTCACTCATTTTACAGAAAAACAAAGAGCAGGACATCCACGCAGGACTGAAATGCTTCCATTTTTTTCTAACGTTTTTTTAAAAAATGTGGCTTCTTTAATGTAGAATAGAAGAAATGATATTCCACACCAAAAAGATTGTGTCTTTCTGCCCAGGGCCAAATAATTCCTTCACAAATATTATGGTAATGATAGGTAACTGAATATATTTCAATTTTTTTATTATGAAGTTCAAGTTCATGCCAGATCCTTAACTAATTGTTCCTTCCATTTACAAGAACAGCAACAATACACCTTAGAGGAGAGACGGGTATCCCAGGCAGTAGCTATTAGATTTCTGCATCCAACTGCGTGTGTGCCAAAGTTGCTGTCAATTTTGCATGGCAAAGGCAGCAAGCAATTATAATTACCTCAACCGGAAATTCCTTGCTATTTCTGCTCAGAAGCACCAACGTCAATAATGCTATTGGAGACGTCAGCTTTGTGATTCTGCAATGAAAAATATACAGAACTAAACTGTACAGTTAAGGCATCAAGGTCTGAAAAACGTCTTTTGCAAAGATATTTCATAGATATAGTCATCTTTTAATTGGGTCTCACAAAGAGTACAAAGAGTTTAATTGTATGAGTATCGCCAGCAAAAATGCAGAATTCTCAAATTGTTTTTTAAAATATACTTTCCATTAGGAATTGTGTTTTTTTATGTAGAGAGCATTAAATAAAATAAATCTGCAGAAGGGACCCAATAAGAAGTGTAATATTGTATTATCTGACCTATATTAAATAGGTCAATGGAGATACTTTGCAAAATGCTGCTGAGGTAATTTTAATGAGTTTTGCTAAAAGGTGTATTTAATTGGATAGCATGATCAACCCTCATTAGGAAAAGATCATTTGCAAAAATTATGCCGGACAATCAAAGGCAGAAACAGTGAGCCAAAACTGTGCATTATTTAAAAGAAACTACCTCCTGCAAGTCACAGCTATAAATTGCCTGTGTGCTGATTAAATAATGAGCCATGCACTGAAATATTTAATTGAAACACTGTAATAAGTGTCAAAAGAGGAGGGGGGAGGGGATGCCACAGTGGAAAGTCAGCATGATATTAATAAAGTGCATGCTTAACTTTTCAAATCTGATCTCAGTCACAGCTCAGAAATGAAATGGGTTCTGATGTTACTCTTTTTTTGTTATTGGAAAAAGTCCAATAGTCAAATGGTTAGTGAGCCAGTTGACCATTTTACAGTCAATAAAAAAGGTATTAGTGATTTGATGCTGTACCAAGGTAATGATTACATTCTAATGGGGCCCGGCATTATCAACCTCTTGCCTATACCTTGTTCCAATTATTTCTCAATAATGTATACTTCATTGTATTTGGCTTTACTTCTTTAAATAGAAAAGGGTTCTACTGCCTTTACTATTCTTTAGTGATAAATACTACAGTTCTCTTTGAATCATCTTTTCTAGGAACGTACATATAAATGTTCATTTCTATCACTTCTACATGCATCGCAGTAGTTACTTTATAAACTTAGTATTTTATTTGATTCATGACAGTTTCTATTAAAGCAGAATCAAGCAAAATTTCATTTTACCAATTAAACACATGCTAAATGCCACTCAGGCTCGAGCTTTACCCTCTCACACAAATCTCACTATTAGATGTGCAGTTTTCATCTCTGGAACACAGAAGAAAATGGAAGTTCACCTGCAGTACCATAGTGGGATTTCTGGCAGAAACATTCAATCACTTATTCTGTTCTGAACATATATATGGCTTTGCCCAATGTTGTTGTTAATATAGCCACTGGGAATTAAAAATGAATTTCCAATAGCAGAGAAGCAGGCCAATGGTACCATGTTGCTGCTAGACCTCTGACATCTGCACGCATTTCGCTGTTAGCAAAAGCTGGAGTGGTAGGCTTCCCTCAGCAGCTGTACATTTTTATTATCACCATTATGTGGCTCTACGTTAGCAGTCTAACGCTATGAATCTGATCCATTAATATGATTTTGTCACATTTTACAACTGTTCTCATTTTTCTCATTTCCTTGACCTTTGAGATCAATTATAATATAGTGCAACCATCACTTTATTTAAATTAGATTACTTTCAATAGATTAGTGCACATGTAAAACTTTCATCGCACATACCGACAATTAGTATATCTAACCTTTGTTTCTTTTCCCTTAAAAGCTATGATTTTTCTTTGTGTTTCCAACTGTAATAAATACATTGCAGGAACAGCTCAATATAAAAAGACAAACGCAGACTTCAAGTAACAATGATGAAGTACTGTAAACTTTAAGGCTCTGCATGTTTAAAAAGCTATGAAGTATAATTCATATTTGATTTGACAATTGAATATATTTGTAAAGTGGTTTAATTTTGTAAGAGATACACAGAATTTTACATAAACTTGGCCAAAACTATTCAAGCTTGAGAAAGGTAAAACTAAAATGGTTAATGTTGGTGAACCAAATTATTTAAGGAATCAACGCTGCATTAAAAAAATGTCAATTTTCAACAATGTTCTGATAAATGTTTTGATTTTCAAACAGGGAATATATCACAATAAACTTTTCCATCTGCATTATAATAAGACATTAAGAATGCTGAATATTTCCTAACTGAAAATATTAATATATAGGTGAAAAATAATAAGCATACTAAAGAATAGGTCTCACTTTCCAAGATAAGTCATTGCAAGCTAAGTTATTTAGTAAATAGACAGAAGAGTAATTTGTTGAGGATCACAAAGGAATGTGCAAAAAACTATCTTTTAAGGAAACACCAATGATCTTTTCTCATTTTAATCACACTTCCCCTTCAGTCACTTATGTCTTCTTTACCTGACACCTAACTGTGGAAGTTTATTTGAAAACCTATTCCCATTTGAAGCAATAAGCATTCCAAAGTGTAAGCATAACAATGGCTGAAGGGGATATCGTCTTAGATTGTGATATTCTGCCCAACTAATATATTTTGCTTGATGGATTGTACAGCCTTATCTCTTGACTCCAGGTGATCGCTGCTGGGGAATGATGCCACTGGTGACAGGTACTACCTAAAAGCTCAATTTATCAACTATTTCCCATGGAAGGGGCACAAGTATGATTTGTTAAACTGTTTGACAGTGAGGCATCGCAGATGGAGGTTATCCAAATTTTGATGCTCACCTACAGCGGTCAGAAGACAGTATTGCAGACGACTTCTCCTTTCTTTTTAAGACTGATATCGAGGTCAACTTGGGCTCATTCTCATTGTTGGAGTCAGAATCTGCATATACAGGATACATTCCAGAAACCAGTCTAAAATATAAGCTGGCATTCCACTGCACAACCATGGGAGTGCTGTACTTTAGAAATGCTGTCTTTCAAATTAAATATTTAAAAAAAAACAGGAGGTCCCTTCCATCCTTGGACCCACAGGCCATAGCTTCTCAGTGTTGTTCCAAGAGCAGTAGCATTCCCATTGCCCTGGCTAACATGTATTCCTTAATTAACATCAATACTGAATATTATCTCATTTTTGCTGCTTTCATGGGATTTTACCTGCACCTTACCTCGTACTTAACAATGCAGACCTCATTTGAAGACTAATTTGGAATGACTGATGCATGAAAGGTTCTACGGGTATCTAAGTCACTCTTTCTCTACCCCTGCCTCACTACAGTGATGTGGTACAATGATGGCACAACAGCTCCAAGGACCAGAGTTCAATCCTAATTTTGGGTGCTATTTATGTTGAACTTGGATGTTCTGCCTGTGACCTTTTGAGCCTTTGCTGGCTGTCTTGGTTTCTTTCCCACCTCCCAAAGAGTTGTGCTGGGTGAATTGACCACCACCCTTCATTGTAAGTAAGTGGCAAAACCCACCAATAGGAAGTTGATGTGAGAGAGCATAATCTACGGAGTCATAGAGTGAAAAAGGAGAGAACTTGGAATGATTAGATTGCTCTCTCCATCTGGTATGGATCAAATGGGCTGACTTGTCTCACACTGTCAAATTTCTGTGTAAGCAAATCCCATATAGCTCTGGTCTTTATAGTTCAGCTAATCTGTGCAGAGAAAAATATTCTCTGCCAAGCACTGGGGGGAGGAGGGTAAGCATGGAACATGTGCCAAACTACATTGGGTTATCAGTGGCGGAGAGAATCAGCGGCTTCAAATCCTTCAGTGTTAACATATTGGATGACCTGTTCTGGATCCAGACATAGATGTAATCATAAGGAAGTCACCAGTGCCTCTACTGTCTTAAGAGGATAAGGAAGTTCAACTTATCGTCGAAAACTCAGAACAAACTTCTGCAGATTTACTGTTGAAAGCTCCCTGACTGGTTGCATTATAGTCTGATACAGCAATTCAAATGGACAGGAATGTAAGAAGCTGCAGGGAATAGTGGATTTTGCAGAATATATCACAGGGACGTCTCTCCCCACCATTGCCAGTAGAAGAAATTGCATTGGAAAAGGACAACCTTTTGTATCTGGATTCTCAAATCAGATGTTGCCCTTTTCAGCTGCTAAAGCCACAGAGACTGCAGTAAGTAACATTATTTCAAACCATTTAAATGAACTAACGATCTTCAGAATCAACAGCTATGGAACTCCAGACCAGCCAGGGAGCAAGTGCAGCAGCTGGAGGCTCAGGGAAGACCCCGTTGTCTCAGGGGACTAGGCTGTCAGGGAGAGCCCCAGGTAAAACCAAAGAGAAAGGCCCTCCCTCCCATCCTCGAGGCTAATGCAGGAAAATAAAAATGAAGACCTCAAAGCAAAACCACAGAGAGACATCAGAGACTACTGTTTACTCTGCTTCTCAGAGACATGGCTCAACCCTGACACTCCAGACACAGTAACCCAGTCTGAAGGCTTCACCATCCATTGCAAGGGCCAGACAGCAACATTGGGTAAAGGCAAAGGTGGCTGTGTTTGCTTCATGATTATTTCTGTAGTGCACAAACTTATTGGTTCTGTCTCAAAACCTTTTACCCTGAACTGGGACATCTGGAGGTCAAGTGTAGTTCATTCTATTTGCTGAAGGAGTTCATCCTGGTTTCAGCGTATATTCCAGCCCTGACCATCGTCAGGCTGTCACCGGAGGAGCTGAGCAACACGATCAGCTGTCATGAGATAGAACACCCTGAAGCATTCTGATCACTGTGGTTGTCTTCAACCAGGCCAGCTTGCAGAAGACTCTTACAACACCCACCAACGTGTCTCCTGCAGAACCAGAGGAGCTAACATATTCAATCACTGTTAAGCTACCATCAAGAACATTTACCATGCCATCCCATGCCCAGACTTTGGCAAGTCCAATCATTTGGCTATACTTCTACATCTGGCATACAGCTGAGATTGAGATCTGCAGTACCACTGGTGAGGGTAGTGAAGATACAAACATCCAGGGGAGGTATTAGAGCATTTATAGAACTGCTTTGTGGACTGTACCACTCTCAAGGATACATCTTTCGATCTGAATAAATATGCCACAGTCGAGTCTGTGCCTTCGAGAGCACTCTGAAGATACCCAAGTAGGAAGCCCTGGATCAGTATTCCCCAACCATGTTTAGCCAAACGCCCTGCTAAAGCACTTTCATACTTGCCAATGATCCTCTTAGGTACAATATGCTTTTTGCTGCCCACATAGTGTAAAAATATGTCTATCATATACTAACATGAGAAAAATGATTCTGATTTAATTTTTTTAATTTGTTTTTAAACCTAACTTACACAATAACTGTGCACTGTACAGCAACTTTGATATCAATGTGAACCTTGAACTTGATGGCTTTTAGAAAATGTTAAACTTTCTGGTTCAAGTTGTGACAGCAAAAGCCTTAAGTCCCCATGCATAATAATGTCCACACAGTTTCTGTTCTTTTTGTGAGTATGTGGTTCAGTGCACTGAAGCCTCTTTCACAAGGTAAGAGGATGGAAATGCAATGAAGAGCAGTTTGGCTCTTCTGCAAAGACCTGGAAATTTCATATAACAGTGTAGCCATATACTACAAAAGCTGACATTTTTGAAAAGCTCTTTTGCCCCTTCATCATTCTGAATTTCAATAATTTCTTCTTGTAAGCTCTCTTCTTGTTCTTCCACCTTACAAAGAAATGGGTTAATTATCCAGTCTGGAATTTCTAAATCGTTTAAATCATTGAATCGATTCTGAAAATCCTTCTTCAGTGACTGCAGGTGTAAGCAGTACTCCTGCAAATCACGGTCTGTGAAAGAAGGTGCCATACTTTCCATGCAGGGAAACTGTGAGAACATTCTACTCCCAATGTTTTACTTATATATTTCCAAATTTCCAATAAAAATGCCCAGATTAAATTGAAATTCTCACCCTGCAGTTTCATATTTAAAATGTTCATTTTGTCGCACAGATTGGGTATGCCACACCTCCACGTAGAAGTTCAATCGTGTTTCCAAAACTCTTGTCAACTTTGAGCAAAAATTCAACCACTATGTCAAAAAGGTCAAAGAAACATTTTAAGCATCCTTTTGACAGCCAAAGCACTTCAGTATGAAGAAGCAAAGGTTCAAACTCTTCATCGTTATCTTGGCATAACTAGTGAAACATTCTGCTATTTAATGGATAAGCTTTAATTTTGTTGGTGGCTGTTATTGCAAGAGTCATGCTGGAAAAATGCCACTGGCTGAAGGTTTTGGCTGCAAGACCTTGACAATGAATTACACAGTGGATTGCAACAGACTTGGAATTTCATTAATGCCACTGAACCAACGTGATGAACTGTCATATATGGTGCTCTGTATGTTGTACAACTAATCATATTCATAATTGGAATACTTTTATCCTCAATATACATTTTGAGCCTGTTGTAGATTGACTCTCTGTAGATTTTTACAAAGGAGATTCTCTTCATAAACTTTTCCATTTTTAATGCACCATACCTATCGCCATTAGCAATGTCTCATTGTCTCCTGCAGTTGACTCATCCAGTTGTATCCCAAATTCTATTTTTTTGTCGCTCTGTGCACAGTTGATACTCAAAGTCATTACTCATTTCATCACTACGACAAGCTACAAAGTTATTACTCAGATAAATTGATTTCAAAAATCTAGTATCCATTTTGAGAACAGTGGTGAGCACTTCTAATACAGCGGGCACTATTAATCTTTCACCAATTGTATGAGATTTCCACATATCAATGAGACCATGATCAAGGCTATTTTTAGCTTGCTTGGCAATGACTTGAGTGTACAACATTTTTCAAATGTTTCTTTCATCTTCTGGAACTGAGTAATACAATAAGTAGCTTTTTCAGGGTGTCTTTTACAGAAGCGTTCCTGAAATCTTGATGGTTTCATGGCTTCATTAGACAGTACAGTATTACAAATAAGACACCTGGGGTGTAGCTGATCTGATGGGAACAGAATAAAACCACATTTCAGGTATGTAACATTGTATTGACACACTTTCTGTAGTTTCTGTTTTTTAGCAAGATTAGAATTCAACGCTTAACCACCTTCAGAGTCATAGAGATCGTGCCGTATGTATTTACCCATCACTAACAAGGCTAAACTAAAATAAAAAATTAACACAAACTAGGAATGACTATCAGATGTTGATAACAGCAGTGAGTTGACACAGAGGGTGTGATGGTAGCAGCAGAGGCAAAGATAAAGATGATCACAACAGCAAAAATTACATTGACAAGGATTCGGATTGGAATCTGAATGTTAGTTGGGATGGAGCTGGTGTTCAGCAAGCTACCTTTATACTATTCTGGTCGGCAAGATTGACCAATCACGTGAGGTCTCATAATTATAGTGCCATAGCTAGGGTGCCACTTACAGCTGCACCCCCCCCCCCCGCCCCAAGAACCTTGAATGCCCTGTGACAAATTCTATTTCCCCTAACACCACCTTAGGACACATAACAGCCCCATTGTGGCATAGTACTGCCCCCATTGAGAATCACTGCCCTAGGTGAATCAGGAGATTCACAGTCTGCTGAAGCGTAGATTTGTGGTGTTCAAGAACAGCAATACAGAACCCCACAAGAAGTCCAGCTACCACCTACAGAATGCCATTGTGAAGGTGAAAAGACAACACTGGGTGAAGCTAGAGACACACTTGAATGCACGACAGCTGTGGAAGGGTTTGTGTACCATTACTTCCTAAAAGGTAAAATTTAACAGTATAAATGGCTGTTATGCATCACCTCCGAATAAGCTTAATGCCTTTTCTGCACACTTTGGAAGGGAGAATAAATTTACCCTTGTGTGTGAATACCTACAGCAGCTGGTGACTCTGTGATCTCTGTCTCAGAGGCTGACGTCAGAACAACCTTCAAGTGGGTGACCTCTTGCAAGATGTAAAGCCACGAATGTGTATCTAGCCAGCTACTAGAGATCTGTGCCAACCAACTGCCTGGAGTATTCAAGTATATCTTCAACCTCTCACTGCTGTGGTCTGTTTCCACCTTCTTCAAAAGGACTGTAATCATACAGATGCCCAGGAAGAGCCTCAATAACTATTGACCGATAGTACGCTCATAATGAAGAGCTTTGAGAAGTTGGTCATGATTAGCATTAACTCCTGCCTGAGCAAGGACCTGGACCTGCTGCTATTCACCTAACAGTGCAACAGGTTCATGCGGACGCATTCTCACTGGGTCTTCATTATGTTCTGTTACCGATTACAGCTCAGTGTTCAACCCCTTCATTCCTCAGTGTTAACAACCGATCTTCAGAACCTGGGCCTCTGTACCTCTATCTGCAACTGGATCTCTTCTTTTATTAGGAGACCACAGTCAATGCAGATAGGAAACAGGCACACTTTAAGGATTAGCCCACTGCCCTTTTCTCTCTACATACATGACAGGATGGCTAGGCACAGCATAAACAGCACCTATAGATTTGCTAATGTCACTATAGTTGGTGGTAGATTCTTAGATGTCAACAAGGAAGTGTACAAGAGTGAGATAGATCAGCTGGTTGAGTGGTATTGTAACAACTTCACACTTAACATCAGTAAGACAAGGAATTGAGTGTGAACTTGTGGAGCACACAAGTACTCATTGAAGGATCGGTGGGGAAAAGAGTGAACTGCTTCCAGTTGCTGTGTGCCAACATGTCAGAGGATCGATCCCAACATATTGATACAATTGTGAAGAACCCTTACCATGACTGTACTTCATTAGGAATTTGAAGAGATTCAGTATATCACCAAAGACTCTAGCTAATTTCTTTAGGTGTATGGTGAAGAGTGTTCATCACATCTAGTATGCAGCCTGCAACGTACAGGATTATGGACTCAGACTGCACCATCACGGGCACAACGCTCTCCACACTTGAGGATATTTTCAAAAGTCAGTGGCTCAAGAAAGTGGCATCAGTCAGGAAGGACCCTTGCTGTCCAGGACATACCCTCTTCTCAATGCTACCATCAGTGAGGAGATGCAAGAGCTCAAAGGCTCAAAGACCCAAACTCAATTATTCAGGAACAGACTATTCTCAGCTATTAGATTCCTGAATGGTCCATGAACAGTACTGCTTTAATCTTTTTTTATTCATTATTTATTTAGTTTTGCAACTTACAGCTTTTTATGTCTTTGCACTGTATTGTTGCCACCAAACAAGAAACTTCATGTCATATGTCAGTGATAATAAATCTGATTCTGGTTCTACAGGAGCCACTGCCTCAAGGTGGCAATATCCATCATCAAAGATCCCCACCACCCAGGTCATGCCATCTTTCCACAACTACAAGCATGCAGCAGGTACAGCAGCCTGAAGTCCCACATCACTTGCTTCAAGAACAGTTATTTCCTTTCAACCATTTGGTTCTTGAACAAACCGGTGAACTCCAATCCCTGCATTTTAGCAAAAATATGAACACTTCCACCTCTTTGTACTAAATTGAACTTAATTTACTTCTTCCAGTCACGTTTTTCTTGTACAAAATGTGTCTAATTTAAGTTTATTTTTTATTGTGAATGGTGCTCATTTGATTTTATGTGTCTGTGATACTGCTGCACAGACCTTAACTATGACTTTGACTTTGTATTCAGGTGAGATTTACTTCAAGTACATCAGTAAATTTTTGAAGATCCTTACCAACCAGGACATGCCCTCGTTTCATTATTACCATCAAGGAGGAGGTAAGGAGCCTGAAAGCATGCACTCACCATTTTAGGAACAGCTTCTTCCTGTCTGCCATTATATTTCTGAATGGACCAGGAACACTACCTCACATTTTATTTTCTTTTTACACTACCTATTTATTTTTATATTGCTTATTGTAACTTATAGTAATATTTTTATGTATTGCGCTGCACTGCTGCAGAAAAATTGTGACATATGTCAGCGATAGTAACCCCAATTCTGATTCTAGATGCTTCTATTTTGCAATGAACAGGAAATGTTTCTCCCCAAAGATATCACCAATAACCCTCTGCCCCTTATGCAGTAATGTCATCATGGAGAATCTATGGAGAAATGTCCATAAGACCATAAGATTATTAGAAGCAGAATTAGAACATTCAGCCCATCGAATCTGCTGCACCATTCTATTATGGCTTCTCCCAGATCCCACTCAACCCCATACACCTGCCTTCTCGCTGTATCCTTTGATGCCCTGACCAATCAGGAAACGATCAACTTCAGCCTTAAATATATCGACAGACTTGACCTCCACCATAGTCCACAGATACAGAACATCCTAGAGATTCACTACTCACTGGCTAAAAAAAATTCCTCCTTACCTCTGTTCTAAAGGGTTTCCCCTCAAATTTGAGGCTGTTCCCTTTAGTTTTGGATACCCCCACAATAGGAAACATCCTCTCCACATCCACCTTATCTAGTCCATTCAACATTCAGTAGGTTTCAAAGAGATCCCCATACATTCTTCAAAATCCCAGTGAGTACAAACCCAAAGCTGTGAAATGTTCCTCATCTGTTAACCCCTTTATTCCCAGAATCATCCTTATGAACCTACTCTAGACTTTCTCAAATGACAATCCTTTCTGAGATATGGGGCCCCAAACTGTTGATAATACTCCCAGTGCAGCCTGACTAGTGTCTTATATAGCTTCAGCATTATCTCCTTGCTTTTATATTCTATTCCACTTGAAATAGATGCCAATATTGCACTTGCCTTCTTTACCACAAACTCTACCTGTAAATTAAACTTCTGGGAGTCTTGCACGAGGTCTCCTAAGTTTTTCTGCACCTCCAATGTTTGAATCTTCTCCCCATTTGGATAATAGTCCACACTATTGTTCCTTTTACCAAAATGAATTTTCATACATTTCTCAAACACTGTATTCCATCTGTTACTCTTTTGCCCATTCTTCTAATTTGTCTGAGTCTTGTTGTAATTGCATTGCTTCCTCAGCGCTACCTACCCCTCCACCTATATTTGTATCATCCACAAACTTCATCACAAAGCCATTAATTCCATTATCTAAATCATTGACAAACAATGTAAAAAGTAGCAGTCCTAATACTGACCCCTGAGGAACAATACTAGTCACTGGTAGCCAACCAGAAAAGGCCCCTTTTATTCCCACTCCCTGCCTCCTGCCTGTCAGCCATTCCTCTATCCATGCCAGTATCTTTCCTGTAATGCCATAGGATTTTTCCTTATTAAGCAGTCTCTTGTGTGGCACTTTATCAAATGCCTTCTGAAAATCCAAGTAAATGACACCCATTGCCTCTTCTTTGTCCACGCCACTTGTTACTTCCTCAAAGTACTCTAACAGATTTGTCAGGCAAAATTTCCCTTTACAGAAACCATGCTGACTTTGACTTATTTTATCATTAGACTCCAAGTACCTAGAAACCTCATCCTTAACAATGAACTCCAACACTTTCCCAACCACTGAGGTTAGGCTAACTGGCCTATAATTTCCTTTCTTTTGCCTTCTTCCCTTCTCAAGGAGTGGAGTGACATTTACAATCTTCCAGTCCTCTGGGATCATGCTACAATCAAGTTATTCTTGAAAGATCATGACCAATGCATCTGTTATCTCTCCAGCAACCTCTCTCAGAATTCTGGGATGTAATGTATCTGGTCCAGCTGACTTATCAACCTTGAGAACTTTGAGTTTGCCTAGCACTTTTTCTTTTGGAATACTAAAGGCACTCACTGCTTCTCCCTGACACTCACAGACCGCTAGTGTCTTCCATAGCGAAGACAGACGCAAAATACCCATTACGTTCATCTGCCATTTCTTTGTCCTCACATTACTACCTCAGACCATCATTTTCTGGTGGTCCAATATCAACTCTCACCTCCCTGTCATTCTTTATTTAATGGATAAAACTTTTGGTAGCCTGCTTTATATTATTAGCAAGCATGCCCTCATATTTCATCTTTTCCATCTGTCGCGGAAAACTCGGACTCGGAGGGAGGTTACTTCAGAAAGCCTTGATTGTAGCATGATATCATGGAGAGCTCAGACTCCTAAAAAGTGGAGTTCTGAGACTCTGTCCAACAAAAGATTACACTCATATTTTATAGTCAAAATCTACGTGATAAGAAACACTTAATCACACAAATAGAATAGAGAAATTTCACAGCATGTTTTAGGTGATAACCCGAAGCACCTATCAGCTTAAAGGTTACTCTGCCTGCAGCGTTAGGGCAGATTACAGAACAATGATTCCAAAGGAAAACAAGATACCCCATCCTTCTTAAAGTACAAGCAAGCATGCGAGTCAGATACTCATAGCTAGGTACGGTTAGTTAGTTGGCAGTTTACCAAGAACAGGCAGTACTGCTGTCAAGGCAGAAATGGCTTAACCCTGTGGTCCATAATCGGTAATAATGCTTTAAATTTTCTTCCACACCATCCTTATAGCTTTTTTAGTTGCCTTTTGATGGATTTTAAAAGCTTCCCAAATCATCTAACTTCCCACTTACTTTCGCTACCTTATATGCCCTTTCCTTGGCTTCTATACAGTCCTTAACATTGGCTTGAAGCTTTGTCTGGTGGCCCGGGGTGAATCAGCATATCGAGCAGTTTGCCATGCACCGTTCAGGATGCCAACACATCCAGAAGATGCGAAGAGCAGCACCTCTCCATCTCTGGGAATAGCCTGCATTGCCTTGGCATAAAATTCATGCAGATTTACTTGGTAGTAGTGGATGCAGCTACCAAAGTGGCCAGAAGTATTCCTAATAGCCTCCGCTACAGCCTCACTTAGTGCAGATGTGCTGAGAAGTCTCTTCTCAGGGACTAGTGTTCCAGAAGACTTAGTCAGTGACAATAGACCACTGTTTGATGTGGAACATTTTCAGTTGTTCCTGAAAATGAATGGAATAATGCATATTACATCTACACTGTACTATCCAGCTACAAATGGCTTGGCAGATAGGTTTACCCAGGGTCTAAAGAACACATTGCAATCAATGTCGACAGAACACACTACACTGACACTGAATCAGAAGCTTGCCAATTTTCTCGTTGCATATTGCAACGTAGCACACACCACAACCAAGAACTTGCTAGATATCCTGTTCTTTGCTTATCCCTGCATTCACATTTGGATCTCCTCAAACCCAACCACAGAAGAAATATGCAAGACAAACAACTGAGACAAATTGAAGGCTCCTCAAACGATAAGGCTAAATGTTTCTCTCCTGGATAAGCAGTCCTGATGAGGAACTACAGAGATGATTAAATGTGGATACTTGGAATGATTAAGGATACAACTGGACCACTCTCCTACACAGTGGAAATTGCATCTAATGTCATCTGGATATAACACTTTGATCAGTTGAGGAGAGGAAAGGTGCCCAGAGTTATAAGAACTATTTCCTGCAGTCCCGGGGTCAACTTTTACACTGCAGAGGAGATCCCAGAACCTGAGATTGTTTCACAGCCACAAGTCTCACCTGCCAAGCAGAGTGACTCTCCCCCCCCCCCACCTGTCAGGAAAGAGATGATCCCACAAGAGTAAGAAATCCTCCGCAACTATTAAATCTTTAGGCCTGAATGGGGCAATTTAAAATTTACTATGCTGGGTCTGTACATATACTACATAGTTGTATTATATAGTAACTGTACTACAGTATATAAGATGATTAGAGAGAAATATGTTACATCATTTAAGTTGAGATGCATTCTGTATTGAGTTTGACTTTTTCCCTAAGCACAGAGGAGTACAGTATTTAATATTTCAGTAATATTTGAGTAATATTGTTTGATTAAGCATTCTTTGTTGTTTACATATTTCATTATGGGTTATATGTAAGAAGTACATGAATGGCATATGTCTTCATGCCATGTGAGTGCCTCATTAAGTAAAAGAAAACACCATCCCTTATCCTGTGTTTTGCTTTCAATTAGTTTCTGGAGTAACAACACATAACAGATGAAACCACCAACTATACCTACCTGGGCTACTCCATGAGCAGTTTTCAACAAACCCTTTAAGACTGTTTGTCCAGTCTATTCAGAGCCTGAAGAAAGTGGGTGGAGGGTGGGTGTGGGAACTTCCCTCTAGTTTAATGGAAAATTGCAGTTGGAGTGCTGCAGCTAACTTAAGGCAGGAATTTTCACCCTGCAGCGCTCCTCAGACCATTAGCGGAGTTCCACCTCATGAAGACAGAGACCCAGGTTTATGCCTGTGTACCTAGGTCTGTGTAGAACTTGTCCACTCTCACTGTAACCTGCAGATCAGTAGGGTGATAGACCTCTTTACATTGCCCCCATTGTGTAGGGGCTTGATAGAATCTGGCAAGAGTCAATGAGAATAAAAGCAGAATTAATAACAAATGGTTGGTAGTTGGTGTGGACTTTCATAGATCAAGGGGCTGATTTCCAATGCTGTACCTCGCAATGTCTCTATAACAATCTGCTTCAAAGCCTCCTGAAACTAAATCAGGCTAAATTGGGACTATATTCATGATTCCTTTCAAATCATCATTCAGATTTGAATTATTAGTCTGTCTGTTTATCAAGTAAAAATCAGAACTATTGATCCTGCCCACCAAAACAAAGCACGAGCTTGACCACTCAATGGAATTCTGTTTTATGAAATCTCTCTGCCGTCTTACACCTTGACCTTAAACGTAAACTCCCTTTCTTGGAGGCTTGCAATCAGAAGCAAGAAGGTAGAATTTCTGAAATTGTTGGCAGGGCTTTTAAAAAGAGTTTATATAGGAGTCTGATGCACCATTAATGTTACATAAATGTATTCAACTTTCACCGTAATTGCTTGTTAGCCCAGAATTTTAAGACAATACTCTAAAATTAATATTTTCTGGAAAATTTCTAAACATAAACACAGTGAAAAAGCAAAGTCTGTCATATGTTTAAAGGAGAGCGCAGTTGAAATAATTGCTTCTGCCTTGTTCTGCAGTTATATAAAGGAGGGGATCATTACTATGCAAATGTGCTGTGCTGAAAGTAAAGTGTGACTGAAAGGTCATTGGAGCTGTTGTGCAGTGACAGACAAGAAGAGCTGAGGCAGTTGAAAACTATGAAAACAGGATAATTGAAAACTCAGCAAAACTGGGAAAAAAAAGCTGAGGGAAAAGGGTAAAGGCACTTTTCATTCCTGTTGGCAATGATTCTCATTTGGTTTATTTTTCTTGGTACTGTCTATCAGATGGTTTTCAATCTACCCAATAAAGCAATAGATAATAAGCTTTTATCTCAGGTGCCCGATGAAAAACGGCTGATTTGAATGAATATTTTTTTGGAAAAATAAGATACATTCAGTACTAAAATTGGTTTCATTTTCTCTGCTAGTCTCTCTTTAACCATTCTGTCGACTACAGATTTATTTTGTTCCCTCAGTGAACATTAATGAGCTTGAGATTTAAGTTATTCTTTTGAGTGTGGGCTGCAGTGCACAGTGCCGATTTATCAATACAAGTGATCTTTTAAGCTTAATGGCGTCGTTAACCTAGCCGCTCACTACAATGAGCGCAAACAGCAGTTTTGTTGGTCAAACAGAGGGTATCTGTATTAAGGACTAAATTAATTGCCGGCTGTATCTGCAAGACACAGAGTAGCTGATAAACCAAAGGCTTCGAGCCTGCAACATCTAAACTGTGCAGGAACATGGGAGAAGCCTTGTGGATACGTACACTCTTGAGGAAAGCCTAACTGCAGTGAATTTGAGATAAAGGGGTCATCAAGTTAGTTATCTACGAACGAATAACAGCAACACCTCTAAAGGTAATATTTTTTGAAATTTCATGATCATGTATGAGAGTTATGGAGGCCTGTAGGTCATGATGCTGGTCATTAGTGAGCAATGTCTTGGATAAAGCACCTGACCATCTAATTCTGACCTATTATGGAATTAAATTGGACTCTGGCATTTCTGACAGCTTGTTCAGTAATTCATTTGATGAATATTGTCGCATTAAAACCCAGTGACAGAGAGTTGGTGCTAAAAAAATGTAATGGTCCTCCATATTTTCTGAAATGACAAATGGAGCAAATAAATCCGATAAGATTGAGCCAGTCAGCTTGATAGGGCATGTTGTGGGACAAAATACCTCACTTCAGAGGAAAGCTGGCTTTGACCCTGTTGCCCTACAGGAAGTGCATTTCTAGTCAGCCGAACGGCACAGAGTGTTATTTCTCACATGGGAGTTCACAGACTATTCACCCAGACTCCCACTTGATGAAAGATATGGTAGAGAAGGCAGCCTATTGAGGAAAGGGGAAGAGAAATGGATAGCTGTCGGCAGATAAAATAAAAGCAAAGGTATACTGCATTTGTCCTTATATTACTAATGCAGGGATGAGTGCAATATCAATTTACTGAGAAAGTGGTCAAAATACCAATCATCGCATGATACTGATGCTCAGCAGAGAGATGTTTGACCGTAATTTCTCTCCATGTTCTAAATACGTCAGTAAGAGCTGCTCTATGCTACAAAAAGACCCTTTCGTGACAGCATTAGCAGCAAATGGTTTATGCTGGCTAGATGTTAGTACAGAATAATGGGCTGGCAAAATGCCTGTGGATTGAGAATTGTTTTTAACTGTGAACAACATGATATAACAGTCACTGTTGCCTAGTTATCAGAATGACCTCCCGTAAAAATAACTGCCATCAAAATCATGCAGAATATAGTATGTGCTCGATTAACTATTAATTAGAGTTCTGCGTTGAAAGAGAAAAAGGATGAACTTGAGAAGGGAGAGTCTCAGGCTGCAACGCTCAGAGCAATACTTGCATCTGGGGCTGAGTTTCGGCTGCAGCATTAGTGAACAGGTCAAGGCAGTGACCCACGCAGAGCTGCTGCTTGTAACTTGGTCACTGCTTGCTGAACCAAATCATGCCTGAAGTGTACCAAGGGCTCCTTATACTCTGCTGGAGGATGTAAACATTCGCACAACTGATCAATCACAGACAGCACTGATCCCTTAAGCTGCAGAGAACACTGCTGCCTTGCTACGTTAGTAGGGAAACAGTTATAGCAGAACATCAAGTGCTCACAAGGGGTCCTTAAAGAAGGGAGCACAATGCGCACATACATTGTGAGTGAGGAACATGAGAAGACAACAATGTGTCATGCTGATAAACCGATGCTATATTTGTGGCGTCAGTTCAGTACAATCAAGGCTGGTAGTGGGTAAGGAAGCAGCTTGGCAGAACCTGCATGTGAAAGCTTCCATGAGAAATTTCCACTTCTAAACATTCCCTCCCAAAAATGTTTCAGAGTCAGCAGATGTGTCACTTTCAAATTTTATTTGAAGGCAAAAATCAAACCATTGTTGACAAAACATGAGCTCTGATTTATTCCCTCAGAATAGTTAATATCCGGGCAGTGTCATTTCTTCTTCTGTTAACTCTGCGCAACTATTAACATTGATGGTTGCAAAAGCATAATCCGGGGGTTGAATTATGCTTCGCACTATGTTGTCCCAAGGATTCCAAAGATTAAATGACAGTCCTGAGCAGTGGAGAGGCTTCTGAGTGCTTGTCCAGTTCCGGAGTCGATTTTCCCTCCCTCGTCCCTTTAATGCATCAATGTATACAGGGTGCTGAGCCACAGATTTCAACGTCCTCGGGTGAGAAAGTCCAGCTTCAGCTCCATCACTCTCTGAGTCCTGGCAGCCCGGATGAAACGGAAAAGGCTGAAATCAGCAAGACCCAATTCCTGCGCATGCTGCACATTGTACTTGTCTGCGGGAAGTGTGAATGCTCAATCAGAAAGCCATCTCCTGACTCAGGCAGCAGCTTCAGTACATAGGAATGATTGTGCTATGAGCTTACTGTATTATTTATGCTGTTTCTTGACAAGGCAGAATTTACAGAGGGTTTTCATACTTTCAGATAATGGGCAGTTCAAAATGCTGGTGCACATGTTGCAATCAGAAATACATTCCAAGGGCCCCAAAAGGAGATTCGATGATCAAGTTCAGACTATTTCTCTATTGTTTACCTGGTTTGAACTTTTTGTTCCAATCACTCTTTTTCTGCCTTTATCTCCACAGCTGTATTGAAGCCACAATGGGATTCCTAACAGAATACTCCTCTTCCACAGTACTTTTAGAGACTTAAGAAAATGCCAGGGCAGGTTAAAATACATCAGAGTTGTTGCGTTCAAAGCTCCCAGCATCCTCACTTTAACATCTGCTGACAGACCTTTCATGAGCTAGTCATCTATGCCAAACAAAATGCACATCTAAGCTGGTTCCATTGCAAATGAAAAGCCAGAATTTAAAGAGATATTTTAGTGTTTTTCATATTCAGACCTGGTACAGTTCTGAACTTATTGCCTGCCATGGTATTTCAGACAGTACAATAGTGTAAAGGGATTAGAGAGGAAAGGTCCTAATTGAGAAAAATCAGGCAAATAGAATCAGTCAGTCCATAGCTAAGAAATCATAAACATGAGTGGGAATTATATATATAGGCTCCCATACTATAGTGGCAAAGCAGGACATAGTATAAACCAGAAAATTAGAGATGCAAGTAGATAGAATGAATAATCATTGCGGATTTTAATCTACATACAGACAGAATAAACTAAATTATCGGAAATAATGAATTCACAGAATATATGAGGTGGTTGTCAAACAACAAGGAATGGGCAATTTTAGATCTTACATTGTGTAATGAGGAATTCACTGATGATTTAGCAGATATGGAGCGCAAAGGGAAAAGTGATCCTATAGGTACGGAGTGAACGAGATTCAATCGAATACAAAACCAAATGGTTCAGTTTGATAGCAGAGAATATCTACAGTATACATCCTGAAATTCTTACACTCTACAGAGATATCTACGAAACAAGAAACCCGAAAGATTGAACAATATTAACTTCAGAACCCCAACGCTCCTTCCCCCTCCCACACACAAGCAGCAGCAGAAGTATCAGGATCTTAAATCTGAACAAGGCAAACTATGAAGGTATGAGGCATGATTTGGATATGGTAGACTGGGAAAAACGCTGATAAGCATGACAGTAAACCAGTAAATCTGTCATTTATTAGCATAATAATAGTTTGTAAATAACGTACTGAACCTAATAACCCAACATGAAAAGTGGCACGCTCCCATCCGCAAGGTAGTGTAGCAGTTAGTGTAACATTATTTCAGCGCCAGTGACCCCGGTTCAGTTCCCACCACTGCCTCTGCGGAGTTTGTTCATTCTCCTCACAAACGTGTCGGTTTCCTCTGGATGCTCCAGTTTCTTCCCACATTCCAAAGTTGAAGGTGCTTGTAAGTTAATTAGTCACGTGTGGAGCTGGGTGGCGCGGGCCGGAAGGGCCCAGTAAAATAGATAGGTCAAAAAGTTGAAGATTGAGTCAGACTAAACAGGAATTATACTGTTTTCAAAAGAAGTTGTTTGCAAGAGAATGGAAACACTTTGAAATTTAGCGTAGGGTAATCAAGGCAACGATATAGAAAAGGAAAGTGAAACATAAGGGTGATCCATCAAGGAATTCAAACATACTGTAGTCTACAAAATACTCAGTATAAAAAGAAAATTTTGACTAAAAATCATGATGGTCTCTTACTAACTCAGGCAAGAGAAATAATATTACAGAAGAAAGAAGCTCCAGAAAATTTAAATACTTTTTTATCAGTCGTTATGGACAACAAAACGCCTCCAGGAAATTATGGAGGACTGCAAATCCTGAATGAATGAGAAGTCAACATTTGTATACATTTAGTTCTGGGGAAATTAATGGAACTGAAGAACAATCAAACTCCTGAACCTGAATACTTGCAACAGGTGGCTATAGAGCTACAGGAGGAAATGGCTTTATGCTTCCACATTTCTACTGGTTCTAGAATAGTTTCCCCACAGACTGAAGATAAAAGTGTAGCCACGTAGTTCAGAAAGAAGGGAGAGAGAAAACAGTTATTTTGAATAGAATGAATGCTAGAGATTACTGTCAAGGAAGTGGTAACAAAGTACTGTGAAAATAATTACAGGACTGTAGCAACTCAACATGGACTCGAGAAAGAGATACCATGTTTAAGGAATCTGTTTTTTGAGATTTGGATGAATGCAAACCAGCTGATGTGCATGCTTGGACCACTAGAAGTCTTCAAATGGCCAATGGCCAATGGAATCAGACAAACAATGAGACTGATAATAGGTTGGGAAGTTGTGACTGGTAGGGTGCTGCAGAGATTGATATTGGGTCACACCTTTATCAATGACCTGGATGCGGGACACAATGTAACATACAGTATACACGTTTGCTGATACACAGAGACGTCAGAGAGATACAGACATGGGTGAGTACAAAACCAGTGGGTACAATGTGAAAAGACGCATTCATCCACTAGAGAGAATACAAATGTAGAGTATTTCTTCAATAGTTCAATGGTTCAATTTAATATCAGAGAATGCATACAGTATTCAATCTGAAATCCTTACGCATCACAAACATCCACGAAACAAAGAAAATCCCAAAGACTGAATGACAGAAAACTTTAGAAACCCAAAGGCCAGCTCCCCTCTCCCACACACAGCAGAAGCAAAAGCACCGACGCTCCCCCTCCACTGCCACCAGTTGTTCCTGCAAAAGCATCAACCCCCACCACCCACCATGCAAGCAATAGCAAAGCCCCCAGAGATCATGATCTCCAATAATAAGATGTTAATCCTACACAAAACAATAATCAATAAAGGTTAAATGCAGGTGAAGCAAGCAACTTGGAAGGCAAACAGGGTACTCATCTTGAATACCATCATACATAACACTTGATTTCCATGGGGCCCTTTTGAGACTGCTCCTGGAGTACTGTACGCTGATGGAAAGATAAGCTTGTTTGACCATTTCTTAATCATTGCTGGAATGATATCTTGGTCATACAAATAACTAAGCAGATCAGCTTGATGTTCTTGAATTTAGAAGAGTTAAATATGTCACCATTGAAATGTACGAAATTCTTACAGGTCTTGACAAGGCAGTTGCAGGGATCATATTGCCTAGTCTCAAAACAAAACAATGAGCCTCTCAAGACTGAGATGAGAAGAAATTTGTGTAAAAAGTAATTTCTTATCTCTCTGCAAAAATACTGTTTGATGTTTTGGTTATTTGTAGCATTTTATTTTGTATTTCCGACAGCTTTGGGTTTTAGATTTTCAATAGGATTTTTTTCTTCACTCAGAAGTATACTCAAAACAGAGACTGATAGACCTTTTGGATCAAGGGAGATGGGCCAGTGCTGGAAAACGGCACAGAGGCAAAGGATCAGCCAAAGAATGTTGAGGTGTTGGTGCAGATGGATGGGTAGTCCATCTTATTGCAGTCTGATCCCTGTGGCCTCAATGCAGAAAACAGTTACTGGATCAGCGAGTGAAGACCAAAAAGTAGCACGGCTTATCACGACATGGCGGATCAGTAACTCAGATGGAAAGGAGGTTAACAAAGGAGGAAAAAGAATGGGGCCCAAGTGAAAAGGAGATGGTTTTCAGCTGTGCTGTGGAAGCAGATGAAATTGCTGAGCTGTGTAAAGCACTCAGCGTTACCAGCCCATAGAGCACTACCTGGGGAAGAGTTGCAGTAAACACCAAAAATTCTTGTGATGTCAGAGGTCACAATGTTGAAAGTCACTTTAACCAATGGGACCATCTCATTAGCACTGAGCAGATGGAGAACACACAACACAAAATGGGTAAAAATACAACTTCCCTTGTCACCATTTTAAAAACAGAGTATGTTAATGTGTTACCCAGCTGGCTCCGCTGAATCTTCATCGTGTGAACCCTGTGGAAATGCATTTCGGTTCTGAAAGCAAATGAATAACAGCAAATAGGGACCATCCCCCTCACCCACTGCCTCCAAATAATCTACCTGCCCTACGGTACCTCGTGCAATTTTTAGTTAAATACAGAGAGAGGCTCTGTTATCTTGGTTATAATCTGCATGGGGGGGGGGGGGGGTTAATCCATTCCTCTCATACTTGTCGAGCCCTGCACCCATAGGTCCCCCATCTTGACAGGACTCTCCAGCTGCAATCCTTCACATTTTAAATGCTCTTTCCTCTGGGCCTTGAGACATGCCGATGATATATTCCATTCAAACTCTGCACTGCAGCTGTGGCTTGCTGGCCTAGGTGCTGGAGAAGGAGGGGCCATCAAATTGTCACTAGCCACTGGTCTGCAGAAGGTGCAGATGGAGGTGTTTACAGAAGACGGGATACACCTGCTTCCTGCAGCACACACCCAAACTGGAAATGCAATTCTCTCCCCAAACCATTCGCTGCTCCTTTAAGTACTCCTTAGAAGCTGCTTCAAGCCTAATCTGTGGATAGCAGTATAAAGAGTCTCTAAATGTCTAGGTGGGTGCAATGATTTCAGAAACAGGTTTATTATCACTTTCCTGTAATGACGTTGAATTTGCTTTTGCAGCGGCAGTACAGTGCAAAGATATAAAATTACTATAAATTACAAAATAAACAAATAGTCCAAACAAAAGGAGTAACAAGGTAGTGTTCGTGGACCATTCAGAAATCTGACAGAGGGGAAGAAGCTCTTTTTGAATGCTTGAATGGGGGTCTTGTACTTCTTCCTCAATGGCAGCAGTGAGAAGAGGGCAAGTCCCAGGTGCTGAGGGTATTTAATGATGGATGCCACATTCTTGAAGCTCTGTGTCATGAAAATGTCCTCAGTGGTAGAGAGGGCTGTGCCTGTGGTGGAACTGGCGGGGTCTACACACTCTGCAGCCTCTTGTGATTCTGTGAACTGGAGGCTTCATACCAGGTGATGGTGCAACGAGTCAGAATGAGCTCCACCAAATGGCTATATAAGTTTGCAAACACCATCTCACACTGAAGCTATTCTCAGTCTTGTGAAATACCAGGGCTCCACTAGAGAGATCAGAGCAGCACTGTTCTCCTTCTTGTACATGGAGATGATTCAGCCATCATCTACCCCTCCACCAGGCTTCCTGTGGCACATTAGTGCCGATGACCAACACCAATGGTTATTTTAAATTGACAAGCACTTCCCTAGCCAATAACCCCAAGCTCGGAAAGTTAATCCCCTTCTCACTGAGCAAGGTCTCCAAAATATCTGTCCATCTGATGTCTGAAACCCCTATGTACCCTGACGTCCAAAGCCCTAGCTTCCTTCACCCGTCCATTCGCATCCATTCTCCCATCCTGTATGCAAGCCCACTATTGAATATCCTTTCCGAATCATAGGTCCATTCCTTTAGTGGGGTCTGAAATTTGATATCCACTGACCTATTTTGCAAGCACTCCCAGCAATTCAGAATCTGAGTTTGACCTCTGGTCCCACATCCAAGCAGACTGCAATCCCTGTCTGAACCTAGTCTTCAATCCCCAACTTTCGATCTCCAGCCTCAGGTTCACTGTCCAAACCAGATCCAGTAACTTTTATGTGCCAAACCTCCAATCCAAGTTGTGTATTAATTCCAAGCTTGCCATCCCATTCTGACCACCAGCCTCTATCTGATCCTGACTACCAATCGCGTCCAGTTCCGACCAGGACATCCTTTAATAATCAGTGCAATTTCCATCTTTACTCTGTCAACCAACTCCCCACCATGCTTAATGTCTGATCTGCTCTCCTAAGTTGATCTTCAATCTTCTGCCCAAGTAGTCCAACTCTGGCTCCATATTCTTGTCAAGTTTCCTTCTGTAGCAGGTGCTGCCTGTGACCTCCATCCCATTTCCTAGCCTAATCTATGATCCCTGATCATGGCAAAGTTGCAATTCTAACCTGTATCTGAGCAAATTCCCTGCTTCCCTCATGTCTTTGTCTAAACAGTAATGCCCGCATCCTGCCTGTAATTTCTCCATCATACCTTCCATTTGCACCTTAATATCCGTGGTTCCCAGTTCTCATGTGAGCTCTGCCTCACCCCTTATGAAAGGAGATCAAAGAAGACTATGATGCCATCACTACAGACTGGTTGCTGGGAAACCAGTAGGTTATCCAAGTGCAAAATGTAGGAGGCTGAACCTTGGATGTTATGGGAGCCCACTGGCCTCAGACCTAGCTCACTCAACCTCTCCTCATAAGACCTGTCCTCTAATGCAGGCAGCATCCTGGTAAATCTCCTCTCCACTAAAGCTTCCACATCCTTCCTATAATCAGTCAACTAGAACAGAACACAATACTACGAGAGTGGTCGAAACAGATGTTTATAGAGTTGCAACATTACCTCAAGGCTCTTGGACTCAGTCCCCTAACACTACTGCTATCTTAACTATCTCATCAGCTTGTGCTTCTGAAGGCCGTTACATGACAAATTGAAATATACAGTTCTACAGCGTAGGAACATGTCTGCACCCACCATGATGTCTAAATAAAGTACTCCCATCTGCCAGCAGTGGGCCATATCACTCTATTCTTTCCTATTCCTGTGTCTGGTTAAATCCTTCTTAAGCATTTTTGTATCTTCTTCCATCACCAATCCATGTGTTGTCAAAACCGACCACTCTCTGTATTCAAAATAAAAATGCCAAGCAAATCTGCTTTTAAAATTTCCTCTCTCACCTTAAAGTCCTCAAGTATTTGACATATTTGATTTCAGCTTCCTAAGCCTCATTTTCTTTCTCTTTTTTACTAAAATTACAGTATCTCTTGTCATCCAGGGTTTCCGTACTTCCTTCCCTGTTTTTTCACCCTTACAGAACGCATTGGTTCTGAAATCAAATCAGTTAGTCTTCAAAAGGTTCTGATATGTCATATGTGGATTTACCCACAAATTGCTGCCCCAATTTACCTCCTTCACTTCCTGGCTAATATGGTTATAATTTCCCCAATTTCACACTTTCACACAAGGATGTATTATCTTTATCCATAACTAACTTATAAAATTATGATCATTGTTCCCAGGAACCTCTCCCACAGAAACTTCAATCAACTGACCAGACTCATTCCCTAATATCAGGTCTAGAATGATTCTCAACACATTGTTTCAAGAATCTGTCCTGGCTACCCCTAACAACTACTGCCCCAACCATGCCCCTGGCACTGAGAGAATCCCAGTTAATAGTAGAGAAATTAAAATAACTCAGGATAGAACCAAAGTCAGGATGGAAGACATTGTGAAAACAAAGACTTCCTAAAGATGGACATCTCCAGGATGCAATCAACTTTGTTTATGCACCAAAAATAATATATAATTATGCTACAAGTTATTATACTGTGTTAAGCTCTATGAGGACTGTATATTACAGACAGGTGACAGCAGAAAGACAATAATTCAGAATATAAAATACATATTATATTTGACAGCAATTAAATTGAACTAACATTGCCGAGCAAAATGTGGGCTAAGTTTACGTACAGTGCTTTATGTAGAGAAATAATGTACTGGAATTAATACGACAAACCTGAGATGTTAGGTGCACCTTGCAGAAAAAAATTCAATGAAAAATTGGATGAGAGATTTTAAAACTTAGAGCGATCGTGAAATTGAATATTAATATAACTAATAATTTCTACAAATTTCATGTTTAATTGCTTTTATATCATTAGCTTTTGAAAGGCTGGGTTGATCAATCTTCAGGATTGCTTGAAGAAATTAAGTGAATCAGGCGATTTTTTTTCTACGCTGTTTTACCCAGACGTCTGTGAGTTAATGCATCAAAAGCAGCACATTCTGTTTATATTTCTATTTGTTTAAGCAAGCAGCAACACAAGAGGAATCCAGACATGACAACATGTTGCATGTATCATTACATTTTTAAAGAAACTGATTCAAACTTTTCCTTGAAGTCTGAATATGTCACATTAGTTGACTTTGAAAGTTTTTCCTTCAGGTCTGGATAAAGACCTAGAGGAAGGAGAGATTATAACTGAGAATTTGTGCCAAACTCTTTGATTCTAACCAAATCTTTTAAGCTGCCAGAGTTTAAATTTCTCACTTCCTACACTCGACTCTGTGTTGGAAGTGTGTTGAATTAGCAACAGGATATTATTCAAATACATACACTTGTCCGTTAATAATGGCAGCAGCAGTTTCTTGGAAGAACAAACACCCAAGCTGGTTACTTCACAGGCATACCATAATTCTGAAGCATTAAGTTTGTATTTTAAAAATATGACAGAGGATTACTTGAAATGAAACCAGAGCTAGGATTTTGAAAGTGTTAATGAAGGCACAGTGGCTTGAATTTAAATTTAACTTTACTGCAATAATTTTCACACTTCCACCAGCCTAGATATATTGGACAAGTCAAACCTACAAAAAACTTAGAATGTGGAGGCAAATCATTTCTATGCCAATTATTTATGTATTAAATATCATTTAGAGCAAGTGAGTGAAGTGCATTTTAAAAGGTTACATTAACATTTTTATTCAGCTTTTAATATTGTAAATGCATTTCTGAATTGCTAAAAAGGGATCATTTATTTTCCAAAGGCTTTTCCATTTCATTTTTTTCAAAGAGTACGGTTGCTTAACAAATTTCTGAAAAAGGGTGGTGCAGCCCTGTGTTACATTTGAAATTCTGTCTATTATCATTGCTTGTTTTAAATTATAATAGTGCCATTTTATGGTTGTACAAACAGCTATTATCCTCAATTAAAATGTAAATAAATACAAGCTGTAGGTTTAAAATAAGCTCATGAAACCCTTTGAACATTTGACTCAATTCAGGTGTTCAGAAATAAAAAGAGCGGCTTGAAATCCCCAGTGAATCTATTACTTTGTGACTTAAAAAATGATTCATGAAACAACATGTGGTTAGTGAATGGTTGAACTTCATATCACTGCTGTGGAATATATTTCTGGAATACCAGGATTTGACCCACGGGATGAACACAAAAGAATATGTTTTCCAAGTGCAACAAAACAATTCATGCCTTTTCAGGTAAAAAGTTTTCAACTGGGACAACATCTGTGAAAGTCCTGTGCAATTATCAACAATTCCTAGAACAATAATAATCCAAATTCTTTGAGAAAGTGTCAATGCAAGTTTTTGTACAAGAATTATACATTTGGTGAGTTTCTTCCTCAGCCAAAAGAACGAATGGATTTCACTTGAAAGCAGGCCTCCTGACACAATGAGTTAAGTGGCGATTCGTTGCTCTGTACAGTAGCAGGCAGGGGGACTCCCTCGCTGATCCTTTACAAGTCACTTCCACTAGCTATGTGTTATCAGGTCAGCAAAAGGCACACTGCTTGAGATTCCATCGATAGCCTGTGCTGAGGAAACTGACCATAGCAACTGTTGTGCTGCGGTTACCCTCAGTACAGCTGACCAAGGAGGGAACAGTTGCCCGTGTTGTTTGCCCTACCAGAACATAAACTCCACTCCAGTTGCAAAGTGTGGATGTAAAAAGACAGTTGGATCAGTGGAAATGCCTTTCAGGGTTAAATAGCGTATCCACACTCTTAATTTTATAGAACCATAGAACATTACAGCACAGAAACAGGCCTTTTGGCCCTCTTGGCTGTGCCGAACCATTTTCTGCCTACTCCCACTGACCTGCACCTAGACCATATCCCTCCAAACCCCTCCCATCCATGCACCTGTCCAAGTCTTTCTTGAATTTTAAAAGTGAGCCTGCATTTACCACTTCATCTGGCAGCTCATTCCACACTCCCACCACTCTTTGTGTGAAGCCCCCACTAGTGTTCCCTTTAAACTTTTCCCACTTAACCCATGTCCTCTGGTTTTTTTCTCCCCTAGCCTCAGTGGAAAAAGCCTGCTTGCATTCACTCTCTCTATATCTATCATTATTTTATCTACCTCTATCAAATCTCCCCTCATTCTTCTATGCTCCAGGGAATAAGGTCCTAACCTATTCAACCTTTCTCTGTAACTCAGTTTCTTAAGTCCCGGCAACATCCTTGTAAACCTTCTCTGCACTCTTTCAACCTTATTAATATCCTTCCTGTAATTCAGTGACCAAAACTGAGCACAGTACTCCAAATTCAGTCTCATAAATGCCTTATATAACCTCACCATAACATTCCGACTTTTATACTCAATACTTTGATTTATAAAGGCCAATGTACCGAAAGCTCTCTTTACTACCCTATCTACCTGTGACGCCACGTTTAGGGAATTTTGTATCTGTATTCCTAAATCCCTCAGTTCTACTGCACTCCTCAGTGTCCTATCATTTACCTTGCATGTTCTACTTTGGTTTTTCCTTCCAAAGTGCAATACCTCACACTTGTCCACATTAAACTCCATCTGCCATTAGGTAAAGAAAAGTCACTTAGAAATGACAAATTGGATGCTTGGCTCCCTTGGAACCATAACCATTAACAATTTAAGAGAGAATGCTGACACAAAATATAAATAACTTTATTCTGCTTTTAAAGTAAATCATTTATCATCATATCAAGTCTATAAAAGACAGACATACTGTTCACAACT
This sequence comes from Hypanus sabinus, assembly GCF_030144855.1. Classification (NCBI taxonomy): domain Eukaryota; kingdom Metazoa; phylum Chordata; class Chondrichthyes; order Myliobatiformes; family Dasyatidae; genus Hypanus; species Hypanus sabinus. Next base: position 71,357,311 of record NC_082716.1, read on the forward strand.
GGCATCCAATAACATTTTTACCACCAGTAAAGTACTTTCTGAAGCATATTCGCAGATTTTGTTTGTAGATCGACAATTTTCTTTTTGAAAAGAATGAATTTTTGTTATTTTCAAATTAAAAACTAGAAAACAAAGTAATTCATCAAATTTTCAAGTATAAATGTTGAGAACACATAAGAACCAAAAAAAGAACTATTGAGCACACAACATCACTGGTAATCTATGCTGGAAAGTGTGTTGAAATTTGCATTGCTTTTTAAATTATTCGTGGGCACTTGGGATTGATTCTTGCTGTCAGTGCCATCCAGACACACCTGTAGCTTGCAGTCATGTGCACCCAGTCAGAATAACTGCTGGAATAAATTGATTCAAATATTATTTTGCATGGCAATTACTGAATTACTGTTTTCTTCTTTGTGCAAACTTGATTAAGTTCAGAACTGCAGATTAATACTTTCTTTAAATTACATCTTGCAAAAAGGCATTGTGACCCACATTATAAAACATTCCAATTGAATTTTCGCTTAAGTCTGCTCTTTTGGAAAGAGTCTTGATGCAACATCCCCTAAACTGGGCCAGTGCCACGGTTTATCATTAAACTATGTTAGATGTTGACATGTTTATCTCCTGCTCTTAATATCATCTTAAATATGTCACCCTGGTACAATATGTCATTGGAAGTCATTGCAGGGCACCCTACAGGAGCTGTCAGTGTTGTTGCAGGAGGTTCTTTCAAAATAACGAGGATGTGATTTACCCAAGCAACCTAAACTAATTTGCAAGGGGGATGAGACCCGGAGCGATAGAGCAGTGAAAGAAGTGCATAGAGTAAAGCCAGATCTAACATATAGAGAGGCTTTGAGGAAAGAAAAGCAGAATAAAGGGTGTAAAGCTAGTAAGGTAGAAGGGCTAAAGTGTTTGTACTTCAATGCAAGAAGCATCAGGAACAAAGGTGATGAACTGAGAGCTTGGATACATACATGGAATTATGACATAGTGGCCATTACAGAGACTTGGCTGGCACCAGGGCAGGAATAGATTCTCAATATTCCTGGATTTCGGTGCTTTAAAAGGGATAGAGAAGGGGGAAAAGGGGAGAAGGGGTGGCATTATTGGTCAGGGATACTATTACAGCTACAGAAAATGTGGGTAATGTAGCAGGATCCTCTTTTGAGTCAGTATGGGTGTAAGTCAGGAACAGGAAGGGAGAAGTTACTCTACTGGGGGTACTCTATAGGCCCCCTGGTAGCAGCAGAGATACCGAGGAGCAGATTGGGAAGCAGATTTTGGAAAGGTGCAAAAATAACAGGGTTGTTACCATGGGTGACTTTAACTTCCCTAAAATTGATTGGCACCTGATTAGTTCCAAGGGTTTGGATGGGGCAGACTTTGTTAAGTGTGTCCAGGATGGATTCCTGTCACAGTATGTTGACAGGCCGACTAGGGGGAATGCTATATTAGATCTAGTATAAGGTAACGAACTGGGTCAGGTCACAGATCTGTCAGTGGGTGAGCATCTGGGGGACAGTGATCACCGCTCCCTGGCCTATAACGTTATCATGGAAAAGGATAGAATCAGAGAGGACAGGAAAATTTTTAATTGGGGAAGGGCAAATTATGATGCTATAAGGCTAGAACTTGCAGGCGTGAATTGGGATGATGTTTTTGCAGGAAAATGTACTATGGACATGTGGTCGTTGTTTAAGGATCTCTTGCAGGATGTTAGGGATAAGTTTGTCCCGGTGAGGAAGATAAAGAATGGTAGGGTGAAAGAACCATGGGTGACAAGTGAAGTCAGGTGGAAGAAGACAGCATACATGAGGTTTAGGAAGCAAGGATCAGATGGGTCTATTGAGGAATATAGGGTAGCAAGAAAGGAGCTTAAGAAGGGGCTGAGAAGAGCAAGAAGGGGGCATGAGTAGGGTAAAGGAAAACCCCAAGGCATTCTTCAATTATGTGAAGAACAAAAGGATGACAGGAGTGAAGGTAGGACCGATTAAAGATAAAGGTGGGAAGATGTGCCTGGAGGCTATGGAAGTGAGCGAGGCCCTCAATGAATACTTCTCTTTGGTATTCACCAATGAGAGGGAACTTGATGACGATGAGGACAACATGAGTGAGGTTGATGTTCTGGAGCATGTTGTAATTAAGGGAGAGAAAGTGTTGGAGTTGTTAAAATACATTAGGACGGATAAGTCCTCGAGGCCTGATGGAATATTCTCCAGGCTGCTCCACGAGGTGAGGGAAGAGATTGCTGAGCTTCTGGCTACGATCTTTATGTCCTCGTTATCCACGGGAATGGTACTGGCGGATTGGAGGGAGGCGAATGTTGTCCCCTTGTTTAAAAAAATTAGTAGGGATAGTCCAGGTAATTATAGACCAGTGAGTCTTACATCTGTGGTGGAAAAGCTGTTGGAAAAGATTCTTAGAGATAGGATCTATGGGCACTTAGAGAATTATGGTCTGATCAGGGACAGTCAGCATGGCTTTGTGAAGGGCAGATCATGTCTAACAAGCCTGATAGAGTTCTTTGAGGAGGTGACCAGGCATATAGATGAGGGTAGTGCAGTGGATGTGATCTACATGGATTTTAGTAAGGCATTTGACAAAGTTGCACACGGTAGGCTTATTCAGAAAGTCAGAAGGCATGGGATCCAGAGAAGTTTGGCCAGGTGGATTCAGAATTGACTTGCCTGCAGAAGGCAGAGGGTCGTGGTGGAGGGAGTACATTCAGATTGGAGGGTTGTGACTAGTGGAGTCCCATTCTATTCTGTTCTATTCTGGGACCTCTACTTTTTGTGGTTTTTATTAACGACCTGGATGTGGGGGTAGAAGGTTGGGTTGGCAAGTTTGCAGACGACACAAAAGTTGGTGGTGTTGTAGATAGTGTAGAGGATTGTCAAAGATTGCAGAGAGATATTGATAGGATGCAGAAGTGGGCTGAGAAGTGGCAGATGGAGTTCAACCCAGTGAAGTGTGAGGTGGTACACTTTGGAAGGACAAACTCCAAGGCAGAGTACAAAGTTAATGGCAGGATACTTGGTAGTGTGGAGGAGCAGAGGGATCTGGGGGTACATGTCCACAGATCCCTGAAAGTTGCCTCACAGGTAGATAGGGTAGTTAAGAAAGCTTATGGCGTGTTAGCTTTCATAAGTCGAGGGGTAGAGTTTAAGAGATGCAATGTAATGATGCAGCTCTATAAAACTCTGGTTAGGCCACACTTTGAGTACTGTGTCCAGTTCTGGTCGCCTCAGTGTAGGAAGGATGTGGAAGCATTGGAAAGGGCACAGAGGAGATTTACCAGGATGCTGCCTGGTTTAGAGTGTATGGATTATGATCAGAGATTAAGGGAGCTAGGGCTTTACTCTTTGGAGAGAAGGAGGATGAGAGGAGACATGATAGAGGTGTACAAGATATTAAAAGGAATAGACAGAGTGGATAGCCAGCTCCTCTTCCCTAGGGCACCACTGCTCAGTTCAAGAGGACATGGCTTTAAGGTAAGGGGAGGGAAGTTCAAGGGGGATATTAGAGGAAGGTTTTTCACTCAGAGAGTGGTTGGTGCATGGAATGTACTGCCTGAGTCAGTGGTGGAGGCAGACACACTAGTGAAATTTAAGAGACTACTAGACAGGTATATGGAGGAATTTAAGGTGGGAAGTTATATGCGAGGTAGGGTTTGAGGGTCGGCACAACATTGTGGGCTGAAGAGCCTATAATGTACTGTACTATTCTATGTTCTAACCTACAGAAAGGGTTGTATCTGAAGATTAATATTTTGAAGTAACTCTCTTCTTGATAATTATAAAGGCACATTATATTTCAAGTACCACAATTTCAATAGTAGGTGTATGTTTAAAAGTGACAACTGGCACTACTCATGATAACTACAGAATGAAAACACTCATTGTACATTATTGCAGATTTACAATGAATATTATCTGACCATTTCAACTTGTGACTTTTCCCAGATCAGTCCAGTTTTCCCAGCATTTGCAATTCATATCAACCCACTATGCTGACTATTTACCTGACTGCAGATTCCACCAGAAAATGCTAATATAATGAACATCACATTTTACATGGAAGTGCCTGGGACACCAGGAGCCCCCTGGAGCTATTCATTAATTCATTCTCAATGCTTTTCTAATAGTTCATCCAAAGCCAAATCTGAACATTTGGCAGGTAAAAACAGAACTGATCTGGCTGCTCAGTCTAGTAAGGGCACTGTAAAAAAAAAATCTTTGGAAGGAAAATTAGCATCCAAAAATCTTGTGCAGGAACATTCTCCACATAAAATTATTTTCCAAGAAATAATAGGACTCTAAGAAGATTTTCACATATGTATTAAATGTCAAGAGTGAAATGCAGTAACTCAGTTCGTAGTGATCCATTCACAACAGAACATCTGAAAAATCAAACTCTGCCTTAATCTGCTGGCTTGTTTCTTGTGTATTAAAAATTCAGGCAGTAGTTATTAACATAACCCGAATGTCACATTTCTCTTAAAAGCACAAATTAACAGCTAATGTTGTTCTCATGGTGTAAAACTAAAGAAGGATTAAAAGTCTGTTAGACAATAGACAATAGACAATAGGTGCAGAAGTAGACCATTCGGCCCCTCAAGTCTGCACCGCCATTCTGAGATCATGGCTGATCATTCACTATCAATACCCATTCCCTGCCTTGTCCCCATATCCCTTGATTCCCCTATCCATCAGATATCTATCCAGCTCCTTCTTGAAAGCATCCAGAGAATTGGCCTCCACCGTCTTCTGAGGCAGTGCATTCCACACCTCCACAACTCTCTGGGAGAAGAAGCTCTTCCTCAACTCTGTTTTAAATAACTGACCTCTTATTCTCAATCCATGCCCTCTGGTACTGGACTCTCCCAACATCTGGAACATATTTCCTGCCTCAATCCTATCAAATCCTTTAATTATCTTAAACGTTTCAATCAGATCCCCTCTCAATCTCCTCAGTTCCAGTGTGTACAAGCCCAATCTCTCCAATCTCTCTGCGTAAGACAGCCCTGCCATCCCAGGAATCAACCTAGTGAATCTACGCTGCACTTCCTCAATTGCCAGAATGTCCTTCCTTAAACCTGGAGACCAAAACTGCACACAATACTCCAGGTGTGGTCTCACCAGGGCCCTGTACAAATGCAAAAGGACATCCTTGCTCTTGTACTCAATTCCCCTTGTAACAAAGGCCAACATTCCATTTGCCCTCTTCACTGCCTGTTGCACTTGCTCATTCACCTTCATTGACTGGTGAACTAGGACTCATAGGTCTCTTTGCATTTCTCCCTTACCTAACTCGACACCGTTCAGACAATACTCTGCCCTCTTGTTCCAGCTTCCAAAGTGGATAACTTCACATTTATATCACATTGAATGACATCTGCCAAGTACCTGCCCACTCACTCAGCCTATCCAAGTCTCCCTGTAACGTCCTCTTCGCATGTCACACTGCCACCCAGTTTAGTATCGTCAGCAAACTTGCTGATATAGTTTTCAATGCCCTCATCTAAACCATTGACATAAATCGTAAAGAGCTGTGGTCCCAATACAGAGCCCTGTGGTACCCCACTAGTCACCTTCAGCCAGTCTGAGAAACACCCATTCACTGCTACCCTTTGCTTTCTATCTGCCAACCATGTTTCTATCCATGTTGAAACCCTGCCCCCAATGCCATGAGCTCTGATTTTACTCACCAATCTCCTATGTGGCACCTTATCGAATGCCTTCTGAAAATCTAGGTACACAACATCTACTGGCTTACCCTCGTCTAACATCCTTGTTACACCCTCAAAAAACTCCAACAGATTAGTCAAGCTGTTATATTAGGGTTAACCGCTTTGATTCTCAATAAAGCAATACTAAAGCAAAATCATTAAACTGCAGGTAAAATGGGAAAAGGGTGCATAAATTGAGAGGTATTAAGTAGTTCTGCCCCAATTGCCTTTCTTGCAATGTTAACCTATTAATTAGCTCTTGGCCCAATTTTCTGGATAATCAAACTGCTAACTTGCCCTTTGGTGTCAATGAACTTGCAAAGCAAAACTGGTAGAATTAGAACAGTCTTTTGGTTTGAATCTTTGTTATCAGATACATTAATCTGACTGAAACGTTCACATGAATTTATCCCAATTGTGGTGAAAATCTGGAGCTGATATGGAATTGTATTAATCTTTCATATGCAGCAGTTAAACCCATTTGCACTTCATTATCACTGTGACATTCTGGTAATAAGCACATGTATTGGGACAGAATGTTCTACTTTGTCAAAAGCCGTTACCTTATTAAAGTGCCAGCATACTTCACAAAGATTGTGCTCTCTTTTCCAAAGCACCATATGTCTGCATATTATTAAACAATACTTCTTTGCTATCATGTTTTGTGTACTTAAAACACTACCACCAGTTGGGAAATACCTATGGCACAAGAGATAAAACAGACATTATATCATTTTAGCTTTCTTCATTAGAATCGAAGCTATATTTCATACACAGGGCAAGCACGATTGTCCAGTGATAAGCAAATCGTCACCTGGACTATTACTTAATTGCACCTTTGTGACACTGACAAGATTCTTGCACTCACCACTGAAAACACCAACAAACAGATGAGAAATAAAGATTTGCACATACGAGGGGTGATTGATAAGTTCATGGCCTAAGGTAGAAGGAGTCAATTTTAGAAAACCTAGCACATTTATTTTTCCTATATTTACACACTTAGTCCAGCGGTCGTGGAGCATACGGATCACTTCTTTGTAGAGGTCGGCCTCTTGGACCTCCAGAAGTGATTCACAACATGCACGTGCTGTTCAACTCTTTGAGTGATAATGCACAAAGTTTGAAGTTAATAACTCATCTCCTTCTACCTTAGGCCACAAACTTATTAATCACGCTTGCTGTGGACCATTTCTAGAAAGAAGGGACCCGTATGTTCCATGGCCGCTGGATTAAGTGTGTAAATGTAGGAGGGGACTATATTGAAAAATAAATGAGCTAGGTTTTCTAAAATTGACTCTTTCTACCTTAGGCCATGAACTAATCAATGACCCCTTGTATTGCTTAGGAAGGGACAATGTAACAAAAATATTGAGGAGGCTGTTAGCATGTAGGGCTGCATCTACACCAGATGCCCTGTGGTGTTCCATTTCTCCTTTGACATTTTGGACTTGTGATCATGAATAATTTTTACAGTCTTCAATGTTTCTCCATTTTATTCCATGGAATCTACTTCATCCTTTTACTACATACACGCTGTCTACAATTTCCTCCACAGGTCTGGCAGAGAACCTGTCCTTCATCGTTCTGCTTCCCGAATATTGTTTAACAATAGTTAAGCTTCTGATGTTGCAGTAGGGACTGAGCTCAAACATCTCCTAACTCGGTTCTTCAAATCCTTTCCTTACAGATTTCCTGACCCTAAATAATTAAAACTTGTCCTGTGTGAAGTCATCTGAGCATCCCATGTCCATTTCTGTGCTATGATCATCAGCAAAATCTTTGAATTTCTTGTCTATATTCTCTCACCTCAGTGACTTCAAGTCCTTACTTGCTACCTTTGCCTCCTTGCCTTGTTTTTAGACCAGAATCCATTCTTCCTGTTCTGCAACCTTCCAGGTCCTTAAAGACTTCCTCCTCACTGTCATTCTTTTAAATGTTTTCCTGTAATCAGTCATCTTTGTTTCACTTATTCCTCTCAACCTTCTAATCCAGATGACAAAAGAAGACTACTGTTGTGTAAAGAGGATAGCTCGTGTGTCTGTCGAGTCAGGTGTCAATAATCTGAATCACCAGCTACTGTTAGAATTTTACAACTGAATAGCAGCAATACCCAGATAGTTACTGATTCCCTTTCACACAAAGATATCATCAACCTCCCAGGCCCTCAAAAAGTCATGACTTTCAGCTTCCTTCCTTAAATACGTGAAGATTACAAAGCATTGTTTTAGGAAAATGATGGCTAGGAAAATAAAATCTACAAATTTGCGGGACTCCCATTAACAAAACACAAATAAACCATAATCACAAACGCTGGATAAAGTTACCTTAATCCTCAGCCTATGATCTCCCAGCAAAAGGCCATATCTAGGAATTCCAAATTTATACATTTTTGTCATTACAAGAAATAAATTCTTTCCTAATCCCTCAGGATTCTGAAAGGCACCTCTTTTTAATCAACAGACTAATGGTTTCAACTGCCTGCAAAGAGACAGTGTGGATTCTATTTTTTGCTCAGCAGTTGGTCAGTCACAGTTTGCAGTTTATGGTAAAGCAGATGCATCATTTTATACTTCAGCTTTTCAGCGCAATAGTTTTCCTAATCCCTGCAGTACTGTCTGCCCCAGAAACCTTATTTCCACTCAATTGTCTTCACTTCTGCCACATTTGTTCCAAAATTTGAGTGCTGGCTACAGGGAAAAGTCTAATTACCACTGATCATGACTAGTGCCAGCTGAAGACTTCATCCAAAGAGAAATAGGTAAGGATGAGTGAAAGGCTGTTTCATCTGTACACATGCCTGAATCAGAAGATTATAAATTTAAGTCTCTTGCCATAGTCTTAAGCACAAGTCTGGGTCGACTCTTCGGTGGGGTTCGGTACTTTTGGGAGGAGGCTTTTTTTTTCTGATAACATGTTAAGACCGAAGTTCTACAAACCCACTCAGGTGATGTGAAACCTCCACAGCTCAAATGTAAAGAGCAACAGAGAAATTCTTCCTGGTGCTTTGGTCTACATTCATAGTTTTTTCCTTTTGCTTGTTTTTTCTTTCCGTTCTTTTCTGTAAGTGTATACCTCAGATAAATACTTAGTGGAGACTTGTGATATATATGATTATATGACATATATGTACAAAGTCTGAAATACACCTTATGGAAATGTTTGTTTGATGATGAACTTCAATAAAAAATAAATTACAAAAAATAAAATCACAAGAATACATAGTTTAGTCACTTTCACATGGCAAAATACTTAGTGATTTCATGAGGAAGTAAAGCATTTCATTAAAATGTATGTTGATGTTTAACTTGTGATTCATTATGGTATGAAATAATACAAATTTCTGGACTGTTAATGGGAAGTTAATGTTTGAACAATAAATTAGTTAATTGCTAGAGAAAGAAATTGGCTGCTCATTCTTTGACTCCTGGAACACAAGAACTGTCTCTCACTGGCTCTATTATTGTAAGGGCCATCTTGCACTGCTAGTGCAAGAACTTCAATGCTCGCCAAATAACATCGTCCTCTCATATCTAACTTTCAATTTATTACAGGCTGCCTGCTGGAAAAGCTTATTGTGCCTCCATTTGAAAACCTGATCTCAGAAATCTAAAGAAAATTATAAACCTTGCAATTTCCTTTGGATACCCAGCTCAAATTTGCAATGGTTATCTCTGATGTGAAAATCATCACACGTCTACTAAACACCTACCAAGATATTCATGGCACAAGTTGCTGGAGAGAAAGCATTTTGAGTTGACAGACAGACAGACAGACTTTATTGATCCCGAGGGAAATTGGGTTTTGTTACAACCGCACCAACCAAGAATAGTGAAGAAATATAGCAATATAAAACCATAAATAGTTAAATAATAATAAGTTAATCATGCCAAGTGGAAATAAGTCCAGGACCAGCCTATTGGCTCAGGGTGTCTGACACTCCGAGGGAGGAGTTGTAAAGTTTGATGGCCACATCCTATGACACTCAGTGTTAAATCTCGGTGGAATGAGTCTCTGGCTGAATGTACTCCTGTACCTAACCAGTACTTTATGGAGTGGATGGGAGTCATTGTCCAAGATGGCATGCAAATTGGACAGCATCCTCTTTTCAGACACCACCGTCAGAGAGTCCAGTTCCACCCCCACAATATCACTGGCCTTATGAGTTTGTTGATTCTGTTGGTGTCTGCTACCCTCAGCCTGCTGCCCCAGCCCACAACAGCAAACATGATAGCACTGGCCACCACAGACTCGTAGAACATCCTCAACATCGTCTGGCAGATGTTAAAGGACCTCAGTCTCCTCAGGAAATAGAGACGGCTCTTGAACTGGAAAGACCACTCAATTATATATTTTGTTACCTATAGATTGAATGCAACCAAGTAGATTTAACCCTTTGCTCCACAGTCCATTGGAAGTAATTGTACCCAGGTTTTCATTACTGTCCAGCTTTGCTGACACGTGTCAGACCTCAGCATGTAGTAAGGCAAACCCTACAGTGCCAGAGTGCTTCCGTTCTGAATTACGCCCAAATACTCCTGACAGCTAAATTAAAGATGACGGTGTGTTGATCGATCCCAATGCTATAAAGTTACCAGCTTACTTTCACAAATCATTACTACAAGCTTTCACCTTCTAGTTTCTGAATCTCACTTTTAATATGTTGAGCAGTCATCCTGGTCTTTAACTACTCAAGAGAAAAAAGTGTAAGCCTGAATTTAAACCTTCCCTTGCAGCAGGGAGATAATCCTGGTAATAATAATTGGTATGATGTGCTACAAATAGGCATGCATCAAGGCAACATAAAGTACAGGGATAATGATGGCTAGTGCACAAATCATACCCACTGCTGACAAAGAAGTCTCATTGTACAACACAGTATGCAAGAACCTAACCATCAACAAAGAAACTATTGTCATAAATGAATTAGATGATATTTGTGTATCAATGATTTTATGACACAATTCACCTTAGCCTTTGCCAGTCTTGTGATATACCTTCTTGATCATCAGGAACACCTATTCATCAACAAAGTAGTGAGGGTGCAGTGGCGCAGATCTATTTAAAAGGAAACACTGCGTTTGATAATTCCAATACTGGTTTGAAATAACATGAGTACTACGTAGGTCAGAAAGAACCACACTGGGATCGTAAAATGGTAAAAGTTAAATACATTAGTGCTTAAATACTGTATTCCCCTCATCATCAAATAAAGTGAGGAGAAAAATTATGGTTTCAATTAAAAAGAAACCTTCATTTTCTGATTAAGATGTATTTGGTTCAATTTTTACTAATTTCAGAAAAATGTCCTATAATGGATTAGGATATATATTAGACACAAATTTCTTTGCATTAATTTTGCAAAAATCATTCAGAATTCACTGTGATGTTCACTGCTCAAATACAATTAATTTGTGAAAGTCATTCCTGTCATTGATTTAAATTAATCCATGTAAATTGAATTGATTGCCCTAGGTGAACCCATTGAACCCATTAATATTGGTTAAAATTATTGAACCAGTGAAATAGTTTAGACTAGGATAATTACAACGTGGTGTTGCTCTAAGAGGGTTTTTCAACCGGGGTTCCACGAGAGATTGTGATTTTTGTTTAACTTTGCGCGATGCATGATGCTAGCACTCGCAGTGGTGGGTATTGACCGAGAAGACCCGTTAGCAATCTCGTTAGACGACTCTCAGCCCGGTATGGCAGTGCACAGTACGACCGTGTTTACCTGGTTGAGTCCATTCTCAGTTTTTGACGTGAATTAGGGGAGGCCGTTGATAATTGGTGAGCACTGTATTGCATGGAGGGGATGAGGAGCGTGAGGTGTGTCTTCTGAACATTGAGTTGACTCACCCATTTTTGTATTTTATTAACCCCTGTGATTTACAGAAACGTCTGACAGTCCAGTGTGGTAATTTTTGAATTACAATCTTCTGAGTCATTTCACTGCACTACCGCAACAACAGACACAAAAACGTCCGCCTTTACAATGGAAGTTACTTATCAACGGGCTTTACATGGATTGGTGATCCGAGTTGTCCGATTCCACTGTGCCTAGTCTGTGGCAAACAGCTTACAAATGCAGGAATGACTCCAACTGAACAAAAAAAAACACTTAACTACAAATCACAGCCATATTACACGTAAAGGTGCTGATTATTTTAAATGGCTATTGAAATCCCAAAACAGAGTAAAGCTTTTGTTAAAAAAAGTCACAGTCAGTAAAAGGATGCAGAAAGCAAGTTATTTAGTAGCAGAACTTATTACCCAGAAAAGAAAAAGTCACACATTTGGTGAGAACCCAATAATGTCAGGATGTAAAACTATAGTGGGTAAAATGCTAGGGAAAGATTCAGTATGGGAAATTAAAAAGGTTTCATGCTCAGTGATGATGAGGGTTCTTCACTTTCAAAGATCAGGAAGGAAGAAGAGTCTTCAGGAGCAACAGCACGATCATTGTTGACTGTAGAGGCCAATTCTGGACCTGCAGACTTTGGATCAGTAGGGACATGGGAACAGCTGGGATGCGGGTACTTGTGTAGTAGGATCCTTCCTGCTTCTTCTCTTCTCTTTAGCAGACGCTCTTCTAGATTGCACAAAATTCTTGCCTTCCCCGTGGATCATCACAAGCCGGCTGCTGCCACACCTTGACCTCAATATTTGCCTGAGAGAGCTGCTGCTTAAGCTGGTCTTTGTGCCTCTCGCGTTATCTCTCTTGCCCCAAGAGAGTTCTCCGTAGAGCATTGCTTTTGGTAACCTGGAGTTGTCCATGCCAGGTACGTGGCCTCACCAGTGGAGCTGCCTGAGCAGCAAAGTGGACTCAATGCCTGGAAGTCGAGCCTTCTCCAGGACCTTGTTGCTGGAGACGCAATCGTGCCAGCTGATGACCACGATGGAGCGGAGGCAGCGCTGATGGAAGCGTTCAAGCACATGGATTTTCTTGCAGTACAAGAGCCTGGCTTTGGAGCCACGTAGCAGTATTGTGATGACGGCTGCCCTGTACATGTGGATTTTTGTGGACTCAAGCAGCTGGTGGTTCTTCCACACAGGTTTCTGGGGGGCGGCAGAAGGCACTGCTAGCTCTGGCGAATCCATTGTCAACTCCATTACTACCGTGGCGTCGTTGGAAATTACGCTGCCCAGATAGGTGAACTGCTCAACTGTGGTGAGAGGTTGGGCATTAACAGTGATCCCAGGTAAATTGTAAACACCACGAAGGGGCTTCTGAAGGGGGATCATAGTTTTCTTCAGACTTACCGTAAACCCAAAAGTGTCATGGTCCAGTCCGTGAAATCTGCATTCCAGTTCACGGTCTGGTCCAGGTTCCTTATTCCAGGTTTTCCGGTTTTCCCCAGTTTCCGTTGAGGCAGCTGATTCTCATTTGGGCTGGCTTCATAAATAGCTTCAGGATTCAACCTCTGACTGCTGGATTATCCTGCTCAAACCCCCTGTCTGCATCCCTTCCCTTCACCTTCCTTCTGGAGCCTCGCCTCACCTTCACTGCAGTCAAGTTCTACCACTGGAGCAAGATAAGGAACTGTCTTTTGTTGTTTTGAACTGTCTGTGTCCATGCCCTTGCTAGGTAGGTCTGGCTGTCTGCTGCTACGTGTTGGGAACTGTCTTGTTGTATTCTGCATTCTGTGTAATGAGTCCTGGCCCTATGTCCAGTTTCCAAGGAGGGGTCCTGGCTCTGTGTTCCATGTTCCTGTCTTTCCCTTGACCAAAGCTCTGCATTCCTGTCTCTTCTCAGACCAAGTCTGAGCTTCATGTCCTCGTCCAGCCCTGGAGTCCCAGGTCCTGCCCCCACGTCCAGTCCTTGCCTGGATCCAGAGTCCGAGCCTGAGTCAGGACCCAGGTTCCAGGTCCCTGTCCAGTCTTTGGCTTGGGGTCCTTGTCCAGCTTCCTAGTTCCTTGTCCAAGTCCCTATTTCCTAGTCTAGTCCTAGCCCAGGCCCTGTATCCTAGTCTTGTCCAGTGTTGTTTCTTCCCCACTTCCCTTGCTTCTTGATGCACCTAGTCCTCTCCCTGGTAGTACAGTGTCTGTGTCTTGCATTTGGGTCTGCTCCCAAAGCCCCCCTTATGACAGAAAGCCCTTTCAGCCTGACGAACTGTGACTGCAGCCTGCAGCACGTCCTCTGTGTGCGTGAGAAGAGCACAGTAGTCTGCATATAGTAGCTTGAGAATGGGCTCTTGTGTGGTTTTTATTCGGGCGAAGAGGTGGCCCCTCTCAAACAGTACGATAGGTTGACATTTTGATGGCATGCCACATGATGCTGAAGAAGTTTTGTGTGTTAAACTGAAAAACAACAGCTTCTCTATCCAGGTTGAGAGTCAACAGATTTCCCCAATAAATGTCATGTTGCAGCATTTGGAAGATTTGTAAATGAAGTTGAAGAAGACTTTTCCATTGCAAAGAGCTGTATGAGAGGTTTTGTTTCTCTTGTAAAAAAAAATCAGAAAATCCTGACGTTCTCACAACATGCTGCTTTCTCCACAGAGTGGTGCTGATGTCAAAAACTCCTGGAGATATAATGAAAAAAGTTCCGGATGATGCTACAAAATTGGTTAACTTTATTAAACAAAGGCCAGTTCACTTGAGAATGTTTAAAGTACAGTGTGAAAACTTAGACAAAAGAACACACCTGTCTGCTGCTACATGCAGAATTCCAGTGGCTTAGCAGAGGAAGAGTTGAGCTGAAAGTGAATTGCAGTGGTAATTTCAAGAAAATAGTAGGACAGATTTTGCTGAGTGCTTTGAAGATGAAGAATGGCTGCAGAAACTAGCCTACATAGCAGATATTTTCATCATATGAACCAGTTGAACAAGTCTCTGCAAAGCCCTGGAGTAAATGGTTTGACTTCAAGTGACAAAATTCTTGAGTTTAAAAGGAAACAATCTTTGGAAAAATCATGTTGCAAAAGGAAATCTTGACATTTTCCACTGCTGCTTGGGCTTGAGAGTGAGGAAGGATATCAGAAAGTTTCAATTCTTATTGTAAACAACCAGGAAGAACTGCAGAACAAAACTGAACTGTACTTTTCCTCCCTTTTAAGTATATGACTTGGTGAGGAATCCTTATTCTGAATCTTCTGCTCAGCCTGAGGACTTGACTTTGAGAGAAGAGGAAGAACTTTTTGGGATGTGCTCTGATCATGATCTCAAGATGGGATTTATTGAACTGCCCTGGACAAGTTCTGGATTTCTGTGCAAGAAGAGTATCCTGAATTTTTTTGCTGCTGTTTTCAACTTACATGCGTGAGCAAGTTTTTTTCTTGTTTACCAAGCTTCAAGAACAAGTATTGAGATTGCTTCATTTCAGTTGAATGTGAAATCTGTGTGTGCTTATCTCAAGCCCAACCCAGAATTGATTATTTGTGCAGCAAAAAACAAGCACAGATTTCACATGCTAGGCCTATATTTGAGCCTGATCATGTCACTTAGTACGAAAAGATTTCTCAAAGTCTTGTAATAAAAGAATTGTGTCTTAGGCTATATTTTCATTCATATTGATCTGGCTTATGTTTTTAGTAATTTTACTATTTAACATTGTCAATAAATTTTCATGTTGCGAATAACATCAATTAAAATCAATTTACAACCCTTATTTAAATTAAATCTATTGAGTCTGCCTTTAAAAAAAATTAAATCCTATTTTGTATCGAGCCAGCTATTTAACAGAAATTTATTATGTTTGCCTTATGAGTTTTTTTAAACTTATGAAATGATTAATTTCAAGAAAGGTAAGCTCAGCTTAACTACCTGCTGTTTTCAAGAAAGGTTGGCTAAAAATTTATTCTCTACTCAAAAGAGCATTGACAATTATTTTTGAATTATTATATCTACAACTTACTGATCATGTTAACATACCATGTGCAGTGGATATATCTTTTACACAGGGGTTCCCCGAGGCCTGAAAATTATTTCAAGGGTTCCTCCAGAGCAAACAGGTTGAGAAAGGCTGCTCTAAGCTAATATAAGCAAGTGATACAAAAATTACCTCTCCAAATATACTTGACCTTGAACATGAGTATGTGAATTCAAGGTTGTGCAAGGGTTAAAGTTGCTTTCATTACTGAGCACTTCATGCTATCCTCATCAACGTGCACAAGGTCCACAAGATCCAGTGTAAATATAGATGAGATGGTAAAACTAGTAATGCAACACCAACTTTCAAGATTTTAGTTTTGAAAGATGCAAGGCCTTAATTTAAACGAATGTCTTTAAGAAAAGTGACTCCCTTTTTCAGTGTAAAAAGCTGACTGTTTGTGTTTCCGCATACACACAAACATATTGAGCTGTAGATGATGTTAACTAAGGGATCTGCGAGGTGAATGAACCTCAGGTCCAAGCCCCCCCCCCCCCCACCAGAACATCCTGACAATCATTCCACTGTTCACTAATGCAAAAGTTTTGGAATGATTTCAATTAGTTCTAAAATCATATTTAAAGATTAATAAAAACTAAAATGACCATAACAAATAATTTAAGCAACATTAACACAAAGCAAAGAATAAAAACTCAAATATTTATCTTTTTTTCAGAGTTCAATGTGCCAGTGATTTTGATGAAGCCCCAGTGGATTTAAGGAAAGCTTTAGACAAGGTCACACATGGCAGGCTGATCAATAAAGTAAAAGCCCATGGTCTACGTGCTTTTCTGTTGCTGTTTGCAACAGAGATTAAACAGAACATGCTTTATGTTAAGAGTAAACTCTCAATTAACTAGAAATGTCTGATACCACAGTGCATCGAAGCAATACCATGTGGTATATGTTTTTCTTAACAGCAGTCTTATACTTATAAACACTGCACATGGGATTCAATTTGGATCAGTGGCAGGAAGCAAAGGATTATGGTTGATGGGGGCTTTTGCAGATTGAAGGCAGTTCCCTGTGGAGCATTCAGTATTTAGTCCCCTGGTCTTAGTCGTATATTAATTATTCTGGTTCAGATATTGGCTCTGAGAGACTTTTTCAGTTGATTCAAAAGAAGGCTGTGTGGCTAACAGTGAAAAGAAAAGCATTAGACTGCAGGAAGCTATCGATGTTTGAGAGTGGCAAATAGAATTTAATCCAGAGATGTGTGAGGTAATACATTTGGAAGGGTACAAGAAGACAAGAGTACCCAAAATAGGAGAAATCTGGGTAATGTGAAGAAACAAAGGAACCTCTAAGATACTTGAAAATAACAGGTCAAAAAAGTTATTAAAAAGGCACCAGGGAGCCTTTCTGAATTATCTGTAATGCAGAATGCAGATCAGAGAGGTTATACTAGAGTTTCATTAATTCATCCTCAGTTTAAGTATGCATGCATTTTGGATCAGCACATTACCTAAAAGACGTGGTACAGGAGACTTGGGGATATGGTCGCAACTGGAATATTTTACTGCTGAATAGGCTGGCACTGATTTCTTCAGAACAGGAATGGTCAAGGGAAAACTTTATTGAGATCTGAGAAGTTATACGCCGAGACAAAATATATTGGAGGGGTCCATTTCCAAACCAGAAGCATAAGGTAATTGATGGAAGGATGAAATGACAGGTGAGGAGAGATGTGACCCTAGAGCTTACTGTCTGAAAGAGCATGAGGCAGAGGTTACATTCATATAACCATATAACAATTACAGCGCAGAAACAGGCCCTTCTGGTCTGTGCCAAACGCTTACTCTCACCTGGTCCCACTGACCTGCACTCAGCCCATAACCCTCCATTCCTTTCCTGTCCATATACCTATCCAATTTTACTTTAAACAGAAATTCAACAGCAATGGATGTTATATTTGTAAAATTACACACTGGCTGGTTATGGAGATATATGCTGGTAGGTGGGATTAGAATCAGTAACTTTTCTGTGACCTGCAAAGACACAATACATAGAATGATCATATAAACCTTGAATGAGTTTGTGGTCTAGAGCTCTATTCAGATGAATAGAGTGCCTGTTGTAGGTTAGCCTGGCCCTGGCATGAAATGAGGGTGGTCACATCAGCACCTCAATGCTGAATCAGTGAATCCAGCTGTGAAGTAAGAGATCAAATTTTCAACTTTTCACTGCTACATTGAAGTTCCCACCTGCTTCAAAAAGGCAACAATTATACCAGTGCCGAAGAAGAATAAAGTGGGCTGGCTTAATGACTATTGCCTAGCGGCACTCACATCGACAGTGATTAAATGCTTTGAGAGGTTGGTCATGACTAGACTGAACTCCTTCCTCAGCAAGGATCTGCACCCATTGAAATTTGCCTATCACCACAATAAGTCAACAGCAGATGCAACTCAATACCACTCCACATGGCTTTAGACCACCTGGGAAACGCAAACATCTTTGTCAGGATGCTGTTCATCGACTATAGCTCAGCATCTAATACCATCATTCCTACAATCCTGACTGAGAAGTTGCAGAACCTGAGCCTCTGTACCTCCCTCTGCAAATGGATCCTTGACTTCCTAACCATAAGACCACAATCTGTGTGGATTGGTGATAACATCTCCTCCTCGATGACAATCAACATTGGCGCACCTCAGAGGTGTGGGCTTAGTCCACTGCTCAACTCTCTATATACACATGACAGTGTGGCTAGGCATAGCTCAAATACCATCTATAAATTTGTTGACAATATAATCATTGTTGGTAGAATCTTAGGTGGTGAGAAGAGAGTGTACAGAACTAAGATATACCAACTAGTGGAATGGTGCCGAAGCAACAACCTGGCACTCAACGTCAGTAAGACGAAAGAGCTGATTGTGGACTTCAGGAAGGGTAAGATGAAGGAACACATACCAATCCTCAGAGAGGGATCATAAGGGGAGAGAGTGAGGAGTTTCAAGTTCCTGGGTGTCAAGACTCTGAGGATCTAACCTGGTCCTAACATATTGATGTAGTTAGAAAGAAGGCAAGACAGTGACTATAAATTAGGGGTTTGAAGAGATTCGGCATGTCAACAATACATGCAAAAACTTCTATAGTTGTACTGTGGAGAGCATTCTGATAGTCTGCATCACTGTCTGGTATGGTGGGGGGAGGGAGCTGCTTCATAGGACCGAAAAAAAGCTGCAGAGGGTTGTAAAGCTAGTCAGCTCCATCTTGAACACTAGCCTACGAAGTACCCAGGACATCGTCTGGGAGTGGTGTCTCAGAAAGGCAGCTTCCATTATTAAGGGACCGCCAGCACCCTGGGCGTGCCCTTTTCTCACTGTTACCATCAGATAGGAGGCACAGAAGCCTGAATGCACACAATCAGTGATTCAGAGACAGCTTCTTCCCCTCTACCATCCAGTTCCTAAATGGACATTGAATCTTTGTACACTACCTCATTTTTTAAAAATATATTTGTTTTTGCACATTTTAAAAATCTATTCAATATAAATATACTGTAATATAACCATATAACAATAACAGCAAGGTAACAGGCCATCTCGGCCCTTTTAGTCCATGCTGAACGTTTACTCTCACCTAGTCCCACGGACCTGCACTCAGCCCATAACCCTCCATTCTTTTCCTGTCCATATACCTATCCAAATTTTTTTTTAATTACAATATTGAACCTGCCTCTACCACTTCTACTAGAAGCTCATTCCACACAGCTACCACTCTCTGAATAAAGAAGTTCCCCCTCTTGTTACCCCTAAACTTTTGCCCCCTAACTCTCAACTCATGTCCTCTTGTTTGAATCTCCCCTATTCTCAATGGAAAAAGCCTATCCACATCAACTCTATCTATCCCCCTCATAATTTTAAATACCTCTATCAAGTGCCCCTTAATCTTCTACGCTCCAAAGAATAAAGACCTAACTTGTTTAATCTTTCTCTGTAACTTAAGTGCTAAAACCCAGGTAACACTCTAGTAAATCTCCTCTGTACTCTCTATTTTGTTGACATCTTTCCTATAATTCAGTGACCAAAACTGTACACAATACTCCAAATTTGGCCTCACCAATGCCTTGTACAATTTCAACATTACATCCCAACACCTATACTCAATGCTCTGATTTATAAAGGCTAGCATACCAAAAGCTTTCTTCACCACCCTATCCATATGAGATTCCACCTTCAGGGAACTATGCAACATTATTCCTAGATCACTCTGTTCTACTGCATTCCTCAATGCCCTACTATTAACCATGCATGTCCTATTTTGATTAGTCCTACCAAAATGTAGCACCTCACACTTAGCAGCATTAAACTCCATCTGCCATCTTTCAGCCCACTCTTCTAACTGGCCTAAACCTCTCTGCAAGCTTTGAAAACCTACTTCATTATTCACACCACCACCTATCTTAGTATCATCTGCATACTTACTAATACAATTTACCACCCTATCATCCAGATCATTAATGTATATGACAAACAACATTGGACCCAGTACAGATCCCTGAGGCACACCACTAGTCACCGGCCTCCAACCTGACAAACAGTTATCCACCACTACTCTCTGGCATCTCCCATCCAGCCACTGTTGAATCCATTTTACTACTTCAATATTAATACCTAACAATTGAATCTTCCTAACTGACCTTTCATGTGGCACCTTGTCAACGGCCTTACTGGAGTCCATATAGACAACATCCAGTGCTTTACTCTCGTCAACTTTCCTAACAACCTCTTCAAAAAATTCAGTAAGATTTGTCAAACATGACCTTCCACGCACAAATCCACGTTGACTGTTCCTAATCAGACCTATCCAGATAATTATATATACCATCTCTAAGAATACTTACCATTAATCTACCCACCACTGATGTCAAACTAACAGGCCGATAATTGCTAGGTTTACTCTTAGAACCATTTTTAAACAATGGAACCACATGAGCAATACGCCAATCCTCCGGCACCATCCCCGTTTCTAATGACATTTGAAATTGATTTACTTACTATTTTTATTTTATTTTTGTTTTTCCTCTTCTAGATTATGTATTGCATTGAACTGCTGCTGCCTAGTTAAAAAATTTCATGTCACATGCCAGTGATAATAAACCTGATTCTGAAATCATTTCAGACGATCTGCCTGGCACATTGAGGCATATACAAAGAAAGCACAGCAGTGCCTATACTGTATTAAGAGTTTGCAAAGATTCAGCATGAATCTAAAACTTTGACAAACTTCTATAGATGTGCGGGGAAGAATATATTGACTAGTTGCATTATGGTCTGATATGGAAACACCAAGGCCTTGAATGGAAAATCCTACAAAAGGGAGTGGATTTGGACCAGTCCATTATGGGCAAAGCTCTCCCCTCCATTGAGCATATCTACATGGAGTGATGTCACTGGAAAGCATCATCCCCCACCACCCAGGCCAGGCTCTGTTCTCACTGCTGCCACCAGGAAGGTGGTTCAGGAGTCTCAGGACCCACACCTTCAAGTTCAGGAACAGTTATATCCCTCACCATCAGGCTCTTGAGGGAATAACTTCACTCAACTGTTCCCACAGCCTATGGATTCGCTTCCAAGGACTCCCCATCTCTTGTTCTTGACATTTATTGTTTGTTTGTTTGTTTATTATCTCTTTTGTGCTGCACAGTATGTTATCTTTTGTACAACGGTGGCTGTCCATCCTGCTGGATGTGGTCTTTACTGATTCTATCACGTTCCTTGGATTTACTGTGTATGCCTGCAAGAAAACAAATCTCAGGGATGTATATGGTGACATATATGTGATTTGATAATAACTTGATGTTGAACTTTGCTTTGTTACAGAGTGTATGTTCATTCTTTCACCATATTCATCAATAATTAATACTTGAACAATTTCAATTTGTTTTTTAATTTATCTTAGTCAAAACCAAACAACAAATTTTAAATCGCTTATCAAATCACAAATGTAAATAATTACAAAAGTCAAAGGAAAGCTTCCTTTGCCACCCATGTATTTTAAGTAGGTGTATTTATTATAATTGAACAAAATTCCAATAACAGCTTTACATGATTTCTAAGCTAAAATTGAAGATTTGATGGATAGAACAAGGTAAAATTAAATCAAATACAAAAGTTTACTAGCCCAATCTGATTAATAATTTGCCATTGAAACAATATATTTGCTTCCTATTTTTGAAGCAAAAGGAAATTTAATAATGTCATTTAGCAAACAGATTAAGGAGCAAAGATATAGAGAATTCAAAACTGAAGAGTAATTAAAAGATCTGAAATTTTAATATGCAGTACAAAAGATAATCTTTACAAAATAAAAAAATGCTGTGAAGAGTGTATAATTCACAAAACATAATACAAGCACTTCATTTTGCTTTCCATTAGGACGCATGCACCTTAGGAATTGTGATTTAAATACTTTCATAACAACGCTGGGCTGGCAACATTGCAGATGTGTGGAAATGCTCTTTTCTGGACATGCAGTATTGGGAACCCAAACTCAGGCAGCTCAAAACATTGCACAGAACCAAAATCAGAGCAAGTGCATTGATAAGTGAGAGTAAATAACATTTGGAGTAAGAGACCCCGTTGCTGTTATTGTCGGTGATATTTTTAATGCACTTTTGCAATACCTACTCTGTCTGAAACTTAATCGCTACAAAGAATACAAAACAAATGCATCTGTGTTTGTGTGATAGGTTTTGGACATTTTTAATTGATTCTTGATTTAGGTTGTGAAGACAAGAACAGGCACAACATAATTACAAAGAATAGCATTGCATAGGACAGGCCCTTCAGCCCACAATGTCTGTTATTCCAATCCAATGTGGTGTTGAAAGCAGAGCTGTAATTGATAAACAGCAGTCTGACATATCTATTGCTGTTGTTCAGATGCTACAAAGCCAAACAGAGTCACAGTGGGATTGTTTTTCACTGTA
Organism: Hypanus sabinus; assembly: GCF_030144855.1. Lineage (NCBI taxonomy): Eukaryota > Metazoa > Chordata > Chondrichthyes > Myliobatiformes > Dasyatidae > Hypanus > Hypanus sabinus. The sequence goes on from NC_082716.1 coordinate 71,379,853, forward strand.
GATCAGTCGTGGCGATAGGAAAATTGTATCAAGTCCCCGTCTTTGCTGAGGCAGAAGTTAATTCTAACTATGACCAGTCTCTCAAAGCACTTCATCACATTAAGCGTAAATGCTAATGGCTAATAGTTGAAGCAACTCACTCCTCTCTTTTTGGGCACCAGTATGATTGATGACCTTTTAAAGGGAACTTTTGACTGTAGCAGTGCAAGGTTGAAGATATCCCTGAAAATTCCAGCCAGTTAGTTGGCACAGGTTTTCAGTGCCCTAGTGTTGGCTTTTGCCTTAGAGGAACTAACAGCATGCAAATCCTTCCACAGATGTTGTGCATCAGATTGGGTTTCAAACTTCACAAAGAATTGCCTTCTCACTTTTGCAATGGCCTTCTTGTAGGGTTCTGAATCACCAATCCTAAATACTACAGATCTAGGCCTCAACAGACTATATGAATCCCTCGAGTCATCTGGGGTTTCTGGTTTGGGTATGTATAGTAAGTTCTCAAAGGAACACACTTATCCACACAGGTCTTCATGAAGTTGGTGGTAGCCATGAATGTTAATTTAGACTATGGTCTAGTCCAATATTCAAAGCAGTATTGTAAATGCTCCTTTGCTCCCCTTGACCATACTTTCATCTTCCTCAGTTTCTACCAATATGCCAGGTGTAGAATTGCAAGTAGGTGATCGGACTTGCCAGTGTGGATGCAAGATGGCATGCAAAGCATTCTTGATGGTGTTTGATTGAGTGTGTTGGCTCTCTTTGTAATGCACAGAATATACTGGGACAACACAGATACTCAGCATAACACCACCTCCAATCAGGCTAACCAAGCACTTCCAGTACCAGCTATGGTAGAGACTGTGGTTCAGACATTGGCCACATCAGGACCTCAGCATCCTGAAATTATTTGGATCAAGTCAAACTCAATCCTAGGAGATGGCCTCAAAAGAGAAAATGAAACCAGAGATGCACTGGATGAAGAAACAATATAGCCAGGAGGGAAATTGAAGGTTGCATTATGTAGCAGTCCTGGTTTTTTCAGATCAAGTTTTAATACATACACCACAAAAGTGATGGAATAGTGAAGAATCTTGTGTGTCTCCAACTTCACATAGAAATACCTTCTCACTTTTACAAAGACCTTTGTAGGTTGTACCTGGATTACTTCTAGGGTTCTGAATCACAGATCCTGAACACCACAGGTCCTCAAAAGACTGCAAATCTTCTTATTCATCCAAAGATTCTGGCTTGGGTATGTTTGATATATTTTCAAAGGCACACAATTGTCCACACAGGTCTTGATGAAGCTGGTGGTAGCCATGGCATATTTAATCAGATCTAAAGAAGAATTCATGAAAACAAAGTGCCTGGAGCTCTCAACAAGTCAAGTAGCGAGTATGGAAGTGAGAAAAAGAGTTAATGCCCAAGGTCATCTCTCTGTAAGAATGGGGGCGGCGGGGGGATGGATAGGACAAAGGAAATCCCTCTAAAAGGAAGCTAGGGCTGCCTTGCAGATGAAGCCATATAGTTGACAAGTAAATAAGGGAAGTTAGAGGTAGAATACTTAAAAGCTGCAAAATGGCAGAGCTGGAGGAAATGCTCAGCAGGTCATGCTGTGCTGAGAGGGAGGCAAAACATGTGATGCAAATTACTTAGTCAGCCAGTGGTACAGTGGCATCAGCACCAGACTTCGAGGTAAATGGTCCCGAGTTCAAATCTGGTCAGCTCCTTGCATGCTTTTCATTCATGCTGAGTTGAACACGAAGCTAGCAACTCGTGAAAAAAAAGTCAAATGTTACAGTAATGACAAAATGCTGCCCAATGCGCCACAAAGTGTGAAAAGGAATAACAAATAATTTATCTAGGAAGGAAAAGGAGGGCAAAAATAGTAGTGTTAATTTAGGTAAGGGATAGAAACATAGTTGTACAAAGTGTATAAATTAAGTATGGCCCTGGAAGTGGTAATGCATTTCTGTTCTAACTGGGTTTTTTATTTATTTACATTTCTGACTTCAACAAAACAGAAAAAATCACCTTTAAATAAAATGTCCTGCAAGTTACATCTCTGTAGTACATGACACATTGATTGAAAAGCCTGTGTCCCTAAGCAGAGATTATACAAACTTGTAGTCAGATTCAACAAAAAATAATGCATAATAATTTAATTATTTTTAAAGCTACACGAGCCCATTGTAAGTATCATTAGGCAATCAGTTTTGAAAACTGGTTGTTGAGAACAGAAGATTCATTTATTCATAACCTATTGAGAAAGGAATTTACATGTCCAGCTAGACAAGTTTTGGATGATACAATTAATTGTGTTAATGTAATTGAGCAACAGAAATGCAATTGCTCTGACAAAAGGCGTTAAGTTTAGCCCCAGACTAGATCAGGACACAGGCTAGGTATTTTGGAATGCAATTGTGTTAAGATAATTCATACAATGTACTTCCAAATCAGTTTTTCATGTACAGGTACATGGAGCTATACTGAAGCAAAGGAACAAGACTTATTTACCACAATAAAATGTTCTGCAATTCATTTAGATCAGAGTTCCTTGTCACAGATTCAAAAATTTGTCTCATTTTATTACTGAGGGTATTTCATCATTTTTGAGAGGTCTGTTGTATTTTTTTTAAGGATACTGTCCCATTTCTAGATTCTCCAACCGAATAAAATGGTTTCTCTCTACATAATCAGATGTCCTTAATATGATTCCTACTGTTTCCAATCGTTTTATATAGTCAATAATTACATTCTAACCTTTTGGGTTTTGACGTCAACCATGTTTTATAACAGACTTTCACAGTGTCTTCTAAAAGACCATTTAACTAACATCCAATGACACATACTTGCCGATTACTTTCATTGCCTTCTCAAAATAAAAAAGCTTTTTGTTAATGAGAATCATTCAATTACTAACACTTAAAACAGTACTCAACTGGTATATGGAAATGAAAGGGTTTGAGGGACATGAGCCAAATACATGCAAATGGAACTAGTTTCGTTGGCATGGACCAGTTGGTTAAAGGGCCTATTTAGGAGCTCTATGACCTGATATTTTTCATTATGTTCTGGATTTTATAATGCACTGAAGTTCACCTTGCTTACAATACCTAGTATTCCAGTATACAGTACCTAGTATTACTGGAAGAACATATACCTCTCAAGAGTTGAATAACATGCTATGCACACTAATCCAATCCAAAAGGAAGTATCATGAATACTTTCTCCCACTCCTTTAAAAGGAAGCCATCTGATCTTGGGAATTTATTGCCCAGTGTCATTACTTCATTATTACAATTTCCATGACTCAATGTTTCAGTAGTGTATTTGGCTATCTACTTGGTATCATATTCTTTGCATGTTGTAAATGGTGATGCAATGTAATAATTCAACATGCCTGCATTTTTCTTACTTGCCATCAAACAGTATCTGTTAAGAATAAAAAGCTTAGATTTAAAAGTACAATACAGGTATTTTAGTCTGCTCCCAATATTTGTACCAATCCAACTCTTCTGATGCATGCATACATTTGTGAAACTGCCTGAAGATTTGATTGAGAAATCTGATTATTCCTAGTATGTGATTTCACATTAAAATTTTCCCACTTATGCAACTAAAGCAATTAACTGTTTGAGATACCATGAATAATACTCATACAATTACCCATGGAAAATTTCAGTCCGTATTACAAGCACCCAGAAACAAAGAATAACACCCTTTGTAAGACCCCATCCTCTCTTATGATATCATTATCAATGCCACCTCTATTCCAGCTGGGACTATCATTTCACACATCGATTATTTTAAATATCTGCTTTAAATTTGATCTTGCCTCATTTGGAACCATATCACCTGCTCTGTTCTTACTTTTGATAGGGACTAGGCATGCTGAATTCAGCATGCCTACATGCTCATGACCAATATACAATTTACCATGGAAAAATGAGAAAAAGAAAACAATATTTATCCTGTTTCCTGTTACAGACTCTACCCCATGCCATCCCTTTACCTGGTGTCCATTTAGAGCTGAATTGCTCTAACCTTCAGTAAAATGAGATAATTACCACTGCAACTTTACCTGGCTTCATCCTACCTCAACTCATCTGTTGCCAAGATCCTATCGATAATTGTTTTCCCTTCATATTCCAACACATCCTTGGCTAATTATCCCTGTAAAATTCCTCCCCCCCCCTCCGCCACTTCCCAACCAGATGTCAAATAAAACTCAGCTTTTAACATTGTAAATTACATCAAGTCCTGCTTATATAACCCACAGATATGCTGCATGGTCTCAATTGTTTTATTGTTTTCTTCCTCCACATCTCTTCTCCAGCTCAGTCATACATGTGTCTCTGCACCTTATTTTTTTGGATAACACCTATTTTTTAATTGCTCCTTATTTCAAAGTTGTGACTTCACCTGCAAGGCCGACAGCTCCCTACAAGAAGCCCCTTTAAACCTACCTCGAGCCAAACCTATTCAGGTTTGTGCTAAATTCTCCATACCTTGTACTGTTATCAAATGTGATGTGCCTGCAAAATGGCTTGCAACATTTTTTCACATTAAATACACGTTGTTGTTGAGTAAGTGCTCACTGCGCGAAAATGGCACTGTAGCATTGCATATGGAGTAATGGTTTACAGTACCAGTGATTGGAACATCCAGATTCAATTCCCACTACTGTCTGTGAGGAACTTGTACGTTCTCCCCATGAACATGTGAGTTTCTTCCAGGTGCTCCAGTTTTCTCCCATATTCCAAAGAGAAGCAAAGGTTAGGGTTAGTAAGTTACGAGCACACAATGTCGCCACCAGAAGTATTGCGACATTTCTGGACTACCCCATCACATCCTCAGACTGCGTTCATTGTAGATGCTAGATGTTGCTTTTCACTGTATGCTTTGATGTGTACATGCCAAATGAAGCACATCTTTAATCTTTAAGTTCCTTAATTCAAAAGTTTAAGAAATAGCACATCTTTACAGCTTGAGAACTTAATAAAGAGCTTCAGTGACCATGAAGTCCTTCCCATGTATTAGGACAGGAATCATTTAAGGAACATGGGAACCTCAAAAGTCCTCAAAAAAAATCATTTGAGAAGATAAACAAGGCATCAGCTCAACACCTCAACAGACACAAATCTTTGATAGTGTCATCACTTATGAACTGTACCAATCTGGATCATGATCTTTTAACCTGTATTAATTTCCTGCATTTCACCAGCTTAAGCATGAGTGTTCACATTTCAGTTGTGTGGGAACCACAACAGTTACACTGAACAATGGGCTATTATAGCATTCACACTTTTCAGAAAGAAGTGTTTTTTCCCTTCTCTGCACATTGATAGCAACTTGCCAGAATACAAGGAAAACAAAGTCTATAAACCACTTTCACCAGGAATGCAGTCACTTAAGAGAAAAAAGTATTACATTAAAGTTGAAAGAAGCACTACATTCAAATTTCTTTTTATTAGGTTAATGAAAGTGGCAAAACAAAAAGATTAAGAATTAGTGATAAATAGCAATTGATCAGAATGTGATCTTTAGTTAGGAGTCTGGTACTTCTTGTAAGGTGCACATGGTGATTCAATTGAGTAACGTTTTATTACAAAACAAAACTCAGTTTGACTGAACAATGCCTTTAAGTGGAATAAAAGTTCCAATTTTAATGATAAAGCAACTGCACTTAGAATCAGAAAAAGATGATACTGAATAGGGTAAATTAATGATTGAGGATGTATACAAATGATATATACAGTTTTTCAGTTAAAACAATAGATTTTATTTTTGGTTAGTGTTGTCCTTGAAGTGCAACATAACTGTGCTACCACTAGGTGGCAATGAGATAGTAAAACTATTATCGCCAGCAGATCGGATTTCTCTGGCAGAGAGAACTGTTGGGATTTAACAAAGCAGAAGTACAATGACATAATTAACCTTCCATACATTCAAATAAAATTGCTGAAATGCAAAGGATTTCAGTAAAACTCAGATAATTTGTGCATTTTAGGTCACGTCATTCGATTTTCAATTTCACAGAACAAGCAAATGTATTTAATAGTCACAGTATATGCTTTAAAGCAATTTGTCAGAAACAATTATTCCTATCCCTATATGCTACCCTGTAAAAATAAACAGTGTGCTTACAAAATAATCTTTCTGAGAGCGTCTTGCGTAACTTCACAATTTATATTAGTGAGTCCACTCAAATTGAAAAATTGCCTTATTTAAAAATATATATATTATCACATCTCCACCAAATGCAATAAAGCACAACTTTACACCGAGTACTGTATATGAAAAAGGAGTAAACATTTAAATATTGACAGGTGACTTTTCAACATACAGACACTGTCTCCTTAGCGAACATTATTATCCCTGCACCCAGTGCTGGATTGTGCTTTTATACATGCAAGACTCATCACTTAAATCAGAAATTATTAAGTAATAAAATGTTGTATCAAGCAGATTTTACAAAATCAAGAAACTCAAACTGGTCTATCCTCATTACTATGCACCTGTACATTTTCCAATTAAAATTAGTTTGTTTTCTCTTACTGATATACCATTTTGAAATATTCTTTTACAGATACAAATATGTAACTAAGTAGTCATTTTAATTATGCATTTATACACTTTACATCACAGCAAACTACATGTTTAAACTTAACAGTCCTAAACCAAGTTATGAATAATTCTAATGATTTTCATCATTAGGAAAGATTGTGACAAAAAACTCTAGGTTACAGATTGCTACTATGTGCATATTGACTTGCAAAGGATGGGTTCTACTTCATGCAGAGACACACAGAAAAAAGGGTAACAAGAACTTATCAGAATTGGAAGGAAAAATGCCCTTCCTTATCGTGGCTGTAGATAATTGCACACAAAATTATTACAAAAGATTCACACAAATCAGCTAAGAAACAAACCTGGGGGCCAGCCTTTTACATCTCATTAATAAAATTTCATTACGAGTACCTGAAAGATTACAGATTGTTTCTTGTATCATTTTTTAAAATCCAGCAAAAAGAATCATACAGTAATATTAGTAATATATTAGAATAACAGCAATAGCTTTCAAATTGTAAAGTCCATGATAATAAAATGCATGAATTGGTACTAAAATCTATTCAAGCTTTTATAAAGTGACTAATAGTTAACTTATTGGATGGAAAATTATCTAGTAATAAAAATTACTAGCCATACAGCACTCAGTGTAAACAGCATTTTGTATTGACAATGATGTCACTCAACTCAGCCATTTACTATGCCATCTTTAACTGATCAACAATTACAATCAGATAACTAGTTAGCAGGTATTTCTTGTAACTCATATTAAACCAAGTTTCAGAACAATGTTTAGAGATTCAGGGTGAATGCAACAAATTATAGGTAGACAAACGTCATTCACAGAAGTGAAGAAAACAAAACACCAGGTAGTAATATCATTCCAGGTACATCAGAGGAGATGCATGCACACAAGTGCTATGTCACGAAAAGCTATTGCAAAGCTCTTCAATTATAGCAAAGGTAGTAATTAGTTTTAAGTGTAGTTGCAACAGAATTGCAAAAGCAGAGCAATTGTTCAGAATATAAACAATTATCTGAAAATTGACTAAGGACAAGCAGCATGTTAGATTTTACAGTGAATAAGAATAAATTTGAACAAAAGCAAATTCCATCTTATATCTAACCTTTGGATTTATAATTAAATGGTGTCATTTCCATTGAACAGATTATACAACTATTTACCAAAAGATGCATTTTTCTTGTAAATATACTGGAAAGCAATTGAAATTTCTGCAGTGGAATCTTTTATATATTCTTTATCAGTATGCACTTAATGACATTAGATACAAGCATATTAGCATCTCTGTAAAACATAAAGGCACATTATACTGTACTCTGGTTTTCCCTACACAAGTTCTTGTCAAAGAATATTCAAATCTAGGAACATTTTGAACCTGGCTCTATTAACAAGTGTAACACATTGAAAATTAGGAAGGATTTAAATTAAATATGTTTTCTTTCTCTAAATAAGCAAATAATTTGCAAAAATAACATTTGTAAATCCAAGCAATAAGTTGCACAAATAGTCTATATTGGTACAGCATTTTAGGAAAAATTTAGAAATGAATATTTTAGGAAAATTGGTGTCCATTAAATTGATTAAAAAACTGCAGAGCTAAAAGAATTTCAAACTAATATTACCTATTTAAAAAAAAATTGAATGCAGTACCATATTGTCCTGTGTCATATAGGCTCACCCAATACAATAGTTGCTTTTGGACTTGAAATGATCAATAAAAATCGAATTAATTTTGTTTTAATACAAGGACTACGTCAACAAAACAAGCAGAGGTTTTTAGCTACGTTACTTAAAATCTCTAAGCAATAAGGAAAAAAATTGCAAAGGAATTATAATGTTTGTAAAATATATTTGACTCAATAAATGACTCTTCAAATTAATTAAAAGATCATTTATTAATTAGAGAACTTTTTTTTTAAATCAAGTCCCAGAACTAAAAACACAACAAATTTTAATTTGGGCCAAAATCCCAAGTTAACTTAATTCATTACTGCTCAATAACAATGCTGGATGGCAAATACTCACTTTTGGAGAGGCACTACTCAAATCAGTGAATACCATACTCTACATATAGTAACATATTTATACACAAATGAATTCTAAAATATTGAAGATAAATGTATAGCAGAAATTCTATTTCACATGGAAGGACTTTTCTTATCCTCTCAAATTCTCCAATGCTTTTTTGCCTTGTATTCTAAAGGGCCAGGTGTTTTGACTAATATTGACCGAACAGCCAATTTTTATTTGTGAATTCTGACTGGGATTTTTAGAATTGTGGATATTGATAGTAATCTGGAGCAGAAAGCTCAAATCATTTCCCCCACTTAATTCAAAGGCACCATGGTCAATTGCAGCATTTCAACTATATTTGCTGAGATTACATTATCTTTGGTCTGCATGTTCAAGTATCAGACCTCATAAGAAATTTCCTTAAGGCCCTAAATCTTTTGTAACTGATGTATATCACTCTTTAGCCGTAAGATGTTCTGGATTCTCAAAGTTAATCCTCCAGATATGGCCTACAGCTTTATGACTCTATACCAGTTCCCCATTGATTATCATACTTTATGAAAATTATCACATTTCTTTGGAACCATATTAATAAATTTGTTTAATGCCAATCTGTGTGGAACTTTTCCAACTACATAGAGAAAGCTCTGCAGAAGTAGAATTGAATATTCAAATGACTGGGGTGCAATGAAACTACAAACATCTTTAAATCCACAAAATAATAAAAATAAAATTAAGGTAGACTACATATCAAGAAGAGACAAGTTGAACTCTTGTCTCTTCAGCTCAGTTAGAAATCTCAACTGGATCTCTGCAAAGAGAATAGAAAGGGATAATATTGTTTCCCAATCACAAGAGAGTTCTAACTGAGCAATAATTGTTCTTCCTGGTGGTTCAACATCAATGGACAATTAAAAGTATTGCATTAATCTGCAGGTTTTAACAAAATAAAAGTGAAGGCACTTTTAGAAACCATAAATGTCAATTAAAATTTAATAGTGTTTTGGTTATCATTTATGTGACTTACAAGGAACATTGAAGCAATTGAGAATTTGGTCCAGACAAACCAAATGCTGATTTGCATAGCATACCAAAACTTTCTGCAAAGTCATACAATACCATTAAGCAGCTTGGGGTCAAAAGAAAATACCGTAAAGGCTACAGCATTTAGTAAATAAAAGCACGAGTTATCTAACAACTCTGGTCCAACAGGCCTACAGAAAACAGATTTGCTTATGATTGTAAAGAATATTGTAGTCACACTAATTTTATTTTCAAAATATCAAGTGTGGAAATGAAAACACTGAAGGCCACTGAGAGGATGTAATTATTAAAACAACTGCAGTTCAGCAGAAAGAACCATGTCATTAAGAATTCATCTGAGCTTGTATAACTTTCATTCCATTGAACCACCGAATTCTGTACAACTATTCATAGACATAAAATAATAGACTAATGATAGAATACAGAAATACTGAAATTTTATGTTCATATCTTCTGTTTTCCTGTCTTCACAATGCATGATTTGTTTTAGCTTCCTGAAGAAAGTGCATGCATGCGCTTAGCTACCTCATACACATAGGCAATATCTGGTCTCTTCTCTGGATCCGGATTAATGCAGATATTTACTAATTGGCGAAGCTAGAAAATAAAACAATTCTTTAAATGACAGGAAAAGGACCATTATCAAGAACAAATATTATAAAATTCCTAAGCAATGTACTATGTGTTCTTGGGACAAAGGTTTATTTACTCAGTCGAAAAGAACTATAAATCATGGAGTACAATATTGTGAGTGAGCTATGATATCTTTTCAACAGTGAAACATGGTTCCAGATCAAAAATCAAATGTGTTAAGTGTTTATAGTTATCAGGCCTATCAGGAAAAGACAAACTAAATCACTCAGAGAGCAAACTAGATCAACTTTATTTCTTGATATCTATTGATGTCTGGTCTCTGGAACAGCTATTTACACTTAAAATAATTGAGCTGAAGCCATTTAAGATTACTTAACATTTGACACCATGACAAAAGTAATTTCCCCTTCAAACTGTGATTGACTCAAATTTCTATTGTATTTAATTTACAAAGGTGTTAGTCAATGAAAAATAGCAATAGGGAATGAAAAATATAATTGTTATCCATTAGAAATGCAGTAATTACAGGCTACATTTCATTACACGCATTAATTTTTCAAATAATTTTGTGCCATCTCAATACTATTTTTGCTTTTGAAATTAATAGACGAGTTTTAGATACTAAGAACATCAAGGGATATGACAAAAAAGTGGAAACTCTACTGGTCACTATTCTATTGAAAAGCAGGGCATGCTCACTAAAGCACCTCTCTTACTCTCATTTTCATATAGGAGCACTTATGGTTACATTATTTGCTATATTTTTATCAACCTCAGGGAGCAAACAATCCTACCCTAATGTCACAATAACGGATACTCACAGGAGAGAAATTGTGGAATATGGTGCACACATGAAAAATGTGAGCCCAGAATAAGATGATCTAACTTATTACCGAGCTTGACTTGCAATTCAAGAAATAATTAACTATTTTTCCTTAGTTAAAATAATTGGTATATTTTTCAGTGCTATTACCTGTCTCAAGTTGCATTGATCATTAAAGCACAGCATTGCCAGCAACACATTAACATTAATCGATTGCCGTTTACCTCTTGGAATAATGTCAAGCATTCTGAAAGGAATTTGTGATCATGAGGAGCTACAACTGACTGTAATGGTTTTTAGTTCCAGATGTTAGGTTTTAACATCATTTCAGATTAGCAGCATTATTCATATTCCACATTACAAATTGTTTCAGAGGAATTACTAGGTCATTAAAATATTTGCATTTTACTTTAACCGGTATACCGTAATGATTTCCTGAATTCTCCCCACAAATTTTTGGACTTAAAAATGTTCATCTCTAAAAGCTGAGCTGTGGTATGCTTATTACTACTGCCACCTTTAGACCCATATAATAAATAAAGGTTCAGCTTAAATGTACACCATCCATACATTAGAACTTTTTAAAAAATACTGCTAAATGTCAAAAATTAGAAATAAAATATTTGAAGAAATTTATGACTTTGTTTTGTATGAACCAAAACATCTGGATAAAATTCATTACACAGAGTTAATTATGAAGATTGAATTGAAAGTCTTGAGGGGTAAATGCTTGTTTGCACTATACAATATTAAATTTTGTCCCTCATTAAGGGATAACTATTGTGTAACATTGCTATATAAAATAATTTCAAGCTGTGAGGCCATACTGGATACCAAATGTCACTCTGAAACAGTTTGTTCTCCTTCAACTGAGTTATGGGCAAGTCCTGAGTGGAAATCAGAAACATATTTAACTGGGAGAGATTGTGTGTCATGTTTATAATTGCCTTTGGTTTTTGTTTTACTCTTAAAAATTACATTGTTGGCTTTTTATAGTTAACCAAAAATTAACCATTAGGCCATGTAATTACAGTTCAAAAAATTATTTTTGTGTTCACCTTCTGAAGAGTTTCAGAGACAAAATAATACCCAAGGAACTCAGCAGCTTAATTATTTTGAACAGCATCAGATGGCTCATAGAAATGCACACAATGTTTGGATTAGATTCAAAAGGCTCTGTGTATTTCTGTTATCTGCACTGACAAAGTCAATGCCAAAAAAAATTACTGTAGGTGCATTAATTATACTTCATAGTGGGATCATTTACATTTATTCCTTGACTCAAATTTTATAGCATAGCCCATAGTATAGAATACCAAAACAAATTTCATTAATTGTAAAAAAAAGTGTCATTTACATTTTATGCCAAAGAATAGCTATAACCAAAATCCCTGTACTATGTTGTACATTTAAAGATCACCTAAATAGTCTGAAAGAGGATCAAATGTCAATAATACCAGTCTTGCCAGTTCTTGGATATTAAAAAGAAACATGTGCTTATTGGGCTACTGTATGTAAAAAAAAACACTGCATGTATTTCGTTTTTGAAGTATTTGTATATTTTCATAAAATAATGAGTAAGCATGGATGGCAATAACTATACACAATAACTCCATATTTGGAAATGAAACAAAGTAAATCTTTCTCTCATGCCTCTAGAAAAGAAGCAAATGCCAAGAATACTAACAAAAAACAAAGCCAATCTATTTCCATACACATTCACATTGTGTCAGGCTGGAAGGAAAGAAATGCTCCTGTTTTGTGCTAATTATCTCTCCGCACTGGCATTGCTGAAGGTAGGGGAGGAATGGATCGGATTCAGCCTTTGCCAGCTCTGGGACCTTCCATCTGGGCTGGTCCCTGATAATTGCCCCTTGGCTGCGAATACACAACCCCCACTTCACACTTAGCCACAATAAGAGGCTGAGCAGAGTAGCCCTGCAGGCAGGCCGACTTCAACCAACCACTAGTGGCATCATCATTAAATCCTGCCGAAGGTAGCCATAGCAACCGCCTGCTGAGGCTCCTCTACCACACTCAACATCTCCTAATCAGCTACCATGTGAAATGCAAATTCAGACAGTCTGAAAATTAGTCAAGAAGAATGGGGATGAAGATGCAGATACGTGAAATATTCATGTGCATCACAGCAAAAGCAGACAGTCTGAATGACACAATAAAGAACAACCTATGACATTTTTGCCATCTTTCACATTATTGTTTACACCTAGCTCTACCATCTAGACCACAGATTTTAAGCAATCTGCACTGACACATTTATATATACATTACTGGAAATGTGAAGTATTAGAAGAGATTTTTGAACAATTAGAAAACAAAATAAAAAAATAAGTTTGCTCCACATAAATTTTAATCCAAAGCAAATATTAAAAAGAAAAACTGAAATTTTGCAAAAGATTTCTCTCCCAATATCCCCCCTCCCCCATCCATTTCCAAATTTGGTTCTATACTGATGCCAAAACAGAACTTTCCCATTAAACCTTTAAGAATGCTTTTTAAGCACAAATCAAATAAGGTCATCCAGCAATTGCTATGGGATATAATTTTCTTTTAAACACGTTTGCATTTATTACTACAAGTAATAACAAGTTTTACTGATTTATGAAATAAGAAATATATTATTCTGCATCAGTTTACAAGTGTATTTTCCTTTTTTATAAATGCCTAAAGGAGGGAATAAACCATTGTATTGCTCTTGAACTGAGCGTTAGAGCGGCATTCTTCCATTTTCCCCATTTCACCATCTTCTGCAAATGGCCAAGCTAAGATCCACTCAGCTGATCGGGATAAAGTTGCAATTTACTAGCCTAACTGAAATCACTTAGCCTTAGTGCAAGGATGTTTGTCGCAAAGAAAATCTAAGCCAAGTACAGTACAGGATAATCTGACAGTCCCTTTCCCCCATTGTAACTTAGATAACAGAAAATAACGCTACAGGTAAATTTATGATGACTAACTTTTATTCCTCTAATATAAAGCAAAATACAAATAGTTGCAATGAAAGCAAACACCTTTCAATAGGGATCCAATATTCGAGCATTATCTTATCTCATAATTCTTCTGTTGTTCTTCAAATCAAAAGACTGTCAATAGTTTGAACAAAACAGAACCCACCTCTTCTGAGTAGTGGTCAGAAGGAAGAGGAGGATAATCACATTGTTCGATCTTTTTACAGAGAGAATATAAGTTCATTTTATCACCATAGAATGGACTTTGGAGAGCTGCCATCTAAGGAAAAAAAAGAGGAGAAACCAAACAAAAGATTAGTTCTGATGAAATAAAAGCATAGCAATATGGTGTTTGAATGAGAAATTAGATTTACTACTTTTAAGACCATGCAAAACTAGCTCTTTAATCACTCCACCTTAAAAAAGATTCCTACATTTGATTTGCATTATACCATTCAAATAATGCCAGCAGACTGACCAGGATATGTTCTACTAAAACATAAATGAATAAACTTCACTAATCTATAGACCTTTCAATGTTTCAACCTCTGGTCTCTGCTTAGAAGTAGATATTTGTGATGAGCACTGAGTACGATAAAACATGGATCCATCCAATTTTTATGTCATTTACATAATTCAGTCCCTAAGAAAAAGAAGTTACCTTTTATGCAATGTTGAAACACTTTAACAATTAGCACTTGCACAATATTATGTACCATCAGTAATGTAAGAACAGAAATAGTGAATGGAAAGACCAACATAAGCTCCAGCTTTCCTGTGTTGGCACATGGTCAGGTGAAATCACTGTTTCTAAGTTTCAGCATGAAACTGATTTTTTTTTAGGCATTAAGTGAAAGAGACACAGGCTATCTGAAGCTTGCTTTGTGATGTATAAAAGTTCTGATATTACCATCTAAAGTTACACAACAAAACAGCCCAGATTTGTAATGCTAAGAAATTAAATTGCAGATGATTTGACATTTTGAATCCATTCACATTTTCATTACCAGTGCAAATAAAGCACACTTGTTTACCAAGAGAGGAATGCACAATTGTTGTTCAACCACAGCAACTAAAACATATACCTTAAGTGTTACAATTTGTAATTACATTTCTAACTTAGGGTTATCTTCTCTTGAGATCCAAGTGAGATTTTGAGAGCTGAAAACTGCAATTTTGTGCAAGATCTCATGCACACAATCTATACTTCTATGTTTGCATGCATAATATTTATGTAAAACATTTCCCCGCACTTGCTTTTTGTTTGCTAGCCTCAGTATCTGGGCAGGGTACAACTACCTACCAGGATCCCCACTGACCATTGAGTTTTGTAAAGCTTTGCTAGGATTTATTCTTTCCTTTATCTAATGCAAACCAGGTTGGTAAAGGAACTGAAATCTTCTCTTGAAAATGTAAGCAAATTATGCAAATAAAAGGTGTTGGAATAAAAAAATGACTAATATATGGAAAAAAAAGGTATGCCAACAGAGGAACTCTTATTTTTACTGTTAGAGAGGTACAATGATCAATCCATTGCATTTGATAGAACATCAGACAAAATAATGATAAACTTAAATTTCACATATTGAGATAAAAGTTTCACCAACATATTAGTCCAATATCTACAACCCAATATTTTTGCTGTTCTACTTTTGTAACTATTAGAGTACTACAAAGTGTTGTACATAAAAAAAGTCAAAGTTTTGAAAGCTGTTAGTGCTGTTCACATTTTGTGGTAAGGTTTTTTTAAAAGCTAAAATCCACTATTTTGAGCTATTCCCAACTGCTCAATGAATTGATCTAAATTTTGATCACACTGTGTAATGCAATGAAATGTGTGGCAACACAGATTTGTCCACCCCACCAACAGTCATATAAATTCAGGAATTTTAAATAATAACTCTTCCGAATAAACTTGAATAATACCTGCAAGATAAAAAGCTGCAGGGGTTTTAGAGTTAACTTGTCCCATGTTAATAGAACTTAATTTCTCAGGTTTGGCCCCTTCATCTGCTTGTTTTGCAGGGAAAATAGTTTTTTGAAAATGATCGTACAACTAACGAGAAAGTCACATATGCAGTGGTCTAGCAAAGATATTCCTTTTCCTGAACTTGAGATCACTATAACAATAATAAAATACTAAGAATAAACTTTGGCTTTTCCACGCAAGTCACTTTTTGTGATATTAACATAGTGGAATGGAATAACCTTTCAAAGAATGCCCTGCAAAAATGTAAATGCAGAAGACGCAATTAGCAAGAGTCCTATCCAATTTTGGTTACTAGTGAGGAAAAGCAACAAATATGCATGTGACAATGTTACAACTAAATCTGAAAGATGATAAAGTTAAAGAAGATTGCTCTAACCTTGTTGTTTAGACCTTTTACATTTAAGGTGTGAAATCAATACAGAGGTAAAGTCTACTTATCACAAAGCAGCTAAATTTCATTGATCTGCAACATTAACTGCTTCTATCTCTACAGATGCCGACTTGCTGAACATCGCTAGTTTTATTTATTCTAACTTCTGCTTATTTGCAGAATAGTTAAAAGGGAGTTAATTATCCAGAATTTAGTGTTAAAATACTTTTGTTATTGTTCTTATATACAAATGACAGAGGAACAACAGATAAAGGGCATTCACGAGAATGAACATGCTTAATTTCTACAGGAGATACAAATTAAACTGACACTCCTGCCTATGTCAGGATAAATACCTGTTTAATAACATGATATGTGTTAATTATATTGACATCACCTCTTGTAATGAAAATTAATTATAAAAAGTGTAGAGTTTCATTCCATTAAAACTCAGGTATAGGTCAGATTTTGAACAAAATTTTACGTTCTGAAACATGAACCCTTTTACTTCCACTTCCACAATCTAACCTCTCTCAAGTAGACACTTTTTGAAATATCAGGGAAATGAGCTTTTGCAGAATTGGCACACAAACGGAGACAACAACCAGAGCAGATCAGTTATGGTTACACTGATAGCAGGGCAAGGTTGATGGACTTAGTGGCTCACAACTGCCTCTATTCTCTGATGTTCCCATATTCCTTTACTATATATGATTTGCCCTCAAAGTCTGGTGGTATACAGCAACTTGCCCCATTTTCTCAAATATCACAAGCTCGTTTTCACCATTGGCTTCCACTTTAAGCTACTTGTCATGCAAAACATTGATAAAGTTCAAGTTTCACTAAAGGCTGTTGACATTAGAAAATAGCAACTTGTGGCACCTCAGTGTAATTACCGAGTTCAAGGTTCTCAATTATGTCACCTGAACTCAGAAACTAATCCTGAAAACTGCCATAGGTACAATTCATATTGAATTCATTGAACCATACAAATAAAAATCTTTTGAGTTTTATTGCTAGAATGAACAGACTTTTCCATAATGTAAAAACAAAATAACCCACACTGCTTAAAAAAAGCAGTTACTAATGAAATAGTTTCTCAGCTTTGGTTTCACATAAACTACTAATGTGGTAACAATATACAAACTGCTGAGAAAGACTCAAAATAGGATAAATATTGAAAACTTTGTTTTGAATACAGCAAAAAATACACAGGAAAATATGGGTGAAAATGTTAAAACATCCTATTAACATAGTCTTTTACCTCTGACAGGTTCTGCATCATCCCATCGTCATGACTAAACTATATTTAATTATCGACTATTATACTGTCAAACGTGGCAGCCAAGGTAAGCAGGATAAGATCCGCAAATGCAATGGACAACAACTATTTATCTGTATTTGGTTTGATGGTCATGGCAAATGGGAATGCCCTGTTTTAAAAGGCTAGCTAAACAACAGTATCAATATGACAATTCACCTTATGAACAGCACCTTCAACAACACAGCCAACCCTCACTGACTCATCAGTTCTCAAATGCAATCCTGAAATGAATATAAGAAAGAGCAGCAGTAAGCCATGTGGTCCCTCAAGCTATTTCAACTAGACAACAGGATTACAGCTGTTCCTATGCCTCGTCCACTTTGCCATCCAATCCACATAACCTCCAAACTCAACCTCAAATATACACAAGTAGAAAATTTAAGATTTATAACTTTCTGCATAAATAAATTTTTCATCTCAGACTAAATTGGCCAACTCCTTATTCTAGACTCTCCAGTCAGTAATAACAAAAAATGAGTCTAGACACCTGCCCTGTCAATCCCTCCAAGAGAATTCAAATATTTCAGTGAGATTACCTCATTCTCCTATGCTCCCAAGAATGTATTCTAACCTCACTTAATTTATTTTCACAGGGCAACTCTACCATACAGGAATCAACCTTCTGAATTTATACTATACCAAGGTACTGTTCTAAAAGCCAAAAACAAACATCTTACACACAAAAAGAGAAAATAATACAAACAGAAACAAGTAGTATCTGTGAAGAGAGAAACAAGATCAGTGTTTCAGTTCAATGAAATTTTGTCAGAAACCCTAATAAAGGTTATCAACCCAAAAAGTTCATACTCTGTCCACAGATGCTCCCAAAAAAAGGGAAGGAATTTTATTGCAAACATATTACTTTCATTGAGGAAGGGATAATGAAACTTCACACTCTATTTCAAAGGAAATCTCACCAAAGCTTTCTAAAAACTCAACAAGACTTCCTTGGTTTTCATACTCCCCATCCTCTTCCCTGAAATGCCAGGATATCAACTGCCATCCAAATTGCTAACATCTGCACTAAAATCTTTCCATACACCAACATTTATTAGCTTCAAACTATTTAAAACAATCATATTTTATTTTTCATCATAGAAAAGGAATGATTGCAAATCATGCTTCCTCAATATGAAGACTCTGCATCTTCCATTTCACTTTCCCATCTGGTTTGGTGACTTTGTTGTACTTGGTTGATAAAATAACAGAAACTCATTCATTAAACTCATGAATATAAATTGCAATAGCTGACAACCTATATACATATATTTTACTTAGCAAAACTAGCAACAGAGTACAAACCTGGAAACAATTCACTCAGTTAGTTCATCTCTAATTTAAGTCAACCCAAATACAGTGGATTTTGGTTAACTGGGCCAGCCACTTATTTGAGACAACTTTAACAGAACCAAAAAAAAACTAATAGAGAAAATAGCTGGGATTCATTTCATTTGGGACACTATGCTGCTTAACTGAGACAGAAGACTGTTGCTAAACAGTTTCTAACTAAAGCCAGTTGCGCACATTTGTGTGGCCATTAGACACTAACCCGTTCATAGAGCAAACAGCTTTCAAATAGTATCAGTTGTGTTTGTTTGTGTTCAGAAAGCAGTGATTTTTACCACTGATATTTTGGTGATAAATAAACAGTAAGACAATTCAGAACTGTTTTGCTAATTGTGATTTCAAGCATCCAGACTTGGAGATGCCAGAGATAGCCAGGGATGAAAATGAAACTATTTCAGTACTACAAGAAGTTAGGACCTATGAAGAATTTGAAGGTATTGAAAATCATCTTGAATGTTACAATGAAATTGAAGATTTGAAGGATGCAATCATCAAAAGCATTGTATGAATGTAGTCCATTACTTCCACTAGGTGTCTGTGCTGATCTTATTCATTTAGTCAGTCAAGAGAACGTGGCAGAGTACGCTGGATGAATTCCTCCATCGCTAACTATTAGGAACTAACACAATTTTATAGTACTGTAGTAGCATAAGTGTGTTCTAGTTTGTTCTGTATTTCTTTTAAATACATAATTTGTTAGTCATTTAAGTGATAGCTTGTCTTTTTATATATCTTTTTAAGTAGTTCCATGAAACTTTGGTTAATTGGGGAGCCAACTAATTGTGCCAAAGTGTACTAATCCCGATGTGTCTCAATTAACCGCAATCTACCGCACTTAAGTAACAATCAATGTGGCATTTTATTAATCCCATTTTGAAAATCCAGAAAAAGTAAATCCACTAATCCCTCCTATCTATCCTGCTAATTATACTTTCAAAAAACAGATCTTGTTGGAAATATTGAACGTGATTTTCCCTTCATAAATTTTTGCTTTCTAAGCTTAAATGCACTACCAATGATGAGGTAAAAAGAAGTCACTGTTGATCCTGTCAACTCAAGGGGGATGTAAATGACAACCCCGGATGTTCAGAAATTCACATTTCCAGATTCTTCTCAAGCTATGATAGTGGACCTGGAGTTGGGAATAAAATTTTCTGACATTTTATTGCTGAGTCTATTGTTAAAGTTTTAGTCCTTCATCTCACCATGTTCCACCCCCTGCCCAAGTTCATTGTGAGTGTAATAAATGGAACTAGTCTTCAAAGCTTGATGAAACAAATATTTGATTGACAGAACTCAATAAAAATAATTTGCCGATGTACCATCAGCTGCCAAGTGAACCTTACAAAATTGAAGCAGTAAAATGATTCTCATTTTATTCTCATCAAAACACTTCCAACAACTGTGAATTTGAAAATCTATCTGAATTAGTACCCACATCAATACAAATGGTGGTGATACACATCCCTCATTCATAGCATTTAAAAATGACACTCACATGTAGAAGTATGATCTTGAATGACATGGTCAAAGTTTTAAAGTGTGTTTTAAAAGACTTATCAGGTTTGTTATTGACCAATTAGAACAGATACAGTTCAACTCTTCAGTCAAATAAAAGCCAACCCATTTGTTAAATGCTCCCATCTTTTTGCAAAATATGTATTCCTCTATGTTTTTCTCAGGACTTGCACATCTTAATTTCTACATGAGCATTAAAATAGTATTACCATACAATTTCTAACTCTCTCTAGTTCAGTCAGTCCTGCCAATAATCATGAACCTTCAGAATTATACTATTGGCAGAAGGCTGAATCAGAGAAATTTACATCAATATATTCCTACAAAAATTAAAAAGTGACATTTTTATTATGCCAAACAAC
Source organism: Hypanus sabinus (assembly GCF_030144855.1). NCBI lineage: Eukaryota > Metazoa > Chordata > Chondrichthyes > Myliobatiformes > Dasyatidae > Hypanus > Hypanus sabinus. The sequence goes on from NC_082716.1 coordinate 71,400,799, forward strand.
AGAAATTCATGGTAGGTTGTTGGTACTACCAGTGATTACTGTTTGGAAAGAAAAGAAATGCTTATGTTACAATTAGTCTATGTTCTTGCTTTAAAGTGAAGCACTTATGCCCAAAATGAGCAACCAGAATACTGCAGAAAAGGTAACTTAAATTTCAGAATTTACATTAGTCAAAATAATTGTTTTTAGGTGAATATTCACACAATCACAAAAATAGCTATTACTTTAATGTTTTTACATTTTAAATATTACTCCAAAATTAGTTAGGCAAAGTCCAAGATTAGTTTGTTGCCATATCAATTGTGTGGACTATAACACATGTGTTGCTTTAAGCAGAAAAAGCATAATCCTCAAGATAATATTTTGTTGATGGTAACACTGTCCTTGGGATTCAGTAGTACTACCCTTTAAATCCCTTAACATGGACAGCATCAACACTGCAATGTGTGCAGTGGTGCCCTAAAGTCAGTCACCCTTTTCTGCATGTGCTAATAAGTTTGATTTTCAAAGGACAATGTGTACATTCCCCAGACACGCAGACCTTCTGCGAAACACGCAGACCATCCTGTGCTACTCAGTGAGCTTTAGCAGGGACAGGACAAGTTGAAAATGGCTCTCATCTGTCGGCTGCTCTTTGAAACGTATCTTTAACTGTTTGTTTCCCAGAAATAATACTTACATCTGAATCGACAAAGAACATCTGTCATTAAACTGTCCCAATGACATAATTCTCTAATATCACTAAACTTTAAAGTGAATCTTCAAGAAATAACACTGCTAACCTTTCCACTACATGCCATTAAACACAGTAGTCCATAAAACATTTTAAAATAGAATTAACAGCCGAGAAGCATATGCAATAAAGAGTTAAAATGGACCTATTTTCATGCATCTTCTGCTTTGACAGATGAAAAATGTCAACTGTCCTGTTTTTATTTTCTAGCTTTTGCACTATTCATCTGGTTCATTAGTGCATATCGCTGCTGCCCCTGACAGCTGCTTGCCCTCTCTTCCCAGCAGCTGAATTTTTCAGGCTAATTTGATTCTCCTCACTGAGACGATCACTGAAATGATTGACTTGCTCCCTGACCTCAAGGGTCCGACTTTTCTTATTAGTATTCTGGATATGTTCAAGGTAAGGGAGCATCCTGTCTGTCTTCAGGGCTGGTGGCTGCACTCTCTCTTTTACTGTAAGGCACCAACCTACAACCTTCTAAGGAGGCAACTGCTGCTCTGTACAATGAAGGAAACATGTAAAACCTCATCTTCAGATGTCAAGGTCCGTGTAGATGAGTAACTGATTTATATTATCAATTTATGCAAATAATTTGTGACACTGAACAACAAGGCATTAATTAATACTAGGAATTATTCTATTGCATGATGTTCCCAGACTAGTTGCCGAAACGTTTTACAATTAAATCATCTTCATTTAAAACTTGGTACCACTCATTCTAATATAAAATCCAATTCAATATTTATTACCATTATTCGACAATAACTTTATGCTGCGTAACAATAAAAAAATGTTAGGCAATTCAATTGCAATATACTTTTGTCTCAACCCTCTCACTGCCTCTCCTAACGTTATGAAAATTAGATTAATCTTTTCTGCTAGAAGCACAATTATGACCATTTCTGTGTTGTTTAGTAATAGTGTGGAAGTTCAACTGGCATTTCCTTGAGTCAGTCATGTGATGCTAATGTGATTTCTGCATCAGAGCCCCACAAAAAACAAATTTCATCATGTAGCAGTCCTTTTTGAGTATTACATGGGAACATTTTTTCATCATTGGATATTCCCACTGCCACTTAGCTAATTTAGGGGAACTCAATTTAACTAGAAACATCTCATTAAATCCTAGCCCCTGCCTCACAATGAATCTACTCAACAGAACCTCTTCCCCATCCACCCCAGAATAAACACCCAGCAGTATCAAGGAAGCACTCCCATCCCCTGATCTCATCTCCAGCCCATTCCCCAACTCCCAGAACATTGCTGATGCTGTCACTCCCCTACAACATTGTGAGATTCCTTCCATCTACACTCATGAGAGCAGCATTGGATTGTTCTTGTTTCCTCCTTTGTACACTCAACTCCTATTTCAACATATCCAACACAGTTGTTATGCCAACTCATATCCCCCACACAAATGGTACATTGAGAAAAGCTTTAAGTATGTATTGCATAATCTGCATTAAAAATTACTAATCCAAATACATATTGAAACAAACAACAAGGTACCTGGTTTTGAATTACATTGTCAGTAATGAAGCTAGTATTCAAGACTAATCTGGGCCACTTTCTGTCTGTGAACTTGGGATATATAGCTATGGCAAAAGGGAACCAATATCCAGCTTCAGACAACAATAATGAAATTAATTTTGTTGTAATGAAGTAAATATGCAGCATCACAGTGCCACAATATCAGAGTCAGGATGTGAAGCCACTAAAAATTTATTATAACCTGCTCCTATAGTACAAAAGAGAGATGGTCCTATGTAGCCAACCAACACATTGTTAATTGAATTTAATTGAGTATAAAAATACTTTTCTCATCTATAATTGATGAGTGATCTTTGTGCCAATAAAAATAGAATATTATTCCTGATATTATGCCCAAAACTCAAATGTATACAGTTACTAAATTTAATAACAACTTCTTCAGGAACTAAAAACAAACATAATTGCATAATTTACTAATTTCAGCTCCACAACATAATTTTAATAGTCTTTAAAACAAAATTGTAACACATTTAATCGTTTGACATCATTGTCTTATTTTTCTCCACTGTGACCTGGGCAATAACCTCCTCCAACTGCAACAAAACTCCACATCAGCCATTTAGTTTAAAACTGAATGGATTTTCTAAAAAAAATTAATCTCACTTGTTCTTTAGGTTTAGACAATGGGAGAGGGAATTATATACTTCCATCTAAATCTTGTCTGAATAATCCTCATCACATAATCTCACAAAAAGATACCAATGACTGCCAGTTATTCAGAAGGACAATTCTGATCATGTCCTCCAATTAATCCAAATGCAAAATCCTTTACCTGGTAATTTGAAATAAGCAAACAATTTTGAATAATACTTACCTTTTTTGTACTTGGGACTAAAGAGTAGATTTTCATACAAAAGCACTGACTGTATACATATGTTCATCCTTGACCAGAATATTTTAGTTTGAACTAGGCATGCATGGCAATATCTCCAGTCAGTTATTATTTTCTCAAAACTGATGCCACTGAGTAAGCCAGCAGTCTTCTATAGCTAGAGAGCAAGAATCCATGAATTTTGAAAGAGCCAATCTCAGCAGAATGACCGAAGTTTGACAACTATAGATACTGCTCACAGCATCAGCACTGTTTATAATTAGCAGTTTAAAAAGTATCTGCAGAATTAAATAAAAATAGCATTCTGCCATGGAGACAACCCATTAAACCAAACCACATAAGCAGGATTGCTCTATTCATTCACACTCCCAGATCTGTATTATTGACAAATCAGCTGGATCTCAAGTACCCATCAGAAAAGGACTGTTTTTGCAAAACACTGGTTGTACTTAATACAAGAAACAAAACGCAGCAAAAATATAAAGCACTGATGATTTTACACCATTTAAAGACTCCAATAAATCTGGCTACCTTACACAACAGAAAAGCTAATTGCATTGTGACCACTATCACTTTCAATCACTTTTATAATTTTGTATTTTCACTATCTGCATTTTGTTTAATTTTATAAAATCAGAGAGGTATTAATATTATAAATGCAAAATAATTCTTGTGAAGTCAACCATTCTGGGTTGACATCCGTTTAACTATGGCATACTGCCTTCAGGAACATAAAACCAAAACCAAAATTTCTCATAAGAAATTTCTTTTTGCATGAACTGAAGAAAGTGATACATTTAACTAACAAAAAAGCTAATATTTTTATAGGATTATCTCCACACAAAAAATGTTGTGCTGCAAATTTTATAGCAATAATCGTAAGGGGTTTTGGCCCTTTAAGGTATAATTTTAAAACACTTTTTCACCACAATATACCACAGCTGAAAACCAGAACAGTGAAACACTATATTAAAGTGCAGTGCTTTTATGTATGAATGATCAATTATGCGAGAACAAGTAAATACAATTACTTTGATAGTCTAAAAAGTATAAAACTACAAAGAAGTATAAACAAAATGTAAGTTATGCCAACTATAAGATCAATTTATCTTTAAAGAGTTTCATTTCCTCTTTGGCAAAGAAAATAATCTTCATGTCAATTTATATTTCTTTGAGGCCATTGCTTGTCATCAATTTCTGATAAAATGCTAAATACAGTTTCTAATTTTGCCCACATTAAAATCTATACGTAGTTATAACTAAAAAGCTTAATAAATGTACTTTTATATTCAATGTTAAGCTGATGTTGTCCATCAGTATGAACTGGCGAATCAGCAGTGCAGGTAGTTAGAAAGAGCACTCCACCAAAAGGTAAGGCAGAAGTAACAATGCACTGGATTATCACACTTATCCCTGCTCTGGATAGCAGTAACTAATGGTGAAGGTTTAGAATAGTTATTTAAAAGAATTATGGTGATGGTGACAATACATCTGTGTGTCATCTTAAATTAATCTTCCCAGAATTGCTTGGAAAAGTTGTGCTAAGAAAGCATTTACCAAGCAAAATGCTTGCCAGGGTTTGGACGAGTCTTAACACAAGTTGGCTGGTATCCAAACATTGAACACACCAGGATGTCAGAAAATTCAATCTCACATCGAAGGGAAAGACAGAGGGCAAGATAAATACTGCTGTGTCACCCAGCAATTAACACACTGTTCACTAATCAAGAAACACAGGGGTGCAGTCATAATTTGGGCAGCCTAGTCTTCCTGGCTAATGACTACTATTATTATACAGGCTGGGAGGGGGGTGGCGGTGAAACTAGTACAAAGCAAATGTTCAGGAAGAAACACTTTTATTAGAAACTATGACTGTTCTCTTTAAAGAAAAATTAGGATTACTTGCATATCATCCTGTATTAAGAAAATGGTGGGCCCATTCCCTGAACTACAGCAATCAATTTAATATTTTTAGTAGAGGCTTGATACAAACTGAGTGGGGCTGCTAGATCCAGTTAGAGTACAGTTAATAACCTGACAAATACTAACAGTAGGTAATCTTTCCTCAAGTCTGTTCCAATGTTAAGTATGCTGTAACTGACAAGATCTACTTTTCCAGACAATCCACATATCCTTTGATCTCTAATTTCCAAAGAACAACTTTACTCAGCCTCTTCCCACTAGACCTCAGTCCCAACAATCAATCTGGTGAAGTTATGATTTTTTTAGATGTGGAGACCAAAGCTGTAAATAACTCCACATTGTCCCTTAATATAGTTAACCTGTTCTTATTCCCCTCCACAAACTTGCCGAGTTCCTCCAGTATTTTATGTTGTATTACTCAAGATTTCCAGTATTTGCAGACTCTCTTTTGTTTACATTTAATCTGCTAGCTCTTTGTATATTCACTTAATTGGACTATATATCATTACAGTTTCTGTGTCCTCTGCACAAATTCAAACTTGGATACATTACATTTAAGTCTATTCATCCAAGTTATGAATGCATCCTTCAAATGGTACAGCATCCACTGATCATTCTGGTACCAGATTCAGATTAATTTATCACATGTACATGCATGTGATAATGCATGATGTACATTAACATTCTTAGGTTGTGCTGGAGCAGACGGCAAGAATAACTACATATTCAACACCAACATAGCATGCCTAGAATACTCAGGAAAGCAAGCCCCTTTCTCCTTCCCATAAGACCATAAAAACATTGGAGCAGAATTAGGCCATACGGCCCACTGACTCTGCTTCGCCATTCCATCATGGCTGATTTATTATCCCTCTCATCCCCTTCTCCTGCTTTCTCCTCATAACCTTTGACACCCTTACAAATCAAGAACCTATCAACCTCTAATTCAAATAAACCCAATGACTTGACTTCCACAGGTGTCTTTGGCGGTGAATTCCACAGATCCATGACCTTCTGGTAAAGAAATTCCTTCTCATCTCTGTTCTAAAGCGATATTCTTTTATTTTCAGTTTCTGCCCTCTAGTCTGAGAACTCCCCACTATAGGAAACATCCTCTCTATGTCCACTGTATTTAGGTCTTTTAATATTCAATAGGTTTCAATGAATTCCACCCCCCCCCCCCCACAATTCTCCTGAACTCCAGTGAGTACATGCCCAGAGCCAAATGCTCCTCATATTAGCTCTTTCATTCCTGGGATCATTCTTATGAACCTCCTCTGGACCCTCTCCAATGTCAGCACTCCTTTCTTAAAGGGGCCCAAAAGAGCTCACAAAGTGCGGTCTGACAATGCCTTATAAAGCCTCAGCATTATAGCCTTGCTTTTATACTCTAATCCTCTCAGAATGAATGCTAACACTGCATTTGCCTTCCTTACCACAGATTTAACCTTTAAGGAAATCTGCATGAGGATTCCTAAGTCCCTTTGTACCTCAGATTTCTGAATTTGTTATTCACTTAGAAATAGTCCACACCTCTATTCCTTCTACTATGGTGCATGACATACAATTCCCAATAGTGTGTTCCATCTTCCACTTCTTTGCCCATTCTTCTACTATGTCCAAGTCCTGCAGACTCCCTGCTTCCTCAACACTACCTGCCCTTCATTATCAGCAAACTTGGCCGCAAAGCCATCAGTTCTGTCATCCAAATCCAAAGAAGTGGTCCCAACACTAACTCATGTGGCACACTACTAGTCATTGACAGTCAACAATATCATCAGCTCTTACTTTGTTTAGCAGTTTCATGTATGGCACCTTATCTAAGATCTTCTGAAAATCCAAGTAAGCAACACCCATTAATTTTCCTTTGTCTATCCTGTCTATTATTGCCTCAAAGAATTCCAGCAGATTTTGAAGTTCAAAGTAAATTTGAACCCTTAAGAAAACCATGCTGACTTTAGCCTATTTTATCATGTGTCCAAGTACCCTGAAATCTCATCCTCAATCTCACCAACCACTGAAGTCAGGCTAACTGGCCTATAATTTTCTATAATTCATCTATACAGACAGGGAAAGTCCCCCAACCTCATAACAGGCCCCCATGCCTCCATATTCCAGTCTCCAGTTTCTGGCCATCAGGTTTTGAATTCCAGACTTATGATTGACATTCAAGCTTTGAAGTTTGGTATTGACCCCCAGACTAGTTGATGACAGGACGCTAAACTCCTGCACCCAAACTCTGCATTTACTGCCTCACTGATCCTCATGCCTCCTGCTTGCGTGGACATCTGCTCCCGGGACCCACCAACCTGGGACAGCGAGGACAAACAAAAGAAAATCTGCAGATGCTGGAAATCCAAGCAACACACACAAAATGCTGGAAGAATGCAGCAGGCTAGGCAGCATCAATAGAATAGAGTACAGTCGCTGTTTCGGGCCAAGATGCTTTGGCAGGAGTGGAGAAAAAAGGCTGAGGAGTAGATTTAGAAGGTGGGAGGAGGGGAGAGAGAAACACAAGGTGATAGGTGAAACCTGAAAAGGGAGGGATGAAGTAAAGAGTTGGGAAGTTGATTGGTGAAAGAGACAGTAGGCCATAGAAGAAAGAAAAGGGGCGGGGGGAAGCACTAGTGGGAGGCAATGGGCTAGCAAGGAGATAAGGTGAGAGAAAGAAAGGGGGGTGGGAAATGTTGAAGAACAGGGGAGTGGGGGGCACTTCCAGAAGTTCAAGAAATTGACGTTCATGCCATCAAGTTGAAGTCTACCTAAATAGACTACAAGGTGTTGCTCCTCAACCTAACTGGATCTTCATCACGACAGCAGAGGATGCCATTGATAGACATATTGGAATGGCAATGGGAAGTGGAATTAAAATGGGTGGCCACTGAGAGAACCCCTTTTTGCTGGGGGACATAGCACACATGCTTGGTGAAGTGGTCTCCCAACCTAAGTTCGGTCTCTCCGTTGTACAGGAGGCCACACCAGTAGAACGGGACACAGTAAAGGACCCTAACAGATTCACAGGTGGAAGTGTTGCCTCACCTGGAAGAACTACCATTCAGGGCCTTAAATAGTCCTTCCAGGTGAGGCCACACTTAGGTCGGAGGCTCTTTACTTCATTCACCTCCCTCCTTTCAGGTTTCACCTGTCACCTTGTGTTTCTCTCTCCCTTCTTCCCAACTTTTAAATCTATTCCTCAGCTTTTTTTCTCCAGTCCTGCTGAAGGGTTTCAGGCTGAAACTTCGACTGTACTTTTTTCTATAGATGCTGCCTGGCCTGCTGAGTTCCTCCAGCATTTTGTATGCATTGCTTCGGCATCCAAGAATATCCTTTGGCACATATCTATATTGCTGGCCTTCAAGCACAAAGCGGAGGCCCAGACTGCAGATGTCCTTTGTCCCGTGTCCATGTCACTGGCCTTTGAACATGGAGAACAGTCCTAGACTATGGCCTGACCTTTAACTCCACATTCCTGTCCCTAAATCCTAATATGATCCCTAACACCCTAGCATTCAGCTTCCAAGAGGAAACGACTATCAGTTCATGCAAACACCATCATGCAAGCTAGCATTATCACCTTTTATTTTTGCTGTATCCTTGCATATTCCTATCCTTCCTTTCTTTCCAGTTCTTGATTTGTTTCATGCCATTGTTCCCCAGTCTTACCACTTACATAAACCTTGTGCAAATGTGTTTTCTAGATACCAATTTACTCTTTAAAGACCATGAGGTTTCTCATAGTCAAAACATATGCGGCTTTAAAAAAAGAGCTGAGTTGCATTCTTCAGTTTGTGCTATGCCCTCAAACGAATTTCACAATACCTAGAGAAAGAATATTCTATATGTTTGCAGCAATAGGACATCAATCATAATGAAAATTGTAGACATACTCACAACTTCTATTATTTTTTTCCTGATGCACCTATTTTGATTCAGAACAGATTTAATTTCTTTGAGTTAACATAGAATCCATATTCACCTGGTAAATTTTCCAACAAGCCTCAAGAGAGGTTTAATGATCATTTATAAATGCATACATCAATTGGAATTTGTTGAATGTAGTTTATAGTTTACACTCCATGTCACAAAATCTAAACACTTTTTTTTATTTAGCTTTGGGACTAGTAGAAGGTGGTTTAATGTGATTTCAGTGAGTATTGAAATCACAGTTACAACATCTTATGTAGAATCCAGGATTAACACCCAGTTTATAGATAGTCAAAAAACTTCAGCTTGTATTGACCCTGAGGGTACATTCAAAAGTGGTTTTGGCAAGATCCTGTGAGATACAAGTGGTGAAGTTCTTAACTCTTAGCAAAATGATATGTTTGCTTTACCAAAATTCGGAAACCCAATGACTGAAGGGAGGAAGTTATCAGATAATAATTGGAATCTGGGCCAGAATAATAGGCAACAAAAAAAAAAGCCTTCAGTAGAGCTATTTTCTAGAATTTAATTTTACCTGAGGATGAAGTATCTCATTCCAGAAACTGCCAGAATCTGTACGAACAGAATCTTAGAAAGATACTGCACAGGAAAAATCTCTTCAGCCATTGAATCCGCACCATCAATCACCCAGTTGCACTAATACAAAATTAATCAATTTTTAAAAATTCTCTTTCCTGGATCAACTCTGGCCAGATTCTATCACTTACCTAGATACCCAGGGTAATGTGGTTAATTAACCTAGCAACCTGCGTATCTTTGGGAAACTAGAGCTCCCAGAGTAAATATCCAAACTCCACATATTCAGCAGCCTTGGTCTATGGTGCTGTAAGGTAGTACCTCTATTGAAACTTACAAGTGTCAAACACTAAAAGTTAAGAAAAGTTATTTAAGTTCAAAGTAAAATTTATTATTAGTGTACATACATATCACCACATACAACCCTGAGATTCCTTCTCTGCGGGTATACTTACCAAGTCTATAGAACAGTAACTTTAAACAGAAAACATCAAGAACTGTAAACTGTAAACGAACTGTGCAAAACCAGATAAGTAAATAGCAACAACCATGAAATAACAAGGTAAAGAGTCCTTAAAATGAGACCATAAGTTATGAGAACACCAGAAGTAGAATGAGTGAAGTTATCCCTTTTTGTTCAGGAGCCTGATGGTTGAGAGGTTGTAACTGTTCTTGAACCTGGTGGTATAAGCCCTGAGCCTCCTGATGGCAGCAGTGAGAAAAGAGTATGGCCTGGATGGTGAGGATCTTTGACGATGGACGCTATTTTTCTAAGGCAATGTTTCATGCAGATATGCTCAATGATTGGCAGAGTTTTATCCATGATGTACTGCGCCAAATCTACTATGTTTGTAGGATTTTCTGCTCACATATTGGACATTGTTTGAAGAGAACAGAGGAAGTGTTATTTCCATAGACTACATCTTACCCACAGTATACAAAAAGTGAATTAAAAAAATATATAATCAGCATTCACTTTGATGGATACCAAATTCAAGGGTCCAATTTGCAGCTTCATTTTATTCATTACCGTCATTCTAGTGAACACCTGCATTATAGAAACTAAAAGAAATTGTTTTCCAGAAACAAAAAAATGGAACATAAATATACAAATCACTTTTGAAGAACAGTATCACCAAAAAAATAAAGAAAAAACACATTTATTTCACTGCTTTCTCAATATTATTACTGCATCTCAGGAAAATGCCATCACCATGTTAAGGTGCTTGTATTTTATCAGCTTACCTCATATAACAGACAACCTAGTGACCAGATGTCTGATTTGAAGTTGTATCCATTTTCGTGTATTCTCTCTGGGGACATGTAGTATGGCGTACCCACTGTAATGGAAAATAGTTTTACTTGTACACTATAAAATAAAATGCTTAAAAAGTTAATTCAAGCTTGGTGATTCCAATTATCTACCTCCTTATGCAAAAGCTACATTGCTCTGTGTCCCAAGTATATAAAAATACAGTACTGAAATATAGATATAATTAACTATTTCAGTGTTCGTTCTTACTATTTTTTCTGATGCATGAATTTTGATTCAGAATAGGTTAAATTTCTGTGGTTCAATATAGGATCCATATTCACCTGGTAAAATTCACCAGGTGTTGGATGGCTGCATGAACAGCTGGTGCATTCACAATTCTTGGGTATGTGACCACTGATGCCAGACAGGCAATCTCTGAAGAGAATTGATGATGGCTGGGGTCACTTGTCTTGCAAAGACACTGCCCAGAAGAAGTCAATGGCAAACCACTTTTGCAGAAAAATTTGCCAAAAACAATCACAGCCATAGCAAGACTATGATCGCCTCCATCATAAAATACAATAAATAATGAACGGATGAATGTTCTTATTAGCAGACAATTTTCCAGCTGTACACTCTTAGTCATCATTTTAAATGCACAAAAGAACAGAAATCAAACCATATGTTTATGTACTACAACATACAGGTTGCCAGAGCCGGTAATAAAATGATCCATTTAATGATCTTTAAATTGGAGTTCAAGGCTATTTGAAGAAGGTATGCATAGACTGAAGATGTTTTTTTTTGTAATTCAAATTTTTATTATTATTTATTCTTATTTTACAAAGCAGCACAGCATATCATAGAGCAGATACAGAAGATCTGTGATGCCTTCTACTGCATCTTTTTCTATTTTGGATTTCAAATGTTTAGAATCATTTTCTCCCTAGCTAAACAAACTTGAGTAAAAATACATTACCGCTTTGTTAGTAAGATTTACTGAACTGCAGGCATTTCTGAGAAAATTTATATTTAATTGTTGAAAATAATTTAGCAATATTCATTCACCCTAAGTAAAAGCGCCTTTGTAGCAATCCCTTTTACAATCCTACTGTATCATGCTCTGGTAAAGCAACTTGAATGCACAAGAACGTAAAAAGCTGTAGAGAGTAATGGACTCTGCCTAACATATAATGGATACATTGCCTCCCACCATTGATAATATCTATAGGAGGTGATGCCTCAAGAAGGCAACATCTATCAAAGTTACCCATAATCTGAGCCATGGCTTCTTTATACAGCGACCATCAAGTAGGAGGTACAGGCCAACTGGCAAAACCCTAATCTCTGCACTAAAATAGACTTCGCTTTTTTGTTCCAGTAAAACTTAAGTTTTAATTTAATATGTTTATTGTGAATATTACTTTTGAAATGCTATGTGTCTTTGATGATGTTGTTTATAAGATTTTCGTTGCATTTGTGCATATGAGATATGCACAATAAGATCAACTACAGACTAAAGAAGAAAGACAATGCATTGTTTTAAAATTATCTAATAATCTCCATTTCCTGTTTCTGCTAAAGAGCAAACTGTGGACTACAAATAACAAAATCAAGAGTGGGGTAAACAAAAAAAATCACAAAATAGAGTACATATACTGTAAAATCTTCATGTAACAATATAAAATCGCAGGATGGAGAGTACAGGTGAAAGAAATAATACTTATAGTAGGATTGAAGTCATGAAAGCTCAAATCACTTAATTTAGTTTAACAAAGTGATTTAATGTTTCATTCCTAATTCTGAGCACATATCAATGCTGCTTTTAAACAAAATATCTTCAACGACACTGTCTTTAAAGTTTAATTTCAAACTACAAGTCAGGTTGCTCACACTGTTGTTAATTTATCACCAATTATTCACTTTATCTATTGACTTTTCACTGTGAAAGTACTTAGCTCAATTCTATCTATACAATACCTATCACTTTCAAAAAAATGGCATGATCTGTGTGACTGTAATGTAGTAGTGGCTTATTTTTTTAAAGTTGTTTAGTCCTGCACATTTCAAATCATGAAATTCAGGAGCACCAGCAACAGAAATGATTTATCTGTAATAAAGATATCGAATCACATGTAAACAATTATTATGCATAAAATGTATTTAGCCCACTTAAGCAGCAAAGGATCAACAATAATCACTTTTGGTTATCATAAAATATGACACTAATAATTGGCAGCTAACAACATGCAGGCCTGTGGATGTGGAGAATTCACATGAGAATCCACAGGGGGCAGAGAAAACATTTCAGTATGCAGCTTCTCAGCTTATTGAAAGTCAAAATAATTCAAAACTAGCTTCAGAAATGTAAGATAGTCAAGCTGTTTGTTCTTCTATAAATCTGAAAAATTATGCTGCAATCAATTAAAATTTTAGATTAATTTCACAAGTATTAAGATTTAGTCAAAAACATTATATGAATGACAATACTATCATATACAGTTGCAAAAAAAGTTCATGAAACCTTTGCAATTACCGGTTTCCTGCATTAATTACTCATAAAATGCGGACTGATCTTCATCTAAGCCACAATAATAGACAAACACAATCTGCCTAAACTAAGAACACACAAACAATTGTACTTCTTCTTGTCAATACTGAGTACATCATTTAAACAATCACAGTCTACGCTCAAAACAGTCTGTGAACCTCTGAGGTAATGCCTTCCACAAGAGCTATATGGAGTCAGGAGTTCCAATCAATGAGTTGAAATTGGATGTGTGGGTTGCAGAAGTGCCCTGCCCTATATAAAAAATGACAAAGTCAGGATACTGACAGATCTTGCCCTTCTCAAGAAAGATCAGAATTAAAATCAGAATCAGGGTTATTATCACAGGCATGTGTCATGAAATTTGTTAAACTCAGCAGCAGGAGTTCAATGCAATACATAATATAGAAAAAAACCTAAAAAATAATACTAATAAGTAAATCAATTGCAGTATACGCATATTGAATAGATTAAAAATCATGAAAAAGCCGGAAATATATGCTAAAAAAGTGGGGTATTGTCCAAGGGTTCAATGTCTACTTAGGAAATGGACGGCAGAGGGGAAGAAGCTGTTCCTGAATCACTGAGTGTGTGCCTTCAGGCTTCTGTACATTCTACCTGATAGTTACAGTGAGAAAAGGGCATGCCCTGGGTGCTGGACATCCCTAATAATGTCCCTAATAGTGTCCTTTTCTGAGACACAGCATCTTGAGGATGTCCTGGGTACTTTGTAGGCTAGTACCCAAGATGGAACCGACTAAACTTACAACCTTCTGCAGCATCTTTCAGTCCTGTGCAGTAGCCCCCCACCTCATACTAAACAATGAAGCAATCTGTCAGAATGCTCTCCACAGTACATTCACAGTTTTGAGTGTATTTGTTGACATACCAAATCTCTTCAAACTCCTAATAAAGTATAGCCGCTGTCTTGCCTTCTTTATAACTGCAACGGTATGTTGAGGCAAGGTTAGATTCTCAGAGATCTTGACACCCAAGAACTTGAAACTGCTCACTCTCTTCACTTATCCCTCTATGAGGATTGGTATGTGTTCCTTCGTCTTACCCTTCCTGAAGTCCACAATCATCTCTTTCGTTTTACTGAGGTTGAATGCCAGGTTTTTGCTGCGACACCACTCCACTAGTTGGCATATCTCGCTTCTGTACATTGTCTCCATCTGAGATTCTACCAACAATGGTTGTATCATCAACAAATTTATAGATGGTATTTGAGCTATGCCTAGCCATACAGTCATGGGTATTGACAGAGTAGAGCAGTGGGCTAAGCACATACCCCTGAGGTGCACCAGTGTTGATTGTCAGCAAGGAGATGTTATCACTAATCTGCACAGATTGTGGTCTTCCAGTTAGGAAGTCAAGGATCCAATTGCAGAGGGAGGTAGCAAGGCTCAGGTTCTGCAACTTCTCAATCAGGATTGTAGGAATGATAGTATTAGATGCTGAGCTATAGTTGACGAACAGCATCCTGACATAGGTGTTTGTGTTGTCCATGTGGTCTAAAGCAGTATGAAGCGCCACTGAGATTGCATCTGCTGTTGTCCTATTGTGGCGATAGGCAAATTGCAATGGGGCCAGGTCCTTATTGAGGCACGAGTTCAGTCTAGTCATGACCAACCTCTCAAAGCATTTCATCATCGCAGATGTGAGTGCTACTGGGTGATAGTCATTAAAGCAGCTCACATCTGTTTATGTGCACCATGCCGCGATCAAAACAACTTTCAGAGGACCTTAGAAGAATTATAGAGATGCATGAAGCTGGAAAAGGCTACAAAAGCATTTCTAAAGAATTCAGAGTTCATCGGTCCACAGTAAAATAAATTGTCTACAAAGAAATTCAGTACTGTTGCTACTCTCTCTAGGAGTGAGTATCCTGCAAAAATCAAAACAACAGCACAATGTGCAATGCTGAAGGAAGTGAAAAAGAACTGAATTGTATCAAGACATTTTACAGCAGAATGTCAAGGTAGCAGTCCATCACCTGAAGCTAAATAAAATTGAATGATGCAATCAGACTATGATTTGAAACACAAGAGTGAAATACAAGAGTAAATCAACAACAGAATGGTTTAAAAAGAAGAAACTTTTTGTTTTGGAATGGCCAAGTCAGAATCCAGAGCTTAACTCAATTGAGATGCTGTGGCATGACCTGAAGAAGGCTGATCATGCAAGTGTCCCAGAATATTGATGAACTGAAGTAGTTTTGTATGGAGGAATAATCTAAGATTCCTCCTCACCATTGTGCAAGTCTGATCAACAGACACAGGAAACGTATGATAGTGATTATTGCTGCTAAAGGAGATTCTACCAGTTATTAAATATAAGGGTTCACATACTTTTTCTAGCCTGGATTGTGAATGATTAAACAATGTATTCAATACAGACATGAAAAGTACAATTGTTTGTGTTAAGAGCAAACACGAGGAAATCCGCAGGTGCTGAAAATTCAAACAACAACACACACAAAATGCTGGTAGAACACAGCAGGCTAGGCAGCATCTATAGGGAGAAGCACTGTCAACGTTTCGGGCCGAGACCCTTCGTCAGGACTAACCAAAAGGAAAGATAGTAAGAGATTTGAAAGAGAAATTGTTTGTGTTATTTGTTTAGGAGATTGTGTTTGTCTATTATTTTGACTTGGATGAAGATCAGACCACATTTTATGAGTAATTAATGTAGAAAATCAGGTAATTGCAAAGGATTCACAAACTTTTTCTTGCAACTGTATTACCTTTATCTTTAGATTACACAATGTCTTAGCCACAGCATCATAGAGTTTTACAACTTGTAACAGATGCTTCAGCACAGCTCATCCATACTGATAGTGATCCCTATCGGCACTAATCACATTTGCCTACTTTAGGCCTGTAACCCTCTATTCCTGTCCTTCCCAAGTACCTGTTCAAATATCTTTTAACCACCAATTGCATTTCCCTCTAATACTTCCACTGGCACCTCATTCCATATAATCACCACCTTACGGTATGATACTTGCCCCTCAAAATTTGCCTCTTCTTCTAAGTTGCAGAAGTATTTCAATAGCTACTCTTTATCTGTAACTGAAAAAGTAACTTATTTTCAGACAATTGCACTCTTAGTACTCACAAATAATATAACAATAGCCAATAATGTTCTATTATTCAAGAAGGGAACTAAGGATAATCCGGAAAACTGTAGATCGGTGAGTCTTAAATCAGTGGGAGGGAAGTTATTGGAGAGAATTCTTAGGAATAGGGTTTATGAGCTTTTGGAAAACCATGACTTAGACAGCATAGCTTTGTGCAGTGCAAGTTACGTCTTACTAACTTGATAGAGTTAATTGACAAGATGACAAGTGTGAGTGATGTAGGCAGAGCTCTGGATGTTGTTTACATGGATTTTGGTAAGGCCTTTGACAAGGTCCCTCATGGGAGGCTAATCCAAAAGATAAAGATGTATGGAATCCATGGTGAATTGACTGTTTGGATTCAGAATTGACTTGCCCAAAGAAGACATTAGTGGTTGAAGGGACTTACTCTAGCTGGAGGTCTGTGAGTAGTGGTGTCCTCCAAGGATCTATATTGGGATCTCTGCTGTTTGTGATGTATATAAATGAGCTGAATAAACAT
The DNA here is from genome assembly GCF_030144855.1 of Hypanus sabinus. Lineage (NCBI taxonomy): Eukaryota > Metazoa > Chordata > Chondrichthyes > Myliobatiformes > Dasyatidae > Hypanus > Hypanus sabinus. The sequence goes on from NC_082716.1 coordinate 71,417,728, forward strand.
GTAGATGAGTGGGTTAGTATGTTTGCAGATGATACAAAAATTAGTGGTGGTGTGGATCGTGCAGAGAACTGGCAAGGAATACAGTGGGATATAGATCAGTTGCAGATGTGGGCAGAGAAGTGGCAGATAGAGTTTAACCCAGCCAAATCCAATTCAATTGAAGATCCAGTTCAAACCAAATCATCAAGTTTGCTGATGATGCAACTGTGGTTGGCCTCATCAATAATAAGACAGCGTACAGAGAGGGGTGGAGCAGCTGATAGAATGGTGCAACCACATCTTAAGTCTCAACGTGGATAAGACCAAAGAGATGTCTGTGGACCTTAGGAAGGTGCAGACTGACCACTCCTCACTGTACATACACGCCTTCTCCATGGGGAGAATTAACAGCACCAAATTTCTAGGGGTGTACATAATGGACAATCTCACCTCGTCCCTCAACATCACCATTTTGGTCAAGAAAGTACAGCAGTGTCACCTCCTGAGGAGATTGAGGCGAGTGAAGCTCCCCTCCCCCTCAACCACTAACCATTCATTCTAACCAATTTTTACAGAAGCACCATGGAGAGTGTCCTGAACAGCTGCACCACTATCTGGCATGAAAATTATAAGGCATCTGACTGCAAGTCCCTACACAAAGGATTGTGAGGACTGCTGAGAAGATTGTCACCGAGTCTCTCTTCCATCCATCAGAGAGACTTATCAGGAGCGCCATGTACACAGGTCCCTTAGCATTATCAACGATCCCTCCCATCCATCCAACAATCTCTTTGAACCCCTACCATCAGGCAGGAGGTACCATAGCATTAGGGCAAGAACTCTTAGAATGGGAATTAGCTTCTTCCGCCTGGCTGTAAGACTACCAAACTCATTGCCAACACCCAGGTCTCGTCACGTATGAAGCATTATCCTGTTTATGTTTTGGGCTGAGACCCATCATCAGAGCTAGAAAAAAAATATGCAAAGTCAAAGGAAGGTGAGGGGGAGGGGAGGAAGAATTACAAGATGTTAGGTAATAGGTGAAACCAAGAGAGGGTGAGGGATGAAATAAAAGAGTTGGAAAGTTGATTGGTGAAAGAGATAAAGGGCTGGAGAAGGTGGGATCTGATAGGAGAAGGTAGAAGACCATGGAAAAAAGGAAAAGGGTGGAGCAGCAGAGATAGATGATGGGCAGGTAAGGAGACAAGGTGCGAGAGGGAAATAGGAATGGGGAATGGTGAGGCCAACTACTGGAAGTTCAAGAAATCAATATTCATGCCATCAGGTTGGAGGCTACCCAAAGAGAATACAAGGTGTTTCTCCTCCAGCCTGAGTGTGGTCTCATCATGGTAGTAGGAGGCCGTGGACTGATATGTCGAAATGGGAATGAGAAGTAGAGTTGAAATGTGTAGCCACTGGAAGATCCCACTTTTTTGGCTTACTCTGACTTCTCATCTATTTTTCCAGCTGATAAAAGGTCTTGGCCCGAGATGTTGACTGCTTTCTCTTTTTCATTGATGTTGCATGGCCCCCGCTGAGATCTTTCAAGCATTTTGTGTTTGCTACTTGGATTCCCAGCATCTGCAGATTTTCTTATGCTTATTATACTGTTTACTACTTAAACTTGTGTTGCAATGTTGCAAATGCAAATTATTATTTGTTAATTTATTTGTGGCACAGGTATGGTAAGTAGACAGTATCTTTTTTTTTCAGGGTTGAAATGTCTGGTACCAGACAGCATATTCTGCCCCACTGATGTACTGACTGAATATATACTGTTAGGATGAAACTTCCTTACTTCCAGAAATGCGGAAACAATTGTGGCTGTGAACTAGGGCAAACTAAAAATGGGATAAACACATTGCAGTATAGTTAGGAAAATGCATTAGTATGATTCTGCAGTTTAACAGTTCTTTCTGAAGAGCAGAGTGCAAACCTTTGGAAGCCAAAGCAACTAATCTTGCCCTTTATATAACAAAAAGTGACTGAAATGAAATGGATCTTCAAGTCAAACATCTGAAAAAATGTACTCTACTCATGCCCAAACTGAATGGCTAATCGTAAAAAATTGTTGGCCAACTTCTATCAATGTGTGATAGAGGGCATGCTAACATACGGAATGACAGTATGGTACTCTAACTGCAGCAAGACAGATCAGAAAGCACTCTAATAAGCTCAGAATAGCTCCGCACATCTTTAGGAATCAACTACTGCACCAACTACCAAACAATCTACAACTCTCGATGCCTACCTCATGCTCATAAAATCATTATAGACCCATCCCATCCTGAACACTGCTTGGTAATCTCATGCCATCTGGTAGAAGATACAGAAACATCTTAGCCAAGACAGTAAGAATGAAAAACAACTTATTCCTGAGGTCTGTTGTGCAGTTGAATAGTGCTGCACACCAGATTGCCAATGGCGTTTGAATGTTGTGGACTACCAAAAGCCATTTGTTGCATGTAAGTATAGGATTTTTTTTTACAATTAAGCCATACTACGTGTACTGTAAGTATCTGTTTTTGCACAGACTGTTGCACCACAATCTCATTGTTTTAAGCAATGACAATGAAGTTCTATTCTATACTATCTGAACAGAAGTATTTAATAGAGATAAGTACTTCCAATTTAGTTCCAATTAATTTTAAAATTATGGCTTCAATCATGTGTGCCATTTGTTAATTGTCACTGTATATCCAATTACATTGTGTCATCTTTCTGAAGCAACCTTTTCCAAGAGTGTTAATTTAAGAGACTTTGCTTCCTCGTGGAAATTGCCTGATATGTTTGTTGATTCTACTTCTGTTAAGAATTGCCCAGATTGCATTCTTAATTGGTGACACAGATTATTTTCAATTAGCAGTAGTGTCTTCTCTTATAAAGCAAAACAGGGTTTTGATAAATTCTAAACTGAAGTTAGATAAAAACTGTTTAGATTACAAGATGAAGGAGCTCCTAGCAGAGCAGGTAAGCAGTTAAGTGACAGAAATTCTGTTAACGTAACCCTTAAAGACTTGCATCATTCCATTCTCTGCACTAAACCAGACCATTGAAACGGACATGGTATCAACCTGTAATGCAATGAATAAGTGAATGTAGCTTTTGACTGCTATGCCATATATAAAAGTAAGAGTCAAGGATTTGTAATTGCTTTTAATAACTTTTAGAACCATTCTCAAAATGGATGCCTAAAATATAGTAACTGTGACAGAGGCGTGGGGTGACATGAGTGCAAACACACACCTAGACCTGAGACACCAAGCAAGGTCATTTGTTTCCAAACAATGGGTTTGTTGATTATTACAGAATGTCCCTCTGGTGCTTCCCCTCTCTCTTCCCCTTTTCCCAACCATAATTCCCCTTTTCCTGCCCCCTTCCCACTCTAAGTCCACAATAGAGAGTTATATAAGAATTAAACTTAGCATCACTCACATATGTCATGAAATATGATTTTCTTTTGTGGCAGCAATACAATAAAAAATAATAATACATAAAATACATTTTTATATACAAGTCCAGGTTAAAGATTGGGACAGACCAGGTCAGAGGGAATCCAAAGAAATTTTTTATTACACTGTAAATTCATGTATATGGGATCAGAAAAGTTTGTTGGTTAAATCAGCACTGAGTTTTCAGCTAATGAGAGAAGGTGTTCTGGAACCTTTCAGATCTGGTTTCTACTTTATTTTGGTTCATACATTTATGATTGGAAGTCAGAGAATAACAGTTTAGAGTGAAGAAATTGGGTAAATCACCACCCAAACTAGAATTCCCAACCTGGAGAAAATAGTTACACAGTGATTGTTTTTACAAATAAAAGGTTTGGGATAGAGTGTGTCTGTTGGGGGGAGGGGGTGAGGGTATTTGCAGACAGTGTTTACTGAGGCATAGTCAAAGAAGAAATTATTTTTGAGATTGTAATTGGTGTAAATTTTTATTTTCATTTAGCTAGTTCTGTTAATGTAATTCCCTGGGATCATTAAACAAGAATAGCCTCAGAAACATCCCCCAAGATCTGCCACATAGATCTCACACAAGGATCAGCAGTCATCATACCTAGGCCTGTACCACCACTTTTAGTGTTGAGTGCTGCCGTGCACACTCACTTAAACATTGACTCCACTGACTCTCTCACCTGTATTGATTGTCTTCGAGACACCAAGAACAAAAATTGCAGAAAGCAATGGTACCCAAAGATCACAGCTTCAAGACAAGGTGATTTGTGTAATGTCTGCAGTGTCTGAATCAGTGAGCAGAGAATGGAGGAAAGAAGGTGAGTGTGGTGGATTTCCTGCAGAGGTTTTAAGGGATTAAGCATACCATACCAGTGAAGGAGAGGTACCTGTTTAATATACCCCAGTCTCATGATTGGAGCAGCACCTCCCCACTCTAGGTGCAAGATGCAGCACAGTAGCCCCTCCATCTTAGCTATGACACTGTGAGCTATTGTGGCATTCAGTGCACAAATTTCATTGAAGAATGCTGTCTAAGGAAGGATAGCAGCAAGCTCTCAACAGGAGCCACAAGGTACTATTATGAGCAAAAATAAAACAATTTAACAACCGTAAAAAAGATTTACATAGGTTATGACATCTATCACCCTCGACTTCTGCCCCTCTCAATCTGAAATGAATGCGCTGAATTGCTGAATTCCTTTTGAAAATGACTGCTATTAATAATTTCTTTTCCACAATTTAGTTGATCTGGTTCAAGATTCAGTCACAGATTTTTCAAAGACAAGTGACTGTAGATACTGGAATCTGTAACAAATTTATGAAGTGCACCCTACAATTCTCTCAATATGTTAGTTCATTCCCCTTAAAAGATCTTCTTAACTTGTTATTATAGGTATTATAACTACCCACTAAATACTTAACTTTTGCAAGCTTATTAGGAAAGAGAAGTGTGCAACTGATTAGTTGATTCTTTCAGGAGAACCAAACCCAGCTCAAGGAACTAAATGGCATATACTTAATTTTCACATTATGAGGCCATCTACTGGTCCATGCTGCCTCCCAGTAAACCAATCCCATCAAGTTCTATTCCAGTTTACCCTGTTGTCCTATAATTTATTCTCTCTCTTACATACCCATCAAAGCCCCTTTAACTCTTTTTGCCACTTAGCTATACTATGGGCTAATTTACAGCAGGCAATTAACTTATCAGCATATGAGGTGGGAGAAACCAGAGCTTCCACAATCACATAGAGAATGTGCAAACACTGACTGCAGCAGAGACAGGAACAAATCCTGATTCTTGGGCCTATAAGACTGTAGCACCAACTGGTGTGCACCATCTAGTACTGTATGATCCCCTTCATTTAATCAAAGGAAATGGTTTGTATTTCTAAGCCAATACCAAAAAAATCAAACTTTGGACCTTCAAAGAGACCCTGGATGATGGTGATCACTATTCCTTCTAAGCTGCTCAAGTATGTGACTGTGCATCAACTGAAATGTTCCCATGCAGATAGTCTTTGTTGCACTGTATTGCATTATACCCTTCAATTAATAAATAAATAAATAAAATCAAAAGTATGTGATTTTTCAATTCTCATTCCAAATATTCATAGTATGCATATTACAAAAAAATATTTGAAGTGTCATGCAGTTTTCAGGCCTGGTAAAAATTTCCTTCTCAAAGCAATGGTTGGTCTACACCACTGTAAAAAAATTAGAGGGAACATTGATGGTAATTCTCCTAGTTGTAGTTACCAGAGACATTTCTGTTCACTTGATTAGGGATTTTAATGGAAACTCCAAAGCATCTCATTTTCAAAGCAATTGTAAATAAACCATGTCTAAAACCATGTATTGCAGTTATCCAGTTCAAAATCCACAGCTTTATGAGAAAAATCAAAGATACACTTACATGCAACAAAAATATTCATTCAAATAAAAGGGCATTTTGAGAACAAGGATCTCTAAAATGCTGTTTTGAGGCCCAAGTGATCCAACATCCTACAATTCCCATGTGGATCAGTACTGCAGAAAGCTGTTTGTGAGCTCCATCTTTAATCAATAGCATAGCTATCACCAAGTTCCTTGATGTAAAATTTTAGTCAAAAAACAAAATATTAAATTGCCAGTTAAACTGCATCCTGAAAACTCTCTCTGAAAAATAAGGCAGTTATGCAATAAAAAAGCTGTCTGATTTTTCAAGGCTTTCGGCATTATAAACCTCTGGAAAGATCAATGGGTCACCCAGTGTGTAGCCTGAAAGCAGTCTATTCATCATAAACTCTTTGGTCTTTATTACACTGTTGTGTAATCAGGGTTTTGTATCAGTAGCAAGATTGGACTTGTTACTTCCAGACATGCCCTATGTAATGGCAAAGGTCAAAGAAACAGGAAACCCCCTAAATGCACGATGAAATAGATAACCTGATAGTGGTTGGGGAGCTTGCCTTTTACTGCTTACATGTTTACAACAGACACATGGTTTTGTTCACACTCTTAATGAAATACATCCCACTTCTGTAATTAGATGGATTCGTGTTGTGCAGGATTGCTCACCTAAAGAATGTGCTGCTGTAGTTTTCGAACTAAAAAATCTGCCCAATCCAAGGTCTCCCAGCTTTACTACTCCAGTTGCTGTAATGAACACATTAGCTGGTTTTATATCTGAAAGAGAACACAAGTAGTAGCGTGAATGATAATAGAAGTATAGACATATTACTATTGTACATCAGGAATTATTTTAGGACGGCAATGATTGAAACCTAGCTTTCACAGAAAGAAAAATGTTTTTTTTTCCCTTTTGATGCCCTCACTAATCAACAACCTAAATTCTAAATATACCTAATGAGCTGGACTCCACAGCCATCTGTGGAATGCTTGTGGAAACATTCTCTCCACAGCCACTCTACCTAGACCTTTCAATATTCAGTAAGTTTCATTGAGACTTCCCCATTCTTCTGAACCCTATTAAGTACAGGCAAAGAGCCATCAAATGCTCCTCATACTTTAACCCTTTCATTCCCAGGATCATGCTCTTTAAACTCCTCTCAACCCTCTCTAAAGCTAGCATATATGGAGCAGAAAACAGATCACAATAGTCCAAACGTGGTCTAATCAATGCCTTATAAAGTCTCAGCATTACATCCTTGTATTTATATTCTGGTCCTCTTGTAATAAATGTTAACACTGCATTTGTCTTCCTCACCACTGACTCAACCTGCAAGTTAATCTTTAGGGAATCCAACACAAGGGCTCCCAGGTCTCCAATTTCTGAATTCACTACTCATTTAGAAAATAGTCTATGCCTTTATTCCTTCAACATACACTCCCCTACACTATATTCCATTTGCCATTTCTTTGCCCCTTTTCCTAATCTGTCTGAGCCTTTCTGGTGATTCCCTGCTTCCTAAACACTACCTGGCTCTCCATCCACCTTTGTATCATTCACAAACTTGATCACAAAGCCATCAATTCCATCATCTCAATCATTAACATATAACTTGAAATGAAGCATACTCAACACTGACCCCTGAGGAATACCATCTGCAGCCAAACAAAAAAAGTCCCTTTATCCCCACTCTTTGCCTTCTGCTGATCAGCCAATCTTCTGTCCATGCTAGTACCTTTCCTGTAATACCATGGGATCTTATCTTGTTTAGAAGCCTTATGTGTGGCACCTGTTGGATATTGGATATCAGGTAAAACAAAAAAGTTGATAAATCCTCAGCGTCAGATGAAATCTATCACAGGATACCACTTGAAGCAAGGAAGGAGAAAGCGGGCCCTAACAGAGATTTTTGCATTTTTTTGTTAGTCACTGGTGAGTTACCATGGTGGGATCCCATTGAAGATGGCAGAATCTAAGCAGAATAACGTGGAGGCTCGTGGTTTGGTAGGTAAGTACGTACCATTTCAACAATACAATTCTAATTTATGACAGTGCAACAGTTTATCAATATGAGTACAATCTACCATTACATATATTTGTTACCTCTGTGCATGACGCGCCGAGAATGCATGTGTTCCAAGGCACTGCAGAGTTGAACAAAATATTTCCAAATTGTTCTTTCTGGAATCAACCGCTTCTGTTTCTTAAAATGCTATAAAAATATTAAACAGAATTATAAATACTAAGTTATTTGACTGTAGATCATACAAATAATTGACATGATATTATCGAGAAAATTTCTTGCTGGGAACAAAGTTTGTAGTGGAAACAAAAACCAATTAACAGTCACTGGGCATTTATCCATTTCAGTTAAAATACAAGGGACCAGGCTGTATTGGACTTGCATGTTGTCAATGTATGCTTACTATGCATTTTCAGATGCTAATAGCTGGGTAACCTCTCTCTTCAACAGGGAGATGCCCTGCAAAATGTACGGAGCTGCAAAGGGTAAACAGGTTTGAATCAGAATATCACTCTCTTTGCTCTCCAAGCCTGGTACCCTGACAAACCTTGACAAAGGCTTTTTTATATAAATTTTTATATTATTTTTTCACGTTGATGGACACTGCTGGAAAAGCCAGCAATAATAGTGCATTCCTAAATGTCCTAAAAGTAGTGGTGAACCACCACCTTGAGCTGCTGGTGGAAGTACACCCATCCTTAATGCTAGAATTTAGATTCAGTGATGAAGAACAATAATATATCCATTGACTATGCATTGCTCAGTGCATTATTCAGTCAGTTTTAAATAATTTAGAAAGAATTCAAAATGCAGAAGTAAAAAAGTAACACTATAAAATGCTAAACAAGAAATAATTTCCATCAAAATAATTCACACAGAGTTGACAGCAGTTCTAGTGCATCAGTCTCCTACTGGTAGGCTCAGTCATGAGTTCCGTGGTGCAGCAGGAGATTAGAAATGCTGACATCTCACCTCCAGGTCATTTTGGACTAATGCACAAAGTCCACAACACACTGAGTGTGAACGGTTGACAATTGGCAGCTCACAGTAGAATCAATCGGCAATCAGCCAGCTCAATTTGGCCTATGCAAACCCATAAGCGTGCACAATCGACTATGGAATGTAAATTAAGTAGCAAGTGCTGTAAGTACCAAGCAGATCAGACAAAATCCATGGAGAAAAAGAAAATTATCTCTTCAGATTGATGACCTTACATTAAGATGGGTAAAGGTAGAGGTACTTAATTTGTAAGTAAAAGGAGAAGGTGGTACAGATCGACAAAGATAATAGTCACTCATCAATGACAATGCGATACGAGGCTGGAATAACTAATTATTTGAAGTAGTTAAATGTGATTTGGAATGGGAAAAGTCCACTGTTCTTAGGAGGAAAATTCCTTCCACAGAGCACACTGTATTCTATTTATCCTGGCTGAGATGTAACAACTACACATCAAAACAATGGAGGCAAGTTTTGGAATAATCATCAAGATCAAAGAAAACAAGCAAAGCAAGGATAATCAATCCTTCCTCAGCTATTGATGGTATTTAGTACTTTCAAAAGAATATACATTTATTCACAAACCTAATTCCTTGTGAAATACAGTATTTATGCCATTCGTTCTTGACTTGGACAAATCACTAGACCACACATTTTAAGCTGTCTCTCTCAGCAATGTATTCTAGATTTTCATCCAAATGCTCTGCACCGCTAACCTGCAAAACTAACCTGTTTGCATTCAATCAGCAAAACTGGTTATCTTCCTTCTTGTAAAGTTTATGATTGTGTAAAAAAATGATCAGAATAAAAATGTTCTGCATCTCTGTGTTGCAAGTATCCTTCTCCAATTTCCTCCTAAAAAAAATTTCTTCAGTGTTCATTCCATCTCTTCATTGCTCTAGTGCTTCTTGAGATTAAAGACCTTGGTTTCATTGTCCTTTATTGCAAAACTGATGTGCTCCTAATGCTCCACCATGAACTAAACAGTCAGGCTGGATCAATATAATGACTAAATATGGTACTGGATGCTGGAACCCATTCTTCAGATATCTACTCAAGCACTTAAGATCTGACTTACTTTTACTGTATTACAACCCATCATTGATCTACTCAACAGAATGCATTTAATCCTACTCTAATTTCTGTAAACAAATTATGATCAAAATGATGATTCTTTGAATGCTTTCTGTTTCACACTTTATTGTTTTATCCAAAGCAATATAATTCAATATTACATTCTTACATTTGTAACTTGCACTCTAATCCACTGATATTAGATAGATCAGCAAATCCTTTATAGGTTCATTCCCTTCTCTTTTCTGAAGACTGAAATATTTCCAAGTTCTGATTTGCAACTGATATATTTATGTAGATACTGGAAGTTTTATACTGACACACCTACACACTTGCACATACTTTTCTCTTGTGAATACTCAGTGCTTTACTGATATTAGATATACTGTTGACTTATTTTCTTACAACATTCATTCGCTTAACATTTATAAGCATGAAAAACTTTGTCCCTGCAAGCGACCTAAGAGTTGCACCTGTCCATTCACCTCCTTCCTCACCCCCATTCAGGGCCCCAAATAGTCCTTACAAGTGAGAAAACACTTCACCTGTAAATCTGCTGGGGTCATCCATTGTGCCCAGTGCTCCTGATGTGACCACCTCTACATTGGTGAGACATATAGTAAATTATGCCAAGATGAGGCTACTCTCAGGATGGAGGAGCAACACCTAATATTCAATCTGGGTAGCCTCCAAATTGACAGCATGACTATCAATTTCTCCTTCCAGTAAAAAATTCCCCCCTGCCCCACTTCCCCTCTTTCCCACTGAACTTCTACCTCTTCTCATCTGCTAATCACTTCTCCTCTGGGTCCCCTTCTCCTTCACTTTCCCCTATGGTCCACTCTCCTCCCCTATCAGATTCCTTCCTCTCCAGCCTGTAACCTTTCCCACCCACCTGGCTTCAAACATCACCTTCTAACTAGCCTCCTTCCCCTCCGTCTAGCTTTTTCTTCTGCTGTCTTCCCCCTTCCTTCTCAGAAGGGTCTTGGTCCAAAATATCAACTGTTTACTTATTTCCATAGATACTACCTGAAATGCTGACTTCCTCCAGCATTTTGTGCATGTTGTTTTGGTAAAGATATCTTTTAACACTGGATGGCAAGCTAAAAATGCCAAAAAAAATCTATCTTCTGAAACGTACAGGTAAGAATTTGACTTCTAATGCTAAATTCTGAACTAGCAGTATCAATATATTTAATATTGTTCTTAATAAATTTCACATCACACTGCTTACAAAAGTGGCATTGAAGACTACTTCAATGGACTACCAAATATTAAGATGTTTCATGAATATCTCAAAGCACTTCAGTCAATAAATTACTTCCAAAATGGAGTTAATACTAGATTGAGATATGAATGCACAATTTATCAATATAAAGGAATAAGAAATGGAAGGAGAGACAAAGGAAGAATTAACCAGAGGCAAGTGTAGCAATAAAAAAGACTGATAGAAAATATACATATCACAGACCAGCTTCAGTTTCATTCCCCCCTCCCCCAATCCAAGCTTCTCTTTCATAAGCAAGCATCATTTGGCTCAACTCTACCACATCATCTCATAGCAAGATAGAACTTGACAACCCAATCTTCTTTATTGCCAAATGAAACCCTTATTTGTTTGTTTTTATTCCTGCTCCCTCCAAAGTTTGACTTTATGTTGAGATGACATTGCATAACCAAGTGGCCTTATGTAAGCATCATTTCTTGCAGCAAAACTCTGCTCTTTAGGTACCTGATTTGGTCAATGAAAGATAAATAAACCTTCTTTATGATCACTGGCTAATTTTCTCCAACCTAACATAGAAGGCCAATTACAATATCAACATTGGTGCATCAAGCTAACTCAAAAACATGACTGGGGAATGAAACTGAGCCTTTCAAATCAGTATATCCTTACAGATGCTGCCTGGCCTGCTGTGTTCCACCAGCATTTTGTGTGTGTTGTTTGAATCTCCAGCATCTGCAGATTTCCTCGTGTTTGCTCTTTCAAATCAGTGAATCACTTGGTCAAATTTGAGCAACTGAGAAAATATAACATAAATTTATTTATATTGAAATGATTGGAAATTAAGTGGACAAACTGCTAGTTTCACAGATGAAAATGCATTTTCTTTATTACATTCTACTCTGCATTAGTTCATCATTTCTGAGTGTCACACTGGCCCAGGTTACTAGATATATGTCATCTTTCCCTTCAGTCACTTCAACTTCAATTAAGTACAGTACAAGCATTTTCACTTTTACCTCCAAAAGGGAGAACTTCTTGATTTTCTGCATCATATTTTACATTCCATCATTCACTAATTATGTTTTTCAATTCCTACATTCTTCAATTTGAACTCCCTCCTTTAATTCTACTGCTGCTCCAACATTGGTATTTTCTACTAAGTTCATCAACTTACTAGGGGTATCCAAATCCAAACTAATGATATATAAAACAAATAGTGATTTGGATATGATTTCCTGGAGTATCCTGCAGTGTCTCCAAGTCCAATGTCTTGGCCACCATCGCTGTGCGCTCTATACCATTCACTGGGGTACCCTCTTGGTATTCTCCATCTAAATCAAAATATTATGGTACTGCATTGCCACACTGGTTGGGTTAGATATCTTGTCAGCCAATCTAATAGCAGATTTCCACAGGATAAAAGTTGATACTGATGGCATAAATTTACCATACAATATAGATTAATCAGACAAGAACCAAAATAAACAAATGTCGTAATAATTAATCCCAGAGGCAAAATCAAGACAAACAAATCAATCTTGTTTTCAATTTGAGATGGCATCAGTGTTTTACAGAAATAAAATCTCAGTTAGCATGGGATAAGTGGAATTACCTGGTCTTATTTCAGACAGTGAAATAGTTACATTTTCCACATCCAATAAAAGGAACAACTCAATGATAAACAATTAATTATTAAATTAAATACCTGGCCTTCTACTAAAATGCAATCAATGTCGGCAAAAATTTAAGATGGTGGTACTGTGTAAATACTACTCTGTCTCAAATGTCATTAATATATTTCAATATTAATATTTCAAAGATGTTAAAATACCCAAATTTAATTTTTCCTATTCTTTCAAAAGAGACATCAGACAACAGCAGTCTACCAAGTCAAATTTTGCTTTCTACATGGTTTTCAACTTCGGTTCATATGTAAATTGTTGGTCAGCTGCTCTTCTCATGTTTCAAACACAATTCTAAGAAAGTAAGTTTTGGCATCTATCCAAAATGAGGCTTTGCATCTATTCTTCCCAAAGCAGCATTTACATATCAGAGGTTTGTTTGATGTTGGGAGGGTAAGGATATGAAACAGCTTTCCTTTCAGGAGCTGTATTCTATATAACATGTACAGTGAAATGAAAAAAATAAATGTATAAAAATTGACATTTCTATTGAGACAGGAAAAAAGGATTCAAAAAAAACTAAAAGAATATTGCATGGAATACAAAAAACAAATAATGCAAATGGAAGTGCTGAATTCAATCTTAAATAAAAAGATTAATGCCATGAGCAGGAGATAAAATTAACTTCTGCATATGTTACCAGAATATTGTTCACAAGACATTCAAGCATCAACAAATCACTAGAGGCTGAATATTTTGCAACTATTACAATTATAAATATAAAAAGATAATGAACAGATACTTAAAATTTTGATTTTAGATATAATATCAATACAGCAATAGCTCTGGGAATTCTATGCACAGGCAGGAAATATGAAGCTCAGGTTTCTAACATCAAGCTTGATATTTAACCACTTTGAGTAATAGCTGTTAGTTACCTGAAAATTATTCAACTAGTATAAGCTTGATAAAGATGGACTGTGGATCCAATTAAATATGTTTAGATTCATCCAATAACTCATCCACATTGTAAAATACTCTAATTTGGATTAAATGTTAATGCAAGTTGTACTTTAGCAATAGTGCAGGTCTGAAACTATTATTACAGTTGTTTCTAGGACAGATGTGTATTAAGTTTGAAAATAGCATTGACTTTAACAACTGATGGATATTTTGATATATAACATGATTTAATTATGTGACACCTTCAATTTTCATAAGTACAGAACCGAGAAAAAATGGAAAAATTCTCCCGTGATCACAAAGATTTATGCATAGTGAAAGACTCTTCCTGCAAATCTAACCTAAGTCAGTTTTTCTTAATACATTGCTTATGTGCACTAGAAATAGCTGCACCACACTATTTATATGTGATTTAAAATGTATACAAAAACATTCACTTCTGAATATATTGTTCATCACAAGACTGTTCAAGTGCAGCAATTGTGCAGCATGTAGAGTGACAATAGAAATTAATTACAAGATAATGAGGTAACTGGCCAGAAGTCAAGAATCAACTTTGGAACAAAAGAGACCAAAATGATTCATTTTAATAATAAAAGAAGTGGTTGTAGACAAACAAAACAATATAACTACATTTTGTCAGCTCTATTTTTATATAAAAATACTGAGCAAGGCTGAGTTAAGATGGATCTTAACATATGGAAGCACTCTCTTCATGAAATTATGATAGAAAATCAGCACATTCCATTGTAGTGGTTGTTTTGTAGGCATCAGACTATTACAAATATAAAAAGAGAATAAAAATACCGACTTAGATGAGAAAAAAAAATCAGTTTTAGTGTGGCAGACAGCAGGTTTTGATAGATAATCTAGACTAGTTTTGCAAAAATCATTACAAAGCTTTCTACCACAATCTCTGGAAAATAATATCATGAAGGCAATTAATCACCAGACCTTCAGGTTCAATGAAAGATGAATTTAGCTGTGAACAAATCTGTAAAATCACAAGAGATTGAGAAAGAATAACCAATTTCATAAATTCTCAGAGAAAAATCTCAAGATGGACCAAATAAAGGGGGCACTTAGATTTCTAACACAAACATGAGAAAATCTGCAGATGCTGGAAATTCAAGCAACACACACAAAATGCTGGTGGAATGCACCAGCCAGGTGGCATCTATAGGAAGAAGTATAGTCGACATTTCGGGTCGAGACCCTTCATCAAGACTAATGGAAAAAAAAGAGATAGTTAGAGATTTGAAAGTGGGAGGGTGAGGGGGAGACCTGAAATGATTGGAGAAGACAGAAGGGGGAGGGATGAAACTAAGAGCTGGGAAGTTGATTGGCAAAAGGGATGCAAGGGTGGAGAAGGGGTTGTATCATAGGATGGAAGGTCTTGGAAGAAAGAAAGGTGGAGATGTCTTCTTTTTTTTAAAGAAAAGGACTTCCTTTCCTCCACCATCAACTCTGCCCTGAAACACATCTCTCCCATTTCACACACATCTACTCTCACCCCATCCTCCTGGCACCCCACTAGGGATAGGGTTCCTCTTGTCCTCACCAACCACCTCACCAACCTCCGTGTCCAACATATAATTCTCTGTAACTTCCGCCATCTCCAATGGGATCCCACCACCAAGCACATCTTTCCCTATCCCCCCACTTTCTGCTTTCCACAGGGATTGCTCCATACACGACTCCCTTGTCCATTCGTACCCCCAATCCCTTCCAACCGATCTCCCTCCTGGCACATATCCTTTTAAGTGCAACAAGTGCTACACCTGCCCTTACACTTCCTCCCTCACCAGCACTCAGGGCTCCATCCAGGTGAGGCGACACTTCATCTGTGAAAACACGAAAATACAACTGTGGATCAAAGAATACGTACACAACGTTGGAAGAACTCAGCGGGTCAGGCAGCATCCGTGAGAAAAGAGTAGCCAACGTTTCGGGCCGAGACCCTTCATCAGGAATGGGGGGAAGAGAGGGCCGAAGCCCAGTAATAGAGATGGGGAGGGGGTAGGGCCTAGAGGTGCCAGGTGGAAAACCAATCAGAGGAAAGATAAAGGGGGGAGGGGGAGGGGATAAGCATGAAAGAACTGTAGAGATAAAGAAGCAGAAAGTTGAAAGGGGAGAGAGGCAGAGAGGGACCTGGGATAGGGGAAGGGGGAGGAGGAGCGAATTACCGGAAATTGGAGAATTCAATGTTCATACCACCAGGCTGGAGGCTACCCAGACGGTAGATGAGATGTTGCTCCTCCAACCTGAGTTTAGCCTCATCATGGCAGTAGAGGAGGCCATATATGGACATATCTAGATGGGAATGAGAGACAGAGTTGAAGTGGGTGGCAACTGGGAGGTCCTGTCTATTGTGACGGACGGAGTGTAGATGCTCAATGAAGTGGTCCCCCAATCTGCGTCGGGTCTCGCCAATGTAGAGGAGGCCGCACCGGGAGCACCGGATGCGATAAATGACTCCAGCAGACTCACAGGTGAAGTGTTACCTCACCTGGAAGGACTGTCTGGGGCCCGGAATGGTGGTAAGGGGGCAGGTGTGGGGACAGGTGTAGCAATTGCGCTTGCAGGGATACGTGCCAGGTGGGAGTTCAGTGGGGAGGAACGTGTGGACCAGGTAGTTGCAGAGGGAACGATCCCTGCGAAAAGCTGAGAGGGATAGGGAGGGAAAGATAGCTTTTTGGATAACAGACCCCAACAGTTCCCCAGCACCACCACACTCCTCCGGTTGGCAGAGCTTGTTCTAACTCTCAATAACTTCTCCTTTGGTTCTTCCCTCTTTCTCCAGATCAAGGGCGTAGCCATGGGCACTTGTGTGGGCCCCAGCTATGCCTGCCTCTTCGTGGGTTATGTGGAACAGTCCATGCTCCAAATCTATTCTGGCACCACTCCCCAACTTTTCCTCCACTACATTGACGACTACATTGGTGCTGCTTCCTGCACCCATGCTGAGCTCGTCAATTTCATTAACTTTGCTTCTAACTTTCACCCAGCCCTTAAATTCACTTGGTCCATCTCGGACACTTCTCTCCCCTTTCTTGGTCTCTCAGTCCCCATCTCTGGAGACAGACTATCCACTGACATCTTCTACAAACCCACTGACTCCCATAACTATCTTGACTATACCTCTTCCCACCCTGCCCAATGCAAAAATGCCATTCCCTAATCCAATCCTTCCGTCTCTGCCACATCTGCTCCCAGGATGAGGCTTTCCGTTCCAGGACCTCTCAAATGTCCTCTTTCTTTCAAGATCATGGTTTCCCTTCTGGCGTCATCAAAGATGCTCTCACCCGCATCTCCTCCACTTACCGCACTTCAGCCCTTAACCCATCCTCCCGTCACCACAACAGGGACAGGGTTCCCCTTGTCCTCACCTACCACCCCACCAGCCTCCGGATCCAACACATTATCCTTCAACAGGACCCCACCACTAAGGACATCTTTCCCTCTCTACTCCTCTCTGCTTTTCTCAAGGATTGTTCCCTCCGCGACTTCCGGGTCCACACGTCCCTCCCCCCAGAACTCCCACCTGGCACTTATCCCTGCAAGCGCAAATGCTACACCTGTCCCCACACTTCCCCCCTTACCACCATTCTGGACCCCAGACAGTTCTTCCAGGTGAGGCAACACTTCATCTGCGAGTCTGCTAGAGTTGTCTATTGCATCTGGTGCTCCCGGTGTGGCCTCCTCTACATCGGTGAGACCCAACGCAGATTGGGGGACCACTTCATCGAGGACCTACGCTCCGTCCGTCACAATAGACAGGACCTCCTGGTTGCCACCCACTTCAACTCTGCCTCTCATTCCCATCTAGATATAGTCCATACATGGCCTCCTCTACTGCCATGATGAGGCAAAACTCAGGTTGGAGGAGCAACACCTCATCTACCATCTAGGTAGCCTCCAGCCTGGTGGTATGAACACTGAATTCTCCAATTTCTGGCAATTTCCTCCCCCTTCCCTTTCCCCTATCCCAGGTCCCTCTCTGCCTCTCTCCCCTTTCAACTTTCTGCTTCTTTATCTCTACAGTTTTTTCATGCTTATCCCCTCCACCTCCCCCCTTTATCTTTCCTCTGATTGGTTTTCCACCTGGTGCCTCTAGCCCTTCCCCCTCCCCATCTCTTTTACTGGGCTTCGGCCTTCTCTTCCCCCCTATTCCTAATGAAGGGTCTCGGCCCGAAACGTTGGCTACTATTTTCTCATGGATGCAACCTGACCTGCTGAGTTCTTCCAGCGTTGTGTATGTATACTTCACCTGTTAGTCTGCTGGTGTGATATATTGCGTCTGGTGCTCCCAGTGTGGCCTTCTTTATATTGGTGAGACCCAACGCAGACTGGGAGACCGTTTCGCTGAAAGCCTACGCCCTGTTAGCCAGAAGAAGCAGAATCTCCCAGTGGCCACACATTCTAATTCCACGTCCCATTACATTCCGATATGTCAATCCATGGCCTCCTCTACTGTCGAGATGAAGCCACACTCATGTTGGAGGAACAACACCTTATATTCCGTCTGGGTAGCCTCCAACCTGATGGCATGAACATTGATTTCTCTAACTTCCATTAATGCGCCTCCTCCCCTTCTTACCCCATCCCTATATATCTATTTATTATAATATAAATATTTTTTCCTTTTTTCTTTTTTTTCCCTCTCTCTTTCCCTCTCACAATAACTCCATGCCTGTTCTCCATCTTCCTCTGGTGCTCCCCTCCCCCTTCCTTTCTTCTAAGGCCTTCCATCCTACGATACTCCCCCTTCTCCAGCTCTGTATCCCTTTTGCCAATCAACTTCCCAGCTCTTAGCTTCATCCCTCCCCCTCCTGTTTTCTCCTATCATTTTCGGTCTCCTCTCACGCTCCCACTTTCAAATCTCTTACTATCTCTTTTTTCCATTACTCCTGACAAAGGATCTCAACCCAAAACATCCACTGAACTTCTTCCTATAGATGCTGCCTGGCCTGCTGCGTTCCACCGGTATTTTGTGTTTTTAAGATTTTTAAGTTACTCTTTAAAAAGGGAGAGCAGCCTGAACAGTGTACAGGTTAGGAATTTGCTGCAAGACAGGAAATTGCTAGTGGTTGGTGTTAAAATTAGATAAATAGGGTTAAATAAACAAGGCAATTAATTAATTAATTAATTAATTAAATCAATGAGGCTTCCAGGAAGAAAGCCAAGATTTATGTAAATTTCTTATGTTTTTTTGAAAACTAGACTTGTATGCAGCCCATACATGTGAATGGGTGTTTGGTAGCTAGTGGGAGTGATTTTCTGCCTGCTGCAGGGTTACAGATTTCTTCTGCTATGTGCCACAGTTTATGGTCCCATTTCCAGCTTGCCAACTGTTTGCTTTACAAAAGCTCACAGGAATGGAACACTGTTATAACACCAGGCTTTCTATTCCACTGAACTTGTATCTTTCCTCCGTGTAAAATCCAAAAAGCCTCTTGCACCCTAGAAAGCCACATGTACAGCATGTTTTGTCAACTGAAGAACTCAAATCCTGAATTTTAAACCCTGAAAAGTACTTGGCATGATTTCACAGAATCCACTGGTTTAGTCTTATAAAAAAAATCCCGTTATAGAAGGCATTCCTCCTCTTCCCCACCCCCACCCCCCATCTTAAGTATCCACAGGTCAAGAGGAAGTGACCAAGCAAGATCAGGCACATAACACAAGACTGCATTGCACAAGGACTATGTTGAGTTCTTCCTTAATCTCTTTCTTTGCACCAATTTGGCCAAGAGTCTTCACCCCAAAAACTGTCATGATTTCAAAGAATATGCTCCAATTTCAGAGAATTTGACTCAGTTTCAGAATACTTGAGACCCCCCCCCCCCCCTTCCCCTGGCCTTCTCCAAATACAGTCTTTGATTACAGATCACTAAAAATGAAACATCAATATTCTTTCTCATTCCAAATGCTGCCCAAGTTGCTGCATATAGCTGAAATTTTCTGTTTTCTTAGCAGGTTGAAGGACAAAGGTTTGGATATAGAACCTTGATATGGAGGGCGAAAAACCACATGTCATTGTCTTTCCCAGCTTAAGTCTCAGCAAGGATGAATTACAGGCAGAATTACTAGGAGCTACAGATGACATCAGAAAACAGGATCTCAAATTACTATTCACTGGATAGTACTATAAAATGGAGGTGTAAATAAAGAGAATACACTAATGGAAACAAATGTGCAACTGAGGAGATGTCACAGGAAAGGGTTTTATATTTCAGGAGAATTGGCAACAGAATTGTGCAAATAGATCTGAAAAGGACAGAAAAGTTGCATTTCAACAGGACCAAAGACCAATAATCTTACAAGAAGATGCGTTTCAGCTATTGGGCAACAGTTAAATGAGCTCTGTAGCGGTTGTATTCACGAAAGCTGTGGCTGGCAGAAAGGGAGAAAGCTCAAGGCTACAGGGCTCAAAATCAACAAATTGAATTCAATCCAGAGCATAATGAAGAGAACCTGAACATTGCACAGGTCAGACCTACAGATGCCCACTGAATTTTCAGATGGCAGAAGGTACCTCTTGCCCCACACAACTAACAAATAAATCCAAATCGCTGGTCTAGATAATAAGGTTAGAGTTTTTTCATTGAAGCAAAAAAAAACATTGTTGGGTAAATTTACATGCATACAAGCTTATGAGATATACATAAAACAATGAACATCAGGGATATATTCCCTTGGGCAGGAAGATCGATAAAGGATTAAGGAAAATATGTTTTTGTCCAAAGAGTAGTACAAGAAAGAATTAGAATTGTACAGACCAGAAAAATACCCTTTGGACCATTTTGTCCATGTTGATTAGTCCTCACTTGAGCTAGTCCCATTTCCTGTGTTTTGCTATACACCTCTGGCAGTGCAAGTATGGAAGGCACTCCCTGAAAAATTAGTAGAAGCTTTAAAACAAATGAACGAAAATTTGAAATCATATGGCTGTGGACCAAGAGCTGACAAGAAGGGCTAATCTAAAAATGTCACATTTGACTGGTGTGAACATAATAGGACAAAGGTCTCCATCAGCGTCAAAAGCTTTTTGATTCTGTGATACTACTTTTGCTTGAAGTAGAAGCAAGTCGCCACTTCGGCCAGGCTCAAGAGCAATTTGCAGGCAAGTCCCCACCCACCCAGTTTTTCAAACCAACAATTCATCCCATCCTACAATATTCAGTCCACAAATATTATGTTAAAAATTGGGCAAAGTGCAGACTTAAAGCATTATCTTTTCAATATCACATATTTGCAAATAGGTCATCTCAAGCTGGGGTACCAAAGGGTATAGAGACAAGAGTCAGATTTGCATACATCTAAAAGTTGATAACTAGTCATCAGCATCAAATTTCAGTGCAGTTTAAAAAAGACAGTAATAAAAGGTAGTAGGATGTTACAAGGAATAATAAAAGCAAAATGTAATTTTAGCCTGGTCATATCCTACTTGAAGGTGTTTCCATCCGTGCTGCTAGGCTATGTACACTGCAACTTGTTAAGGACAAAGGTAGCTGTAGTAATCTGAAGCCCTGACAGAACATTTTGTTCCAAACCATTTCAATGCCAGAAAATATATATATATATATATATAGTCTGCTATTACCACCAGAGACCACAGGGTGGCAATGACAAACAATCTGAAGAACATTAATTAAATCAACCTCTGATATAATGTATACATTATATTTAAAATGTTGATGACTGGGGAAAATAAAGATCCATGCTTCTGTATACATCACTTTGACCACAGTAGCAAGGCCTATTCAACAGGCAATAATTTTGAGACATGATGAGCATCTTCTGGAATTGGAATTGGTTTATTATTGTCGCATCAAGTCAAGTCAAGTCAAGTCAAGTCAAGTCACTTTTTATTGTCATTTCGACCATAACTGCTGGTACAGTACACAGTAAAAACAAGACAACATTTTTCAGGACTGTACTGCTACATGAAACAATACAAAAACTACACTGAACTATGTAAAACAACACAAAAACTACAATAGACTACAGACCAACACAGGACTGCATAAAATGCACAAAACTGTGCAGGCATTACTATAAATAATAAACAAGACAACAGGCATGGTAGAGGGCAGTAAGTTGATCACAGTCCAGACTCTGGGTATTGAGGAGTCTGATAGCTTGGGATGAAGAAAGTGTTACATAGTCTGGTTGTGAGAGCCTGAATGCTTCGGTGCCTTTTCCCAGATGACAGGAGGGAGAAGAGTTTGTATGAGGGGTGCATGGGGTCCTTCATAATGCTGTTTGCTTTGCAGATGCAGCATGTGGTGTAAATGTCTGTAATAGCGGGAAGAGAGACCCCAATGATCTTCTCAGCTGACCTCACTATCCACTGCAGGGTCTTGCGATCTGTTAAGTGCAATTTCCAAACCAGGCAGTGATGCAGCTGCTCAGGATGCTCTCAATACCATATCTGTAGAATGTGGTGAGGATGGGGGGTGGGGGGGGGGGGGGGCGGGAAGATGGACTTTCCTCAGCCTTCGCAGAAAGTAGAGATACTGTTGTGAGATTCTCCGCCAGGTGAACACCAAGAAATTTAGTGCTCTTAACGATCTTTACTGAGGAGCCGTCGATGTTCAGCGGAGAGTGGTTGCTCCGTGCCCTCCTGAAGTCAACAACCATCTCTTTTGTTTTGTTCACATTCAGAGACAGGTTGTTGGCTCTGCACCAGTCTGTTAGCCGCTGCACCTCCTCTCTGTGTACTGACTTGTCATTCTTGCTGATGAGACCCACCACGGCTGTGTCATCGGCAAACTTGATGATTTATTCAAGCTGTGTTTTGCAGCACAGTCGTGGGTCGGCAGAGTGAACAGCAGTGGACTGAGCACGCAGCCCTGAGGGGCCACCATGCTCAGTGTGATGGTGTTGGAGATGCTGCTTCCGATCTGGAAGATACAGTGATAAACTTGCCTTGCATACTGTTTGATGCAGATCAATTCCTAACAGTGTGCTGAGGAAGAGCAAAATAAAACAATTGCAGAGTAACTTGTAACATCTACACAAAAGGTACAGTGTACAGTGCAGGTCGATTATGAAGTCAAGAGTCTATATTATAACAGTGGAGTCAAAGCTGTCCTTGATTCTGGTGGTATGTGCTTTCAGGCTTTTGTTCCTTCTGCCCGATGGGAGAGATCATGTCTGGGTTGGGAGGGTCTTTGATTAAAGAGGAACTCAGATATGTAGACAGTTCACAGAGCAGGGGCTGGATTTCCATGATGCGTGAGCTGTGCCATAATACCCTGCAGTTCTGTCTACGGCTTCAACTGATATTCCTTTTCATTTGTAAACAAATAAACACTATCAAAATGAGAAATTGCAACATCTTGACAAGATGTTCACATGAGCCAATTTCCCAACCAAAATCACACATGCATTAGCTGTAGCCACGAACAGCCAGTAACAAGAAAGGTAATTTGCAAATCCCTAAGGAGCAAATGCAAGTTCAAAATGGAATAACTGGTAGTGGTATTTCCTTTGCTGGGTGTGAAACATCTGGAATTTATGGGGCAGTGGTTGCTTCAGTCTTTGGGTTTGAGTTTATTAAGGGCCAGCCAATTTATTGGAGCATGAAACAATATGAATTATATTTTTTCTTAATTAACTTATTGGATCCATGCACAAGTATTATACTTTTGGGTACTTAAGTAAAAAATGGCAGATGGAATTTAACTCAGGCAAATATGAAGTGTTGCACCTGGTAGGTTAGAAACATAGAAAATAGGTGCAGGAGTAGGCCATTCGGCCCTTCGAGCCTGCACCGCCATTCAGTATGATCATGGCTGATCATCCAACTCAGAACCCTGTACCTGCTTTCTCTCCATACCCCCGATCCCTTTAGCCACAAGGGCCATATCTAACTTCCTCTTAAATATAGCCAATGGACCTACCTCAACTGTTTCCTGTGGCAGAGAATTCCACAGATTCACCACTCTCTGTGTGAAGAAGTTTTTCCTCATCTCAGTCCTAAAAGGCTTCCACTTTATCATTAAACTGTGACCCCTCGTTCTGGACTTTCCCAACATTGGAAACAATCTTCCTGCATCTAGCCTGTCCAATCCCTTTAGAATTTTATACGTTTCAATAAGATCCCCCCCTCCATCTTCTAAATTCCAGTGAGTATAAGCCGAGTCGATCCAGTCTTTCTTCATATGAAAGTCCTGCCATCACAGGAATCAATCTGGTGAATCTTCTTTGTACTTCCTCTATGGCAAGAATGTCTTTCCTCAGATTAGGGGACCAAAACTGCACACAATATTCTAGGTGTGGTCTCACCAAGACCTTGTACAACTGCAGTAGAACCTCCCTGCTCCTGTACTCAAATCCTTTTGCTATGAATGCCAACATACCATTTGCCTTTTTCACCGCCTGCTGTACCTGCATGCCCACCTTCAATGACTTGTGTACAATGACAGCCAGGTCTTGTTTCACCTCCCTTTTCCTAATTGGCCACCATTCAGATGATAATCTGTTTTCCTGTTCTTGCAACCAAAGTGGATAACCTCACATTTATCCACATTAAATTGCATCTGCCATGAATTTGCCCACTCAAATATAAAGAGACAGTACACTAAGGGCAAGTGCAGAGGGATCTTGGGATCCTAGTTCATAGCACTCTGAAAGTGGCTATACAGGTTGATAGAGTGTTTAAAAAGGCAAAAGTCGTGCTTGCCTTTATTAGTCAAGGCTCTGAGTTTAAAGTTTGTAAAATTATGTTGCAGCTTTATAGAACTCTAGTTAGGCTATATCCAGTTCTGGTCAGCCCATTATGGGAAGGATGTTGAAGCTTTGGAGAGGGTGCAGAAGAGGTTTACCAGGATGTTGCCTGGAGTAGAGGGCATGTGCTATAATGAGAGGTCGGACAAACTTAGGTTATTTTCACTGGAGTGGCAGAGGTGCAGGGGAGATTTGATAGAAGTTGATAAGATTATGAGAGACATAAAAAGAATAGACAGGGAGTATCTTTTTCTAAGAGTTGAAATTTTGAATACAGAAGGGTATGTATTTAAGGCGAGGGGTAATTTGTAAGATGCGAGGAGCAAGTTTTATTTACACAGAGTTGTGGCTGCCTGGGGTGTTAGTAGAGCTAGAAAGATTAGGGAATTTTAAGTGACATTTAGATAGGCACATGAATATGAGGAAAATGAAATTATATGGATATTATGTAGGTAGAAGAGATTAGCTAGCCATATGATTTCTAATTTCATTGGTTCAACACAACATTGTGGGCCAAAGGGTCTGTTCCTGTGCTGTACTGTTCCATGTGTATGGTATAACCAAAAAATGAAAAAACATCTTTGAGGGAATAATGCTACTACCAAGAACTGATAAACAAAATATCAGTAGAGAATGACACTTCATAAAGTTATAGAAATAGCACAGTAGGCACCCTCTTAATATTTCTTTCTCTCTTAGAGGAGTGAATCACTGGAATTTGCTGCCCAGACAATTGTGGTGGCTTGCTCATCTGAATTATTTATAGTGACAATTGATAGTTATTTGAAAGATTGAGGATTGAGAGGAATGAGGATCTAGCACAGAAGAAGTGAACTCTGTGGGAGATCAGCCATTATCATGTTGAATGGTGGGACAGGCTTCACTCCTACTCCATCCATCCATCTAGATAGATAGAAGGCCCTTCCGGTTCTTTGAGACTCGCTGCCCAGCGAACACTGATTTAACCCTAGCCTAATCATGGGACAATTTACATTGACCAATTAACCTACCCACTGGTACATCTTTGGACTGTGGGAGGAAACCACACCACCTGGAAAAAGCCCACGTGGTCAAAGGGAGAATGTACAAACTCCTCACAGACAGCAGGAGCAGGAATTGAACCCGGGTCACTGGTACTGTAAAGTGTTGTGCTAATCATATTCAGTCTTGGTTGAATCATTATAGGAAAGATGTGGAACTTTTAAAGGATGCACAGGAGATTTACCTTTTTGCTACCTGGATTAGAAAACATGTCTAACGAGGAAAGGGTTGCGTGAGCCAGGGTTTTTTTCTTTGGAGTGATGAAGGATAAGAAAAAATTTGATCGGGGTGTATAAGATTATGAGTGGCATAGATAGAGTGGACAGTCAACATCTTTTTCCCCCAAAGGTACAGTGGCCAACAGCAGACTACATCCATTTGAAGTACAGGAGCATCTTGGGGAAATATCAGAGGTAGTTTTGTTTTACACATAGAGAGCGGTGGGCACCTGGAACACTCTGTTGAAGGCGGTGATAGAGGCTGATGTAATCGGTACATTTATAAGTCTATTAGATAGGCTCATGCATTTAAGAAAAATGCAAGGTTATAGGCTCTATAAGAGTAAAGAGTTAGTTTGATCATGATGTAGGCTTATTTTGGTCAGCAAATCATCAGGGGGCAAAGAACCCATACTGACTGTTCTACGTCTAATATTCACCTTCAGCTATAGTAACTGATTCTCCTACTTTTCTACTTCAAGGCTATTTCACCTATCTCTGTGGACAACAACTATCATTTAAAATTATGAACCACATTACTGAATCCCTCCTCCACCACTCCAGGCCAATTTTCTAAATTGTGCCTTATCAAGAGTTTTTCTTGCAATCCAAAACAAATGTGTTGTTTTAATTATCTGCCCTAATATTTCTTTCCTGAACTTGGTGACATGTTTTATTGCTTATATCTTTGAGTGGTACCTCAAGACATCAAAATACGTTGCTCTTTTAAAGGAAAACCAATAAAGGCAATCTCTAGCTGTCAGCTTCCACATATCCACCACTGTGTCCGCTGCTCACAATTGGATATGACCCAGTCATTCATGACAGAGTCTCAGTTACTCAGCCTAATTAAAAAAGACCAGACCATCTGACCCTTGAAGCCTGCTCCAACATTCAACATTATCAACACTGAGCTGCCTCCACATAATGCTCAATCCCCCCAATTTGTCAAATATGTAACACACACAAAATGCTGGCGGTACACAGCAGGCCAGGCAGCATCTATAGGAAGAAGCACAGTCGAAGTTTCGGGCCAAAACCCTTCGTCAGGACTAACTGAAAGAAAAGATAGTAAGAGATTTGAAAGTAGGAGGGGGAGGGGAAAATCCGAAATGATAGAAGACAGGAGGGGGAGGGGTGAAACTAAGAGCTGGAAAGGTGATTGGGAAAAAGGATACAGAGCTGGAGAAGGGAAAGGATCATAGGATGGGAGGGCTAGGGAGAAAGAAAGGGGGAAGGGAGCACCAGAGGGAGATGGAAAACAGGCAAAAAGTGATTTTGAGAGGGGCAGAGAGAGAGAAAAAAAGGGGAATAAATAAATAAATAAGGGATGGGGTAAGAAGGAGAGGAGGGGCATTAACGGAAGTTAGAGAAATCAATGTTCATGCTATCAGGTTGGAGGCTACCCAGACGGAATATACAGGTTGTTCCTCCAACCTGAGTGTTGTTTCATCTTGACAGTAGAGGAGGCAATGGATAGACATCTCAGAATGGGAATGGGGCATGGAATTAAAAGTGTGTGGCCACTGGGAGAGCAAACACAAGGAAATCTACAGATGCTGGAAATTCAAACAACACACACAAAATGCTGGTGGAACACAGCAGGCCAGGCAGCATCTATAGGGAGAAGCGCTGTCGACGTTTTGGGCCAAGACCCTTCGTCAGGACTAAGGGTCTCGGCCTGAAACATCAACAGCGCTTCTCCCTATAGATGCTGCCTGGCCTGCTGTGTTCCACCAGCATTTTGTATGTGTTGTGGCCACTGGGAGATCCTGCTTTCTCTAGCAGACAGAGCGTAGGTGTTCAGCGAAACGGTATCCCAGTCTGCATTGGGTCTCACCAATACATTAAAGGCCGCACTGGGAGCAATGGACGCAGTATACCACACCAGCCGACTCACAGGTGAAGTGTCGCCTCACTTGGAAGGACTGTTTGGGGCCCTGAATGATGGTGAGAGAGGAAGTATAAGGGCAGGTGTAGTACTTGTTCCGCTTATTGCTCCAATTAAAGATGTCAATATGCATATTGTTTTTCACATTTTGCCTCTCCCCTCCTTAAACAAGTGAGCCATATTTGTGATCTTCCCTTCCTCTAGTACCATCTGGAACTTTGAGCTTTAAAAAACTTCAACCGATTACTCCACTATCTCTATAGCTACTTCCTTTAATAGCCTTGGATAGAGGCCATCAGGTCCTAGTAATGTGTCAGCCTTTAGTCCTCTCGGATTTTCTTAATACTTTACCACTCATGATGGGATTGTTACTAATTCACCTTTCCTATTTGAAACTGAACAAGATAGATGCATATGTCAGGATGTTTATTGATTACAACTCAGCATTCAAAACTAGTATCCTCTCAATACTCATCACTAAGCTCCAAGACCTGGGCCTCACTAATGTCCTGTGCAACTGGACACTTGATTTCTTCAGTGGCAGATCCCAGGTAGTACAGATTGACAACATTACCTTCATACTCACCACCTGCATATTTACACCTCAGAGCTGTCAGCTTAACCTCCTGCTCTACTTATTTTATATTTATGAATGTGTGACTAAGCATAGCTCCAATCCACTATTTAGAGTCATGGAGCACTAAAGCCCAGAAACAAGCCTTTTGGCTCTTCTAGTCCATGCTGAACTGTTATTCTGCCTAGCCCCATCAACCTGCAACTGGTACGTATCGCTCCATACCCCTTCCATGTACTATCTAAACTTCTCTTAAATGTTTAAATTGGACCAACATCTACACACTTGCACCACCCTGAGTGAAGAACTTGCGCCTCAGATTTCCCTTAAATATTTCACCTTTCACCCTTAACCCATGGCCTCTAGTTCCAGTCTTACTCAACCTCAGTGGTAAAATCCTACTCACATTTACCCAATTTATGCCCCTCTTAATGTTGTATATCTCTGTCAAATCTCCCCTCATTCTCCTACATTCCAGTGAATAATGTCCTTACCTTTTCAAACTTTCCCTATAACTTAGGCCCTCATGTCCTGGTAATATTCTTGTAAATTTGCTCTGTATTCTTTCAATTTTACTGATTATCTCTTCTGTATACAGGTGACCAGAGCTGCATACATTGCTCCAAATCTTATACAACTTCAACATAACACCTCAACTCTTGTACTCAAAATTCTGATTTATGACCCTAGCTAAGTGATACAATTTTCAAGGAATCATGGATCGGTACTTCCAGCTCCCTGTGTTCTACTGCACTCCTCAGTGCTTTACTGCGTAAGTTCACAGCGTAATTCCTACCCTGGTTTATCATCTCGAAGTGCAACACCTCATACTTAGCTGCATTAAATTCCATCAGCCATTTTTCAGCCCATTCTCCCAGCTGGCCAGATCAAGGCTTTGATAGCCTTTGTTGCTGTCTACTATACCACCAATTTTGGTGTCATCCGTGAATTTGTGAATCCAGTTTACCACATTATCACGCAGATTGCTGATATAGATGACAAACAACAAAGAATCTAGCAATGAACTCTGCAGCACACCACTAGTTGCTGGCCTCCAGTCAGAGAAGCAACTATCTACTACCACTCTCTGGCTTCTCCTGTACAGCCAATACTGAATCCAATTTTCTATCTATCCTGAATGTCAAGCAATTGAAACTGCTTGACCAATCTCCCATGCAGCAGATTGTCAAAGGCCTAGCTGATGATACCACTGTTGTTGGCCAAATCAGAGGACACGAGGAATTAGCATATAGAAGGGAGATTGAAAATGTGGTTGAGTGGTGTCACAACAACAACCTCTCACTCAATGTCAGCAAAACCAAAGAGATGATTATTGACTAAAGAAGAAAGAAGTTGGTGATCCTCATTAGGGGATCAGAGGTGGAAACAGTCAGTAACTTTAAAACCCTTGTGACATTTCAAAGGATCTGCTGTGGAATTAGCACATTAAGTACTATCATAAATAACACACAATAACATCTCCACTTTCTTAGAAGTTTGCATAGATTCAGCAGATCACCAAAAACTGGCAAACTTCGATAGATGCACAGAGGAGAATATCCTAACTGGTTGCATCACAGCCTGCCATAGAAACATCAATGCCCAGAAACATGATACAGCCCAGTTGATCATGAGTGAAGCCCTCCCCACCACTGAGGAAATTGACAAAGCAGCATCGACCATCACAGACTCCAACCATCCAAGCCATGGCCCTGCTCACTACTACCATTAGTAGGAGGTACAAAAGCCTTAGGTCCCACACCACCAGGTTCTTATTGCATTTCTTTTTTTCCCTATAAGTGCCTGTAACAAAATGAATCTCAATGTAGTATATGGTAATAAATTTACTTTGAACATCTTAATTTTGGAATATTTGCAATGTCCTTCACAATGAAAATTTATACAGCATGTTGGCTTAAATTATTCACATTTCATCATTCCCCGTTCAATGGTGAGTCAGAGCACAAGGAGACAGAGATGCTAATGACATGGTATCATGACATCACCGATATCTGTTCTGAAGAAATTCACAGTGTCCCTTTTGATCCCATCAAATCTTTATAAATGCACCACAGAAAGGACCTTGTATGTATACATCACAGCATGGTGCAGCAAATGCTCCACCCATGACTACAAGAAATTTTAGAGCTGGGGACTGAGCTCAGTACATCAGACACCAACCTCCACTCTATCAATTCTGTCTACACTTCTCACTGCCTCAATAACACAGCTAGCATAATAAAAGTTCCCACCCATCACAGTCATTCTCTCTTCTTCCCCCCCTTCCATCAGGCAGAAAATACAAAAGCCAGAAAGCATATACCACCAGGCTCAAGGATAGCTTTTATTGTGCTGTTACAAAACTTTTGAATAATTCTCTAGTGCAAAAGGATGGATTCTAACCACACAATTTACCATCTTGTGACCTTACACCAGTGGTCCCCAACCTGTGGGCTGCGAAGCATGCAGGGGTGCAGCAGTAGCCAGCACGCACCCAGCACATCTTTAAGAAAAAGCCGAAATAAACAAGCTAATTAGGTGCCACCCAGCACGTAAAAGTCGGCCCAGATCAGAGGTGATTGCCAATTTCACTTGCTCTATGGCTTTTTTCTTAAAGACGTGCTGGGTGTGCGCTGGCTACCGCTGCACCACTACATGCTTCGCAGCCCAGTATCGGTCTGCGAACCACTGTCAGAGGTTGGGGACCACTGTCTTACACCATACTGTCTACATACACTAGACATTCTCAGTACTGTAACACTTTATTCTACTATTGTTGTTTTATCTTGTATTACTACAATTCAAAGTTGTAATGAATTGATTTGTATGGACAGTATGCAAGGCACATTTTTCACTGTACATCAGTATATGTGACAATAATAAACCAACTCACTAATTTACACTCATTCCCTAGGGATTCCACACTAATCTTGGTTACCCCCTTACTTTGTATATATCTCCATTGGTCTTGCTGAACGTTTTGATATTATTTTCCAACAATTCTCATAGTTAATATTGTTCATCTTGTAGGTACACCCCTAGTTGCCTCTATTCCTCTAGGCCATCACCAGCTGATGGCAGAATCAAAATCAGGTTTACCACCACTGCATATATCAAGAAATGTATTGTTTTGTGACCATGATACATTGCAAGACATAAAAAATTACAAAAATAGATAGATAGATAGATAGACAGACAGGTAGATAAATTGTATGAAAGCGATATAACGGTGTCCTTGGACCATTCAAAAATCTGATGTCAGAGGGGAAGAATCTGTTCTTCAAACATTGAGTGTGAGTCTTCAGGTTCCTCTACATCCTCCTTGATGGTAGTAAAGAGAAGGGGGCATGTCCAGATGGTGAGGGTTCTTAATGGTGTCACCTCCATGTATCACCTTTTGAAGATGTCCTCAATGATGGGGAGGACTGTGCCCATAATAAAGCTGGCAGAGTCTACAATGTTCTGCTGTCTCTTGATCCTGTGCATTGGAGTCTCCATACCAGGCAGTGATGCAACCATTCAGAATGCTCTCTACAATGCATCTAGAGTCTTTTTTGCTAGAGTCTTTAGTGACATACCAAATCTCTGAAAACCAAAATGAAGTCTAACACTAGCATGGCTTTTAATTTTATTGCAATGTGTTGGCCCCAGGATAGATCCTTTAAGATGTTGCTGGTAAGGAACTTTAAACTGTTAACCCTTTCCACCACTGATCTCTCAATGAGGACTGGAACGTGTTCTCCCAACTTCTCCTAAGTCCACACTCAATTCCTTGGTCTTGCTGATGTTGAGTGCAAGGTTGTTGTTGCAATAGCACTCAATCTGCCAACATGCGTGCCTCCTCATGGCCAACTGAGATTCTAGAAACAACTGTGAAGTCATCAGTGAAGTTATAGATGGAGCAGTGCCTAGCCACACACAGTCATGAGCATAGAGACAATAGATCTGTGGGCTAAATTTGCATCACTGAGGTTCAGCTGTGTGGACTGTCATTTAGGAGTAAATGTTGTTACCAATCTGCACTGACAGTGGTTGCCCAATGAGGAGGTGAAGGATCCAGTTGTGAAGGGAGGTACAAAGACCCAGGATTTTTTTAAGCTTGTTGATTAGTAGTGAGGGGATGGTGGTGCTGAAAACCGAGCTCTAAACAATAAACAGCAGCCTGATGTATCTATTTCTGTTGCCAAGGAGCTCCAAAGCTGGGTGAAAAGCTCATGAGATTGCGTCCACCTGTTGTGGCGGCAGGCAAATTGCAGCATCCAGGTTCTTGCACAGGCGGGAGTTAATTTTCGCCATAACCAACCTCTCAAAACACAGTAGATGTGAGTACTTCTAGCCAATAGTCATTGAGACAGCTCACCATGCTCTTCTAGAGCACTAGTAGGATTGATGTCCTTTTGAATCTCTGGAACTTTAGAAGCTTTGACTGCAGCAGTGAGAGATTGAAGGAGCCTTTGAATACTCCATCATATTGATCAGAACAGGTTTTTAGTACTTTGCCAAGTACACCATCACCTTGTCATTTTGTATGGTCAAATTTTTAAATTCGCATTTTTCAACTTCCTTTCTTAATACTTTTTTAGATTAGGATAAATTTCTAATGATTACTACAGCTAAAATATATCCCACTGCTTTACTTCTGGCCTTCCCTTCAGCATATTTTCCCCAGTCTGGTTTCAAACTGAGGATACTGTTTTGCAGCTGATGAGTCACCCTCAATTGTATCTAAAGTTCTGTCAAATTATGATCAAAAGTCCTTAGAAGAACTTTAATCCAAAACAATTTATTAATCTTACCACATTGCTTTGATGGTTCTAATGCACTTTATTTTGGAGGCAGAAAAACTATTCCAACCAATGTCTTCTGTCCTTTGCTATTCCTAATTGCAATCAAACCAATTCCATGTCTAGGTGCACTGCATCAAATTACTACTCACCAATGCATGGGTCCTTAACTCCATTAACCATGCATCCTTGTCATTTTTGCTGATTCTTTTGGAACACTAAATAACTAAGAATCCTGAGTTTCCACTCATACATTCTCTGCAACCACATCTCTGTAACTGCAGATAAAATATAACTCATATCTATTTCTGCCATCAATTTATCTATCTTGCTACAAATGCTACATACATACATAGAGCCTTAAGCCTTTTTTCCTCTCAGCATAATTTTCTTTCTTTCTGTATTCAAAGACCGCTGCATACTTTTAGTTACATTTTCTACCCCTCCCAGTAACACTTTGATTTTCATTCGTCTTGTGCCTCAAGTCATTTTGATTTATTTAAATTTTCCACCAGCTGAGGTATGGTAAAGTTGACCTCAATCTACCTCTGTGCTATGACGTTCTGCTTTCCTCTCAACATCAACACATAACAGAAATTTTCGTATCATTCATTCTATGCATATTGCTGCTATTAAAAATAAAAGGACATTTCATAGTTGCAACAGGAAAAGAAAATTTAAAGTATCATTAAATGCTGCTTCCCAAATGAATATATTTGCATTATTTAATCATAATCAAAAATCAGAACATTCTGCTGAGAGGACAGAAGATCATTTGCAACAGAATCTGAAATACATCTAGATATCCTGGACAAATAAACAAGTTGAAGACTACATTTGTTTTGACTCCATGTGTTATTTCACAGAGCATCAGCCAATATTCTCCTTAAAATCTTCACTTCCTATATACTCAAATGGCAAGCCAATATTTGTAATTCCAGGTACAAGTGCAGTTTCCAATAATATCCCAAATTCTTCACTCTCAATGTTTAACTCACTTTTCCAAACTTCTGTTAATTTGGAGAAATCCAATCAACTGAGTGAATGAGGTCTACTTCGAGGATGTACTCTCAGCTTTACTTCCTCAGTTTTGAATATTTGTTTAATCTTTTTAAAAATCACTGTTAATCGCTTTAATTTCTGAAATTTAAATTCTGATATTTCTCATCCAAATTTGCTCTTCTCAACAACCATGTTGAGGAAAAGACCAATTAAATTGATTCATATATTTTACCAGCTGCCTCATCTGGACAAAACAATTAGCTTATTGCAAATGTAGGTGTATTCATGATTCACTAACGTATCTGGAAATTTAAGTGTTTAGCTTCCTGCATTATAACAGTAAAAAAACCTAAAGTAGTGGATTGACTGCAAATATTTTAGAGAATCTAAAGGTCGTGAAAGACACCACATAGTACATTTAACTACATATCAGTCATAACAAAAATTTGCACATTTAAACCGTATTTGATGGAATTCATAAAAAGGTGGCTCTGAAAACATTGCTCAAAATCCTGTTTAAAGAAACAACTGACAAGACGCCTGCATGTCATCACATATAAAATGAAAAACCGCATTTGCTCACAAAACCTAAAAAATCTGCAGCAAAATATATAAATAATTAATTTAGAATAATTAGCCTTGAGTGTAAAGCATTATATGATTTGATAATCTATAGCTAAAATGTACATTTAGATTCTTTTGTATTGCATTGTTAATTTGCTTAAAAACAACAGCATATGCATTACTTTAAAACTCTCACTATCACATCAACTGACTAAAGTCTTGAGCTTGAAAGCATTGTGGAAAAGTAACTTGTGCAAATACAGATTCTTCCAAAGTATTTGTGATCATTCCCCCCACCCCTACTCCCACCATTCCCAGGAAAAGTTGCGCATATGTCAATTCTTGACTTATAACATACATTTAGCTGTAGCTAACGTTTGACCATATGGTGCTATCTAAAAGATACTTTCTACCACATAGTTAAAAAGATACAGGTTTCCCCTGCTTTACAAATGTTCGCTTTACACCACTTCGCTTTTACAAAAGACCTACATTAGTAACCTGTTTTCGCATTGCAAAGAGGATTTTCACTTTTACGGAAATTTTTCCCATATAAATTAATGGTTCTTTGCTTTACGCCATTTTGGCTTAAGAAAGGTTTCATGGAAATGCTTTACCTTCGTAAAGGGGAGGACATCTGTAATATAATTAATTACAAAAACATGTTTGCTCTAGTTAAACAGGCAAGGGCACATCTATGCAATCAATGTACTTTGAAACCAACAGCTCCTCCATGGGTATCCATTAAAGAGAAAAAATGTTCTATTTTTGTGTAACTGCTATTCAAGTGGTAACAAATATATATATTTAATATTTTGCTAACACTATAATGCCATCAAAATATTAAAAATATTGGGCAGGAATTTAATTAAAAATATTCTTGAATTTCCTATCCATGTTACTCTTCTATAAACAACACAAAGTCAGGTTTTCTAACCAGTGTCACAAATAGCATAAAAGAATCCACATTCTTTCATGACATTCTGCACATTCTAAATAAAGTTATGACAGATTAAGGTGCAGCCATTTCAATTTTAGCACCTTTTTTTTAAAACAATGTGATAAATATATTTCTATCAAACAATGAAAATTAACTTTTGCAAATGAAGAGCTCAAGATCTGTTAAATATGTTGGTGATTTTTGTTTAATTTTTCTTGCAATTTGTTTTTCTGTTCTCTTTGATTTACCTTGATCTCATCTTCTTCCTGCTCTTTATGGATATTGGCTTAGAATTTGTGATAGCAATAAAGAAAATTATTGTCTCCTACCATTGCTCCCTGAAATGCATAGCAATTTCAAAGTTTAATACTGAAATTGAAAGATGATTTAGATGAATTTGTTTCCCAAATGGACATCACCAACTTCACTGCTAGTTAATCAAGCATGACTCAATATTTCACACCAGGTTTAGTGAGGAAAAAAAGACTTGTTTAGCAGATTAGGATCTTAATATTAGAATGTGACTGCAAAGAATCTAGCGAATGTATTCTAAATTACTCTTACCCCCCCCCGTTTACTAACATTAAAAAGCTTTGCCAGATCTTTGAGACCTTTCTTTAGACTTTTACATGTGATAGACTTTTACATTTTTAATAAAGATCCTCCTAGTTTAACATTTCCTAAAATAAATTTTAGAACGAACCATTAATTACTAAACTGTTGAGCGGATGTGACTCATTCTTTTGCCAGGATGTTTTTCAATACTCTATTCACAGATATTACAAAAATGCAATGAGAGAATTGCATGGTTTGCATGTGGATACACAGCAGTTTTAAAAAGAAATTTAAGCAGACATGACATTCCTTTCACTTGCTAATACTTTTGAGTTTTCATACAAATAAATTCTTTTTCCAGAAGTTACATATCTACATCTACATCTCCAGAGAACGCTTGAAGGAATTTTATTCAGACTTCTTTGGATTTTAATTGTTCTTTTTGTATTAACATAGCGCTGCTTGACATTTTCACATTATTTTTCTGTCTCTCATCTTTAAGTACATTAAAATGACTAGTGAAACAACAGATTTGTTAAAAGAGCAACAAATTAACACATTTTCCTTAGCAGAACCACCAAAATATTAAAATTACTACTGCGCATAAGAAAATTGCACAATATTACAGTGGCCCAGAATTGATAGTCAGTTTGCAGTGGCCTTTAAATAAAATAAATCTCTTAAAGATTTTGAAATTTCTACGAGAATTTTCTTTCAAGCATCATTTCCAAAAGAATCCCTGTATCCCAACAACAGAGATACTATCATGATGATTAAGCAATTAATCATATCAAAACATTTTGGGAGTTAGAAAATCAGTAAACAAATAATACATTCTTTACTAAGCTCTTCATCCATTAAGGGAACTAATATAATGATAAAACATATACAAATAAAATACAGGTGAAGTTTTGAATAAGCATTTTAATAAATTTGCCTTTTAAAACCACAAATTATGAAATATTCATGTGAGAATATTAGAAGAAATAAAACTGTGAGGATCATATATTTTACTAAGAAATACTTAAATTGGTGAAAACTCAATTGGAACTAACCCAACAAAGCAAAAGATTTCCAATGTATTTTGCATAGGTTTCATTCATAAATATCTGAAATACACATTGGTTGAAACCAGTTAGCTTCATTGTGGTATGAAAAGCCTGAAGGTAGAGTGAACTGCTGACAGCAACTTTGGGATTTCTACTTTAACTTAAACATGGATGGAAATCCTTTGCTTCTTGCCAGCTTCACAGATTAATGACAGGAAATATCAATAGTTCCACTGTGTTTAAATCATCAATATGCAAAATCTGGGCCACTGTCTTTTTTTCAAAATATCATAAAAAGATCAGACTGCCAGAAAACACATTATGTGCAAATCAGATGCTACATCTATGCAAGCCACAGCAGGAAATGCTACTGTAAACACGTTTCGGTCTGGACAGGAAAGCAAAATACATGTTCCGCTTCTGAGTATAGGGTGAGTGATGAAGGGTACCCCCAGGGAAAACAGATTTCCCTGCAAGTAGCACTGGAAAACAGTGCCATGCAATCAAATTTCTAGACAGGCATGTTTTGGACTGACAGCTAATGTAACCCATGCAACATAAAAAAACAGCAGATACATAACACAGTAATTAATGAAGCTGAGAAACAACTTAACTGTTTCCAAGCTGGCAAAAAAGTTACATTTTTAACTGAAAAGAAAATATTTTTTTTTTCCGCCATCAACCTGTCACCCCCAGTAAGGTCTACTTCAATAGTAAAGTTGATCCATAAAATTCTTTTTCCTTTAATATATTGTCATCAATACTTTCAATCAAATATTCTTTAGTTTAAATAAATAGACAGGAAATCCAATAATAAGTACATTATAGGGGCAAGAACTGCATAAGGTATTAAATATTTACCTTAATCATCCTAGAAAGGTCTCCAGCATCTGCCAGTTCCAGTACAATATTTAGCTCATTATCTTCAATGAATGATGCAAGATATTTTATTACATTTGGGTGGTTTAATTGCTGTAAAATACATAAGCATAAAACAATTCACTCAAATACTCATTGAGGATATTACAGATTTGGCTACTTAGAGATAAAGTACAATCACTGGCAATTTGTCTTTCTAGATAATTCTGATGAATCAATGATTTCATGAAGAACATAAATTTAGAAAATAAACAAATAACTTGAATTAATTCATTTCTGTCATTCTAAATTATATAGTGGACAAGTCTGGAATGAGAGGACATAGTTACAAGATAAAGGACTGTTCACTTAATCTCCTCCAAATTTTGTATTGTTGTCAAACTTCCAAATCAGTTCACCTACATTTTCATCCAAGACATTCACACTGCAGTCCTAGTGAGACACCGTTGTTGAAATACTTTCAATCAGAAATAGATGCTCGTCGCTACTCTCTTGCCTCTTATCATTAAGCTGATTTTGGACACAGTTTACCAACACACTGCAAGTCTCATGTGCCCCAACCTCCTGGACCAGCCTATTGTACAGGACTTTGTCAAAATTTTAAACAACTGTAGGAAATTTATAACTATGCAAAAGGTTAGTTACTCTTGTGGTTAAAAATACAGTTGGCATGTCAAGTCATTCTTTACTCAGAGAGTGATAGCTGTGTGGAATGAGCTTCCTGTAGAAGTAGTAGAGGCCAGTTCAGTTGTGTCATTTAAGGTAAAATTGGATAGGTATATGGACAGGAAAGGAGTGGAGAGTTATGGGCTGAGTGTGGGTAGGTGGGACTAGGTGAGATTAAGAGTTCGGCACGGACTAGGAGGGCCGAGATGGCCTGTTTCCGTGCTGTGATTGTTATATGGTTATATGGTTAAGTTACTAGTCAAGATGGCTCCAGTGAACAATAATTCCTTAGGTGGGATCTTCCAATAGCCAATCATTTCAATTATTTCATTTTTTCTTCGCCTTCTGCTTGTTCTTTTTGATCTGTTTGTGTTTCAGAAATGTTGGAGCCTGTGACATGCAGTTTGGAGTTTGATCGAATAATCTAGCACTCTAATGTCCTCAAGAAGATTCCAAGAGTAGACTGCAAGCAGAAGCTGCCTCATGGTGAAGACCAGAGGCCATGATCGACTCCATTTCAAAGCATCAAGGACATCTGAAGCACCGAGGCTAATGGAGAGGTCAGTGGACACTTTCCACTGAGGCCATGGGTCAGCAAGGCTGTGGTATCACCAGTCACTCTCCATGGACGAGCTGAGTTTGAATGGTAGCTCTCTTTGATGCTGGATGTTTTAGAAATTCTAAGATTTATGTGATTATTGGACTGTAGCTTATATTGGTCTCCTCCTGTTTTCTGTGTTTTCTTTCTTTTTGCCGATTGGAGGATTGGGGGTTTGGGGTTCCAGGTGGGAGATGTGTTCATTTTTGTGTGAGAGAGGGGTTGGGTATTTGGGTCGGATCTTCTTGTTGAAGTTTCTTTCTGTGGGCGATCTGTTAGTTTTTTGTATGTGTGTGAGGGAGTTGGAATTTAATACTATTGTAACTGCTGAATGGCAATTTAATGTTATTGTCACTGTCTTTTTTTGTGAGAGAGAGAGAGAGGATTGGGGGTTTGGGGCTTTTCGTGTTCCAGCTGCTGTTTTCAGAATGGGCGATCTGTTAGATTTTGTGCAAGGGAGGGGATCGATTTTGGGATTTTGATGTTCTAGTTATGATTTTTTGGGTAGGCAATCTGTTAGCTTTTCGTGTGAGGTAGGGATTAGAGGATTTTGAGGTTAGCAAGTTTTTGTTTCTTTTTCGCACGGGAGGGGGGTGATGTATTTTCTTTCAATGACTCCAAAGGTTTTCCTGCATTTTGTAGCTATCTGGAGGTCAGATTTCAGAGTTGTATTGTATTCTACATGCATACTTTTACAACAAAATGAACCTTTGAAATATTTAAATGATTCAGTAATGAGAAGAAAATAGCTACAAAATAGAACTTCAAAGAAGGAATGCTCCAATTCCGAAAAGCATTGATATAATGCTTCTTTATTCAACTGTCCTCCGCACATAGTGAGTTATCCATTTCACATCATTGTTTCTTGATAGAGATCTTCTCAATTACGACAGCTCACCTTTCATGGCTAGAATTACTCATATGAACAAGGTAAATGGAGTGAATGCTTTGGTTTGATACAAGCCCAAAAGTTGATTTGTGACTGATAAAAGTCATAAAGCTGTAGTCTACAATTTCAAGATTAATTGCACTGAGCA
Source organism: Hypanus sabinus (assembly GCF_030144855.1). Classification (NCBI taxonomy): domain Eukaryota; kingdom Metazoa; phylum Chordata; class Chondrichthyes; order Myliobatiformes; family Dasyatidae; genus Hypanus; species Hypanus sabinus. The sequence continues at coordinate 71,458,001 of NC_082716.1, forward strand.
ACATGGAGTACCAGATCATTATATACAATAAAAATTCTTGGAACTACAGAAGGTTCAAGCTCAGTTCTATGACATGGTTACTGTGCACAGTAATGGACAGCGGAACCAATTAGAAACTATTGCTGTTGATTTACAGAATCCAAAGTAAAAGTTAACAAGCATTTTCTCCAGCATTTTGGCTGCATCTTTGAAAAGATTAAAATCTGGCCAACAAACATTAAGCATGCATTCTTAAAATTAGTTCTTCCCTTTTCAAACTTTTTTCTAAGGTGCTCTTTTTACCTTCAGAAGATCTATTTCTTTTATGCAATCTTGACGAGCTTTGGCATCCATCATTTCAAATATCTGGAAAAAATATTAATTTTAGGTTTCTTTTTCACACCTAATACACAAAAAAAAGCACTAAATTCAACAAGGGTCATTTTACTTTCCCTACATGGTGAAAATCTGTATTTTCTCTTATGGTAAAACACTACAGCAAAATTATGCACAGATGTGATGGGAGCATGACCGGAAGATCTGAACAAGTTTTACATATAAATCAAGGTCTGATTTTGATTCATCCAAACAAGATATACACACAAAAATAATTCGGACCTATCAATGCTTGGAGAGAACTTCCTTTTAGCAGAGTACTTGAACTTCATGTCACACAAAAAAATTGGTATACAAAAACATATTAACAGCCAACAATCATTTGTAAAAAAAAGAGTACCATAATCATCACATTCAAGAATTTGTGGTTACCAAAATTTCAGCCAAAAGATAGTGTTTCAATTGTTCTCATCACCTTACTTAAACAAAGTAGATAATTTATTTTTCCATGGACTTTGCCTTATACCCAGAAATGCTTAAGTTAGTTGTTAGCTCAGCAACAAAGTGCATGAATGACTCATACTTTAGGAGTGCCATTCTTGTTAAAGCAACATAACAGCAGCATACAAAAGTTTGGGCACCCCGGTCAAATTTCTGTTACTGTGAATAGCTAAGTGAGTAAAAGATGACCTGATTTCCAAAAGGCATGAAGATAACACATTTCTTTAATATTTTAAGCAAGATGACTTTTTTTTACTTCCATCGTTTATAGTTTCAAAATAATGAAAAAGGAAAAGGGCCTGAAGCAAATGTTTGGGCACCCTGCATGATCAGTACTTAGTAACACCCCCTTCAGCAAGTATCACAGCTAGCTAAGTATCTTTCAATTCTTGTTTGAGGATTTTCGCCTATTCTTCCTTGCAAAAGGCTTCTAGTTCTGTGAGTTTCTTGGGTCACCTTGCATGCACTGCTCCTTTGAGGTCTATCCACAGATCTTTGACGATGTTTAGGTCAGAGGACTGTGAGGGCTATGGCAAAACCTTCAGCTTGCACCTCTTGAGGTAGTCCATTGTGGATCTTGAGTTGTGTTTAGGATCATGATCCTGTTGTAAAAGCCATCCTCTTTTCACCTTCAGCTTTTTTTTTAAAAACAGACGGTGTGATGTTTGCTTCCAGAATTTGTTGGTATTTAATTGAATTCATTCTTCCCTCTACCAGTGAAATGTTCCCCGTGCCACTGGCTGCAACACAAGCCCAAAGTATGATCGATCCACCCCCGTGCTTAACAGTTGGAGAGGTGTCTTTTTCATGAAATTCTGCACCCTTTTTCCTCCAAACATACCTTTGCTCACTGCGGCCAAAAAGTTCTATTTTAACTTCATCTGGACTTGTTTCCAAAATGCATCAGGCTTGGTTAGGTGTTCCTTTGCAAATTTCTGATGCTGAATTTTGTGGTGAGGACGCAGGAAAGGTTTTCTTCTGATGACTTTTCCACGAAGGTCATATTTGTGCAGGTGTCGCTGCACAGTAGAACAGTGCACCACCACTCCAGAGTCTGTTAAATCTTCCTGAAGGTCTTTTGCAGTCAAACAGGGGTTTTGATTTGCCTTTCTAGCAATCCTATGAGCAGTTATCTCGGAAAGTTTTCTTGGTCTTGCAGACCTCAACTTCACCTCCACTGTTCCTGTTAACTGCCATTTCTTAATTACATTATGAACTGTGGAAATGTCTACCTGAAAAAGCTTTGCTATCTTCTTATAGCCTTCTCCTGCTTTGTGGGCATCATTTATTTTAATTTTCAGAGTGCTAGGCAGCTGCTGAGAGGAGCCCATGGTTGCTGATTGTTGGGACAAGGTTTGAGGAGTCAGGGTATTAATAAAGCTTTGAAATTCACATCACATGGCCTTTCCTAACAATGACTGTGAACAAGCCATAGCCCTAACAAGCTAATTAAGGTCTGAGACCTTGGTAAAGGTTACCTGAGAGCTCAAATCTCTTGAGGTGCCCAAACTGTGGCATGGTGCTCCTTTCCTTTTTTCCCCACTCTAAAATTGTACAAAACAAAAATAATACACTAATCTTGCTTAAAATGTTGAAAAGAATGTTTCATCTTTAACTTTATGACTTCTGGAGAACAGCTCATCTTCTACTCATTTAACTATTCACAGTTATAGAAATCTTGACCGGGGTGCCCAAACTTTTGCATGCCACTGTGCCAAAGGCAGATCGACCCGATGCAATAGCACAAGGTACCACGAATTCAATAAAACCATAAAACAAGCGATACTTCATCAAACTTCACTTTTTATTCATAGCATGCTATGGGGGAAGTTACAGACTGAGCTCGCAAAGAGACAGTCTGGACACTGCCCACCCCCAAACACAATTCCACACAATTTATTACATTGATCATTACAGGCAATATTATAATTACGTGAGTTAATACATTTTAGAATAGCTTCGATCAATGCTAAAATACAATTAGATGTAAAACCATTATTGGTTAGTTATAATTATTTCTGCCAAGGCTAGCCTAGATTCAACTTAAGTTCCTCATATTGGCACCTCCCCAACACTTCTTCCTTCTCTTGAACGTTATATCCCATATTTCGTTATGCCTTAAGATGCCCCTTCAATCATACCATACCTATAATTAGTTATGCTTAGCACTTTTAGAGAACAATGCCTAATGCGTCACCTGTTGCTGGGTAGAGTTTCTTTCTGACTGCCCAGTAATATAAGGTACCTATAAGACAATTGATCATAAGCTAATCATACCCCTTAATCCATTCTCCCATTTACATATTCCTCTACCTAAATTTACCTTTCCCTTCATCAACCGCAAATGACAAAAACAAAACTGTAATACCTTTTCTGCCTTCATCAAACATCATTACTAAATGTTTGCTAGACTACTAAGGCCAAAGTTTTTTTTTCATGTAAACAGTACACAAGTTTCAAAAAAAGTTTAATCTCTTCCATAAATAGATGTGGCACCATATTTTATAAAGAACCAGATTGGGGAATTGGCTTCATGAAAATTCTCCAAAGGTACATGGAGAAAAAGGAACAATTGTAAATAATTAAGCATAACTCCAAGATGAGGTTCATGGCAGGAAGAGTTTTTCTTCCTTCTACCGTCTGTGTGAGATGATGGGCTGTCGGGACTTTGAGACCTTTCTTTTAAACCATGCCATGGACTGCTCTTTATCAGATTACGGCATTGCTTTGCACTGTTGAAACTATGTGTTATAATTATGTGGTCTTTGTCAGTTAGTCTTTTATCAATTATGGTATTGTCTGCACTGTTGAAACTATATGTTAACTATAACTATATGTAACTATGTGGTTTTGTGCATGTCTTGTAGCTTTAGTTTTGTCTAATGGGTTTGTAGTTCCTTTCCGGGGAACGTGCTATGATGGTAGCGCGATATTGATATGCAGCAGCCTCTCTAGACTCTGGATTACAAAATGTTATGTGGTTTTTCTTGTGTGGTCTGTTTTGTGCTTTTTTGAGATATCATTCCGGAGAAAATTCTAAAATGGCGCCGCAGATGGTGGCCTCTGTGCTGAGCTCTCTGGCTTTTTGTGTGTTTTTGTGCCTTTTTATTGTTTTTGTTCAAGCGGATTCAGTCATATTCAGCAGGGATGAGCTCCTGAACACCAGGCAGCTCATTAACAACTACCTTCCAACTTTCCACTCTGACCCGAATAGTTTTTCTGAGATCTTGGTCGGCGGAGCAGCGGCTCTGTATGGATTATGGAAGAGTCGTAAACGAGGGAAGAGAGCCGGTGCGCTTGTTAAACTGAGACCGCGGGGATTCCGCACCGCACTCCCAGCGATACACCTCGCCAACGTTCGCTTGCTTCCTAATAAGTTGGACGAGCTGCTTCTTCTGACCAGAACCAGTAGAGACTTTGCGAATTCTGCGGCTCTTTGTTTCACTGAAACGTGGTTCGGTGATTCCGTTCCGGATGGAGGTCTGCACGTCCCCGGCTTCCAGCTGCTGCGAGCGGACCGCATCACGGAGTTATCGGGGAAATCAAGGGGTGGTGGAATCTGTTTTTACATCCATGAAGGCTGGTGCACTGGCGTTAAGGTTCTTCACAGACACTGCGACCAGAACCTGGAGTTTCTCATTCTGAACAGTAAGCCTTTCTATTCACCGCGAGAGTTTTCCTCATTTATCCTTGACAGTGTTTATATTCCACCTCAGGCCAACATGAGCGAGGCCATTCGGCGGCTGGCTGATCATATTATGCGTTTAGAATGGGAACACACAGATTCGCTGTTGATCGTCCTAGGAGATTTCAACAGAGCTAAACTGAATCACGAACTCCCGAAATACAGACGACATGTTAACTGCCCCACCAGGGATAGTAACACTCCGGACCACTGTTATACTATCCTAAATAATGTTTACCGTTCTATTCCCCGTGCAGCCTTAGGACTCTCTGACCACTGTCTGATCTACCTCATCCCAGTCTATAGGCAGAGACTTAAATCTGCTAAGCCTGTGGTGAGGACAGTGAAGAAGTGGACCAGTGAGGCGAAACAGCAACTTCAGGACTGTTTTGACACCACTGACTGGGGTGTCTTTGAAGCTGCAGCCACCAATATACATGAACTGACAGACACTGTGACATCCTACATCAGTTTTTGTGAGGATGCATGTGTACCCACAAAAACTTTCCGGACCTTCGCCAACAATAAGCCATGGTTTACCCCCAAACTCAGACATCTTCGCCAAGCTAAGGAGGACGCCCACAGGAGTGGGAATAGGGCCCTATACAGGCTGGCCAAGAATGCACTAACCAGAGAAATCAGAGTGGCCAAGCGGCTCTACTCCGAAAAGTTGAGGAATAATTTCTCAGCTAACGACTCATTGTCGGAGTGGAGAGGCCTGCAGGAGGTCACTGGCTACAGGAGACGCACTGCCCCCCCCCCCCCCCCGCTGAGGTTAACAAAGCTTTGGCTGACGACCTTAATACCTTTTACTGTAGATTTGAGAGGGTCCTCCTTACACCTGTCCCTCCCCCCCTTCGGTCTCTCTTCCTGCCTTCCCTCGACCATCACTCACTGGCACTCATCCCCCAATCACTGCAATCACCTCCCCACTATCTCTGTCCAGCCCCCCAGATCACAGCTTAGAATCAGCGAAGGAGAAGTATGTCGACTGTTCCAGCGACTTAAGACCCAAAAATCTCCAGGCCCAGATGGGGTCTCCCCCTCCTGTCTACGAGCCTGTACTGATCAGCTGGCTCCCATCTTCACTCAGCTCTTTAATAGATCTCTGGAGCTGAGTGAGGTTCCGACTTGCTTCAAGCGCTCTACCATCATCCTGGTCCCCAAGAAACCCACCATCACAGGACTGATCGACTACAGACCTGTCGCACTGACATCTGTGGTCATGAAATCCTTTGAACGCTTGGTGTTGAACCACCTGAAGACCCTCACCAGCAGCCTGCTGGATCCCCTGCAGTTTGCCTACCGGGCAAATAGGTCAGTAGACGATGCAGTCAACCTGGGACTACACTATATCCTGCAACATCTGGATCGTCCTGGGACCTATGCTTGGATGCTGTTTGTGGATTTCAGTTCGGCGTTTAACACCATCGTCCCTCATATCCTCTGCTCCAAATTGTCTCACCTCACTGTGCCATCTGACCTCTGCGATTGGATTTACAGCTTCCTGACCAACAAAAGTCAGCAGGTAAGGATGGGACAGGTCACCACGGATACTCAAATCACCAACACCGGCGCCCCCCAGGGGTGTGTCCTCTCTCCACTGCTGTTCTCCCTCTACACCAATAACTGCACCTCCTCCAACCCCTATGTGAAGCTTTTGAAGTTTGCAGATGACACCACCGTCATCGGAATCATCCAGAACAGTGATGAGTCTGCATATCGACAGAAGGTGGACCAACTGGCGCTCTGATGCAGTCGGAACAATCTGGAGCTGAACACGCTCAAGACAAAGGAGATGATAGTGGATTTCAGGAGATATCCCCCCGTTATGTCCCCCCTCACAGTCCTCGGCAGCCCTGTGTCCACCGTGGAGAACCAGGTTCCTGGGAACCACCATCTCTCAGGATCTGAAGTGGGAGCAGAACATCAGCTCCATCCTGAAGAAGGCCCAGCAGCGGATGTACTTCCTGTGGCTCTTGAGGCAATATGGTCTGCCTCAGGAATTGCTGCTGCAGTTCTATACTGCAGTCATTGAGTCTGTCCTGCACACCTCCATCACAGTGTGGTTTGGAGCCGCCACCAAGCAGGATAGAACCAGACTACAGCGCACAGTGAGGACTGCCGAGCACATCATTGGAGCCTCTATTGTGGACCTGTACTCTTCCAGGTTGAAGAAGAGGGCGGGGAACATCATAAAGGACTCCTTCCGTCCTGCGCACGGACTGTTTGAACTGCTTCCGTCTGGTAGGCGCTTCAGATCCCTCCAGACTAAGACTAATAGGCACTGGAGAAATTTTTTCCCTACTGCGGTCACTTTGCTGAACAGTTAACTGCCGGTTAACTGGCGACTAACTATTACTTGGATCGCACTACTTGTATGTATAATCTATATTTTCATTTATATTTGTCATTATTATTGTTATGAGCAGAGAGACAACATGTGCCGGAAGTAAATTCCTTGTATGTCTACAGGTACTTGGCGATTAAAGTCTGATTCTGATTCTGATTCATTTTTTAACTGCATTGTATTTGTGGTTTATAAATGACAATAAACTGAATCTGAATCTGAATCTGAATAATGGAAGTCTGAAAGTTAAAAACTTATCTGTGGCACATAAGGTTAGAGGACTTCTAGTTTTGCTTTTAAAAAGGTAACTTATGGAGGCTTAAAAGAAGGATTTGTTTGGTAAATTCATGACCGCAAAATGTACGGAATGCTTTCATGACAATAATTTTGAAGTATACTCACTACCTGACAGCAAGATTTACACCAAGTAAAACAACATCATCACTGTTGTCTATCAATTCTTACTACAACACAAGATCTACAATTCAATGAGAGTCCTCAGCAATATACAGACCAGCATTCTCTTTGATCAATCTTTTAAATAAGATTGTTAAGTGATTAATCAATATTTTAGCTAAGATTGTTAAGTGATTGTTAACAATGTTGATCCTAAATATTAATTAGCTAATCATACTGTATAGCATCATAGTTGGTTAGAGTAGCAAAGAGGCAGTGAAACAAGAGAACACAAGTTCAAGAGAAGACCAAAGTGTAATCAGAGCAGACACTGGCAGTAAGGGTCGGATTCCAAAAATGAAAATTGCAGTCATTGTCAGAGGCATTGAAAACTTTCACTCCATGACTTGATATTATGTTTAAAGAAAAACAACTGTACTGAGATATCTAATTTCTCAGAATATAAAAAATACATGTCCTTACTTCTGATCTATAATTATGATTGTTGAGCTTCAAGAACAATTACATTTCAAGTGTGCATACCTGGACTTTCTTCAGAGCTACAGGCATTCCATCTAGTAGGCATGATGCTCTGTAGACTTCACTAAACTGTCCACGACCAATCTTTTTCTCTATTTGGAAATTTCCCAGTGTATTGAGGCCCAAATCAGGACGCAGAGGTTTCTGTGAACAAGAAGCATACATGAAAATAAACACTGCAGAATGCAGAAAATTTGCTTCAATATAAAAATAGGAAATGTTATTCAAGCCCCTATATATATTTTAACGAGGTTTTTTCAGATCTGGTCTTGTTCAGCATCAGTTCAAAGTAATCTCTGGCATGTATTGATAATATCATTAAGCAGCCAATCATTAATAGGAAAAAAAAGGCAATTTTTAATGAATTTGAAACATTTGAATGGACAAAATAGTGATTGGAGTTAAAAAAACACTGAATTTTCAAAAGGATTAAAGATAAATGATATTTTGAAGTATGCTTTTAGGAAAACTAAAAGGAAAACTAAACTTTAATCAATTATTTTAACTTCATCTGCCATTAACAACTTAAAACACTGCACTTTCAAGATAGTTTAGTGAAAATTATTTGCTAGTACTTTTGAGTTTTGTAAGATAATGGAAAATAACTTTTGGATTTCTACCATTGCAGCTTCATACCCCAGAAGCTGTCACTTTGAAATTGTATTGACCACTCAAACCTGCTGCTAATAAAGTTAGATATATTATTTGAAGTGCTCTACTACTTCCATCTTTACATGTTCTCCCTTTCCACTTGAATAGGGCTTAGGCTAGGCCTCAAAGTACACCTGACATACAAGGCTGCAAAATAGCATTACATGGTCAGGGAAGTGGAATGATATTTTTGAGATAACTTTGAAATCTTAACTTAATTATGGCATAAAGGTAAAGTCATTAGTCCAAATAGCTCAAATGCAATTAATAGTATCTGGCATAAGAGACAAATGTTTAATCTTTTACTCACAGGCACAGTATGGATTATTTATTCAGCTACACTAGGGTCCTGAACATAGAAACCAACAGAAACATCAGAGGTAATCCATTAATTGATTTTTAGGAAATAAAATTATTTTTCCACTAGTCAGTTTTACAAGTCTGTAGGCTTTCCTTGAGAAATTGGACTTGCCTTCACTTTGCAAGTTTTATGCATCAACTGTTAGCAGTCTTTGCACCCCAGTGAACATAATGTAAATTTGGAGAACAGGGGCTAGGAAGATGCCATAGGTACTTTATTACTAAAACTAAATTATTGAATGTTGCTCCTTTTGTTGATGCAATGCTAATTTTCATTTTAAATCAAGATAGCAATTAAATTAGCAAGTATTCTGGGAAATTAAGTTTTATTCCCAAGCAAGACGATCATTCATCTAAATATAACATTTTAAATTGCACTCTTCACAATTTCCTAGTTCAACCTTCCACGAGATCTGTCTGCTTTCCTTCCTTCCTTCCTCAATCAATGCCAATCTCATACTGTTTCACATTCTGAGCAGGTCTTGGATCCAATCATTTCCAACCTCTTTGAATATTGGACCATTGCCTCCTATCCCTTCCCCGAAGCTTGCCCTTGATTTCTTCAATCCTTTAATTCCCTGAATCTATGCAAGAAACTGCTTGGAACATTATAAATAAACTCAGAACCACTATTTTGAAGGATTTAATTTTTAATACCAAATAGAAATTCAATATATGTACAAAGCTTAAGCCAAAACTGTAGGAAAGGTTACTTTAAAGATCGATATTTTATAACTTTCACCATAGGATTTGAATAAAAGACATGAACCTTCCTCACTTCAGATACCGACAGATATCTTCTATGCCTCACAATCCCCATTTCCCAAATTTCCAAAACCTAAATTTTGTAAAACAACCATGTTACAGTTTCATGAATACTTTAGTTGATGAACCAACAACATACACGTGTGTCAAGTTTCTCTAGTATATATAACATCAATCTAGTCTAGAAAGTGAAAATAAAAAGAAATTCAATTGATCAGCTTAGAATGATTATATATATATAGTCTGAAGTGGCTACAAACACTACACCAAAAAATCTAATTCAATGAACCAATCCCATGATGCAGGACCAACAGATTTTTAACAGTGGTTTTGAATTTTTGCTATTTTACATTACATTAGAATACCATAAACTGTACATTAGAACACCATAAAGCTTACATTTCAACTGCAGAACTTCTATAGTTGAAATCCCCTTATCTTGTGTTTTATCCTCTAAGGCAAATGATAATTATTTTCCTTATCTCTCAATTCAATATTTTTAAATTAGCAGCAACTTGATCCCAAGGTTGCTGCTGTGATTCACTACCAATTCATTGTTTAAGATGTACTTATTTGAGCCAGTAAAAAAAGGAGATATTTAGCAGAGCGGCGATTGTGTGAGTGGGCCAGTGTTAGAGTGGTCAAGCTTTGGTTCAACAGGCTTCAGTGAGAACAGTCTAAGGGTGCCAAGTAGTTTGTGTTTTTGATTGTGGAACTTGGGATTGAACAGTTGGAGCAAAAGGTATAACAAGTTTGATAAGAGGAAGCTGAGTAAGAGACTCAATTGTGTGGACAAATCAAAGTTTTCAAAGAGAAGGCACAGTTAAGAACAGGTAAGTAATTTTTAATTGTCTATAAATCCTTAGTCTTTGTAGGCAGGATGGTTAAGGCAATGGATGCTCCTCCTGTGAGATGTGGGATTTCAAGGTATTTTCCAGTCTCCCTGATGACTACATCTGCAAGAAGTGTACCCAACTTCAGCTTCTAACTGACAAGTTCAAGAAACTGGAGCTTGAGATGATGTACTCAGGACCATCCAGGAAGCTGAAAACAACACAAATGAAACTTTTACTGATGTGGTCACACTCAGAGTGCAGGCTTCAGACAGTAGATGGGTGACCACCAGGAGAAGTAAGCGGAATAAGCAGTCAGTGCAGGGTTCCCCTGTGGTCATTCCCCTCAGCAATAAGTATACCACTTTGGATAATAAATGGGGGGGGGGGGGGAAGAAGAGAGTGACCTATCAGCGCACAGCAGCAGCAGCCAGGCAAGTGAAACTGTGGCCAGCTCAGAGGCTCAGCAGAAAAGGGTAAAGTCAGGTGGAACAATAGTGACAAGAGACTCGATAGTTAGGGGGATGGACAGCTGATTCTATGGCCGATAAAGAAACGCCAGGGTGGTGTGTCACCTCCCAGGTGCTGGGGTCAAGGATGTCTCAAAGTGGCTGCAAAATATTCACAAGGTGAAGGGTGAGCAGCCAGAGATTGTAGTGCACATTGACCTCAATTACAATATGGGGTGGGGGGGGGGGGAAGTCCTTCATAGAGAGTGTAGGGAACTAGGAAAGAGTCTGAAGAGCAAGACTTCCAAGGTAATAATCTCTGAATTATTCCCAGTTCCCCATGCAAGTCAGGGTAGGAATAGGATGACAGTAGAAATAAATGAGTGATTGAGGAATTGGTGCAGTGGACATGGATTTCAGCTTCTTGGATCACTGGAACCCCTTCTGGGGCAGAGGTGACGTACAAGAGGGATGGGTTGCACCTAAACTGAAGGGGAACTAATTTCTTGGCCAGGAGGTTTGCAAGTGCTACTTTGGAGGGTTTAAACTAGTTCAGCAACACAATGAGATCCAGAGCACCAAGTCAGAAAGTGGAGGGATACAGAGGAAGGCAGATGTCCAGGGCCAGTAAAGACAGGCAGGAGGCAAAGTCATAAATACAACAGGATAGATAGTTTAAAGTATGTGCATTTTAATGCTAGGAGTATTATGGGTAAAGGTGATGAACCTACAGTATGGATCAGTACATAGAACTATGATGTTACAATCATTACAGAGACTTTGTTGAGAGAGAGGAACAGGAATAGCTGCTTAATGTCCCTGGGTTTCAATGTTTTAGATAAGATAGAGAGGGAGGAAAGAGAGATGGGGTGGGGAGCAAGGTGAGGATGGATTTGAACTACCAATTATGGACAATAACATATCTGCACTAAAAGGGACACAATGTAGGGCTTGTCCTCTGAATCTATCTGGGTAGAACTCAAAATTCAGAAATGTGCAACTACTCTGATCGATTGCAGTACAGACCCCTCAACAACCACCAGAACATTGAGGAACAGATATGCAAGCAGATTAAGTAAGGTTGTTGGTCTAGAGTCTTTATCTTCTTAATGCAAGTTGATGAGACAGAATTTGTTAGGTGCATCCAGGTGGGTTTCTTAAATCAATATGTAGATAGGCCAACAGAATTCTGGGCTGTACTGGATCTGGTGTTGGGAATTGAGCCTGGCCAGGTGGCTCAACTTTCAGCAGGTGAGTAGTTAGGGAACAGTGACAACAGCTCCTTAAGTTTTAAGATAGCTATAGATAAGGATAAGTATGGACATTGTGGGAACGTATTATATTGGAGCAGAACAAGAGCACTAGGCAGGAATTAGCAAGAGTTCATTGGGAACAGCAAATCTACCTCTGACACTTGGAGGGTGTTGAAAGACAAACTGCACAGAGTACAAGACAGGTATGTTCCAGTCCAAAGGAAATACAAGGATGGCAAGGTAAGAGAATCTTGGATGTCAAGAGAGGTGATGAATTTAATCAAGAAGAAAAAGGAAACATATGTAAAGCTTAGGAAGCAAGAATCAAGCAAACGATTATAAAGAAGCCAGAAAATAACTGAATAACAGAACTAGGAAAGCCAGGAGGTGCCATGGCAAATAGGATTAAAACATTCTAAATATACATCAGGAGAAAGAGGGTGGGACCACTCAAGGATGAAGGGGGAACATTTGCTTGAATGCAGAGGATGTGAGTGATGTTCTAATAAGTACTTTACATCAGTATTTACCAAGGAGAAGGACGTGGAAGATAGGGAGATCAGTGCTGAGAATATTAATATACTAGGGCATTTCGAAGGAAAGGAGGTGGTAGCATTGGGTCTCGCAAAGAGCAATAAGGTGGTTAAGTCGTCTAGGACTGGTGGGATATACCCCAGGTTATTGAGAGCGGGAAGTGAAGAGATTGTTGAGCCCTTGACCAATTTCTTTATATCCCCTCTAGCCACAGGCAAGGTCCTGGAGGACTGGTAAGTAGCTAGTGTTGTTCTATTGTTCAAGAAGGGAACCTGGGATGATCCTGGAAACTAAAGACTGATGAGTCTCATGCCAGTGGTAAGGGCATTATTAGAAGGAATTTTTAGGATAAGATTCATGAGCATTTGGAAAACTAAGGCCTAATTAGGGAGAGTCAGCAAGGCTTTTTGAAGAGTAAGTCAATTCCTACCAAATTGTTTTGAATTTTTTTGACGAGGTGACAAGGGTGATTGATGAAGATAGAGCTGTTGATATTGTCTACATGGATTTTAGTACGGCATTTCACAAGGTCCCCCAAAGGAGGTTCATCCAGAAGATTACGAAAAATCTGTTAATTTGCTCATTGAAGACAAAAGGTAATGGTCAATGGGGTTTATTCTAACTGGTGGTCTGAGATTACTGGTGTTCCACAGGGATCTGTACTGGGACCAATGCTGTTTGTGATGTATATAAATGACCTGGTTTAAAATCTAGATTGGTGGGTTAGTAAGTTTGCAGATGCATGCGAGCTTTTATTATTCGAGCCATTGAGTCAGAAAATTATGTTGCAGCTTTATAAAACTGTAGTTAGGCCACACCTGAAGGATTATATTCAGGTCTTGACACCCCATTATAGAAAGGATGTCAAAGCTTTGGATAGGGCATATAAGAGTTTTAAATCAGGACACTGCCTGGATGGGCATGTGCTAAAACGAAAGGTTGGATGAACTTAGGTTGTTTTCTCTGGGGCAGCAGAGGCTGAGGGGAGATCTGATAGAGGTTTATAGGATTATGAGATCATAGATAGAGAAGACAGACAGTATGTTTTTCCCCAAAGGTTGAAATGTATTATACCAGAGGACATGCATTTAAGGTAAGACAGGTAATTTTAAAGAAGATGTAAGGGGAAGTATTTTTAAAATATACAGAGTGGTGAGTGAATGCCTGGGATGAACTGCCTGGGGTGGTGCTTTAGGCAGGTATATTAGGGACTTGTAAGAGACACTTAAACATGCACATGACTGTGAGGAATATGGAGGGATATGGACATTGTGGAGGCTGAAGTAATTACTTTAGTTAGCTAATTGATTACCATTTTAATTGATTTGACACAACATTATGGACCAAAAGACCCTGCTGTACTTACTGTTCAATATTCTACATTCTATCTGTAACACTTAAATTGGTGCGTGATGGAAATAAAATTCACCTGATGGCACACTAAAAATAAACCAACTGCAGTAACCAAAGCTAGATCTTGATTGATTTTTTTTTCTAATGTCTTTGACTTTACTAAACTCAAAAGGACTTAACCTTTTCGCATGAATAGTGCACTGTCTTCCAATAGATTAATAAGTTTTGAAAAAATTAATTTTATACATTTTTATATAAAGAAAACCCCATCTTGATTGCTTTGGGGCACCCAACATTATTTCCCTAATTGTGGAAGTGCATTCAGAGACTTTGTTACAAATGTATGAAGCAATTACATGATCCTTTAAACTTTTCCTTATGAAACAAAAGGGACACATTCAAGTGGCAACATTCCAATTTAAAATAGATTTCTGGAAGCGAAATGATATTCATGCGTATCCATTTTTATATATAGTACATGCAATATATATTGTGTATAATGATTGACCGCACCAACTCATACCATCAGCATATCAGTAAAAATAAAGCAAATAGAAACAAAAATAATGCAACTTTTTAAATGTGCATGAGCTATATCTGCCACTGATCAATAAAATTTTGAAGTATTTGACAACATATAAGTAACAGTGTTAGCAATGATGTTATTGATGTTATAAACAACATTAAGTACACATTTTTGGTTATTTCAGAATTTGGATATTTTACATTCAATAAGTATACCCAATCTACAGCACAATTTTTTGTCTTATTGGCGTATGTGATAACTTGACAAATGTTAGCATCAGCTTTTGAGGAACTATGACAACCACATGCTGAGAGCAAAGTCTCACTAATGTGTTCTGGCATGCAAGCCTGTAATCACACATTTACATATGCAATGACCTACATTTGCATGTCAGATCACACACTGTCTTGGTTTATTAAAGCCGGGCACCTCCCAGTGCACTGTGAAGACATTGGTGATATAAGGCCAGAGGGTGGTGTTTCTTGGCAGCTGAGGGACAAACTGCCACCTAGGATTAGGCTGATACAGGCTGAGCATTAGACACTTCATTAGAGGTAATCTGTTTAACAGTGGGCAGTGTATGTAAACTTCACAGCCTATTTGCAGCACCTTTTCCTCCCATGGCCTCTCTTCAAAAGGCCAGAGTAGCTGAGCGACAGCTTGTCTCATCTGCTGCCTTGTCCTGTCATACAATTTAGACATGGAAAGCTGACATGAGGAACAGCATAACTGTACATTCCTAACCACCACTGAGTCACTTTTATTCACAATACAATTTGCTTATTTCATGTTCCAAATTCCAAATGTTCTCCAATGACTATCATTCAGGTCACTGGAATACCACTCTAAAACCTTCCTCATTTCACATTAATATAAACATCACTGTCCAAACAATAAAACAGAAACTCAGATCTAATTTAGCAACTGACGCTTAGATAGCAGATTTCTCTAAAAAGAATTTTGTATTTTTAAATTTTACAGAAGTCAACGGGCAATATTGCAGGAGAATTAATAATACAAGAAATACTGTTGAATTCATTACTTAAGTTCAAATCAAAGTTAAATATATTTTTTAAAATCTTGTAAGTATCAATGATTGCCAGTTCTTTCCCTTCGGCATTACAGTATCATAATTGTTACTCTAATTACACTCCATTCCTTTGTCCAATAATACAAGTGGTACATTAGTACAGTAATCAGCACAACATTTTATAGTACAGGTGATCTAGGTTCAATTCCTGCTGCTACCTATAAGGAGGTATATGTTGATCCTGTTCTCCAGGTGCTCTGGTTTCCTCCCACAGTCTAAAGACATATCGGTTGGTAGGTTAATTGGTCATTGTAAATCGTCCCATGTAAGTTGAGGAATTGGTGGATGTCGTGACTCAAAGAGCCATAAGGGCCTAGTCTGCACTGTATCTCAATAAATAAATTAAACTTTCTAGTATATTTAAGGCAATATCAAGAGAAAGCTACAAACTCAAAGCAATAGAAACATGACAGTATAGTTTTGATTCAATAATTCAAATTCTAAGTAAATTTATTACCAAAGTACATAATTGTTGCCTAATACTACCTTGAGTTTCATTTTCTTGCAGCTATTGACAGGAAAAATAGAGTTTTACAAAAATAAACTATACATGACTATAAACAAAGACTGACAACCAATGTGCAAAAGAAAAACAAAATACAAATAAAAACAATACAGATAACATGAGTTGTAGAGTCCTAGAAAGTGAGGCTGTAGACCATGGAATCAGTTCAGGATAGTGATGAATAGTTATCCTGATGTTGCAGAGTAACATCAGGATAAAAACTGTTCTATCTCTAAAAAATGTAAAAAACTGTTTTTGAACTGGTGATGTGGGACTGAAGGTTTCTGTACCTCCTGCCAGATGGCAGTAGCAAGAAGTCATGGCCTGGTTGACAGGGGTCTATGATGATAGATGCTGTTTTCTTGTGGCAGCACTCCCTGAAAATGTACTGTACTCAGTAGTGCATACCAGGTCATAAGATCAGTTTGGATACTCTCCACTGTGCATCGACAGAAGTTTTGTCAAGTATTTTGGTGACATGCCTAATCTATGCAAACTTCTAAGGAAGTAGAGACATCATCCTGTCTTCTTTGTGATGACGTTGTTTGCTAATTGCATGTCAGCTCCTCTGATATGTTAACGCTAAAGAAGTTAAAGCTACTGACCCTTTTTTCATCTTTGTTTCCCGAATGAGGACAGACTCATGGACCTCTAGCTTCTTCCTCCTGTAGTCTATATTCAGTTCTTTGGTTTTGCTGATGTCAAATTAGTGAGAGGTAATTTTACCAAGGTCAACCAAAAATGTACATATGGTGACTAACCCAAGAAATGAATTAAGACTTCCAGTGGAAAACATCCAAAATTATCTTAGCTCAATAACCAGAGTACCTATTTCTCCTAGGTTATTTCTATGGCACAGGCAAAACAGTAAATTGATAAAAACATACCTCAACCATCATTTCAATGTTCTTTACCATAAAATATAAAGTTTTATATCCCTGTTCCAATGGTCAGATACACTTGCTGCTTTCTTAATACAGTAAGAAACAAAAGACTGAAGAAGCCTTTCATCTCACTCAAGTGCTGCAAGTAAACTCCTGGGGAGTCAATTAAAAAAAATCAACAACAGTAAACACAGCATAAAAATGATGTGCCAGCATTGCAGGCTGTAACATAATCATAGGGTGATGATGAAACTCTAAACTGCTTGAGCTGCAGTCTCTCAGTTGAGGAAATTATCAGAACGCCTAAAGTGTGTTGCAACCTTGTAATGCACTCTCACTACGACAAATTAAAAATCTTCCTGCAAACCATATCCCAGCAAGTGACCACATGCAATCAACATGCGTTTTGTAAATAAAGACTCTTAACACTTCAATGCCTCCTCAGAAATATTGTAATGAAATTTTGTAATATTTTCAAAACTATATATGTACCTTTTAGCAGGTGCATTACTAAGACATAGCAACAATATGAATTTCAGTTGAAGTTTCTCTTCAAAAAGCTTAAGCACATAGATTAGTTATGAAAAGTAAATTGGAATTTCAAAGACTCAAACCATTCATCATTCTGCAATTAAGACAGCCAAATTACTTGTCTTATAGTCTGTAGATGGAGAGTCAGATATCATATTGCTTTTTTTGTGTGAAGATTTTACGTCTCATTTGAAGTATCATTCTGTATTTCAAATCACATGGCATTTGCCAAGACCCAATGCAGTAAAATATTAACTGATTATTAAATGGTCAGCCTCAAGCAATGAATAATTTAGCAAAGGTTAAGTAATTCTAAATAGCATTAACTTCGGTTGTCAAAATGTTATGACACCTGCAAGTAGCTGAATTCCAGAAGTCACAAAAATGTGATTTCTTAGACACGACAATATTCAATCCATGTGTGGTAATCTACTCCCTGGAAATATCCTATTTATTAAAATCAGTTGTTAAGCTGGGTCTATAAAGTTACTGGTTTGCAGATGAAGATGTACATATTTTCTCTGCAATAAACAGATTGGCAAAATCTCACCATTGTTTGCTTCTTGAGCATTATGTGTCAGTTCAGAATATGTCCTACATTATTTTTCTAATGCAACTTCTCAGATGTGGAGAAATATGAATGACATAATGATTAACAAAACATGCACCCATTCAAAATTTCTGGGTGATGTAAAATTACTAAAATGTGTTGAGTTTTTGACTAAGGGATATATGTTTCCATGCAACTCAAATATGGTTAGAGCTTAATATCCACTTTGTCCATATTCTGTCAGATAACCACTTATTATGTTTTTCAGCTACTGGTCCTCTCCTCTCTCTAGAGCTATGAGATACAAGGAATCCACAGATGCACTGCAGGTCAGCAGATTTATTTTAGCATGTTGCTGCTGTTCTCATGTTAGGAACTAAAAATAGTCGACTCTTCAGTAAAGGCAATTATGATGGGGGAATGCTGGAAACAGGCAACTCCAAAAAAAAATTATCTGAAAGCCATCTTTACCAGTTCAAATCCCTCAAGCCATATAAACAAAAGCTGTACAAAGTAAAATGAGCAGGTCACATATAACTTGTTACATATAATCAATGCAAGTTTATCAACCAAAACTCCAATTTGGAAATAAGCAATTAGCAGTACAAACTGTGGTTTAAAATACAATGTAATATTATTAATGTGTTTTTAAATTTATTGTACCCAAAAGATTGCAGACAGTGTATTGAAATGTCCATCCATCCAAAGCTTGATCAGTATTTCTTAAGAAATTTCAGTGGTCCGACCACTCAACATTAAAGGTACATTTCATTTCAGACTGCGCATTGACCAGCAATCTCAATACAATTTCCATCTTGAATTGCTAGTATTTCAACTGTATTATGAGAAATGTTTATATTTGATAATTCTCTTTTTGTGTGGAACAAACAACATGTGAATATTATTTCCAGCAATTACTAAAACATATCAATCAATATGCATTTGTTAAAAACCACCTTATTTTCAAAAAGTCTTAAGTCTTTGGTTCATTCTTCTGCAAAGGTTTATTTGCCTCCAAAGATTTGTTTCCACCAAATGTATTCAAAGTTCAAAGTAAACTTATTATCAAAGTTCACACACATAATCATATACAACCCTGAGATTCACTTTCTTGTGGGCATTCATAGTAAATACAAGAAACACAATTGAATCAATAAAAGACAGCCCCAATAGGATGGACAATAACCAATGAGCAGAAGACAAAAAACTGCAAATATAAAATTAGGAAAACAAAATAGCAGTAATAAATAAATAAACAATAAATAATGAGATAATGATTTGTAGAGTCCTTGAACACGAGTCCATATGTTGTAGGAACAGTTCAGTGATGGGCTGAGTGAAGTTATCCCCTCCGGTTCAAGAGCCTGATGGTTGAGGGGTAATAACAGTTCCCGAAACTGGTGCTGTGTGTCCTGAAGCTCCTGCATCTTTTTCCTGATGGCAGCAACAAAGAGAGAGCATGACAGGGATGGTGGGGATCCTTGATGATGGATACTGCTTTTCTGCAGCAGCATTCCTTGCAGTGGTGCTGAGGACTTTATCCACAATGGACTGGACTGTTTCCATGAATTTCGGTAGGATTTTCCATTCAAGGTTTCCATAGCAGGCCATGATGCCACCAGTGAATATACTCTCTGCTGCGCATCTACAGAAGTTTGTCAAAGATTTAGATGACATGCTGAATCTTCGCAAACTTCTAAGAAAGTAGAGGCACTGTTGTGCTTTCCAATGGCACTTAAATGCTACACCCATGACAGATTCTCTAAAATGATAACACCAAGGAATTTGAAGTTAATGACCCTCTCTATCTATGATTCCCCCAATGACAACTGGCTCAAAGATCTCTGGTTTCCTCCTCCTGAAATCAATAATCGGCTCCTTAGTCTTGCTGACACTGAGTGAGAATTTATTGATGCGGCAACACTCAGCCAGATCTGAAATATTCCTCCTGTATGATAATTTGTCACCTCCTCTGATTCAGCCAGTGACAGTGGTGCCAACAGCAAAAGTAAATATGGCATTGGAGCAATATTTAGCCTCACAGTCTTAAGTATAAAGCGAGTACAAAGCAGACAGCTAAGCATACAGCCTCGTGGTGCACCTGGGTTGATGGATACTATGATGGAGAATGTGGAGAAGATAATGCCAATACGAACTGACTGGGGTCTGCAAGTTTGGAAGTTAAGGATCCAGTTGCAGAAGGATGTATTGAGGAGCTAAATTGATTAGTTTTGAGGAGATGATAGTATTAATTGCCAAGCTGTAGTCAATAAAGATAATCTTGAAGTATCAATCTTCATTGTGCAGATGTTCCAGGACGCTACTTCATAAAATAAGCTACTTTATGGAAATAATCATACAATTAAATATCATACTGAAATACTGGATGTTGAAATACTGGACATTACATAAAGTGCAAATTACTGTTAAGTAGCAAATTATGCTAAACAGATTTTTTATGACTTGACAAAATAAATTCCACCCAAACATTTTAAAAGTGACAGGAAGCTTTTGACACCCAGAAATTGGCAACTTGCTCAATTGGCTCTATGTGACAAAAGCTAAGCAACATCCTGTAACAGTAGCAGTAAATCAAGGATAAAAACTAAAAAAGATAATCACTGTACTTGTTAGCAAAATACTTTTGGAAATAAAAATATATTTAAAAGCCCAACAACAGGAAACTTAACAGGCTGAGTTTAACAATATTTCTAATGTATTCATCAACAAGCACTTAAAGAACCTTGCCAAATGTCCAGCATTATAAATACTCCATTTCATATTGTGCATTCACTGCACTTGTCCAAGGACGTCTTCTTAGAAAAAGCTCCATAATAAAAAAAGAAAATCTACTACTACACAACAGAATTTTTTTCAACTTCAAATGTGAAAAAGAAACCATAAGTTACTCACATACTGAGATTAAATTTGCTACCTAATCAGGTGAAGATTTAATGAAAGTCTTCACATAGTCTTGCAATAAAAATAATGTAGACTGCATTACAGACCAATTAAGCACGACGGTCTTGGCCAAATTTCAGACATCTTATATATCCGGTTATTAGCAGAAAATGTAATTCCTTACAACACACACAAAATGCCAGAAGAACTCAGGTCAGACAGCATCTATGGAAATAGATGCCATCCCATCCTAACTTCATAGATTCTCCAACCCTTCCCTCTCCTCTGATTCCACCAACTCCCTTCTCCCATCTGATCTCAGTTCTTATCCCTAGCGTGTCTTCACCATTTCCTCCGAACATCCCTTGTCTGAGGCTGAATGCTCTGACCTCAAAGGTCTCACTTTTGTCCTCCTTTGCCCATGCCTCAATGAGTTCCATGCCCATCATGACAGCAAGCTCTTTTTCTGTCACCTCCATCGGCAGCAAGGATTCCCCTTTCAATACCAATAACTGCATCGCCAGTTTCCAACCCTCCTCCTCTTCTTAGACACCCTGCTCTGGTTCTCTGCCTGCTCTGGATATTTTCATCTCCAACTGTTAATGAGACATCAACTGTGTTGAATTCAGTACTCTTTTCTCCTCTTTGAACCTCACACCATCTGAGTGCACCCTACTCTCTCCACACCAATTCCACCTCACCATCAAACTCACAGTCAAAGGGTGTACTGTAAGGTCCGGTGGACTGACTTCTACCTTCCTAAGGCCAGGAGGCAACTTTCAGACACCTCCTCTCCCTTAGCCCTTGAAATGGACCCTACTCATGACCATCAGGACATTGATGATGGTGTCAAAGACAATCTCATCAACACTGGAGATCTCCCATTAAACCAACCTCATTGTTTCCCTACCCTACACTGCTCATTTCTACAGTCTACCCAAGATCCACAAAAGCAAGTATCCAGTTTGTTTCTGCTTGCTCCTGCCTCACTGAACTCATGCCTGCATACCTCAACTCCATTTTATCCCTCTTGGTTTAGTCTATTCTCACCAACATTGGTGACACTTCACATATTCTTGAACTCAACAACTTCCAATTCCCTCGCCCTGACCACTTCATTTTTACCACAAAAGTCCAGTCCCTAAACACTTCTATCCACCATCAAGAATGCTTTGAAGCTCACTGCTTCTCTATGAGAAATAGACCTAAATAACTTCCCTCCACCACCAAAACCTCCATCTGGCAGAACCAGTCCTCACAGTCAACAATTTCTCTTTTGATTCCCCACTTTCTCCAAATTTCAGGTGTAGCATTGGCACCCACATGGGCTGCAGTTATGCTTGCCTTTTCACTGGCTACATGAAGAAATCCATGTTCCAAGCCTTCACTGGTAATACTCCCAAACTCTGCTTAATGACTGCACTGGTGTTGCTTCATGCATCCATGCTGAGCTCATCAATTTATCAATTTTGTCTCCAGCTTCCAACCTGCCCTTAAATTCACTTGGTCTATTTCTGACACCTCTCTCTTTTTTCAATTTCTGGAGATAAAGTGCCTGATGATATATTTTATAAACCACCAATTTCCATGGCTATATTGACTATATATGTCTTCCCAACCTGTTTCCTGTAAAAATGCCATTCCTTTTTTAGTTCCTTTGGTTCCACCACATCTGTTTTCAAGATGAGGCTTTTCTTTCCAGAACATCAGAGATGTCCTCCTTCTTCAAAGAACGAGGTTTCCCTTCCTCCACCAATGACCTCCTCTACTGCTATTCTGAGGCCACTCTCAGTTTGAGGGAGGAACACGTAGCTTCCAACCTGTTGGCATGAACATAGATTTATCCAACTTCTAATAATCCTCCCCCCCCCCACTTCCCTCTTCTTCAATTCCCCACACTGGCTCCCCTTTTATCACTTCTCCTCCCCCAACTCCCCGCCCGTTCGCCTCCTCATTACATTTTTCTCATGGTCCTACCTTGCTTCTTGCTTTGTACCCCTCTCTCCACCTACCTGGCTTCACCTATCACCTTCTAGCTTATGCTTCTTCCACTCCCCTGCCCAACATTCTTATTCTGGCTTCTTCCCCTTCCATCCCATTACCAATTAAATGTCTCAGCCTGAAACATCAACTGTTTATTCATTTCCATAGATGGCGCCTAATCTGCTGAGTTCCACCACCATTTTGTGTTTGTGTTGCTCTGGATTTCCAGCAATTCCATTAAGACCATAAGACATGAGAGCAGAATTACACCATTTAGTCCATCAAGTCTGCTCTGCCATTCAATCATAGCTGATCCTTTCTTACCCTCCTCAGCCCCACTCCCCTGCCTTCTCCCCATAACCTCTGTGATGCTATGTCCAATCAAGAATCTATCACGCTCTGCCTTAAGTACACCTAACACCAGCCTCCATAGCTGCCTGTGGTAATAAATTCCACACATTCATCACCCTCTGGCTAAAGAAATATCTCCACATCTGTTTTGAGTTGACACCCCTCTATCCTGAAGCTGTGCCCTCTTGACCTAGACTCCCCCACCATGGGAAACATCCTTTCCACATCTACTCTGTCTAGGCCTTTCAAGATTCAAAAGGTTTCAATGAGATCATTCAGACTTTCATGTTTAAATTTCTTATTTGATTGTGCTGACAAAAAAAAACACTTCATGTTGATACATTGCTTGTCACAAGTTAAGATGTTTCCTCCCAGTCAAATCAACTGGTTGAATTTTCCCAAAATGTTTTACCAGAAAGTGAAGTAATTTTGAAGTGTGCACCTTGTAATGAAGCAAAAAGGTGACAGCCAATTTAAACACTGCATCGCAACACTAAAGACAGTGACCAGATAAATTAATCAAGGTGTCTTTATTGGTGAATATGTACTGACTTAGAGACCTGTTGCCTTATTTGCTTTCCTCTGAACAGTGCCTTAGGTCTTTTATATGAGGTAAACGGAGCAACAACCTGTGCACCATTTTTAGAGGTTGTATGTTTCTTTCCATCTCATCCAAATGCCTGTGAGTTTTAGCTGGATAGATATTTGGGATTACTTGTCTACCAATAGGATATTTACTCTGTTTTAACTAAGGTCATATTGTTTTATTAATCTTTTAATTAAATAGCAGCCCTGGGAATATTTGGTAGACTCATGTCGACATAGAAAGTATGTGCAGAGAACAGGCTTGGTTTACCATTTTACATGATCATGGCTGTTCATCCACTTCAGTACCCTGTTACCTTCATCTTCCAATATCTGTCAATCCAGTTAGCATTAAGAAAACTATCTACCTGCTTGAATACACTTAAAAACCTGGTGTCCACTGCCTTCTGTGGCAGAGAATTCAACAGGTTCATCACCTTTCAGATGAAGAAAATTCCCCTGATCTGTTCTTAAAAAAATATACCCAGCATCTCGAAGTTCTGACACCTGGACAAGTCCAGACATGTTTAAAGTATATAGGTGACAATGCCTCCCAGTTTTCTTAACTTCAGTGAATATAAACCCAATGAACTCAATCTCTCCTTGTTCATCAGTCCAGAAAACCTTGATTACACTCCCTCCATGGCAAATGTTCCACAGATAAGGAGACCAAAATTACACACAACTCTTGATGACATCTTACCAAGGCCTGTAAAGCTGCAGCAAGGCATTACTGCTTGTTTGTGCAAATCCTCTCATAATAAAGGGCAATATACCTAAAAGCTTTCTGCATTTATACACTTACTTCCATCAAATGCTATAAAATCTTTAGGTCTTGCTGTACCTCCTTGTTTCTTAATATATCACTCCTCTAATAATAACCTGTATTTCTCATTTCAAAATAAAATGGATGACCTAATATTTATTCACTTCAAATTGCATCTGTTGTGTATTTGCATACTCCACACTATTTGTCTAAATAATAATGTAGCCTCTTTCTGTCTTCCTCAGAGCGTACATTTCCCCACATTCAGCTTTGTGCAGTGTACAAACTTGGATACAATGTATTATGTATTTAATATTTCAGTAATATCTGAGTAATATCATAAATATATTATTCAAGTAGTCTTTATTTGTTTAAATTATTTATTACAGGTTATATGTAAATATACCTGAATTTCATATGTCATGATATTGCCACGTGATATGCACACAACTCACTTAAAATAAAGTACAAACTAAGACTTGCATTACTTGGGTCTCATTTTCCTTTGAATTAGTTTAACGTTTTGCAGAGTTATAAAACAGTGACAATGAGATATTTTTAAAATTAACTCGAGGTGACACAGTGAGACATTTTAGTTTTAATAAAAACAGTGCAACATGTGTCTCTTCAGAAGGAAAGACACGATCAAGTTTTTAAAAAGCCAGACAATGGAAGAATTCATGGATTCATAAACAATAAGAACTGGGTGATAACAATCATGCAAAAAGCAGAAATGGCTGGCTATATTGGAAAAATTGACATGTATATTGTATATGGAGTGAATTGAACCGTATTTTAAAGTGAATGGAATAACTAATGAAAAACAAGCACCAGTTTTGCTGAGTGCATTGAGTTTAAAGGCACACAGTTTGCCTTGAAGTTTAACTGCTGCAACTAAACCAGCAGAAATGAGTTTTGCTGATATTATGAAAGTAATTTAGAAATGAAGCCATTGTTGATTGCAGAATGCTTTAGGTTTCATATGTGGAATCAAACGGAAGGAGGGTCCATTTCAGTGTCAGTGGCTGAATTGAATTGATAGTCTAAGTATTGTCAGTTCAGTGATGGGCTTAACAATGCAATGAGAGACCGTTTAATTAATGGAATCTTACATAAAATCAGTTTCTAACCAAAGCACATTTTATGTTTAAAAGAGCAGTTGAAATAGCTGTATCAATGGAAACTGCAGACAGAGAAGCAATTGAGTTGCAGTCAGGAATGAAAGTGAGTGTGAATAAAATTGTAACGGCCCAGCCAAACAAACTGTGTTACTGTTGTGGCAGGGGCTCACATATACCACACCACTGCAGGTTTAAAGGCAAAACTTGAAGAAAATGTAATAAAGTAGGACACATATAAAGAGGATGTCAGGCAGACAAAAATAGTCTGCAATGGGAAGAGAAACAGTTAAAAAATCAAGTTGCAGTTTCAAAAGAGCACTAATCTGCATGCTATTGATGAAAAATCTGATAATGATGAGAGTATGAGAGTGACACAGAAATGGGCAGCCTTGTGAAGTGCTGTGAAAACTAACCACAGACAAGCAATATGGCTTACACCAGAAGTGAATGCCAAATTGAAATGAAACTGGACACTGGCTCAGCTGTTTCAGTGAACCACAAAATGGGTTTGAATGACATCACGAAGATTCTAAACTGAAACCTGCAGACATCTAATTAAGAACTCATACTGGCAAAAAGATAACTCCTGTGGTAATGACATTTGTAACTTTGAAATACAACAACCAACAAGCCACATTAGGTCTATTCATGGTAAAATCAGGAGGGCCAGCATTGTGGTGACATGATTAGCTGAATTTCAAGTGAGAAACTAAAAGCTGTGTGTAAAAGTAGATGCAAAGACCAAACCCCAGCCAGATGAATGGAAGGCCAAAAAGAAAGAAGTCACTGGAGATATGAAAACCGAGGATTTGTCAGATGATGTTGTGGATGAGGAAATGAAGAGGAGATCAGATCATAGAGCGAGGAATAGAATGGTTAATAAGAGAATACTTCAGTAAACTAAATGTACCTTACTAAGATCAAGATGAACAAACTAGAAAAAGGAGAAGAAAGGTGTCCCAAGCTGTCAGAACCACTTCCTGCAGTCTCAGAGTCAACACCTGCAACCACCATGGAAGAGGCCCCAAAACCTGAGATTGTTTTCACAGCTAGAAGTCTTGAAAGATGCCACCCTACAAGAGTAAGAATTCCTTCACAGCAATTAAATCTTTAGGCCTGAACGGGAGAATTTAAGATTTACTTTGCTGAGATCTCTGTATAGTCACTGTATTAAATAGCATATTTGGTGTATAGACAATAGACAATAGGTGCAGAAGTAGACCATTTGGCCCTTCGAGCCTGCACCGCCATTCTGAGATCTTGGCTGATCAATTCCTATCAATACCCGGTTCCTGCCTTGTCCCCATATCCCTTGGTTCCCCTATCCCAGGGGTCAGCAACCTTTACCACTGAAAGAGCCACTTGGACCCGTTTCCCACAGAAAAGAAAACACTGGGAGCCGCAAAACCCGTTTGACATTTAAAATGAAATAACACTGCATACAACGTTTTTTTTGCCTTTATGCTATGTATAAACAAACTATAATGTGTTGCATTTATGAAATTGATGAACTCCTGCAGAGAAAACGAAATTACATTTCTGCATGCAACAAAAACATTTTGAACTCCGAAAAAAAGACGTTGGGTTGAAGGTTACTTTTAAGTAAAATACTCAATGTCTATTTGAGTTCTTCTTGTATTTATGAAAAACGCTGAACTTAAATTTTCCGCCAGCAGCAAACCAAAAATAACATCAGCCAGCTGTCAACCTGAAAAATAAAAGGACTATTTCACTAAACAATGAAAAAATATGAATATTCCTAAAATAATAGGCAATTAAAATATGTATCATACTTGGTTAATGGGATTTCTGCTCCTGGACCTCAGCGCACAGCATCTGCACATCAGGGCTGTATGACGTCACCTTCATCTTTACACAGAATCGCAAGCTGTCATCTGTGAGGTGTGCACGATGTTTGTTCATGTTGGAGAACACCTGCTCACATACATATGTGGATCCAAAGATCGACAGGACTCCAAGCGCATACTTTTTAATGTTTACATAAATGTCGGGGATAGCATTCCATGTTTCGAACACAAGTTTGTCCGGTTTAGGGAGGTTCTCAATATCACTCCATTTGTGATTCTGAGCAAGAACGGCCTTCTGACGGGCAACATCTTCAAGGTCTGCTGTCAAGCGTCTAAACTTGGACACCCATATGTCTTTGTCGGCTATGTCGGCCAGTTCCATCTCAAGATCAGGTTGACTCACACCTGCCAATGCAGTCGTATTCAGTAGGGAAGGATCGATGCTTAAGGGAGTGACCGGGAAGGATAATGTGTTTTTTTCCTCTCTGAACTCACAGAAGCGTTTCCCAAACGATGTTTGCATTGCGATGATTGCAAAATGTAAATACTCCGAAATTATCATGTCGTGACCTTGTTTGAACTCTCTCAAATTGGGGAAGTGAGACAAAGTGCCTTTCTGTAAATCTCTGGCAAGCACTGTCAACTTGCGCTCGAATGCCAAAACATCCTCCAACATGTGCAGGGCTGTGCGTCCTTTCCCCTGAAGAGCTGTGTTCAGCGTGTTCAGGTGCGCTGTCATGTCTACCATGAAGTGTAGCTTTTCCAGCCACTCTGGCTGTTCCAGCTCAGGAAAGGTGAGCCCTTTGCTGCCCAGGAAAGTTTTCACTTCTTCCAGACACGCGACAAAGCGTTTCAGCACCTCCCCTTTGGACAGCCACCGGACTTTGTTGTGCAGCAGGAGATCAGAATATGCGCTTTCCATCTCGTCCAGTAACAAACGGAATTGACGGTGATTTAAACTTTTTGCCATTATTTTATTGACAATCTGAATGACAACATCCATTACTTCTGTGCATTCCGGAGGAAATGTTTGAGCGCACAGTGCCTCTTGGTGCAAGATGCAGTGAAAAGTCAGCAGCTTTCTGTCCAGCGACTTCTGCAGTAAAGCCACAAATCCCTTGTGCGTTCCCGTCATATTCGGAGCCCCATCAGTAGCTACTGACACCAGATGGGTGGTCTTTATTCCTTTGGCTCTTAAACAATTCAAGACAGCCTCACAGATGTCCTCCCCCCGTGTTTGGTCTTTTAGAGGTATCAACTCAATCAGTTCTTCCTGAGGCCCGGCAGAGTTTACATACCGGCAGAACAACGCTATTTGTTCAATATCACCTTTGTCTTTAGACTCGTCACAGGCAATCGAGTAGGCCACAGCTGAATTGATGTCTTTAATTTGCTGTCTTGTGATGTCTTCTGCCATTTTTATGGTTCTGTCTTTGACAGTCTTTACAGAGAGGGGCATATCCCTGATTTTCTGCACAATTTCACTCTTGTTTTTAAAGTCCGTGAATAGATGTTCTGAAATCTTAATGAAAGATTCTTTTATATATTCACCATCTGTAAACTGCTTCCCGTGCCTGACTATTTCCTAAGCGGCAATATAACTAGCGTATGTCGTTGGTTTTCCGGACTTCATCCATTGCTTGAAATGATTTTTGCTCAGATCAACCTTCCGCATCAGTTCCGAAACGGCTTTTTTTCTCTCATCTCCATCCGGATATTTTTGAGCAAAGGCTGCGTGTTTACTCTGGAAATGCCTTGCGACATTTGACTTTTTGTTGTTTGCTAGTTTCTCATTGCATATTAAGCATACCGGTAAACCAGTCTCGTCAACAGTGAAAGCAAATGAATCTGTCCACGTATCATTAAACGTTCTGTTTTCTTCAGTCACTTTTCTTTTTTTAGAATTCTCCATAGTTGGCTTACCTTGGATCGAAAAATTAAAGAAATCGCGCACTGGCGGGTGTCAGGTATTGGCAGTGGTGACGTATATTAATAGCGATAAAAACACGTTGTAGCGGTGTGCTCACGCAGTCAGTAAACTGCAGTCGAATAACTTTATTCGAACTAAACAGCCTTGCTTTTAAGCCTCCCTCAACCCAGCCCCCATGGACGCAGATGCTGCAAAAGACGCGTACTCACAAACCCCCGTAGGCTATCTCCCTTAGCCGGAATGCTGGCTAATTGTGAGCCGTTTCGGATGTGCCAGGAAATGTGTCGCCACACTTAGATTGTACAAGATCACCATAATCTTCAAATTTAGAATTACATTTCAAAAGCTAACAAACTAACATAAAATACATTTTAATTAAATACTGACCAATTATTTCCCAAAGCCACAGGGAGCCGCAGCACAGAGGTGAAAGAGCCACAAATGGCTCGGGAGCCGCAGGTTGCCGACCCCCGCCCTATCCATAAGATACCTATCTAGCTCCTTCTTGAAAGCAGCCAGAGAATTGGCCTCCACTACCTTCCGAGGCAGTGCATTCCAGACACCCACAACTCTCTGGGAGAAGTTAACTCTGTCCTAAATGACCAACCCCTTATTCTCAAACCATGCCCTCTGGTACTGGACTCTCCCAGCATCTGGAACATATTTCCTGCCTCTATCTTGTCCAATCCCTTAATAATCTTATATGTTTCAATCAGATCCCCTCTCAATCTCCTTAATTCCAGCATGTACAAGCCCAGTCTCTCTAACCTCTCTGCGTAAGACAGTCCAGACATCCCAGGAATTAACCTCGCAAATCTACGCTGCACTTCCTCTACAGCCAGGATATCCTTCCTTAACCCTGGAGACCAAAACTGTACACAATACTCCAGGTGTGGTCTCATCAGGGCTCTGTACAAATGCAAGAGGATTTCCTTGCTCTTGTACTCAATTCCCTTTGTAATAAAGGCCAACATTCCATTAGCCTGCTGCACTTGCTCATTCACCTTCAGTGACTGATGAACAAAGACTCCTAGATCTCTTTGTATTTCTCCCTTACCTAACTCTACACCGTTCAGATAATAATCTGCCTTCCTGTTCTTACTCCCAAAGTGGATAACCTCACTTATTCACATTAAACGCCATCTGCCAAGTATCTGCCCACTCACCCAGCCTATCCAAGTCACCCTGAACTCTCCTAACATCCTCATCACATGTCACACTGCCACCCAGCTTAGTATCATCAGCAAATTTGCTGATGTTATTTTCTGTGCCTTCATCCAAATCATTAACATAAAAGGTAAACAGCTGTGGTCCCAATACCAAGCCCTGTGGCACCCCACTAGTCACCACCTGCCATTCCGAGAAACACCCATTCACCGCTACCCTTTGCTTTCTATCTGCCAACCAGTTTTCTATCCATGTCAATGCCTTCCCCTCGATGCCCTGAGCTTTGATTTTACCCACCAATCTTCTATGTGGGACCTTATCAAATGCCTTCTGAAAATCGAGGTACACTAACTACATCCACTGGATCTCCCCTGTCTAACTTCCTGGTTACATCCTCGAAAAACTCCAACAGATTAGTCAAGCATGATTTACCCTTGGTAAATCCATGCTGGCTCGGCCCAATCTTATCACTGCTATCTAGATATGCCACTATTTCATCTTTAGTAATGGACTCCAGCATCTTTCCCACCACCGATGTCAGGCTGACAGGTCGATAGTTCTCTGTTTTCTCCCTCCCTCCTTTCTTAAAAAGTGGGATAACATTAGCCATTCTCCAATCCTCAGGAACTGATCCTGAATCTAAGGAACATTGGAAAATGATTACCAATGCATCCGCAATTTCCAGGGCCACCTCCTTTAGTACCCTAGGGTGCAGACCATCTGGACCTGGGGATTTGTCAGCCTTCAGTCCCATCAGTTTTCTCATCACCGTTTCCTTCCAAATGTCAATCTGTTTCATTTCCTCTGTTACCCTATGTCCTTGGCCCATCCATACATCTGGGAGATTGTTTGTGTCTTCCTTAGTGAAAACAGACCTAAAGTACTCATTAAATTCTTCTGCCATTTCTCTGTTTCCCATAACAATTTCACGCAATTCATTCTTCAAGGGCCCAACATTGTTCTTAACTATCTTCTTTCTCTTCACATACCTAAAAATCTTTTGCTATCTTCCTTTATATTCCTGGCTAGCTTGCGCTCGTACCTCATTTTTTCTCCCCGTATTGTCTTTTTAGTTAAGTTCTGTTGTTCCTTAAAAACTTCCCAATCATCTGTACTCCCACTCACCTTAGCTCTGTCATATTTCCTTGTTTCTAATGCTATGCAGTCTCTGACTTCCTTTGTCAACCACTGAGGCCCCTTTCCCCCCTTTGAATCCTTCCTTCTCTGGGGGATGAACTGATTTTGCACCTTGTGCATTATTCCCAAGAATACCTTACATTGCTGTTCCACTGTCTTTTCTGCTAGGCTATCCGTCCAGTCAACTTTGGCCAGCTCCTCCCTCATGGCTCCATAGTTTCCCCTGTTCATCTGCAACACTGACTCCTCCGAGCTGCCCTTATCCTTCTCAAATAGCAGATAAAAGCTTATCATATTGTGATCACTACCTCCTAATGGCTCCTTTACTGCGAGATTGCTTATCAAATCCTGTTCATTACATAACACTAAATCCAGAATAGTCTTGTCCCTGGTCGGCTCTCGTACAAACTGTTCCAAGAATGCATCCCGTAGGTACTCTACAAACTCTCTATCCTGTGGTCCAGCACCAACCTGATTCTCCCAGTTCACCTGCATGTTGAAATCCCCCATAACTACTGCGACATTACCTTTGCCACATGCCAATGTTAACTCCCTATTCAACTTGCACCCAATATCCATGCTACTGTTTAGTGGCCTGTAGACAACACCCATTTGGGTCCTTTTGCTCTTACTGTTCCTCAGTTCTATCCACACAGACTCTACTTTTCCTGACCCTATGTCCCCCCCTTGCAAAGGACTGAACCTCATTCCTCACCAACAGGACCACCCCACCCCCTCTGCCCACATTTCTGTCCCTACGATAGCACGTATACCCTTGTACATTCATTTCCCAGGTCTGATCTCCCTGCAGCGTTATCCCAACATCATAGTTACCCATTCGCACCTGGGCTTCAAGCTCATCCGCCTTATTCCTGACACTTCGTGCATTCAGATATAGAATTTTTAACCCATTTCTCCTCTCTCTGTTTGAATCACTGCCTATGATATGCATTTTATATTGAGTTGGCATTTATAGTTAAGCAGAGAGGAGTGTTGTGTATTTAATATTTCAGTAATATTTGAGTTATTTTGTAAATATATTGTTTAATTAAGCATTCTCAAACAATCTCAGATGGAGAGACCTCATACAGGAGTTAGGTATACCAGTTAGTTGAGTTGTGTCGCAACAACAACCTTGCACTCAACATCAGTAAAAACAAAGAGCAGATTGTGGACTTCAGAAAAGGTAGGAAAAGGGAACACGAACCAATCGTCATAGAGGAATCAGAAGTGGAAAGAGTGAACAATTTCAAGTTCCTGGGTATCAAGATCTCTGAGGATTTAACCTGGTCCCAACATATTGGAAGTTAGAAAGAAGGCACACAGCTGCTATATTTCATTAGGAGTTTGAGGAGATTTGGTTTGACACCTAATATACTCAAAAAGTTCTACAGATGTACCATGGAGAGCATTCTGACAGGCTGCATCACTCTCTGGTATTGGGGTGGGGTTTCTACTGCACAGGATCGAAAGAAGCTACAGAAAGTTGTAAAATTAGCCAGCTCCTTCTTGGGTACTAGTCTCCATAATCCAAGACATCTTCAAGATGCTGTGTCTCAAAAAGGGGGCGTCCATTATTAAGGATCCCCATCACTCAAGACCCAGGACATGCCCTCATATCATCATATATGTTTTTGCACTATTTTTAACTATTTAATGTACTTACTGTAATTGATTTACTTGTTTTTTCCTATATTATCCTGTATTGCAGTATATACTGCGGCCGCTAAGTTAACAAATTTCACAACATATACAGGTGATATTAAATCTGATTAAAATTCTTTGTTGTTTATACAATTCACTATGTTTTTTTAAAAAAATGTGAATTGCCTACATCACGCAGCTACCACATGACACATGTGCACCTCACTTAAAACTAAAAACCAAGTACATGAGTTATCACTGGCTTGCTTTTGTTTTTATTTTGATTATACTCACGTTTTAGAGTTACAAAACAAAAACAATACATTCAGTTTCCTCATACAAAACATTGATTTACGTTGTGAACCTCTCAGGCCTCAAGCAGCATTCTATTCATCACTGCCCTGCATGCAGAAAAAAGACATGTTTATTCTTACTATTTCCTGTTTGTAAACTGCTTCTCTATCAATGCAAATATATTTTATCTAAGCCAGATGCTTTAAATTTTTGCACTATTGTCTTAGTTGGGACAATATTGAAACCCTTCCACAAGTTCAAATATATTAGATTGTTTACTTCCCCCTTAACCATTCTAATAACTGCAGCTCTGATAGCCATAGCTTTAGTGCAAACTTGCTGAACTATTAAAGAAAAACTATCTCTAACAAAACCGTTAAACATCGAACAAGTCGGGTAACATCTGTGGAGAACTAAGCAGTTAGCGAAATGCATTTTGTAGACACAATAAAGAGAAAATTGAAGACAATTGATAACAATATTAGCAAGACATACTTAACAGTGTCCAATTCATAAACTGCTGAATATCTTGAAGACAGAGTGAGGTGCAAAATTCAATGCCTGAATAAGAATTATTAAATTATATTAATAAGTAAAACTGTTAAAATGTGCATCTAAAGTTCAATATGTTAAAGATATTTTTGCATCTTGTTGCTTTATAGCAATAGGGCATGAAAGTCAGAATTTCTATCTTCATAAGCAAGACTAAAAATATCAGAAACTGGTGAGGTATTGTTTTCCGATTACAGCTCTGTTCAACATCATCATCCCCACAGTACTAATCAAGAAGTTTCAAAACCTAGGCCTATGTACCCCCTCTGCAATTGGATTCTTGATTTCTTCACTGGGAGCTCACAGTCAATACAGATTGGTGATAACATCTCCTCTTGACAACTGACACAGGTGCACTTCAAGGATGCATGCTTAGCTCACTGCTCTACTCCCATCACACTCACATCTGTGTGGCTAGGCGTAACTCAAATACCTTCTGTAAATCCACTGATGAGACCTCTGTTGTTGGCAGGATCTCTGATGGTAAAGAGAAGGTATAAAGGAATGAAATAGATTGGCTTATTAAGTGGTGTCATTGCCAACAAGGTCAAAGAAAAGATTGTAAACTTCAGGAAGGGAAAATCAAGGGAACATGCACCAATCTTCATCGAGGGGTCAGCTGTGGGAAGGCTGAGCAGTTTCAAATTCCTGGCTGCCAACTACTCAGAGGATCTATCCTCCATCTAATATATCCATGAAAGCATGACGAAAACACTCCAGTAGCTGTACTTAATTAGGAATATGAAGAGATTTGTTATGACATCACAGACACCAGCAAATTTTTCCAGATGTACCATGGAGAGCATTCTGAGTGGTTGCATCACCATCTGGAATGGAATTACCAGTACACAGAATCATAAGAGGCTTTCAGAGAATTGTAGACTCAGCCAGTTCAATAACAGGCTTAGAAAGTAGTGCATCAACAAAGCATATTCACCATGAAGGACCCTACCAATACAGGGTACGCCCTCTTCTCAGTACTACCATTAGGGGGGCAACAACTATACCAGTGCCTAAGAAGAATAATATGGGCTGCCTTAATGACTATTAGCACTCACATCGGCAGTGATGAAATGCTTTGAAAGGTTGGTCATGACAAGACTGAACTCCTGCCTCAGCAAGTACCTGAACCCATTGCAATTTGCCTATTGCCACGATCGGTCAACGGCAGACACAATGTCAATGGCTCTCCACACGGCTTTAGACCACCTGGACAACACAAACACCTGCGTCAGGATGCTATTCATCAACTATAGCTCAACACTTAATATCATTCCCACAATCCTGATTGAGAAGTTGTAGAACCTGGGGCTCTGTACCTCCCTCTGTAATTGGATCCTCAACTTCTTAACCGGAAGACCAAAATCTGTGCGGATTGGTGATAACATCTCCTTCTCACTGATGATCACTGGCGCACCTCAGGGGTGTGTGCTTAGTCCATTGTTCTACTCTCTATATACACATGACTGTGTGGCTAGGCACAGCTCAAATACCATCTATAAATTTGCTGACGATACAACCATTGTTGGCAGAATCTCAGCAGGTGACGAGAGGGTGTACAAGAGTGAGATATACCAACTAGTGGAGTGGTGCCGCAGCAACAACCTGGCACTCAACGTCAGTAAGACGAAAGAGCTGATTGTGGACTTCAGCAAGGGTAAGATGAAGAAACACATACCAATCCTCATAGTGGGATCAGAAGTGGAGAGAGTGAGCAGTTTCAAGTTCCTGGATGCCAAGATCTCTGAAGATCTAACCTGGTCCCAATATAGTGAACAACAACACACACAAAATGCTGGTGGAGCACAGCAGGCCAGGCAGCATCTATAGGGAGAAGCACTGTCAACTTTTCCGGCCGAGACCCTTCTTACTGACATCCTCGGCCCGAAACGTCGACAGTGCTTCTCCCTATAGATACTGCCTGGCCTGCTGAGTTCCACCAGCATTTTGTGTGTGTTGTTGTTTGAACTTCCAGCATCTGCAGATTTCCTCGTGTTTGCCCAATATAGTGATGTAGTTATAAAGAAGGCAAAACAGCGGCTATACTGTAATAGGAATTTGAAGAGACTTGGCATGTCAACAAATACTACACTCAAAAACTTCTATAGCTGTGCCGTGGGGAGCATTCTGACAGGCTGCGTCACTATCTGGTATGGAGAGGCTACTACCGGACTAAAACAAGCTCTAGAAGGTTGTAAATCTAGTCAGTTCCATCTTGGGTACTAGCCTACAAAGTAGTTAGGACATCTTCAGGGAGCGGTGTCTCAGAAAGGCAGCTTCCATTATTAAGGACCTCTAGCACCCAGGGCATGCCCTTTTCTCACTGTTACCATCAGGTAGGAGGTACAGAAGCCTGAAGGCACACACTCAGCGATTCAGGAACAGCTGCTTCCCCTCTGCCATCCGATTCTTAAATGGACATTGAATCTTTGGAGACTACCTCATTAAAAAAAATACAACATTTCTGTTTTTGCATGTTTTTTAAAATCTATTCAATATATGTATACTGCAATTGATTTACTTATTTATTATAATTTATTTTTTTTCCTCTCTGCTGGATTATGTTATGCATTGAACTGCTGCTACCAAGTTAACAAATTTCATGTCACATGCTGGATATAAAAACCTGAATACCCACATTCAACCTTTCAGAAACAATTTCTTCCCATCTACCATCAGATTTCTGAACAGTCCATGAACACTACCTTGTTACTCCTCTTTTGCACAACTTTATTTTTTATTGTAGTATGAAGTAATTTTTATGCCTGCACTGGTGCCACAAAACAGTAAATTTCACAACTTACACCAATGAATACAAACCCAATTCTGATTCTGTTAAAAGAACAAAAGTGAGTGACCCTCAATGATTTGGATGGTTAGCTTTCCAAAGAAATAAAATCTGCACTACTATTTTATACCTACCTCAAGACATCTGTTCGCATGTCATCCAACAAATTGCATTTCTTGTTGTGTATCAGTAATATACAATGTACATACAGCATACCTACCATTCAACTGAATCTACTAACACTGCAAATAACAACAATCAATGCTATTAATGACTTTTCTTGAAACATATTTTATGATCAAACAACTCAATGAAGCAGGCTTTACTGCTTAAATGACTCAGTTAAAATCAACACTCAGTGGCCACTTTATTTGGTACACCTGCTTATTTATGCAAATATCTAATCAGTTAATCATGTGGCAGTAACTAAATGCATAAATACTTGCAGACTCTTCTTACTTACCCCTGGAACATGACCCCACCAAAAAACATCAAACCATTGTCTCCCGTACCATCATTGCCCTTATCAACTCCGGAGATCTTCCATCCTCAGCCAAAAAACTCATAATTCCCACATCCCGCACTGCTCGGTTTTACCTCCTCCCCAAGATTCATAAGACTGACTGTCCTGGTAGGCCCATAGTTTCGGCCTGCTCCTGCCCCACCGAACTTGTGTCTGCCTACCTGGACTCCATTTTGTCACCCATAGTACTGTCACTCCCTGCCTGCAACCAGGATACATCCCATGCCCTCCACCTCTTCAATAACTTCCAGTTGCCCGGTCACAACCGCTTCATTTTCACCATGGATGTCCAATCCTTATACACTTCAATTCCCCATCAAGAAGGCCTCAAAGCCC
Organism: Hypanus sabinus; assembly: GCF_030144855.1. NCBI lineage: Eukaryota > Metazoa > Chordata > Chondrichthyes > Myliobatiformes > Dasyatidae > Hypanus > Hypanus sabinus. The sequence goes on from NC_082716.1 coordinate 71,495,958, forward strand.
TCCGCTACTTTCTTGATAATAGACCTCACCAGTTCCCCAACACCACCACACTCCTCCGGTTGGCAGAACTGCTACTCACACTTAATAACTTCTCTTTTGGCTCTTCCCACTTTCTTCAGACCAAGGGTGTAGCTATGGGCACTCACATGGGCCCCAGCTATGCCTGCCTTTTCGTGGGTTATGTGGAACAGTCTATGCACCAAATCTATACTGGTACTGCTCCCCAACTTTTCCTTCGCTACATTGACGACTACATTGGTGCTGCTTCCTGCACCCATGCTGAGCTAGTCAATTTCATCAACTTTGCCTCTAACTTTCACCCAGCCCTCAAATTCACTTGGTCCATCTCAGACACTTCTCTCCCCTTTCTCGATCTCTCGGTCTCCAACTCTGGAGATAGACTGTCCACTGACATCTTCTATAAACCCACTGACTCCCATAACTACCTTGATTATACCTCTTCACATACAGCCAAATGTGAAAATGCTATTCCCTATTCCCAGTTCCTCTGTCTCTGCCGCATCTGTTCCCAGGATGAGGCTTTCCGTTCCAGGACATCCCAAATGTCTTCATTCTTTAAGAATCGTGGTTTCCCTTCTGCCATCATCAACGATGCCCTTACCTGCATCTCCTCCATTTCCCGCACTTCAGCCCTCACCCCATCCTCCCGTCACCACAACAGGGACCATGTTCCCCTTGTCCTCACCTACCAGTCCACCAGCCTCTGGATCCAACATATTATCCTCTGCAACTTCCGCCACTTCAACAGGACCCCACCACTAAGGACATCTTTCCCTCTCTACCCCTCTCTGCTTTTCGCAGGGAACGTTCCCTCTATGACTGCCTGGTCCACACATCCCTCCCCACAGATCTCCCACCGGGTACTTATCCCTGTAAGCACAAGTGCTACACCTGTCCCTACACCTCCTCTCTTAGCACCATTCAGGGCCTCAAACAGTCCTTCCAGGTGAGGTAACACTTCACTTGTGAGTCTGTTGGGGTAATCTATTGCGTCCGGTGCTCCCGATGCGGCCTCCTCTACATCTGCGAGACCCGACGCAGATTGGGGGACCGCTTTGTCGAGCACCTCTGCTCCGTCCGCAACAACAGACAGGATCTCCTGGTTGTCACCCACTTCAACTCTGCTTCACATTCCCATTCGGATATGTCCATACATGGCCTCCTCTACTGCCATGATGAGGCCAAACTCGGGTTGGAGGAGCAACACCTTGTATACCATCTGGGTAGTTTCCAGCCCCTTGGTATGAACATCAAATTCTCCAACTTCTGGTAATTGCCTCCCTCTCCCTTCCCCCATCCCACTTTCACTCTGTCTCCTCTTCTAGCTGCCTATCACCTCTCTCATGATTCTGCCTTCTTCTACTACCCATACTGCTTTCCCCTTAGATTCCATCTTCACCTCTCCTGCCTATCCCCTCCCCCACCCCTTGAACTTTCCTCTGATTGGTTTTCCACCCTCCCCTCACCTTCTTTATGGGGCCCCTGCCCCCTCCTTTTTCAGTCCTGACGAAGGGTCTCAGCCTGAAACGTTGACTGCTCATTTCAACGGATGCTGCCCAACCTGCTGAGTTCATCCAGCTTGTTTGTATGTGTTGATTTGACCACAGCATCTGCAGTATACTTTGTGTTAAGAGGTTGCTGTTGTTCAGACCAAACACCAGTACAGGGAAGAAATGTGATTTAAGTGACTTTAAGAATGTTGGTGCCAGACAGAACTGCTGATCTCCTGGGATTTTCACACACATTAGTCACTAGAGTTTACAGAGAACGGTGTGAAATGCAAAACACATCCAGTGAATGGTAGTTCTGTGGGCAAAATTACTTTGTTAATGAGAAAGGTCAGAGGAGAATAGCCTGACTTATTCAAGCAAACAGGAAGGCGACAGTAACTGACAGGATAGGCCGGGGGTCGGCAACCCGCGGCTCCGGAGCCACATGCGGCTCTTTTACCTCTGTGCTGCGGCTCCCTGTTGCTTTGGGAAATAATTGGTCTTTTGCAGCATCCGCGCCCATGGGGGCCAGGTTGAGGGAGGCTTAAAAGCAAGGCTGTTTAGTTCGAATAAAGTTATTCGACTGCAGTTTACTGACTGCGTGAGCACACCGCTACAACGTGTTTTTATCGCTATTAATATACGTCACCACTGCCAATACCTGACACCCGCCAGTGCGCGATTTCTTTAATTTTTCGATCCAAGGTAGGCCAACTATGGAGAATTCTAAAAAAAAGAAAAGTGACTGAAGAAAACAGAACGTTTAATGATACGTGGACAGATTCATTTGCTTTCACTGCTGACGAGACTGGTTTACCGGTATGCTTAATATGCAATGAGAAACTAGCAAACAACAAAAAGTCAAATGTTGCAAAGCATTTCTAGAATAAACACGCAGCCTTTGCTCAAAAATATCCGGATGGAGATGAGAGAAAAAAAGCCGTTTCGGAACTGATGCGGAAGGTTGATCTGAGCAAAAATCATTTCAAGCAATGGATGAAGTCCGGAAAACCAACGACATACGCTAGTTATATTGCCGCTTAGGAAATAGTCAGGCACGGGAAGCAGTTTACAGATGGTGAATATATAAAAGAATCTTTCATTAAGATTTCAGAACATCTATTCACGGACTTTAAAAACAAGAGTGAAATTGTGCAGAAAATCAGGGATATGCCCCTCTCTGTAAAGACTGTCAAAGACAGAACCATAAAAATGGCAGAAGACATCACAAGACAGCAAATTAAAGACATCAATTCAGCTGTGGCCTACTCGATTGCCTGTGACGAGTCTAAAGACAAAGGTGATATTGAACAAATAGCGTTGTTCTGCCGGGCCACGGGAAGAACTGATTGAGTTGATACCTCTAAAAGACCAAACATGGGGGGCGGACATCTGTGAGGCTGTCTTGAATTGTTTAAGAGCCAAAGGAATAAACCCACCTGGTGTCAGTGGCTACTGATGGGGGCACCGAATATGACGGGAACGCACAAGGGAATTGTGGCTTTTCTGCAGAAGTCGCTGGACAGAAAGCTGCTGATTTTTCACTGCATCTTGCACCAAGAGGCACTGTGCGCTCAAACATTTCCTCCGGAATGCACAGAAGTAATGGATGTTGTCATTCAGATTGTCAATAAAATAATGGCAAAAAGTTTAAATCACCGTCAATTCCGTTTGTTACTGGACGAGCTGGAAAGCGCATATTCTGATCTCCTGCTGCACAACAAAGTCCGGTGGCTGTCCAGAGGGGAGGTGCTGAAACGCTTTGTCGCGTGTCTGGAAGAAGTGAAAACTTTCTTGGGCAGCAAAGGGCTGGAAAAGCTACACTTCATGGTAGACACGACAGCGCACCTGAACACGCTGAACACAGCTCTTCAGGGGAAAGGACGTACAGCCCTACACATGTTGGAGGAGTTTTGGCATTCGAGCGCAAGTTGACACTGCTTGCCAGAGATTGACAGAAAGGCACTTTGTCTCACTTCCCCCAATTTGAGAGAGTTCAAACAAGGTCACGACATGATAAGTTCGGAGTATTTACATTCTGCAATCATCGCAATGCAAACATCGTTTGGGAAACGCTTCTGTGAGTTCAGAGAGGAAAAAAAACACATTATCCTTCCCGGTCACTCCCCCAAGCATCGATTCATCTCTACTGAATACGACTGCATTGGCAGGTGTGAGTAAACCTGATCTTGAGATGGAACTGGCCGAAATAGCCGACAAAGACATATGGGTGTCCAAGTTTAGACGCTTGACAGCAGACCTTGAAGATGTTGCCCGTCAGAAGGCCGTTCTTGCTCAGAATCACAAATGGAGTGATATTGAGAACCTCCCTAAACCGGACAAACTTGTGTTCGAAACATGGAATGCTATCCCCGACATTTATGTAAACATTAAAAAGTATGCGCTTGGAGTCCTGTCGATCTTTGGATCCACATATGTATGTGAGCAGGTGTTCTCCAACATGAACAAACATCGTGCACACCTCACAGATGACAGCTTGCGATTCTGTGTAAAGATGAAGGTGACGTCATACAGCCCTGATGTGCAGATGCTGTGCGCTGAGGTCCAGGAGCAGAAATCCCATTAACCAAGTATGATACATATTTTAATTGCCTATTATTTTAGGAATATTCATATTTTTTCATTGTTTAGTGAAATAGTCCTTTTATTTTTCAGGTTGACAGCTGGCTGATGTTATTTTTGGTTTGCTGCTGGCGGAAAATTTAAGTTCAGCGTTTTTCATAAATACAAGAAGAACTCAAATAGACATTGAGTATTTTACTTAAAAGTAACCTTCAACCCAACGTCTTTTTTTCGGAGTTCAAAATGTTTTTGTTGCATGCAGAAATGTAATTTCGTTTTCTCTGCAGGAGTTCATCAATTTCATAAATGCAACACATTATAGTGTTTATACATAGCATAAAGGCAAAAAAAACGTTGTATGCAGTGTTATTTCATTTTAAATGTCAAACGGGTTTTGCGGCTCCCAGTGTTTTCTTTTCTGTGGGAAACGGGTCCAAGTGGCTCTTTCAGTGGTAAAGGTTGCTGACCCCTGGGATAGGCTATAGCAGAAGACCACACCAGGTTCCACTTATGTGGCCACTTTTTAAGGTACACTCCTGTACCTAATAAAGTGGCCACAGAGTATATTTAAAATGCATCCATTTATCATAATTAAGTGACTATTGTTAAACTACAAGTCCATTTAACATTGCAACTTCAATTAATCATATTTCAGAACTAATCAATCAAACCAGCTAGCTATTGCACTGATTAGATCTCCAAAATAGGATGCAGCAATACTTTCCAATACTATGGCTTTACAATTAAACCAATCAGCTATAGCAACTTCTGACAAATCAGTACAACAACTGTTTTTCCAACTATGAATTAAACACAAACACCTTCACATTACATAGCCATTGAAAAGGTCTAAGGTATTGAGTGATTATCAGTCAAGCTTTCTTGGAAGAATCAACAATTAATTCTTATTGAAGCACTGATGGTCCTTTCTTGATACAGTCAAACAAAATGCGTAATGGGCTCAAACTCGCTCACTATTATTTAAGATGCATGTGACAAAACCTAAAGAAACAAGATGTATATTTTGAAATGCAATTTTCAAAGTCACTAACACTACTGTCAGTGTTTATCCCTCTTTCTCTAATCAATGAGGTGCACTGTATACTATATTTTCAAAGTTCAAAGTAAAATTTATTATTAGAGTATATATATCACCACAAACAACCCTGAGATTCTTTTTCTGCGCACATGCTTAGCAAATCTATAGAACAGTAACTGTAAACATTAGAAACTATAAACTGTAAACAAACTCGGCAAACGCAGATATAAATAAATAGTAATAAGTAATGAGCATAAAGTAGCAATACAACATAGTTCTAAATGAGTGTAGCTGTCCCCTTTAGTTCAAGAGTCTGATGGTTGAGGAATAGTAACTGTTCTTAAACCTAGTGGTGTGAGTCCTGAGGCACCTGTACTTTCTGCCTGATGGCAGCAGTGAGAAAAGAGAAAGGCCTGTGTGGTGAGGATTTTTGATGATTTTCTACAGCAACGTTTCATGTAGATGTGCTCAATGGTTGGAAGGGTTTTACTTGTGATGTACTGGGCCAAATCCACTATTTTTGTAGGATTTTCTGCTCATTATGTGCAGCAGATAGAAGCTAACGTCAAAATATTTAGTTTACAGTTTACACTTTCTGATGTACAGGACAGCTACAAATACCTGGGGATCCTTTAGGTGCATGGGAACCATGATGAGAACACAAGGAAGGCTGCAACACCCAAGTATTTCCTTAGAGTAAGACTGATCCTACAAAGCCAGCTGAATGGGAAGAACAAGATCAGAGCAGTCAACACATTCGCCCTATTAGTCATGAGATACCCAGCCACAATATTGTGCTGGCCAAGGAACAAATTGAAAACCGTTGACATCAAGACCCGGAAACTACTAACAATTCATGAAGGATTACATCCAAAGTCCAACAGCAAGTGACCGTACACCTGCCAGAATAGAGGAGGAAAGTGTTAAGGACACAGTTCTGAAAGAAATGCAAAATATCTATGAGTATGTCACAAAGATGACCCCCAGGGATAATCTGCCAGGAGAATACCTCAAATAATTGGCAGGGGATACAGAAATGGAAGTGGGTGAAGCAGAGCCAGAAGCCACTGCACAGGATCTAACATTGCCAGATATCAGAGGTGGCTGACATAAGAAAGTCCTACCAATGACTGGAAAAGGCAGGGCTGAGTGACAGCACAGAGGAATAGAAGCAAGGGTCTATCACACCAGACAAGACCCAAGATGCAGACTGAGCAAGGAATCCATTGAAACCATCAAGCACATAGTAGCAGGGTGTAAGATATAGGCAGAAACAGCATATACTGAACCGGACAACCAAGTTGCAAGAATGGTGTATAGGAACATCTGGGCTAATTATGGATTGGACGTTCCCGAGTCCAAATAGGAAACACCTAAGAAGGTAGTAGAGAATGACAGAGCTAAGAAATTGTGGTATTTCTAAGTACAGGCTGATAAGCAGGTACTGGCCAACCAACCAGACATAGTAATACTGGACAAGGAACAGAAGAAAGCAATGTGGCAATCCTGAATGACAGTAACATCAGAAAAAAAGAACACAAGAAGCTGGAGAAATACAAGGGCTTGAAAGAGCAGATAGAAATGATGTGGAAAGTTAAACCCAGAGTAATCATGGTGGTAACACACACAAAATGCTGGTGGAACACAGCAGGCCAGGCAGCATCTATAAGGAGAAGCATAGTCGACGTTTCGGGCCGAGAACCTTTGTCAGGACTAACTGAAAGGAAAGATAGTAAGAGATTTGAAAGTAGCAGGGGGAGGGGAAAATGCGAAATGATAGGAGACCGGAAGGGGTGGGGTAAAGCTGAGAGCCGGAAAGGTGGTTGGCAAAAGGGATACAGAGCTGGAGAAGGGAGAGGATCATTGGACGGGAGGCCTCAGGAGAAAGAAAGGGGGAGGGGAGCAGCAGAGGGAGATGGGCAGAGAGACAAAAAAGGAGGGGGGGGGGAAAAACTAAATATATCAGGGATGGGTTAAGAAGGGGAGGAGGGGCATTAACAGAAGTTAGAGAAGTTAGACTCCATGCCATCAGGTTGGAGTCTACCCAGCCGATATATCAGGTGTTGTTCCTCCAACATGAGTGTGGCTTCATCTTTACAGTAGAAGAGGCCATGGATAGACATTTCAGAATGGGAATGGGATGTGGAATTGAAATGTGTAGCCACTGGGAGATCCTGCTTTCTCTGGCAGACAGAGCGTAGGTGTTCAGCGAAATGGTCTCCCAGTCTGCGTCGGGTCTCACCATTAAACACCGGGAGCACCAGACACAGTATACCACACCAGCCGACTCACAGGTGAAGTGTCGCCTCACCTGGAAGGACTGTCTGGGGCCCTGAATGGTGGTGAGGGAGGAAGTGTAAGGGCAAGTGTAGCACTTGTTCCGCTTACAAGGATAACTGCCAGGAGGGAGATGGGTGGGAAAGGATGGGAGGGACGAATGGACAAGGGAGTTGCGTAGGGAGCGATCCCTGCAGAAAGCAGAAAGGGGGGGGGAGAGGGAAAGATAGGCTTGGTAGTAGGGTCCCATTGGAGGTGGCAGAAATTACGGCGAATTATACGTTGGACCTGGAGGCTGGTGGGGTGGTAGGTGCGGACAAAGAGAACCCTATCCTGGGTGGGGTGGTGGGTGGATGGGGTGAGGGCAGATGTGCGGGAAATAGGAGAATGCGTTTGAGAGCAGAGTTGATAGTGGAACAAGGGAAGCTCCTTTGTTTAAAAAAGGAAGACATCTCCTTCATCCTGGAATGAAAAGCCTCATCCTGAGAGCAGATGTGGCGGATGCAGAGGAATTGTGAGAAGGGGATAGCATTTTTGCAAGAGACAGGGTGGGAAGAGGAATAGTCCATGTAGCTGTGAGAGTTTGTAGGCTTATAGTAGATATCAGTAGATAAGCCGTCTCCAGAGATGGAGACAGAAAGATCAAGAAAGGGGAGGGAGGTGTCAGAAATGGACCAGGTAAATTTGAGGGCAGGGTGAAAGTTGGAGGCAAAGTTAATGAAGTCAATAAGCTCAGCATGCATGCAGGAGGAAGCACTAATGCAGTCATCGATGTAGCGAAGGAAAAGACGGGGACAGATACCTATATAGGCTTGGAACATGGACTGTTCCACAAAGCCAACAAAAAAGCAGGCATAACTGGGACCCGTGCAGGTACCCATGGCTACACCTTTGGTTTGGAGGAAGTGGGAGGAGCCAAAGGAGAAATTATTGAGAGTAAGAACTAATTCCACTAGACGGAGGAGAGTGGTGGTAGAGGGGAATTAGTTAGGTCGGGAATCCAAAAAGAAGCTGAGAGCTTTGAGACCTTCCTGGTGGGGGATGGAGGTATATAGGGACTGGACGCCCATGGTGAAAATAAGGCAGTGGGGGCCAGGGAACTTAAAATCACTGAAAAAATTCAAAGCGTGAGAAGTGTCATGAACATAGTTGGGAAGGGATTGATCAAGGGGGGATAAAACAGTGTCAAGAAATGAGTTCGGTGGGGCAGGAGCAAGCTGAGACAATGGGTCTACCTGGACAGGCAGGTTTGTGGATCTGAGGTAGGAGGTAGAAACGGGAAGTGCGGGGTGTGGGAACTATGAGGTTGGTGGCAGTGGATGGGAGATCCCCAGAGCTAATAAGGTTGGTGATGGTATAGGAGACAGTGGCCTGGTGCTCCTTAGTGGGGTTATGATCAAGGGATAAATAAGAGGAGGTATCAGAGAGTTGTCGCTGTGCCTCGGCCAGGTTTTCTCCCCCTCCTTTTATTTCCTCTCTTTCTGCCCATCACACTGCCTGTTCTCCATCTCCCTCTGGTGCTTCCCTCCCCCTTTCTTTCTCCTGAGGCCTCCCGTCCAATGATCCGCTCCCTTCTCCAGCTCTGTATCCCTTTTGCCAATCATCTTTCCGGCTCTCAGCTTCACCCCACCCCTTCCGGTCTTCTCCTATCATTTCGCATTTTCCTCTCCCCGTGCTACTTTCAAATCTCTTACTATCTTTCCTTTCAGTTAGTCCTGACGAAGAGTCTCAGCCCGAGACTGTGCTTCTCCTTATAGATGCTGCCTGGCCTGCTGTGTTCCACCAGCATTTTGTGTGTGTTGCTTGAATTTCCAGCATCTGCAGATTTCCTCGTGTTTGCTTTTGTAACCATGGTGGTGATAGGAGCACTTGGAGCTGTGACATCTGGACAGGGAGAATGGATCCAACAAATCCCCGAAACAATATCTGAGGTCTTGGTCTAGAAAAGTGCACTACCAGTAACAACATGGATACTGCGCTGAACCCTCAAGCTCCTAGGCCTCTGGTAGAGGACCTAAGATAGAGGGAAAAATACACGTACACACCACCCACAAAGGATGAGAAAATAATTAAATAAATACCTTTCCCCCTCACCCCTTTTGGGTGGTGTGTATGTGCATTTTTCCCTCAATCTCAGGTCCTCTACCAGTGCCTATAAAAAGTTTTCGTGTTTTGTACTTTATAACATTGAGTCACAGTGGCTTTTTTTGACACTGATCAACAAAAAAAACTCAAAGTGAAAGCAGATCTCTGCAAATGGATCTAAATTAATTACAAATATAAAACACAAAATAACTGATTGCGTAAGTATTCATCCCCTTTAAATACGACACACCAAACCATCACTATTGCAGCCAATTGGTTTTAGAAGTCACATAACTAGTTAAATTGAGATCACTGTGTGCAGTCTAAGTGTTTCAATTGATTACAGTAAAAATACAGCTGTACCTGGAAGGTCCAACTGCTGGTGAGTCCGTATCCTAGCAAAAAACTACACCATGAAAACAAAAGAACACTCCAAGCAACTCCATGAAAAATTAATTACAATCAATAAAGGCCATTTACATCATAAAAATACAAGGTTATTCAACTTCCACTGTTGTACCCTTCACCTACATTGTCTAAATTCATCACAATGTTTCTCCGTGAATCAGCATTTACCCTGCATTCCATGCCATTGTTGTTCTTGCATTCATCTTGTCATCTTGTTCATCCAAGTTCATCTTGTCCTTATTTTTCACCCTACATTCTCTCAATATCCCAGGGAAAATTGCTGACCACCAAGCTTCATTCTTTATATGATATTAGCTAACACAGTGCAAGTTTTCTTCATTTAGGAACTACTCCCACTTTCCTCACACCCCCAACCGAATGACCCTCTCTATAAGTACATTGTCATTTGGCTTTTAATTCAAAATTGCCACCATTTACCTTGATATTTGTGATAAGAAAGGTATTACGTAAAGTTATACAGTCAGAGACAAGTAGATGATTGTGTGGACTATGATGAAACCCCAAAGAACACTATTTGTGACAGTATTTTAGAGCTACTGTGTTGCAAGAAACTTGTTTGCAAATGGCTGGAGGAACTCAGTGGATCAGGCAGTATTTGGGAGGAAAAGAGATATGTGATGCTTTGCATTGAGACTGCAACAGGACACTGCTTGACCTGCTGAATTTTTCCAGCAGTTTTTCCTTCATTCCAGATTACAGCAGCTGAGTCCTTTGTGTCTCCAGTATATTTAGGTAAAAAGGAAGAGATACAGGGATGACAACTTGGAAGAGAGAAACAGGCATTGGACCAAAAATATCTAAATCATACAAAGATATTTGTGTTTGAACAGCTGGCTAAACCAGGGCTATTCAATCGTTAATATTTTAGTATTTTTATGGACAATTGCAGTTGTAAACATTGAAATACGGTGCCTATAAGAAGTATTCACCCCTCTCCCCTTGGAAGTTTTCACTAGTACAATATAGGCCCTTTGGCCCACAAAGCTGTGCTGAACATGTCCTTACCTTAGAAATTACCTAGGGTTACTCATAGCCCTCTATTTTTCTGAGCTCCATGTACCTGTACAGGAGTCTCTTAAAAGACCCTATTGTATCCGCCTCCACCACCATCGCTGACAGCCCATTCCACACACTCACCACTCTCTACGGAAAAAAACTTACCCCTGACTCCTCTGTACCTACTTCCAAACACTTTCAAACTGTGCCCTCTTGTGCTAGCCATTTCAGCCCTGGGAAAAGGCCTCTGACCATCCACACAATCAATGCCACACATCATCTTATACACCTATCATGTTTTATTGTTTTACAACATTGAATCACAGTGGATTTAATTTGGCTTTTTTTGGACAATAATCAACAGAAAAAGGTCCCTTTGTATTAAAGTGAAAACAGATCTCTACAAAGTTATCTAAATGAATTACAAATATAAAACACAAAAATAATTGATTATGTAAGTATTCACCCCCTTTAATATGATACACCAAATCATTACTGATGTAGCCAACTGGTTTTAGAAGTCACCTTATTAGTTAAGTGGAGATCTGTTTTTGGTGACCTGTGTGTAGTCAAGGTGTTTCAATTGATTGTCATAAAAATAAGTTTGTATCTGGAAGGTCCAACTGCTGTCAGCAGCTGTTCAAAGACTATCTTTGATTGATTTAGATATTTCTAGTTCAAAGCATATTTCTCACATCAAAGCTCTCCATCCCAGTATCTCTTTCTGGCAAAAACTACACCAGGAAGACAAAAGAACATTCCAAGCAAATCCACTAAAAGGTTACACCTCACAAGTGAGGAGATGGATACAAGAAAATTTCTAAGTCACTGAATATCCCTTGGAGTACAGTACAGTTAAGTCAGTCATCAAGAAATGTAAAGAATATGGCACTGCTGTGAATCTGCCTAGAGCAAACTGTCATCAAAAACTGAGTAATCATGCAAGGGGACTAGGGAGGAAGGCCACCAAGAGACCCATGACAACTCTGGAGGAGTTGAGTGGCTGAGAAAGGAGAGACTGAATACAACAGCTGTTGACCAGGTGCTTCATCATTCACAGCTTTGTGGGAGAGTGTTACAAACTGTAACGTTTTAGAAACAAACCAGCAGCAATAGATTACACATCGGAGACTGGTTTTGATGTTAAAACCACTATCTTTATTAGTAACTGCTTATAATATAGCAACTTAAACCAAGATAAACAAAAGTTAACAGTGTTATGTGTACATATGTGTAAATATAGCTCCCAAACTATATTGAGCTTTGGGGGGGGGGGGGGGGAAGAACAAGGCTTAGAGTCTTGAGATGGTGAAGTAGGAAAGTTCAGTAATCCACAAAATAAATGATGGGAGGGAGATATTTGTAATCCAGGTTGTAACAGAGAGAAAAGGTAAGTACAAAGTATTCCACAGGTTCCACGCTGGAAATGAGAAAACAATCGCCGTAGATTTTGTTCATTGTATCGTTCCAATTCCACATACGACTTATCACCGAAAGTGACCTGTCACAAGCAGTCCCACAAGATATCCCGAAACCCATTCCTATGGATTACATGAAGTGACAGACACTCATACTAGAGCAACCTTGCCCCAGCAGTTCGTAGTTCCAAGTCTTGCAAACACTGTGAGAGCAGCTGTTCTGTGGCACTCTGTTCTCTCTCTTTTTCTGTTCTCTGTGTATTTTAATCTGCATAGCCCACGGAAGCCTGTGACTAACGTCATAGTCCCGCCTCACTTGGGTGCTCTTAAAATGACAGTCCACAGTAAACAAAACCAGCGGGTTCGTAACAAGAGTAACAAAGAGAAAGCCACTGTTAAAATGAACTCACGTGAAGTCTTGGGTAGGGTTTGCAAGAAGGCATGTGGGAGACTCTGAAGTCAGCTGGAAAAAGGTTCTATAATCTGATGAAACCAAAATTGAGCTTTTTGGCCATCAGACTAAATGCTCTACTTGGCATAAGCCAAACATTGCATTATGAAGGACCCCACGCACCCCTCATACAAACTCTTCTCCCTCCTGCCGTCTGGGAAAAGGCACCAAAGCATTCAGGCTCTCACGACCAGACTATGTAACAGTTTCTTCCCCCAAGCTATCAGACTCCTCAATACCCAGAGCCTGGACTGACACCTTACCGCCCTATTGTCCTGTTTATTATTTATTGGAATGCCTGCACCATATTGTGCACTTTATGCAGTCCTGGGTAGGTCTGTAGTCTAGTGTAGTTGTTTTTTTTTCTCTCTGTGTTGTTTTTTTTTTATGTAGTTCAGTCTAGTTTTTGTACCGTGTCATGTAACACCATGATCCTGAAAAACGCTGTCTCATTTTTACTATGTATTGTACAAAGCAGTTATGGTCGAAATGACAATAAAAGTGACGACTTGACAACTTGTATTCAGTGTCCTGACTGATGAAGAGAAGCATGCTATATAACCTTTTAGAACAGAGATCAGTACAACACAACAAAGACAGGTCCTTCAGCCAATGATGAATGCTAACAACGATGTCAATCCAAACTAATCCCATCTACCTGAACACAGCATTCAGTGTCTATTCTCCGCCTGTTCCTCTGTTTGTCTTAGTAAGTGGTGTCTCACAAATTTAGAGTTTCTTGAGGGGATGATTTAGTGAGTTGATGAGGGCATTGCAGTAGACACTGGCCATTAAATGCCAATATGATAAACAGCTTTCCACTACTTTTCATCTAAGTCTTGTAACCATGTCAATTTGCTATCCACTTAGCTAGCACATCCTAGATCCCATGTGATTGAACCTTACCAACCTGCCTAGTATGTGAAACCTTGTCAAAAATCTAGCCACTTACCAGTCTTCCAGTATCTCACCTGTTCTAACAAAGATACAAAAATTTCTGCCAACCCCCAATAATTTCTCTGCTTATTTCTCAGAAGATCTTAGGATACACATGGTCAGGCCCCATCCATGATCAAATGCATGCACATTTATACAATAATTTCTGACTAAGTTTAACTTATTAAATGATATCAATTATTTAAATGATCCAGACTTTTTTTTAATAGTAGGGTGGAATCTGACTTCCATTAACTGAGTCTGATGCAGCAAGCTACTTTGGGAGTTGGATAAAAGGTTTCCATTTTTCTGCATCACATCCTAAGACATACAGTATGATCTGTTGTGAATTACAATCCTATCAATTTTTCAGTTGTACCACTGGACATAGACAGGGGAGGTGCTGTATTCCTTATTGATGGGTCTGCTACCACTGGAAATGTTAGTTTCGCTTACATCACTCGGTTAATTGATCAATTGGATATTGGAAGAGATAGAGTGTGGCACAGTATAGTGATAGTATAAAAAACAGAATGCTACCTGAAATGTTACTTGACAAAAACTGAACTTGTGAATCACTTGTAAGGAGTCAAGGTAAAAGGTGGCAGGACAGTCAACACTGGGTCAGCACTTAACCACGTCCTTGAAAATCACTTTACCAAATATGCAGGAAGTAGAAAAGGTGCTCCTCAAATATGGTTGCAACTTACTGGTGCAAGGTCTGTGGATGAAATCAAATCACCAGCAGATGCCTTGAAGCAAGCTGCTGTAAAGATCCTTGGTGCAGGAAACAAGAACACTGAAATAGCACAACTGAAGATCACAACTGGGTTTTCAGAGCAAACAAATTCTACTCCCTGCCAACTATACAGAATAAAGTGTTAACTCTATTAACAGCAATACTGATGGTGCGTTTGACAATGACGATTATTCCACATTTGCTAGTACTGAAGGTATCTGAATTGTTTATTGTCTTTCTTAATCATTATTATATGCACTTTGTTGCAAATAGAGGTATCAGAGTCATAAGAAAATACCAATGAAGGTGCAGTTACCCAAGGCTTGATAAGAATTTGGGAGAACATGCTACCTCAAATAACTTGTCCAGATGAACTTAAGGTGAGCTGATAACCAGAACAAAAACAAATGAAATGATAAATATTACTGGTAGGATGAACAATGCCAAGAGGAAGCTTAGCCACAAAAGGCTGCAGTTACACTGACTGGCCTTCTTTTGTGCCAAAGAAGCAATGTAAACAGAAGCTCAATTTAACAATATGTATTACCTAGGAACAAACTGATACCCTGTCAGGGAGGAATCAGCTTCACAATTTCAACCCTTTTGTGGGTGCATCAATATTACTTCTCAATTTTCTGCTCCAATCCACATATTTTGCTGTGTGATTCAATTTGTTGTCATTAGCTAATTTGGATCCTGCGAGATATTACGAAATTGCCAACTGTACAAGAAATTGGAATTAGATGAAATTGGAACTAGACGAGAGAATAGTTTAACTCATGATGGAGTGGCGGAGCAGACTCGATGGGCTGAATGGCCTATTTCTGCTCCTTTGTCTTATGATCTTGAACAGCTTTTGACTGAAGTTGGAGCAGGGTTTGTGATTGAAGAATCAATTTCTCCCACTGAAGGTAACATTCTTTGACAGATTTACTTTAATAGTGAGCACAAGACCTAGAGCCATAGTCTAAAGTAAGTTTTGAAATAATATATTTCCATCAGTGTCACCAATATTGAGTATTGATCATTTTAGTTAATCAAAAGATAAATTTCTGTCCATGAAAAGAACAGGTTTCTGGTGTAGATATGTGAGGTAATTTCCTACATTCCTGTTAGGAATTCTTGCACAAGAGTTAAAATAAAACATCAGTTGCATGATTCATTGAAATTTGCAACTTCCAATTTTAGTAACTAAAATCATAGATGTAGAGTTACACAGCATGGAAGTGGTACTTGGGTCACCATGCCTACTAAGGTAATGACCTGAGATAGCCCCATCTGCCTGTATTTGGCTCATAGACCTCTATACCTTTCCTATTCGTGAACGTGTGCAAATGCACACTGTGTCAAAAACTTGCCTCTCAGGTTCCCTTTATATTATTCCCTTCACATTCTAAAACCTTCGCACTCGTTTTGAACTTCTGTACTGGGAAAAAAAACATCTACCTTATCTATGTCCCCCATGGTTTACAAGCATTGTTAAGTTCACCCCTCAGCCCTCTCCACTCCAGGGAAAACAGAAAACAGCTTGATTTTATAATTTGTTTTATCCAAAGAATCTTCATTATAACAAGAAGAAGAAAGAGAAAACTGCAGAAGAAATTCCTCTGATTGTTCCTGGAGGGAGGTTGGATTAGTGTGCATCTCAAAAATCTCACGTCAGGTATGTGAATTATGTGATCTGCCAGAAAAGCTGGCATGATGTAAGTGAGAACTTGATAACCTGGGAGGAAATAAACTTCCAGTGCATTTTGCAATGGTGGTATTGGTGGTACCCCATCAGTACCTGCTATAGGTAGACCACATCTCAGAATCGAACAGTAGGGCATAGATCACTATTGCCCAGTAGATAGCTGAGCAATAAATTGCTTTTCCACAGGGTTTGAAGTCATGATCTGGAAACTCTGTTCCTCAGAGAGCCAAAGACTGTGCTTCTATGTTGAAAGCAGCCAAGAATTATCACCAATGTCTGCCCTCATTGGGCAGAGGATGAGATTCAGGAAGCAGGCATTATTTCCCAGACCCTCATAAACTTTCATCAGCTAAAGGTATTGTTGATCATCCTGAGCAGACTGGCAGAAGACAATTTTTGCAGATATTATATGAAGAGCTTATTCTTCAATCTGCATTTGTGAACAAGTGACAATGATTCTGAGCTGAACTTCTGATGTGAAGATCCCTAAGTATTGCCTATACCCTAGATCTCAATGACTAAAGATTGGATTCAATGAAAAACCAACTGGTGCCTAAATTATGCAAAAACAGTATTAATTCACAGCTTGCATCAGCAACTTCTACCTAAGGAATAACAGAATTGCAACTCAACATACACAGGAAAGACCATTATCTGCCTATTAAATGCCCTACTTAAAATTAAAAAAATTAACTTCCTGGTGGCCAACCATTTTTATACCATGCCTCTACTACCAGGCTGAACCAATCTCAGATTAGAGGAGCAACATTTTATATTTTTTTCTATTCCCCACTCCAGCTCCCCTTACCTCTTCTCCTCACATGCCTATCACTTCTTCTATCCTTTTATTGCATGGTCTACTGTCCTCTCATATCAGATTTCATCTTCTTCTTCAGCCTTTTCAATCTATCATCTCCCAACTTCTAACTTCATTTCCCACCCCCCCCGCCCCAAACCCCTTCCACCTGGCTTCGCTTATCACTTTCTAGCTTATATTCCCACCACTCCTCCCACCTACTTTGGCTTCTTCAACCTTTTTTCCAGTCTTGTTAAAGGGTCTCAGCCCAAAACATCCACTGTTTAACCTTTTCCATGGATACTGGCTGACCTGATGAGTTCCTCCAGCATTATGTTGTGTTATTCTGACCTTCTAGCATCTGCAGAATCTCATGTTTATTATTTCTTGAAATTAAACTTATTAATTAACAACAGATCCTTTTAATGAGAAGATAATTATTAATGATTGCCAATTAACTAAGAAGTCAGCAGTTGTAAATGTGGATACCCTGCAGTGATGTACTTAACCTGCTAACTTCCAATACTTCTTCCACATCAGCAAGGTTCAAATAGAATTATAATGGTACTTTCTCTGCTTGCATGGATGCATGTAACTCCTAGTTCAAGGTTATTCAAGAACAAAAAATAATCCACTTGGTTTGATTCTTAGCTGACCTTTAAATTTCCCTCTCTCTACTAATGATATGGAATGGCTATCTACAAAATGTAACTAATTTTCTTCAACTCCACCCAAGCAAGAAAAGGGGCAGCAAGCATACAGTCATATGATGACTTGGAATTCTACCTTTAAATAACATAGTAGACTTGTAGATATAACTGCACTTCTCTATTTGTAACGGTCAATATCCTGGAATCTCCTACCTCAAGGAACCATGGAAGAACTTTTCCATGAGTACTGATATGCTTTGAAGTGCTATTTCTCTAAAAATAATAATCAGCATGAATTGTGGTCATGCCAATTACATCCATATTCCATGAATGAACTTCTTTTTTAAATCGTTATACCACAGTTGTTCCCAACTTGTCAGACCTTAGTTTCTCATGAAATTGAGTCTCCTTATCCAAAACTAAACCAAATGAACAAATCACAGTGTGCAGATCCTTGTCACCCATCTTCTATGTACTCTACAAGATAACTGGTGAGACGGTACTGACACACAATGATGAAAGTCACAAAACAGCTTTGCAAGATAACAACCAGGTTCAGAAGACTCATCTCACCTGGTGAAGCTGACTGATATAAAACAAGTTAGGGCAAATGTGGATTAACAGTGTCAAGAACAAGATTATTGTTATCCTTTGAGAGGATGATGATTGGTGTTCCATCTAGCCAGTGTCACTCCCTGAAAGCACTGTCTAAGTATTCTGGTAACCTATTAGAATTATAATGTCATGTTACCTGCAAAGTCCCTTTAAAAGTATATCTAGAACTATAAAGACAATGATTAGATATTGAATGCCAGCAAATTAAAGTTACATGGCTCAAGATGAGCATTTATTGATTCATTCAGAAACTGAGTCTTCTACTTCTGTTGTAATGTAAGATGTCATCAATCATAGCTGTGCAATGGTTAATAAAGGAAGAGTCAAATAAGCATCAGCTGATGCATGAAGAATTTTAATGTACTATATAAACTCAAAATCCTTGTATGTGGTAAAGCCAGCAGAAAAGTCAACTGAAATAATAATCATGTGTAATCTCATTCCAAGGAAGCAAGCATTTGGGCTACATTTTCTCCCTGCTCTGCCTGTAGGACACATGTGCTTGGTGACACATCACATGCAGGTGCCACATCTAAGTTACATTAAGTGCTTGATTCTGAGCTGCGTTGCTGTTACTGCCAATTTGAGTGATGAGGTACTTTCATCATTCTCTTTTTGATCAGCTGCCATTGCCGAGCAGGCAGGTGATCTTTGCCATCTGAAAGAAAGATGTAGGGGTAGAGTGAAAGTAAGGCGAGGTGGAATGGGCAAGTTAAAGATTCATGCTTACACCACTGCAGTTTCCAAAACAGAAGATAGTTTAAGATGATGAAAAATCGGTCAAGGTTAAGAGTAAACCCTTATTTTTCATTATCCCTAGGTTTGTGCTAAGTTGCCTGTTTCAATAAAGACTAACATTCTATCCACCATTTTGATTCATCGAAATCACATGTATACACCACTGCTTTGCTGCTAGCAACATTGCTATGTAGACTTCTCCATTAAGAGAGAAGGAAGTGGTTAATAGCAATATTTCAGTATGTCCATTGTGTCCAAATAGCTATTAGCGTTTGGAAGTTGAAGTGTAGATGCTACGTATCTGAGGAGGAGATGATCCAATCAATTTCAAATATGAATCTAGACAGATAATTTGTTAAGACAAGGGATGGGATGCTTTACATAGAACAATGCGTTAACAGTGCAGTTGGTAGAAATGTACCCACTAGCCATGCGTGTAAGGCCATTAAGCTTCTTGCCATGAGGTGTAATATCATCCTTCAGGTTTGATCCCTCAAGGTCATGTTAGCCCTCGCAACCTACTATTTTCTCGGTATACTTGCAAACTCTCTTATGTAAAGGACATTCTCTCTGCCTCATTTACCAAGGACTCCTGAGTTATGTCAGTAAAAATCACATGCCAGCTATCCCTCATGATCAGCCATGTCGACCAAAAAGCTTCAGAGACCCATGGAATGACCTCTACCAACATCAGCAGCCACAAAGTACCTGTCCTTGAAAAGGGGCAGGCAAAACATCAGTGGGGCTAACTTTAATTTATGGTAGATACACAAAAAAGGCACAATTACATTCATAAATTTTACAATTATTGCTCCTTGGTGGCTGAAATCAAACCAGAGATTGTAGTACAAGTTTAGTCTGTGTCCTGATTATCAAAAAGTCTGCATTAATCACACAGTCATCCCAAAACTATCCAATTCCTCACAGTTCAAATGCTTAATAGAATTCAAGATTATCAAACACACTGTTGAAGCAAAAATAACAAAAGCAAATATTGCAATCAAATATGCATTTCCAAGTTTCAGAAATAGGATTTTTTTTGCAACTGAATTAGTTCAATATTGGTATCCAATAAATCACAACTTCACAGAAGGTAAATGTTGCGGTTGGTTCACTTTCAAACATGTTACACACCAGTACACTCCCCCATTATGCTTTAAATCACAAAATGATCTTCACGGATTGTCTCACACATCTGAATTCCCAAACATGCATTTTTAATAATGGTTTTAGTATTTTCTTCCATTAGATTATGTGGCATCAGCTCACATACTTGTTGAAACATGCTAAAAACTTACTAGTCTAAGTTTGATGAGGTAATTCGATGGCACTCCTGAGACATTGCAACATTATCCATGTTGTTAATTCACTGCAAAAGCAAGTAGTCGCTGCACTTTCAGAGATGCAATTTTTGGCTAAGCACAGACACAACATCCTCAGCTGAACTGAAAAGATTACATATCTTGATGCAAGCCAAAGATTTTCCATAAACCCAACTAGAAAAAGACTATATGGGTACCATCACAAAAGTCGTTGTAGAATGTGGGAATCCATGGAACACAATGTTTCTCAGATCACAACCATAACTTCACTTCAAAAGTACTTCAAAGGAAGTAAATTGCAGTGAAATAGACCTAAGTTACAAAAGCGTATTGATGAATTTTAAAAATCACAGTGATAAAGAAAGCAATTTCGGATTATTTTTACTGCAATGACGCTAATAACTTTAAAATTTGTACCTGTGATTGAAATGCAGAAACTGCAACATGACCAGCAAACTGTTGAGGAGGCTGCTCATCCATAATGCAAGAAAAGTAGGATCTTTTTACCTAAGACAGTAAATATAGCAAATTTACTGACATGACATTATTATACCCAGAAATATTCCAATATTTCAGCTAATTTTAATACAGTGAGTTAGTTACATGCATTTCATTTACTTGCAGTACTCACACCAAATGATTAATTGTAATAAATTGTCAGGTGCTTTATAGATACAAAATTACCTGTCAATTAAGTTTTCATATTTACAATAGATCAATGCAGTTCAACTTTCAGCATCTCATTTAATGGCAACCTAGTTTGATTTTCATATTTTCCAGTTAAACGCTTTTTTAAAATGCGCATTTCTTTTTTTGTAATTTATTTTTTTATTGAAGTTCATCATCAAACATTTCCATAAGATGTATTTCAGACATTGTACATATATATCATATAATCATATATATCACAATTCTCCACAAAGTATTTATCTGAGGTATACACTTATAGAAAAGAGCGAAAAGAAAAAACAAGCAAAAGGAAAGAACTATGTACAAGAAGGGAGTGATTTTTTTTTTAACAACAGATTCATTGATCTGTGAGAATAAAATCAGGCCTATGAGGCATTATGTAGTTAAACCATTCTTCCCAGTATGAGTCAAGTTATTCCAGCTTATGATTAACAGATGCTGTTATCTTCTCCGTTTTGTAAACGTCCATTGTAATTTCCATCCATGTATTTAAAGTTGGGCTCAACTGTGATAACCATTTCCTAGTAAGAGTCTTTTTACCAGCCACCAACAGTATATTCATTAAATATTTATCTCTTTTCAACCATTCTTGAGGTATATATCCAAAATATATGGTCTTACTCTCCAAGGGTATTTCATACTTAAAGATGTCTTGTAGGGCATTCTGTATCCCCCTCCAATAGTTTTTGATAACAGGGCAGTCTGAAAAAATATGATAATGATTTGCATTTTGCTTTCCACGATTTCTCTGGCAAACAGGGAGGTTAATATCATAATGGGATTTCTGAGAGGGTGTAATAAAATATCTTATCAAGTTTTTCCATCCAAACTCCCTCCATTTCTGTGAACTGGTACACTTCCATTGATACCTCCATATTGTTGTCCATTCTTCCTCAGATATAATTATCCCTCCTTTCTTCTTCCATTTTGCTTTAATGTATGAAGTTGAATGTGTTTTAAGATTTGACAACCCCTTATACATGATTGAAATGATTCTACTACAATTATCTGAATTATATGCTTTTCTAAAGAGCTCTATCAAGCATGTACTTGCCTTGGTTACATTTTTAAGCATCTTATTAACATATCGTTGCACGTGTAAATACCGATAAAAATCTTGTTTTTCTAATGTGTTTCCCTTTAAGCATTTCAAAACTGAACAGTGTTCCTTCTTTCGTTATGTTGCAAAGAACTGTTATTCCTTTAGCTGTCCAGCCCTTAAATCTAGCATCCAACTTATTTGGTGTAAAATCAGTCATATGCACACCATTTAAGAATTGCAATATCTCCCTCTAGATTATATTCTTTTATAGTAGTTTTCTATATTTTAAGAGTCAATTTCACCCATGAGTTATCAATAGTATTTATGTAACCTTGCAGGTTGTTATCAGCCAAAATTGCTTGTATGGGGATGGGAAGTACCCGTTCCTCAATGTTTTTCCATTGAGTGTCATATGATGGGTTGCACCAACATATCATAGCTCTCAACTGTGCTGCAAAATAATAATCTCTAAGAGAAGGTAGGCCCCATCCCCCCTTTTCCTTTGCTAATTGCAAAGTTTTGAGACGAACTCTAGTCCTTTCACCCTGCCAAATATACCTTGATAGCATCTTGTTCCATTCATTGAATTGATTTTGATTGATCTCTATTGGTAGGGTCTAAAAGAGATTATAATAGTCCGGGCAGTATATTCATTTTAATAGATTCAATCATTGAACTGAGACTGAAAAAAGGAATCAGGTTCCATCTTGCCACATCTTCCTGAATTTTTTTATATAAAGGCTGATAATTACATTCTGATAATTTTGCCAAATCTTTTGGCATAATGATGCCCAAATATTTGAAAGACTCTGTGTGCCATGCCCAGGGGTATCGACTTTCAATTTCTCTTGGTGGGCTATAGTAATATGAAAGTAATCGGGTTTAATCTATGTTGAGCTTGTATCCTGATAATTGACCATATTGTTCAAAGGATTGCATCAATTTAGGCAAAGAGTATGTTGGTTGCCCTAGATAGATCAAAATGTCATCCACATAACAAGCCAATTTAACAGTCCCTTTAACAGAAATTCCCCTGATATCTTCATTTTGTCTGATGTATTGAGCTAATGGTTCCAGATATAGCGTGAAGAGTAGTGGTGACCATGCACAACCTTGTCTCATGCCCCTTTCTAGGGTAAGACTATTTGATAAATATCCATTGATTTTAATCCTAGCAGTAGGATTGTCATATAGTGTCTGTATAGTTTTAATAATTGTGTCTTGGAAACCAGATCTATGTAAAACTCTGTAAAGAAAATTCCAATTAACCGAATCAAATGCTTTTTCAGCGTCCATGCTTATCACTATTGCTTCGATTTTTTTTGTATATGATCCATAATGTGAAGTGTCCTTCGTATATTGTCTTGTGTCTGGCGTTGTTGTATAAAACCTGTCTGATCGTTACGTATCAATATGGGTAGAAACTCCTCTAATCGTTTGTCCATGATGGAGGTAAATAAGCTATAATCTACATTAAGAATGGATAATGGTCTAAAGGACCGGCTTTCCATTTTATCCTTGCCTTCTTTCAGTACAGCTGAGATTATCGCTTCCTTCCAACTGGGTGGCATTTGTGCCTATATCAAGAGACTGATATCCTATTGAGGGTGAAACCTTAGGATACATAACCAACCTCCAGTTTACCTCTTCAGGTGGATGTAAAAGATCCCATAGAATAATTCAAATTTAAGTGCAGAAGTTTTCGTGTGGCTGTAGCCTAGACTCCTCTGAAAACCTGAAAGGGGTAGGGTGGAAGAGAACATAAAATCTGATCATTCACATATTATTTATGGGATCTAAACTGTTCAAAAATCAAGAACT
Organism: Hypanus sabinus; assembly: GCF_030144855.1. Lineage (NCBI taxonomy): Eukaryota > Metazoa > Chordata > Chondrichthyes > Myliobatiformes > Dasyatidae > Hypanus > Hypanus sabinus. The sequence continues at coordinate 71,519,789 of NC_082716.1, forward strand.
TTGCTCTACAACCCCAAACGTAACTCTATTCATCAAAATAAAATTCAAATAATTGGCAATTATGTATTGCTTTTTTCCCACCTAAAGAAACTCAAAATACTTACTGCCAAGTGCTTACACTTTTGAAACAGAACAGCAATGACAAAATTGTGCATATCAAGATTCCACAAGTAAACACAATATAAAGATTAAACAATCTTTTCCACTGATACTAGTAAAAACTAGCCTAAAGATATAATCAGGATCAGATTATCACTGACATGATGTGGAATTTGTTGTTGGCAGCAGCAGAACAATGCAAAGACATAAAAATCTATAAATTAGAAAATTAAATAAATTAAGTGCAAAATTAGAATAACAAGGTAGTGTTCATGGACCATTTAATAGTCTGTTTGCAGAATGGGGAAGAAGCTGTTCCTAAATCATTGAATGTTGGTCTTCAGGTACCTGCACATCCTCCATGATAGTAGTAACAAGAAGAGGGCATGTCCCGGATGGTAAAGGTCTTTAAGGGTGTCTGTCACCTTCTTGAGGTACTCCCTCTTAAAGAGGTTCTCAATCGTGGGAGGAATATGCCCACAATGGAGCTGGCTGAGTCTATAACCATCTGCACCCCTTTGTCTTCCTGAGCATTGGGCTTCCATACCAAGCTAAAATGCAAACAGTCAGAATGCTTTCTGCCATACATATGTAACACACTGTAACCCAGGCTGCAAAATTCAAAAATCAGAGAGGCAAAGGGACTTGGGAGTCCTCATGCAGGATACCTGAAGGTTAACATGCAAGCTGATTCAGTGGTAAGGAGAGCAAATGAAATATTAGCATTCATTTCAAGATGACTAGAATATAAAAGGATACAAGTATAGAATAATAAGGTTTTATAAGGCCTTTGTCAGACTGCGCGGAGCATTGTGATAAGTTTTGGGCCCGTTATCTAAGAAAGGATGTGCAGGAACAGGAGTTTCACAAGAATGATTCTGTGAGTGAAAGGGTTGAAGTATGAGGAATGCTTGATGACTCTTGGCCTGTATTTACTGAAGTTTAGAAGAATTGGTGGGGGGGGAGGGGGGAAAGAATCTCATTGAAACCTACCGAATATTGTAAATTCTAGATAAGAGTGAATATGGAAAGGATATTGCTTATATTGAGGGAGTCTAGTCCAGAGATAAGGAGGGATTTCTTTAGCCAGAAGGTAGTGAATCTATGGTATTCATGCCATTGATAGCTCTGGAGGCAAAGCAATTGGATATATTTGAAGAGGAGGTTGATAGGTTCTTGATTAGAAAGGGCATCAAAGGCTACAGGAAGAAAGCAGAAGAATGAGTTTGAGAGGGATAATAAATCAGCTACGATGGAAAGGTGGAGCTGATTCGATGGCCTACTTCTACTCCCATGTCTAATGGTCTTATTGTATTGCATGTCACATTTTAAAACAAAATAAATTTGAGACATAAACATTCAATTTCTATAAGGACATGAATCAAAATTTGATAAAGAAATGCTCTTTCATTATGTACTAACACTACATTTAAGGGAAATGGTTATTATAATTTTAAACATTTTTCAGGTTTCTCAACTCTATTTCATAGCTATGTGTGACAGATGAGTATATTATTCAAAATATTGACTTTATACAGTGAAGGCGGCAGCATTATTCACATTTAACTATTATCTTGACTGCCATGTGTCGTACCTGAGGCTGTATGATCTGTATGCAAAATTAAATGGTGAAGCATAAGATTATCTGGTTCCTGTTATCCAATAGAATGGACAAATAAATTTAAGTAACTTAAATGGAGAATCTTAAGGAATATTGCATACTCATAGTCTCTTCTCTTTGTATTAATAACAGCATTTTGGAAGACTGTCATGAAAGTTATTTTACTGAAACTCTTGCTAATGAGTAAAAAAGCATTTACCCATTATGCCACACATCAGAGTTAATCTTCCAGGCTGATAATTTTTCATCAGGAGAAATCCCTCTCTCCACATTGGTAAATTTTATACAACTTTTTTTAAAACACTTTTATTTCAAATTTGTGGTCTCTAATGCATTTTGTTCCCACCTGTATAGACATATGTGTCATAGATATTGTAATCAAACAGCGCAAATTAATGAAAATAAACTGCCTGTGGAAGTAATAACAATTTTAATCTCTTTCTCATGTTTTTAACATTATATCTCATATAAAATTTAACTTTTGATAAAGGAAATCCTCTGATTTTAACAGTTTAAAACACAATCTTGTTTTCATTATACAAATAATCACAAGATTGGCAGAATCAATCAATAAAATTACCTCTGCAGAGAGAGTTCAATTAACACCGTTTAATAAATGCAGGCTCATTTGCCTTACACTAATCTAATATGTAAGAATACAAGCTACTAGGAGTTTTTATTTGACCAATTGTCCGTTTCAAGAACATGCATTTAGAAAAGAACTATGACATGTAGAAATAAAATGCCAATGATTGGATTTCCTATATCCAGCTTTAACCAAATGGGGAAAAAATGTCAGCTTAGCAAAAATGTTTTATTACACTACTGACAACTTTGTGCTAGTGATGCATGTCAAATATGCACAGCTTACACTAGATATGTGCACTTTGCTTTAAGAGAATGCAACACATGCCTTTAAAATTGCAGTTGATTTCTGCATGTTGACTTCTGACCAATTTCATTCATTTGTGCTGTGCTGATTAATGATATAATAGTAAACAGAGGTGGAGAGGTATAATACAGAAAGAAAACAAAAGATGTTTCAGATTTGCAAATGACAATTTATTTGTAAAATTCTTCAAAGAAATGCCTGAATCTCTAATTATCATAGTTGTAGAATTTCAGAAAAGCTGTCTATTGAATTTTGAAACACCCCCACATGTTGGCACATAAATTAACTATAGCTTCAGTCTAAGGCAATACAAATGTCACACACAGAAACTGCAGCAAAAATGAAATAAGGCCAGAAGAATAAAAAGGGATCACTCATGAATTTGTGCAGGCAATAGTGCATTTGGGATGACAGTGAATTAAACAGATGGATCCCCCGGTGAGTGTTTCACAAGAGCTCCTACAGCACATGCACACCAGTTTTAAGATGTACTTGCCAGGACTTGGGAAATAATTTGAGCTGCACTGCAAGGATAATGGATAACAGTAAAAAGCCCCTATCCTTGATGAAAACCCTGAAGTACTTTGTGATCAAGTTATACATTCCCTATTACATTCTATGATGAAACCAAAATTAGGAAGAATAAGTAATGGCTGATGTGGAAATTGTGCAAGAGTACAATTCCCTTTACTGCAATGTTGTTTAAAAAACATTATCTTGATGTCTTATTTATGTATAGATTTTACAAGCTACAAGAAGCTCTTCTCCAATTTAAAATCCAACGATCCAGATTTTACAGCAATACACGTATGGGACTCCTATAACTTCTTTAAGATGTGATGAACAAGACTGATCTTAATTTTGCTTCTTTCATTGGTTTTCTCTCGGTGCTGTTGTTAATGGCTTAGCTGAACAATGAGGACTTAAAAATTTTCCTGCTAGATAACAGCCTCTCAAACACATCCTCCAGATTCAGCAAATTCAGTTCTGAAGTTCCAGAACATAAAAGAAGCTTGCTTTAATGGATTTACACAGTACTTAGGAATTTTGAATTAAAATTGCAGTTTGTAAGAAAAATATGATGATCTTGAACATGGAAATTTGGCTCTGCAAAAATTCCAGGTACTCAATTCAAATGAAGACCGAGCAGTACATTTTAAGTCTTTGTCTCATTTATTATTTACCACAATGTAGATAACAACAGAATACTTCAACATAGCATGTTGAAGTATTCTCTTATTCAAGAGAGGGAGTAGGGATAGCCCAGAAAACTATAGGCCAGTGAGTCTAACTTCAGTGATTGTTAAGTTCATGGAGAAGATCCTGAGAGGCAGGATTTATGAACATTTGGAGAGGCATAATATGATTAGGAATAGTCAGCATGGCTTTGTCAAGAGCAGGTCGTGACTTATGGGCCTGTTTGAATTTTTTGAGGATGTGACTAAACACATTGATGAAGGTAGACGTAGATGTAGTGTATATGGATTTTAGCAAGGCATTTGTGGAACTGGCTTGCCCACAGAAGGCAAAGAGTGGTTGTAGATAAGTCATTTTCTGCATGGAGGCTGGTGACCAGCGGTGTGCCTCAGGAATCTGTTCTGGGACCCCTAATCTTTGTTGTTTTTATAAATGACCTGGATGACGAAGTGGAGGGATAGGTTAGTAAATTTGCTGATGACACTAAGGTTGCAGGTGTTGTAGATAGTGTGAAGGGTTGTCAGTGGGACAGTGGGACATCGATAGGATGCAAAACTGGGCTGAGAAGTGGCAGATGGAGTTCAAGCCAGATAAGTGTGAGGTGGTTCATTCTGGTAGGTCAAATATGATGGCAGAATATAGCATGAATGGTAACACTCTTAGCAGTGTGGAGGATCAGAGGGATCTTGGGGTCCGAGTCCACAGGACGCTCAAAGCTGCTACGTAGGCTGACTCAATGTCAGGCAAACGGTGCATTGGCTTTCATCAATCGTGGGATTGAGTTTAAAAGCCCAGAGGTAATGTTGCAGCTATATAGGACCCTGCTCTGACCCCACTTGGGAGTACTCTGCTCAATTCTGGTCACCTCACTACAGGAAGGATGTGGAAACTACAGAAAGGGTGCAGAGGAGTTTTACAAGGATTTTGCCTGGATTGGGGTGCATGTCTTATGAGAATAGTTTGAATGAACTCGGCGTTTTCTCCTTGGAGCGACAGAGGATGACAGGTGACCTGATAGAGGTGTACAAGATAATGAGAGGCATTGATTGTGCGGATAGTCAGAGGCTTTTCCTCAGAGCTGAAATGGTTAGCACGAGAGGGCATAGTTTTAAGGTGCTTGGAAGTAGGTACAGAGGAGATGTCAGGGGTAAGTTTCTTTACACAGAAAGTGGTGTGTGCGTGGAATGGGATGCCAGCAGCAGTAGTGGAGGCGGAAGCGATAGGGTCTTTTAAGAGACTCCTGGACGGCTAAGTGGAGCTTAGAAAAATAGAGGGCTATGGGTATAGCCTTGGTAGTTCTAACGTAGGGGCATGTTCGGCACAGCTTTGTGGGCCAAAGGGCCTGTATTGGGCTGTATGTTTTCTATATTTCTATTGCATACACTATGGAGGAGAAAAGTCATTCAGTTTGATATGAAAGTCAACAATGCAGCATCTGTGGAGTAATTTGCCCAACCCTACAAGATTAGTTTGATTTTCAAGTGTTATTTTTTAAGTTTTTGCATGGAAAGAAGATCAAGTACTATTGCAGGATCAGTTAATTGAAGCCATATTCATTCCAACCCTAAGATCTGGATGTTAAAACACGTATACTTATAAAGGTAACATATTTAATAGCCAGAATTAGCCAACATATCCTTTGCTGTTGCCAGCAACAACATGTGAAAATGTCAATTATCATCTCACATATGTAGCACCTGTTCTTGCAAAATGAGCAGAACAAATGTCTGCCGTTTCATTCAAAATACCAAAATTTTTAACTCCAATTTTTGAAACTTGCATGTTAACAGCAACATCTTAATCCCAGTCTTACCATTATTTTAGAAGACTTTTTAAGAAAAATATGCTGGAGCACAAACAAGAAATTAAAAACTTGAGACTTTGAAAATGCATATTATAGAGTTTGATTTTGTTTCTAAGAGACAGAAGGTTAATGAATTTCAATTAAATTTCTTTTAGATGTCCAATTTTACCACATGCAAGTAATATCAAAAAATTCATAAAAAGATATAAAGGATAACAAGATACAACTTTGCACATTAGTAGGAGGGTTTAGATTATCAAGACAGCAATGACCTAAACATCTGAATAGTACCATTAAGTTTAGGAATATTAGCCTGGATGAAGGTTCTAAATATGCTCTAGAGCTGGTGTAGTAATACAAACAGGAAACATCCGATCTGCAATACTATTTTACATTTAACTATAATATGCCAACAGTCTTAAGAACAAGAACTTTGAAACTTAATTCTAAAAGAAGGCATCTTTGATGCTCCTATCATACTGCAAGAATATTTTCAAATTTTGGAATTTTGATATATTTTTATGTTTTTATGTCAAACTCTTAAACATGCTAACTTCATTATTTCATTGAAAGAAACTATTCACCGCATGGACATCAGGAAGAAAAATAGCATGTTGATTCAACGCTTCCTAACAGTTAATAGTCGCTCATCTTTCATCTACTGTCTCCTACATTATCAATAACACATTTTAGGGGAAAAAATCTTTCAATATAAATTGCTATTCTTCTAATTTTGTTGCCCATTTCATCAGCATTTTATTATCAAAATAATGGACATAACTTGTGTTGCAAATGCTTACCTTGCCTGAAACCACAATGGATGAGTCTTCTGCTGTTGAAACGTTCCACGAGACACGTGCAAATTTGTCACTTTACATGTTGTCTTGATTGAAGAGCAGCATTCTACTGTTAATAAAATATATCACCATTTAATGTTGTCACTATTTATAATTAATACTTTCAGAACTTTAACATGCTTGAACATATTGATTTTGTATCTGCCATGCAATGAATTTCAAAGTTTCATTCGAAAGTGATCTCTCAGTCAACAAAAAAAAATAATCAGTGGCACAGCAGTGAAAATACAAAAGATATACAAAGACACCATGCAGAAGAATAGACCATCTCATTTAACCAAACCTGTCCATATTAAAAATCTACACCAATTGTCCTAAAGATAGTTGCTGCGAAGCAAGTTCCTAATAGATCTCCTTTCTCTTCAGTTACATCCTTTAGTATTTCTCCAGCAATGCAGTCTTACTGCTTTATAAACATGGTTTTGAATAAGAGCACATTTCAGCTTAAATCACAAGTTCAATTACGTGGAACACGCTGCCTATCTTGGGCAAAGGAATATTCTCTACTGCTTCTGAACTGTTGCCATTTGTTTTTCTGCTCTGTAAACTGTACTTTAACATCAAAAATACTTCTTTTCAATAGCTTAAACACCATCTGGTATGGGCTGGGATGGTGGGGGGCCACAATATCACAATACACTGCAGAAAGTTGTAAACTCAGTCAGCTCCATCATCGGTGCTGGCCTCCCCAGCATCCAGGACATCTTCAAGGAACAATGCTTCAAAAAGGCAGTATCCATCATTAAGGACCCTCATCACCCAGGACATACCCTCTTTTCACTGCTACCATCAGGGAGGTGGTACAGGAGCCTGAAGGTGCATACTCAATGATTCATGTACAGCTTCTTTTCCTCTGCCACCAGATCTCTGAACGAACACTGAATCCATGAACACTCTCAATGTTTTTCTCTCTTTATGCACTATTTATTTAACATTTTAAATAAATTTTTTATTGTGTATTGCAATGTACAGCTGCCACATTACAATTAATTTGTTGGTGATACTAAATCTCATTCTGATTCCGATTCTGGACTTCATTCAAATGTGTCACCTATTTCTGAAGCTGAAAAATGGTTCACCAATACTTCATATAGACTACACCTCATCTTTAACCATACTATCTTTGGATATTAAGTCTAGATCTCTATCATTCCGTTACTGTAATCCTTTTCAAAACAACCAAAAAATAACAGCAGCCACCTACCTAGTCCTTAAAACCTTCCTCACTATTCAATGAGATCATTGCCAATCTTATACCTGTGCCATTATACTGCAGTATCTACATATTCCTTGATTCAATCAAAATCCAGAAATCTACTGATCCTTGTTTTGAGTGAACATAAATGACCAAGCCTCCACATCCCTCAGAATTCCAACAGTACACTACCCACTGAGTATGGAAACTTCTCATTTCACTCCTAAATGCCCTACCCCTATTTGTGAGGCTCCAACTCCGGGTATGCATTGGTCAGCTAGAGTTCAGTCTCAGAGTAAGACATAAACTATTTAGGTCTGCGTATCTGCATTTTGCCTGTCATTCCTTTTGCTTCAATAAAAAAAAGCAGTTCTCATTCTTGAAAATACAGTTGGACTATATTCTCTAATCTCTCCTGTTACAACCAACCACCATGTCTGGAACCAATCTTGTGCACTGAAGATTCACTCCGTCTAATAGTATATTCCCTTCTTATGTTAGGAGACTAAAATTGTACAGAATACTCCAAATGCTCTGTACAAAACATAATAATTTGTACATTAGCAAGGTTTCCTACTTAAATATTAGTATTCTTTTTCAATATTTTTCCCCTTTTTTTCTCTTTACTAAATCCATCACTTCCATTTCTCAGATTCAGACTAATTTATAATTATATATGCTGGAGTGCAATGAAATTCCTTTACACACAAAGCTCACAGAGTAAAAACTATACATGGTAATACAACTACTAAGAAAGAATAGAATGATACAAAGATTGTAGTGCAATTTGAAGTAGTGCAAAATGAAATGCTAGCGACAATAATGGAGTAACCAAAAAAGGTAGAATTAAGAGTCCAATAATGTGGCAGCAGTACCACAAGGAAAGGTATGTGAAAGAGGTGATTCTTTTTGTAATTTTATAGCAATGGGGAACATGGTAATCCAGTCTTTTAAGCTCCTGTATCTTCTCCCAGAAAATACATACATCCTTGACGATACCATAAGCCTTCCTAAAGCAATCCACTATGAAGATAGATCACATGGAAGAAAGTGAAGATCCAGTAATGCATTGGGTTGTATTTACTACTCTCTGCATGTTCCATTGATCCAGAGAATAGTAGTTGCCACACTATATCGATGTGCAACCAATAAAGATGCTTTCTGAAGTGCATCTGTAGTAGTTCAACAGAATTCTTGAGGATACGTCAAATTCTCTCAGGTGCCCAAGAAACCAATGTTTTCTTTTAAATCACCACATCAGTATGGAGGGACCAGATGAGGTTGCTGATGATATGAATGTCAAGGAATCTGAAACTATCAACCAGCTCTAATGTAGCTCCATTGACAAGGACAGGGTTGTGTTCACCATCGCACGACCCCACTCTATCCAATCCCTTGGGTCAACTACCAGTTCTTTCATTTTGAACTAGGTTGTCATTCTAACACCATGATACAAGGTTTACGATCTCATACCTGTACTCCATTGCATTACTATCGTTGATCCAACCTAATAACAGTGGAGATACAGGTGTCCCCCCTTTACAAAGGTAGAGTGTTCCTATGAAACCTTTCTTAAGCCGAAATGGCATAAAGCGAAGCACCATTAATTTATATGGGAAAAATTTTTGTAAAAGCGAAAATCCTCTTTGTAATGCGAAAACAGGTTATTAATATAGGTCTTTTGTAAAAGTAAAGTGGCGTAAAGTGAAAATTCTTAAAGTGGGGGACACCTGTAATGGAAAACTTAGAAATGATCAACACGCCACTGTATTTCAGCACATGAACTAGAGCATGGAACTCAGCACTCAACTTTGGGGAGCACTAGGACTGAGGGTTAGGACAGATCTTCTTCAGTATTGTGTTGTTGAAAGTTGTGCTGTAATTGATGGTTAGCATCCTGACAAATGTATTCTTATTGTCAAGGTGATCTACTGCTGAATGTAGTGCAAGGCATACAGTGTCCTCTAGAGACCTAGTTTTCCAATATGCAAATCACAAGGAGCCAAGATCAAACAGGAGGCTGGTATTGCTGTGGGCTAATCGTTCAAAGCACTTCATTATCTTAAGTTTTATAGGCAATGATCAATAGTCATTGAGCCAGGACAAGATTTTCCTTGAGGACTGGAACGATGGAGGTTTTCTTGAAGCAGGTAGGAACGGTGGACTATTGTAGTGGCTCTTGAGCAACCTGTTATTCCAAATACAATACCAAATCTTCAACAGTACTCAACCTTCTACTTTTATCATCATCCCACCCTAGATTCCCTCATGATTAAAATTTCTTCCTGTGTTCCTTTTCAACTTCCAAAGTACCCAGAGAGAGGCATCATCACCTCCTTACAAGGAACCCAACCTTTTCTCTCAGTAACCTTCCCACCCTTCATCAACTGTTCATTTCTTTCATATCCAATAACCTTCCAGAATATGAATTATCAACTTCCTAAACATTTTCTTCCAGTTCAAGTACTTTTAATTAAATCACCATCACAACCTGACAAAAACCTTAGTGAAGACACCCGAAATTAAGCATTTTCGTTAATTTAATCTTACACCACTTGTTCTGCCAAGATTATGGCAGCAGCAGTGTGCATCCGATAACCAAGTCATGCCCCACTCCACCTGCTGGACTGCTCTCTACACATCTGTGATTTTCTCCCGTTTTGGGGCATCTTAGGTTGTTCTCACCTTTTGGTTTAAAGCCCCCCACTACTATCCATCCATGTACTATATACATTTTTCCACTGATATCTTCATTAGTTACCTTCTTCCTCAACTTTATAGATCAAGTAACATAACATGTGTAATTTCTACCTTCATCTTAATTCATTCTTTGAGGTCATCATCCTCCCATTTCTTAATCTCACTCTCCATATAAACTCAAGAAAATATCCTTGTACTTGCCAGCTCTTGAAACCTTTCTGCTTCCATCTCAGCAACAGATAATGTGATTTCTGATACTTTAATGTACTGCCCAACACTCATATTCCTTCAAATACTACTTTTGTCCACCTACATCCTGGGGGAAAAAAGAAAAAGTAGCTTTCCCAACTTACTTACATGCCAAAATCCCAGCTATCCCCATTAATCATTTTTCTGCAGCTTTGGCTACACACACCAACAGACTAACTTTGATGTCAGAATCCCCATCTCTGTCCTTAACCATTCCACATTGCAAACAATCTTCAAGCCTATTTTCCCATCTCCATCCCACCTTGCACACCCATTACCCTTTTTGCTCGCAATCAGTGTGGGCAGTACATGGACTTTGACATATTGACTAAGATCATCAGTCAGTGTTCCTTGACCACTAGACTAAAGTTTGCATTTCTTTGTTCTCTTGTTAGCTCTTTTTGTTAATCGTCTATTCTCAGGAAATGCTATATTGCCAGCAAATCTGCCATTATCCTTCAGCTCAAAAACCTCAACCGTCCCTCTTTTCAAGGTGCCACAATCAATCTTACCATTTCATTGCACAATCTCTGAAATTTATGCCCATCTCCTGAATGCTTAAGTGATTTTCAATTACTTCATTCTCTGGCATCATATCAAAACATCTCTAATCAAAGTTGCTAATGACATTAATAAATTTTACTTGCTTTTATCAGTCAATCTCAGTGATTCAGGAACAGCTTATTCCCCTCTGCCATCCAATTCCAAAATGGACATTGAAGCTTTGGACACTACTTCACCTTTTTTTTAAATATACAGTATTTCTGTTTTTGCACATTTTTTCAATCTATTCAATATACATAATTGATTTGTTTATTTATTATGTTTTATTTTAATTATCAATATTATTTTTCTCTCTCTCTGCTAGATTATGTATTGCATTGAACTGCCGCTGCTAAGTTAATAAATTTCACGTCACATGCTGGTGATAATAAACCTGATTCTGATTCTTATACACTTTGGAAGATCAAACCCGATGGCAGATACAAAGTTAATGGCACGATTCTTAGCAGCATGGAGGAACAGAGGGATCTTGGGGTCCAAGTCCAAAGATCTCTCAAAGTTGTCATGCAAATTAAGGGTATGGGGCTATGCTTGTCTTTTGTTAGTCGGGGGAGTGAGTTCAAGATCCGCGAGGTAATGCAGCAGCTCTATAAAACTCTAGTTAGATCACTCTTGGGAGTATTGTATTTAGTTCTGGTAATCTCATTACATGAGGGATGCAGAAGCTTTACAGACAGTGCAGAGTAGATTTACCAGAATACTACCTGGATTAGAGAACATCTCTTCCAAAGAAAAATTAAGCAAGTTAGACCTTTTCTCTTTGTAATGAAGAAGGAAGAGAGGAAACTTGATAGGAGTTGTATAAGATGATCAGAGGCATAGATAAAGTGGACAACCAGCACATCCACCCCACCCCCCCACCCCACTCCCACAGTGGTAATGGCTAATATCAGATAACATACTTTTATGGTGACTGGACAAAGGTATGTGGTGGGGATATGTCAGAGATAGTAGTTTTTCTTTTACAAAGAGTGGTAAGTGCACAGAATGCACTGCAAGGAGTAATGGTAGAGGCGAATACATTAGGTACATTTAATAAACTCGGGTAGAGAGATAAAAGAACAATAAAGGTCTATGTAGCAGGAAAGGTTCAATGCAGCACCGTTCTATTTTCTAACCACTTATTTGGACCTACATATTTTTGCCTGGCTCTATCTCACCCCATCAGCTTCTGAAGCTCATGTTCACTCTTTTGTTAACTAAAGATCTGATCGTTTCAACAAATTTCTGGGAAATCTGAGTCATTCATTCTATCTTTCCTCCCTGTGTTCTAACTTGCAGCAAATTCCATTTATCAATCACATTGTATGCTACGGGACGTAACACAATACAGCATAGGAACAGGCCATTCAGTCAATTATATCAGTGCCAACTATGATGCCAACTTAAACTTAACCCATTAGTCTCAATATAGTCAATCTCCTATCTGTTCATATGCCTGTCTAAATGTCTCTTAAATGTTGCTATCATATCTGCTTTCACCATCTCTCCTGGCAGTGCACTGCAGGTACTACACGCCATGGAGAACTCCTTGAAACTTCCCTCCTCTCACCTTAATCTATGCCCTCTAGTACTTGACATTCCCATACCTCAAGATGAACCTTAAAACACAAATCTTATGCTTTATAATTAACCTTAATATTTCTTCATTAGGCTTGGTGCCTACATGACATTATACCTAGGAATTCAGATGTTAGAAATTTTAAAAGTACTGCTTTTGCTGCTCTGGTCCATGTGCAGTCAAATGTACTTCCAAAGCTCACCACTTCAGGTTATTCCAAAGTGTATGTTTACTATAATTGTTCATGCTCCACATTTTACTACATTTCAATGTCCATCCAAATAAATACATTTCTGAAAGCATCTCTGTAATACAAAGGTATTTCTCTGATACAGAGATAGACAGAACATGTCACAGTAGCGAGGCAGTTATTGTAATGTGACTACAGTGCCAGCAACCCAGGCTCAATTTTTAATATATTTTTAAAATTTTCTTTTGCTCAGCATAACAAAACATTCAATTTTCAGACATATTTACATTTCTTCCCCTCACAGATATCAGCTATCAGAACACTTCCATCAAAATATAGGCATCACCACCGCATCCTATACAAAAGCCCTTATTAGTATAGCAGACAGGTTTACATCAACATATTGCAGAGAAGGTTGCCATGTTTTATAAAAACTATTTATTTTTGAGTGTACCATACATGTTAAAAAGTCCAAAAGAATGTATTCCATGATTAATTTACACCAACCAAAAGTCCAGGGGCCTTATTGGATATCCAATGAAGTAAAATGTTCTAGAGCAAATATGAGGAAATCTGCAGATGCTGGAAATTCAAACAACATCACACACAAAATGCTGGTGGAACACAGCAGGCCAAGCAGCATCTATAGGGAGAAGTAAAATGTTCTTCCTCACACAAAAAGTCAGGATGTTAAAAACTTCTTTCCGATGTGCATTAATAAAACGACTGCTGAGTAGGCCTAACAGAAAAGACATTAGGTCCAGTTCAAGCTCCATTTTCAGAATTTTTTCTATTTCACCCAAAATATCACTCCAGCATGCCTGAAGTTTAGGACAAGTCCAAAAACAGTGGGTGAAAGTTACAGCATTTACTTTATATTTAGAACACATTGGAGAAACCCCCATCATAAATTTCGAGAGACAATCTGGAGTCAGATGGGCTCTATGCAGAATTTTGAGTTGCAATGCTTTAGTTCTATTACAAACTGAAATTTTCTTTGCATTATCACGTCTTCTCATGTTTCAGCTGTATTTTCTACTCACAGCTCTCCTTCCCAGACCCTTGCCAGCTGCTCAGCCTCTCCACAAGAACGTTCCCACAGGATGCAGTAAAAAGTACTAATAGAAACTCCACCCTTAGAACAGAACACCCTCTTTTCTATGTCAGAACTATAGAAATCAGTTAACAATGATGTTTTTTTTTCTGTATATAATCTCTTATCTGAAAGAAACAAAAAAGATCCTTGTTAGGTACGTTGAATTTCTGTACTATTTGACTAAAAGACATCATTGTTTTTTCATCAAACAAGTCTCCTAGATGAAAAATACCCTTAGAAATCCAAAGTTTAAATCCAGAATCCAATATGCCAGGCTGAAAATCTGGACTGCCGATTATTGGAGTGAAGGGTGATATTTTTGCTGTGTTGTCCTCAATTTGTCACACCACCCTCCAAGCCCTGATTGAGTTAATTATTATTGGATTGTGACAATATTCCTTAACTAGTTTCATCGTATTAAAAAAAAAGCAAATTAATAAGAGGGCATTTTGTTTGTGAGGCTTCAATGTCTAGCCAAATTAAGGAGGGGTCCCTGAAAACCCAGTCAACCATAAAAGATAAAAAGGAACTTAATTGATATTTTGTGATGTCTGGTAAATCCAGACCCCCTAGACTACTGGGAAGCTGTAACTTAGACATTCTAATACAGGGTCTTTTTTTGTTCCAGATGAAAGAAACAAACCAGCCATTTATTTTTTCAAGAGTTTGTTAGGTGAAAATGTCTGGAATCATTCATATTGGATAGAGCAGACGAGGAAGAATGTTCATTTTGAGCAAGGATATTCAGCTAAGCCAAGAAATGGGAAGAACGCTCCATCGCTCAAGATCCAGTTTGATCTGGTCAAATAACTGTGTAAAGTTAGCTTTGAACAACTGATCAAACACAAGTGTGATAAATATGCCTTGATAAATAAAACCTGTCTGTGACCATTTAAAGGGGAAAACACCATGGGTGTCAGGTACCTGCTGCAGATTCCCCAGCAGGCTCAATTTTGATGCTATCTGTGAAGAGTTTGTACATTCTCCCAGTGACCACATAATTTCCTCCAGATGCTCCAGTTTCCTCCCACACGCCAAAGACATACTAATTAGTAGGTTAATTGGTCACATGGGTGTAATTGGGTGGCATGGGCTCGTTGGGCTAGAAGAGGCTGCTGTTGTGCTATACATAGAAGCATAGAAAACCTGCAGCACTATACAGGCCCTTAGGCCCACAAAGCTGTGCCAAACATGTCCTTACCTTAGAAATTACCTAGGGTTACCCAAAGCCCTCTATTTTTCTGAGCTCCATGTACCTACCCAGGAGTCTCTTAAAAGATCCTATTGTATCTGCCTCCACCACCGTCACCGGCAGCCCATTCCATGCACTCACAGCGTTAAAAAAAACGTACCCGACATCTCCTCTGTACCTACTTCCAAGTACCTTAAAGCTGTGCTCTCTTGTGCTAGCCATTCCAGTTTTGGGAAAAAGCCTCTGACTATCCACCTCTTTAAAAAATACTTAAAATTCCAAATTCAAGTGCAAGTATACAGTACTTAGACTTCCCAAAAAGACTGACAAATGTATACTTAGCAACTACCTTAGAACTAAAAATGGCCCACCTGAAATATGCAATTTGCTGCCCACAATACCTTCTATGAACCCATACCATCCCTAGTCATTTGAATACATATATTCTGATGAGATTGTCAAAGTAGAATACAAAACCAATATCTAAATAGATAATTTTTCAACAATTACAAAGGGCAAATAATAATTCTGTACTACAAAGGCTTTAGTATTTACTGTTTTTGCAAGAAGCATCAAAAAATCAGAGGACTTAATTTTCAATTTGATTAATATACATGCTAAACATCTCACATACAAAGCTCCAAACAAATCAGCTGCCTATACCCACTAGAGTTTAGAGTGATATTTTCACAGCAGGGGCAAAGAGCCAGTGATGAATCTCATTAACCCAATGTGCAGCTCTTACAATATTGTTTTTATATTCTATTATGTATCAATGAGGATGTTGCCAGGTGAGTAGACAAAGTAAAGCCAAGTGTGCCTTGAGAGGGAGGAGGTGCAGAGGCTAAAGGAAGGTGATGATATTCAAGGAAGCGGCTAAGTTACTGTAGGAAGAGGAATAGGAAACTTCAGTGATATGGAAGAGCAAGTGCAAGATGTGAGGAGGTAGGTGGATGAGATGTAAAGAAGAGAGGCAGTGGGCAAGACTATTTGTGTCTGAAACAGCATTATTATGTGAAAATGTTTGGGTGTCTTGCCAATTCCTGATATTTTTCCTGAGTTTCCAACAAGGGTAGTTAATATAAGCAGGTTTTGTTTTAGTTCCACAAGTTGCCCTGTAAAATCACAACACTGCGTAGTCATGTTGGATTATTTGTGCCTAAGACACTCATAGTTGGAAAATAGTGAAGATAACTTGTTTCTAACCCTAAGATGTGATCTCATTCAAACATACATAATTCTTATGGGATTTGACAGGGTATGTGAAGATATTACTTTTGGCTACTCTGTCTAAAAATCCAAGGTTACAGTCTCAAAATGAGGGAGTCAATTATTCAGGACAAAGAGAAATTTCTTCACACCAAGGACATTAAAACTGGAATTCCATACCCAAGAAAGCAGGGAGGTGTTTAGCACATCACTGAATATTTTCAAAATACTTACGAACATATTTTTTGAATGTTAAGGGACATGCAAGAAAATGGTACTGAATGGAAAAGTAGTGGCAGAGTAATACAGCACAGAAAAAGGCCTTTCAGCCTATCTGGTCCATGCCTACCACACCTCTCTGTTACACCAAGCCGTTCCCTCTATGAACCTATCCAAATGCCTCTTAGACATTGCAAATGTACTCACCTTGACCACTTCCTCAGGCAGCTCATTCCAGATACTCACGACCCTCTGTATAAATAAGTTACTTCTCAAGTTTCTTTTAAATATCTCCTCTTATCTTGTATTTGTGCTCTCTAGTTTTGGACTCACCAACTCTGGGAAATACCTATGACCGTCCATCCACCTTGTCTATTCCCTTCATGATTTTATAAACCTGCAGGATCTCCCTCATTTTCTTATGCTCCAAAAATAAAGATTCTCTCCCTACATCTCACACCCTCTAGCCCAGGCAGTATCTTTCCAGATCTTTTCCATACACTCTCCAATTTGACAGCGTCTTTCCAACAATGAAAACAGTGACCATAGATATACTTTTGTGTCAAGTTTTTAAAACATAGAAAAACCAACAGATAAGGTCATAAAATATGTATATCTTTGGTACAGTATGTTGAATTAGAAATAGTATTTAACATGTACAAGACTAAAGTATGGTAGTTTAGGATACCCATAAAATACAATCTCTGAGATGCCAAACATACTACACTGATTCAGAGAATTTTTACTAAGCAGTTATAAAGAGTTTCTATATTGGTATTTTAGAGTAAAGCATAGCTATATTTGTATATTATTGTCACATACACCAAGATACAATGAAATGCTTGTTTTGTATATTACTTATACAGATCAAGTCATTACACAGAGCATTGAGCTAAATGTTAAAGCAATATCTTATGGTTTAGCCTTCACTAAAATAACATTATAGAACAAGTAGACACCATTTCAATGTAAGTTTCCCAGAACAATGTATTTTTACCCTTTATTATTGACCTTTTTGTCAAAACATCAAAAATTGGTATGTTTATAAATAATTGCACTGTTTTCTTTCAAAAGCTTCAAATAATAAAAAATGTGCACATAAGCAATGCCTGTACCATCTATTTAATTATATGTAAAAATACCATATTCAGAACAAATGTTCAGAATGTATAGACTACCCTCTCTCAACTACAAGTGCCAGATTGGGTCAAACAAATGTGTTTCTATTTGAACTGAGGAATGAACAATGTGAGTGATTCTTTTCACAAGTTTAAAAACAATATTTTTGCTATATGATCATCTCCATCTTCAAAAGTCTTGACACATTCTCTCAACATTTAATAGCATCATTGATGTTCAATATAACAAGCACAGATGCAAGAAAAAGTTTGTAAACCATTTGCAATTACCTGGCTTTCTGCATTAATTACTCATAAAATGTGATCTGATCTTCATCTAAGTCACAATAATAGACAAACACAATCTGCCTAACCTAATAAAACACAAACAATTGTACTTTTCGATCCTGTGCGCGACTGAAAGAAGCTACTACACAGGATCGAAAGTAGCTACAAAAAGTTGTAAGATTAGTCAGCTCCATCTTGGGTACTAGCCTCCATAGTATCCGAGACATCTTCAAGGAGCGGTGCTCTTTATTAAGGACCCCCATCACCCAGGACATGCCCTCTTCTCATTGTTACCATCAAGAAGGAGGTACAGAAGCTTGAAGATACACACTCAGTGTTTCAGGAACAGTTTCTTTCCCTCTGCCATTTGACTCCTAAATGGACACTGAAATTATGAACGTTATCTCACTTTTTAAATATTATTTCTGTTTTTGCACTTTTTAAATTTAGCAATTTAATATACATACCTATATTTACTGTAACTGATTTACCTCTTTTTTATATTATCATGTATTGCATTGTACTGCTAATGCTAAGTTAGCAAATTTCACAGCATATGTTGGTGATTTTTAAACCTGATTCTGATTCATTTTATGTCTTTATTGAACACATTATTTAATCACTCACAGTCCAGGCTGGAAAAAGTATGTGAACCCTTGTATTTAATAACTGGTAGAACCTCCATTAAGCAACAGTAACTTCCACCAAACATTTCCTGTAGCTGCTGATCAGACTTGCACAAGGGCGAGTAGGAATTTTAGACCATTCCTCCATGCAGAACAGTTTAAGCTCATCAATATTTCTGGGACACCTTGAATGAACAGCCCTCTTCAGGTCATGCCACAGCATCTCAATTGGGTTAAAGCCAGACTCTGACTTGGCCCATCCAAGATTTACTTTTGTGTTTCAGTCCTAGTCTTGTTGCATCATCCAACTTCTCTTAAGCTTCAGGTGACAGACCACTACCCTGACATTCTCCTGTAAAATATCTTGATACAATTTTGAATTCATTGTTCCTTCAACGATTGCAAGCTGTTCAGGCCCTGAGAAAGCAAAGCAGCCCCAACCCATGATGCTCCTTCCATCATGCTTCACAGTTGGGATGAGCTTTTGGTGTTGGTATACCGTGCCCTTTTCCCCTCCAAACCCAGCAGTGTGCATTTCTGCCCAAAAGTTCAATATTTGTCTCACTTGGCCACAGAACATTGTCTCAGAAGTGTTGTGGAACATTCAGGTAGACTTTTGCGAACTTGAGATGTGCAGCAATGTTTTTTTTCTTTTGGAGAGCAGTGGTTTCCTCTGCAGATCCTTCCACTATTCTTGTTCAGAGTTTTCTTATACTGGACACAAGAATAGAGATTTTAGCAAGTTCTCGAGATTTCTGCAGGTCTTTTGCTATTACCCTTGGGTTCTTTTTCACCTCTTTCAACATTGCATATTGTGCTCTTGGTGTAATCTTTGCAGGTTGCCCCCTCCTAAGGAGAGAAGCAACAGTACTGACTTCCTTCCATTTGTATACAATTTCTCTTACTGTGGACTGATTAACACTCAGGTCTTCAGAAATGCTTTTATAGCCTTTTCCAGCTTCATGCATCTCTATAATTCTCCTTCTAAGGTCCTCGGAAAGTTGTTTTGATCAAGGCATGGTGCACATAAACAGATCTTTCTTGAGAAGAGCAGGCTCTGTTAGTAACCTAGCTTTGTGCTGTCCATTTTATAGGGTAGAGTACCTCAACAACCCACACCTCCAATCTCACCTTATTGAATGGAACACCTGACTCCAAATAGCTTTTGTAGAAGGCATTAGCCCAGAGGTTCCCATACTTTTTGAACCTAGACTGTGATTGTTCAAATGGTGCGCTCAGCATTGACGAGAAGTGGTACAATTGTTAGTGTGTTATTAGTTTAGGCAGACTGTGCTTGTCTATTATTGTGACGTAGATGAAGATCAGATCACATTTTTTGAAAATTAACGCAGAAAAACAGGTAATTGCAAAGGGTTGACAAACTTTTTTTTCTTGCAACCATATGTGTGGGGTGTGCTTGCTTATTGTTTTGCAGAGGAGTGATGACAGAATGACATTTACCTGAATCAAAAGCATTGTGACAACACTCCATAATATACAACAGGGATTTAGAACTCAGAATATATAGTATACATAATGGGAGGGGGGAATCTAGAAGAGCATATTCAATAGGCACATGAATCCACTGAGGAAATAGGGATTAAATGTTCAGGACATTCACAAACCATTAACAAAATCAGGGAATCACCAACTAAAAGGGTAAGAGTGAAGGGATTAATTAGGTACTCAATCCAAGTGGACATGGATGGTAGGAGAATCAGTATGGCATTAATGGCTTCGTGAAAGAAAATAGATTACAGGAAAATAGAAGAGATATGGCAAATTTTGTGGGGAATCGTTCTGAGAGTGGCATAGCCTTGAAGAGCCGGTGAGATAATTGTTGTACTAGGGAAAAGGAAGTAAAATAGTTTTACTCCATCTTCAATAATTCCTAAATGTTTAATTAATCTTTAAATGGGGTTGTTAATTATTTACATTAAATTCAGTAGTTTGTGTTGCTGAAAGCAAAAAGCATTCAGAAACTTTTCAAAAGCCACAGGTCAAATAATCAGGTGCAGGCAAGATTCAACAAGAACCAGCCTATTAAAATTAAGTGCTATCTTGTTGCATTTCATGAACAGACATCACATTATGAGATACAGGCCATCCAAAAACATCAGCATTAATACAATCTTTTCTAAAAGAGAATTACAAACTGGCCAGGAAGACAAACATAGTCACAGCATCAGTATTTATGAGTATATCACAAAGAAATGCTGGAAAACTCAGCAGGTCAGGCAGCAAATATGGAGAGGAATAAACAGTCCACGTTTTAGGCCAAGATCCTTCTGGAGTACTGATGTGGCATTATCTCAACCTGAAATGTAAACTGTTATGCCCCTCCATAGGTGGTGCCTGACTTGAGTTTGTGTTCACAAGATTTCCAACATCTATCTGCAGAACCTCCTGTGATTAGTGAATTGAATTGACTTTATTTCTCACATCCTTCACATACATGAGTAAAAATCTTTATGTTACGTCTCTGTCTAAATGTGCAATGTGCAATCATAGTCATTTATAATTATTTATAATAAATAGAACAGTCAATGTAACATAGAACTACACTCAAATCAGCATGAGTTAATCAGTCTGATGGGCTGGTGGAAGAGAGCTATGAGAGTATCTGCAGTAATGTTGCTGATGAAGTTATTAAAAAATCCAAGTTAAAGAAAGGAGCAGCGTAAGCATTTAAAAACAAAATATAAGTGACAATGTGAACAGCATCAGAATAAAGATTTTTTTCAGAAAAATAAGACCTCAAAAGATTGATTGTATTTCATACTGTACAACCATAATCCAGGATTTTTTTTAAAAAATGCCCAAAATGTAGTTTTCCATGAGAGTTATCAATAGCAACAATATACATTGAAATAACAAATTTGCAGGAAATGGGCCTACAAATAGCAAATTCTGCATGCTCAGTAAATGGGAAGTTGCAAACAAGCATATACATACAAATGAATGCCAAGCATGGAATTTACATGAAAACAAAGATCATACAGCTCAAGAGATCTCCAACAGAAATACTAGTTTTCTTTCAATTAATTAACGTTAACGCATCTCACTGCTTCAACAGAAAAAAAATCATTTTATACATAAAATATTCAACATACAAGATCTATTTTTCCTTCATTCTTGAAGATTTCTTTGATTCAGATTTTCAGATTTTGATTTATCACATGTACATAAAAACATACTGTGAAATGTGCCACTTGCATTAACCACCAACACACCCAAGGACGTGCTGGAGGCCACCTTAAAGAGTCGCCAACAAAGCTCAGCAAAACAACATAAAACACAACAAAACAGACCATACCAAGCAACAAAAGGTTTTGGAGAAAGACTGCAATGATAACCAGTTCTGAAGAAGACAAATGTGATAGAGAAGCAGTGCATTGTCAGACAGAGTTTTCATGCTAATAATCACATCATATCAATTACGAATTTAATAATAATCATTTTAGTACTGCTACAGGGATGAAAACATGTGACAATGATGGGTGTAGATTTGGGATACAAAAACATTTTCAAGCATTTTATTAAGAAACAATGCTAATAGGTTCTGGGATTTTTATCTTTCAGAACTAACTACCTCTGATTGAGGGTAGGAATAATATCAGCAAATTGGGAGATCATAAAAAGAAGTTAAGCGATCAGATCTTTGTAGAAAATGGATCAAATAAGCAGGAAATGCATATTAATGAGTAGATAAGCCAAAGTACATACACAAATGCACGGTAAAATACAATGCAGAAAATTCAGCAGATAGAAAATTCTCACACCTCTTAAGATGTTTTGACAAGAATAATTTCATGACTTTAATAACACAAGCATGGTGTTAATTTTAATTGAGATTTATTGTTACAGCAAAATTATCTAATTATTTTTGACTGCTCAACAATCCATTGAAATAACACTGAAAACTATTTAGCACAATACAGAAAATGTGCTTTTAATTTTGGTGGATAAAAAAAAACACTCTTTGATGCCACATAACAGATTGATTGCAAGCCTCTTCTGAAATTTTATGTCATGTAAATGGAAAGTACAACTAATAAATGTAATGCATTGATGAGTGAGTGCAATTTTTGCAGATAAAGTGATGTAATTATTTATCAAAGTAAAGCTATACAATATTACTAGTCCCTTACATTATGTCCTTTCTAATCAGAGAATCCCATCCAAAAGTCAATCAAAATTATAAATAGCTTTCTGATTTTTAATTTAAAACAAACTTTTATTTACTAAATTAGGCAAGCCAAAGTCATCAAATTACCTTAGTAAGTGTTCTGTAGCAATTTAAAACCTTGCTATAATAGGTCAATTAATTCTGTACTGAGCACCACTGCTCATTCAAACAGAGGGGCAACTGACCTTGTAATTTCTAAAGAGTAACCCAAATGAAAGAGAATTCAGTAAAAAAAAATCTACTTTGTAGACTATACAAAATGCTTAGATTAAGCCCACTTGAGCAGAATAAAATTTAGCAGTAATTTCAAGTGCAAAATAATATTCCATCAGTAATGAAAATGCAGATAAGCCTGCAGTTTGTCGGGCAAGTTAATATTCCCCCATCACCTTTTATGGAGCAGGACACTCTTGAAGGCATTAACAGCAGTATATTGCATTACATGAAAATAAATCCCCCAAAAAAATCACCAAAAAAATTACATGCTTCCTCCAGCTATCTTGCTAACATCTCTCACTCCCACCTCAGACCCATTTTTCCGGTGGTCCAATCAAATCATAGATCATTAGCAAGGGGATATAAAAGTAGGGCAGAGAGTGGCAATTTTTGGAGTGGGCCAATGTTGGAGTGGGAAGGCTTGAGTGAGAACGGGCTTGGCGAGGTAAGTATCTGGTAAGTTTCTTCTTCATTCTTCCTCAGTTACTGCATACTTAGAGCTGTGAAGATGGCACCAGGAGCTGTGAGAAATTTGGGAATTCTAGGAGACCTTCAGGCTCTCAGATAATCAGATCTGCATCAGGTGCACTGAGCTGCGGCTCCTAAGAGACCGTGTTAAGGAACTGGAGCTGCAGCTTGATGACCTTCGGGTCATAAGGGAAACTGAGGAAGTGACTAATAGGAGCTATAGGGAGTAAAGTCGCCCATAGGTTCCAGGAGGCATGTACCTGCATGACTGTCAGGAAAGGGAAAGGAAATAGATAGCCAGTGCAGATTACCCGTCACCATTCCTCTCAATAATAAGTATATCACTTTGGATATTGTTGGGGTGGGGGGGGGGGGGCAGGAAACAATCTACCAGGGAGAAGCCGTAGCCATCAGGTCTTTATCACTGAGTCTGGCACTATGGCTTGGAAGGAGGAAGGACAGCAGCAGTGACGGGATTCCACAGTTAGAAGAATAAATAGGAGATTCTATGGATGCAACAGAGACACATGGATGGTATGTTGCCTTCCAGTTCCCAGGGTCAGGGACATCTCGGATCGGGTCCACAGCACTTTAAAGGGGAGGGGGTGAGCAGCCAGAAGTGTTGGTACATATTGACACAAGTGACATAGGTAGAAAAAGGGAGGAGGTCCAGAAGAAAGTACTTGGGGAGCTAGGTAGAAAGCTGAAAAGCAGAACCTCCAGGGTAGTAATCTCTGAATTGCTGCCTGTGCCACATGCCACTGAGTGTATTACTAGGATGATCTGGAAGATGAATGTGTGGCTGAGGAACTTGTGCAGATCGCAGGATTTTAGATTTCTGGATAATTGAGATCTCTTTTGGGAAAGATATGACCTGTACAAAAGAACACCTGGACCCAAGGGGGACCAATATCCTTGCGGGCAGTTTTGCTGGAACTGCTAAGGAGGGTTTAATCTAATTTGGTGGGAGGAAGGGAACTGAGTGATAGGGCTGATGTTGGGGCTGTTGATAAACAAGCAGAGGCAGTGTGCAGTTCAAAGTAAAATTTATTATCAGAGTACTTAGATGACACCACAAACAACCCTGAGATTCTTTTTCTGTGGGTGTACTTACAAATCCATAGAACAGTAACTGTGAACAGGATCAATAGACAACAAACTGTGCAAATAGCAATAAATAAAAAGCATGAAATAACAAGATAAAGAGTCCTTAAAGTGAGATCATTGGTTGTGGGAACACCAGAAATAGAACGAGTGTAGTTATCCCCTTTTGTTCAAGAGTCTGATGGTTGAGAGGTAGTAACTGTTCTTGAACCTGGTGGTGCGAGTCCTGAGGCACTTGCACCTCATACCTGATTGCAGCAGCGAGAAAAGAACATGGCATAGGTGGTGATAATGGATGCTGTTTTTCTACAACAACAATTTGTGTAGATGGGCTCAATAGTTGGGGGAGTATTATCTGTGCTGTACAGAGCCGAATCCACTAACTTTTGTAGGATTTTCCACTCAAAGGCATTGGTGTTCCCACACCAGGCCATCATGCAGCCAGTCAGCACACTTTCCACCACACATCTACAGATGTTTGCCAAGGCTTTTGATGATATGCCGTATCTCCACAGACTCCTGAGGAAAAAGAGAAACTGTTGTGCTTTCTTTGCAGTTATATTTATATGATGGGTCCACGACAGGTCCTGAGAGAGACTGACAAACAGGAATTTAAAGCTACTGACCTTCTCCACCTCTGATCGTCTGATGACTACTGGCTCATGGAGCTCAATGAGTCCATTTTTTTTAATGAATCTGAATTAATTAGTAAGACTGTCAGAAAGGACAGGCAGATGATCGGGCAAATTAGCTGTCAGTGGAGTGACAGTTACAATTCAGTTACTCTATTGAATATATACGCACCCCCAGGAAGTGATATTGGTTTCTTTCAGAAAATTACTGATATTATGGTAATGGAAACAGAAGGTCTCCTGAAATGTGGGGGAGACTTAAATTTACAATTACAACCAAACTTAGACTCTTCCAATAGAAAAAACTATGAAACAAAATCTTTACATAAGAAAGTTAATACACTTTTTGAGGATGTTAGTTTAATTGATATATGGAGAGACCTCTTCCCTGACAGAAGGGATTACACTCATTATTCTGCTCCACATTCTGTATTTACAAGAATAGACTATTTCATAACATTTGGAAAAGACAAAGACAAAATAAATACCTGTGGAATTGGAACAATAGATATAAGTGACCATGCACCTATAGATTTATCTGTTGATTTTGACCTACAACCAAAGAATACTATTTGGAAACTAAATTCAAGTCTACTCAATGAGCCGTACTTTAAGGAACAAATTTAAAAAGAAATTGGTCTCTGCTTAGAATTTAATGATAATGGAGAGGTTTCACCTCCCATTTTATTGGATACTCTGAAGGCGGTCTTAAGAGGGAAAATTATGGCGATATCTTCATATAAGAAAAAAAAGGAATAAAACATTAGAGGAATTACAAAATAGGCTGAAGGAACTAGAGAAAAAACACAAATTGAATTTGGCACAGGATACATTAGGGGAAATTAAAAGAATTAGGAATGAAATAAATAATTTGGCTACGCAAGAAATCAGGAAAAACTTAATGTTTCTGAAACAGAGACATTATGAAAGTGGATCGAAATCTATGAAAATACTGGCATGGAATCTGAAAAAAAAAGATAGCAGAAAATACAATTCATAGAATTAGGGACCCAAGAATAAATATGATAAAAAATAAGCTAAGTGAAATTCAAGAAGCTTTTGAAGTGTTTTACAAAACGCTATGTTCCGAAATTCCAGGGGGAAGCATAACCCAAATAGACACCTTCTTGAATTCTCTAGAGTTACCCACTTTAAGCGAAGAACAAAATAGAAGGATGACTGCTGACATAACTGAAGTTGAATTAAAACCTGCAATTAGTAGGCTTAAATTAAGCAAGTCACCAGGATCAGATGGGTTTACGGCAGAGTGGTACAAAGAATTTAAAAATGAGTCAATTCCTGTTTTACTACTCACACTGAACTGGGCTCTAAAAAAGGCACAAATGCCACCCAGTTGGAAGGAAGTGATAATCTCAGCTATACCGAAAGAAGGCAAGGATAAAATGGAATGTGGGTCATTTAGACCAATATCCGTTCTTAATGTAGATTATAGGTTATTTACCTCCATTATGGCCAAACGATTAGAGGAGTTTCTACCCATACTGATACATAATGATCAGACAGGTTTTAAATGACAACTCCAGACTCAAGACAATATACGAAGGATACTTCACATTATGGATCATATACAAAAAAATAAAATCAAAGCATAGTGATAAGCGTGGATGCTGAAAAAGCATTTGATTCGGTTAATTGGAATTTTCTTTACAGAGTTTTACATAGATTTGGTTTCCAAGGCACAATTATTAAAACTATACAGACACTATATGACGATCCTACTGCTAGGATTAAAATCAATGCATAATTATCAAATAGTCTTACCCTAGAAAGGGGCATGAGACAAGGTTGTGCATGGTCACCACTACTCTTCGCGTTATATCTGGAACCATTAGCTCAATACATCAGACAAAATTAAGATATCAGGGGAATTACTATTAAAAGGGACAGAGCATAAATTGGCTTGTTATGCGGATGACATTTTGATCTATCTAGGGCAACCAACATACTCCTTACCTAAATTGATGCAATCCTTTGAACAATATGGTCAATTATCAGGATACAAGATCAACATAGATAAAATTCGATTACTTTCATATTACTATAGCCCACCAAGAGAAATTGAAAGTCGATACCCCTGGGCACACAGAGTCTTTCAAATATTTGGGCATCGTTATGCCAGAAGATTTGGCAAAATTATCAGAATGTAATTATCAGCCTTTATATAAAAAAATTCATGAAGATGTGGCAAGATGGAGCCTGATTCCTTTTTTCAGTCTCAGTTCAAGGATTGAGTCTATTAAAATGAATATACTGCCCAGACTGTTATGTCTCTTTCAGACCCTACCAATAGCGATTAATCAAAATCAATTCAATCAATGGAACAAGATGCTATCAAGGTATATTTGGCAGGGTAAAAGGCCTAGAGTTCATCTCAAAACTTTGCATTTAGCAAAGGAAAAGGGGGGATGGGGCTTGCCTTCTCTTAGAAATTATTATTTTGCAGCACAGTTGAGAGCTGTCATATGCTCTGTGATATGAGAGCATATGACGCTCAATGGAAAAACATTGAGCAGCAGGTACTTCCCATCCCCATACGAGCAATTTTGGCTGATAACAACCTGCAAAGGTACATAAATACTATTGATAACCCACGGGTGAAATTGACTCTTAAAATATGGAAACTACTATAAAAGAATATAATCTAGAGGGAGATATTGCAATTCTTAAATGGTGTGCATATGACTCTGATTTTACACCAAATAAACTGGATGCTAGATTTAAGGACTGGACAGCTAAAGGAATAACAGTTCTTTGCAACATAATGAAAGAAGGAACTCCGTTCAGTTTTGAAATGCTTAAAGAGTAACACATTAGAAAAACAAGATTTTTATTGGTATTTACAGATGCGACAACATGTTAATAAGATGCTTAAAAATGTAACCAAGGCAAATATATGCTTGATAAAGCTCTTTAGAAAAGCATATAATTCAGATAATGGTAGTAGAAACAGTTCAAGCATGTATAAGTGGTTGTCAAATGTGTTGCCCTTAAGGCATTCATTTAGTTTGTTATATTTTCACTTTAGTAATTTGTTTGTAATTGTTTTCTAGTTAAAGTTAAGGTTGTTGAAAGTAAATTCGTTGTCTGTGATATATCGCAGCATGCGATGACATTACACCCGGTTTCGCTGCGTCCTGTGGCCAAATACCGGTTTGGAGAAACGGGAAGGAGGGGGCCTGTGTGTGCAGGATCAACGCGTGAAAAGTTTTCTTTCTACGCACTAGAAACATCATAGAAGCAATGCCGTAAATTCATAAGATAATCGATATGTTGAAGTAAAAATGTTAATGCTGATTCTGTTAAAAGTAATGACGGTTGATAAAATTTATGTTCTTTGTTATTCAAAGAGTTGCGGATAGTTTGTGTTGAAGTGTATTTAAAGCAGTTGATGGCGTAGGTAGATTCTGACTATGTTGTACTTTAATGTAATATAGTTTGTTGTAGTTTTATTTTTGCAAGTATTTATGATGTAAATGTGATGCCAAAAAGGAAACAAATACAGTATACATTTTGTATTGTTTTATCAACAATTTCCACCATACGTTAATGTGGAAGAGTGAACAGTAAACTGTTAATCTTACTGGGATCGCGCCTCATTGATTACAGTTTATACCGTGTGTTTAGTTCAGAGTTTTTACACCTGTGTGAGAACACCACATCAAAGCTTAAAACACATTCGACTTCATACATTAAAACAAAATGGGAGAAGGAAGGAGGGATAATTATATCTGAGGAAGAATGGACAACAATATGGAGGTATCAATGGAAGTGTACCAATTCACAGAAATGGAGGGAGTTTGGATAGAAAAACTTGATAAGATATTTTATTACACCCTCTCAGAAATCCCATTATGATGGTAGCCTCCCTGTTTGCTGGAGAAATTGTGGAAATCAAAATGCAAATCATTATCATATTTTTTGGGACTGCCCTGTTATCAAAAACTATTGGAGGGGGATACACAATGCCCTACAAGACATCTTTAAATGTGAAATACCCTTGGAGAGTAAGACCATATATTTTGGATATATACCTCAAGAATGGTTGAAAAGAGATAAATATTTAATGAATATACTGTTGGTGGCTGGTAAAAAGACTCATACTAGGAAATGGTTATCACAGGAGAGCCCAACTTTAAATACATGGATGGAAATTACAATGGACATTTACAAAATGGAGAAGATAACAGCATCTGTTAATCATAAGCTGGAACGAATCTGTTGTAAAAAGAAATCACTCCCTACTTGTACATAGTTCTTTCCTTTTGCTTGTTTTTTCTTTTGTTACGTATCCCGTAACTGGATAACTTACCAGCAAAGATAGAGAGGTCTGTTGAAGTCTGTTGTCACTATTTTCAAACGTTTTATTTGTAAAGGGACACAAAAGTAGAGTTAATACATACATTCAGATAGTGCACATTGTCAACACTCAATCTAAAGCGCGGGTATATTAATCATCATCATTAAGAAGTGAGCTCTGCTGATGTCTAGGGGTTAATAGATTGTCCGTTGGAAATATAAAAGTCACTCAGAAGGCTGCCGGCCTCAGCCCTTTGAAAATCGCTGGGTTTCACGTGGGGCAACCGAGAGAGAGAGATTGGGGGAAGAAGAGAAAGAACTTGCCGAGTCTCGATGAATCTTCCGTGAAATCGGGGGAGCGCTGGTTTCCTCTCCCCGATGTTAGTTAAAGCGGTTTTCTGTGATTCCAGCCACAAATTCCAATCCCGGAATCTAACGCACATGGCTTCCTTCAGAATGGCTTCCCGCTGCTGCGGGAACACTCTCGTGTCTTCTTGGTGCGTCTGAGGGGCTGTCCCCGAGACTCTCCTTTAAACTTCCTCACGGGGTCGCAGGTGTCAATCAGGTTGGGATGATGCAATCTCTCTCTCAACCAGCCCACCTTGCCCAAAGGCTTTTCACGTGGTCTCCATGAGACAATAGTCACTGTTGTCTTTATTCTGTATCGCTGGTGGTACCTGCAATTTGGCACATCTCTCTCTCTCTCTCCGACTGGGTCTACTGACCCCCCCCCCCCCCCCCCTCAATGGGTGCTCTTGCGATTCTCACAAAGGAGGGGGCTGGGATCATAACACTTTCCACTCTTTTCAATAAGTGTATACCCCAGATAAATACTTAGTGGAGATTTGTGATATATATGATTATATGATATATATGTACAATGTCTGAAATACATCTTATGGAAATGTTTGTTTGATGAACTGCAATAAAAAAATAAATTACAAAAAAGAAAGGTAAAATATATACTATACACTAAGGCAAACGTTTGACTAACTGACGCTAAATAATACCGGATGTACCTGTTCCGACCTACTTAGTAAGAAAACTTCCGATTTTTTAAATCCTGATCCACGATAACCTACACACATCCTCCCGTATACTTTAAATCATCTCTAGATTACTTATAATACCTAATACAATGTAAATACTATGTAAAATGGTTGTTATACTGCATTGTTCAGGAAATAATGACAAGAAAAAATGTCTGTACATGCTCAAACAAGTGCTGGAAGTGCACTTCCGGGTTTTCTCACTTCGCAGTTGGTTGAATTCGCGCATGCGGAACTCGCGGATAAGGAGGGCCGACTGTAGTTGTAAGCTTAACGTCAAGGATACACAAGTAGGCAGAGGGGGTGGCATGGCACTGATGGTAAAAATGAAATCAAATCCTTAGAAAATGGTGATATAGGATCAATAGACAATAGACAATAGGTGCAGAAGTAGACCATTCGGCCCCTCAAGTCTGCACCGCCATTCTGAGATCATGGCTGATCATTCACTATCAATACCCAGTCCCTGCCTTGTCCCCATATCCCTTGATTCCCCTATCCATCAGATATCTATCCAGCTCCTTCTTGAAAGCATCCAGAGAATTGGCCTCCACCGTCTTCCGAGGCAGTGCATTCCACACCTCCACAACTCTCTGGGAGAAGAAGCTCTTCCTCAACTCTGTTTTATATAACTGACCTCTTATTCTCAATCCATGCCCTCTGGTACTGGACTCTCCCAACATCTGGAACATATTTCCTGCCTCAATCCTATCAAATCCTTTAATTATCTTAAACGTTTCAATCAGATCCCCTCTCAATCTCCTCAATTCCAGCGTGTACAAGCCCAATCTCTCCAATCTCTCTGCGTAAGACAGCCCTGCCATCCCAGGAATCAACCTAGTGAATCTACGCTGCACTTCCTCAATTGCCAGAATGTCCTTCCTTAAACCTGGAGACCAAAACTGTACACAATATTCCAGGTGTGGTCTCACCAGGGCCCTGTACAAATGCAAAAGAACATCCTTGCTCTTGTATTCAATTCCCCTTGTAACAAAGGCCAACATTCCATTTGCCCTCTTCACTGCCTGTTGCACTTGCTCATTCACCTTCATTGACTGGTGAACTAGGACTCCTAGGTCTCTTTGCATTTCTCCCTTACCTAACTCGACACCGTTCAGACAATACTCTGCCCTCTTGTTCCAGCTTCCAAAGTGGATAACTTCACATTTATTCACATTGAATGACATCTGCCAAGTATCTGCCCACTCACTCAGCCTATCCAAGTCTCCCTGTATTCTCCTAATGTCCTCTTCGCATGTCACACTGCCACCCAGTTTAATATCGTCAGCAAACTTGCTGATATAGTTTTCAATGCCCTCATCTAAATCATTGACATAAATCGTAAAGAGCTGTGGTCCCAATACAGAGCCCTGTGGTACCCCACTAGTCACCTCCAGCCAGTCTGAGAAACACCCATTCACTGCTACCCTTTGCTTTCTATCTGCCAACCAGTTTTCTATCCATGTTGAAACCCTGCCCTCAATGCCATGAGCTCTGATTTTACTCACCAATCTCCTATGTGGCACCTTATCGAATGCCTTCTGAAAATCTAGGTACACAACATCTACTGGCTTACCCTCGTCGCTCTGATTTTACTCACCAATCTCCTATGTGGCACCTTATCGAATGCCTTCTGAAAATCTAGGTACACAACATCTACTGGCTTACCCTCGTCTAACATCCTTGTTACACCCTCAAAAAACTCCAACAGATTAGTCAAGCATGATTTGCCCTTGGTAAATCCATCGTAAGATTGTAAGATGTTGAATTATTGGGGGTAGAGCAAAGGAACTGGTAGGATGAAAAGAACCTGGTGGGAGTTTTATACAAACTTCCAAACAGCAGCCAGGATGTGGGCTACAAATTACAACAGGAAATAGGAAAAGCATGTCAAAACAGCAATGTTACAGTAGTCACAGGGATCACAATATGCAGCTAGATTGGGAAAATCAGGTTGCTGCTGGTTTTGGATCCCAGGAGGGAGAATTTAAAGAATACATATGAAATGAGGTTGTTAAGAGCAGTTTGTGGTTGAGTCTACTCGGGGATCAGCTATTCCAGATCAGAGTTGTGTAATGAATCGGATTTGATGAGGGAGCTTAAAGTAAAGGAATCCTTAATATGATAGAATTCACCTTGCAATTTGAGAGTGAGAAGCTAAAAATCACATGCATCAGTATTACAGTGGAGTAAAGGGAATTCCAGAGGCATAAGAGATATGCTGGACAAATCTGACTGGAAGGCAACAGTAACAAAGTTGACATCAGAGCAGCAATAGCTGGAGTTCCTGGGAGCAATTTGAAAGGCACAGGATAGATAACTCCTAAAGTGGTATTCTAATGACAGGATGACACAACTGTACCTGACAAGGGAAGTCAGAGCCAACATAAAAGCAAAAGAGAAAACATATAATAGAGCAAAAATAGTGGGAAGTTAGAGGATTGGGAAGCTTTTAAAAACCAACAGAAGGCAACTAAAAAAGCCATAAGGATGGAAAAGACTAAATATGAAGGTTATCTAGCCAATAATATCAATGGGGATATCAAAAACTTTTTCAGATATATAAAGAAATAAAAGCATGCAAGAGTAGATATCAGACCGCTGGAAAATGACACTAGAGAAGTAGTAATGCAGGACAAGGAAATGGCAGACAAACTGAATAAGTATTTTGCATCAGGCTTCACTGTGGAACACATAGCAGTATGCTGGAAGTTCGAGAGTGTTAGAGGATAGAAGTGAGTGCAATTGCTATTACGAGAGAGAAGGCACTTAAGAAACTGAAAGGTCTGAAGGTGGCTAAGTTACCTGGACTAGATGGACTACACCCCTGGGTTCTGAAAGAGGTATCTGAAGAGACTGTGGAGGCATGAGTAATGATCTTTTAAGCATCTCTAGATTCTCCAATGGTTCTGGAAAATTGCAAATGTCAGTCCTCTGTTCAAGAAAGGAGAGAGGCAGAAGAAAGGAAATTATAGGCCTGACCTCAGTGGTTAGGAGGATGCTGGAGTCAATTGTTAACGAAGAGGTTTCAGGGTACTTGGCAACAAAAAATAAAATGGGCCAAACTCAGCATGCTTTCTTCAAGGGAAAATCAAGCCTGACAAACCTATTGGAATTCTTTGAGGAAGTAACAAGCAGAATTGATAAAGGAGAATTGGTGGATGTTGTGTACTCGGATTTTTAAAATGCTTTTGACAAGGTGTCATACATAAGGCTGCTTAGTAAGATAAGAGCCTATGGTATTACAGGAAAGATAGTAGCATGGACAGAGCATTGCCTGTTTGGCAGGAGGCAAAAATTAGGAATAAAGTTAGCCTTTTCTGATTGGCTGCTGGTGGTGACTAGTGGTGCTCCACAGGGTTGGTGCTGGGATTGCTTCTTTTTACATTGTATGTCATTGATTTGGATGATGGAATTCATGGCTGTGGCCAAGTTTGTGGATGATACAAAGACAGGTGGAGGTTCAGGAAGTGAGGAAACAAGAAGGCTGCAGAAAGACTTAGATTGCAAGAATGAATAAACGCAGATGGAATATGGTGTAGGGAAGAGTACAGTCGTGCATTTTGATAGAAGGAATAAAAGTGTAGAATTTTTTCTGAACAGGGAGAATATTCAAAAATCCGAGGTGAAAAGGGACTTGGAAGACCGTGTGCAGGATTTTCTAAAGGTTAACTTGCAGGTTGAGTCGGTGATGAGGGAGGCAAATGTAATGCTGAGGCTTTAAAATGTACTGATGAGGCTTCATTTGGAGTATTGTGAGCAGTTTGGGGCCTCTTACCTAAAAAAGCATGTGCTAACATTGTGCTTACATTGGAGAGGGTTCAAAGAAGGCTAATCAAAATTATTCTAGGATTGAAATGCATTTAATGGTTCTGGGGTTATACTTGCTGGAATTTAGAAAAATGGATGGGGATCTCAATGAAACCTATTGAATACTGAAAGGCCTGAATAGAATGGATGTGGACAGGCTGTTTCCTGTAGTGGGAGAGCCTAGGATGAGTAGAACCCCGAGATAGAGGGGCATCCATTTAGAATGGAAATGAGGAGAAATTTTTTTTAGCCAGACGGTAAATCTTTGGAACTCATTGCCACAGGTTGCTGTGGAGGCCAGGTCAATGAGTGTACTTAAGGTGGAGATTGATAGGTTCTTGATTAGTCAACCATGAGGGGCTACGGGGAGAAGGTAGGAGAATTGGATTGACAGGGAAATGGATCAGCCATGTTCAAATGAGCAGATTCAGTGGGCCAAATGGTCTGTTCCAATGTCTTATGGTGGTATTATTATTATTACTATTATTATTATGCCAACCCCTCAACATCCTAAGAAATGGTGAAACAATCAAATGAAGGATCCATAATACTCTTTAACAAAATTACATCTATAATTAAGTTGTGTGAATCACTAACCTCAATCTCATTGTGTGTCATTTCAGAAGATTTTTTTATTTCTATGATTACAATAAAAATATTAAGTTGCAGTATAAAACAAATTCAGTTTGACTTTTGAATTAAACCTTCCATTTAATAAAATCAATCTATATCGAACTATACACAAAGTGGTCTCTTAAAATTTACTTGGTTTTGTTGTTATTTTAGGCCACTATGTATCAGATCTTCCACCATTGCCTTTGGTGACAAATGGTGACAAAATCAGTTGAAACATTTAGTTTTATAGATGACCTGTGTTACAGTTCTTTGTTCATCATATTATGTTATTTTTCCAGAAAAACCTTATACAGAAAAAGAAAGCATAAAAGGTAACACAAGCAGGAGGAAATCTGCAGATGCTGAACATATAAAAAACAATAATCATTAAGCTATTTTCTATAGTTGTGCATGTTAGAGCAAAAGGATTAAAATCAAACAAGTGTCATGTTCAAAGTTGAGACTTCATGAATCACACAATGGTACCAAATTTTTTAATAACATTCTGCTTCAAATTCAATCATTTT
The DNA here is from genome assembly GCF_030144855.1 of Hypanus sabinus. NCBI lineage: Eukaryota > Metazoa > Chordata > Chondrichthyes > Myliobatiformes > Dasyatidae > Hypanus > Hypanus sabinus. Next base: position 71,555,393 of record NC_082716.1, read on the forward strand.
GTGTAAAAGATTTTGCTCCCTATCCTACTGATCATATTATCGTAAATATTTAATGAATAGCCAAATTAATTCAATGTTTAAAATTGTGTGATATCATGTGGGTTTCCAATATTTTAAGTGAAATGGATTAGGGTTCTAAATTTATGAAATATATTCTACAATGAAAGATACAGAATTAACTAAGTCATTTTTGCAGCTTGCATCTGCTGAAACCAAATCTACAGCAAGAACAGTTGGGTTACTTAGTTATGCGCCTGACAATCTCCAAATAAACTACCATTAATAGACATAGTCACCATTATAGTCAAAGCAATTTATGACCATCACAGGAAATAACTGATCAAACATAGAAGGAACCAAGGAAATTATTACTGAACATTTAAAAATGTTTGCAAACTGAAGGAAATGCCAGCATGTTAATGAGTCTTTAAAGTTAAATTATCCATCTTATTCCAAATCCCTTTGTTTGGCTTTCAACAAGACTTATAAACCCAAATATCGAAAGAAACATTGACTTCATCAGATATGTATCCATCCTCATAGACTTAAAAATGTTCATGTTCAAGATTATTCTTGGAGTACAACTCATTCAACCTTTTAAAATGCTGATAAACCCGGAACTTCTCCCAACAGAACAACTTTGCTTAATAATGGATGAATATCAAAAATTCCTTAACGACCATTGACTTGTTACCCAAATCAACTCATCTATGGAGTTACAGCAACAGAACGAAGATAATATCAAGTGTAAGATAGAAAAGATCATTTGCACACACAAATTTATGCAATCAACTGATGTACTTGAGCACATGGTAAGCTTTAATTACATATCCTTGGATTTTGCAAGTTCTACAAAGATAAATTCGAATGACACAGATAATACAATTCCATGTACCCATCAATGGTCCCTTAACAGGTTATAACCCATCACCTACGAGTCTCTATCACTAGCCCTTCCCCATATTTGTTTAGATTTTTTTCTTCCCACCCATCCTCATCCCATCTCACTTCTACATATTGGCAATCTTCCCTAGTCTATACCCTCAGTCCTGATGCAGACTCTCAACATGAATCATTGACCACCCAGTTGTCTTGGGCTACCGAAATCTTCCAACAGTTTAATTTTTGCTCCAGATTCCAGTATCTGCAGTCTCATGTCTCCTGTTGACCTAAACAAATTAAAAATCTGAAACAAGTCAACGAGTGCATAAGTAGAGAAACAAATATCTTAGTTGTCACCAGGTGATGGAAAAGGTGGAGGCTGTTTTCTGAATTAACTTTTTTACGATTTATGTAATTGAAAGTGTACATAATGAAAGTCCTATTGATAATCTGCTAATCAGAGATAATTTCCAAATAAGAAGTGATTTGTAGGATACCCTTTGAGAAATAGGCTATGTTCATGAACTAGAGTGGTCTGATCCCAGAGTCTGACTTGAACAGGCAATTTTAGGGGTAAGTGACCTCTTTCAGCAAAAGGCAAAGGAATGACATCAGAGACATGTTTTACTTAGCACTTGGGAATTGTTGAAAGGGTGCATGGGGAGAGGATGTTTCCTATGGTGGGGGTATCCAGAATTATAGGACACAGTCTCAAAATTGAGGGGAGACCATTCAGAAAAGAGGTAAGGAGGATTTTTTTTTAGCCAGAGAGTAGTAAATCTGTGGAATGCTTTGCCACAGGCTGTGATGCAAGCCAAAGTTGTGCGTATATTTAAGGCAGAAGTTGATAGTTTCCTGATCAGTTAGGGCATTAAAAGATACGGCTAAAAGGCTGGTGTATGGGGTTGAGTGGAATCCGGGATCAGCCATAAAGGAATGGTGGAGCAGACTTGAAGAGCTGAATGGCCTGATTCTGTGTCTGCGTATTATAGTCCTACTTTGGGAGAAAGGTGGTACCACCTGTAGTCTTGGGCTAGAGCTATTGATAGGTAGACAGAGGATGGTCCAATGCATTGGAGCCAACAGAATCAAAGTATAACTGTGAAAAACCAATAAAGGAAAATAATAACGGTTGTTGGAGGTACCATAGAACACTACAGCACAGTACAGGCCCTTCAGCCCTCCATGTTGTGCCGACCCATATAATCCTTAATAAAAATTACTAAACCCACACTACCCCATAACCCTCTATTTTTCTCTCATCCATGTGCCTGTCCAAGAGGCTCTTAAATACCCCTGATGTTTTAGCCTCCACCATCATCCCTGGCAAGTCATTCCAGGCACTCACAACCCTCTGTGTAAAAAACTTACCCCTGATGTCTCCCCTAAACTTCCCTCCCTTAATTTTGTACATATGCCCTCTGGTGTTTGCTATTGGTGCCCTGCGAAACAGGTACTGACTATCCACCCTATCTATGCCTCTCAAAATCTTGTAGACCTCTAAGAAGTCCCCTTTCATTCTTCTACGCTCCAAAGAGAAAAGTCACAGCTCTGCTGTCCTTGCTTCATATAACATGTTCTCCAACGGTAGAATGATAATAACTCAGGAAACTAACAAGCAAGTTCTCTGGAAGGACAAACTATTGCAATGACTCCCAAGCCTTGGCAGAGAGATGGAGTCAGTCATTTGGAAATGTGTGATCCCCATTTTGGTGTAAATAAGAACAGTAATTTGGGTGAGTGCTATACTAAATGAACAACAGCACTTGGGAATTGTTGACCTGGGGGGCGGGGGGCATAATTTACATGGATATTTATGTTTAATATCCAAGTTGCTACAGTAAAGCTGCAAGTTTGAATTAGTTACAATTTGTGTGGTCATTTACCTTAACTGAAGGGTCCATTACACAATTTGAATTGAATTAAGTTGTAAATGTAGCAGTGTGCTACACGCAGCGCTGCAATAACGACACGGAGTCGGTGAGCTACAGTTACAAAAGAGGTTTATTCAAACTTTGCGGCCTTGCTTTAAAGCCTTCCTGATCCCACCCTCCCCGGGCGGGAATGCTGTAGGGGGCGCGTATTCACAGTCCCGTCCCGCGCATGGGCTTTTCCCCTTGCTGGTGAAGCAGGCTTGGCGCCCTCTTTGGGACCTGCCTCAATGCCGGCGCGCTTTGTGAGCTGGTTCGAGTGCGCTGGGAAGTGGGTCGGCACATAAAGACCTATAATTTTAAAACTAGCTGAGCTTGTCCTTAAAAACACAACATCCTCTCCTCAAACCATTTACAAATCAGGAAGTTGTGATCTGGCCGGTCACCAGAACATAAATATTGTCAGATTTGTCAATGAACCACCAAAACAGCAATAGGTATGCAGGGATGAAGGAAGTTACTGGAGGTTGTGGTGTCAGTTAAACTGTTTACAGTAATTCTTTGATTTATAACTTTCCATTTTGGGTATCCACCTTTTGACTGGTGAAACTTTTTTTTGCCCTATAACAAACAGCATGCCACTCTCTATCCATAAGAATACAAAATCAAAATATCCAACATGCATTTCCTTCTGTCTTGCCAATTTACAAAACTTCACTATTTTCCAAAAGGTTTACAGTCAATCTGGCAACTAAAAACTACTCCTGCTATAGATGGATAGAAGGTCTAGTTGGGGATCAGAGGACAGGTTACAGAGAATCGTTGAGCGCTTGGACCAGCTGGCCTCCCGTGTTCCATCATTTCTTTCAGCTTGCATCCCATACGTTAAAAACGCTACTTAGTTCCTTGCAGTACAAATACCCAACAGGAAAGGAAGAATGCATCTGCAACAATTAATCTTACCAAGTAAACTTGAATGAAATTGGGTATACATACATACACCTTAAAGTCATCTTAAGGAAGTTTCAGCACAAAATCTACTTTTGACAAGGCAGGCAAATCAAAATGAAGTTTTAAATTAGAACGCACACAATGGTGCATCTGCCATCTTGTTATCACAACTATTGAAGCGACTAAGTAATCACAAACCACACTATAATTTTATTCCAATTACATGATGGCCAGAAAAGCCCCAGAAAATAAGATGAAGCTAACTATCACATTCCCCTCTGGGCTTCATGGGGTCAAAAGGTCTCCACGATTATATATACTATAAATATCAGTTCAACTGATCCAAAAGTGACAATGTTCTGTTTGTTATTACCACCAGTATTAAGACACAATACAATTCAAAAATATTACAAATGGCCGTTTAATAATTCATCATAAACCTCGCAGTGTCTCTCTTTGAATCTCTGATGGGAAAAGAGGGGGTATGGATTTAACAAGGAAGTAGATACATTCTTCAAAGATCAGGAAAATACAGTCAAGGCACATCAGCCAAAAAAAACTCTGAATAGCAGGACAAGCTTGAGGGACTGGGAGGCTTATTCCTGATATTTCAGAATCAGGTTTATTATCACTGTTGTAAGGTACATGAAATTTGGTGTTTTGCAGCAGCAATACAGTGCAAAGAGAGTCAATACAAATTAGGAAATAAATAAATCATGCAAAAGAAAAAACAAAGTAGGGTTCCTGGACCATTCAGAAATCAGATGGTGAAGAAGCAGCTCCTAAATCATTGACTGGGTAGGCTCTTGTACCTCCTCTCTGATGATAGTAATGAGAAGATGGCATTTCATGGATAGTGAGAGTGCTTAGTGATGAACAACACTGTCTCAAGGTACCAGTCAGTGTTCTCCGCACCATATACGTGTAGGAATTTATAAGAGCGTTTGATGACGCACCAGATCTCCTCAAACTCTTAACAAAATAAAGCACTGGCATGCCTTGTTCATGACTCTATCAATGTGTTGGGACCAGAATAAATTCCCCAAAATCTTGACCCACAGGAACTTGAAGTTGCTCACCCTTTCCATCAGTGACCCTCCAATGCAAACTGGTGGATGTTCTTCTGACTTTCCCATCCTGAAGTCCACAATCAATTCCTTGGTCTTACTGACATTATGCATTGTTATTTCAATACCACTCAACCAGCTGATCTATCTTACTCTTGTATGGCTCCTAGAACAGAGCCGTGGGCTAAGCCTTCATTCTTAATGTGTGTCCATGTTGACCGTCAGTGAAGAGATGTTATGACTGATCCATACAGACCGTGGTCCCCTGGTGATGAAGTTCAGAGGGAGGTACAATGAACAAAGTTTAAAAGTGTGGTGATTTTCCAACATTAAGTCACTTTTTATTATCATTTCGACCTAACTGCTGGTACAGTACACAGTAAAAACGAGACAATGTTTTTCAGGAGCATGGTGCTACATGAAACAGTACAAAAACTACACTGAAATACCTAAGAACAACACAGAAAAAAACACTACAGACCTATGCAGGACTGCATAAAGTGCACAAAACAGTGCAGGCATTACAATAAATAATAAACAAGACAAAAGGCATGGTAGAGGGCAATAAGTTGGTGACAGTCCAGGCTCTGGGTATTGATGAGTCTGATAGCTTGAGGGAAGAAACTGTTACATAGTCTGGTCGTGAGAGCCCGAATGCTTCGGTGCCTTTTCCCAGATGACGGGAGGGAGAAGAGTTTGTATGAGGGGTGCGTGGGGTCCTTCATAATGCTGTTTGCTTTGCAGATGCAGCATGTAGTGTAAATGTCTGTAATGGCTGGAAGAGAGACCCCAATGATCTTCTCTGCCGACCTCACTATCCACTGCAGGGTCTTGCGATCCAAGATGGTTCAATTTCCAAACCAGGCAGTGATGCAGCTGCTCAGGATGCTCTCAGTATACAATCCCTGTAGAATGTGATGAGAATGGGGGATGGGAGATGGACTTTCCTCAGCCTTCGCAGAAAAGTAGAGACGCTGCTGGGCTTTCTTTGCTATGGAGCTGGTGTTGAGGGATCAAGTGAGATTCTCCACCAGGTGAACACCAAGAAATTTGGTGCTCTTAATGATCTCTACTGAGGAGCCGTCAATGTTCAGCAGGGAATGGTTGTTCCATGCCCTCCTGAAGTCAACAACTATCTCTTTTGTTTTGTTCAGATGCAGAGATAGGTTGTTGGCTCTGCACCAGTCCTAATTTTGTAAGATAACTTGCCACAGTGGACCGACTTTAAAGTCTTATTTTCAGGTCCAATTCTGCAATCTGTGCACCGGTCGAATTAGCTTTCAAAGGTTGTTATCGTTCCAGCCTCAACTGCTTCCTCTGGCAGCTGATTTACATGGATACCATCCTTCGTGTAAATAAAGCTACTCCATAAATTCCTCTTAAATCTTTCTCCCCTCACCTTAAACCTATGCCATCTTATTCTTGATTTCCCCAACTCTAGGGGAAAAGGCATTCACCCTAGCTATGCCCCTCAAGATTTTATATACCTCTTGGAAGATCACCTCTTAATCTCTTATACCAAGTAAGTCCTAGCCTATACAACCTCTCTCTATAACTCAGTCCCTCAAGTCCAGGCATTATCCTAATAAGTCTTTTCTGCACTCCTTTAAGTTCAACAACATCTTTCCTTATAGCAGGATGACCAAAATTGACCACAACATTTCAAGTACAGCCTCACCAGTTACTACACACCTGTACACTCGTACCATCATCTTCCAACTTCGGCACTCAGTCCCCTGCCTGATAAAAACCAGCATACCAAAAGTCTTCTTTACCACCGTCTGCCCATGAATCCACTTTCAATGAACCATGTAATTGTATTCCAAAGTTCCTCTGTTCTACAACACTTCTCAGGGCACTACTGTATACTGCAAAGGTCGGTGCATGGCCAAGTGGTTAAGGTGTTGATCTAGTGATCTGAAAGTTGCTAGTTCGAGCCTCAGCTACGGCAGTGTGTTGTGTCCTTGAGCAAGGCACTTAACCACACACTGCTCTGCGACGACACCAGTGCCAAGCTGTATCAGCCCTTGCCCTTCCTTTGAACAACATCAGTAGCATGGGCAACTGTCGGTCTCCCATACAACCCTGCCCAGGCCTGCGCCCTGGAAACTTTCCAAGGCGCAAATCCATGGTCCCTCGAAACTAACAGATGCCTATACATTATATCTAGATTTGACTTTCCAAGATGCATCACCTCATTCTTAGCCAAATTAATTCAATTTTCCATTCCTTAACCATTTATTTAACTGATCTAGATTGCCCCGTAATGTTTTAAAACTTTCTTCCTTGTCCGCCTATGTTTGTGTCATCTGTAAACTTATTAACCATGCCTGTACATTCTTAATCAAATCACTGACATGGATGACAAACAACAGTGGGCCCAACACCTACCCAAGGCACACCAGTCCAACAAAATTGTGTAACATCAAGCCAATTTTGTATCTAATAAGGCAGCTCTCTCTGAAATCTAATCTTCCAAATCAGCCTACTATGTGGAACCTCATCAAAGGCCCTACTGAGTTGTGGGTTAAATAACCGGCATTTTACAAGAACAGAATATGAGTGGGTTCATCACAAAATATATCTGATTAACATTCGTGTCATCATCCTAACAAACCTGTTCTTCCATCTAAAAACACATCAGTTATAATTCCATTTACCTAGAATCTTTCCAACAGTTAAACAACTCTACTATAGTTAAGTATCCTTCAAAATCCTTTCAAATCCACTTTGACTTAACTGTAAATTTGCACACGGCCAGCCTATGAATGTATGCTGACATCATCCACAGGTGACCAATTTCTACTTGGCCAATGGTGGTCAGAGTTTCCACTGCCAAGTCCTATCAATATTATATAAACTCTGACAGTAGAATCAAGTGCTGCATTTGCAGTTTCACACAATTTAAATTCCTCATTTTATAAGCAATTAAAGAAGAATTATAATATATGATGCAAGTCCTATGTGATAGATTATTACATGCCAGAACTATTGGTTCTTAAAATTTACAGAAATACAAGTTTTAATTTAGGATTTTAGCCAATAACTGTATAACTGCAAGGATGTTTCTGCAAATTATACCATGGTTCTCTCGCACAAGGTTAAAAAAAAATGTGGATGTTTGTTTTGTTTCTACAATGCAAAAAAAAAGGTTAGACCACTTTCTAATAAAATAAGTAGCTCAATAGACATAAGATTCAACAATGAACTCAATTCCAGATTATTCACCAGTATATACTTAAAAGATGAAAAAAGGACTTCACTGCTTTGACTTAATTGGCTTTTCTTCCATCAATTCCCAAACCGTGCCTCACTTACTCACTTCACCTCATTCCTGCATCACCACACTACCCTGCTACTCATGCTTCAGCTATAAATAAAAGTAAAAGTTTAAAAAAAAACTGTAAATCTGAAATGAAAAAATAATAATGGAAGAACTCAACTGGTCAGACAGCTTTTATGGGAAGAGAATTTAAAGTTATAAAGAGAGTGAAAGGAGGATGGCTTAGACAAAAAGATTATCTCCAATAGATTGTGGACAAGGTTGCAGAAGGAAATCTCCGTTTACAAGGCTGTCTGATTAATAGATTAGTAAGGAAAGTTGTGGAGAAATACAACACAGAAACAATATTTCTGAAAGGATTATTTGCAGATGAGAGCTGTAACTGAGAGTTGAAACTAAAAGGAACATGCTGGAAGTGCTACCAAAATCCTCATTTGGACACTAAAATAAGGGTAGTGAAAGTTGAAAGTTTACTTATGTTACATTTAAAATTATGTATCCAGAATTTTTGTTCTTCCACCTCTATACTTCACTTATGTTTGACTTGATGTCTAACAGATCATTTTATTCCTACTGCAATCCTGAAGACCATCTTTAAATTTATTCTTCACTTTTAAATGACTCGTTAACAGGGAAGGGCTGTTGCCTTTCCTTCTGAAAGCAAAGACATAAGCAGCATTGCCTGTAATAATGACATATAATTCCCAAACTACTGTGACACTGACTTTTCAGGTCATTCATGCTTTGCATTGTTATTCAACGTAATCTTGATGGTATTATATGATCCTACACCTTCCTACTCAAACAATCAGATAGTTTTCTCTTTTCATACCCACACTCATCCTTGGAATGGATCAAATTTCAGACTTAGTTCCTCATCTTCCTCATCAGCAAGTCAGAAAGAAATACTTGAAATCAAAGTTAATGTTTTCATTGTTATTGTCCTTTACTTTACCCTTTAATAGCTCCCTACCTAGATGACTGATTGTCTGCTAAATAATGTGCCATGGTAACAAAAACATCGTTTTATTTCAAACTTCACTCATTCAGCATTTCCTTCCAACTTCTTCACTACTACACTGAGCAGTTCTATGCATCCTCAAATATTCATCAGTAACTTCCAGCTTCATTTCCACCTTCCATGTGTATTTCACCTCTAAACGGATGAATTCATGTGTTCATAAGCAGTGAGTACCAGGTGACAATAATCATTTTTTTAAATCAGAAATAGCAGGCTGCATGGGAAAAATAGTTGTGTTCAATTGCTCAACAGGCAAATGGCTCACGTACAGAGATAATTGAACAGTATTTTGAAGCAAATAGAACAGCCCAAGAGAAAGAAATATCAATTTTGCTGAGTGCATTGGGTTTGATTTGGAGATTTACTGCTCCAACCAAACCAGCAGAAATGAGTTCTGCTGATATTGTGGAAGTAATGCGGAAACATCTAGAACTGAAACCATTGTTGATTGCAGAATGCTTTAGGTTTCATACACGGAATCGAAAGGAAGGGAAATCCTTTTCAGCATATGTGGCTGAATTGAAGAGATTTGAGCATTGTCAGTTCAGTAATGGGCTTAATTATGCAGAGAGATTGTTTAGTTTTTGGGATCTTACAAAAAAAATTAACAAAAACCGCACCTAACTGAAGCATGAGGTACTTTAAAACAGCAGCTACAATTGCTGCATCAATAGAAACAGCGGTGGGAGATACAATTGAGTTGCAGTCAGGAATGAAAGTGAGCATGATCAAAATTGCATTGTCTAAAAAGAAACTGGCCTGGCTGAACAAATTGTGTTACCATTGTGGCAGAGGGTTACATACACCAGATCAATGCAGGTTTAATGGTGAAACTTGCAGAAAATGCAACAAAGTAGGACACATACAAAAGAGCATATTGGGTAGACAAAAGTAAATGGACTGCACCTGGAAGAGAAAAGATAAAAGTCTAGTTAAAAGAGCATTAATCTGCATGCTATTGATGCAAAATCTGATAATGATGAGAGTGACACAGGACTAAATAGCCTTGATATTTACAATGTGAAAACTAATAGTAGATAAGCCAATCGGCTTACAACAGAAGTGAATGACAAATTAATTAAAATGTAATTCAACACTGGCTCAATTGTTTCAATTATTTCACAAAATAAGTTTGAACAGCATTTCAAAGATACTAAACTGAAGCCTCCAGTTATCCAACTAAAAATTTATACTGGAGAAAAGATCATTCTTGGGGGAATGACATTCATAACAGTGAAATACCACAACCAGCAAGCCACATTGGGCTTGCATGTGGTAAAACAGGAGGGCTGGCGTTCTGAGGTCGTGAGTGACAGACAACTACATCTTGAAAGGAGATCCATCCATAATTTATATGCCACATCCCTTGCAATTGAGACAACTGAAATCAAATAAAGAAAAGTACCTGATTTTGCCATAACCACTTCCATGCTGAAAACTAAGAACCATTGCGCAACAGAGAGCAGACAGGTGTTGATTCCAGTCTCTGTGACTCAGATTGGAAAGCATATTGGACCAAGGAAAGACCACGCTGCTCAGAGGAAGTGGGTAAGTCAATAAAACACTGGTCTGACTCCGACAGTTTTTGTTGGCAACATATCTGAGAAAGCTTCTGATATGCTAATCAGGCAGTTACTTGTGGCTTGGTTTTAAGCTGGAAGAGTTCAAGGAGCTACAGGAAAGTCACAAGCATATGGCTTTTCTGCGTATAAAGAACCAGAATTAATCTGTATACATTAAGGTTATTGCATGAACTTCAAGTGGAAGAGAAAAAGCTGCTTGTAAAAGTTGATACAAAGGTCAAAGTCCAGCAAGGTGAATGGAAGAACAAAAAGATATCAATAAAGATACAAAAACAGAGGATTTTTCAGATGATGTTGTGGATGAGGAAATCAAGAGGATATCAGATTGTAAAGGGAGAAATAGGATTGATGTGAGAATACTCTCTTGAACTAAATGGACCTTCCTAAGATCAAGGTGCACAAACTAGAAGAAAAAGGAGAAAGTGAAAAGCCAAGAAATGGAGAGGAAAGGTGTCCACAGCTGTCAGAACCACTTCTTGCAGTCTCAGAATCAACTCTTACAACCACCACGGTGGAAGCCCCAGAAACTGAGATTGTTTTCACAGTCACAAGTCTCACGGGCCAAGCAAAGTTACCTCCCATGTCAGGAATGACATTATCTCACAAGAGCAAGAAATCCTCCACAGTGATTAAATATTTAGGTCTGAATGGTACAACTTAGAAATTAACTATCCTGTGGATATCTATATAGTAGGTGTATTATACATTATACCGTCTTTATTTGAGATGCATTTTCTATTGAGTTAGAGTTTATAGCTAAGCAGGGCAGTGTTGTGTAGTTAATTTTTTAGTATTTGAGTAATATTTTAAATAAATTGATTGTGTTCTTGTTTGTTTAAATACTTTTTATTTGAATTATGTAATGTTCTGAAGTTACAAAACAATAATAATGAGATTTATAACTGTATTTTGGAGAAATATACAATCAATTTTAATTATAAAAACTTTAGCATGCTCAAAATAAACAAAAAGCACCATGTAATAAAGAAGAGGATATACACGTATACCAACATACAATATAAACACTCTACATCATACTCAAGGGTAAAGCTTACTCATGGGTACCGAAGTCTTTCAGTCTATTTTACAAGCTGTGTTGCAAATACTTTCAAGCCTATTTCCAAACAACCAGGTGACAGTTTCTTTCAAGAGGGAGACTGATGTTTTTTTAAAAATGCCACCATTTTAAAATTCAACTATGACAACCGAGGATAATAATTAACATCAGTTTATAATTACAATCTATATATTTCAATAATTTAACCAAAATACCACAAAATCTTTTAAAATGAGCAACGTGTCCTTTAAATTTCAATGTGGGAATTTCAGTTTAAGTAAACATATTTTCCGAATGTGCAATAACAGTGCATATGCAAAGAATAAGTTATCCACAATTCACCTTTCTAAACACTGCAATGGTTAAATTTTAGGATTTCCAAAAGAGAAACAATATTATTATTGATATTTAAATCCAAAATTCAAACAGAGGGAAGCTGAACAAACACCAGCAATCAATGCCAAAGGGATACATAAATCAATACTGTCACTCATTTTACAAGTCCAAAGCATAACTTTTCTAGTGCTCAAATGCTTTTTATCCCAAAAGATATCCCTGGTGTATTAAGCACAATATATTGTTTTGTTTGCAGCTTCACTATCTAGCACAGCATGGACGACTTTTATCTATTCTATATCCACAATTCATTAACTTACTTAATACCTTGGCAATAAATAAAAAGGTAGCTACATGGTCAATAGGCTTTGCAAAATAAGCTTCATGACAGAAAATATCATTGAAAGAGACATATTGTAAAATCTCTGCACCTACCTACTCAACAGTAAGTAAGAAAAACCCAATTTGTCAAGGGGAGAACTAAAACTCTGAGGAAACATTTTCTCATGTCTCTGATAGATTGTGCTCTGCTGAAATTCACATGGCATCCGGATTCAGATAATAAAACAACAATCCTTACAAACACATTTCAAATTGAGATAGCTCTATCATTCAGAATTATTGCAACTGATTTTGAAGGAAGAATGATGATGAGTTATCTCAATTGGAAATGAGTTCTCATTTGTAATTATTGAATTTGCTCTATTCAGCATAACCTTTCCAGAAAAATTCACTACACATGTTAATTTCTATCATATTGCCAAGTTGATGAGGCTTTATCTCTAACTGCAGTCAGCAAAATTTCTTGCACAGGAATGTTGTGCAATCAACAGAAATCTAACCATTAGCTTTACTCTAAAGAAAGAGGAAATATATGTTTGTTTTATGTAAACATTTTACAAAAAAAAACAAATCAACTTTGTAAAAAGGATACTTCTGAAGGAATCAATCTAGCTCCTTTAATCACTGATGGCAAATACTCTGAGCCACATTACATTTCAATAATCAGCCCTTAGACTTAGCATCTGAACATTAATTCCTCTCCTCTAGTCACAGACGAATTTTTACCACTATCCATACTTAAATTGCTCTAAATTTTATATTTCATCTTCCACTCATCGCTATTCAGCCAGCATTTTTGAGCATTTTGATCAACTGGAATTAAAACCAATAAGTAATACTCAAAAGCTATCTATGAAGAAAAATAGTTTCACACTTACATCATAGAACAGGAAGTCCTTAACTGTTTTAGACAATAAAAAAGTCAATATTGCAAAGCTCAATTGCTTATAATAAACACCATTTGCAACCAAATGATTAAATTAGAATACCTGCAATAACTTGCATTAATATTCTTTGCACATGGAAATGAAACACCATTGAACAATTACTTTACTGTTACTAGTTACTGTTATCTGATCCATCCAACATATTCAAATCAACAATTTCATCGCTATTGCCAGTATTGACACTGTTAATAGTAATTACATTCACTTTTGTACCTTCTCGAGCCCACTGCATTTTCCAGTTTCATTGCTTGGTTTACAAACCATTCACAAATGCTCCAATTCCAACACAACTATGAGATTCATACTTAGACAACATTACCAGAAAAGAAAAAGCACCACAGAAACATTGTATAGAATCCTCTTGGAAACATACATAGGCACAAGGGTTCTGTCCACAATACTGAACACTGCACTTCTGACAAATGACCTGAGTAACATCTTGATACTTCATCTGTTAGCTCTCGGGATCAAGTTACAATGTGTTCCATCCACAGTCTATTACTGCACACACCCACAAAAGGTGCCATTAAACAAACTGAACAAAATTATTGTTCTCATAAAACATACTGCCTGAATGCTAATTACAGCTTATGCTTGCTGAAAACTCACAGTAAGCAACAAGAAAACACTTTGTATGATTGTCTGCTCTTCTAAGGTTATTAAAATGAACATAATGCTAATGTTTATTTGATAAATACGCTTCAGATCAAAAAAGTAACTAATTGAAAATAGCACACAATTCAACATTTTACATTTGTTTTCCTTTGGAATGCCAAAATATCATACAATGTCTCAATATTCAAGCTAACACTAAGCTTCTGACTACTCCAAAATGCCTAACCAACTGTTCATTACATTGAAGCTTTTAAATATGTTGATACTGCAAGTCATTTCAAGCACAAAATAAGAATTATTGTCCTGTACTTTCTCTTCAAAAGTCTAACAGACAAAATTACATTTAGTCTCCACAAGTATAAGTTTCATGATAGATTCAAATAAATACAAAACTTGTTCTCTGTGCACAAAAGAGATTTTAATAAATTTAAATACTTGATTAACATAGTGTATGCCTGTGGAATAAAAGTAGAATGACAACTGAACAAATTATGGCAATATTCAAAGAATTTTAGACTTAGATGTAATACAATCAAACTTTCCAAATGTTTCAGAATGACAACCGACTCCTGATCCTGCTGTCGTCTTTGAGGAATATATTCAGCTGTCTAGTTTAGGAATTTTTCTCATGCCAAATACAAATCCTTAGTGGGAGATGCCCTTTAAAGGGCCAGTCTCATCACACATACCCAGTTCAAGCAGTACAAATTCTCATATGCATACTAAGGACACTTTTAAGATACGCAACAGAATTTGCTTGGGTGTTGCTTAAACTTTCGCATGATCCATTTACTTAAAAGATGCCAATATAACTATCAAATTACTTTTAAAAGTTCTTGTTAAAGTTGTTGTGGAGTCACATATGATCAGTTTTGTTAATTAAACAATAACTTATATTTTTCTTGTGCTAGACATTAAAAATTTAGTCAATATTGGTAACATGTATTTCATTGCATGCTGGTTTCTGAATTGCAGCTGTCACCAACAGAAATAAGGGTACAAGCTCAGACATGGTGCATATCTCCCTAAAATAGTACAGCAATAATTCTAAACAAGTTTTTGTATCCAGGAAGAAATAAATTCAAAAATCAGAGCAATTGTGTTTGTGGCTACAAAATGAAGCCAACTTTTAAACACAAGAGATTCTGCAGATGCTGGAAATGTTAAGCAACACACACAAAATGCTGGAGGAACGCAAGTGAGGCAACAGCTCATGAGTCTAATTGAGGTGGTCTTCTATAACCAGTACTTCAAGTGTGGCCTGCTCAACACTGGTGAGACTCAACATACAGATAAGGATACAGACTGAGGGATCACTTTGTCGAGCACCTTCGCTCCAACCACCACAAAAGATGGTATTTCCTGGTGACCATCCATTTCAATTTGACTTCCCATTCCCAGACTGAGATGTTGATTAACGATTACCTCCACTGCTATGATGAGGCTACAAATTCTGCTGCCTCCAACCTGATGACATGAACACCGATTTCTCTAACTTCCAATAATTCCTCCCTTTTCCTTTTCTTTTTTGTCCAGTACCTCATTCTGGTTCCCATCACCCCATTTCTTTTCTCTACATCTGCCCATCACC
The DNA here is from genome assembly GCF_030144855.1 of Hypanus sabinus. NCBI lineage: Eukaryota > Metazoa > Chordata > Chondrichthyes > Myliobatiformes > Dasyatidae > Hypanus > Hypanus sabinus. Next base: position 71,570,939 of record NC_082716.1, read on the forward strand.
TCCTTCTGGTGTCCCTGCTCCTTCCCCTTCTTCCACAGTCATTTCCTATCAGATTCCCTCTTTTTCAGCCCTTTGCTTCTTCTACCTATCACCTCCCAGCTACTTACTTCATTCCCCCTTTCCCCACCCACCCACCTGATTTCATCTATCAGCTGGCAGCTGGTATTCATTCCTCTCCCCCAACTTTCTTATTCTGCCTTTTGTCCACTTCCTTTCCAGTCCAAAATGTCAAATGTTTATTCCCCTTCATTGATGCTGCCTGACTTGCTGAATTCCTCCAGTATTTTGTGTGTGATGCTGATTATGCTTTGTTGAATATCAAAATCTAACTAAAATTAAATTGGCAGCACTCAGAAACTAAGAAATCAGTTTTATCTGTCATGTACTGGAACAGACTTTCTTAAACACTAGTTACAATGATGTTGTCAAAGGTTTTAGTTGGATGGTAATTCATCTTATTTTGAAGATACAACATATAATTCCAAAATAGTGCATCAAAGTCTAATTGCACAAATGAAAATAAAACACTCACTGATAGTTATTATTACTAAAACGTCTTAGTTTTACCTCAAGTCAAAAGAATTACAGCATGTATGCAGCACTTCATCTTTATTGTTAATTTCTTTGACCAAAACTGGGAGGCATTCAACTCTTCTCACCAATCCCCTTCCAGATGAAGCTGCAAATCACTTACAGTTCTTCCAATCTAGCATACCTCATTCACTGATCATAAAAGGTCTCCTGCGTATTGGAGGAACAAATGTAGATTGGATTCCCTTCAACTATCCGGTTCTTGAACTAACCTGCACAAACCTATCACAGCCTCAGCAACAGCAACATCATGACTACTTTGCAGTAGTTAAACTGCCTACCATGAGATATTTGCTTATACTTTAATGCACTTTTGTAACATCTTCATGCTATATTTGGGGGTAAGTAATGGATTCAGTGATCTAATGATTTGCATGGGCCAGACTGTTAATCCAGCTTTCACCGGATACCTATTTGAACAGTCCACAAAAACATTTACTGTTGTAAATAAACGTGAATCAGAATTCAAATTAACCAACTAGCTCATATACATTCTCCATTTAGAACAGTGGCCCAATTCATATGAATCAGAGTGCAAAAGATAGCTGTAGGGCAAATACCAATTACAGTGGATTCCAGTTAATTCAGACACATCGGGACCAGTACATTTTGCCCTAATAAGCGGCTGCCCCAATTAGCTAAAGTTTCATGGAAATAGTTAAAAGGCATAACGACGACAAACTATCATTTAGTTGATAGTTTACACATTCAAATACAGAACAAATTAGAATACTGCAAAGCTACTACAGTGTTATAAAACTGTGTTTTAGTTCCTAATAGTTATCAACAGAAGAGTTCGGCACTGCTATTTTGATTAACAAAATCAGCAGAGATCACCACCAACTACTGCAGATAATGGACTAACTCATTGCCTTCCTGCTTAAGGTTGAAATAAAAAAAAACAAATGATCAAAAAAAAATCACTCTTTTTAGAATTGGTGTCTGTTGGCCCAAATAAATAACATAACACAAGCACATAAACTGACTCTATTTGAAAACTGCTCACTTCATAACATCTAATGGTCAATTCTGAAATTTCAAAGCCTAAATGCTTGAAACTGTAGTGAGTAAAACAGTGCTGAATTATCTTCCTGCTTATTTCTCACTATCTGACAAAAATCACTGTATTTTGAACACAAATGCAAGCAACTGATGCTATTTAAAAACTCTTTGCTTTATAATCTAACAGCTATACAAGTGCGTGTGACTGATGCTAGTTAGAAACTGTTTGGCAATAGTCTCCTGTCCCAATTAGGCAGCATAATGTCTCAATAAAAAGGAATCATGGTAGTTTCTCAAATCATTTTTGTTCTTTAAAGAGTTGTCCCAAATAAATCGCTGCCTGATTAACCGATTAACCAGAATCCACTGCACATACAGTCCTTCAAGCTCAGGATGTTTGTGTTCCACCCTGAAATTTTTGCTAAGTCTGCCACCAGCATTTGACCTCTAGCATAACTGCACTTAAATGCTGCATTGCACAGGGATGGAAGTTGCAAATGCAGCCCATTCCCCGCAGTTCTATTTCAAACTGCTGTAAAAAGATAAGTACATTTCAGTCTCATGTTTCACGGCTGTATCACTACAGGAAATCTTCTGGACAGCACAGCAACTCACTGGGAAAGCAATTGTGCCAACATTAGAAGCTGTACTTCAATTAACTTCATGACGACTGTTGATCCTATTATTTTTAACCATACAATCCAGCATAGCACCTGCAATAACAATCCTCAAGTGGTAAGTTTTATCATATGCTTTGTCCAAAACAAAATTCCACATGCTACTCCTTTCCAGCAATTTTTTACAAAAGCTATTTGGAAACCCTGCCACTTTGCAAGCATTACCACTCTAAAAATACAAATCAGCTCATGGTAAAAGTATTCTTAACACCAAAGTAAGAAAACTTGGATTAGAATGGGCACAAGCAACAGAGGTTATTCAAGCAACAGCAGATACAGCAGGAATCTGGAGCAAAAAAAGTCGGCTAGAGGAATTCAATGGGTCAATTAGCATCTGTAGAGGCAATGTCTCATGCAATTAAACTGAATGCCAGGCAGAAATGAACATCCAATGCCGGAGGAACTCAAAAAGCCAGGCAGCATCTACAGGAAAGAGTACAGTCAGTGTTTTGAGCCAAGATCCTTCATCAGGATTGGAAAAAAAGATGAGGAATCAGTAAGAAAGCGGGGAGTGGGGAGGAAAAACTGCAAGGTGATAGGTGAAACCCGGGTTGGAGGCAGGGTGGGGGAGGGTGATGTAAAAAGCTGGGAAGATGATTGGTGAAAGAGATACAGGGCTGGAGAAGGGGAATTCTGATAGAAGAGGACACCTTCTCTTTCTTCCATGACTTTCTGTCCTTTCCTGTCAGATTCCCCCATCTTCAGCCCTTTATCTCTTTTTACCAATCAACTTCCCAGCTCTTTCACCCTTCCTCCCCACCTGGTTTCACCTACCACTTACTACCTTGTATTGCTTCCTTCCCTCCCCCCACCTTCTTACTCTGATTTCTCTTTTTCCCCCCCAGTTCTGATGAAGGGTCTCAGCCCAAAATGTTGACTATTAATAAAAATGATTGAAAGGCAGAACAGACTTGATGGCCAAATTCTTTTCCTATATCTTATGGACAGAAAGCCATGGAAGAAAGAAAGGGGGGAGGAGCACCAAAGGGAAATGATAAGCAGATAAAGAGATAAAGTGAGAGGGAAGTGGGAATGGTGAAGGCGAGGGAAGGGCGAAGCCATCAGGTTGGAGGCTACCCAGGTGGAATACAATGGGTTGCTCCTCCAACCCGAGTGTGGTCTCATTGTGACCAACAGTAGAGGAGGACATGGATAGACGTATCAGAATGGGAATGGGGAGTGGAATTAAAATGAGTGGCCACTGGGAGAACCTGCTTTTTATGGCAGACGAAGCATACATAGGTGCTTGGTGAAGTGGTCTCCCAATCTGCATCTGGTCTTAGCGACATACAGGAGATGACACTAGGTGCATCGGATATTGACTCACAAGTGAAGTGCCACCTCAGCTGGAAGGACTGTTTGGGGCCCTGAATTGCAGTGAGAAAGGAGGTGTAGGGGCAGGTGTAGCTCTTGATCTGTTTTCAAGGGTAAGTGCCAGGAGGGAGATCAGTGGAGACGGATGAATGGACAGAGGAAGGGAGTCGTGTAGGGAGCAATACCTGCAGAAAGCAGAAAATGCAGGGAGGGAAAGATGTCCTTGGTGGTAGGAACCTTCTGGAGATGGCAGATGTTATAGAGAACTATGTGTGGGATGCAGAGGCTGGTGGGGTGCTAGGTGAGGAGAAGAGAAACTCTATTCCTAGTGGGGTGGCGGGAGGATGGGGTGAGGCAAACCTGCGCAAAATGGAAGAGATGAGGTTGAGGGCAGTGCTGATGATGGAGGAGGAGGAAGGGAAGCCCATTTCCTTGAAGGAGGAGGACATCTCCTTAGTTCTGGAATGAAAAGCCTCATCCTGAGAAGAGATATGGGGGAGACAGAGGAATTGAGAAAAGGGAGTGATGTTTTTACAAGTAGCAGGGTGGGAAGAGGTATAGTCCAGGTAGCTGTGAGAGTCAATGGATTTATAATAGCGGTAGATAAGCTGTCTCCAGAGACAGAGGTCGAGAAGGGAGAGGAAGGTATCAGAAATGGATCAGAAATTGGAGGCAAAGTTGATGAAATCGACAAGCTCAGCTTGGGTGCAGTAAGCAGGATGCAAAAATAGTTGCTGAGTATCAATAATTGCAGACAAGTCTGATACTGAAAAAGAATTCACAACTTATGTTTCAATCATTAAAGTGATCATATTGAAATCTGAACCAAAGAATCAAAAAATTGTAACAATGCAAGAATGTTCACCAACACTCAACACTTAATACATTGCTGCTCTTAAAGTAGCAATGGCCACAGATATCACTTAAAACGTAAAGAATCTATTGTTAAACCTTTATCTTTAATGATATGACTTGTATCTCACTTTATTATTGATCATTTATAAACAGAAAATTCCAAATCTTAAAAGAACTTTGCTTCCTTGGATTGTACTAGCATATATTCTCAGTTTCATTCATGCAATTGAAACCTCCTAGCAGTTATATAGAGTATTGCCTTCACAGCAGCATCAGTGAAAATTCTGTTACTGCATATGACGCCAGATTCATGGGATGGGGGTGGGGGTTTGCATTTTTAGAAAAAAAGGCCTTAATTGCGACCTTTCATCCCATGAAACTGTAAGCATAAAGAAAAACAGGTTGAAAGAGAAAGAATGGTGCTGATTTATTCAGAAAAACACTATACTTAGTCTTGTTGGTCGAAACAACCATTGAACACACCAGCTGAAATTTACTGCTTCAAAATAAGATTATTGGAACCACTGCAAGGGCAAATGGAACCCTACTTCACCATCTCATCTACTGTATGTCCCAACAGTGCAGAAATGCTTCCATGCAACTATGATCTGGTTTTTTGTGACCACATCTTAAAATAGAAGATTGAAGCGCATAGTCTGCTGACTGGACTAAGTGGACTACTGGCTGTCTAAGATTCCAGAATTATGTCCAAGATGAAGGGCATAATGATCACAGAAACATTAAACAGGAAACAATCCTTTTTAGTTGGCAAGTAAACAATGGTGAATAAACCACATAGAACATTACTCTTATGTACATTTGGTCCATGATACTGTGCCGACTCTAACCTCCTCTAAAATCGAACTCTTCCCTCCCACATAGCCCTCTATTTTTCTTTCATCCATGAGCCTATCAAAGAACCTCTTAAATGCCCTTAATGCTGCCTCTACCACAACACTTGGCAGCACATTTCACACACCTACCACTCTGTAAAAACCTAACATCCCTCCTGTACATTCCTCTAAACAGCTTAAAATTATTACCCCTCATATTAAAAATACCCACCCTGGGAAAAGGTCTCTGGCTTGCTTTATCCATGCTTCCTGTACCCTTCTATCAAGCTACCCGTCACCCTCCTTCGCTCCAAAGAGGAAACCTCCAGCTCATTCTACCTAACCTCATAAGAAATGCTCTCTAATCCAGGAACATTCTTGGTAAATCTCCTCTGCATCCTCTCTAAAGTTTCTACATCTGTCCTACAATGAGGCAACAAGAACTGAGCACAATATTCCAAGTAGAGTCTAACCAGAGTTTCTCCCCTGTTACAAACCCCGTAACTGGGTATCTTACCAGCAAAGATAGGAGTATCCTCCCTACTTATATTAAACCTCTCCTTTCGGTCTGCCCCTTGAGCTCTTCGCTCTTGCCTTAACTTCTCCATGTCCAGCTCATGCTGCCTCTGTTTCTCCTTCTCCTTCTGGTTTTCAGCTGCTTCCAGCTGTTTTAACCTAATTTCATGCTCCCTCTTCGCCTCTAACTTCTTTAGCTGGAGCTCATACTCCCTTTTCCTCTGTTCCGCGTCCAGCCTCAATTTTTCCAACTCTAACTGAACCGTCCCACTAGCTGGTACCTTTTCAGGGGTAGGTTCCACTACCTCAGCCAAAAACACCTCCTTATTAACATAATACTGAGCTATGGCCCTCTGTATCTCCCACTTTTTCATTGACTTCACCTCTGTAAGTTTTAATCTTTTTGCAATATTTACCAAGTCTGACTTTGTGGCATCCTCTAGTCCCTCCGGATTCGGGTTTTTTGTAAATTCGTCTACGTCCATCTTTGCTGGTTTCCCGTCTGGTTACCCGCACAACCAGATCCAAGTCTGGACATAAAAACCCGATGCACTGGCCCTCCAATTTGGTATCAAATCTCGAGATGAGGCCCCAAGTTGTTACGAACCCCGTAACTGGGTATCTTACCAGCAAAGATAGGAGTATCCGTTGAATCTGATGATACTATTTTTAACAGTATTTATTAGTACAAATACACAAAAATAGTATCAATGCAAATATACAGATAATATACCACGTCAATACTAAACCTAAAAGTGCGGGTATAATAATAATCAATAAGAAATAAGCTCTATCATTGTCTAGAGGATAATGAATTGTCCAATGGAAATATAAAGTTCAGTTCATGCAGGCTGCGGTAGTTATTGATCACTGTGGAGGGAGGGGGGGGGAGGGAGAGAGGGGGAGAGGGGGAGAGGGGGAGAGGGGGAGAGGGGGAGAGGGGGAGAGGGGGAGGAGGGGGAGAGGGGGGGGAGGGGGGGAGGGGGAGGGGGAGGGGGAGGGGGAGGGGGAGGGGGAGGGGGAGGGAGAGGGGGAGGGGGAGGGGGAGGGAGAGGGAGAGGGAGAGGGAGAGGGAGAGGGAGAGGGAGAGGGAGAGGGAGAGGGAGAGGGAGAGGGAGAGGGAGAGGGAGAGGGAGAGGGAGGGAGAGAGAGAGAGAGAGAGAGAGAGAGAGAGAGACAGCTATTAACTTGCAGGCTTTCCTTTTACGATCTTGATCCGTCAATGCATTGTTGTTGTGGCCATTCACATATGACCCCTCCGTCCTTTAGCTAGACCGTTCCGTGGAGGACTCGTCACCTAGGCAAGGGTGGACACACACACAAGCCCCCACTGGTCTCGTAGCATCTCTCCTGGTGCGTCTGAGGGGTGTTCCCCAGACCCTACTTTTATCCCTACTCACGGGGTCTCAGGTGTCAATCAGGTTGGAATGATGCAATCCCTCAACCAGACCACTCTGGTTGCCCCCTGAGGGGTTTCAATGAATAGAACAGTACTCAATACACAATTCCTTCTTCAAGAGACAATAGCAGTAATCTCTCTCTTTGTCAATAGGAGACATTCCAACCTTTGTGTACCCCTGCGTTGTCTCTCTCTCTCATTTCCTGGGTATCAGACCCGAAATAATAGCAATTTTGTGATTCTCAAAAGGGGGGGGGGGGCGACTTTGCACCCTTCTGCCCATCAGAGTTGTTCCTCATTTGTAACACCTCCAAACTGAATTTGTCACACTTTTCCAGACTGAACTACATCTGCTACTTCTCAGCCCAGCTCTGCATCCTATCAAACTCCCATTGTAACCTATGATAATATTCTACACTATACAAAACACAACCAACCTTTTCTGTAAACTTAAAAGTCTATCCTTCCACTTTTTCATCCAAGTCATTCATAAAAATCACAAACAGCACAAGTCCCAGAACAGAGCCCTGTGGAAAACTACTGGTCACAGACCTCCAAGCCAAATATGCTCCACCTACTACAGTCAAGCAAATTCTGCATCGTCATTGTCACGTTTTCCTGGATCTTATACTTCCTGACTTTCTGAATGAACCTACCAAATAGAACCTTTTGAAATGCCATTCTAACAACCATATACAGCCCATCTTCTACTCTGCCTTCATTAATTTGTTTGACATTTCCTCAAAGAATTCAATTAGACTTGTGAGGCACAACCTGCCTCTCAGAAAGTCCCATTGACTATCTCTATTCAGACTATGCTTTTCCAAATACTCATAAGTTCTGTCTCTAAGAACCCTCTCTAAAAGTTGTCCACCACTAACAAAAGACTCACTAGTCTATAATTCCCAGATATCCAGACTACTTTACTTGAACAAAAGAATAACATTTGTCACCCTCCAGTCCTCTGACACTACTCATGTGGTCAGTGAGGACATAATATCCATCACTGAAGAGGCAGCAAACACTTCTCTTGTTTCCCGTAGTACCCTGGGATATAACCCATCCTGCCCTGGGAACTTAAGTATCCTAATATTTTTCATTATATTCAGTACATCCTCTTTCTTAATGCTGACATGTTCCAGCATATCAGCCTGCTCTATACTGATCTCTTATTTGTCAAGGGCCCTCTCACCAGTGAACACAGAAATATTCATTAAGGATCTTTCCTATCTTCTCCAACACGAGACATATATTTCCTCTTTTATCCCTGATCAGTCCTACCCTCACTCTTGTCATCCTCCTGTTTTTCACATATGTGTAGAATGCTTTTGGAGTTTTCCCTAAACTACTCACTAAGGCTTTCTCCTGACCCCTTCTACTTTCTTAAATCTAGGTTTAAACACCTTCCTGGCTACCTTGTGATGAACTAGAGCCCTGTCTGAACTTAAGTATGCTTCCTTCTTCCTCTCGACTATATGTTTCATATTTGTTGTCAACTGTGGTTCCTTCACTCTACCATCCTTTTCCTGCCTCAATGGAACAAACCTATCCAAAGCCCCATGTACCAGTAAGTGCTCCCTAAACAACATCAACATTTCTGTTGTGTATTTCCCTGAGTAGATCTGTCCTCAGATTAAACTCCTTAAATCCTGCCAAAGAGCATAATAATTGACTCTCTTCCAATGAAATAGGTTTTCACTATCCAGTCCTATCCCCGCTCAGGGCTAAAGAGATTCACTGACCCCCCCCTCCCCATTTCTCAAAACATTTTTGTGGGGGAGGGAGCTGCAAGGGTGCGAGGGGGAGTGGAAAACTGGAGGAAACCACGGCAACCAGGTTTCAGGCACTGCGGCTCAGAAAGGAAGTGGGAAAGACAACTGAAGTCGTGATAGGAGAATCCACAGTTGGAGCAGTAGATATGAGATTATGTGGACACAACAGAGACACCTAAATGGTATGTTTCCTCCCAGGTGCCAGGGTCAGGGACATCTCAGATTGGGTCCATGGCATTCTATAGGGAGAGGGTGAGCAGCCAAATGTCTTCGTACATATTGGCACCAATGACATAGGTCAGGGGTCAGCAACCTTTACCACTGAAAGAGCCACTTGGACCCGTTTCCCACAGAAAAGAAAACACTGGGAGCCGCAAAATCCGTTTGACATTTAAAATGAAATAACACTGCATACAACGTTTTTTTTTGCCTTTATGCTATGTATAAACAAACTATAATGTGTTGCATTTATGAAATTGATGAACTCCTGCAGAGAAAACGAAATTACATTTCTGCATGCAACAAAAACATTTTGAACTCCGAAAAAAAGACGTTGGGTTGAAAGTTACTTTTAAGTAAAATACTCAATGTCTATTTGAGTCCTTCTTGTATTTATGAAAAACGCCGAACTTAAATTTTCCGCCAGCAGCAAACCAAAAATAACATCAGCCAGCTGTCAGCCTGAAAAATAAAAGGACTATTTCACTGAACAATGAAAAAATATGAATATACATAAAATAATAGGCAATTAAAATATTTATCATACTTGGTTAATGGGATTTCTGCTCCTGGACCTCAGCGCACAGCGTCTGCACATCAGGGCTGTATGACGTCACCTTCATCTTTACACAGGATCGCAAGCTGTCATCTGTGAGGCGTGCGCGATGTTTGTTTTTAATAAAGTTCATGTTGGAGAACACCTGCTCACATACATATGTGGATCCAAAGATCGACAGGACTCCAAGCGCATACTTTTTCATGTTTACATAAATGTCGGGCACAGCATTCCATGTTTCAAACACAAGTTGGTCCGGATTTGGAAGGTTTTCAATATCACTCCATTTGTGATTCTGAGCAAGAACGGCCTTCTGACGGGCAACATCTTCAAGGTCTGCTGTCAAGCGTCTAAACTTGGACACCCATATGTCTTTGTCGGCTATGTCGGCCAGTTCCATCTCAAGATCAGGTTGACTCACACCTGCCAATGCAGTCGTATTCAGTAGGGAAGGATCGATGCTTAAGGGAGTGACCGGGAAGGATAATGTGTTTTTTTCCTCTCTGAACTCACAGAAGCGTTTCCCAAACGATGTTTGCATTGCGATGATTGCAGAATGTAAATACTCCGAAATTATCATGTCGTGACCTTGTTTGAACTCTCTCAAATTGGGGAAGTGAGACAAAGTGCCTTTCTGTAAATCTCTGGCAAGCACTGTCAACTTGCGCTCGAATGCCAAGACATCCTCCAACATGTGCAGGGCTGTGCGTCCTTTCCCCTGAAGAGCTGTGTTCAGCGTGTTCAGGTGCGCTGTCATGTCTACCATGAAGTGTAGCTTTTCCAGCCACTCTGGCTGTTCCAGCTCAGGAAAGTTGAGCCCTTTGCTGCCCAGGAAAGTTTTCACTTCTTCCAGACACGCGACAAAGCGTTTCAGCACCTCCCCTTTGGACAGCCACCGGACTTTGTTGTGCAGCAGGAGATCAGAATATGCGCTTTCCATCTCGTCCAGTAACAAACGGAATTGACGGTGATTTAAACTTTTTGCCATTATTTTATTGACAATCTGAATGACAACATCCATTACTTCTGTGCATTCCGGAGGAAATGTTTGAGCGCACAGTGCCTCTTGGTGCAAGATGCAGTGAAAAGTCAGCAGCTTTCTGTCCAGCGACTTCTGCAGTAAAGCCACAAATCCCTTGTGCGTTCCCGTCATATTCGGAGCCCCATCAGTAGCTACTGACACCAGATGGGTGGTCTTTATTCCTTTGGCTCTTAAACAATTCAAGACAGCCTCACAGATGTCCTCCCCCCGTGTTTGGTCTTTTAGAGGTATCAACTCAATCAGTTCTTCCTGAGGCCCGGCAGAGTTTACATACCGGCAGAACAACGCTATTTGTTCAATATCGCCTTTGTCTTTAGACTCGTCACAGGCAATCGAGTAGGCCACAGCTGAATTGATGTCTTTAATTTGCTGTCTTGTGATGTCTTCTGCCATTTTTATGGTTCTGTCTTTGACAGTCTTTGCAGAGAGGGGCATATCCCTGATTTTCTGCACAATTTCACTCTTGTTTTTAAAGTCCGTGAATAGATGTTCTGAAATCTTAATGAAAGATTCTTTTATATATTCACCATCTGTAAACTGCTTCCCGTGCCTGACTATTTCCTGAGCGGCAATATAACTGGCGTATGTCGTTGATTTTCCTGACTTCATCCATTTCTGGAAATGATTTTTGCTCAGATCAACCTTCCGCATCAGTTCCGAAACGGCTTTTTTTCTCTCATCTCCATCCGGATATTTTTGAGCAAAGGCTGCGTGTTTACTCTGGAAATGCCTTGCGACATTTGACTTTTTGTTGTTTGCTAGTTTCTCATTGCATATTAAGCATACCGGTAAACCAGTCTCGTCAACAGTGAAAGCAAATGAATCTGTCCACGTATCATTAAACGTTCTGTTTTCTTCAGTCACTTTTCTTTTTTTAGAATTCTCCATAGTTGGCTTACCTTGGATCGAAAAATTAAAGAAATCGCGCACTGGCGGGTGTCAGGTATTGGCAGTGGTGACGTATATTAATAGCGATAAAAACACGTTGCAGCGGTGTGTTCAGGCAGTCAGTAAACTGCAGTCGAATAACTTTATTCGAACTAAACAGCCTTGCTTCTAAGCCTCCCTCAACCCAGCCCCCATGGACGCAGATGCTGCAAAAGACACGTACTCACAAACCCCTGTAGGCAATCTCCCTTAGCCGGAATGCTGGCTAATTGAGAGCCGTTTCGGATGTGTCAGAAAATGTGTCGCCACACTTACATTGTACAAGATCACCATAATCTTCAAATTTAGAATTACATTTCAAAAGCTAACAAACTAACATAAAATACATTTTAATTAAATACTGACCAATTATTTCCCAAAGCCACAGGGAGCCGCAGCACAGAGGTGAAAGAGCCACAAATGGCTCGGGAGCCGCAGGTTGCCGACCCCCGACATAGGTAATAAAAGGGATGAGGTCCTGAAGACAGAATTTAGGGAGTTAGGTAGAAAGCCGAAAAGCTAGACTTCCGGGGCAGTAATCTCTGGAAACCACAGTAACCAGGTTTCTGGCATTGTGGCTCAGAAAGGAAGTGGGGAAGAAGACTGAAGTAGTGATAGGAGAATCCACAGTTGGAAGAATAGAGCAGGTGAGGGTAAGAATAGAATGGTTTGGCTGATGAATACATGGCTGAGGAGCTGGTGCAGGGTGCAGAGCTTAGAGCTTCAGATTTCTGTATTATTGGCATTTCTTCTGGGGAAGGTATGACCTGTACAAAAGGGTCAGATTACACCTGAACCTGAAGGAGACCAATATAATAACAGGCAGGTTTGCTGGAACTGTTGGAGAGGATTTAAATTAATTTGGCAGGGGGATGAGAACCTGAGTGATAGGGCTAAGGATGGAGCAGTTGATATACAAGCAGAGACAGTGTGCAGCGAGACTGTCAGGAAGCACAGGCAGATTATACAGCAAAATTATAGTCAGTGGGATGAGTTGCAGTGCAACAGGGGGACAAAAATCGAAAAAGAGTAACAGAAACAGAAGTGAAGGTGTAATATTTGAATACACACAGTAGACAGAATAAGGAGACTATCTTGTAGCGCAATTAGAGATTGACAGGTATGACATTGTGGGCATCATGGACACATGACTTAAAGATTACATTTGGGAGCTAACATTCCAGAATGGACACTGTTATCAAAAGGACAGACAGGTAGGCAGAGGGTGTGAATGGCCCTGTTGGTAAAGAAAACAGTGAAGTCAAATGCTTAGAAAGAAATAACATAGGGATTGGAAGAAGTACATCTTTGTGGGTAGAATTAAGAAACTGCAAGTATAAAAAGGCCCTGATGGGAGTTATATACAGATCTCCGAACAGAAGTCAGGAAGTGGGCTACAAATAACAGAAGGAGATAGAAAATGAATGCTACAAGGGCAATGTCATGGGGTATTTTAATATGAAGGTAGATTGGGGAATTCAGGTTGGTGCAGATTTTTGATTCCCAAGAGAAAGAATTTGTAGAATGTTTACAAGATGAATTTGTGGAGCAGCATGTGGTTGGGCCCACAAGGAGATCAGCTATTCTGGATTAAGTGTTGTGTAATGAATCAGATTTGATTATGGATCTTAAGGTAAAGGAACCCTAAGGAGGCAGTGATCATCATATGATAGAAATCACCCTCCAATTTGAGAGGGAGAATCTTTTCTTTCTTTCTAAATCTTTTTATTATTATTAGTAATATGGACAGAATACAAATGATACATTAATAAAGAAATTACAAACATACAAATTCCATTACAGATGAAAAAAAACATAAACAATAGTTACAATATAAATGAGTTTACCAAGACATAAACCATACAATATATGTATGAACATGGTAAGTCTAAATATTTCATAATATATGATATAAAAAAACAGAAAAAAGAAAGAAAAAAATAAAAAAAAATATAATGCAAAATTAGCTAATCTACTAATCTAATAATTAATAAAGAAGAAAAAAGAAGCAAAAAAAAAGAAAGAAAAAGAGAAAAAAAAACAGGGGGCTGTTTATAATATCTCACAAGAATAAATATTCATCAATGCCGTCACTTCCGGTCCTCTCAACATACACAAGCTAAAAGCTGGGAAATCAAATGAACTTGGAACAGGGTCATATTACTTCATATGAAAATGTTGAATAAATGGTCTCCATAACTTTTCAAATTTAATCTAAGTCTCAAAAACACCACTTCTAATTTTTTCTAAATTTAAACATAACATAGTTTGAGAGAACCAATTAAATACAGTGGGAGGATTAATTTCCTTCCAATTCAACAATATAGATCTTCTAGCCATCAGAGTTAGAAATGCAATCATTCGACAGGCAGAAGGAGATAAATGCAGTGAGTCTAACATTGGTAAACCAAAGATTGCGGTAATAGGATGAGGTTGTAAATCAATATTCAAAACTGCAGAAATAATATCAAAAATATCTTTCCAATATTTTTCCAAAAATGAACAAGACCAAAACATATGAGTTAAAGACACAATTTCAGATTGACTTCACAGATAGGACTAATATAAGAGTAAAAATGAGCTAATTTATCCTTGGACATATGGGCCCTATGTACGACCTTAAATTGTATTAATGAATGTTTGGCACATATCGATGATGTATTAACTAATTGAAGAATTCTATCCCAATTCTCACTAGAAATAATGTTAAGCTCTCTTTCCCAATCCTTTTTGGTCTTATAAAGGGGCTCTGAACATATCTTTATAATTATATTATAAAGTTTTGAAATAAGCCCTTTTTGAAAATGGTCTAATTCAAATAAACACTCCAAAATAGCTGAAGGCACAAAATTTGGAAACATAGGGAGTACGGAACTTAAAAAATGTCTAATCTGTAAATATCTAAAAAAATGAAATCTAGGCAAGTTATAATTTGTTGGATAATTGCTCAAAAGACATAAAACAATTGTCCAAAAATAAATCAGAAAATCTTAGTAATCCCTTAGTTTTCCAAGCCGAATAAGCTTGATCTATAATGGAAGGGTGGAAAAAACAATTAGATACAATAGGACTATTTAAAATGAGTCAATTGAGTCAATCCAAAAAATCTCCGAAATTGAAACCATATACGTAAAGTATGTTTAACTATCGGGTTGTCAATTCGTTTCGGCAATTTAGAAAGAGCAAAAGGGAGAGAAGTCCCTAAAATAGAACCCAGAGCATAAGCTGATACAGATTTAATTTCTAAACTCACCCAGCGAGGGCCGAAAGATCCACCCCAATCTTTCAACCAACATAACAAGTATCTAATATTAACTACCCAATAATAAAATCTGAAATTAGGTAATGCTAACCCGCCTTCCTTTTTTGTCTTCTGTAAATATATTTTACCTAACCTGGGATTTTTATTCTGCCATATATATGAGGAAATTTTTGAATCAACATTAGTAAAAAAAGATTTCGGAATAAAAATTGGTATCGCTTGAAAAATATATAAAAACTTAGGTAAAATAACCATCTTAATAGCATTAATCCTACCTATTAGGGATAAAGATAATGGTGACCACTTTGTAAATAAACCTTTAATCTGATCAATTAAGGGTAAAAAATTAAATCTAAATAAATCTTTATGGTTTTTTGTGATTTTGATCCCTAAATAAATAAAAGAATCATTAACTAATTTAAAAGGTATATTTCCATAAATTGGGACCTGTCTATTCAAAGGAAACAATTCACTTTTATTAAGATTTAACTTAAACCCAGAAAACTCACTAAATTGAGCCAATAATGATAAAACTGCTGGGATAGATTTCTCTGGGTTAGAAATGAATAGTAATAAATCACCTGCATACAAAGATAACCTATGAATGTCTGTCCCACAATTAATACCCAAAATATCCTGTGATTGTCTGATGGCAATTGCCAAAGGTTCTAAGGCAATGTTAAATAGTAATGGACTAAGAGGACATCCTTGTCTAGTGCCCCGAAATAGGCGAAAAAAGGGAGATCTTTGATTATTAGTAAACACTGAGGCTACTGGAGTATGATAAATCAATTTAATCCACGATATGAATATCAGACTAAAATTAAACTTCTCCAACACATTAAATAAGTAAGGCCATTCAACTCTATCAAATGCTTTCTCTGCATCTAATGAAATCAAGCGTTCTGAAGTGTCATGTGAGGGAGTATAAACAATATTCAATAATCTCCTAATGTTAAAAAAAGAATAGCGATTTTTAATAAAACCGGTTTGATCTTCTGAAATAATTTTGGGTAATACCTTCTCCAATCTAGATGCCAGTAACTTGGAAAAAATCTTGGAGTCTACATTCAATAAAGATATTGGCTATAGGATGCACAGTTAGTAGGATCTTTATCTTTCTTCAATATCAGAGAAATGGAAGCTCTATAAAAAGATTGTGGCAAATTCCCCAATCTAATGGCTTCCTCAAAAACCTTACCTAACCAAGGGGAGAGGGAGAATCTAAAGTCATATGTATCACTACCACAGTGGAGTACAGGTTTCCCCCACTGTTCGAAGGTAGAGCGTTCCTATAATGGCTCGTAAGCTGAAATGTCGTAAAGTGAAGAAGCAATTACCATTCATTTATATGGGAAAAATTTGTGAGCGTTCACAGACCCAAAAGATAACCTACCAACTCATGCCAAATAACACATAAAACCTAAAATAACAGTACAGATAGTCCCCGAGTTACGAACGTCCAACTTATGGACAACTTATACTTACAAACCGAGGAAGGAGAATGCCGTCCGCCATTTTAAATCAGATCGCGACACTGTCCGCCATTTTAAGTCATTGCAGTTGACACTGTGTTGAGTGTTTAACTTTGTATTTGGCTTAAATTTTTCTTAGTAAGTTTCACCCTGAACACCCCCCCCCCCCCCCACTCCGTTCTGATCGACTGGTTGCGCAGTGAAATCAGCACCGGGCTGGAGAACGGAGGTTCCTGAGTTCGATTTAGTGACAGACCGCTCCCATTCTGGGTTGATGTCAATCCAGTGACTCCCGTACCATCTGTGCCGGGTTGATGTCGAGCTCGCAACTCAACCTCGTAAAAAAAACATTGCCACCTCCAGTTTAAATCCCCACGTGGAATATTGTGGAGGATCAAATACCCAAACCCGGGGGGGGCGGAGTTTCAAGATGGCGATGTAGACATCTGCCTTTTAGGCGTTCTTCATTTTTTAAACTATAATCACCCTTTAATCAAATCTTTTCGTACTTAATTACATGGGTTGATATTTACGATTTACTTCTTTTCTAAAATAATACTTGATTTAATTTTTTCAAACTTAAAATGTCTGTATCTAAGAAATCATCTAAAGACCCTCTATCTCTTGATGCAATCTCTCGTTTTCTGGACACTAAACTTGCAAGTCTGGAAAATAGACTTACTGCGAAAATGTCTGAGCTTGAAGAAGTCGTTAGATCGTTTGATACCAAACTTCAATCGCAGGCAGCAGATATTGAACGGCATGAAGAAAAGTTTGCGACTCTTGACAAGTTAATTTGTGAAAAAATACGTACAATCGAAACATTGGAGGAGAAGGTACGGTCGACTGCTAAAATAGTGGAGCAGAATAAGTTTAAAATCACCGATCTTGAAAATCGATCTCGCAGACAGAACTTGCGTATTATCGGATTTCCCGAAAATGTTGAGTCTGGTGACTTAACTGAATATTTCTCTAACTTATTGTGGGAAATTTTTGGCGAGGACGCTTTGCGGGCTAAACCTACTATTGATCGTGCCCACAGAGTTTCGAGATTTTCGATCTCGAGAGACAAGCCACGAGCTGTGATTGTCCGTCTCCATTATCCTCGGGAGAAAGAGCTTTTAATTCAATTAGCTCGTCAGAAAGGTATGATTTCTCACAGAAGCAACAAGTTTCGTATTGTTGAAGATTATTCATTCGAGGTGATGAGGGCGAGAATCGCTTTTAAACCAGTGATGGCAGAGATTCATTCGATTGGACTTAAACAAGCTTTAAGATACCCAGCGAATCTCAGAATTACGTTGAGTGATGACAGTCAGCGCTTCTTTAATACTCCGGAAGAAGCGAAGAAATTCGTTGAAGAATATCGGTCTTCTTGTACAACTTGAACTATGTGTTATGTTGAAGAATTTTTGGAGAGAAGATGCCATTTCGTTTTAGGCTTTAACTTATGAAGCTGCGGTATAGCTTTTTACTTTGGTCTGTAGACCTGGTTTTTTTTTATTATCATGATTTACAAATGCTCTTTTAACTTTACTATAATGTCTTTTTTCTTAATTTTTTTCCCTCTGGATTGGATATACACGTTAAGACTTTGTAATAATGATTTATTTTTTAAGATGTAATTTCTTCTTCCCATAAGACTTTGCTTTCCATAAGCGTTTATTTGCTTGTATTTGAGAATGGGACGAATGTTTTGAATTTTTGGACCTTTTTTTTTATATATTGTAGTGGTTATTGAATCCTTTTTTAATCTTATTTTGATGACATTTTGTTTTAAAAATGTTTTTTAACAGACTGGTGAATTTACATTTATATTCTGTAATATGGTCTTTTCAAAATGTCGTTTCTTCTTCCCATAAGTCTGTTTTTGAAACGTCATTTTCTTATATTTGAATATGGAATTTTTTTTAAAGGCATATTACACTATTTTAAACTTCAATGTTTATCCTTTTTTATTAATGATCTTTTGCTTTTTTATATTATTTTTTCATTTTGATTGATATATATTCTTTCTTTTTACAACCCTGTATTTATATCTGGGTGTTATATAGTCTCTTTTTTCTTTCTTTTCATGGAGTTGCCATCTTGAAAATGGGGGTAATATTAGTATTAGTTTGTGCGCCTGCCGCTTGGCTTTTTTTCGTGGGGTTGGGGGAGGGGGTAGGGATCTTTTTTCACGCTTTTGCTTTTTATTTTTTTGCTTTTAGTTTATGGGTCGACTTTAAATTATTAATATTGTTGAGGTGTCATGTTCTCCGGTTGCTCCTGAATCATTTTTCCTTCTTCCTGAATTATGGGTTATGTGTCTTTTTAACCTTTTATGATATATACAATTAATATTGGCATGATGGATAAGTCTATTAACTTTATCTCTTGGAATACTAATGGTTTAAATCATCCGATTAAACGTAAAAAAATATTTAAAGTATTCCATAGACTAAATGCTAATATTATCTTTGCACAGGAGACCCATATTAGGAGGGAGGATAATCAATGCTTTTTTAGGTTCTGGAAGGGTCAACAATTTCACTCGAAATGTACCGCCAAAATTAGGGGTGTGTCTATTTTTATAGACCCCTCAATTTCGTTTACACATCATGAAATTATTTCTGATCCACAGGGCAGATTTTTGTTGATAACTGGTTCACTTTTTAATCGAAAAGTGGTTCTAGTTAATATTTATGCTCCAAACTTTAACTGCCCTGAATTTTTTAAACGTTTATTTACTTCCCTTCCTAATCTAAATGAATATATGTTGATAATGGGTGGAGATTTCAATTGTTGGCTGAATCCTTTGATGGATAGATCTAAACCTATTCGAATTCTTCCAAATAGATCAGCCTTACTTATTAATTCCTTTATGGTTGATTCCGGAATTACTGAAATATGGCAGTTTTTGAACCCTAAAGATAAAGAATTTTCATTTTTTTCACATGTATATCACAGTTATTCTAGAATTGATTATTTCCTTATTGATCATCGTTTATTAACAGATGTTACTGATTGTACATATGATTCTATTGCCATTTCGGATCATGCACCTTTGAAGTTATTTATCAAGATTTCGGACTCTTCCAATAATACTAGATCTTGGAGACTTAACGCTACTTTGCTTCAAGTTCCAGAATTTATCACCTTCATAAAACAGCAAATTGACTTGTTTTTCTCAACAAACTATACTGAAGAGATTGACAGAGGAATACTTTGGGACTCTTTTAAGGCTTTTATCCGTGGACAAATTATCTCATATTCCGTTGGTAAAAGAAAACAAAGATATTTAGATATTGCTTTATTAGTGGATAAAATTAAAGAAATTGATAAGATTTATTCCGTGACTCCTACCAAAGAACTTTATAAGAAGAGAGTTGAGCTTCAAATGGAGCATAGCTTATTATTATCTTCTTCAATTGAGAATCAATTAATTAGGACCAGGGCTCAATTTTATATTCATAGTGATCGAACTGGTAAATTGTTAGCTAACCAATTAAAAGCTATTTCGACTAAGCGACAAATTATTAAAATTCATAAACAAGATGGTAATCTGACTACTGATCATAAAGAAATCAATAACACTTTCCAAGATTTTTATAAATCTTTATATCAATCAGAACTTGATGGCGATCTGTCCATGATGGATAATTTTTTTAACAATTTGAATATTCCCAAACTGACAGATGAAGATCGTAGCTTGTTCGATGCTCCTATTTCTATGGCCAAAATAGGACAGGCTATCTCATCAATGAATTCAGGGAAAGCTCCTGGTCCTGATGGTTATATTATAGAATTTTTTAAAACTTTTTCTTCTTTGCTTTCCCCTTGGTTATGTGAAATCTTTAATGATGCATTTGCTAAGAAGAGATTACCCCAGTCTTTTTATGAAGCTACTATCTCTCTAATTCTTAAAAAAGATAAGGATCCTACGTTATGTGCATCTTATCGCCCTATATCGCTATTAAATGTAGACTCTAAGATTCTTACAAAAATTTTAGCTATTAGGTTAGAAAAGTTACTATCACAGATTATTTCAGAAGACCAAACTGGTTTTATTAGGAATCGGTATTCCTTTTTTAATGTTAAAAAATTTATTAATATAATTTATACTTCATCACCCACAACCCCAGAATGTGTTATTTCACTAGATGCTGAAAAAGCTTTTGATAGAGTTGAATGGACATACTTATTTAATGCTTTGAGAAATTTTAATTTTAGTCCTAATTTTATATCATGGATTAAATTAATATATTATAAACCTGTTGCTTCTGTTCTTACAAATAATTACAGATCCTCTTTTTTTCAATTATCTCGTGGTACGAGACAAGGTTGTCCCTTAAGTCCTTTATTATTTAATATCGCATTAGAACCTTTAGCCATTGCTATTCGTGAATCTCCTAATATTTTTGGTATTACCCGTAATGAGTAGTTATACAAGTTATCACTTTATGCTGATGACTTGTTGTTATATATTTCTGATCCTGACAGGTCTATTCCCGCTATTTTATCCTTGTTGGCTCAATTTGGTAGTTTTTCTGGTTATAAACTAAACTTGGATAAGAGTGAATTATTCCCTTTAAACGCGCAAACTTTATTGAATGACAGGATACCATTTAAAGTTGTTACTGATAACTTTATCTATTTAGGTATAAAAATTACCAAGAAATATAAAGATTTATTTAGACTGAATTTTTTACCTATGCTTCATCGAATTCAACAACTTACTACAAGATGGTC
The DNA here is from genome assembly GCF_030144855.1 of Hypanus sabinus. Lineage (NCBI taxonomy): Eukaryota > Metazoa > Chordata > Chondrichthyes > Myliobatiformes > Dasyatidae > Hypanus > Hypanus sabinus. The sequence goes on from NC_082716.1 coordinate 71,592,110, forward strand.
TCCCTTATCCTTATCATTAGTTGGTCGGATTAATGCTATTAAAATGATGATTTTACCGAAATTTTTATATTTATTTCAAGCCTTACCAATTTTTATTCCTAAATCTTTTTTTGATAACATTGATTCAAAAATTTCCTCATTTGTGTGGCAAAATAAAAACCCCAGGTTAAGTAAAAGGCAATTACAAAAATCTAAAATGATGGTGGTTTAGCTTTACCTAACTTTAGATTTTATGATTGGGCGAATAATATTCGTAACTTAATAAATTGGAAATTAGATTTGGATTCACCATTGTGCCCACAGTGGGTAAATTTAGAATGTAATGATGCACACGGATATTCTCTATTCTCCGTTCTTGGTTCTTCTCTTCCTGCTGATTTAGTTAAATTCAATAAACAGATAACCAACCCTATTGTCAAACATACATTACGAATTTGGTTTCAATTTCGTAAGTTTTTTACTCTGAAAAACTTTGTTCTTGATAGCCCTATCTTAACTTCTTTTTTAAACCTTCTTTGTCAGATCAAGCTTTTAGCATATGGAAAAGGAAAGGTATAAAATGTTTTCATGATCTTTTTTTTGAAGGTAGTTTGATGTCTTTCGATCAACTTTCCAACAAATTTAAGTTACCTAAATCTAATTTTTTTAGATATCTACAAATCAGAAATTTTTTACATAAAGTTCTACCATCCTTCCCTAATTCAACTTTGATAGATTCTTCAGATTTGATTTTTACCTTAAATCCTTGTCAGAAGGGATTAGTGGCTCTTATTTATAATATGATTATGAAGATACAACCAGAAATATCAGGTAGAATTAAACAAGAATGGGAAAAAGAACTTCAATATAATATATCAACAGAAAAATGGGAAAAAATTTTACAAATGGTTAATTCTTCTATATGTGCTAAACATGCTTTAATACAATTTAAAGTTGTACATAGAGCTCATATGTCTAAAGATAAGCTTGCTCGATTCTATTCTCATATTAACCCTCAATGTGACAGATGTCATTCAGATGTGGCTTCATTGACCCACATACTGTGGTCATGTCCCACCTTATATAGCTATTGGAAGGACATATTTGCTACCATTTCCTCAATTTGGAATATTGATTTACAACCTCATTTTATTACTGCAATTTTTGGTATACCAAATGAGGATGGTAATCGGTTTTCCCCTTCAATTAGACGAATGATTGCCTTTGTAACATTAATGGCCAGAAGGTCTATATTACAAAATTGGAAAGAAGTAAATCCTCCTACCACGTTTCAGTGGTTCTCTCAAACTACTTCTTATCTGAGCTTAGAAAAAATTAGAAGCACTATTTTTGACTCATCAATTAAATTTGAAGAAACTTGGGGACCGTTCATTCGACACTTTCATATGAATTAATTTGGCCTCTTCCAGACCTTCTCTCTGTTTATTCTTGTTCTGGTATGGAGTTCCAGAGTTTTTGACACTATCATATACATATAAACTGTTATTATTGCCCATGTTAGTTTAGTTTAGTTTTTTTTTCAATATATATATTTTTTGTATTTTTTAATTTTTTTTTCTTTTGATGATTATTCTTAATTTTTTTCATGTATAATTATTATAGACTTGATTGATTAATGTACTATTTTTTTGTTGATGCTTTAATAGGATATTGTTATCTTATTATTAATTCAACTTCAAGTCTAGTGCACTTATAACCTATTCATTATTATGTTATGTTTTTTTATATATGAAATTCAATAAAAAGATTGAAAAAGAAAGAAAATACCCAAACCCGGCACAGCCCCCACTTGTCCCATTTAACCTGTCTCTGTGCGATGGACTTTCGGACCCAGGGAATTCAGTGCAGTGGTCCTTAGGACCCAGTGTCCCTTGGGAGCCAGTGGAGGTCGGGACCCACCGCCTGCAGTGTTTCTGTTCCATTGACAGAAAGCGATTGCGATTGAAAATAAAGTGGAAATAATAGTGTTTGGAAAGAGGTGAAACGCCATCGGTCAATGGAAAAGCGTTAGGCTACAGTCGGTCAACGACTGGAACAATTTTAAAGGATAACAGATAACGTGGGAATAATTGAGCATGTGAAAGGATCTGCCCAGATGAAAGCTACAATTATTACTAAGCAACACAGTGGTTTAATTATTGGAATACGTATGTTTCTTAAGTGTTTTATATGCATAGAAAGGTAAAATATATACTATATACTAAGACAAACGTTTGACTAACTGACGCTAAATAATACCGGATGTACTTGTTCCGACTTAGGTACAAATCCAACTTAAAGATGGACTCAGGAACAGAACTCATACATAACCCGGGGACTGCCTGTAACATATAGTAAAAGCAGGAATGATCTGATAAATACACATCCTATATAAAGTAGCAATACTCTTCTGCAATTATTACCGCACTGTCCACCATACCGAAAATCTCACGCAAGCACCCTCGGCAGCACTCGCGGCAAAAACACTCAGCACAAGCACTCTTGGCAGAAACACACGGCGCAAGCGCTCTCGGCAGAAGCACTCTTTCCAGTAACCTTTAAGCTATGAAGCTGCCAAATCATACCAAATAACACATAAAAATACACAGCCTATATAAAGTAAAAATAATGTATGTACAGTGTAGTATCACTTATTGGAATCGGGAAGACAGTGAGCACACCGATGATGGTGTTAGGCTGAGTCATCAGAGGTTGGGTGGTGGGACACTGGGGTGTCATCTCATCATCGTCGGTTTCCATCAGGGCAGGCAGGTCATCTTCTTCTATGTCTACCTGCCTCAATGTCGAAGGTCAAGGTTTGCCGTCTGCTGTAGCTGATGTGGAAGGCTTGAAAAATGACAGTATGCTTGACTGCTTAGCCTCGCGCATTTTTCTATCATAAAGTTCTTTGTAAGCACTCAAACCATCCTACAAATATGCCCTAAACCTACATACCCTTTCAAAATTAAAGTCATACTTTTCTGCAATCATTGCAGTGTTGTCAATCGCAGCGAAAATCTCACGCAATTGCTTCACGTTCAGTTCCTGGACGACTTCACTGCATTCGGCTTCAATTGTTATCCTTTCCTCTTCGTCGGCTCTTCATCTGTCAGTTCTTGGTCATGGGATGCCAAAACCTCTTCAACATCATCTTCATCAACTTCCACAGACCCTTAGCCAAACTCACTATGTTCTTACTTTGCTCACCACGATCTAATCGCTTTATGTCTAGTTTACACTAAGTCTAACACCCTTACACGCCCTTTTAGGCTTTTCTAATACCTTAGAGCTCATCTTGCTAATGGATGCACAAAATAAATCAACATAAAACACAGATGCTCACAGGCACATATTTAAGCAATGCCAGCTAGAATACAGTTCCAGGGGAGGAGCTTGGCTGCCTTTTTCCGCGCACTGCCTTTTTTCGTAACAGTGAAAACACCTTCTGTTAGCAAAAACAGGTAATTAATATGGGTCTTTCATAACAGCGAGGTGTCGTAAAGCAAATGTTCAAAAAATGGCCGAAATCTGTATAGGGAACCGCAGAGGCACAAGAGGCTCTAGTCAAAGTTGACTGGAAGAGGACACTAGCAGGGATAATGACAAAACAACAATGGCTGAAGAATCTGGGAGAAATTCATTAAGTGGCAAGATAGATAAATCCCAAAGAAGTATTCTCAAGGCAGGAGACACAACCATGCCTGACAAGTAAGTCAAAGCCAACACAAAAGCAAAAGAGAGGGCATATAATAGAGCAAAAAAAAAGTGGGATTTTAAAGGATTGGAAAGCTTTTAAAAACCAACAGAAAGCAACTAAAAAAGCCATACAGAGGGAAAAGATGAAATATGCATGTAAGCTAACCAATAACATCAAAGAGGATACCGTAAGTTTTTTTTCCCCCATATATAAAGAGTAAGAGAGAAGCAAGAGTAGATAGCAGATCACTGGAAAACCACACTGGAAATGGAATAATGGGGGACAAAGAAATGATGGACAAGTTGAATAAGTATTTTACATCAGTCTTCACTAGCAAGAGTGTCAGGGCATAGAAGTGAGTCCACTTGCTATTAGGGAGAAGGTGCTTGGGAAACTGAAAGGTCTTAAGGTAGGTAAGTCACCTGGGCCAGATGCACTACACCTCAGGGTTCTGAAAGAGACTGTCCAGACATTAGTGAAGTTCCTTCAAGAACCACTATAATATCTCATAAAAATAAGTATTCATCAATTTTTTTCTCTCTCTTTTTTTTGCTTCTTTTTTCTTCTATATATTAGTTATTAGATTAGATTAGCTAGTTTTGCATTATATATATATTTTTTTCTTTCTTTTTTTCTGTTTTCTTTATATCATATATTATGAAATATTTAGACTTACCATGTTCATACATATATTTTATGGCTTATGTCTTGGTAAACTCATTTATATTGTAACTATTATGTATGTTTTTTTTATATGTAATGGAATTTGTATGTTGGTAATTTCTTTATCAATATATCATTTGTATTCTGTCCATATTACTAATATTAATAAAAAGAGAAAGAAAGAAAGAAAGAAAGAAAGAAAGAAAGAAAGAAAGAAAGAAAGAAAGAAAGAAAGAAAGAAAGAAAGAAAGAAAGAAAGAAAGAAAGAAAGAAAGAAAGAAAGAAAGAAAGAAAGAAAGAAAGAAAGAAAGAAAGAAAGAAAGAAAGAAAGAAAGAAAGAAAGAAAGAAAGAAAGAAAGAAAGAAAGAAAGAAAGAAAGAACGAACGAACAAGGTGCCACACACAAGGCTGTTTACTAAGCTACAAGCCCATGGTATGACAGGAGAGATTCTAGAGTGGATAAAGCAGTGGCTGATTGGCAGGAGGCAAAGAGTGGGAATGAAGCGAGCCAATTTTTGGTTGGCTGCTGGTGACTAGTGATGTTCCACAAAGATCTGTGTTGGGACCGATTTTCCTTCTTGAAGTGAATTAATTCCGATTTTCCTTCTTGAAGTGATTTTTGCAATTTTCCAGTCTTTCAGAACCATTCCAGAACCTAGTGATTCTTGAAAGGTCTTTACGAATGCCTCCATGATCTCTTCAACCATCTCTTTCAGAACCCTGGGATATACACCATCTGATCCAGATGACTTATCTACCTTCAGATCTTTCAGTTTCCAAAGAATCCTCTCTTTTGTCATGGTAACTTCACAAACTTTGTCACCCGACACCTGGAACTTGCACCATACTGCTAGTGTCTTCCACAGTGAACAATGGTGTAAACTACTTATTCAGTTCATCCGCCATTTCATTGTCCTCCTATTACAACCTCTCCAGCATCAATTTTTTTTAGCCAGTGGGTTGTAAATCAGTGGAATCAGTTACCACAGGCTGTAGTGGAGACCAGGTCATTGGGTACATTTAAACTGGAGGCTGACAGATTCACATTAAGTCTGGGATGAAAGGTTAAGAGAGGAAGGCAGGAGAAAGGAGTTGAGAGGAAAATGGATCAGCCATGATTAAGTGGCGAAAGAGACTAAATGGACTGAATGACCAAATTCTCTTATGTTTTATAGTCTTGCAGTCTCAATCAAAGGTTTTGTACAAGAACAGAAAAGATAACTTTATGTAATTGATTAATGTTTTTGAAATATAGTCTTTGCTGTTAAGTAAGAAACACAGCAACCTATTTGCCAATAACAAACTCCTCAATCAACAAGGCAATAATGATCAGATGCAACTTTGGTAATTGAGCATCAATTCCATGCCTTTTTGCTACTGTGCCTTGCTATCTTTGACATGTGCAACATATTTATATCTGGAATGTCAGATACACTTTAGTGATTTAAAGCATTGAAACTTCAACAGTGGTTCAGAAGAAAGAGTTCCAAATTCCATTTGTAAACAGGATATGAATACAGATGCAAGAGTTGTCATATACCTCAAATTAAAAATACTAGCTTTCGCTGCCTGCTACATCAATAAAGTAGGTTTGAGAATATTTCTGCTTCTAAGACAAGTTACACCCAGAGGTCCTTTATTTTTTCTCTCAGTACAGCAGAATCCCAGTAGTTACCCACACACTTTAAACAACAGCAGAATGAAGGACTGCTCTGAGCATTTAAAATTCAGAATCCAAACCCTGCACAAAGTAACTGACACTTTAGATTTGCAATCAAGGATACTGCAAATACACAAAGCTATCCAGATTGTCGTCAATCAACATAACATGAATGTGCATCATATGAGCACAAGGTTCCAATAAAGGATGTGTTTCATTTAACAACATGAAAACATCTTATTATCCTGTGGCAGCTTATTGTTGAAAACACGTGAGGTGAGTGAAGAAACGTAGGATTTGACAAAGATTACAGTTTCCAGACCACACTCGTTTTTGTTTTATATGTTTGTTTACAGAATCTTTGAGCTACTAGCAAGATGAGCTTTTATTGCCCATTTCTTAATGCCCTTAGTGGTGAGCCACATTCTAGAACCCTGCAATGCTTCTAGTAAAGGTCTACCCATAGTCATCAGGCAGGCAGCTCCAGGATTCAGAACTATGACAATAAAGGACACATGACATATTTCCAAGTCAGGATGACGTGTGACTTGGAGGGGAACTATTGATGCTCCGTGTCTTGCTAAACAGTAACAAAAGCGCTTATACACACAGATGACTTACATATGCCAATGTAACAAATACACAAAAACATCAGAATGAAAGAAATAAGCAGAGTAGACCATCTGGCCCATCAAGCCTGCTCCACCATTCCATAAAATCATTGCTGATCCGGCCATGGTCTCAGCTCCACCGACCAGTCTTTTCCCCATAACCGCTAATTCCACTACAATGCAAATATCTATCTAATATATTTAATGAGATAGCCTCTATTGTTTCCTGGGCAGAGAATTCCACAAGTTCACTAACCTCTGTGAAAAGCAGTTCCTCCTCATCTCAGTCCTAAATCATCGCCCTGAATCTTGTCACCTAGTTCTAGTCTCACTTACCAGTAGAAACAATTTTCTTGTCACTAATCTATCCCTTTCATAATTTTATGTTTCTGTAAAATCCTCTCTCATTCTTCTGAATTCCTGTAAGTACAGTTCCAGGATATTCAATCTTCCTCATAGGCTAACCCACTCATCTCCAGATTCAACCTTGTGAACCTTCAAAATAGATATATTCTTCCTCAAGTAAGGAGACAGGAAATGCTTGCAGTACTCCAGGTGCTGGCTCACAGTACCCTGTACAGTTGTAGCATAACCTCATGTCTTTAAATTCAATCCTTCTAGTAACGAAGGGCAACATTCTAATTGCCTTCTTGATAACCAGTTGTACCTGCACACCAACCATTCGTAATTCATGCATAAGCACTCTGAAGTCCCTCCACACAACAGCAAGATGCAATCTTTCCTATTTAAATACTAAAATGGTTTTCCTTCCAACATTGTACTCCATCAGCCAGACCCTTGCCCACTCACTTAACCTATCTGACACAATTTGCTTTACCACTCAATTTATTGTCATCAGCACTGGTCCCCTCTTCCAAATTGTTAATGTATATTGAGAACAGTTGTGGCCCCAGCACAAACTCTGCAGCACTCCCTTTCTACTAATTGCCAACCAGAGTAATGTCCATTTATCTCAATTCTGTCTTCTATTGGTTAAACAATCCTCTCTCTCCATGCAAATACATTACCTCCAACTCCTTGCAACTTTATCTAATGGACGTCTTTTAAGTGGCATATTATTGAATGCCTTATGGAAATCCAAGAATACAACATCCAACTGTTCTCCTCTATCCATGTGCTCATTATATCCTCAAAGAACTCCAATGAGTTTGTCAAACAGGACCTGTCCCTCATGAATCTATGCTGTCTCTGCCCAATGGAACCACTTATATCCAGATGTCTCACCAAATAATTTGCAGAATCTTAAAAATCAGTCCACTCTCCGTTACCATTGGTATTTCATTGAAGAACCTCAAAGCACAGTCTAACTGAAAGATCAGACATACAATGTATTCGAAGGCTCAAAATTATTTCCTTTGGCATCAACTTCACATTATGGATAACATTGTATGTCCAATAATATCTGCCATATGCCCAGGTTACTACTTCATGCTTTACAAGAAAAATGGCTTACACAACAAGGAACAGAGGATCACAACAAAATTGATTCTCGTGGATGATTATTTATAAAAAATGATGCTCCACAAGGATCAGTGCAGGGACCTCTGTTGGTTGAGATATATATAAATGATATGGATGGATATATAGATGGAATTATTAAGTTTGCAGACGACACAAAAATTGAAGTGTAGAGAGGGAAGAAAGTTGTCAAAAGATACTGCAGAATGTCAACCAGTTGGAGATTTGAGTGGAGTAATACAGGAGTTTAATAAAACTGTGAGGTGTAACACTCTGGAAGGTCAAATGTAAGGGAAAAACATACAGTAAACTGCAGGATCCTCTGGAGCATTGATATATAGAAGGATTTAGAGGTGCAAGTCCCTAGCCCCTCAGAAGTGGCAATGCAAAAGTAGTTAACAAAGCTAGCAATATGACACAATTGGCTTTGTCAGTTTAAAAGTCTTAAAAGTTAGAAAGTCATGTTGCCCATCTGTATAAAACTGTTGATGGCCAATACACCATGTGCCTTCTTAACCACAGAATCAACCTGCGCAGCAGCTTTGAGTGTCCTATGAACCCCAAGATCCCTCTGATCCTCCACACTGCCAAGAGTCTTATCATTAATACTATATTCTGCCATCATATTTGTCCTACCAAAATGAACCACCCCACACTGGGTTGAACTCCATCTGCTACTTCACAGCCCAATTTTGCATCCAATTGATGTCCCGCTGTAACCTCTGACAGCCCTCCACGCAATCCACAACATCCCCAAACTTTGTGTCATCAGCAAATTTACAAACCCATCCCTCCACTTCCACATCCAGGTTATTTATAAAAATCACGAGGAGAAGGGGTCCCAGAACAGATCCCTGAGGCACTCCACTGGTGACCAACCTCCATGCAAGATATGACCCGTCTACAACCATTCTTTCTGTGGGCAAGCCAATTCTGGATCCACAAAGCAAGGTCCCCTTGGACCCCATGCCTCCTTACTTTCTCAATAAGCCTTGCATGGGATACCTTATCAAATGCCTTGCTGAAATCCATATACACAACATCTACTGCTCTACCTTCATCAACATGTTTAATCACATCCTCAAAAAATTCAATCACACTCATAAAGCACGAACTGCCTTTGACAAAATCATGCTGGCTATTCCTAATCATATTATACCTCTCCAAATGTTCATAAATCCTGTCTCTCAAGATCTTTTCTATCAACTTACTAACCACTGCAGTAAGACTTACTGATCTATAACTTCCTGGGCTATCTCTACTCCCTTTCTTGAATAGGGGAACAACATCTGCAACCCGCCGATCATCCAGAACCTCTTCCTTCCCCATTGATGATGGAAAGATCATTGCCAGAGGCTCAGCAATCTCCTCTTTTGCCTCCCAGAGAAGCATGAGGTACATCCCCTCCAGTCCCAGAGACTTATCCAACTTGATGCTTTCCAAAAGCTCCAGCACATCCTCTTTCTTAATATCTATGTGCTCAAGCTTTTCAATCCGCTGTAAGTCATCCCTACAATCACCAAGATCCTTGTCCATAGTGAATACTGACACAAAGTATTCATTAAGCACCTCTGCTATCTCCTTCGGTTCCATTCATACTTTTCCACTCTCATACTTGATTGGTCCTACTCTCTCACGTCTTATCCTCTTGCTCTTCACATGCTTGTAGAATGCCTTGGGGTTTTCTTTAATCCTGCTCGCCAAGGCCTTCTCATGGCCCCTTCTGGCTCTCCTAATTTCATTCTTAAACTCCTTCCTGCTAGCCTTATAATCTTGAGATCTCTGTCATTACCTAGTTATTTGAACCTTTCGGAAGTTTTTCTTCTTGACTAGCTTTTCAACAGCCTTTGTACAGTACGGTTCCTGTACCCTACCATGCTTTCACTGTCTTATTGGAACGTACCTCTGCAGAACGCCACTCAAATATCCCCAGAGTATTTGCCTCATTTCTGCCATACATTTCCCTGAAAACATCTGTTCCCAATTTATGCTTCCAAGTTCCTGCCTGATAGCCTCATATTTCCCCTTACTCCAATTAAACACTTTCCTAACTTGCCTGTTCCTATTCCTCTCTAATGCTATGGTAGATAGAAATGTGATCACTATCTCCAAAATGCTCTCCCACTGAGAGATCTGACACCTGACCTGATTCATTTCCCAATACCAGATCAAGTACAAACTCTCCTCTTGTAGGCTTATCAGGAAACCTTTCTGAACACACCTAACAAATTCCACCCTATCTAAACCCCTTGCTCTAGGGAGATGCAAATCAATATTTGGGAAATTAAAATCTCCCACCACAACAACCCTTTTATTATTACACCTTTCCGGAATCTGTCTCCCTATCTGCTCCTCAATGTCCCTGTTACTATTGAGTGGTCTATAAAAATACCCAGTAGAGTTATTGACCCCCTCCTGTTTCTAACTTCCACCCACAGAGACCCAGTGGACAATCCCTCCATGACTTTCTCCTTTTCTACAGCCATGACACTATCTTTGATCAGCAGTGCCATGTCCCCACCTCTTTTGCCTCCCTCCCTGTCCTTTCTGAAACATAATCTAAAGCCTGACACATTAAGTAACCATTCTTGCCCCTGAGCCATCCAAGTCTCTGTAATGGCCACAACATCATAGCTCCAAGTCCTGATCTACGTTCTAAGCTCATCCACTTTGTTCATGACGCTTCTTGCATTAAAATATACACATTTCAAACCATCGGCCTGAGCATATCCCTTCTCTCTCACCTGCCTATCCTTCTTCTCAACTGTCTCCACGCTTTCTCTATTTGTGAGCCAACCACCCTTTCCTCCATCTTTTCAGTTCTCACCGCCCCCCCCAGCAATTCTAGTTTAAACTCTCCCCAATAGCCTTAGCAAACCTCTCTGTGAGGATATTGGTCCACCTCAGATTCAAGTGCAACCCGTTCTTTTTGTACAGGTCGCGCCTGCCCAAAAGAGGTCCCAATGATTCAGAAATCTGAATCCCTGCTCCCTGCTCCAATCCCTCAGCCATGCATTCATCCTCCACCTCACTCTATTCCTATACTCATTGTCGCGTGGCACAGGCAGTGTAAAAAAAGGCATTAAAAAAAGGTTTAGCTGGGTATTGCTAAAATTGAGGAACATTAGCTACAAAGAGAGGTTGAACAAACTAGGAGTACTTTCTCTGGAGTGCCAGAGACTGAGGGACAACATGAAAGTACAGTCGGCTCTCCTTATCCGCAGGGGATTGGTTCTGGGACCCCCGGCGGATACAGAAAAACGCGCATCTCAAGTCCCTTATTTAACCTGCCTCAGTGCAGTGGGCTTTAGGACCCAGCAGATCTCTGGACCTTATTTAACCCGTCTCGTGCAATGGACTTTAGGACCCAGCGGAGCTCGGGACCCACCGTCCGCAGTGTTTCTGTTCCGTTGACTTTACTTAAAATTATTTTAATATTTAATAATTTAATATCATTTAATAATTATTTAAATAATTTATTTAATAATTTATTTACTAAATAAGGTAATGATAAAGTAAATTGAAAATAAAGTAGAGATAATAAAGCGATCCGAAAGAAGTGAAACGCCATCGGTCACTAGAAGAGCATTAGGCTACAGTCGGTCAACAATTGGAACAATTTTAAAAGATAAAGTGAGAATAATGGAGCATGCGAAAAGCCCTGCCCCGATGAAAGCTACAATGATTACTAAGCAACGCAGTGGTTTAATTAATGAAATACATACGTTTCTTGTTTTATTGCATAAAGGCGAAATATATACTATATACTAAGACAAATATTTGACTAGCTGACACCAAATAATACTGGATGTACCTGTTCCAACTTAGAGAACTTCTGGGTTTTTTTCCGATCCCGATCCGCGGTAACCTATGCACATCCTCCCGTATACTTTAAATCATCTCTAGATTACTTATAACACCTAATACAATGTAAATGATATGTAAGTAGTTATTACACTGTATTGTTTAGGGAATAATGACAAGGAAAAAAGTCTGTACATGTTCAAACAAGTGCCAGAGAGAGAACTTCCGGGTTTTCCCAATCCGCGGTTGGTTGAATCCGCGCATGCGGAACGCGTCAATAAGGAGGGCCCAACTGTATACAAAATCATAGGCATAGTTCAGTGGATAGTCAGTCTTCCCTATCCACACGTGCCCCCTCCCAAAGTGAAAATGTTAAATATTAGACAGAACAAGAAAAAAAATCTGAAAAAGAAAAGTTTAAGTATAAGGAAAGATTTTTTTTTGTATACAGAATAGTAGGTACCTGGCATGCATACCAGAAGGGGCAGTAGTAGTAGATAAAATAGCAATTTTTAAGAAACATTTAGACAGGTACATGAACATACAGGAAATGGGTGGATATCAATCACTTACAGGATGCCATTAATTTGGTATCATGCTTAACACCGTTATCGTGTGTCAAAGGGCCAATACATTTTTTGCATTGTTCTGTGCTAAAATGCTTGAATTAAACGATCTAACTTACTAATGCAATTGTAGAAACCGTATATCATGTTCTGTCATAGGAAAAGATACCAAGTAGGCAAAAGAAAACATCCAAAAATGTACTCAAAGACTCCACAAAGGCAACGTTCCCACCAACTCCTAGGAATCTATGGCTCATGACTTCACAGTGGAGAAAAAGCACTCAGATTGATAGTTAAACTATGTATAAGCAAATTGTTTAACCAGAAGGAGCTCATCACCTTGCAAACTATCCACCTGTCCACATTGCTGGTCATCTCCTGCCTTTTCTGTGGAAAAGTTTACAGCTCCTTTACTGGCCTCACTAGCCACTTCAAATTCCAAAAAAAAATTGCTAAAGATATCAATGAAGGTTCCCCAGTTTTCCCTCAAACAGAAAAGATCAAAGTTCAGAGTAAAATTTATTATCAGAATACATACAAATCACCACATAAAACCCCAAGATTCTTTTTCATGCAGGCACACTTAACAAATCTATAGAACAGTAACTGTAACAGGATCAATGATTAACTGTGTAAATGCAGATATAAATAAATAGCAATAGATAGCAAGAACATGAAATAACAAGATAAAGAGTCCTTAAAGTGAGACCATCGATTGTGGGAACACCTGAAATAGAATGAGAGTAATAATTCCCTTTCGTTCAAGAGCCTGATGGTTGAGGGGTAGTAACTGTTCTTGAACCTGGTGGTGCAAGTCCTGAGACACTTGTCCCTTCTACCTGATAACAGCAGCAAGAAACAGAGCATGGCCTGGGTGGTGAGGACCTTTGAAGATGGATGCTGCTTTTCGATGGCAACATTTCATGTAAATGTGCTCAATGGATAGGAGGGCATCACATGTGACATACTCAACTAAATCCACTACCTTTTGTAGGACTTTCTGCTCAAACGCATTGGTGTCCCCATATCAGGCCATTATGCCATCAGTCTATATACACTTCCCACAGCACATCTATATAAGTTTGTCAAGGTTTTTGATGACATGCCGAAGCTCCGCACATTCCTGAATAAGTAGAGGCACTGCCATGCTTTCTTTGCAATTATATTTATATGATGTGTTCTGAGATAGTGACACTCAGTAATTTAAAGTTACTGACCATCTCCACCTCTGAACCTCCGATGAGTACTGGCTCATGAACCTCTGGTTTCCTTCTCCTCACATCTACAATCACTTCCTTGGTCTTGTTGATATTGAGTGAGAGGTTGTTGTTATTACACCACTCAGCAAAATTAGTAACAGACCAATTTCCACATCTTCCACGTGTTCATTGACTTCAAAAAGGCATTCGATAGGGTGATGGCATGATGCACTCTGGCAGCAATGAAGAGATATAAACTGGGCTAGAAGCTGATCCAAACCATCAAGCAGCTCTACACCAAAGTCAGCACTGCAGTACTTGCTCAAGGCACAGTTAAAGAGTTGTTCTACACGTTAGTTGGAGTCCAACAAGGCCGCCTCCTCTCACCCACGCTATTCGATATTTTCCTGGAGCAAATAATGACAGATACCTGGAAGACCATATTGGTAGTCAGCAAGGGAGGACATATCATAACCAACCTCAGTTTCATGGATGACATTGATGGGCTGGCAGGAAGTGAGGATGAACTGGCCTGCCTTGTGAACCGTCTGGACAATACGTTTACAAGATATCACATGGAGATCAGCGCAGAGAAAACCAAGCTGATGAGAAACAGTCAGGAGCCAATCAGAACAAAAATCAGTCAGTGGCCAAGAACAACAGGCTGTCAAACAATTCAAGTACCTTGGCACCATCATCAACCAAAATGGATCAGAGCCTGAAGTTCTTGCAAAGTCAGACCAAACAACAACAATGCTGGCTAAAGTAAAATCAATCTAGAGAGACAATAACATCACTCTCAGATTCAAGTTGTAACTCCTACATGCACTTGTGCTGTCTATCTTCTTGTTTGCATGCTAATCATAAACTTTGACAGCTGAACTGCAAAAGATGATCCAGGCAGTAGAAATGAGATGCTTCAGAAGGCTCTTTGACATCTCCTAAACAGACATTGTCTCAAACGATAAGTATGAAAAATCATCACCCATCACATGAGACACTACGAAGGTCTACTGTCCACAGTAAAGGGGAGGAAACTGAGATGGTAAAGCCACATAACAAGATCAAATGGACTCTCAAAGACCATTCTTCAGTGCAGGGGAAAAGTAAAAGGGGCAGACAGAGGAAGAAATGAGCAGGCAACATTGCAGAGTGGACTGGAGAGAACTTTGCAGCAACACAGGCACTTGCTTACAACCGTGAGAAATGGAGAAATTGGTGCAATGCTCATCTGTACAGCACCCTTACGGCCCAGGAGGGTTGTGGAATCTGTTATCCTTAACATATCATTCAATTTTGCAGAAGGATGAGCCATATATCATAAGAAAATAAATACGTTTTCTATATTAACTACGAGGGTTTCAACATAAAACTTGAATATCTTCTAAACTCAGAACTAAAATCCTACATTTGTATAATTTTAGTATCTTGAATATAATCTTTAACTGCTCATCACTGGATTAAACATTGTTTTCACAGGAGAAGTCAGAGAGCAGTAGTAAGTGGTTGCCTCTCTGACTAGAGACCTGTGACTAATAGTGTGCCACAGGGATCGGTGCTGGATCTATTGCATTTGCAAACTGTATCAATGTTTTGGATGATAAAGTGGTTAAATGGATCAACAAATTTGCAGATGACACCAAGATTGGGGATGTATTGGACAGTGAGGAAGACTACTCATAGCTTACAGCAGGATCTGGAACAGCTGGAAAAATGGACTGAAAAAGAGCAAAAACAGAAATTTATGCAGACAAGTGTAAGAGTGTTGCATTTTGAGAAGACAAACCTGAGCAGGACTTACACAGAGAAAGTTAGGGCACTGAGGAGTGCAGTAGAACAGAAAGATTTGGGAATACCAATCCATAATTCCTTGAAAGTGGCATCACCGATAGATAGGGAGATAAAGAAAGCTTTTGGCACTGAAGGAGTCGTGTATCTATTTTCTGTAAATATTGTATTTTGTGGCGTGTTTATTAAGGTAATCTGTCACATGGGTTGCAGCATGGTAGAACAAATGAGTATAGTTATGTAATTATGCTTTTTTTTAGTTGTTTGATTAGTCTTGTTGTGAAAGTGTAAGCCACGGAGTGATTTTTTTTTTGTTGATCACTTAAATACATACAGAACCCTAATTTTGATATTGCTAATCAGAACACTTATTACGCTGATTTGAATGCCAAGATCACTATATCGCTAATTTAGCTTCATTAGTTTTATTATCAATACAAGATTGTTTATCTTTGCTAGCTTCATAATAAAGGATCAAATGCACCTTTGTCTATTTGGAACTGCATTGTACAGTGTTGATTACCTTTAGTGTAGTCTCTCAGCCCTTTTGTGGTATTTTATAAAGTAACCGCAACAAGCACATTGGCCTTCATAATTCAAAGTATTGAATACAGGAGATAGGATGTTTTGTTGAAATTATACAGGCTGTTAGTGAAGCCTCATTTGGAATATTGTGAGCTATTTTGGTCACCTACCTACAGGAAAGATGCAAATAAGTGAAAAAGTGCAAAGAAAATTTACACCAATAGTGCTGGGAATTGAGAACCTGAGTTATAGGGAAAGGTTGACTAGATTAGACTTTTATTCCTTGGAGCTTGATACTGAGGGGAGATTTGATGGAAATGTACAAAATTATAAAGGGTATGGATAGGGTAAAGCAGACTTTTTCCAATCAGGTTGGTTGAGACTAGAACTAGAAGTCATGTTAAGAGTGAAAAGTGAAATGTTTTAACAATAATCCAAGGGGGAACTTCCTCACTTAGAGGATGGTGTGAGTGTGGAATGAGCTGCCAGCGCAAGTGCTAGATGTAGGTTTGATTTCAACACTCAAGAGAAGTTTGGATAAGTACATAAATGGGAAGGGTGTGGAAAGCTATGGTCCAGGTGCAGATTGATGGAGCTTCCCAGAATTATGTTGTGGCATTAACTAGATGGATGAAGGGTCTGTTTCTGTGCTGTTGTACTCTGTCAACAAAAATACCAACCAGCTTGAGAATTAACTTTCTATCCCTTTGTTGATGCTCTTAAGATGGTTCAAAAGTCACAAATGTCCACAGCTTTTTTTGCAACCCATATTTTGACATGAATTGCATTCAAATGAAACAGAAGTTGCAAAGCTGTGAAAATACAGGAATACAGCAAATCCATGCTGTACGAGGGAATGGATTAAAATATGCATACATTGCCTCAACAGGATCTGCTGCCTTTTGAGTTATTAGATACTATATGAAATTCTTTCAACTATAGAGTAATACCGCAGTTAAAAGCTTTCACAAATCAACAAGGCTTCATATGTTTGGGCTTCTACAGAAACTAGCACATTGAATTTTAACTCTGTTTTCTTTTAAGATAAACCTGTAAGAAATATGCAAATCAATAAATAAAGCTTAAGTTTTATTTGCTGGAGCTTTCTGTTAATATTTAATTGAAACATGTAACACTCAAACAATTCCATTACTTTTGGAGCACAAGGTACACAGAGAATTGCAGTTTGAACAATTTTAAACTGCTTGGTAAAGTCCTTCCTACTGCAACAAACTTCATGGCCATCCATCAAAATACCATAAAGTTTACATTACATCAATATCCACTATCTAAAACTAATAAAACAGCTGAAACTGTAGCACCAATGCTTTAAAAGTACATTCAAACTAAGATAAACATTATTTCCAAATTCCTTTATGCTTTTCTCCTCATGTATTCAGTTTTCATTATTTGGGCTTCCAGAATACAAATTGCATTCTCTCTTGAAAAAAAGCACACAGCGTGATCACCAACTAAAAATTTAATAGACTTCTCACATTCAATTTTCTTATTTAACTGACAAATGCAACAAAAAGGCATTACAAAGGAAAAAATGTGATATTGATTTCAGCAACATTTCTAAAAAGCAATAAAAATCAACTATTGCTAGAAGTTAATTTTAATTTCTAGTTACTGAGGGATTAGTGTGGTATTATAAGTTACTTTCCACAGGCTCAATGGGCTGGCTAGTAAGCACTTTGTCATGCAATGTTAAAAGAAATTACCTTCATCTTGCACTGGATATTTTCTCTTACTATTTTCACTTTTAAGTTATTGCAATAGCAACTGGTGGCTGCAAAACAAAAAGAGGGTAAAACTATGTCAATATATGCAAACAGGATTTGGGCCAGGAAATGGAGATAAATAAGCAGTAAGGTTTGCCAATGATGAAATGCCAAATTGTCTTTCCTTGCATTTAAATTGGAGGAAAATTGGTTAGGATCAGCAGTACAAGTCCAATATTCATCCCAAGCAGTCATTATGAAAACCAATGGCATGACGTTGCTAAACACCAATGAATACTTTTCAGCAGTTATAATTTACAGTTAAAATTTGTTAAATGTTTTGGAAAAAATGTAAAAGCAAGCTAAAAAGTAAATTAGCATAAAGAAACTTAACATTCTGCTCAATGTGCACTGATACTAAGTAGGCCTCATAGGTTTAAAATTCAGCCAAATGAGAAACAAATATATGTTCTCAGATCTAAATGGCAGAATTTCAGAATTTACAGACAGCATAACGGTGTTTCATCAAAGTTCACTATCAAGGGAGGTCAAACAGATTAAGAAGTCCTCTAATTCAATATGGATGAACATGAAGTAATTCATTTTGGAAAAATTTATATCTACAGAGCTCATTTACCATATAATATCAATTACTCAAGTGCAGTCTCTGCTGCAAAATGGCAATGAATAGATGCTGATTCACATAAGAAAGACTGAGGTATGTGAATAAATAGAATTCATAGGTTTGAGTACATACAACTTTGAATTAGTGCAAGAATATATGATTCTTTATAAAAGCTAAGTAAAAGTAAATTTAGGGAAATTATAGGTGTGACTCAAGGTGTCATTTCACTGCAAGTCCATATTAAGACATCAGCTTACACATTTTTGCTGTTATATGTGCTACTAGAACCACATAAACCTGATTAGAAGAATACATGCATGACTGGTTAAACTTTAAGCTTAAGTTTCAAGCATATTTTTAAAAAGCTTAGCTAATTCCTTGTTTCAAAACATCAAAAAAATCACCATGTACAATCACAATTAACTAAACAATTTCATACCACCAGAACCATTGAGTAATAATTTGCTGTGACAGAGAATGTAATGGTGCTTGCTTTTACACACTCAAGGTTTGTTTTTGTTTTTTTTCTCTTGGCAACTTGATGAAAGTATGAGCTGCAGTTGTCAAAGTGAGAGAAACCAGCCATCAGAAGCCCAACAGCATGAAGCAAGAAGTTTGCACTTTCTTTACCAAAGGACTAAGGGATCCAACATATCAGTGTACACTTCACAGGAGAAAAACTGAACGTAATTGGACGTTTAGCTACCATAGGAAGTATTTGGAAATGAAGTACAAGTTTTCAGGGAATAATTTGAATTAAAGGAAGGACTGAGGGAATTTCAAAGTTCAGAGCCAAACTTAGAACAAGATTTATATGCTTCTATTAGCACATCACAAGGCAATGATAAGTGAACAAATTCTGAAGCTGTGCAAGTGAGAAGAATTGGAAAAGGGCAGGTTGGGGGTGTTGTGGATAGTGTGGAGAGTTGTCAGAGGCTACAGCAGGGCATCGATAGGATGCAAAACTGGGCTGAGAAATGGCAGATGGAGTTCAAGCCAGATAAATGTGAATGGTTCATTCTGGTAGGTCAAATATGATGGCAGAATATAGCATTAATGGTAACACTCTTAGCAATGTGGAGGATCAGAGGGATCTTGGGGTCCAAGTCCACAGGACATTCAAAGCTGCTGCATAGGTTGACTCTGTGGTTAATAAGGCATACAATGCATTGGCCTTCATCAACAGTGGGATTGAGTTTAAGAGCCGAGAGGTAACGTTACAACTATTTAGGACCCTGGTCAGACCCCACTTGGAGTACTGTGCTCAGTTCTGGTCACCTCACTACAGAAAGGACATGGAAGCTATAGAAAGGGTGCAGAGGAGATTTACAAGGATGTTGCCTGGATTGGAGAACATGTCTTATGAGAATAGGTTGAGGGAACTCAGCCTTTTCTCCTTTGAATGGCACAGGTTGAAAGGTGACCGGATAGAGGTATATAAGATGATGAGAGGCATTGATCGTGTGGATAGTCAGAGGCTTTTTCCCCAGGGCTGAAATAGCTAACACGAGAGGGCACAGTTCTAAGGTGCTTGGAAGTAGGTACAGAGGAGACGTCAAGGGTAAGTGTTTTTTTTACATGGAGAGTGGTGAGTATGTGGAATAGGCTGTCTGTCGGCAACAGTGGTGGAAGTGGATACAATAGGGTCTTTTAAGAGCTTTGAAAAATAGAGGGCTAGGGTAATCCTAGGTAATTTCTAAAGGGAGGACGTGTTCAGCACAGCATTGTGGGCCAAAGAGCCTGGTTTTCTATGTTTCTACAGAGGATTCCAGAAACACATTAAATTAATGTGAAATAGTGGAGGAATAAATGTTGGGGGAGATTAAACATTAAAGCATTTAGTAACTTTAAAAACATAATACCAAGATTCACATAAGAATTAACACCCATGTTGGCAAAGAATGAAGTAAACGGTAAAAGTTCTAACCGTTACTTTTCAATACTTTCTGATGAAAATGTTGCCTCCCTGGTGCAAGGGTCAAGGATGTCTCTGAGCGGCTGGAGGACGTTCTGGAATGGGAGGGTGAACAGCCAGTGGTCATGTTGCACATAGGTACCAACAACATAGGTAAAAAATGGGATGAGGTCCTACAAGGTGAATTTAGGGAGTTAGGAGATAAACTAAAAAGTAGGACCACAAAGGTAATAATCTCTGGATTACTACCAGTGCCACATGCTAGTCAGAGTAGAAATAGAAGGATATTTCAGATGAATACATGGCTTGAAAAATGGTGCAAGGGGGAGGGATTCAAATTTCTGGGGCATTGGAACCAGTTCTAGGGGAGGTGGGACCGGTATAAACAGGACGGTCTGCACCTGGGCTGGACTGGAACCAATGTCCTAGGGGGAGCATTTGCTACTACTGTTCAGGAGGCTTTAAACTAATGTGGCAGGGGGATGGGAACAAGTGCAGAGAGACAGAGGAGTGTAAAATGAGGGTAGAAGCAAAAAGTAGTAAGGTGAAAAGTAAAAGTGGCAGGCAAGCAAATCCAGGGCAAAAAGCAAAAAGAGCCACTTTTCAACATAATTGTATAAGGGCTAAGAGTGTTGTAAAAACAAGCCTGAAGGCTTTGTGTGTCAATGCGAGGCGCATTCGTAACAAGGTGGATGAATTGAATGTGCAGATAGTTATTAATGAATATGATATAGTTGGGATCACAGAGACGTGGCTCCAGGGTGACCAAGGATGGGAGCTCAACATCCAGGGATATTCAATATTCAGGAGGGATAGACAGGAAAGAAAAGGAGGTGGGGTAGCATTGCTGGTTAGAGAGGAGATTAACACAATAGAAAGGAAGGACATTAGCCTGGAGGATGTGGAATCGATATGGGTAGAGCTTCATAACACTAAAGGGCAGAAAACGCTGGTGGGAGTTGTGTACAGGCCACCTAACAGTAGTAGTGAGGTTGGGGATGGCATTAAACAGGAAATTAGAAATGCGTGCAATAAAGGAACAGTAGTTATAATGGGTGACTTCAATCTACATATAGATTGGGTGAACCAAACTGGTAAGGGTGCTGAGGAAGAGGATTTCTTGGAATGTATGCGGGATGGTTTTCTGAACCAACATGTCGAGGAACCAACTAGAGAGCAGGTCATTCTAGATTGGGTATTGAGCAATGAGGAAGGGTTAGTTAGTAATCTTGTCGTGCGAGGCCCCTTGGGTAAGAGTGACCATAATATGGTGGAATTCTTCATTAAGATGGAGAGTGACATAGTTAATTCAGAAACCAAGGTTCTGAACTTAAAGAAGGGTAACTTTGAAGGTATGAGACATGAATTAGCTAAGATAGACTGGCAAATGATACTTAAAGGGTTGACAGTGGATATGCAATGGCAAGCATTTAAAGATCGCATGGATGAACTACAACAATTGTTCATCCCAGTTTGGCAAAAGAATAAACCAGGGAAGGTAGTGTACCCGTGACTGACGAGGGAAATTAGGGATAGTATCAAGTCCAAAGAAGAAACATATAAATTAGCAAAAAAAAGCGGCACACCTGAGGACTGGGAGAAATTCAGAGGCCAACAGGGGAGGACAAAGGGCTTAATTAGGAAAGAGAAAAAAGATTATGAGAGAAAGCTGGCAGGGAACATATAGATACGTGAAAAGAAAAAGATTGGTCAAGACAAATGTAGGTCCTTTACAGTCAGAAACAGGTGAATTGATCATAGGGAACAAAGACATGGCAGACCAATTGAATAACTACTTTGGTTCTGTCTTCACTAAGGAGGACATAAATACTCTTCCAGAAATAGTTAGGGACCGAGGGTCTGGTGAGATGGAGGAACTGAGGGAAATACATGGTAGTAGGGAAGTGGTTAGGTAAATTGAAGGGATTAAAGGCAGATAAATCCCCAGGGCCAGATGGTCTACATCCCAGAGTGTCTAAGGAAGTAGCCCAAGAAATAGTGGATGCATTAGTGATAATTTTTCAAAACTCCTTAGATTCTGGATTAGTTCTTGAGGATTGGAGGGTGGCTAATATAACCCCACTTTTTAAAAAAGGAGGGAGAGAGAAACCAGGGAATTATAGACCGATTGAAGTCCAGAACGAGGGGTCACAGCCAGAACGAGGGGTCACAGTTTAAGCATAAAAGGGAAGCCTTTTAGGACCGAGATGAGGAAAAATTTCTTCACACAGAGTTGTGAATCTGTGGAATTCTCTGCCACAGCAAACAGTTGAGGCCGGTTCATTGGCTATATTTAAGAGGCAGTTAGATATGGTCCTTGTGGCTAAAGGGATAGGGGGTATGGAGAGAAAGCAGGTACAGGGTTCTGAGTTGGATGATCAGCCACGATCATACTGAATGGTGGTGCAGGCTCGAAGGGCCGAATGGCCTACTCCTGCACCTATTTTTTATGTTTCTATGCTTCTAAAAGTCAGATCTGAAGCACTGATAACATTTCCTTTCCAACAAGAGCCAAGCTCCTCTAGCACATTTATTTTTTCTATCTGGCTACACAATTGGTGCCCAAGGATTGGAGGACTGATGGAAGTGTTGAAGTGAACAGACCAAAGTATTACAAGTCAGTCAGCTAAAAATTAAAATTTTAACACTTTAACACTTACAAAAGAAGGTATTAATCAAGAATAATCAGCATGGACTAACTTGATTGAATTATGATGCCACTACAAATTGATGGAAATCATATATTTCATTTGTATATGGTCTTAATCAATGGTTTGGCAAGATCAGACTAGCCAGAAAATTAAAAATCCATTGAATTTAAGGGAAAGCAGCTGCTGTGTTTTGCCCATTATAATTGTAAAATAACTATCTTAGTGTTAGTAAAGCATTTGGGGATATCCTAAATTTGATAAAAGCATGGAATTAATGCCATTTCTTTCTCCCCCCCCCCAAAAAAAAACTTCTTTTTAACATTACATTGGAAAACATTTCAAAGAGGCATATATGTTATTTAAAAATATTCTTTGCTCTGATCTGTTTCATTTTCACATGTTGAAGTAAACCTTAATGTGGTAATTCAAACAAGTATCACAAAGCTTTCTTCTGAGTTAAATTTATTGTAGCTCTACAAATTATCTACACAAGCCACCAGTACTGACATTCTGCTTCCATCTCAGAATTATCACTTTTTTCTCTGGGTTTTGGGAGATAGAAAATGCCAGCTCTTGTTGACAAATTAACTACCAATTTAATTGCTAGCAAGCAGGCTCAATAGCAAAGACCTTTCCTAGATTATTCCAATAACAGTGACAAATAGAAACAAAAAGTGAGTTCAAAGAGAGGTGAGAAAAAGAAAGTAATCAAAAATGGCAACTTGTAGTTTGTGGATGTTCATCATAAATATACATACAGAAAATCTGTTAGGGCTGAAGAGGAAATAACATGAGAATACTAAGTAAAAATTCTCTCTCTTCTTCAAACAGTACAACACAGGCATGTTCAACTATTTCATAGCCTTGATTCAGCATCTCTTCCAAAAGATGACATATCCAACAACAGACTACTACATTTCAATAGCAACCAAGAGTACATTCTTAAATATTTAACTGGGGTTTATAAAACATAACCTCAATAAGCAAGAATGTTACCAACTGCAACAAAGTGACATCTTTACAATACTCATAAACTTTGTGTGGGAAGTAAGAACAGAAAGACTTCTGTTAAAATACAGAAGCTAGTGAAAATGGAAATTTTGAGGTATTTTTGAAGTTAGACAGCAGCTGTGCTGAAACAGGGTTAATAGAATATGCTGGTAATACCTCCACAGAATTGTTCTGACGAATGACCACCAATCTAAAACATTACTCTATCTGCAAATGCTACATGATTTGCTGAGCATTGAAGTTTTTTCCTGCCTTTATTTTGAATATATATCATCCACATTATTTTGTTCCTGGTTTAAATCTGAACTAATTAATAAAAAGGAATAGAAGATCGAAAGGAAGCACACCGAGTCATAAGCCAAAGTTTTGGGGAATAGCTTGTATCTGAAGCAAGTTTTGTTAAGCTAAAGATGAGTATAACTAAAAACATCTTTGTCACTTAAAGATGCAAATCACTGTGTACTAAAGCTTTACTCTGTATTATATTATACATCAGTGTACTTGCTGCAATACAGGAGTGGAAACCACTATTGTGTGCATGCTGTACACAATTTTGTAAAAGAAGGCAACCAACAATCAAAACATTACACTTTGTGCATACAACCCTAACCCAAGATATGAGTATATGAATTTAGTCTGAAAAGGAATCAACCTTGAAGAATTGTAATATACTTTATTTGACAGCACACATTTTTTAAGCTTCTTTTTAAACCAGCACTTTACTCCTTGGTCAAGGTTTCAACAATTCACCATATTTATTAATAGCTCAGATGAGATAAAAGGACAGTTTGCCAGTAACAACGACTGGTGGATCTGGAACCTTTAGGAAGGCACTGAGTACTATGAATCTCTTTGACAGAAGCACTTGGAAGCCATTTGCAAACAATGGCAAGAGCATACAACAGCCCACACAACCCTGTCAAACTCCACCTGCCGCATCTGTGGCAGAGCCTACAGATCAGTAGAGGACTCCAACCATTTCAGATCCCACAAAGCTCAAATGGAAGATAGTCATTCTTGACACCGAGTGACTGTTGAAGAAGGGAGAAAAGAGATAATGCAGATGTACAAAAAAATCAATTAAGCAAAGGGTTAATTGTGTGCTAAATTGATTTTAATGCAGACAAAGAAGTCGTACACTTTGGACTCATGAAAAAGAAAAACAAGAAGTTACTAAAATGTGTAAAGTTTGAAACAGTAAAAATAAATACTTAAACTGGCATCATTATGGAGTCTGGTACAGCTGACAATAATCATAATGATAAAATAATGTTGGCTTTGATACCTAAAAAACAAGGTGGAATAATCTTTAGAACAACTGAATTAAACCCTTGACAGGTCACACACAATATTTACAGTATGAAAAAGGGCTATTCAAGCCATCAAATCTCAAGGTAAAAACCATTCAATTAGTCCTATTCTCCTGTGGTTTTGTAAATTCTCTTTTTTTCATTTACTTACCCAGCTCCCTTTTGAACTTTACAATTGGACCTTCTTCTATAACTACAATGTTACTGTGTTCCATTATGTGGAAATATTTTCATTCATATCACTTTTGACTCTATTGTTAATCACCTTCATTCTATGTCCCCTTCATCAATAGAAACAATTTATCTCTATCTACACCCTACATGACTTTGAACAACTCAACGTTATCATAACCTCCTTCTTCCCAACAAGATCAGTCTATGCTTCATATTTAAAATCATTTTACTAAATTTCTCCTACACTCTGCTTCAGACTGCCATATCTTACCTAAGGGGCAATGTCCAGATTTGGACAGAATAATGCAGAAAAACTAAGTTGTTTTCAGTACCATGTATGAGAATATACCAGTATTGGAATACAGCCCAAATTTGCCAGAATGATTCCTGGAGCCTAAGGCTAAACAGTGAGAAGTTACTCAGATTATCATCGTCAAAGCAATAATGAGCTATGTTCATAAAACAACATTAGTGCAGTTGAATATCCAAAGATGTATTAAAAACCAAATATGACACAGCCATTTAAGGTGACATTGGATTAAAAGAGCAAAAACACAAGTCAAGGAGACTAAGCTTTACAGAATATCTGGTGGACAGAAAGACAAAGAGAGTTAAAGAAGATATTACAGAGTTTGGGGCTTTGATAGTGTTTGACTCCGGTCTTTAAATCCAAGATTCTTTTCGAAGTCAGGAACAAGGCATAAAACTTGCTTCACAATTATTTCATTAAGGGCTGATAGAACAAAGAGAACAGGAACAAAACAGTGACAGTTGGCCCCACTACTTGAAGAAGAAAATCTAAAGAAGAGAAAGAAGATGTCTAACACAAAACAACTGCTTTTATACCTTAGAGACAAGAAATATTCCATTCTAATCTACAGATAACAATAATTCAATTAGAAAATACTTATTCATTACTGCACTAAAAAGCTAACCAATGAGAAAATATTAGCCACTTAATGAAAAATAAAACTTTAGAATTATACTTTTTAATGCACTAGGGCATATTAAACTGTTAAACATATAAAATCTAATTAGAATAAAACCAGATAATTAATTGTTAAACTGCACAGAAACTGCAATTAACAAAAGTTAATAGTGAGAATAGAGATATTACAAAGAAAAAGGAAGGACAAGGTTAAAAAGAGATTTAAAATCAATAATGATTAAAAATATATATACTGAAAGGATGCATAAACAGGACTTGGCAACTAGGAACACACACAAAATGCTGGTGGAACGCAGCAGGCCAGGCAGCATCCATAGGAAGAAGTACAGTCGACATTTCAGGCTGAGACCCTTCATCAGGACTAACTGAAAGAAACCTTTACTGCTGCGTTCCACCAGCATTTTGTGTGTGTTGCTTGAATTTCCAGGATCTGCAGATTTCCTCGTCTTGGCAACTAGGATAAGTTTGGATGACAAGATTTTAGAGGGTAGAGTGAAAGTGTATGAAAAGAATGCTTTTGAATAGTCAAGGTAAGAAGTGGCACAGTTTGGTGTTTTAGCAGAAAATGAAGAAAAGGAGGGTAAAAAAATGTCAGGCAGTTATAATAGGACAAATAGCTGCATAAATAATAGAAAGGATTTGTAATACCAAAGCAAGGTCAAGTATACTGCAAAAGAATGCAAACAAGCTGGTTCAATTTTGAATGGTTGCCAAGGAAATGGTTTCAACTGTCATATACGTAGGTTGTAAAAATGTCTGCTCATCCATTGAAGGATGTTGAACATGCAGTCTGACAACTTTGAGACAAAAAAAATTAAAAGGACCTGTACTAATGTAGAGCTGAATGTCAGTGTATTGTTGAATGCTATTACTGAAAGACACCATGTAACTCAGCAATGGGGCAGCCCCCCCCAAGAGAGCCTTCAGGAGCATTACAAGTCACAGTGTAGAAGCTAAAGGAGAAACTACACCAAGTGATTCTCTGACTATGATTAACATAAAACTACAGAGTGCTTCCATTCCTACTAAACAACAGTAGAAAGGTACTTGAAGACGGTGTGGACAAACATGTCAATGGTTTTATAATGAAGTCAAAAAAGTTTTAAATTATCTTTCTTACAATTGAAAAGGATGACATTTGTTACTTTTGATTAAAAGTATTTCAGCATCGGAATGCTGAATAAAAATGGGATTGTTATCTCTAAGATTTATTTAACGAAATACCACCATCAGACTGATGAACTCATACTGATTTGAGTGTACTCTGTATCATACTGACTGTTCTATTTATTAAAAGTTACTATGATTGCACATTGCACATTTAGATGGAAATATAAAGTAAAGATTTTTACTCCTCATGTATGTGAAGGATGTAAGAAATAAAGTCAATTCAATTCAAATTCACATTACAGGAGAACTGACAGAATAGGTAAAGGAAATGCATTTCTGCTGCCCGGGATTAGGTTACACAAGGAAAAATTTGCAACCCCTAGTGCAGTCTCCACTACATCGGTGAGAACTGACATAGACTGGGGAGAAAGTTCGTCAAACAACTTCACTCCATTCACCACAAAAGGCAGGATTTCCCAGTGGCTGACCATTTAAATTCTACTTCCCATTCCCATAATGACATATATCAGTCCATAGCCTCCTCTACTGTCGTGATGAGGCTACTCTCACATTACCCTCTGTACATGTTGCCCAAGTTACTTTAGCATTTTGTGCATACTGCTTTGGATTTCCATCATCCACATAATCTCTTGATCATAATCAAAAATTTGCAACTGTGTCTTCAACAATCCACTAACAAAATACTTCCAATGAAAATGGAGGTGAAAGCTGATTGATTACTTTGGCAGAAAGTAATCAATGTCAGTTCAATTACTGAATTAAGTTCAATTTTGGGTTGTGGGTGCTGCTGACAAGTCAGAAATATTTTATTATCCCTTACTGAACTGAGAAGGGAATTAGAGTTAATGACTTTAATGGATCTCAAGTCAGCTACAAAATAGGTTGGATAAGGACAACAATTTTTAAAGGAATTAATTAACCAAATAACTTCTTGTAGCAATCTATTTGTTTGTGACTGCCATTAATGATAGATTTTTTTTAAATCCAGATTTATTTAGTTATTTGAATACGAATCCCTCCAACTCCCTTGGTGGTACTAGAACTTGATTCCAAAACAACGGCCCCAGTCTCTGTATGATAGATTAGTAACCTTAAGACATCCAAGTACCAACAGCAGATCTATGAAATTAGGCCACAGATGTGACATAAAATCATGCAAGTGGGGTTGGGGAAGGAGTTGAGTTATTGAGACTGAGGCAAGTGCTGATGGGTGGAAGCCCCCACCTTGCTCCTTCTCCCATCATAGTTTATCACTCATTAGTACTGTCACATACCAGCCCATCTTATCCTTCCACTTTTCCTCTTTATGCTATCTTCCTCTCCACTCAAACCCTGAGACAGTCACCCTCTGCCTCCTAAACTGATGCTGCTCAACTTATTGAGTTCCTTCAGTAGTTTGTTTTTTGCTCCAGAAGTTATTTGAGTATTGTTATAGAGAGAAAAAAAATAATTATCAGTCACTCCACTAATCACCAACCAATTGAACCTGAGAATGTTTGGTTTCACTAGACGCAGTGGGTTCAGAATGAATTAATTCCTTCGAAAAAGATATTAAATACCCAGACACCAACTTATCAAAAATAACACTTAAAAAGCACATGATGCCACTGGACTTGAAACAAACGGAATTCAAATAAGAGCAGAGAAACAGAATAAATGGCAAGATCTGATCAGTCATTATCTTGCTGATGGTAGAATAAGCACAAAGAATCTATGTCTGCTCCTACATCCTTATGTAATATCTTTCCAGAGAAAGTCAGCATTTTTTTAATTTGAGCTATCAAGAAGCCACAGTATCTGAATTAAAACAACAGGAATGGCTATAAATGATAGGAATGCAAGTTGAACCTATAAAAATTACATGCAACTCTCTCCAGCGATCCCCCTCCACCCCCCCAACACACACAATCAGTTCACTGATTTAGCTCTGGAAACTGTGCTTAAGAAGAGGAAAAACATTATTGGAGAAGAGAATTATATGGCTAAAATAAACTATTCAGCCATAAAAGGCCAGAAAAGATTTGAGCCTTCAGAGATGAAGTTAAAATCATCTTGTGTGCTGTTCAAGACGGGGGGGGGGGGGGGGGGAAACAGGATGAAATACTGTAAAGCAGATATCAAAAATTGTTGATTGGAGGCATTTCTTTATACATATCAAGATTAATCAATATTAAGAACAATGTTTTCAAAAAGTATAGTTTTCATTTCACATGCATGTCAACACATCTATAAAAAAACCAGAATGAAACATAAAGGTTAGTCAACTCATTTCTGTCAGAACTACTTCAAATAACAGAGCAAACAAATATAAATTTCAGTAATGGAAAATGCTAACAACGTCTTACTTGTTCACTTCGTGTAAACTTAACCAACAACATTGAGCAAAATAACTAGGCAGGAGGTGGAAGTAAATGAAAGCCAGTAGAGATCTGAAAGCAGCAAAGAGCATTTGATTGATCTACTTGATTTTTTTTGTTCGGTCATAAGGTGGATAAAACTCTGCCATGGACTGTCCCAAGCTCGGATGCTAAAGGAGGAGGGTTCAGGATGGGGCGAGCAACACCATCCCTTTTAAAACCCCAGTGCTACAGAAACACCAACAGAGGCTCCAGAGGCCTCAGCCCTGAAGAGGAAGATTCTTCAAAGAAGAGGACTGCCCCACAACAGAAGACTCTGCCGAACTGCTGTTGGTGGCCTATGCCCCAGTAGGGGTGATAGGGTAAGAAAGAAAGATAAGGCAGATAAAATGAATGCAGTACATCTTGTTCATATGATTTTCAGGAAGACTAGCCCAGATGGGAAGTTGGTTAACAGACAAAAATAGAGTTGTTATAGGCGTGTTTTCCAGAATGGAGTACAATAAACACTGACAACTCCCTCCCACTCACAGTGATATTAGCATGAAATGGCTGCGGTGGACTAGATAAAATTTATAGATAATACTAAATTTGGAAGTATAATCAAATGAGGAGGCTAGCAATAGTGAAGATAACAAATAGTAGCAGGAGGGGCAGACCAGCAAATTATATATTTTATAAAATTACACACACACACAAAGAAAATATTAATTAAAATTAGAGTACACAAGACTGGGAATATACCGGCATGGTTTGAGGATCAGTTAACAGAAAGGAAACAACATGTTGTTGGCTGTAACTGGTGGGGTGGCACTGGGTTTAATGCTGAGATATCAAATGTTCATAACCAACATCAATAATCAGGATAAGAAAACCAAACATTATACATCAATTTATACTGTATTGCTGCTGAGCTACTAGCATGGATTATGTGCCTTCAGACACAGATTAAGTAAATGGATGAATACAATGTGGAAAATGCCAAATGAACCACTTAAGTAGAAAAGAAAAAGAAATTTTTAAATGGGGAGAGATTGGAAGGTATTGGTGTTCAGCATGAGCTGGTTGTCTTTAAATACAAATATGTGCAAATTACCAGCAAGGAATTAGCAAATTAAATTTTATGTTCCAATTACTGAGGCTCCATTGGGACTGAACATGAAACAGCATTCAGGTCTACACTTTCTACCTAGGAAGGATAGAACTGCAGTACAATACAAATAGCTTCACCAAATTGATTCCTAGGGTTCATGGGGGTTGGGCAAAGTTGTCATCCTATGAAAAAAGTTTAAGCAAGACGAACTCATTAAAACACACAAAAACTTGACAGGGTGGAAACAAAGATGACACTATCCCTGCCGACGGGTTTCGGCCCAAAACATCAAAACTACACTTTTTCATAGATGCTGCCTGGTCTGCTGAGTTCCTCCAGCATTTTGACTGTGTTGCTCAGATTTCCAACACCTGCAAGTTTTCTCTTGTTTGACACCTTCCCTTACTGGGTGTCCTGAACAGGAATTACTCTCAAAGTGAGAGGTCAGCAGATATGATTTGATGGGCCTATCAAGGCATCAAATCTAAGGGACACCACCAGGAAATTGAAACAAAGATAAAAAGATGGCAAGCAGAGACCTGGGCTGAATGGCTTATTACTGTGTTTAAGTTCTTTCATTCATATCTCTAGATACAAGGAAACATTAAATTTTGATAGAGTAGTAAGAAATGGATCCAGCCTTGTGCCTATGTGGAAAAAGGAAGAGCAAGAGACCAAGAAGTTTCTCTATTACAAGCTGCCAGAGGCTTAAACTGAATGCAGACCTCCTTGTCTTAACAATTCTTAGAACAAAATGGAGGGATGTTTGGGGATAGTTTTGTGATTAATGGTGCAGCTTAAGAACATGTTTAAAATTCACAGAAAACCAAGGACAAATTACAAAGCCTCATTACCTTGTTTTCAAAATATTACAATGCATTAAGATCTTAAGTTTCACAATAATGGAAGAGAAATCTATACATTTTGTTTGGAATAAAGTCTTAAAATACTATGCAACTACTATAATGCACATCCTAGATGAATCAAAAATTATTTACTTTTCCAATGTACCAAGAAACAATCCACCCATCTGATAAAATAATTGGCTATGAATTGCTTGTTTTAATGTTGAGGGTTTCCAACTATATTCCTCTTGAACTGATTAATGTATTATGCTGTCGCATTTTCAGGTAATGTTTTAAAAAGTGCAAAAGTAAATGAAATGTGTCAACGACTAAAAAAAGTGTTAAAAGAATCTGAATCACCTACCCAGTTAAGATAAACTTTTCCCCCACCCTCCATTGTTCTTTTCAGAAGACTGTCATCCAACCTTCTTCCAGTACTGCAAGATAATGTTTCACAAAGTAAAACTTTCCTCATCCTAACAACCAAGTTTCAATTATAAGAAACAGAGCAGAATCTGTGAACCCATCAACAATTCATTGATACCAATACCATTCTTGGTCTTCACACCAATTTTCTACTCCCTTTTAAAACCCATGACTCAATTTTAGTTCATACGTTTTTCAGTTTGTACCTGAGGTAATGTTCGAAGACACTACCTCTACGAGACTAGAAAATTCCCAGGAGTCGCAGCCCACCAAAGAAATTCCTCCTCGGCAACCAATCTAATTAATCCCTTATTCGGAAACTATGATCTGGTTCTAAATCTCCCCTCAACTCTTCACTGCCAATAGTGGAAATATACTCTCAATGCCAACCTCTTCAACTCACCCCACCCCCAAAATGCTAACATGTTTTAGTAAGTGTCTCTGATTCTTCCAAACTTCAATGACTACAACCACAATCTACCTAATATTTCTTTAATCCTCAAACCTTCATTCAGTAATGAAGCTGGTAAACATTTTTTGCATCGTCTCCAAAGCAAGTACAGTGTGTCCTTCTTTAATTGTGGAAACCAAAACGCCATGCAGTGTGCCGATGCAATCGGGCCAGCAACTTGAGAGGTTGCATCAAAACTTCTCTACTTCATCCCTTACAGTAAATGCCAACATTGTATTGGCCTTCCGAAATCACCTTTGTGTTTCCAAACTGTTCCTGTGACAACTTTGTCCTTTGAATCACAGCAACTTCATTAATTGAAAGCATAGGCCAGATGACCGACTGACGTGCCCGGCAGCCAATCAGAACACCAATTGGTTGAGCAGGCCCGCTGAAAAGCCAATAAGCGGATAAGGGGGGCAGAACATTGGTGCAAGCGGTTTGGTTGCAGCTCGGCTGGCACTGCCTCTCCGTTGACGGTACTTGGAGACCGTGACAACTGAAGGCTTGGAGCACCGGCCATAAACCGAGAGCAGCTCAGAGTCTAGGCCGGCAAATGGTACACCTGCTTTCAATCCAGGGGAACGACGCGGTCCGCCGGTCAAACCAACAAGGCCAGAGCAGTGATGAAATAAATTAGAAAAGGAAGGCCGCCAGACGAGAACGGAGAAAGCGAGTGACAGTCCTCCGGGCAGATCGCCCGCACAATGTCCTTACCAGGAAGTACCAAGCTCAGCTTGGGCGGCCGACGGCGCTGCGGTTACCCGTCTGGTCACTCCGGCCTCGGGTCACCCTACGGCGCCCGCTCCCCGGCACAAAATGCGAGCGCGAAGCCGGGACTCGGGCTGGCGACCGGATGCTCGCGCGCTGATGTCAGTACAGCAATCACGCGCCGCACTCCAGCACTACCCGCGCCGCCATAGGTCTGCACGTCCCAGCATTCCTCGGCGGGAGGGGAGGGGCGGGGCCGGGCCGGGCCGAGGTGTGCGCGCAGGGCTGCTGTGCACCCCCTCGGTGGTTCGTTGTAGCTCTATACGTTGCCCTGTGTCTCAAGCTGGCATTTCACCGTCCCTGTCTTGGATCTTGCCGGTAGTCACTATTTCTTCAGTTCTTGGAGGTAGTATCGCAGAAACCATTATTAATGCGCTGTACGATGCGGGGTTTTCGTCTGTGCTGTTGTACCTCCTTTGCAATGGAGCTTTTCAAATTTCCCCAGCTGTGTTACAAATTTCTGTGTGCAGGTAAAGTCTCCCATCCCAAATTTGATGAAAAACACGTCACGGCAACATGTAGTGACACAGTGGAAAAAGATAAACAGCCACGACAGCATCAAACCGATTAAATTAGAAGATTTATGCGATTAGCTTTATGAATCTAGTTGAAATTTGCTGCAAGGAGAAATGACAACGAAAATAAACTTTAAAGTGGGAGACATTGCAGACTGGATGTATTTACTGTTTTGTCAGAGAAACACCCACGAAGTAATTGAAACAACCGAAACACACAAAACTGCTTGTACCCTACTGACCACCTAATTTAAGTGAGATCATAAATCTCTTTTCAAGATGAAAACAAAAACAGGACAGGACTTGTGGTGACTTTTTACGTGTAAGCTATTGAGTAAGTTACAACTGCCACATCACATACGGCTCGTAAGTTTTCGTTAGGTCACAAAGGTGTCCAATGTTAGTTATTATTTAATTATTTCTTATGCTGCCTGGATGTTTCACGGATCACCAAACTTAGATTTTTCATTGCAGTACAAATTCTTTTCACGGTGTTTTGTTATCTTGAAATAGATTTTGGATGCATTGGGTTTTTTTAACTACACAATTTCAGCAAGAATTCAACATGCAGTGTTCTCATGTTGCAATTTTGTCCCGCTCCAATATAAAATATAGGTAATATTGTGCAGAAATTTTGGACTTTTATATGACGTGTTAAAACAGGTTTCCATATATCCTGATAGGACTGTAAAAAGTATTTAATGACCCGGTTTTAAATAAGGGCAGTGCTGTTAATATTGTATTGTTTAATTAAAATATGATGGCAGAATATAGTATTAATGGTAAGGCAGTGTGGAGGATCAGAGGGATCTTGGGGTCCGAGTCCATAGGACGCTCAAAGCAGCTGCGCAGAGAGGTAATGTTGCAGCTATATAGGACCCTGGTCAAACCCCACTTGGAGTACTTTGCTCAGTTCTGGTTGCCTCATTACAGGAAGGATGTGGAAACCATAGAAAGGATGCAGAGGAGATTTACAAGGATGTTGCCTGGATTGGGGACTATGCCTTATGAAGACAGGTTGAGTGAATTCAGCCTTTTCTCCTTGGAGTGATGGAGGATGAGAGGTGACCTGACAGAGGTGTATAAGATGATAAGAGGCATTGATCATGTGGATAGTCGGAGGCTTTTCCCCAGGGCTGAAATGGCTGCCACAAGAGGGCACAAGTTTAAGGTGCTTGGGAGTAGGTACAGAGGAGATGTCTGGGGTGGGTTTTTTTACACAGAGAGTGGTGAGCGTGTGGAATGGGCTGCTGGCAACGGTGGGAGAGGCGGATACAATAGGGTCTTCTAAGACCCTATTTTGGATAGGTACATAGAGCTTAGAAAAATAGAGGGTTATGGGTAATCCTAGTAATTTCTATGGTAGGGACATGTTCAGCACAACTTTGTGGGCCAAAGGGCCTGTATTGTGCTGTAGGTTTTCTATGTCTCTAAGACCTGATCACCAAGATACAATGTGAAATCAATGGGCATCAAAGGGCTGGTTTATTCAGGATCACATTAACACGATATTACAGTGCACACTATTTACTGTTTCAAATTATAACATTGTCTTCACCATTCAGAATGCACTTGAGCTCCTGAGGTGCCCAGTAGTCTTAGAAATCCCACATTGTACCCATGGATACCACATGCTCCTTCTTCAAGGACATATGGGCATGAATATAACACCAGTGGCCATTGGCCCTTGACTACCACCTACTGTTGGCATTCAATGACATTAACTTCGCCAAGTCTCCTAGAATCAAATTAAGACCATAAGAGGTAGAAGCAGAATTGGGTCATTTGGTCAATTGAGTCTGCTCTGTCTTTCAATATTTTCCCGCTCAACTCCATTCTTCTGTTTTCTCTCCATAACATGACACCCTTAATAATCAAGAAACTATCAACTTCCAGTTTAAATATGTTTATCTTGGTGGCCATCAATTACTAGGAAGTTCAATTAACCAGCAATATAAATGCCATAACTGATGTGAAACTTGTTGTGAGTGACAAGTGAGTAAGTATGTGTCTTGCCAGCAATGTGCTATCCCAAAAAAAATAAGTTTTAAAATATTGAGGCAAGTAACTAAATTCCATTATTGATCGCAACCACACCCAACAAACAAGTGTTTGATACAATAAACCTAATTGTAAATATTGTTCTTATATAGCATGTACATGCCCATTATAATACATCGCATATTGATCACTTACCAAACAAAAAAGAGCAAACCCATAACAATAGTAACTACATATATTATTTACATACAATATGCAGGTAATTAATTACAGAATACATTTGGTCAACAACTGTAAAGTTAGCTGAACGTAAATCAGCACATCTCATCCTCCCAACGTAAATAAATTAATATGAACACAGACACCGATAAAGCTAGTGGATGACTAATTTCACATCCTGTACTCCAGTTGCTTTACTGATAAATAACAATGAATATACTATATCACATGTTTTTTCAACTGTGAAGCCAAAGCTTAATTGCAATCAACAAACCCATTAACAATTACAGTAATTGGAATTAAACATAATTTCTAAACCATTATAACAGGCACAATAATAACAATTGCTAACTTTTTTCTGAATAGTTTTCATATTCTTGGCTTCTCTTTCACTATAGCCCTCTCTTCAGTTCCCTGCGAAAATCCATCTTGGTTCTAAATACCATTATCAATTCTCCCTAAATTTTCCTTTTGGAATCTTTACTTCTGTCTATAACTGCCAGAATCATGTAAAATTCTTATAACTTCGATCTTAACCTGGTCTGCCACTTTCAATGAAATGAGCACATACACTTCCAGAACTCTCTGTTTCTCTACACTTTCACTATTTGTGCCTTCCATTTTATTTTGCAATATGAAATGCCCTGTATATCTCAGCATTAAGTTTCATCTGCCACCCACTTCACTGGCCCATCTAGATTGTCTTTCACTATCCTTCTCAGAGTCATAAATTTTGTCTTGTGGGAAACCCAAGTCCAAATTATTAATCCATATTAATTGTAGTAGTGGTGACCACTTCCCTCATGACTGAGTAAAAAGCACTTTCAAAACTGTTCTCGGTTTCCTGTTGCTCCCTCCATGCTCTGCTTTACCTAAGCAATACTGGTAGGTATTGATCCAGACTATGGCTACCAGTACTGTACCCTAATGTTATACAGTGACAAACCTGTATGTACCAATATTACACCATATTGTTACACTTGTTCCCAGCAGTGTCAC
This sequence comes from Hypanus sabinus, assembly GCF_030144855.1. Lineage (NCBI taxonomy): Eukaryota > Metazoa > Chordata > Chondrichthyes > Myliobatiformes > Dasyatidae > Hypanus > Hypanus sabinus. The sequence continues at coordinate 71,629,248 of NC_082716.1, forward strand.
ACTTGTACAAACCTGCTCTATAACAAACTGAACTCCAATGAACTCATAGTGACAAACCTTTCCCAAGCAGTACTGTATCGTGGAGTTATACAGTGATAGATCTATACCCAGTAGCTTACCTGTAGCCTGTTTAGTTCAAAAAAGGTTGCATGTGAAACAACCATAATGTCATCCAAGGTCAAGCCTTTTTAGAACCCACCACCCCATCTCCTACTGTTTCAGAAGGGATCCAACTGAGCGCAGTTAACCCCTTTTCTAAACATGCTGAAACTGCTAAGGACTGAAAGTAGAGATTTCTGTCACTAGGACTTTTCACTCTGACCTGCTTTTTGACCCTGCTTGTTGTTTCTCTCTGCAGACTTGTATTGCAACCACATTAATGGTCCCCATAGAGACTTACAGTATGTACACCTTCTGCCCAAGTCTCTCACTGCTATTGAACTGCACCATTTGTTATACTTGCTGCACTGTGGTGCAGTAAATATGTGCACAGCTCTTCCTAGTGGACATACATACTGTCAATACTCCCCAGGTTTCAATGAACTCTTATGAGGTCTTCGAATGTCACCGAACATACATTCTTCATTCTTTCCTCAATTCACAGTACAGCTTTCCAGTGTTGGTGTATCCCAGCCCTTTTGCCACCATGCCCACTTCCACAGAGAGAATTACCCTGCCTGTACCATGTTCTCTTTTCCAGGCTTACTGTCTCTTATCTTATCAGCTGGTTGAACAATGGTGACCAACCTCTCATTCTCCACGATTACCTTGTTAGAAAATTGTTACTGTCTTCCTGGTTTGGCTGCAACTTTCTTTGAGCTCTAAACCTCCTGACACCTTGTGCAGCTCACCTTATTTACTACGCAATGCAGCACTTCTTTGAAGAACACAATTTGTCAGCCAGAGCAACACAATCAAATGAATGCCCATGATCACACACATGGTCATTACTATGATGGGCAGAAGGATCCATCCATCTCCACTGACAACGTAGCAATCTTACTCTCCAATAACCTGGACATTTACCTTGCATTAGTTAACAAAAAGTATTAAATGTATGATTCATATACAGTAGTTCATGCTCTAGAACCAGCCAGCTTGTTTCTGTGTCAATAGGCATGGTATAATTGAAGAAACCTTCCAATCTATGGTTGGTAACTCCCTGCATGTAGTAATTATATTTCCAGCTTTTTGATCTTCAATTCCAGCACACAAAAATAATCCACTGGGGAATGTTCTTTCTCTTTGCCCCCATCTGTCCAAGGAAATTGGATTCAAGATTGTATAACGGCATTTCCAGTACTCAAGTATAAAGGAGAACAAAATAATTGTTACTCTTGATCCAATGCAGCACAAAAAAATACAATAAGATAAAGAACACAGTAATTTAAAAAATATATAAATATAAGATAGTTTATATATATAGATTGATTGTCTATAACATGACATTAGGCACAGGAGTATCGATATATATGACTGACAGGAAATGATAAAGTAGTGATGGGGTGGGTTAATGGGTGGAGGTGTTGAAATCAGCCTTATTGCTCAGGGAAAGTAACATTTTGAGTCTGGTGATCCTGGCATAGATAATATGTAACCTCATCCTTGATGACAGACAGTCCATGAGCTGGGTGGGCAGGATTCTTCATGATGTTACTGGCCCTTTTCTGGCACCTTTCTGTATATATGTCCTTGGAATGGATAGGCTCGTGCTGATAATGTGTTGGGCAATTTTGACTTTGTGTTGTAGAGCCTTCCTGTCCGCCATAGTACAATTTCTGTTCCATGCAGTGATGCAGCATGTTAGGATGCACATCTGTAGAATGAAGTGAGTACAGATGTACATTGTCTAGCTCCCTTCACCCTTCTCAGAAAGTAGCTGGTAAGCTTTCTTGACTGTGCAGGATGTGTTCTTAGACCATGAGAGATTGAGTGAGAAGTGTGCTTCCAGGAGTCTGAAACTGCTCATAGTTTCCACTACTGTGCTGCTGATGTAAACAGGGGTGTGAGTTCTTCCAAAGTCAATAATCATCTCCTTTGTCTTGCTGACATTGAGCAAGAGAGCACCAGCCCTTGAGCTCTTTCATCTCTTATCTGTAGGCCATCTATTCCTTGTTGGTGATAAGCACACTGTTGTGTTATTAGCGAACTTGACAATATGATTACTCGGGTGTTTGGCCGTGCAGTCATGTGTGAGTAGAGCATACAGCAATGCGATAAGCATACTGACTATTTGAGGTCTGTTGGTTGTGATAATTGCCCTAATAGCAATTGTTTTCTTTAGTAGTCTGTACGTGCATTCAACATGTCCTATTGCATGATTATTGAAGTATCTTGAAGAAGCATGAAAAATTTGGAGATATCGGGTTTGCTGACCACAAAGTTCTAAATTCAAATGAAGACGTTAAGTCCTATCCATAAGGGAGGTTATACTGCAACTACCTACTCTTCAAAAACTACAAACTTTGTAGTTCACTTTTCTGTTTATCTTCCACGGTAAGTTTAGAGGCCAATACCACTATAAGAGTAGTGGGTCTGCCCTCCCTACTAAGGAGGTGATGCTTTCAGTTAACATAGTAGTTCAAACACAGTTATTTCATTTTTAGTGCTACACATTTAAATCCAGCCAAGATTCTTAAAATACTTTAAAATCTCATGGAGAATTTTTGTCCTTAAAAAAGCATTTCCATATTACAAACAATTTCTAAAGCACAAAGGATTTCCAAATCAAAGATATAATTTCTATCAGCAAAAATGACTACTAACAATGCATATGAATGAGTCCTCCGTCATGGAAATCGAAGGAAAAAGAATGGATTCTAATCACCCTGTCTTTCTGCCATTCTTCTTGATTGTCTTTAACCATAACTAATAAGCCTGAACTGCTCTCTTTGTACTGTTTTCTGCCACTTGGGTGATTCCATGCATCTGTGATTTTTCCAGATACCCTTTTTGCACAACCAGCCTAAAACAGGGTGTCTTGCAGAAGATGGTGCAAGCAAACAATGTCACCAAAGGCAACATCCTTCAGGTGATTTACAGTTTGACTATGTGTTTTCGGGCTGACTGAACGATGTGGCACTTTGCTGTCTCCAAGGAATTTCAGTGAGGTTTGGAATGGAGTGTGCAACCTGGAGGCCAAGAAAGCTGGAGACGGTGTGAGTCCATGATTGATTCCCTTTCTTGCCAATTTTGCCAATTAAAGTGCCTACCAGTCAGGCAGTCTCAGGCTCTCTCTCTCCCCCCATCTCTCTCTCCTCCTCCTCCCTCCTCTCTCTCTTACTCCCCCTCCCTCCCTCTCTCTCTCTCCCTCCCTACCGCTCACTGCTGCTGCAGGATGATGCCAGAGTCTTGAGTTACCCCTTTTATTTTGTGCAATTTTGATTGGGGCAGACTGTCTCTGCAGCCTGCCGTCAGTGAATGTCTCAGCACTAAATTGAACTAAACTGAACATTCCTAGACTGTTTCAAGGACTCTGTAGTTCATTTTTTTTTATATTCTGTGTGTTTTCAGTCATTTTTCTGCTGTTTGCATGATTTGTTCTTTTTTTGCGCATCGAGTGTTTGATGTTTTCTTTGAACGGATACCATGGTATTTCTTTGTTTCATGGCTGTCTGTGGGAAGATAAATCTCAGGGTTGTATACTGCATACATACTTTGATAGTAAATGTACTTTGACTTTCTGACCTGGGGTCCATGGACCTCTTTCTCAGTGGTATTGGTCCATGACATAAATAAAGGTTGGGAACCCCTGGTCTAAAAGCTTCTTGGAGACACAGTTCCCAGATTCCCACAATTAATGCTGTGCAGTTGACTCTTTGAACATACACACTTTCCAACGGTTAACAGATCAGCCGTTAGATATGCTAAGTGATACCAATCTGCTGTGCAAACTTATTGAACTAAATAGCTTAGCCAACTTTTCTGTAGTTTGAAACAAGCTCTATTAAATAACCTAATGCCTTACACTACAACTCTTGAGAAGTCAGTCTAGGTGCTGTGAACAAACATCTTGCACTCTATTGGCAGTGTGTATGTTTGCAAAGCTGTCCTTTTAATTTCAATCTGTTTATTGCTTGCTATTTACATTAAAAACTAAAGACTGGTTCATGTTTACAACAAGAAACTAAACAAAGAATATCAGTTGGAAGTTTAATTTAATCAAAATGACAGTTTGATCGCTAGAAGTGTTAGCTGTTGTGTTTAGAAAGCTGAGTTTGGCAAAAATGGCCCCAGAACCTATTTGTGTGAATATCCATCACACAAACAGACTCACAAGCAGTGCATGCATAACTGGTCTTTTCTGGTATTTCTGCTTCCTTTCTCTTTTCATCTACTTTGTTTTTCTCTAAGGTCTGAACATTTGCTGTCTTGAAGCTCTTAATTTTTACTATGTACAGAACAAGTGTCTCGTACATTTCATCTTACCAACAGATTTGTTATATCTGTATATCAAAAAGACTGTAGATGCTGGAATCTAAAATAACAACAGGAATTTCTGGAAATACTCAACAGGTAAAGAGGCATCAGTGGGAAGATGAACAAAATTAATATTTCAGGTCAAAGACCCTTTATCAAATGGAAGCTGAGATAGTGAATTAAAGTACCAAGCAATGAGAAACTCAGGATTGCCCTGTGGACTCAATGCAGATGCCTGGAAAAGTGGTCACCCCAACTGTATTTGGTTTACCCAATCTAGAAGAGCCACATTCTGAACAATGAATGCAGTACACTAGACTGGAGGAATTTCTGTTTGACCTAGAATGATTGTTAGGATCCCTGGATGGTTACTTTTATCTGCTACTTCCATTGTCTACTATTATCATCACTCTATGTAAGACATATGATATAGGAGCAGAATTAGGCCATCAGAACACTCTATTCTGTTCTTTCCATTTCATCTTTGATTAGTTATTTGTTACTTCCCGGCAATGGTTTTCATTACCGACATAGCATCTATATCTGAGTAAAATGAGTAGCAAGTGTAGGGTCTCTTATCAATTATTCTTTATTGATGGGAAACAACCGGCAACTGACAACAGTAGCTGATATGGCAATGCATTGAAAATCATACCACATCATGCCCATATTTTTAAAGTATGCAAGGATTCAATAATCTACAATGATCACTGGCTCAATGAAATTTAAGAACAAACTGTAAATGTTAGTTTTCCCAGAAAAGCCACATTCCATGAGTACACTTAAAAAAGAAATTCCAAAGCTCTTTATGAGAAATACACACAAAACATTGGAGGAACTCAGCAGACCAGGCAGGATCTATGAAAGAGTATAGTCAATGTTTCAGGCCGAGACTGTTCATCAAATGGAAAAAAAGGTGAGGAGTCAGAGTAAGTAAGAACTCTTCATGAGAGTTCATTATGTGTGACCTGTGCTATACTTCAAAAGTGCATTGAGATATTACTGAAGTCATGAGAAGTGCTATGTTAATGATTATCTTTAAGAAACAGGAATTGAGACTGTGGTAGTCTTATCTGTTGTATCAGAAATTTTGGCTATTAAGTTCTTAAAATACTTTGCTTGGAACAATTGTATTTGAGTGCCAAAGAATAAGCAAATTACAACAGTCCCGTACACATATGAGGAACCCAGGTTCAACAACTATTTGAATAATACATTCAAATAAAGGGCTTAAGTTTCCAAACAATTCTGGGCAGGAAATGTCATATGATGTGAAGTTTGCTGCTGTTTATAGTGTGGAAGAGCAAACTGACATGCAATGTTAGGATTGCATTTCATGACATTGTATTTTTTTGGATAAACATTGCATATAGAGCTTTATTTGTTATAAGTTACAATTAAAACAAACCAAATACAAACATTTTAAGAAAGCATTCAGTTAATTTGAGTAATTCATCAACAATGTGACTAAGATATTTGCTTTGTGTTTACTCTTTATAGTCAACATAAGTGTTTGTGCACAGAATTCCAATATCTGTATTTGCATTGGAAATTCTGTACTAATTATTTGAATAGCATAGGAATTAGCAATTGTGGACAGAGATTTTTTAAATTATCCTGTACATTTTCAGAACCCAAAACCTGAAATCTAATGGAGATTGGCTGGAAGAGCAAGCAACTAATACTCTCACAAGAGGCTTGCAATGTCACACTACAAACAGCAGCAAAACTTCACATCTCATGGCCTCCTTATCTTAATATTCTCTCCAGTTTTAACACAAGCCGGTTTGGCTTCCCATGCTTTGCAAAATCTAACAGGGAAAATGAGATGAGAAGGACCAGATTCATCAGGAAACTTTCTTTTGAGTGGGAAATGGAAGGAAGATTAGGAAATTTTCCAACAAACATAAAAAGGTATGGACTAAATTGTCATCATACTGCCTTGCAACTGTGATTGAATCTGCAGCTGATCATGATTTCAGCCCCCAACATAACTTAAAAGTGCTGTCTCCACTCTACCACACTAATGTCAATGATCCACACCACAACCAGAATGTTCCTTCAGATACTAATCTTCCTCAACCACAAGTACATTTCACCCTAATCATGTATTATCCTTCATAACAGAGAACTTCACCTTTCACTACATTCTACACTGAGATCTGTCACTAGTGCTGTTCGGGAAGGTTTAAACTAATATGACAGAGGATTGGCAAATCCAGCAGAGGAAACAAAACAAAAGTTAGTAAAGAAAAAAGTCAGAGTGAAGTACAGAAAAGACATAAAGTTACTAGATTCTAAAAGGACAATAAGTGCAAGGGCACTTTATCTGAATGCCAGTAGCTGAAGCATGGTCATTGAATAGAACAGTACAAAGGGGTATGATATGGTGGCCAGTGGAAATTAGTGAGTGAGTGGGCCTCCATTGGTCGGGGCAGGCCATGGATGTTGCACCTGAACTCTCCAGATATGCAAGCCTGAGCAGCACAATATGGAGAGAAGCTGTTGTCCATGGAGCAAACTCCCCCTCTCCATGGAGCTGATAAACCCAAAGGAACCAGCAGTGCCGCAGGCGTTGAACTCAGCGTAGGGCTGCCTTATGGACTCCATGTCCAGATTTTTCCATCGGGGTTTACTCCCAAAGCCTTCCCCATGTGTGGGCAGTGGAGGTGCGAGATCAGTATTTTTCTTCTCCTAGATGACCTGCCAGCCATAGCTGAAGAGCCCCAATTGCCTGAAGTGATTGATTTTTAGATGCCAATGACCCACCTTTGCCCCTTCTTCGGTCAGTAGAAATGGTTCCGCCAACACAGTAGCTAAGCCGCATGTGAAGGCAAGGAACCAGACTTTGTAGACAGACGTTATTTGAGGTGCATGCAATTGGGAGCATTTAATAGGTAGTGGGAGCTTGTCCTTATTACCACCCCTGGCCTTAACAACCTGAAAGAACCAAATTGGGAATTAAAAATCCGACAATATCAAGTAATGTGGTAGGATAGACGACAAGGTATAGGGGGTAGGGAAGCACTCTTAATTAGTAATGAGATCAGGCTTATAGTGAAAGATATAAGATCTAAGGAGCAGAATATTGAGTCCTGAGTAGATATTAGGAATAGTAAAGGGAAAATAAATCAATGGTGGGAGTTGTCTATAGGCCACCAAATAATAATATTACAATGGCAGAGGCAATAAAGCAAGAAATATCTGATGCACACAATAAAAGAATGGAACAGCAGTTGTTATGGAGCACCAACTTGCACATTGGGCGAATCAAGTTGGTCGAGGTGGTCTTGAGGAGGACGCTATAGAATACATTCACTATAGCTTTTTTGAAAACCATGTTAGTGAACTTACAAGGGAAAATGTTGATTTAGAATTTGTCCTGTTCAGGTGAAATTAATGATCTTGCAGTTTGGGATCCTCTTGGAAAGAGTGATCATAGTATGACTGAATTTCTCAAACAAGTGGAAGGTGCAATACAGTAGTTCAGTCTAAAAACAGTGTACAGTATTACACCTAAACAGGGTAACTACAGTGGGATGAAAGAGCAGGCTAGTTTAGGCTGGAAACGCAAGCTACGTGGTGGGACAGTTGAGGAACAGTGGAAGACTTACAAATAAATTTTTTACAGTGCACGACGAAAGTATATTCCAATTAAAAGCAAGGACAGTAAGGGTGGGGAACGCCAGATTTGCATAACTTAAGAAATGAAAGAAGGTACCAAACTAAAAGCTCGCGCATACCAAGTTGTCAAGAGTAGTGGGAAACGGCAATATTGGGATAACTTAAAATGCAACAAAGAACCACAAAGCAAAAAATGAGGAAAGGGAAGATAGATCCTGAAAGTAATCCAGCACAAAATATATAAAACATATAATAAAAGTTTTTATAATTATATGAAGAGGAAAAAGATGGCTAACGTGAACATGAATCACTAGGAAGATGAGAAGGGGAATTAATATTGGGTAATGTGTAAATGGCTGAGGCCTTGAACAGACAACTATTTTGTACCACTCTTCATAGTAGAAGACATGTCCAGCATGCCAAAGACAGATGTTATTGATGGGAGGTATTCACCTCAATACAATCATTGTCACTGAAGAGGTAGTGATGAGGAAACTAGTAGGCCCAAATGCAGACAACTCCCCTGGTCCTGATGCAATGCATCCCAGTGTAATGAAAGAAATGCCAGAAATTAAAGCACACAGAAGAAAATCTGCAGTTGCTGGAAATCCGAGCAACACAGAGAATATGCTGGGAAAACTCAGCAGGATAGGCAGCATCTCTGGAAAAAACTACAGTCGATGTTTCAGACCAAAACCCTCCAGCAGGAAGATTTGTTGTTACATTTGTGATAATTTATCAGAATTTTCTGAACAAGGGGCAGGCCCTAGTAGGTTAAAAGACGGCAAATGTCACACCACTGTTTTAAGAAGAATGCAAGCAAAAGACAAGTAACTATAGGCCAGTTAGCTTAACATTTGTAGTGGGAAAATGCTTGAAACTATCAATGAAGAAGATATCTGCCAAAAGTGGTTCCTCCTCTTCTTGGTTCTAAAGTGATGTTCTTTTATTCAGAGGCTGTGCCTCTCTCTCACAATTGCTAACATCCACTCTATCTAGTTAGTTAAAGTTAAAGTCTGTCCCAAGCCTTATAGGCTAATCAGGCTGGTGCTTATGCCAGATTCCGTGGTGTGAAGCGACTCCCCCCCACCCCACCCCACCCCACCCCTGGATAGGACGCCAGTCTATTGTGAGGTTAAGCCCCAGTATTTTGCCGGTACCCATTTTCAGCTGGGTGAACTGTGTGGTTAAGTGCCTTGCTCAAGAACACAACTCGTCACCTCGTCTGGGGCTCGAACTCATGACCTTCAGATCGCTAGTCCAACACCTTAACCACTTGGCCACGTGCCTCACACTCCGCTCTATCTAGGCCAGGGGTCAGCAACCTTTACCACCGAAAGAGCCACTTGGACCCGTTTCCCACAGAAAAGAAAACACTGGGAGCCGCAAAACCCGTTTGACATTTAAAATGAAATAACACTGCATACAACGTTTTTTTTTGCCTTTATGCTATGTATAAACAAACTATAATGTGTTGCATTTATGAAATTGATGAACTCCTGCAGAGAAAACGAAATTACATTTCTGCATACAACAAAAACATTTTGAACTCCGAAAAAAAGACATTGGGTTGAAGGTTACTTTTAAGTAAAATACTCAATGTCTATTTGAGTTCTTCTTGTATTTATGAAAAACGCTGAACTTAAATTTTCCGCCAGCAGCAAACCAAAAATAACATCAGCCAGCTGTCAACCTGAAAAATAAAAGGACTATTTCACTAAACAATGAAAAAATATGAATATTCCTAAAATAATAGGCAATTAAAATATGTATCATACTTGGTTAATGGGATTTCTGCTCCTGGACCTCAGCGCACAGCATCTGCACATCAGGGCTGTATGACGTCACCTTCATCTTTACACAGAATCGCAAGCTGTCATCTGTGAGGTGTGCACGATGTTTGTTCATGTTGGAGAACACCTGCTCACATACATATGTGGATCCAAAGATCGACAGGACTCCAAGCGCATACTTTTTAATGTTTACATAAATGTCGGGGATAGCATTCCATGTTTCGAACACAAGTTTGTCCGGTTTAGGGAGGTTCTCAATATCACTCCATTTGTGATTCTGAGCAAGAACGGCCTTCTGACGGGCAACATCTTCAAGGTCTGCTGTCAAGCGTCTAAACTTGGACACCCATATGTCTTTGTCGGCTATTTCGGCCAGTTCCATCTCAAGATCAGGTTTACTCACACCTGCCAATGCAGTCGTATTCAGTAGAGATGAATCGATGCTTGGGGGAGTGACCGGGAAGGATAATGTGTTTTTTTTCCTCTCTGAACTCACAGAAGCGTTTCCCAAACGATGTTTGCATTGCGATGATTGCAGAATGTAAATACTCCGAATTTATCATGTCGTGACCTTGTTTGAACTCTCTCAAATTGGGGAAGTGAGACAAAGTGCCTTTCTGTCAATCTCTGGCAAGCACTGTCAACTTGCGCTTGAATGCCAAAACATCCTCCAACATGTGTAGGGCTGTACGTCCTTTCCCCTGAAGAGCTGTGTTCAGCGTGTTCAGGTGCGCTGTCGTATCTACCATGAAGTGTAGCTTTTCCAGCCCTTTGCTGCCCAGGAAAGTTTTCACTTCTTCCAGACACGCGACAAATCGCTTCAGCACCTCCCCTCTGGACAGCCACCGGACTTTGTTGTGCAGCAGGAGATCAGAATATGCGCTTTCCAGCTCGTCCAGTAACAAACGGAATTGACGGTGATTTAAACTTTTTGCCATTATTTTATTGACAATCTGAATGACAACATCCATTACTTCTGTGCATTCCGGAGGAAATGTTTGAGCGCACAGTGCCTCTTGGTGCAAGATGCAGTGAAAAATCAGCAGCTTTCTGTCCAGCGACTTCTGCAGAAAAGCCATAATTCCCTTGTGCGTTCCCGTCATATTCGGTGCCCCCATCAGTAGCTACTGACACCAGGTGGGTTTATTCCTTTGGCTCTTAAACAATTCAAGACAGCCTCACAGATGTCCGCCCCCCATGTTTGGTCTTTTAGAGGTATCAACTCAATCAGTTCTTCCCGTGGCCCGGCAGAGTTTACATACCGGCAGAACAACGCTATTTGTTCAATATCACCTTTGTCTTTAGACTCGTCACAGGCAATCGAGTAGGCCACAGCTGAATTGATGTCTTTAATTTGCTGTCTTGTGATGTCTTCTGCCATTTTTATGGTTCTGTCTTTGACAGTCTTTACAGAGAGGGGCATATCCCTGATTTTCTGCACAATTTCACTCTTGTTTTTAAAGTCCGTGAATAGATGTTCTGAAATCTTAATGAAAGATTCTTTTATATATTCACCATCTGTAAACTGCTTCCCGTGCCTGACTATTTCCTAAGCGGCAATATAACTAGCGTATGTCGTTGGTTTTCCGGACTTCATCCATTGCTTGAAATGATTTTTGCTCAGATCAACCTTCCGCATCAGTTCCGATACGGCTTTTTTTCTCTCATCTCCATCCGGATATTTTTGAGCAAAGGCTGCGTGTTTATTCTAGAAATGCTTTGCAACATTTGACTTTTTGTTGTTTGCTAGTTTCTCATTGCATATTAAGCATACCGGTAAACCAGTCTCGTCAGCAGTGAAAGCAAATGAATCTGTCCACGTATCATTAAACGTTCTGTTTTCTTCAGTCACTTTTCTTTTTTTTAGAATTCTCCATAGTTGGCCTACCTTGGATCGAAAAATTAAAGAAATCGCGCACTGACGGGTGTCAGGTATTGGCAGTGGTGACGTATATTAATAGCGATAAAAACACGTTGTAGCGGTGTGCTCACGCAGTCAGTAAACTGCAGTCGAATAACTTTATTCGAACTAAACAGCCTTGCTTTTAAGCCTCCCTCAACCTGGCCCCCATGGGCGCGGATGCTGCAAAAGACCAATTATTTCCCAAAGCAACAGGGAGCCGCAGCACAGAGGTAAAAGAGCCGCATGTGGCTCCGGAGCCGCGGGTTGCCGACCCCCGATCTAGGCCTTTCAATATTCAGTAAGTTTAAGTAAGATCCCTTTCATTCTTCTAAACTTCAGTGAGTACAAGCCCAGAGCCATAAAGTGCGCCTCATATGTTAACCCTTTCATTCTTGTAAACATCCTCTGGACCCTCTCCAATACCAGCTTTCTCAGACTGGCATTAGAGATTCAATGGGCCGATTCAATGAAAAACAGTGAATTGTGCAAACAATTCTCCCTTAATACTTCAAAGTTTAGGCCATTCATTCTTTGCTTGTGGAAAATTACTGGGTTGTAAATGGCTGCTGACATAATCACATAGCGCTGTGGCATATTATAAGTCATATTGTCTTTTATCTTTGAACAGTGGTAATACAATCTCTATCCTATGAAAATTATCCTATCTGGCAACTTCACAAATTCGTTTTTTTTATTTCAAAAGTATACTTTATTCATAATATACATTGTAAATACGTTTGGAAATATCTTTCTCTAGATTCATTGTTCCATCAGTTCAATACATTATCTTAAAAAGCATCAGTGCCACCCATGTTTCCTCGCTAAGCAATGCCCTTATGAGCTGTTGAGAAGCTGCTACACAGAATCCAGACCCTCAGTGTTCAGAGGCAGCAAGACTGCCGACTATGGTCCTTTCCCATAAGCCTTTGCAGTTATACTGAGTTTCAGTGTGTCCCTCAGCACATACTCCATCTTGGAATGTGCCATTTGGAAGCATCCACATAGATACCTCCTTGCACTTGAAGGCCAACACATCAGGCATGCCCAAGTATATTTTTTACCCAGTTGATCATCTTCCAATAACAGTTCATGTTTGTGTCTCTTTTAATAGCCCACAGAGAACAGAGTCTTTTGTTATGTTGGTGCTTGGGGCAAACCACAGCAAAGATCACTGCATCCTTTTCCAGAAATTCTTGGCAACTTGTAGCGCCTGAGGAGGTAGACTATCTTCTAATATGCACTAGAGCCATCTCAAGGACAGTATGCAGGGTCAGTGAGACTGCAAATGCACAGGGAGGGTCTGATAGAGTGGGGCTAACTAACTACTAGCCAAGCAAAGTCCTGGTTCTTGTTTGGGAGTTCTAGCAATGAGACGTTCTTCCAAGTCACTTTTACCATCTGCTCAGGAAACCATCCTGGGATCTGTCATGTCCTTCTTTCACAGGGCATCCTGTGTTGACTAAGGCCTGATGAAATTTTGATCAAAAATGTTTCCCTGCAGAAAGTTTTCTGTGAATGATACACAGTGCAGTATAGTTCAATGCATTTAATAATATGATCCTTCCTTTGCAACAACTGGGGACAGGTATAACCTCAGCCCATTGTGACACTTATTGTTTGCGTGCACAGTTCTAAACACCCATCAGGAAGGACTTAAAGCTCTCCACTTCTTTGTAGACAACAGACCTAACCAGTTCCCCTCCACCACCATTTCCTCCGTCTGGCAAAACTGGTTCTCATACTCAACAATTTCTCTTTTGACCCCTCTCGCTTTCTCCAAACCCAAGATGTAGTCATGGGCACCTACATGCATTGTCCGCAGCTATGCCTGCCTTTTCATTGGCTACCTGAACAGTCTATGTTCCAAGCCTTCACTAGTTATGCTCCTCGACTCTTTCTGCACTGCATTGACGACAATGTTGGTGCTGTTTCATGCACCTATGCTGAGTTTGTCAATTTCATCAACTTTGCCTCCAACTTATCCATCATCATGAAGTGCTTCGAGAGGCTCATCACGAGGCATATCAAGACCCTGCTGCCCCCCTCACTGGACCCCCTGCAGTTTGCGTACTGTCCCAACCGCTCAACAGATGACGGCGTTGCCACCACCCTCCACCTGGCTCTGGCCCTAACCCACCCGGACAAAAAAGACACATGTTCAGATGCTGTTCATAGACTTCAGTTCAGCATTCAACACAATCATCCCTCAGGAACTGATTGGAAAGCTGATCCTACTGGGCCTGAACATCTCCCTCTGCAACTGGATCCTAGACTTCCTGACCGGGAGACCTCAGTCAGACCGGATCGGGAGCAGCATCTCCAACACCATCACACTGAGCACGGGGGTTCCCCAGGGCTGTGTGCTCAGACAACTGCTGTTCACTCTGCTGACCCACGACTGTGCTGCAACACAGCTCGAACCACATCGTCAAGTTCGCCGATGACACGACCGTGGTGGGTCTCATCAGCAAGAACGATGAATCAGCTTACAGAGACGGGGTGCAGTGGCTAACGGACTGGTGCAGAGCCAACAACCTGTCTCTTAATGTGAACAAAACAAAAGAGATGGTTGTTGACTTCAGGAGGGCACAGAGCAACCACTCCCCACTGAACATAGAAACATAGAAATAGGTGCAGGAGTAGGCCATTTGGCCCTTCGAGCCTGCACTGCCATTCAGTATGATCATGTCTGATCATCCAACTCAGAACCCTGTACCTGCCTTCTCTCCATACCCCCTGATCCCTTTAGCCACAAGGGCCATATCTAACTCCCTCTTAAGTATAGCCAATGAACTGGCCTCAACTGTTTCATGTGGCAGAGAATTCCACCGATTCACCACTCTGTGTGTGAAGAAGTTTCTCCTCATCATCGGTCCTAAAAGGCTTCCCCTTCATCCTTAAACTGTGACCCCTCGTTCTGGACTTACCCAACATCTGGAACAATCTTCCTGTATCTAGCCTGTCCAATCCCTTTAGAATTTTATACGTTTCAATAAGATCCCCCCTCAATCTTCTAAATTCCAGCGAGTATAAGCCCAGTGGACAGCTCCTCAGTGGAGATCGTAAAGAGCACCAAATTTCTTGGTGTTCACCTGACGGAGAATCTCACCTGGTCCCTCAACACCAGCTCCATAGCAAAGAAAGCCCAACAGCGTCTCTACTTTCTGCAAAGGCTGAGGAAAGTCCACCACCCATCCCCCCCATCCTCATCACATTCTAAAGGGGTTGTATTGAGAGCATCCTGAGCAGCTGCATCATTGCCTGGTTTGGAAATTGCACCATCTCAGATCGCAAGATGCTGCAGCGGATAGTGAGGTGAGCTGAGAAGATCATCGGGATCTCTCTTCCTGCCATCACGGACATTTACACTACATGCTACATCCACAAAGGAAACAGCATTATGAAAGACCCCATGCACCCTGCATACAATCTCTTCTCCCTCCTGCCATTTGGGAAAAGGCTCCGAAGCATTTGGGCTCTTACAACCAACAGTTTCTTCCCCCAAGCCATCAGACTCCTCAATACCTGAAGCCTGGACTGACACCTTGCCCTATTGTCTTGTTTATTATTTATTGTAATGCCTGCCCTGTTTCTGTGCACCATGCAGTCCTGTGTAGGTCTGTAGTCTAGTGTACCTTTCTCTGTGTTGTTTTTTTTTATGTAGTTCAGTTGAATTTTTGTACCGTGTCATGTAACACAATGGTCCTGAAAAGCATTGTCTCATTTTTACTATGTACTGTACCAGCAGTTATGGTCAAAATGACAATAGAAGTGACTTGACCTGACTTGACTGTTCTTTATACTTGGTCCATTTCTGACACCACTCAATTCTTTCATGATCTGTCAGTCTCCATCACTGATTCTCACAGATATCTTGACTATACCTCCTCCCATCCTGTCGCTTGTAAAAAATGCCTTTCCCTTTTCTCAGTTCCTTAGTCTTCGCCACATCTGATCCCAGCATGAGGCTTTCCTTCTGAGAACATCTGAGAAGTCCTCCCTTCTTCAAAGAACAGGGTTTCCCTTCCTCAAACATTGATGCTGCACTCACCTGCATCTCATCCATTTCCTGGATATCCACCCTCACCTGATCTTCCTGCCCCCCCCAACAGAAATAGAGTTCCTCTCATCCTTCCCCACCACCCATCAGCCTGCGCATCCAGTATATCACTGTCTGCAACTTCTGCCATCTTCAATGGGATCCTCCCACCCATCACATCTTTACCTCCCTCACTCTCCTAACTTTCCATGGGGATTGTTTCTCCATGATTCTGTTGTCTACTTGTCATAGAGTCATCATACACTGCAGCACAGAAACAGGACCTTTGACCCACATATCTATGCCGAACAATTACTCTGCCTACTCCCATCAATCTACACCTGTACCTGAGCACTTCATACTCCTCCCATCCACGTAACTAACCAAATTTCTCTTAAATATTGTAATCAACCACATATCCACTACTTGCACTAGCAGTCCATTCCACACTTTCACCACCCTCTGAATGAAGAAGTTCCCCCTCAAGTTGCCCTTAAGCATTTCACATTTCACCTTTAACCCATGACCTCTAGTTGTAGTCTCACCTAACCTCAGTCCCTCCCCACTGATCTCTCTCCAGGGCACTCAATCCTGATGGCAAAACAATTGCTACACCTGCCATTCACTTACTCCTTCAATACCATTAAGGACCCTAAGCAGTCTTTCCCGGTGAGGCACCATTTCATCTGCAATTCTGTTAGAATCATCTACTGTATCAGGCGTGACCTCCTGTACCTTGGTGAGACTCAAAGTAGATTGGGGAACTGCTTTGTCAGGCACCCTCATTCCATCTGCAATAGGCAGGATTTCCCAGTGTCCAACCATTTAAATTCCACTCGCCGTTCCCATGTTGACCTATCAGCTCATCGCCTCCTCTACTGCCACAATGAGGCCACTCTCAGGTTGGATGAGCAACACCTCATGTTCTATTCAGGTAGCCTCCAACCTGACAGCATTGGTTTCTCCAACTTCCAGTAATTTCTCCCCCTCCCACTTCTCTCCTTTTCCATTACCCATTCTGGCTTCCCTATTAACCCTTCTCATCACCTCTCTAGCCTAAAACCTCCCTGTTGTGCTCCTCCTCCTTTATCCATGCTTCATTATCCTCTTTTATAAGATTCCTTCTTCAACGCTGATGCACCATCAATAACGCTCGGAGACGGGAGGCAAACAATAGGCTTTTATTAGCTGCAAGACACCACGATTAGCAGCAAGAGACCAGCACACAACATCCTGGTGACTGAGGGAGGAGCAGTGCCTCCAATCGCCTTTATACAGGGGTCTGTGGGAGGAGCCACAGGAGCAGTCAGCAGATGGGTGTGTTAAGACAGGTATATGTAGTTCACTACATTCATCACCCCTTTGTTTTAAAAGAGAGTCCCCATGGGGCGAAGTTTCTTACAAGTATATTTACAGATTAAGTCTATCGGGCGGTCGAATCTATCGCTGCGATCTACGTAGCACCAGTGCCAGTGGTGATTGCACCGGAGACGGTGGTTGTGCTGGCTCCGGCCTGACTTGAGGTGTCAGCCCATTAGGCATCAGTGATCCCTCATGTGTGTGCGAGGCGCCCGGTATGGGAGTGTGGTGAGGAGTCTGTGTAGGGCTTGGTGTGCGCGGTGTCTCGTGGGTATACACCTCGATGGGTACGGGGTTCATAGTCACCGTGGAGTGTTTGAGCTAGGGGTCTGGTGCTCCTGTGGGCGCCAGGTCGCGGACGGAGACTATGTCCTCCCGCCCATCAGTTAAGACCACGTAAGCATACTGGGGGTTCGCATGAAGTAGGTGAACCCTCTCGACCATTTATTGCTCCTCGCATCTTTCCAGAGCAGCACTGGTCCTGGGGACGTCAGCCAAGCCGGTAGGGTGGTCCCAGTGGCAGACTTCCTGGGAAAAGAAAAGAGTTGCTCATGAGGGGTGGCATTGGTGGACATGCATAACAGGGAGCGGATGGAGTGGAGCGCCTCGGGGAGGACCTCCTGCCAGCGAGAGACCGGCAATCCCTTTGACTTAAGGGCTAAGAGGGTGGCCTTCCACACAGTGGCATTCTCCCTCTCCACCTATCCATTTCCCCAGGGATTATAGCTCGTGGTCTGACTAGTAGCAATACCCCTAGCCAGCAGGTACTGGCACAGCTCATCACTCATAAAGGAGGACCCTCTATCACTGTGGATATAGCAGGGATATCCGAACAGAGTGAAGAGCTGGCGCAGGGCTTTTATGACAGACGCAGCAGTCGTATCGGGGCAGGGGATGGCAAAGGGGACCGCTAGTACTCGTCGATTATGTTGAGAAAGTAGACATTGCGGTCGGTGGAGGGAAGGGGGCCCTTAAAGTCGACACTCAGTCGTTCAAAGGGGCGGGTGGCCCTGATAAGTTGTGCCTTTTCAGGACGGTAGAAGTGCGGACTGCTCAGTGCAGACTTGGCAGTCCCTGCTCATCGTCCTGATGTCCTCAAGGGAGTAAGGCAGGTTCCGGGCTTTCACAAAATGGTAAAATCGGGTGACCCCTGGGTGGCAAAGATGTGCATGGAGGGCGTATAGCTGATCGAGCTGTTCACTGGCACATGTTCCCTGGGATAGGGCATCAGGGGGCTCATTGAGCCTTCCAGGCCGGTACAGGATATCATAGTTGTAGGTGGAGAGTTCCATTCTCTACCGCAAAATTTTATCATTTTTGATTTTGCCCCGCTGTTGGTTGCTAAACATGAACACAACTGAGCGCTGGTCAGTCAACAAGGTGAACCTTTTGCCGGTGAGATAGTGCCTCCAGTGCCTAATAGCTTCCACTATGGCCTGGGCCTCTTTCTCCACTGCAGAGTGCCGAATTTCAGGGCCTTGAAGGGTACGAGAGAAGAATGCTACTGGCCTGCCTGCCTGATTGAGGGTAGCAACCAGCGCGAGGTTGGAGACATCACTCTCTACTTGGAAGGGAATGGTCTCGTCCACCGCATGCATTGTTGCTTTGGCAATGTCCCCTTTAATGTGGCTGAAGGCCACGCAGGCCTCGGCAGAGAGGGGAAATGTGGTGGACTTGACCAGGGGGCAGGCCTTGTCTGCGTAATGAGGGACCCATTGGGCGTAATAGGAAGAGAAGCCCAGGCACCGTCTGAGGACTCTGAGGCTGGTGGGAAGAGCGAGTTCCAACAGGGGGTGCATATGGTCGGGGTCAGGGCCAATGACTCCGTTCTCCATGACATACCCAAGAATAGCAAGTCGGGTGGTTCCAAACACACACTTGTCCCTGTTATGGGTAAGGTTAAGAGCTTTGGCCGCTTGGAAAAATCATTGGAGGTTGGCGTTGTGATCCGGCCAGTCGTGACCGCAGATGGTGATGTTATCCAGATATGGGAACGTGGCCTTCAGTTGGCACTGGTCCACCATCTGGTCCATTTCCCTCTGGAAGACAGAGACGCCATTCATGACACCGAAGGGGACATGCAGAAAGTGATAGAGCCTGCCTCCCGCCTCAAAGGCGGTGTAGGGGCGGTCCTCCGGGCAGATGGGGAGCTGATGGTAAGCGGATTTCAGGTCTATGGTCGAGTACACCTTGTACTGAGCTATCTGATTGACTATATCCGCGATGCGGGGTAGGGGGTACACGTCAAGCTGCGTGAACCTATTGATGGTTTGACTATAGTCCACCACCATCCTATTATTCTGCCCAGTCCAAACAACAACCACCTGGGCCCTCCAAGGGCTTGTGCTTAGCCCAATGATCCCCTCCCTGAGCAGCCACTGCACCTCCGACTTAATGAAGGCCCTGTCCCCCGCGCTGTACCTCCTGCTTTTAGTTGCCACAGGTTTACAGTCAGGGGTCAGGTTGGTGAACAGCGGTGGGGGAGGGATCTTGAGGATGGAGAGGCTGCAAGTGGTGTCAGTAGCGCAGCTGTTGGCATGGTGCTGGGTATGATGTGCGGGTGGGTGTGTGGGTGTGGTCAGTAGTGGGGTATATGACGAAGCCCCACAAAACTGAGGATTTCTGACAGTGAGTGGTGGGAGGGGCCTGTCATACTCCATTGTCACACTTTTCAGGTGGCTCTGGAAGTCAAGCCCCAATAGCACAGGAGCACACAGTTGAGGCATGGCCAGTAACTCAAAGTCCCGATATTCTGTGCCCTGCACCACCAATGTTGCTAAACAACCCCCCCGGATGTCTGTGGAATGCGATCCAGAAGCCATGGTGACCCTCTGGCTTACTGGCTGTGTCACGAGTCCGCAGCGTTGCACCGTGTCCGGGTGAATAAAACTCTCAGTGCTGCCCGTGTCAAACAGGCAGCAAGTCCTGTGCCCCTCCACCAGGATGTCCATTATTGACCTTGCAAGCTGGTGTGGGGCACTTTGGTCAAGGGTTACGGAGGCCAGAGTTGAATTGCCGTCTTGGTGCCCGGTAAGCACCCGTGGGTCGGAGGCAGGGAGAGGTGGCGCCGACAAAGATGGCCACCCCCATGCCTCACACACGGCGGGCAGGCAAGATGGCCTCCCCCATGCCTCGCACAAGGCGGGCAGGCAAGATGGCGGCGACCAAGATGGCGACCCCCATGCCTCGCACGCAGCACTGCTCGACCCTGCTCATGGTTTAGACTTACAGGCTTTGACAAAGTGGCCCTTCTTTCCGCAGCTGAAGCAGGTAGCTTCTTGGGCCGGGCAGCATTTTCAGGGGTGCTTTTCGAGTCTGCAGAAGTAACACTGGCGGACTTGCGACTGGCAGCAGCCGTGGTCAATTTGCCGGAGGGTTGCGGGGCGTTCACGGACTCGCGAGTGGCAGCAGCTGTGGTCCATTCGCCGGCAGGTGGCGGGATCTGCAGCGTCCATGGGACCGGCGGGAGATCGCGTGGCTGGACAGTATCAGCGTTGTGCAGAGCAGCCTCCAGCATGTCGGCCAGCGCAATCTCCGACTGTAAGGTAAGATAGGCGTTTTCCAGCAGCCGCTGGTGCACGTACACTGACCTGATCCCCGTAACGAAGGTGTCTCGTACCAGGAGGTCCGCATGCTGTTCCGCTGTCAGTCCCCTGCAGTCGTAGGCCCGCACAAGTGTCTGTAGGGCCCGGACAAACTCAGCAGTCGACTCTCCGGCCCGCTGCCACCGTGTCGCTAAGCGATGTCTTGGATAGACGGTGTTCACCAGCCGCAGGTACTGTCTTTTGAGGGTGTCCAGTGCCCCTTGGTAGGTTGGCAGGTTCCTGATTGGGGAGTATACCTGCGGACTGACCCTGGGGAGGAGAACTCTGTGCATGACAGCAGGCTCAGTCACGCAAATCTCTTCCAGGTACGATTGGAAGCATGCAAGCCAGAGTTCAAAGGCGATAGCTGCTTCGGGAGATTGAGGATCATTGTCCAATTTGTCCGGTTGTAAAATGCTCTCCATGTTTTAAAATTGCAGCTAATAAAATTGATGCACCATCAATAACTCTCAGAGACGGGAGGTGAACGATAGGCTTTTATTAGCTGCAAGAGACCACGATTAGCAGCAAGAGACCACCACACAACATCCTGGAGACTGAGGGAGGAGCAGTGCCTCCAATCGCCTTTATACAGGGGTCTGTGGGAGGAGCCACAGGAGCAGTCAGCAGAGGGGCGTGTCCAGACAGGTATATGTAGTTCACCACAAACGCTTTACCTTTTACACCTATCACCTCCCTGCTTCTCACTTCATCCTCCCTCCCTCCTCACATATCTTCAACTATCACCTTCCTGCTTGTATTCCTTTCCCTTCCCCCCTCCTTTTTCTAGATTCTTCCTCCTTCCTTTCCAGTCCTGCTGAAGGATCTCAGCCAGAAACGTCGACTGTTTATTTTTCTCTATAGATGCTACCTGGCCTGCTGAGTTCCTCCAGCCTCCTCAAAGATGAGGACACCCAGGAACTTAACAGTTCTCCAGCCAATGTAATCCCTCTTCTGTTCCCAAAATTTTGGTGCTTATTTTCCATGTCCGCTTGCCAATTTCTGATTAGCTGCATGGAAGTATCGGATGTAACACATTCACACTCATTTGTGTGGGAGTTTTGAACTTACACATAGACAGAAATGCAAGTGGCTGCGGTTCTGTGCAGAACTTCCTCAGTAATCTTTTTAAAAAAAAATCAAACAGCTTTAAAATGTCCTATTATTATCAGAATGAGAACATGAACAATACAATAAATGCAGATCATCACATCTACTGCTGTATTCATGACCAATTCCTTACCTCAGCCACTTCTCAAATCTCAAAGCAAATTTTTTTTTTATCAAAGTTCACATATGTTACTATGTACTACCTTGAGATTCATTTTCTTGCAGGTACTTACAAGAAAAAGGAAATGCAGTAGAATTTTATGTAAAACTATACATACGCAGACAAAATCTGACAGACTACAAATGTGCAAAAGACAAACTGTAAGTAAAAATAAGGCTGAGAGTATGAGTTGTAAAGGGTCCTTGAAAGTTAGCCTGTAGATCATAGAAACAGTTTAGAGCAGTGGTAGTAGATATAATCTGTGCCAGTTCAGGAGCCTGATGGTTGTAGGGTAATTAATGACTGTTCTGAATCTGATAGTGTGGAGCCTAAGGCTCCTGTGCCTTCTGCCCAATAGTATTAGTGAAAAGAGGGTTTGTTTGAATGCTGGGGATCTTTGGTGCTAGATCTGTTTTCTTGTGGCAGCATTCCACATAAATATACTCAATGGTGGGGAACTTCGCTGCACTAAGCCCACATTCCTTGATTCCCTTAATATGGAGAAATCTCTCATTCATTGCCCTGAGTTTACTCCGTGCTTGAGCTCCCATAGCCCTCTTGGGTAGAGAATTCTAAAATTCACCACCCTCCTCTAAGAGAATAAATTTTTTTTCAGCTCAGTTTTGAATGACTGATGTAGTAGTTTTGAAGTAGCAGATGCAGCCCAGTCTATCACGGGTAAAGCTTTCCCCACCATTGAGCACATCTACACAGAGTATGGTTGCAGGAAAGTAGCATCCATCATCAGGGGCCCTAAGCAACCAGGTCATGTATTCTTCTTGCTGTGGCCATCAGGAAGAAGGTACAGGTGTCTAAGGACTCACACCACCAGGTTCAGGAACAGTTAGTGCCCCTTAACCATTATGCTCCTGAACCAGAGGAGATAACTTCATTCAACTTCACTCGCCCCATCACTGAACTATTTCCACAACCTATGGATTCACTTTCAAGAACTCTTCATTGCATGTTCTTGATATTTATTGCTTATTTATTTTTAATGTTTATTTTTCTTTGTGTACTTGCATAGTTTGCATGGTTTGTTGTCTTTTGCATACTGGTTGTCAGCTCTATTGGTGCGGTCTTCCATTGATTCTGTTGTTTTTTTTTATTTATTGCATATGCCCACAAGAAAAGGAATCTTGGCACTGTATATGGTGATATATATGTACTTTGATAATAAATTTACTTCGAACTTTTCAACTTTGATCACTGACCTTGAGACTGATTTCTGGTTCAAGAAACTCCTGCAAGAGTAAATGAATAATCCCCTTGTTCCCGCCATGGACAAGACCTATATTTATGGTTAATTCAAAAGATCACAACAGTTTGAATCATACTTAACCCTATTTGTGCTGAAAATCCCACAATTGAGTGGAAAGTCCAGGCCCAAATACCATGATTGAAAGTCAACCACAGGTGACGATAATTGTAGCGCGACTTTCAAAATTAGCTCAACAGCAAGTATTCAGGAATACTGCCCGCATTAGTTGACACAACTGAGTAAAGAAATAGAATAAATTACATATTGTTAACAACAGTGAGTGGAATTGAAAGCACCTTATGATTTATAACACATTTTCACTTAGTAAATGTGCTTTTGGCTCATTTTAAAGAGTAAATCACATTCCTACACAGCAGTGAGAGACTGTATCTGAAATGTGCAGAGATTATTCCCAGTCCAAATTTATAGGCTCCAAATTTTTAGTTTTACAACCAGATGTCCCAGACAGGCAATAGACCACTTGGATATAGAAATTAATGGTTAACTTTGGTATTATAGTGACGCCTTGATAAGTTGATCACTATTAAGTGAGAGACATTCAGATTGATTTGAACCGTTCAGCAATCAGAGTGCTTCAGTGGTGTTCAGTGCCAAATGTATTTTTGAATTGAATTTTTAACAGAACTTCTTAGATGGGAGCAGAAGTTCCCTCTCTATATGCTGCAGTCATTCATACTTCACCCTGTGTTCCATGTACATACAACCCTCCCTTTTCATTCCTTCTATATAGATGACAAAAGCAATCAATAAGGTAGGTAACTTGAAATTAAAGTCTGTGCCAGCAGCTTAACAGTGCTAAATTGAGTTTTGGACTTCCAGAGTTTCTGTAGACCAGGGGTTCCCGGTCTTTTTTTATGAAATGGACCCGTAGCATTACTGAGGGGTCTGTGGATGCTGGGTTGGGAACCCCTGCTGTAGACTAACTTTCATTTCTCACTGTCCTCTTCAGTCATTCCAAAAATTAAATAAGAAACGGAACCAAAGATATGCAAGAAGTTACACTGAATGCATTTTATTTATGTTTTGGTCACTAAGCCTGACGGTAAAATTCCTTTCCTTGTCTTCCATGACCTGCACCTCAAATTCATCATTACCTTTGGGACTTCTAACATCTGAACCTCATTTGACCTCAAGGCTCACTCATGTCCTTCCATCCTCTGGTTCTGGTTTCCTTTGAATTCCACATTCCTTTATGCTATTATTTATTGCCTTTCTGCCCACATCATTCATTTTATTTTTATCAATCTTCTAGTCAAAGAACTGCTTATTAAAGCCAAAACAAAACTCCAAATGCTGAAAACTTGGGGAAAAAATATCATAAAACACAGCAAAATTCACCTAGTCAGGCAGCATATGCAAAAAGTGGAACACAAGATTTCAGCTTAAAGAGGTCTCTGAAACTCTCCTGAGCTTTTTTAAAATTAAATTGTACATTCCCTTCCTTTTCCATCAAGACTGAATGTAAATGAGGTAAAATCCCAGTACAAATGAGTCACCTCTAAAAATAAAACTTTCAAAATACTATTTATACCCATCTCATGCCAAAAAGGTGTCATGAAAATTTTCAAAACCATGTGTGGAACATACTCCTTATGATATAAGGAGCAAAATTCCCAATCTCTACTGATTTGAAATAGTTTGGTGCTGTATAACTTGAGCTATTAGACTCGAGGTCGAAGCTATTCCAAATGACAGACATTGGAATTTTATTCTTGCCAGTAGCCTGGTTGAAGTGCAGTCTAGATTTCCTGAGCAAAAAGGTTTTGTGTGATGCAGTGCACCACAATTTTTCACAAAATGGCTGTTCCAATTATATGGCAATTTTGTTTGAAAGAACACTGTGGAAACCATACAGAAATTGCAGATTCTACTCTTGTATTTCATAAAGAAGTCAATAAAACCTGAAACTAATCAGTAACTGGTGTTGAATAGATTCATAAAATTTTCAATGCCCTACTGCTTTTGTATGAGTTGGTAAGTCTGCCTAATGACACAAACTAGGATCTACTTCTTCCTGATATTTGTCCAGAATAAGATATTCCGTTCAGTGAACTGCAGGATGTCAAGACCATTTGTGGCCTGCTGTGTATGGCACACCTTTGTGCAGCTGCAGATGAACAGTAAAATACAAGATCTTGCAAGAGCAGCAGTAACCTAGAAAGGATGCAAACCAGGTTGCAGAGCTACATAGGATCTCTGAAGTGCATTGACAACTGTGGGGTTCATTCAAGATGCAGCAGTTGCCTCCTCTGTGCTTTTCCTTCCACCCACACAAAGCTGCCTCATAGCCGCCTGCGATTGCCTTAACTGATTCCCCATTTGAAAGTCACACTAAGAGCCTATTTATCATTTATGCAACAATGGCCATAGAGAAGGAAGTGAAGTCAATTAAATATTTTTGTGCGAGTACCAACAATAAAACCTTTGCAGCCGAACACATGTAAGACATTCATGCGCATGCCTTGTTCCTGCTGCATATCTTTACATTTTCTTATAAATGATTCATTGTGGTGCAACTATTGTGGTTACAGCGGGAGAAATGGCCACAACACACCTCACTGGTCACATAAAGTTATTGAGCAGAGAGGGCAGCTCAATGAGGCACTAAATAGTCAATGTTGGGATGCCTATTATCCTATTCAAGGTGATATTCAGAGCTTGCTAGCCTCATTTGCTGCTGAAGTCCTATGCAACCATTTCACTGCACATGTGAGTGACATAGGATTTTATCACCAGCTGATTGTGAAATCCCCAACTCCCCTCCTTCAACTACACCTTCTGTTATCCCAGCTATTTCCAGCGCTTCCTCTTGATCAGATAATACTTGGTTGCTAGATGGAGGGCTGCCGCTCCTACACTCTTTGTGCAATCGTCTGCTGTGAGAAGGGAAAGGAGAGACTGATGAGTGAGAGTAAAGCCATGTTCGGCATGGATGTCTTGTTATTTAATTACATTACCTTCACCAAGTCATCTGTGATTAATGTCCTTGAGGGTCAAAATTGACAAGAAACTTAAGTTGCATCAGGCACATAAATACAAAGGATACAAGCACAGATCACAAGCTGGGTATCCTATGGTGAATGACTTATCCTCTAACACTCCTTTCTACCATTGAAAAGGCACAAGTCAGAAGTATGATGGAATACTTTCAACATGCCTAGTGAGTGCCGCTCCAATAACTTTCAAGAAACTTAATACCATCTAAGCCACTTTATTGAAAACTCATCAGGCACATTAAAATTCATTCCCTCATCACTAATGCATTGTGGCCATAGTGTTTACCATCTGCATAAGGCATTGCATTTACTCACCTAGACGAGAGCACGTGACAAACGCACAACTTCTGTTGCCAAGTAAGCCGATGGGTGTAACTCTCACTTGTGGGTTCCAAGTTGCAACCTAATCTGATAATACATTGCCTTTCCTCTGATATCACAGGGTCTAAATCCTGGAATTCCTTATCCGACAGCATCATGGGAACACCTTCGCCAGAGGACTGCAGCAGTTCAAGGCAGCAGCTCTCCACCAACTCCTAAAGCATATTGGAAAATTGGTGAGATTCCTTGTCAATGATGTCCAGATCTCAAAAGTAAAGAATTAAGAATTGCAGAACATCTGTTGATGGGAAGAAATGAGGTTGTATAAAATTAAGTCTTGATAGTGGCTGCATGAAACTATCTGGAGAAAGAGGGATGTGGCCGTGTAGGCTTAGATATGAGATATGACAAATTAAGAGTGAAAGTTATATAGGGTGTGTGGTTGGAGTAATTACCCACATGACCAATGAGGTGAGGGTGGCACTGTTTCCTGAGTTGAAAACATTATCAAAATACATGCTGCACTGGTCAGCACCGAACATGGGACCAAACTTCTAGTGCTGATTTCAGCAGCCATATCCAAAATCCTTGACACTGACAGTGAGCTTTGCCTTCCCTTCACCAGGGAATATAATAGCCCTGGGTGCCTTATTATCTCAAGACAACAAACACCCAGGCATCAATGAATTTGAGACCTGGCTTAGCATGTCCATTGTCTATCATCCTCTCAGTGATGTGGTGTGAAGGCAAAAGAACAGAGAGACAGGAACAGAATTAGGCCATTTTGCCCATCAAGTCTGCTCCACCATTTCATCATGGCTGATACATTTTCCCTCTCAGCCTCATTCTCCTACTTCTCCCCACAATCATTCACGCCCTGACCAATCAAGAACCTATTGTTACGTCTGTGGCCCCCTCCTTTTTGAGAATCGCAAGATCACTATTAAGTCAGTTCAGGAGACCCAGGAAATGAGAGAAAGACATGCAGAATCCACAAAGAGTTTGGAATGTGTCCTGGCCTCCGAAAGGCGGAACCATTGATAATGGTTACTGTTTCTTGGAGATGGAATTGTGTATTGAATACTGTACGATGCATCGAAGCCCCCAGGCAATGAACCAAGGGGGGGTTAGTGGAGGGATTGCATCATCCCAACCTGATTGACATCTGAGACCCTGTGAGTCAGGAGAACAGGAGAAAGCCTGGGGCTTGTCTGATGCTATACCCAGCAAACTGAGACTGAAGCAGAAAACTATGATAAAATAACCAACAATGCATAATGTTTGAAGGAGCTCCTTTACTGCTTCAGTATGATGATGGTCTGTCCTTGGGTCATTTAATGTTATCGAGTGTGTCTTATGCAGAGACCCCAGCTCACAACGGAATGCAGCCCAGGGACCACCCAGCACAAGCAGCTGTCTGCTCTCCCAGAACTGCTCCGACAGCCTGTAAAGATCATAGCTGTCAAGGTGATCAACAGTATTGAACTGAATATTGACATTCACATCATTAAAAATATTTGGGTCCTCTTAACAGAGTGTGAATAACATTCAAGATGGTTAAAGTTGAAATCCATATGCATACTTCAACACATTTAAAACTATTTGAAATGTAAGTCCTTACTAATTTTCCTGCTGGTAGACAATTTCTCCCACTAGCTTCAATGGACTCACTGAATTTGTGCCAATTTAAACAGACACAGGCTCAGAGGAAATATTGTATGCTTGAGAGTGAGAGCTGGGAAATTGGTTCCATCCCCTCAAACTCCATGAGGAGCTCACAAGTACAATGCACATGTTCTGGTGCTGGGAGCTGTGCTTGGGATTGGCCCAATTATAGGCTTATCTACTGGCCAATCTGAATGGAACTCATTAGAAGCTAGCCCTTAATATTCATCTGTAGTTGCATGAATGAGAGGTTTCATGTATTTTACAATGCTGACATGCATCATAATATTAAAGTTGCACAACCTAAAAAGAGGTAAAAATTCTTACCAGTAATCAGCAGATCAACAGCAAGTAAGTTGATGCAGGTGAATCATTAGGCTTATGTACACCAAAGGACCTAGTAAGATACAGTATACAGTAGAATTCGTTATCACATGCCTTTTGGAAATAGAATCATAACATTAAAGATAAAATTATATCTTTATGTAGATAAGTAAAAGTGGGATTGCTCTGGAGATTTTACTAGAATCAGCACATTGAGCTAAGTGACTTTCTTGTGTGCTGAAGTCACCTAATTGAAGTTACAATTACAATTAATGTAACATTGCATTAACTGTTAGTTCTTAAGGCAAAGTTCATAAATTTGGTTATAACGAGCCTTCTCATGAGTATATATTATAAAATATGGGTCAAAGTTTAATCATATTCTAGAGGATTACAAATTAATGTGAGCAGTATCTTTCATGGGATGTGTTCTTTGCTTTTTCTTTCACTGCATCAGTCATGTTGCTTACTTTAGCAGCAGGGGAGCCTCTTGAAAGCTCAGATTTGTACCAAATAGCAATCCGAACAAGTGCAATGGCAGCAGCTGAAGTGAGAAGGAAGTATTCACCTGGCTTTTATTTCTATTTGCCATTCTCATATTATCTATTAGAAATAAAGATTAATTTTCTCATAAAGATTAACAAAGTACAGTACTAAAGTGTGTGCAGAAATACATCCTCAGTATTATTACATATTCCCATGTAGTATAATTATCAATTGACCAAATATAACTAGACAAAAACAAATCAGCCAGGATGGATGTCCCCTTAAGATTTGTTTGAAATGTGTAATTTATTAGCATTGTGACTTCCTTTTTTAATTTCAGATTCATGCTGTTGTTCTCCTTCTATCAATCACACTTTTTTTGTTTTAAGACCTCTTTTCTCACTTCCACTTTTACCCTTTACTCACTGCTTTCATTCACTCTGAGAGCAAATTGTCTTTCTTTTCCTTATTTTTCTTTGTATTCCATGTCAATTATTTTATTCATATCTTTCCCTTTCTAATTTTTTTTCTAGTTCCCTCACTTCTTCCTATTGACACTGGCAATCTCTACCCGAATTGAGGTGCTGAATTCCCAGCCTGCAAAGGATTTTGGAGGAAATCAAAGACTTTGTGTGCTCCAATATGGATATCCTAACTGAGGACAGCTAAGTTTCTTTGAAAGACATGTCTGTAAGAAAGCTCAAGTTGCTTTGGGATGATATGAATAATGTCCAGACAGCGCAGAGAAACACATGCATCACAGAAGTTGGAAAGCTAGAATAAGAGAGAAGCTCGTTATGTCTCTTGCAAGCCAGAGGAATGCTGATAATATCATAAATATGGAAATACTTGGGGCTGTCTTTTGGCTGCATGAGGTGGAATATAAGGAACAGCTGGAGCTCGATTCATGTGCACAATTCCACACAACAGGTTACAAATCTCAACTAAGCTATTGGCTCAATCCACCAAGGCAGTCACAGAGCAAGAGGAAGACAGAAGGCACAATAGCAAATCAATACATGCTATTACAGGCATTCAAAGGCTCTGAAGCAAAATTAATGTCACCCTTCTCAGATTTGGAATGGATGAAATATGATATGATAAGTGAGAATTTTAAAAAGTTAATTTTGAAGATTCAGATGTTGCAAAGGAGTAGATGGTTTTATCGCCTTGGATCAAATTTGTCTTGCATTAATAGAATGAAAGCCTCCCTTTCTGGTGGCTGCACATATACTTTATAAAATAAATATGGATAGTTTCAATAGAGTTTCCACACTTCATACAACCATGAAACTAATATTGTGTTTGATTCAGTAGACAACAGAGAATCAGTATCACTAATGGAAAAATGTTGCACTGGTCTTAATCAATAGAGATTGAAATGCTTGTTGATTGAATAAATGGAGTAATATTTCTTATGTTATTGAATGATTCGCTGCTACTTTTCTTCTGATGAAAGGTAATCAACCTGAAATGTTTACCCAATTCTCTCTCCGCAGATACTGCCTGACTTGCTGAGTATTTCTGACCATTTCTGGTTTTATTTCCATACAGCTATTATTTCTTATTCTTATTCAGAATAGGATATGTGCCAACTTCTTCCAATGAAAAGATCTCTGTTTAACTAGAAAATGGATCACCTCACTTCCTCTTCAATTGCACAATCATTTTTCCCATAAAATATTCATCCCCCACCTTCATTTGGATGTGTCCTTACTAGCTTTCTAAAACATATATATTCAGATTCAGATTCAGTTTATTGTCATTTAGAAACCACAAATGCAATGCAGTTAAAAAATGAGACAACGTTCCTCCAGAATGATATCACAAAAGCATATGACAAAACAGACTACACCAGAAAATCCACATAACATTTGGCAATCCCCAATCCAGAGTCTGGACAGGCTGCTGCATATTAATATTGTGCTACCGTCTTAGCGCGTTCCCCGGAAAGGAGCTCCATATCCACCAGACAAACAAAACCAAAAACTAAAGCTACAAGACCTGTACAAAACCACATAGTTACAACATATAGTTAGAACAGTGCAAACAATAGCATAATTGATTAAAAAAAACAGACCATGGGCACAGTAAAAATAGTCCAAAGATGTTAAATATAAAATAGTTATATAAAATAAAATATATAAAATTTAAAAATAGTTAAAGGACTATAAGTTCAAAAGAAATCACCACACAGTTTCCACAAGTCCTCAGGGTCCTGACAAACTTGCCATCCCATGCCAGCGGCTGAAGAGAATACACCCGCTATGGACTTCCATGGCGCCGCCCGACAGCCTCGCAGACAGCACACACTCAAAGCTCCGTCGAACCCAGCCTCGCAGACGCAGCACACACTGAAAGCTCAGTCGAACCCAGCCTCGCAGACACAGCACACAGTGAAAGCTCCGTCGAACCCAGCCTCGCAAATGCAGCACACACCGAAAGTGACCTGACCGGAGCGGACTCCGTCCGTCGAACCTCTGAGCCGACGACTATCCCCTCTGGCACAGCTTCTCCGAGCACCATCCTCTGCCGAGCGTACTAAGATGGCCCCGCCAACGGCCATTGGCAACGCGACCCCAAGGAATGGGGGCCTGTTCTTCCCAGCAGAGACCTGGACCTCACAGAAGCAGCAGCAATGAAGAAGGTCTTCCTGGAGATTTCCCGATCTTCCTCTGTGCTCCCATGTCCGTTTTCAATCGGTTATGATTGCGCATGGCACTCCATATATGCTTCAGTCTTAGAAATACTCTAAAATTAATTTACCTCTGAAAGTTTATATAAAACATACAGGCTGGATATCTAAGGGTAATTCTAAACAGTGCCAGAATATCTGCTTGTTTCAATGTCAGAACTCTTTCAATTCATAATTATGTCTCAATGGGGGGTGGGGGAACAACTCTTTTGATTTTTTTATATTGTAATTTGCCTTAAAGGTCCAAAGGAGTGAAATAATGGAAAGGTGGGATACTGTGATGGCTGCAGAGATAGGTGTTTGGCAACAAGGGAAACTATTGCATTAGTGTCCAATCTTTTGCTTCAGAGTTGCTTTTATGTTGTGAAAACTGGGACCGTGTTCTTAGCTAGGCATTTGTCCATGTTACCAAATCTGTAACCTTAGTTTAAAAAGTCAGGTATGGTCATATTGGTATAGAAAACAATTTTAGGTCATCATATGTATTTGTGCAATATAAGTTAATGTTTTTTATAAACTGATTGAATATAGGTTACATCTGCCTATTAATATTGGTTTGTTGCATTCCCTGGGAGTTAAAACCATTTGCTTCCCCAAATAAATCATGCAATTATGTGATTGATTTAAAAACTACACTAACAATACCATGCTCATAGTATAGTAATACATTAAATTTTAATCCAATGAGAAATTTTGCAAATGACAAAGCCATACGCCCCTAACTTTGCCTCTGTCCAAAAGCCTGTCGAAGGATCTCTGCGCAATGCCACTTAAGCTCCATTCACTGCTGAGACCATTATGCAGAGGACTAGTGAGGGAGCTCCCCTGCATTCGGCATGCCTAAATATGAACTTGTGCAAACTTAAGGTTTTGGTTCTGTGTATGGGGACAAGATCAGCATGATCTGTTCTAATACATAGTTTAAGAGTGAATCATGTGCCTCCCTTTCAAAGTTTTGAATCATTCGAATACCACCATGATAAATGCACATAATTTACTTATTATCTCTTCAATCTAAAACTATTAATAGTAATGAACTCTCACAAAATCTAATTTTGTTTGCTTTATTTTATCTTTTCATTTATAATCACCTTTACTGAATATGTTTGGTAAAGAAACCATATAATTTTGCACAAGCTTTTTTAATAATTAAAGCTATATTACTTGTGAAGTCATGCAACCTGATATTTTAAGAAGAATAGTTTTCATCTTTTTCAAAAATCTTAGGTTATTTTCCTGCAAAAGTGATTCATGCTGGCAGCCATTTTGGGAAGGAAATTCTTGTGGGTCATGAATGCCCATTGGAAGTAGACAGCACAGGCAGATTGTGATGCCAGTATGCAGTCCTTATTGAATGCTAATATTGACAAATTGAAACTTAATGCTGCTGTTATAGAGGAAACAGTATCTTTTACTCAAGTCTGTACCAACCATCAGCCACCTGTTTACACTAATCTCATTTATTATCCCAGCATTCCCATTATTACTTCCCAGATTCATCTGCTTATTCATACATAAACATATAGAGGCACAGTTCCTGAGATGTGGGAGAAACTGGAGCACCTGGAGAAAAAACAGTCGCTCATGGGAGGAGCAAACAAATTCCATTTTGGTAGTATCTAAAGTCAGGATTAAACCCAGATCACTGGAGCTGTAAGCTAGCTGCTCTGCTGACTGAGCCACTATGTTATCCTCAAATGGATGGGAACTATGTCCTTCCTTAACCTCAGATGAACTTAGTATGAACAGCTGGAAAGATATTCTCTACTACCTCCACCTCCTCAACACACATTTAAGAGGATTACCACTTCTTGGAGGTTGATCACTGTTTGATTCCTATCTCCTCTTGCTCCAGTTCTCCAAGCAATATTAACACTAGTTCCATTTTTTAAAAATTAAAGTGCATGAAGCTCAGTTTACAGTTAAAACATTCAAATGCAGTTAAAAGACTGTAATACTTAAATAATGGAATGAGGTCTACAGTCCTTCCCCTTCAGCCAATATCTTCCATTCATTTAAAAAGAGACTGCTGTGCTTGACCCCCAGGTTTAACCCAGCACAAGCTCAGTAGGTAGCCTTCCTGCCCTGAAAGCTAGGAAGCTGCTGGCGTTCATTGGAACACAAGAAGTTGTGCCGCACCGTTGGAGTCCACCAGCGCAAAGGCGGAGCAGTTATTGCCGGCAATGGCAAGGCAGAAAATGCTGTTGGTGCTTATGGCCATAGCAGTATTGGAAACTGGAAATACTGTGGGGAAATACAGATCCATGGAATAAATGGCAGGGACTTCAGAAATAATGTACCAGGACATTGGGGTCCAAGTTCATTGGTCCATGAAAATGGTGACACAAATGAATAAGGAAGAAAAAAAAGGCATTCTGCATGATTGCCTTCGTAACCAAAGCATTGAGCATAAGAGCTGGGACATCATGTTTCAGGTGCACAAAACATTGGTCAGGTCATGGTTAGTGCGCTGTTTACAGTCCTTGTCACCTCATCACAGGAAGGATGTGGTAGCATTAAAAAGAGTGCTGAAAGACTCGCCCGGATGTTGCTGGGAGTAGAAGGTTTCAGTTACAATGAGAGACTGGACATACTGGGTTTGTTCTCAATAGAGCGTAAGAGTCCAAGGGAAGACCTTATAGATGTTAATGTGACTATGAGTTGAATACATAGAGTAGATAGACAGAGTCCTTTTTTTCAGAATAGAAGAATCCAAAACTAATGGGCACAAGTTTAAGGTGAAAGCAGAGAAATGTAAAGGAGAAAAGAGGAGCAGGTATTTCCACACAGGGAGCAGTGCTTATATGGAACAAGCTACTAGAAGTGGTGATAGAGGCAGTTACAATTTCAATGCTTAAAATGAATTTGGATGGATACTTAAATAGGAAGGATCATAGGCTTAATGCAGGCAAATGGGATTAGCACAGATAGGCATCATCATCAGCAGGGGTATGATGGACTGAAGGCCCCGCTTCTATGCTGTAAGGCTCCACGACCATGAGATGCTGGTAAGTTCCAGCAATAGTTCTAGTCCCAGGTTGGAAGATCTGTCTCCAAAATTATGCTACATAGCTCAATCAGCAGGAGTGGTGCCAGACTTCAGAGTGGACTGCTACAGATCACTACAGGAGTCAAGGCCAAGTGCACATGTTGATGTTCAGCTAAGGTAACTGGGACACACAATCATGTGGAATCAGATCTTGCTTCCAAATGGGTGTTGAGCAGCTGCAGTGTGAGAAACTGTATTAGAAAGGAAGCCTTAATATGGCAAGAAATGTTTTACAACATATGTTGCTCGCTATTTCTATCCACTATCGGACTTCTGAAAATTAGCCATTTTAATACCTTGTAATTTTTCTGTTGCAAGATACCAGTAGAAATAATGATGGGGGTATAAAATTAAAAAATAAATTTTAATTAACTCAAAAAGTGCATTCTTGCACATATTTGCTAACTGGCTCTATGTTGCTTAAGGAAATAATAAACTGACAAGGATGGAATATTTCTAAGACACTGTGAAAATATTTTCACTGGAGTACAAAGATGTACAGTTAGCCACAGACTTTCAGAGGCTGCTGCCAATGATCATGTGCTGTTCCATACCACATGTTATTTAGCAACTTTCTGAAGTATAATTAGAGAAATGATGAAATTTTTTTAAAGTATTTGTGAAGTATTTTTGTTCTAATAAACCTTGGAAATGACTAAGTATAACAGAATTTTCAATGCTAACTAAACTAGAATTGCTAGTTAACTAACTCTTTGACCGTGGAAAAATCTGATTCTCTTTGTGTTAAATGGCATTCCCTCGGATTTTTGTTTTCTGCTAAATTCTGTGCCTAGAGAGGATCGCCCTGAAGGGAAATTCAGCAACCACCTAGTGAGGGATGTGTATAGGTTAAATGAGTGGGCAAAGATCTGACAAATAGAGTATAAAATGGGAAAATGGGAAATTTCCCATTTTGGTTTGAAATATAATAAAAGCACACTATCTCATTGATGAGGGATTGTAAATCACTGAAATGCAGATGGATCTCTATGTCCAAGTTGTTGGATCTAATTGTTATTTTCTTTGCAGTGTTACAATTTATTATTTATTTAATATGTTTCCTAGTGGCTAGAGTATCTATATACAATTGTTGAATGTGTCTCCTATTGGTTATATTTGTATGATTCTGGAAAGCTCTGGAAGCTTCTCTGGTGCTGCATTATTTGAATAGCGGCTGTCTGACTGGCTAACTTTTATCTGTGAATTTAAATGGAAGTTTTCTTATCTATGCAGTATAAAAGAGCTGACCACGTAGAGCACAATCTTTTTGCTTCTATCTCCTTTCACTTCGTGGACTTCTATCACTGTCTGTTTTCAGTTATCTTTGGTCAACTAATGCTTAATAAAACAATCAACAAATTTTGCGCCTCTTTCCTGACCTCCGAAAGAACCTTGGATTAAAAACATCAAAATCCAATGGGGTGCACAATTCTCAGGAGGCTCATATGAGGGTCCACCAAGTAGAAAGGGAAACACAAAAATAGGAAGGCTATCTGTCAGCTATGTAGGACATTGGTGAGACCTCATCTGGAGGACTGTGTACAATGACAAATATGAGAAAGTCTGCAGATGCTGGAAATCCAAAGTAACACAGACAAACTGCTGGAGGAACTCTGCAGGTCAGGCAGCATCCATGGAAATGAATAAAGGAGGGTCTCGGCCTGAAACATCAACTGTTTATTAATTTCCATAGATGGTGCCTGACCTGCTGAGTCCCTCCAAGGTTTTGCTTATGTTACTGTGTACAATGATTGGGTCGAGTTGAGTTGTTCTCCGATCTTGGCAATTTACTTGCTAATGCTACCATGCGAGGAGAGATTGTCAGTGCAGTGTTGAACGTGTTGTGTTCTCCAAATGCTTGTGCTTTATCTACTTATTAAACAACTAATTGGGTATAATTTTTGAAACTCGCTTGTGATGTGGGAAGGAAATCTTGTCGCTGACTGGCTGTATGTCGAACTTCGGTCAAAATCCAATGCGGGGACTGCAGCAAATATTAAATATTACAAACTGTGAGAAAACTATCCACATGAATTCAGGAACATCAACTGGCTGTAAAGTGGCATGACCAATTCTCCCTGGTCTCTACCCTTGAAGATCGAGAAGGGCACAAATTTAACTAAACATCAGTGAAAGTCATGGCACAAGTGAGCAATTCCTAGAATTGCTAGAATGCAAGAGAATTGCTAGAAGTGTGGTTTTCCATGAACAAATCTGTAAACAAATATGTAGACCTCAATCCTATTTATGGGCCAATGTGGGCAACATTCCAGCCCACAATGCACAAAGTTTGACACACAGCCAATCAGCAACAAGATTTCCTCCCCTCATCACAACTGAGATTCAGAAATGATGCCCAGTCAGCTGATAGAAAAGTATATAAAGGCCAAGCATTCAGAGTACACTCCATATTCAACAGTGCACCGATGATGTCTCCTCAAATGGTGATGAAACATTTGTAAGTAAATTGCCAATATAGAACAATAGAACCCAATCATCAACCATCTGAGCTACACATCTTCTGAATAATTTCCAACTGTGTACAACACCCATAAAAAAATAAGAAATAGGAATGGAATTAAACTAGTT
The DNA here is from genome assembly GCF_030144855.1 of Hypanus sabinus. Classification (NCBI taxonomy): domain Eukaryota; kingdom Metazoa; phylum Chordata; class Chondrichthyes; order Myliobatiformes; family Dasyatidae; genus Hypanus; species Hypanus sabinus. The sequence goes on from NC_082716.1 coordinate 71,666,646, forward strand.
GGCCCATCTTGTCTACTTTGCTATTCCACCATGGCTGATATATTATCCCTCTCAACCCCATTCTCTTGCCTTCTCCCCATAACCTTTGACACCCTTACTAATCAAGAACCTATCAACCTTCACTTTAAATATACACAATGATCTGGCCTCTATAACCAGCTGTGGCAATGAGTTCCACAGATTTGTCACCCTCTAACTAAGGAAATTCCTCCTCATCTCTGTACTAAAGAAGCATCTTTAGAACCAAGCCTGTTCCCTCTGTGCCCTCTGGTCACACTATTGGCAACATCCTCTCTATATCCACTCTATCTAGGCCTTGCAAATATTCAATAGGTTTCAAAAGATCTTGTTCATTCCTCTAAACTCCAGCTAGTATGGCTCAGAGCCATCAACTGCTTTTTATACATTAACCCTTTCATTTCCGAGCTCATTCTCATGAACCTCCTCTGGGCCCTCTCCAATGCCAGCATATCCTTTCTCAGATAAGGAGCCCAAAACTGCTCACAATACTCCGAACATGGTCTGACCATTGCATTATAAAGCCTCAGCCTTATTGTTCTGAATGTATAAGGAATGTTATGTATGCATTTGAAGCAGATTAGAAGTTTATTGGACTGATACCTGGAACAGATAGGTTGTCTTATGAGGAAAGGTTTGGCTTTTAGCTGCTAGGGTTTGGAAGAACAAGAAGAATTTAACTGAAATATAAATTATCCTAAGGGGTCTTAACAGGATGGATGTGGAGAGGATGTTTATTCATGAAGGAGAATCAAGAATTCAGAGTCACTGTTTGAAAGGAAGTAGTCACCCACTTAAGTGATGGGGGAAATTCCTTCGAGTTATTTAAATTTTTTGCTTTTCTTTGGATGCTGAATATTTTTTAAAAATAGGAGATAATTATAAAGGCTTTCAATTTTTTAAGTATCTGAAATGTTCAAAACATCTGCTGTGCTTTTAGAGCTCTGATGGCAGATTGCTGGGAAATGACTTAGCCATTTGTCAAAGCTCTATCAGCTCTTGACATAACCAGCTTTATTCTGCACCCCCTCACACCCTGTCCAACATGGAGAGATTTAAAGGAGTGGAAGAGATAAGCCTAAACATTAAGGATGGAGTGGCCTTGCCTGCAGAAGCTGGTGTTAATTATACAGCACAAGATAAGCACAGATGTTTCTTGTGCATCAGTAGCAAGCATGACTAGTTCACCACTGAAAGCAAAATTTATCTCTGTAAACAATGAAAACAATCTTAAGCTATGATATTTCAGTTTGTACCTCCTTCTCATAACAGCTAAATCTTCTGTAAAATATTTAAAACATGTATTAAGAATTGCGGTTTATTCCATATGCTTTGCCAGATGTGCAAATTATTCAATGAGATTGACTAATCAGCCTGCTTGAAAGCTTCACTGTTGCTGGAAGACGAAGATACCTTGGCTCTGATGTTTAGCAGCAACCAAGATTGATACCACAGTAAATGAAAGATGTTTGTGAGCAGCCTGGTTGTAGATTAGCGCATCCAAGCTACTGGCTCCCAAAGTCAGGTCAATAATATGTGAAACTAAACAATAAAAAGCTGAGTTAAATTGAAAAGTTGAGTATCTTCAATTTCATATGCTTGTCTAACAGACACTGGAAATGTAACTTTCAATTCAATTCAAAGCATATTTATTATCAAAGAATGTATAAATTATACACCTTGAAATTTATCTGCTTACAGGCAGCCACAAGGCAAGAGGCCCAAACAGCTCAATAAAATAAAAGACCAAAATCTACTGCACAGAGAAAGAGAGCGAGAAAAGAAACACACACGTCATGCAAACAATGGCAGCAAGCCAACAGCACTCCAAGCTGCACTGAGTCTCAGATCCACCCCTGGAGCAGTTGAACTAACTCCTGGCCCAAAGCCTCAGTCCCCAGTTCATCACACCAGTGGGACAGAAATGCAGAGTGGCCTCGGCACCACAGAGAAAGGAACAAACATTCGTGGGAGAGCGAGCGAGATCTGCCTGACGATGGCCGGCGTACTCGACACTCAGGTTTCCGGGCCAGCATTTAAATTGTGATGGCCTTTCCCCTTTATGTTTTTTCAGTTTAAGGAAAATCACAGTAAGCTAAGTCAAGGCAAGTAAAGATTAACTTTATTTATCACAGGTTCATTGAAACATACAGTAAGAGGCATCATTTTTGTCATATCAAGTTGATGAGGATCGAGCCTGCAAGTGTTGAAATGGTTCTGGTGCCAATATAGCATACCCACAACTCACTAGCACATGCTCTCACGGGCAGAACATACAAACTCCTCACTGACAGTGGTGGGAATTGAACCCTGATCAGTGTATGCTGGCACTGTAATAGTATTATGCTACACTACTGGGATGCCCTAAAAGCTTGAAGTATTTCAAAGCAGTAGTGAAGTATTTTTGACAATTTCTGCTTTTAATTTAAGAATCTGCCTGGATTATTGCAGAATTGTTTGCATATGTGCTGCTTCTTGAATGAATAGTTAAATGCTTACTGACATATTTGGACATTTTATTACTCACACTTTAGAGGATTACAAATTACACTTTAAAGAAACTTAGTGACCTCAAATTGTTTTAGCTATTTTGTGGGGACGGAGTTGCATTTGTAAACAGAAAGTGAATAAATCCAAGAAAACACACTGCAGTTTCCATCTTTTCTGCTGTACTAGAAAATATTCTCAACACTTGGAAGCCTTTATTTCTCTGACATGACTGATTTAAGGCCAGATCAAAGAAATACTTAAGGGTCTTCCTTTATAGGTAACACTTGAAGTTTGTGATATAATGCAGTTCCTGGGGTTTCCATTTCTACTAGAAAACATGATAGCTTAGCAAAAACAAAATAGAGCTAAAACTCTGCAATGTGTGAGCTTTTTGACCTCATCATCACTCTAGGCATACAAAGCGAAGAAATCTTTTTGGGAGAGCACTGATTCATTTCTTTCCATCAATGTCGAATGAAGCTTGTTTTATTCTGTTTTTGAAAAGATGTCTCTGATCATAATAGCTTGAAGGAAGAATAGGTAATGTTTACAAAAAAAAAGAACTTGTTCATACCATTTATGTAGAGTTGCCACATAAATTGCTTTGCACATGTTTAACTTCAGGTGTATATATCCACTTCGTTTGGATGTGTTTTGAGTTGCCTGTTAATTGTCAGCTGGGTTGCCTGCTTGTCAAGTAATAAGTGAATGGGTAAATCCATAGAGCCTCTCTTTTCACTTAAGTTAAATTATTAAAACAGTTGATTAAATAAAGAGGATAAAACAGGTCATAGTTTTAACCCAGTTTGTTTCTACAGTTACGTAAAGATTAGAAACTCACAATTTATTGCTTGAATGTACAGTGTATCAACATTTGTCTCAACATGAAAGTGTTCACCTTATTCACATTTAAGTGTTGAGACAACTGTGCATCTTCGTGCTATCATTAGGATTAAATCACTTCATGAAAAACACACAGAATTTATTGGTATTCCCTGATGTCTAAATAAATGTGCCTTTCATTAACAATCCAAATACTGAATAAAACATTAAAATTTCCTTGTTAATGCACTGAGAATTTCTCATTATTCACATCAAAATAACATTTGAGTCTATTGTGGAGATATTAGCCTATTAATTACCTTATTTATCAACATATAATGGTTATTTAAAGCAAACATGTTAGTAGTTTAATCCATTGGCATTTTAAGGGATGATCTCCAGAAGTACAGGGATTATGCATTTTTTACACTTTTCCATAAATGTGCAAAAAACCCCACCAATAATGACTGTTGTTCGTTGTTAACAATTGTAATTATCTGCATGTGCTACAGTCATCATTTTTGCTTTGGTAAGATGCAACTTAACCTCTATTTGTATGGTAGTTAATGTTTCTTTTCAGTTAAAAATAACATAACTTAATCCTAAATTTGTTCAAGTGGGAATATTATGAAGTGTGAAATTCTAGTCATGGAGTTATGCAGGTATTTTTTTTTTCATCACTACTGAACAATTAAATTTGAAGAACTGCTATCTGTACATTTATGATATCAACATCTTGTCCTTACCAGTCACTCACTAAATCATAGGAACCTTACCTGTAACAGCAGGTTTTAATTGAAACAAATGGAAACACTTGGATTCTTGTAATGAAAGTTTCAAAAAGGCTTTGCTAGTTTCCTTATGCCACTTTAGTGAAGAAACTCTGACAGTCACAGACTGAGTGGGCAGGTGTAAAGATCAAAGATTATCATTGTGAATATATGTTACTGGAAATGAACCCTGATGTGAAAGGCTGAAATTTCTTTACAACAAATTAGATTAGAAAATTACATTTAATCTCCAGCTTTGACCTACTGTATGTACTATATGTAGATCTATATATTTTCTGACAACTATTTTGAAGCAAGTAGCTTTAAAAGCTGCACCAAGATATAACTTGTACTGTATATAATATATAGAAGAGATCACTGAAAGTCAAATAGATATTAACATAGGTCATCTAATTTTTAAATTACTTATAGCAAAAATATTATTTGAGAATGTTGTTCTGAATATTTATATTCAGCTTGTCAACATAATAAGCATAAGCTGAATACTCTGAATGAGAATTACTAATTGCCTCTGTCGAACTTTGAAATTTTTTTTGGTTTTGAAGCAAAATGGTGAAAGAAAATTGCTACATTTTGAAACAGTAATACCAACTTTTATGTGACGTTATGACCAAATGTTAACTCAGAGTCAGATTTATAATCAATGATACGAAATTTGTTGTTTTTGCTGCAGCAGTACAGTGCAAAGACAAAAAATTACTAAAAATTACAAAATAAATGAACGGTGAAAGGAAAAAGAATAATGAAGTCATGTCATGGACTATGCAGAAATCAAATGACTGAGGGAGAAAAGCTGTTCCTAAATTGTTGAGTGGGTCTTCAGACTCCTATTCTTCCTCCCTGATAGTAGTAATTTGTACCCAGCAAAATTCTGGCACAAAATATGTGGATTAACTGATCAAAGTATGTCACACTGGAAACTCAGAGGTTTTCATAATATTTAATATTTCAATATCCATCAATCAAATCTTCTGTTAAGACAAGGGGAGCAAGGTGGCATGAGTTCTAATAGCTTGTGGTCTCTGGTGCTGTCTGTGTGGTGATTGCATATTCTCCGATGACCCCATGTGGGTTCCCTCTGGGACCCATACTTTCTTCCCACATCCCACAACCTTCCACTGTCAATTGTCCCTAGTGTCTGATGAGTCATAGAGTCTAGGATGAATTGATGGGATTGTAGGGAGAATGAGCTTGTTTCAAATGGGTGGTTGATGGTCAGGATAAACTCAATGGGATGAACAATCAGTTTCTGTGCTGTTCAAGTCTACAATTCTATAAAAACATAAGATTGCCAGACTTAGTTGACAATATCTGGAGAGATGGATCCTTGGTGATAAGGGCTAATATCTGTTTCCCTGACTCCTGACAACCTGTAGTACTATCACAATAGGGGCCACAAAGGATCAGAACTTGTGGAAGATGCCTTGGGTTTCCGGTGCCAGTGTCAGTTCAGGGACACCTTCCCATATATGTGTGACAGATTGTGACCTTTATGTGACATGACCTAGCCAACTAAAGACAACAGCTGAAGGAAGAGCAGATTGGTGACCAGTGCTTGGGGGCCACGTGGGGCAAACTGAAGATCAGCAGTAGCAAGAGGACTGGAAAGTTTGCCAGCAAAATACCATCAAGAAGAGTAGAAGCACTCAGGACAGTGACAGTAAGGGACTCGTTAATACATATATTTCACAAGGCGGTTATTAGATCACAGTCCCCAATCCAAATAAAATTATGCTCTTCACATTCTACTCTTTATAAACATAGTTACAAATCAAAATCAGTTTTAATATCACTGGCATATGTTGTAAAATTTGTTGTTATGCAAATTCCATCCATGTGCCTATCCAAATTTACATTGTAATACATAATAAAAGCATTGTTATTATTGTAAATTACAGTAAGAAGTATATATAATTTTAAAATTAAATTAAATAAGTAGTGCAAAAGGAGCAAAAAATTGTTTTTGGGTTCAATGTCCATTCAGGTGATGGGGGTCCTTAATGATGGATGCTGCCTATTTGAGGCATCACTCCTTGAAGATGTCCCGAATACTAGGGAGGCTAGTGCCCACCAATACTCTCCCAACAGACCCCAGATAACAGGTAGTAGAGCCTCATTTTCTCCTTTGCAGATCCATGCGCAGACATCAATGAAGGAAATCCCCATTCTAATTACTTAAATAGTTTGCTGAAACTATCTTCATTCGGGTGAAACTAACAAGCTCCATATTAGCATGGTTGTATTGCTAATATTTTAACCCATTTACACAGATTCAATCTGATGTAGTAGTCTATCTCAGTTAACTTTCATTTCTGGTGCACTTTTTGTGAAGTGGTTAAGAAGGCTTATGGAATGCTTGCTTTTATTAGTCGAGGCATTGAGTTCAAAAGTCCGGAGGTTATGTTGCAACTTTATAAAACTCTGGTTGGCCACATCTGGAGTATTCAATACAGATCTAGTCACCTCATTATAGAAAGGATATTGAAACTTTGGAGAGGGCGCAGAAGAGTTCTACCAGGATGCTGCCTGGTTTAGAGGGCACGTGTTATCACAAGAGGCTGGGTAAACTTGGGTTGCTTTCTCTGGGGTGTTGGAGGCTGAGAGGAGATCTGATAGAGGTGTACAAGATTATGAGAGGTATAGTTAAAGTGGACTGAGATTATCTGTTTCCCAAGGTTGAAATGTCCAATACCAGAGGGCATGTATTGAAGGTGGGAGGGGATAGCTTCAAAGAGGATGTGAGGGGTAAGTTTTTTTTTCACTCTGAGAGTCATGGCTGCCTGGACTGTGCTGCCTGATATGGCAGTAAAGGCAAATACATTAGAGTTTTTTTAAGAAACGTTTGAATAGGCACATGGATGTAAGGAAGGAGGGATATGGAGATTGTTTAAATAGGGGAATTAGTATGTGGGTGTATTTGATTTGCTTTTTAGCTGGTTCAGCACAATATTGTGGGACAAACAGCTTGTTCCTGTGCTGTACTCTTCTATATTCTATGATGTGAGATTTGTTTCTGCATTACTGGGATAACAGGATTGTCAAGTCAGAGTTCTTGTTCTTCTTTGAACACGTGCACTTTCCCCACTTGAAAGAGATTGAATAGGCCTACCTGAAGGTTTTTTAACCGGATTCCACTCAATGACCAAACAACTTTTCCTTTTTTTTCTCCTTTTATTTCTCGCAAATGCGGCAGTTTGAGAGTTCCATTAGTTCCATCAGTCATTAGTCATAAGTCCAGTCATAAGTAATCAGTCATAAGGCATTAGTCATAAGGTGAAAAAACTGGCTGCCTCTTGGACTTTGTAGACGAATTTGGACCTGCACCTCCGTTTCTCTAATGGACTATTATGGCCTCCAACTGTTATGTTTTCAAACTGGGCGAACCCTCCCGAAGGTTTGCAAACTCTTCTTAAGCCACGCGCCATTTCCGAGAAGTGCCTGCGCACGATGATCCCCGTGGCAAAGCTAGCGCTAACCCAAACGCAGTGACAGCAGTGCTCTTTTCCATGAAACAGTCTCTCAAGTTCTTTAAAGTTCGGCATCATACTGCAGATTCCAACACTGCTCCCGGACTGCCACTGTGATGCTGCGGGGTCCCTCCCCAATGTTCCGGGCAGAAGCAGCACTCAGGCAGTAGGTTCCATCCGGTCTATCAGTGGATTCTTGCTATTACTTTTAAATTTTATTTTCTTTTGCCTCTAGGTCCCAGTACTTCCTAGAAACTCAAGTTTGACTTGACACCTCCCACTCGATCTTCCCGTGGAAACACTGGGGAGATCGTCAGCTTCAAAGGCAAACTTAGTGGTCCCAGTTCGCTGTTTTTACAATATATTGTTGACTTGACTTTCCATCTGTTCCTCAGCAGGTAGTAAGACAACCAGCCTCCCAAAGTCCCTGTGAAGGATGGTGGCTTGGATCCTGTCTTTTTTCCCATCAGAGATTGGATGCCTTGTTGTTACTTTCAGAGCTTTTGTCACAGGAACACTGTAGCTTGGGAGGATCCTGACATTGACGTCCCTCACAATACCTTTGCTGTCTGGATTAGTCTTGACAATTCTGCCAAGCTTGAAATGTCCCCTCAGTGCATTTTGGTCGATTAACCAGATGATGTCCCCAACAGTGACGTTTCTCTGTGCAGTGTGCCACTTGCTCCTGACAAACAAGTTAGGACCAGCGAGTTGGCTCCAGCACCTCCAGAACTTGGTCACCTCTGACTGCATTGCTCGGAGTCTTTTGTAGGGGTAGGAGGAAAAGTCAAAGGTTTTGAAATCCCCGCTTTGAGATGCTCAACCGAGTAGAAGAGTGTAGAGTGTAACATACTGAATGCAGTCTTCCTGGCTCTGTACCCTGGTGTCAATTGGGTGCTTATTGGCAAGGTTGGCTGCTATGTGAAGAGTTGTCTGGAACTCACTGTAACTGAGCCCAGACCCCTACCCAAGACTCTGGAGCACTCTATTCACAATGCATGCAGCGGCTTCTGCGAGAATCAGGCGGATGGATTTTCCATATCCACTCCATTCCATTTTTTTGCCGCGGTCTCCCGCAGGGCTGCTTCGTTCAGGCCATCCAACAATCTGTGCAGCTCCTCCCAGACTGGTTTTGCTCCAATGAAATTGGTGCCAGGATCTCAGCAGATTTTTCTTGGATGTCCCCTGATTGCTGTGAACCTTTGATAGGCCATCAGGAATCCTTCAGTTGATAGGGTGTTTACCAACTCCATCTGGATGGTTCTGCTGGCCATGCAGCAAAAGACCACTCCCCAGACTTTCAGTGTTACTCTTTTCTTGACATCATCTTTTACTTGGCAGGATCCAAAGAGGTCCACCATTGTGAACTAGAACGGTGCAGCAGGTTCAGTTCTTTCTGGCAGCAAATCACCCATTACTTGTTGACATTTCCTTGCTTCTGCCTTTCTGTAAAGCATGCAGCCCTCAACAACTTTTTCTCATAAGGGGAATTTTCCTTCCCTTTATGACCCATGCCTTCCTTCTCATCTTGAGCAAGGTTCCAGCCGCTCCGTCATTACTCTCACTGTGGGCCTCCTGAGTTAACAGTGTGGACACCCAGGCATCATAAGGCAAGATGTGGACACCAACTTGATCTTCTTTGAAGGTTTGCACTCAGCCACTGCAAACCAACAGCGCAGAGTCTTGGTCTTTGTAGACTACCAGCCTACAAGTGGTGCTTGGGAAGGCTGCGCCCTCTTGCGCTGATAGAAAAATGTCTCTGAGAGCATCTTCTTATTCCCTTACTGAGATGACTCTTGCCGAAGAAACTGCTTCCCACTTTGGACTGTCCACGGCTTGATTTTGTCCAATGAACTTTTGTGCTGCTCTCCAGACCCATGCAACTGTTTTGACTAGTCGAGTTAGAACTCTGAACTGCTTGATGTCCACAAGGCTTCAGATGGCTAGCGCTGCAGGCGGTCTCCATTGTTATGTTTTGACCTGGTACTGTTCTTGTGCTGGTTCTTGTTTCCTTGCCTTGGCCCTTGTCAAAGCAGCAACAAATGCCTTCTTTTACAACTTGTTGATGCTTTGCCTGGCAGTGGCTGCTCGTACTTTGGCTGATTTCATCGGCCACTTATTCACTGGCAAACTCAAAAACTTTGGCCCATTTTGCCACTCTGAGTCTTCATCCAGGTCTTGAGGGCTGGCTCCTCTGGTGATTACATCAGCAACATTTTGCAGACCAGGAATCCACTGCCAGACCTGGATCCCTTTGCTGTTTTGACTCTCTTCGATCATATTTGCAAAGGATGCTTGATAGCCATAGCTGTCACGCTGTATTGCACCAAGGACTGTTTGGCTATCAACAAAATGGTACCACCTCCCAACTTGGATTCAACTATGCAGCTCAAAGTACTTTTTCAGGCATGAGGCAAACACTGCTCCATACATCTCTGCTTTGACAGCATCACCTTTGTGATCCAAGGGAGTTAATTTGGCTTCAGACTCCACCAGCCTGCCGATTGAGCCCTGGTCTGAGTTCCACCTGCTCCACAGGCGTGCTCACTTCCATCAGAGAATATGATTGCGCAGGGTTCCTCAGTGAAGCATGGGGGAGTCAGTGCCCTGGTGAAATTTAACTTGCCAAGTTGAACGCCCTCCTCGAAGAGCTTAATTGCATCCTCCCTGAGGCCATCTGAGAGTGCTCTGTCCCATGTGTCTTTGACTGGACACCTTTCGCCCTTTGCCTCTTGGAACGTCCTTCGTACCAGAATAGCTCCCTTCTGCTTAGCAGGAGTTAACAGGCCAACTGGATCATACAGCCCTGATAATTGGCTGAGCAGTTCTCTTCGTGTCAGGGAGGTTTGGCGTCTGGTCTCTGATTTGCTCTTGTAGAAGGTCTTGGCCAAGTCTCATTTTTTCCTTTCTCTTCGAGAAATTGATTGCAATCATGACATGGACTTTGTCCTCTTCTGCTATGTAGCCCAGGCCAAGTGCCTTGTTGTCATCATCACGCATTTGGCTTGGTAAAACCGTGGGTTCTGCCTTGGACTTCTCCAGCTTGTCATTGCACTCTTTCCTCCTACTTTGCCCAGAAAAGACCCAAGGCTTGAGCTCAAAACCTCCGGGCTTTAGGATCTGCTCCACATTTGCTGTGATGGATTTCAGCCTGTCAAGGTTGTTGTGGGATGTGAGAATGTCATCAACGTCACTGTCGTGTTGGAGCACCTGCCACTCCTCTTTGAGGTGGGTGAAAGGAGGGAGGTTAGCAGTTTCGCGCATTGCTAGCTGTGCAATGCACCCTGCTTGTTTGTCTCTGATGTTCACTCTTGTGATTGCATATTCCCCCAGCTCCTCGTCCTCGGAGACTCACCGGAGGAATCTATGTAGGTGCACATCTTGGTCTTCCAACCAAGCCGAATTGTACATATTTTTTATGTCACCCAGAGCAGCGTACACTCCACCCTTGAATCTGAGTAGGACAGTGCGAATCTGGTTGAGGACATCTGGACCTTTCATTAGCAGGTCATTCAAGCTCACGCCTCTGAACTTTTGGCTGCTGGTCCACATGAGTCTCACTGGGGTCGTGACTGAGTGCGGGTTTGGAGCAATAAGGTGACTCATGTACCAGACTGGCCTGATCCAGTTGATGACCATGTCTTTGGACAATTTCATTGCAGCCCTTCGATCGACCATGTCATGCACTTGAGCAGTGTGGCAGCTTTCCACTTGGGTTTTTTGGCTAGTTGCTTTTCTGTCCTGAGAACCGTAGCCTCAACTGTTCTTTTATTGTTGGGCAAGGAAGCTGGATCTTCTAACCAAGGGTATCTGGCATGCCAATGTGGTTCCTTGCTGTGGTGGTCAGCTGAGACATAGGTGAGGCCTCTTCTTACAACTTCAAGTTCCCTCTCTTCAGCAAGAGTCATTCCTTTGCTGAAGTTTCCACAGTGGCAACCCCCCCGCATTTTGGCTCGCATGCTGCGCCACTTCCGCCACTCTGGGAAGTCCCGGTTAGTGGTTGAAGTACCTGACTCCTGGAGCTTGATACCATCCTGTCTGTTTGGTGGAAGTTGCTCTGGGACTCTGCTGGTGAGCTCCTCATACTTTACAGCAGCCGCTCTCATTGGCCTTGCAAAATGTGTCTTGGAAATGTGGGCCAACACAGACAGCTCCTCAAAGAGATCAGGATGTGCTCCTCCGACCGTCTTCCCCAGTGGTCCGTCCCACAGCATGAGGTCTCCAACAGCTCTGATTCTCTGAGGCGCTAGCTGACCTTCTCTATGGCTTATGAGTAAATCTATTTCTCTGGGTCTCACAAGTTCATCAAGCGGTATGTCTGGGAAGAATTTCTGCAATTGCTTCAGTGTCACATGTTTGTGGACATTTGCAATGCTGTCTAGTCCATGATAAACCAATTGGTGTGATTTAAGAGTGCCCTTGGGAGTGTTTACTCTGATTTTTAGAAGGTACCGCTTTGTCTCAACCTGAACCTTCATCCCCACCCCCCCAAACTCCGTGGATGATGAGAGTGATTTCCTCACTTCTGAGGTTCAGTCTGCTTGCAGCCTTGTGGGTTATATAATTGGTGTCTGAAGCCAAGTCAATTAACGTCCTGATTTTTTGTCCAGCATTAGCTGTGACCTCCAGAAACATCATAATCACTGGCAGCTCTTGCAATCCACTTTCCACCAGAAGGCCCGGATTATCTTTCACAGTGCTGAAGGTTCTAGATGCTCTAGTGTTTGAAAATACATCACAACATTGTTTGGCCAGTTCTGGTGAAAGTTTGCTGAAGAACTCCTCTTGATCATCTGTATATCTCTTCCTGCCTTTATCTTCCTCTGGACCGAATCTGCTCTTTTTCTGACTTGCGCTGCTTTTTGTTATTTCAGCATTGGGGCACAGATAGAAATGATGCTCTGGAGTATGCTCATCCTTGCAGTCTTGGTTTTTACATAGATAAGCGGTTTTGTAGTATGAACTGTCATCATAAACCTCAAGACACCTCTTGCATGCCCCCAACTTTTTTACTGCAGCCTTTTTCTCTGGTAGCTTTGGCGCTCGAAACTGTTCGCAAAAGTAGAGCTTCCTTTTGTGCTTTCCATCACCGTGGACTACACATAGTCGTCACCTGACTTGGTAGACTTGGTTCTGGCATGTCTTGGCTGGTCCCTGGGTCGGGATGTGGTGCTGTACCCTGTGTCTGGGCATGGCTGCCGTGAACTGCGGTGCCAGAATCGATGGAAAGTCCGCCAGGATTCTGGTGAATTCATTGTCCGACAGCATGATGGAGTCCAGGTGTGGGGCCGGCAACTTGGCTAGGGAGAGTGTCTGGAAAATCTTGGCATTTACCAGTCTTTTCCCTTGCAAGTCAACCAGCAGGCTGTGAGCTCACAAGAAGTCCGCCCCCAGGAGTGCGGCGGCCAGTGTGAAGTCCCACTTGAACTGGCTGGCGCCGAACTGCAGCTGCACTGTGCGGGTACTGTAGGTCCGTATCGTGCTGCCGTTTGCGGCCCTCAGGGTAGGTCCTGGCTTCCTGTCACAGGTGTCGTACCTGTCGGGGGCAAGACGCTGATTTCTGCTCTGGTGTCGAACAAGAAGCGGCGTCCCGACTGTTTGTCCCAGACGTACAAGAGGCTGTCCTGGTGGCCATTAGCGGCAGCTGGCCCTGGCCCTGGCCCTTGCAGGGCAGGCGACAACGGTGGGCTTTTGTGCCCCACCGCTGGTGGAAGAAACACCACTGTTCACTGTCCTCCTCACTCCTGCTTCTGTGTTGTGTGTGCCCCCCTGCTGGGCCTGGTCTGGTCCACTGCTGGGTGCGTGGCCTGGTAATCTGACCGACAGATGCCACGCTCTCCCTCTTGGCTTTCCACAGCACGTCTGCTTGGGACGCCACTTTCCGGGGGTCGCTGAAATCTGTGTCGGCCAGCAGCAGATGTATGCCCTGGGGCAGTCGCTCTAGGAATGCTTGTTCGAACATGAGGCAGGGCTTGTGTCCATCAGCCAGGGCCAGCATCTCCTTCATCAATGCTGACGGCAGCCTGTCTCCCAAACCGTCCAGGTGAAGCAGGCGGGCACCCCGCTCATGCCTTGAGAGGCCAAAGGTCCCAATGAGCAGCGCTTTGAATGCTTCATATTTGCCTTCTTCCGGGGGCGACTGTATGAAATCCGCAACCTGGGCAGCCGTCTCCTGGTCAAGGGCGCTCACCACGTGCTAGTAATGCATGGAATTAGAAGATATCTGCCGAATCTGGAACTGGGCTTCTGCTTGGCTAAACCATACGTGTGGTCGCAGCGTCCAGAAAGCCAGCAGTTTTAGCGAAACTGCGTGAACAGATGTAGAGTCAGTCATCTTTGGTCCAAATCGCGTTTGGACCGTGGGGGTCACCAATGTAGCGATGTGCTACACACCGCGCTGAAATAACGACACGCAGTCGGTAAGTGGTTTCGAGACTAGTTTATTCAAACTTCACGGCGCTGGCATTTAATCCCTAGCGCCCGCCCTCTCCGGACAGAAATGACATCAGAGGTGCATTACCAACGTCTCTCCCCGTGCGCTGGCTATTTGTGAGCCAGTTCACCTGCACAGAAGGTGGGTCGCCACAATATGCTTATTTTAAATTTAGATATTTTATGATATTGAGAAAACATTTTTGAAATTAGCAAGATGGGCTTGACATTAGATATATTTTTCAGGCCTAACCCAAGGGCTCTACATACAAAGAAACCCCAAAAGGGATGTGTCATATTTATTGCTCGATTACTGTTTGCAATCCTTTTTATATCAACCTTGCTACTGTGTGTATAATAATAAGTTTACCTGTCAACAGAATGCTATAATTTCTATTTTTGGTGGGAGCACAACCACTAATATCAAAAATATGTGTTGCTATATTACCTATAATGAAATCAAACAGAAAAAAAATAACATTTTTCAGTGCTCTTTCAAATACAGGTGTCCATTAGTAGAGTGCAATCAGGCAAAACATTTTATGCAGAAACATGCAAATAACACCACTTTAGCAAATTGACATTTTAACATAATATGTTGAAGTGGTTTTAGGAAATATCTCTCACTGACACAGTGAGTGGCCTGCCTACATGATCTACTTTTCAGAAATGCTGCCCATTGTTTAAGTGATTCAATAATTTAACCACAGTGCTTAAAAAAAATCACAGCAGGTCCAATCTAGGTGAATAGCTACAAATCTCTGTAATCTCTACAGATACACAATAGAACTGAAAGAACATAATTATATGCATATGGTAAATGATTTGTGACCTGTGCTATGTTTTGATTACAATATTGGCAAGATATCCACAGATAAGAATGTCATACTTTCTGTGAAACAGTCTGACAAAAACAGTCTTCTTGTAAGATGCTTGGAGATCATGCATTGGTTAAAAACTTTATTGAAAAGTTATCAAACACAAATGCACAATATGCATTTTACTAATACAGTCTCTGCAAGGCAAAAGATACCTTTAGTGGCAGAGAATGGAAATGCATAAACCTAATATTGCTTCGAAAAGCTAGAAGTTCTCAACCAGCATTTTCAATGGCACCACTCAGTGAGACTTCATTTTTATTAAAATTCTTTTCCTCCGGTACCTCAAAGATGAAGGTTTCGCTCTAAGTTAGAACTGGGATTCAATTGTAAACAAGGTGGGATAGCAGAAACTTCATTGGATGAGGACTAACCAATCAGGAGGGACAGGTGACAGGGGTATAAACACCACTGGACTAGACATGCCCAGGCATCACTGCTGATGAAGATGGCAGTTTGTCATCGAAACATTGATTAAAATTGATAACTATACCCAGCTGGAAGCCTGAGAAGAGTTTATTTCTCATATACGCCAGGAAAGCACTAAATCCTTTTTCACAGTTAGATAGATTTTTGCATAGCAGGGAAATTAAGAGTTATGGGGAAAAGGAGCTAAGTTCACGACCAGGTCAGCCATGATCTTATTGAATGGCAAATCAGACTCTATGGGTCAGATCGCCTACTCCTGCTCCTATTTCTTAGTGGTCAACCCAGTGTCCACAGAAACCACATAGAATCAAATCATCCTTAATCCCATTCAACTGCCCAATTGGTAAAACTAATATAAGAGAAATGGGAAAAAGTGAGATCTTCACAATATATTTTTGAAAGTGAAGTTTTATGAAAATGCTATGATTGTATATTTGTATTTCTTTTTCCAATAGCTATCTCCTTATCCTGCTCACCAGAGCATTTTAGTACTAGGATTTTTCTTGGTGTACCTTTCCACACTTGTCATCAGTGACTATCTATTTCTCTATAACAGGAGCAAAGCCTCTAATATCTGGAATAATCTGGGGACTAAGTAGGGTAGGGTGACACAGATTACTTTTATAGAGGGAGGTACAGCAGGGAAACAAACTTTTTGATCAATTGAGTTCTCACCAACCATCAACTATTTGTTTCACCAACCCTTCATTAACCCATTTCTTATTCTTCCCACAATCTCTTCAATTATCCCCAAAAATCTACCACTTATTTACACACTTGTATGAATTTACAGAGTCCAATTAACCTAGGAATCTGAACAGCTTCTGGGCAGGATTGAAAAGCAGAACACCCAGAGAAAACAAAGCAGTCTCACAGAGAAAATGAAAACTCCAATCAAACAGCACTCAAGCTCAGGATTGAACCCAGGTCCCTAACAGTGCAAGGCAAAGGCTCTACAGATTACACCACATCACCACCCTTACTGATCAGAGTAGTCCCAGGCATGAGGTGAGGCTCAACCTCTCTGTGTAAGACAGGAGATCTCTCACCATTCATTTGAAAGCTTCTGTTTTGCATACGCTGCTTCACGGGTTAAAAGTGTTGATCCCAGAAAGCTTTGGGCTTTGAACCTTCTAGCCATAGCCCCTCCTTCCCCCTGCTTTGACTTCCTCTGTGAGAGAGGCCTTCGCCTTCACTCCCCTTGTGTCTGGTTCTGCAGAACTAACAGGAGCACAGCTAAAGTTTTCTCTTCAAGCAGATCACTTTTGGTCTGTCAAGCTGCTGCAAGTTGTGTGTCTAATTCAACTGACTCTCAGACAAACTTGCCAATAATTGATGACCCCCTTCAAATAGCAGGGGTGCATACCTGGTGCCCTGATCTGATTTTCTATGCAGTTCACACTGTAATTGCACATATGTGATTCCATTTCACAGTGGAGGCATCAGTTGGGTGGATCGATTTGAGGACACTCTACACACTCTGTTTCCTTTTACAGTGTGTACATTTTCTTTTCTTTTATGTAGTGTGGAGTAAACCCTACTGGCCCTTTGAGCCGCACCACCCAGCAATTCCCCAATTTAATCCTAGCCTAACCACAGTACAACCTACTAACTGGTAGGGCTTTGGACTGTGGGAAGAACCCATGCGGTCACAGGGAGAATGTACAAACTCCTTTTTCAGCGGCAGGAATTGAACCCAGGTCGCCTGAACTGTAAGGCATTGTGCTAACCAGTATGCTGCTGTGCCACCCCAAAGTCACGTTATGATCAGTGTTTCCTGTAGTTTGTGATCTCTCAAACAATCAATTTTATGCCTTAATTTCATTATGTAAAATGGAAAAAGAATGTGCACAATGCAATTGGTTCTGTGGCCACTCACTCTTCTTTGGAACCATGTCTGGAAAGCTCCAATTAACTCCTAAGCTTCAATTCACAATTAGCATTATTAAAATATTTTTAAAACTTCCCTAATTTTAGCATCACTGCTGCTGTGATAATTTAAACTACATATAATGATCACTGGAATAATTCTGACTTCTCTGCCTATATATTATTAGAAATATTGCTTACTATTCTTGGATGGATCCTTCTTAGAGATTTACTGTTTCAAAAGGTTACTTGTTCACATGTTTCTGAGATCATACACATAATTTATAGGTTTATAGAACGCTGGATCAGCCTTCCCTCTTTATACATAAAGTAATACTTAATTAATAATATCTGGTAAATGATAATGAAGTAAATAAATTAAAAATAAGAAGATATGTTTGATAGTAGTAAATGAAGTTCATGTATCGTTTTTATGAACCATCAGCCATAATTTACTTTCATAGATTAATGTTGTGGTTAAAAATTGATCAGAACATTAACTGGCTTTCATGTTAATTAAAATAAAATTAGTATTCCAGCTCAAATAGGTTGGAACATATTGGACCTTTTCCTTATAATATTTCTACTGTGGCTTGAAATGTTAATGATACCATTACAGAAGACATGTTGTTATAATTAAAACATAATTAAATTTTCAGAAGTAAATTAATAAGCCATGTGTTATTTTAAATTGATGGCATTAAACCAATGAATAACTTTTATTTTTAATATTCTAGTTGATTTTTACTGCAATGGGATTCTTGTAATCACACGGAATGAGGCCATTCAGCCCATCAAATTATGCCAGCTCCTAGGGGTGCAACCCCATTGGTCACATTCCTCTCTTTTTTTCTCTCTGTCATGTGGTTCACAATATTTATGTTAGATTTGATGTAATTGAAATATACTGCTGAAAAATAAAGTTTCTATAATTCATCAGATGATTTGGTTGAGAAATGGAGCATGGAGGCTTTATTTCTTGGGCAACAATACTATAGTACTGAGAGCAGGCCCAGGGTTGGTTGACATCCACACTCAAAGCATCAGTATGTTTTAAAGAACAGCTCTACGTAGCAGAACAGATGTTAAGAAGCATGAAGAGTCATACCAACTGGTTGTTTGTTGATTTCTTCTGAGTGCTGGTACTTTCTACAGTTCCTTCAGGTGGCAAAAGTCTTCAGGGAATAAAGTGACAGGTGCTGGAGGAGTTGTGCTTCAACCTCTTGCTCTCAGGTCTGGGTGCACTAATCAGCCTTCACCAAAAGGCCATTTTGGGTCAGGTCTGGGCTCAATTGTTTACAATTTACATTAATGATCAAAGTGTAAGGTTTACAACCACGAGGAAATCTGCAGATGCTGGAGATCCAAGGCAACACACAAAATGCTGGAGGAACTCAGCAGGTCAAGAAGCATCTATGGAAAGGAATAAACTGTTGATGTTTCAGACTGTGACCCTTCATCAGGACACTGGTTGAATTCCTCCATTGGTAAATATTACAAACTAATAAGCATTCTTTATTGTTGTGTATTTAATATTTCAGTAATGTTTGAATAATATTGTAAATATACTATTTGATTAAGTATTCTTTGCTGAAGGGTCTTGGCCCAAAGTGTCAACTGTTCATTTCGTATATGTTGTAAGGTTTACAAGTTTCCCATTTTATAAAAATAGATGGAAGAGTATTTTGTAAGGAGGACATTCTGATTTTGCAAAAGGATATACAGTGGATTCTGATCATTGGAACACATTGGGACCAGTACATTTTGGCCCAATTAAGCAGCTGCGCCAACTATCCAAGGTTTCAAGGAAATAATTAAAAAGGTATTAAAAAATGACAAACTACCATTTAACTTTGTAACAATTTATGTACTTAAATTAATACAGGACTAAGTGAAGTAGTACCATAAGTTACGTTTTGTAACTCCAAAAATGAATTGAAAGATAAACACAGCAGCCCCAGGGATAACGCGTGTATAATTGTTTTGTTTTTACTTTAGTGAGGAACCCACATATGACAGTGTGGTGTAATGCTGTGTGTTGTTCATGTACTTATTAGATATAACCAGTAATATAAACAAAGAATGCTTAGTCAAACAATGTATTTACAATATTACTCAGATATTACTGAAATATTAAATACACAACACTAAAGAACGGTTTTTTAGTTTGTAATGGTTACTGATGGAGGAATTCAACGAGTGTAAGTTGGCATAACACTTGATTGGTAAACTATCCATTCTTGGCTCCTTAAAACATTGAGCTTTACACATTATCCAATAACCCACAAATTTCTTTTTATATTAGATTTTGACATATTTGAAGAACACAACAGTTATGTGGTCCATTGCTTTCTATGAACCTGAAGGAGTTGCATGTTTTTAGGAAAGGGAACCATCCAGCATGGCTTGATATAATAAAGACCTGTTTCATCAGCACTGCAGAAATCACCTGCACAAAATTTTTGAAGCAAGTCAGGGAGTTTTGTA
Source organism: Hypanus sabinus (assembly GCF_030144855.1). Taxonomy (NCBI): domain Eukaryota; kingdom Metazoa; phylum Chordata; class Chondrichthyes; order Myliobatiformes; family Dasyatidae; genus Hypanus; species Hypanus sabinus. The sequence continues at coordinate 71,686,329 of NC_082716.1, forward strand.
GATTTCTATACTTCTGCTCTTACATCAGCAGCACTACCTTTCTTGCCTTGTGTTTTTGTGCCGACTTTTCCTTCAAGACAACCAACCATCTGTTGCTTTAAAATGTTTGTGACCCAACTTCTTAGCTAGCTCCTCTGACTAGTGTTTTTTTTAACATTGGTCTACTGACATGCACACCTCATCCAGTTACAGTGAAAAACCATTGATTGAGATCCTCTTCAACATCTGGATCCTTACCCTCATGCTCTCTTTCATGTGATGTTCCCTGTTTCTCACATAATGCCCATTCTTCTCACAGTTTATTTTGCTGATGTATCAAGCGTACTATAGATATTGGCTCTCTGCCAGCTGACAATGAGTGGTGTTAGGTGGATGGCTTTTAATTTGGTCCAGTAGGGTATTTTTTTCAGCTAGTGGCAAATATTTTTGTGGCAAAATTCTCTAAAATTTTTTATAAAGTCAAAATAGTAAAAACAAAATGATCAAAAATCATTGCTTTTTGAATTTGCACCCATAACCCCAAATGGATAATGTATCACAAGCACAAACAACTGATACAACTGTTCACTCCAAGCATGGTGTATTGACTAGCAGCCACACAAGTGCACCTGGATGACCATCTCTTGTATCAATTAAATAGCATAGTGTCCTAAATAAACAAAGGAAATCCCAGCTACTTTCTCCGTATATTTTGTTCTTTAGGAATTGTCCCAAATAAGTGGCTGCCCCGATTAACCGTAGCTAAATTAACCGGAATCCACATAGCTACAGTGAATGGAATTGGAACTGGTATTGGTTTACTATTGTCATGTGTGCCAAGACGCAGTGAAAAGATTGTCTTTCATACTGTTCGAACAGATCAACTCATTCCATGCTGCACTAAGGAACAAGGTAAAACAGTAACAGACTGCGTAAAATGAAGTGTAACAGCTGAAGACGAAGTACAGTGCAGGTAAACAGCCAAGCAAAAACCTGGCAATTGGTCTTCAAAGTAGGTAAGTGTGAGGTCATGCATGTAAGCAACAGGAATAAAGAGGCATATTATTACTTAAATGGAACTAGATTACAAATATGTGAGGTTCAGAGGGGAGGGAACAAGAAGGACGAATCTGAGCACCTCTACATCTAGATTCAAACTGCTTCACCTCGACATTGCTGGCAGGGGTCTGGCTGGAACTGGTGGAGTGTAGTGGTAGGATTACAAGAGTAGGTTCGCACTTACAGAACCACCAGTATTGATCACACATCAGCAATCAGAATCAGGTGCAGGACTGAGGTGACCACTTGCATTGATGGTGGCTGTCTGAGCTCCCAACTCCATTTTCAAAACTGCTGATCCTGCAAAGTAAGTCAAGCATTGAACATCAGTATTTGGATCCACAAGTGAGAGGAATCAGTTGCCTACTAGTTTCAGGCTGGAGAGCGTGGAAAGTCTTGTGCTGTTTTTGTGCCTAACTTCTCCAGCATCTTTGACATTGAACTTTCTGCTAGTTGTCCCAAGTCATGAAGCATTTTGTTGCATTCTCTGATTAACCTTCTTCCTGGCAGAAACCATATGAGATTTGTCCTTCTATTGAGCTGGAACCTGTGCTTTGTGACGTGTGCCCAGTGACTCACCATGTGTCGATCCCACATCTGAGATATTGTGTTGTGTGTCAGCACAGCACAATATCAGCATCTAAGACTGGAAGTACAGCTGCCCCCTAGTATTAGGTCTGAGTGCATTACCTGATCCCACAAGGAAGAGGAAAGTGTTGTTCAATCTGTCTAGGGTGTTATGACTGTCATTGAGACCATAGACCATAAGACATAAGAGCATATTTAGATCATTTGGCCCATCTAGTCTGCTCCACCATTCAATCAAGGCTGAAATTTTTTTTCCCTCTTCTCAGCCCTACTCCCCGGCCTTTTCCCCAAAACCATTGATGCCGTGTCCTATAAGGAACCTATAATGTTCTGTCTTAAATACACCCAAAATACACCACCTGTCTTAAAGCCTCCACAGCTGCTTATAGTAATAAATTCCACAAGTTTATAATGTGTGGGACATTATGTGGACGCTAGGATTTGTCGTAGTGTGTGTTATGTATTCATGTATATTTTGATACACGACCCTTATGTGTCGCTAACAATCTTCCCTGTGTGTTACGTACTGAACATAATGTGAGAGGGCATTCTGGCTAGATGACCTACAAGCAAAATAAACAGCAGCACCTTTGTTCCTCGCCTCTCTGGCTCTCATGGCCACCCAGCTTCCCAGTACCACAAACATAACAACTGACAAAGAGCTGGCAATTCCTCACGCTATAGTTATTGCTCTGTTTCCTCTAGCCAAGAAAAATCCATGTGCAACACTGGCAGTGTACTGCTACATAATGCGGGTGAGCAAAATGAAAACGGCCACAGGAAGCATGATTGAAGAATTCGAGGGGAGAGAATGAGAACAGGAATTTTAAATAAAACAAATAAAAGAGGAAGAGAGAGACAGATAAGACTAGTTAACTTTTCTGGAATGTGATTGTGTTTGAAAATGTCGACAATGTTTGGAAGTATGTGGCTATACGATGAAACGACGGAGCAATGGAGTTCATATACTGAAAGGTTTGAATATTTTACACTGGCAAATCAAATTTCAGGTAATTTTAGTGTTCCAACTTTTCTGATTGTGATGAATGCAAACATGTTTAATTTATTACACAGTCTAGTGCAAACTGCTAAACTTGGTGATAAGCCTTATGAGGACATAGATAAGGTCTTAACGGACCACTATTCACCTAAACCTTTGATTATTGCTGAGAGGTTTAGATCTGATAAAAGGAATCAAGAGGAAGGTAAGTCCATTTTACAGTCTGACGTGGTGCTGAAGCAACTGTCTGGACACTGTGATTTTGGGCAATCACTGAATGACACTTTACATGATAGACTCATGTAAAGTGAGGCAAAGTCTGCGTAGTGAGGCAATTCAGAAACATTTGCTTACAGAAGAGAGGCTAACATTACAGAAGGCAATTGAAATTGGTACATCTATGGAGATGTCAGCTAAAGATGCAAAGCTATTAAGTGCATCTTCCTAAGTCATAAAGTTTCTACCGCCATTAAGAATAAGACATCTATTGGCAATCAATGTTGCTGTTGTGGCAAATCTGGACATTCAGCAAAAGAATGCTAGTATAAGGATTTTGATTACTGAAGCTGTGGCAAAATGGGACATACTGAACACAGCTCTAAAAGAAAAAGGACACTGTCAACCAAAAACACTGTAATAAAGAAAAGTGACTTTTAGAACAAAAAGAAACATGTGAACATGATGGAGCATATTGCGGACAGACTGAATGACTCTTGCTCTATGGTTGAAGAAGTTTTGCATATTTTATCTGTTTCAGAACACAAAAATGACTATTGGGTGACCCTGCAATTGTATGGGGTCACAGTGAGGATGCAGGGTGCTGCAGTATGACTGGTGTCAGAGAAAGGTTACAAGGAAAAACTACAGCATCTCACCCCAGAAAGGGCAAGGTTGATCGTAAAGGCTTACACTGGTGAGGTAATTCCAGAGAGCAGAGTAGTACATCTGACACTGGAGATTAATAGAGAAAGAGAAACTTCCACCCTACATTATTAAAGGTAGTTATCCAGCACTTCTGGGACCCTCATTTTTGGAGCAGCTCAAACTCAAGTGGACTTGATTGGTGGGAGTACTGACCTACAAGAAATATTGAAGAAATGCACAGAAGTATTCAACGGAGAACTGCACAGTTTAAAAGGAATCACTGTTAAGCCCACCATAACACCCAAATGCCTAAAGGCAAAAACCTGCTCCATATACCCTCAAACCAAAAATAGAGGCTGAATTGGAAAACTGGTCCAGAGTAAGTTATTGAAACCAGTGTGGGCAACTCCAGTAGTTCCTGTCCTAAAAAGAGATGGACCTTTAAGTCTTTGTGAAGACTTCAAAGTAACAATTAACCCAGTTCTTAGAGCTGAACAATACCATCTTTCCCTCATTAATTACTTTTTTGTGGGATTTGCCAGAGGACAGACATCTAGCAAAACTGACTTGTGTCAAGCATACTTGCAGATGCACGTGGTCACCAAACAATGTTCTGGTACCAAAGGCATCCATTTGGCTTCACCTCGGCTCCCGCACTTTTTCAAAGAGCAATAGACCAGATCCTCAACTGGGTTGACAGGTGCAATGATATTTGAATGGGATGATTTACTCTTACAGGGAAAGGTGGCCATGGGCACCTACAAAACTTGGATGCCACACTACAAAGGCTCAAAGAGTATGAGCTAAGAGTTCAGAAGGGCAAGTGTGAGTTCTTTGGACCTTCATTTGAACATTTGGGCCATGTAATCACAGCTCAGGGCTTCACAAGCACCAGCAAATGTGGAGGAAATTGTGGAGGCAACATCACCATAGAATGTAAGTCAATTAAAATCTTTCTTGTGACTACTAACATTCTATGCAAGGTTTGTTCCTAACCAAGCTAGCACGCTGCAACCACTGCATGATTTTTAAAATAAATCAACACACTGGCAGTGGACAGATCAGTATGAAGATGATTTTAAAAGGCCAAAACAGCTTTTTTACAATCTGAAGCACTCACACACTTCAACCCATTATTGCCCATACACATGGCCTGTATCACCCTATGGTGTAGGAGCAGTCATCGCACACATCATGCCATCAGGTGAAGAGCTTCCAATCACTTTTACATCAAAACCTTTAAGCAAGGCAGAAAGCCACCATGCCCAGATTGAGTAGGAAGCACTCACAATTGTCTTTGGAGCTAAGAAATTCCATCAATTCTTTGGTTGATGAATTACACTGCTGATAGATTATCATCTCTTGATGTCAATTTTTGATCTACATATGGGCATTGCATCCCTGGCTACTAGTTGAATGCAACATTGGTCTCTCTTAGTATCTACACATCTGTATGATACAAAATACAGGAGGTCCGAGCACCATTCGGATGCTGGTGGGCTACTTAGACTTCCCTTAGCTGTTGGAGCTCCAGAGCCATCACAGAAAGAGATCTTTTATTTCAAGGAAGTACCTACAGATCTGATAACTGCAGCACAAGCCCAGAAGCATGCACGTACTGACACTGTTATATCCAAAGCAATGGACATGGTAACTCACAAATGGGAAAAAAGAACCAATCATAGGATTAAAACATTAATCCCACTCGACGGGAGGAGCTCACAGTCTAAGCAGGTTATTTACTATGGGACACCATGTTGTCATTCCTCCACCATTAAGAAAGCAAGTGCTTGATGTAGAACATGCAGGACACTGTGGCATAGTCTGCATGAAAGAAATCGCACGTATTTACTGGATTAAATGTAACCATTGAAGAGAAGGCCAAAGCATGCCCACATTGCCAGTGACTTACTCCTTTGCATCCATGGGAATGGCCCAAAGAACCATTGTTACCTGGTTCAGATGTGGCTCAAGTGTGGAGTGAGAAACACTGAAGCAGGTCGATAGTTTACAGACTTTAATGCGAACAGTGTTAAAAGGAAAATAAAACAATAAATGCTCAGCCAAACAGGGCCATTAACTAAAACTCTCAAATGGAAAACGAAACCTACACTGCGGCTGAAAAGAACATGTAAACATTAAATGAAGACCACTAGTCTTCAGAGTCAGTTGACTCGACAGTCCAATTTCTCAGGAAAGGCCAAATGCAAGCAAGTAGCGAAGCATTGCTGTGCTCTGTCCAAGTCTCGACAAGCACTATGACAACAAGTATGAAGTTAAATAATAATTAGACGATACATGTGTATTCACAAGCGCGATTGCCGTATCTACTGCGCTGCTGAATCCGTGGTTGTGACAACCTTAGCAGAAGGATGGACATCGATTTTGCTGGACCCGTGGAAGGCCACATGTTCTCGGTCATAATGGAAACACAAGCAAATGGCCTAAGATTGCCATCATGAAGAGCACTATATCTGAAAAATTCATTGAGGAGATCTGTTCCATTTTTAGCCGTTTTGGGCTTCCTCAACAGCTTGAGTGAAAATGGCCCACAATTCCTTTCCGAAGAGTTCAAGGCATGTAAGTTAGAACCATTTCATTCAGCCACTAATTCCATTTCAATCAGCCTTGCTGAATGATTTCGCACAAACAATGAAAGAAGCCCTCAAGACTTAAATGGAAAGTGGAACCCTCAACCAGTGTCTTAGCACTTTCTTGCTGACATTCTGCAACACAGCTCATGCCACTACCAAAATGGCTCCAGCCATTGCACTGATGAAAAGACAGCTTTGCATCTGGCTTAACCTACTTAGATGCCCAAATACAAAACAAATCATGCTAAATGAAAAGAAAACCCAAGCGGAGATTCATGCCAAAAAAAACTACAAAAGTTTCACAGCAGGAAGTAGAGTATTTGCCCAGAACTACATCTCTGGACCAAAGTGGATACCTGTGACGATCATGGTGCACTGGTCCCGTGTTGTACTCAGTGCAAACTAGTAACCACATCTGGAGAAGGCATTTTGATCTGCTGTTGCCTATTTCAGAGGCTACTGAAAACCAACACAAACTGACCAACAACACACACAAAATGCTGGAGGAACACAGCAAGCCAGGTGGTATCTATGGAAAAAGAGTACAGTTGAGGTTTCAGGCTGAGACCTTTCATCAGGACTGATCAATCCAGATCCAGTTGCAGTAATGGGGCCAGATTCTGAAATAACTTCTGTTAAGATCAAATGACACCGTCAGTGCTCCCCCATCCCCTACTTTCTAACAATGCAGTATCCAAGCCAAGATCCATATATACATCACTAAGAGGTAAAAACAAGTTTGGCGTCATCCCCAGGTCATTGGTACACTCAAGGAACAGGTGGCGTCTGAACAGATTGAATCTCTAGTTTGGTGACTCACCCTCAAAACATGAGGCAGATTAATCTCTAGGGTTATGTCTGGGAATAGAGGCAGTCTACCCTCATTCCCTAGTTTAGAAAAAGAAAATGTTTGTTGTTATTGGTTGAATTTGATGATTACTCCATTGAATGTTAATACTTCAGCAACTGGTCTGTGTATGCGAAGGGGCAGAGGAACATGTTATGTATTCATGTGCATTTTGACCCTTATGGCCTGGTGTCAATCTTCCCTGTGTGTAACATGTTGAAGAAGGCATTCTGGGTAGATAACTTACAAACAAAATAAGCAGATGCATGTTTGTTCCTCACCTCTCTGTCTCTCACGTGCATTATTCATGGTCACCTGGCTTCCCAAGACCACGGACGTCAGTGTGCAGTGTACGATGTTGTAGGGGAGCCACGTCGATCTTACGAATGAATGCTGATTCTTTGAGATGATGAACAGTGAGCTGAGCAGTGTCTGAGCTTGGTGGTGCGTGTGAAATGATATGCGACCTAAAGAAGCCATTATGACTGTGCGTTTTTGGATTTTGTTCTTGCATTTTCTTCCTTGAGGCTTGTAGCTTCACACCATCTGCTCCCCTTGTAACTTGTACGCTTGTAACTTCTCTGCTGTCTGCTCCTGGAACCTATAGCCATGCTTTAGCCTGGATTTTACCCTACTTTTCAAACTCATCAATCAATCAATACAATGCTTTGAAGTACTGTACACTCTCCTTACTGAATGTTCTGGCACTCGTCCCTGTCAGATTCACTTCTTCCTTCACCCCCACTGCTTCAAACACTGGGCAATCTTTCCCTTCCTACCCACCAACATAGGCTTGTAAGTGTTTTAACTTAAGCAATGTTGATTACATTCAAGTGGCACTGGGAAGTTATTATTTTGCATTCATCTAGTAATCTGCATAGTTTTTACTGACAGCGAAATGGACGTACATAGAATATACCATTGGAGGACACCAAAAATAATAACGGGTTCGTGAAGAGCATCATTGCAAGCAAATTGTTTGACTTTACCAGGGAGTTAAGAACAAAATGAGTCCAGTCCCACCCAATTTTGCCAGAGAATGCTATCTGTTGATCATGTAAAACTTGCAAGAGATTGAGAAGTACAAGAAGAGGGATCTTCCTTTTGTCACTGCCTCATAAGTGTTCATTAAAATTTCCGACAGGAACGACAGGTCCAGAGTGGATGGATACTAACGAGGAGTTCTGGAAAGTTAAGCACAAGTTGATAGGTTGTAACACATTCAGGAACTTGGTAAAACTGGTGTCGGACAAGTAGATTACAAGAACAGGGGAGTCATGTTTTATCTGAAGTTATATTGTTTACATCTATTGTATGTTGCCATAATTGGGGGGCACACTCCCAATAGCTCGTCTGAAATAGCTCTAACAACCAAGTTCCGCTCTGGGACTTCATGTGCAGCTCAGCTACTAAGCCTGGAGGAACCACTGCTACTGACAGGAGAAAGGGCAAAGGCAGATTACAGGTGTCCTAAAATAAGTTGATTCCGGGAGATGGGGCTCTTCAAACCTGCAATACCTTGCGACTATATCCGCTCATGGAGAAGGCTTCGGGAATCAATCCCAAGGAAAAATCTGGAGCTCAAGTCCCTATGGCAGTCAATGTTGAGTTCAATGCTAACTGGCAACTGCTGCAATGCTAATGGTGCCGAAGTGTATCAGTCTCCGCTGTTCCTCTGGATTCATCAGCTGCATGAAAAGGGAGAGCCTGCTACATGGGCAACAGCCTGTTCTCCACATCATACTGTCCTGGCTTGTTTACCAGCTTGCTGATCACATAGACAGCTAGGACACAATATCCATGGTCGACTCCGACCAACAGAGAACTCATATTGTCTATGAATTCATTAAATCCAACATAATTTAGTTGCCACATTGAACGTTCCATTGGTCTGATGGTCAGTGAATGGGAGCAGGTGCTGGCTTGCCTAAGATGGACAAATTTTGCCCCTAATTGTGAAGACTGTGGGTCCTGTTCCTATGGCATATGGTCTTAGATACAATGCAAAAGCTTCCATATACAAACTCAGATGCCATTCTGGAGCATTGCTGCATTGTTGGAGCATCCATGTTTCGAGATACTGAAGTAGGACTCCTCTGTCCACAGGTCTTATGTGAAAGATTCCATCTTACCATCTGAGAATTTCTACCGGTGACTGGATCTAATGAGTTCTCCAGTCATTGAAATTGGTCACTTTAAAGAAAAAAAATTGTGCATTAATGCAGCATCTTTCATATAACTTTCAGAATATCCTGAACATTTTAAAGGCAATTTGATCTTTAGTTACATTGCAAGGAGTGCAAGAAATCTGTGAGACCCGTCTTCAGGCTGTGCATTCAGCTACAAAGACAGAGTAGCTACAAAAAGCAATTGGACGTGGATTATTTGGAAAGTGCTCCATATTTGCCATTTCTTCATTTTTGTTCAGTGTGAGGTCCTAAATAAAGACGCAGATTGCCCAAGACATGATGGGAAGCACAGAAGACAATGTAGGTCAGTAGCCCGCCCACCAGCCATGACCAAACCCCTGCACAAACTCTGTATCGTCCTCATGAAGAGGGGAAAGAACTAATATCATCTCGAAGGAAGTAAAGCCATGGCTGCTATTTGGATTTTTTTAAAATTAGAATAAGTGGGTAATGCTGAAAACAATAGTGGTGGAAGCCTCAGCAACATTGAGGAAGGGTGCTACTCCACTTCTCAATGTTCCAGCAATTGCCTTTGCAAGAGAATTCAGTCATCTGTGCAGGAATTAGATATAACCATACTGTATAGAAATAACCCATTTCATTAAATTGCTCAGTCTTCCTTTATACCTTCTAGAAACATTTACTAATTTGCTAATCTGCTTGAAGTTCACCAAAATAAGCTTAACACCTCCATCATGAGGTTCCATCTGCTGGAAACACATGCAATTACATGTTAAAATTGGAAACAACACACAGATTTTTGCATTGCAAGAGTAAACAAAAATACAAGATAAATACATATCTTTGTGGGATCTTGGTATGGTGTTGCATCTTGGGATATATTTAGTTCCATTAGTGGCAAAGGACAAGGTGGAATGATTTTCCAAACCAGGCTCCAAGCGGAAAATTGCAAGGAGATAAATGGAATTTGATGTACATTTGATATTGAATTCACATCCGAGCATGTGAAACTCACAACAGACAAGGACAAATTTGATTTCCAGAGTATCACAAAATGACCCAGAAATATTTGTTATTTTACCTTGTACTACTGAATACCTATTTCTGAATGCACAAGTAGTGTTGTAATAAACCATCTTACATGATCCAATTCTAAGCCTTGAGTGAATGAAGGACGAGAAGGAGCTACTTGTCAATAGAGTCAGATCCTTAGATTGTCATATTTGTCATTAGCTTTAGTCAGTTATGAACTAAACAAGACTTCAGAGCTATAAATGTGTGGTCTTTATTGTTTAGCCATTTTGCACTGAACCGTTCACCACACAAACTTTCCCAAATTGTCGACAACAGGGAGGATACAGTGCTGAAACAGCATCCAGACATTTCCTCAGAGGAGCCCTTCAACATCGATGACAGTGATTACATCAAATGAGACTTCCGTCTCCATCAGAACAGTTCAAACAAAGTCACCGATAGACCCTGCCAATCCTTATCGCCGGAGTAAATGGGTTGTACTTTGTTGAGTTTTTGGCAATCTTTCCATTAGAGATTCTATTTGAGCTGTTCCTTTTTTGTTTTCCTCATGACAGGTCAGAATGTTTTGGAGTATTGTGCACAGTAACTGTAGTGAATCACATGCCTTCATCTCCCCAGACTTTTTTGGTATCCAGTGAACCATTTCTTCACTGTTCAGCTGTTGGCCCACACCATTGTAAAATGGGTCTGTGTGACCAGCACAATAAACTACTTATTGAGCTCTCCTAATTTATTTTTAATTCCAATATCCCTATCAACGGTTCTGATGGGCTGTGAAAACATGGGAGAATGACATGGGACTGGTGTAAAATGGGTGTGTTTTGGTTGATGTGGAGTCATTGGTTTAAAGGGCCCATTTTAGGGCTGGCTCTAACAGAGAAGTCACCCTGACATACGAGAGATGTGAGAGAAGAATGAAGGGATCTCAGAGTGCAAACACACCAATTACTGAAAGTTGCACCGTAGACCACAAGCTAAAAAGAAAGTAAGCACTTGTTTGTGGTTTCTTGTTGTTACAGCAATCTATGGTGCAACATTGTGAGGGGTAGAATTGGAAAGTGCAGAAAGTATGTTCAACTTGCATCAAACCTTGATCTTGCCATCTTAGAGCAATGCCTACAGTTCTGTTTACTCTGTCATTTGGAAAAGATGGAGCCATTTAAGAAGTGGCAGGAAAATTTACAAGGATAATAGAAGAGATGTAAAGTTATACACTTCAGAAAAGTTGAGCATATTTGAGAAAAAATCTATACATCCTTCAGCCTTGAAGGATGACCAAATTGAAAGTTATTTAAAATTTTGGAGGGTTTGATTCAGGGAAAATGTTTCCATTGTGGAAAGTATCGTAACTACAGGCCCTTCAGTCCATCATGTCTGTGTTGTATTGACTATCAACCACACATTTAAAACAATCTTATGTAAATGCTATTTTTATTACCCTGACAAATACTCAACAACTCTTCCCATATTCCACCCCTTACCCGACCCCTGGAACAATTTCCAGAGGCCTATTGATCTACCAGCCTACACATCACCGGGATGTGAAGGGAAATCAGAGCATCGGGGAAAACCCTTTTGGTTACAGGGACAAAGTACAAACTCCACTAACATCTCCCTGTGTCAGGACTGAACTGTGAGGCAGCAGCTTTACGAACTGCACCACTATGTCCCTAAAGTCAGCAAGCAGCAAGTAATTCCGTCAGGAATTCAGAACTTCATTTCACCAAGAGGGGTGAACGTGTGTAACTTACTATTATTAGGGAGTTCATGATTAAAGCAAATAGTTTAGAAAAATTTGAGGAGAGACTGGGCATGTACACGAAGGACAAGGGACGAGGATTGCAGAGATTATACATCTGGATGAGGGGGAGTTGCATAACTTCTGGCTTGGACTGTTTGGTATGATTGTCTGCTTCTGTACCTCATATCTTATGTAATTCAAGATTTAAGATTCAAGGTTGTTTTTTCCCCCCAAGAAGTCACTTCCAGTGTAATTGTTACTCCAGATCTGATGCAGCTCAAGAAAGTTCACAATAGATAAAGAACACAATAATTAAAAAAAACAATAAATGTGAATATTTAATATAGCTTATATACACAGATTGATTGTATGTCCATAGTGACGTGAAGCACAGGAGTCTGTACATAAGGTGACTGACAGGCTAAAGTAGTGGCACATTGGATCAGAATGTTATATTCATGAGAAACTCCAAAGATAACAGCATAGCAAGAGAGAGAAAGCTGCATTTCTTCCTGTCACTTGGCATATCCATTACTTCTTCATAAAATTTATTTCTGGGATCGGCCATTTTCTCCTGAAATCCAGTCCCTTCAAGTTTTTATATACAATATATTTATTCTTAAGTGGACAAAGTTCGAAAGACCACTCATTACCTATGGTACAACAGCTGTAAAAGGTTTAGACAATGTTAGAGTACAACAAGCACTGAATTTTTTTTATTTTGTAGCTGTTCAAGTTCAGAAGAACAAAGGGTGATTTTATTGAAAGCTGTGATTCTGAGAGGGCATGATAAAGTAGATGTTGAAATGTTGCACTTGCGGCAGAGTCTTGAACAATGACATAATTGCAAAGTAAGTACATGGCCATTTTAAAAAATGCAACACAATTTCTCCTCTTAGAAGGAGACAAATCCCTGGAAGGCTGCATCCCAGAGCATTGTGGAGGCTGGACCATTGGAAAACATGAAAAAAGATGAGAAGATGGTTTGCAGAGAGTACTCAAGGACTAGGGGAATTGACACAAAGGAGTTGAGGCCTGGGCCAGATCAGCCTCAATCTTTTTGAACGATGGGGTAGGATTGATGGGCCAGGTGGCTGACTCACATATTCTTGTGTATCACATCCCTTCAATTAGTGATATTTGCAAGTGAATAAATTTTATAATAATTAAGCCAAGAAAATGAGAAGTGGTGGGATTTGCACTTCAAAAAACGCAAATGTAAATCATTCCTTGCAAACATGGAGATGCATGTTTGTGAGATTAATTCTCTGCATGCTTGTATGCAGCATGTGTGTAAAACAAGTTGCTTAATTATACTGCTACAAAAATTTGCAATAATCTGTAAATTATCAACAGAACTTTTGCATTTACAATGAATTAAAGTTAAAATCCTGATAAAGTATTTTGGAAAATTAAAAATATTTCATAGCTCAATTAGTGTTTTTATAATAAGCTGAAGATACAAAGAAAATTCCAGATCCAACCACAGTACTTCAACTTAAAGTTAAAAATAAGTTATCATTAACTTTTTGCAGTGGACAGATGGATAGCCAAGTGTTCGGATGTTACATAACAGAAAGAACAATAATCTCCATTTATATAGCACCTTTAAAAAAGAAAAATAAGAATTTGCAATCCAAGCCTGGTCTGGTCAGGAAATGAAAGATTAACAAAATTTTGTTAAATTATGTTTCAAAATAATTACAACATAACCAGATCCTGCACAATATTAATTGTCCGGGGTTTCTGCAACATCATGCATCTTCCTCTCACCACAAAACAATGATTACAGACCTGGACCACGTTGCAAGTAATAAAACTGCTTACATAAATCTGCTATTCTGCTTGCTCTTGTTGAGGAATTCAACCTGGGATGGAGCCTGGCTATGACTATGTCAGCACAAGTTCGAAAAAAATAATTTTGCAGTTTAATATCAGCATCTATACAATTAATCACTACCAAGTTTGGTCAATTTAAATTTCTATTAGCTTCAGTTCATGCATGACAGGCACCCCTTCCAATTTTACATCTAATCCAGGTACTCCATACTACATATTTTAATATATTAAAGCAGGGTAATTGTCTGTTGCCAGCAAGATATCTGGAAGTGGAGAGGGCAAGTGAAGAGTCAGCTGCTTTTGTCTCCTGTGCTTTTCACTCTAGATACATGGGGTGACGAGGGCAGCATAAGTCGAGTGAAAATCCAGGCCTTATTCCTCCTTGTCTGACTAATTGCTTTGCCATCAAGGGCTTCAAAGTGCACTCAGTTAATCAGTGCACCATCTTCTCGTGTTAAATATTTCAAATATATTAACATGCACAATTTTTATAGGGGCAAAATAATGATGCCTAAAAGTGATTGCTCTAGCCTCAGTAGTTAAAGTGGAAATGGAAATGCATGAGCTTTATAACTAGCTTAAGGTTCACTGGCATTTGATGGGTGTGGGGGGGGGGGGGGTGGAATTCAATGAATTGGGCTTCATTGCCCTTTTGAAACTGATTCTGTATGCAGAGGAAGGAAATTAAACGCAATGCAAATTACCCATTGTACACAAATCAAAGTGATAATTATGGTCAACTGTGCATTTGGAAAAATACCACATCATTTAAGTCCTGAAACAATTCATCTTTATCCTGGTGCAGAAATAATTAGCACCCTCATTTCATTGGTTATCCAAATGCAAATGTCATTGCTTTTTCAAATGCCACGAGACAACAGTAATTTTCTTACTATTGAGAATTGTATATTATTTGATAAACACACTCAAAAGTTGTTACAACACTGCAGAAATAGTAGAATTTAAACCAACTAATTATGCCTTAATCAACTTTTTGAATACTGCTTGACAAGTACCAACAATCAGTGGCTGATTTTCTATGGAACCAATATACCAAACTTTCAATATTGTCCCTCAAATTTATTTTATTGGTTTTGTCTGAAACAAATACTTACTTTTAAAAATGAAGTTTTTTTCTCAATTTTGGTGCAGTTTCGGGTGAATGGAGATAGACTGGAAATAATTTTTCTCTCTACAAATGTTGCCAGCCATAGTGAGCACTTTCAGCATTTTCTGTCTTTATTTTAGATTTCCAACCTCATGAGATGAGGCTACATTTGTTTCCCTAATACTTGTTGTCTAAAATAATCAATTTCTAAAATTGTATGAATGGGTTCATGTTACAAGAGGCCAGGTTCCAACAAAATGACGACAAGCCCCGTAAACTTTTCTACCAGCACCAGTTCCATTCCCCTTGCCTACCAATTTGTAAACTTCCTCTTGACACTGCCTGAGCCTGAAGCATACAGTTTGTAGCCTCAGTTTGCTATTTGACCTTGAACTGAATTTCCCCCCCCCCCACATAGGAGTAGAACTAGGCCATTTAGCCCATCGTCTGCTCCACCTGCAATCCTTTCTTCCCTCCCCTCAGCTCCACACCCCAGCCTTCACCCCATAATCTTTGATGCCATGTCCAATCAAGAACCTTTCAAGCTCTGCCTTAAATACAACCAACGACCTCCACAGCTGCCTGTGGTAATAAATTCCACAAATTCACCACCCTCTGGCTAAAGAAGTTTCTCCATATATCTGTTTTAAGCGGATGTCCCTCTATCCTGAGGCTGTGCCCCCTTGTCCTAGACTTCCCCACCATGGGAAACATCCTTTTCACATCAATTCTGTCTAGGACTTTCAACATTCGAAAGGTTTCAATGAGATCCTCCCTCATCCTTCTAAGTTCCAGCGAGTACAGACCCAGAGCTATCAAATGTTCCGGATAGGATAACCCTTTCATTTCCAGAATCATCCTTGTGAACCCCCTCTGAACCTTCATCAATGTCAGTACATCTTTTCTTAGATGAGGAACCCAGAACTGTTCACAATATTCAAAGTGAGGCCTCACCAGTGCCTTATAAAGCCCCAGCATCACATCCCTGCTCTTGTATTCTAGACCTCTTGAAAAGAATGCTAACATTGCATTTGCCTTCCTCACCACCTGAACAAGGACTCCCAAGTCTCTTTGCATCTCAGATTTTTGGATTCTCTCCCCATTTAGAAAATAATCTGCATTTCTACAACCAAAGTGTATGACCATGCATTTTCCAACATTGTATTTAATTTGCCACTTTCTTGGCTTTCCCCAAATCTAAGTCCTTCTGCAGCTGACCGGTTTCCTCAGTGCTATCTGCCCCTCCACCAATTTCTGACCTTATTTTTTTCCCGCTTGCCATCTTTTTAACTCTAAACTACTATCAACCTCTTCCCTTCTTCCGATTCCTGTGTCAGCTCATCCATGAACAAAAACTTCACATGTGTCTCCCAAGCTGACTATTCTATTGTGTGCTGATTTCAATGGAAAAGAACATGAGACAATTTCCATAAAAATGCCTGATCTATTGAGGTTTGCGACCCTCCACTGGCCAGGGTTTAGCATAGATGTTGCATCCCAGGTGTCAACTTGATGCACAAGTCAGGGCAGTACGATATGGAGAGCAAGCTGTTGCCCATGCAGCAGGCTCCCCCTCTCCAAGCAGCTGATGAATCCAAAGGAACGGCAGAGACCAATACAGTTTGGCACCAGCAGCGTTGTGGGAGTTACTAGTCAGTGTTAGACTCAATGTAGGACTGTTTTAGTGACTCCAGCTCTAGATTTTTCTTCAGGTTTACTCCCAAAACTTTCCCCATGAGTGGGTGTAGCAGCAAGGCAGTGGAGGTTTGAGATCAGTTTTTCTTCTCCTAGATGAGCTGCCAACCACGACCTATGAGCTCTGTCTGCCCAAAGGGACTGGTTTTATGGTGTCAGTTACCCACCTTTCCCCCTTATTCTATCAGTAGATAAGGTTCCGTAGGCTTAGTAGCTAAATTACACATGAAGGCCAGGAGCTGGACTTGGTTGACAGAGGCTATCTGAGGCACATGCCATTGGGAGCATTTAATAGGTAGAGGGAGCTTACCCTCTCTACACGCCTTAACAATCTTAAGGAACTAATGCCCAATTGATATAGCATTGCATTTATATCCCAGCAAAATACTTAAAATTTTATTAACTGCAGAATTGTCACTGAAAATTCAACTAAAATCTTTAGTTATTGGAATCACATGGGTTAATGCATGAAAATAAAATTTAGACACATTCCCTGCAACTTTTGCATTAGCCATTTTCCAAATTATACAAAGTTAATACACACTGAGCACAATGAAAAGCTTGGCAGCTACGAGAAGCTTTCCATTATTGATAAAGACAGAAAACTATGAACAGAAAATTCCAAGTAAAATTTTATCATTATTCCTGACATGGAAATTCTAAGAACTTTAACCTACCTCAGCGAGTTCAGAAGGAGCAGAAGAGGAATACACATGCCTGTAAAAGTAATGGATCAAAAAGAATAGTTTGATTTTCTCTTTACTTAATCTAAATCTCTTGGAGAATTTACAGAACCTTTAGCTTTTCACTGCCATGTTATTTGCCCAGTGAGGAATGGGTGTAGTTTAAATGATTGTGAGAACAAGCCTGAACAATAATATTGGTCTGACAGCTGACTCGGATCAAGAGAACAATAGGCGTTGCAATGAATTTCACTGTTCCAGTGACTGGGAAATGACTTCTTAAAGAGATGAGGTGTCAGTGGGTGAATGGGAACTGGATTCACTATGCATCAGAGAGGCAGCTGAGTAGATGCACACTGTAACATAAAAGTATTTAATATAACTGAGCCTTATAACTAAAAAGTTATTTCAACAAAAGGAAATACATCCAGCTTTCTCTGTAATATACAAATCCCAAAATGAATTGGAATAGTTCTTAATCAAGAAATCATCAGGAAAAATATTTTAAAATATATACCGGAGATGTATATATTCTATGGCAACCTGATGCACAATGCACTGCTGAGGTCTGCTTTTCAAAATTATTAACTAGACTTCTTCATTTGCCTTATCTGTTTTTTAAAGTTGTTTAAGATAATTGGTGTTTGCTTTGGAATTTCTGAACATTGTGGACGCTACAGTTGCTGCATCTACAACACCGACAAGAAATTTGATGTCAGTTCATTGTAGAAATCAATTTTCAATCCAAACACCAGATATTTTGAGCTGTATGTGGTACCTATTTCAACGTATTTCAGATTTACAATCCACTTATACAGTGGATGGTTTTGCTGTGACATCCAGATGAGCAACATTGTCATTTTTAAACCAAAGGTAATATGGGCCATTTGTTCTGTTGTCATCTAATAGTTATGAACAGCAGATTGCCTGTGGGTTAGCCACACTTATACATGGTCAATGTATGTTCAAGTGTTAGTGTAAACATAAAAAGTATCCACTTAGACTGTGCATTTCGCTTCATGAAGAAATGGGATACTCTGTCAGGATCCACCAACATTTTTATTTTCCTAGCAGACATTATACATTTCCAAATAGCGAAGATTTTGGAAATAAGATGGCACATCGGCATGCCTAGTAGGCTACTGTGACCCAAGTCCAATCCTGACCTTGAGTGTTACTTGTGCGGAGTCTGCACGCTCTCCCTGTGACCTCTTGGGTTTCTCCTCGGCACTTTAGTTTCCTGTCACATCCCATTCATGTTATAAATCGCCCCAATATGGGGGTAAATGGTAGGATCGGGGGGTGGGGGGGTGCAGATTTCATGGAAATGCGGGAAGAATAAAATGGAATTAGTATAAGATTAATTCAAATAAGTTAAGGTTGGTGCAGAGTCAGTGGGCCAAAGGACCCAATATTACAAACTATGCGAGACAAATATCTGATAGTCACACAGTTGATTTCCTCTGTTGTATATTGGAAATTAAAGATTGCATTCATTGTCCTTTATACAGCTTCTATCCTGTCATTCGTTTGTACTGTGATTATCATTTTCCATTCCTGAGGAGCTACATATATTTTCAGCATGCAAATAATAATAATTAGTTTGATGAAGCTCGTGATCTTACACCTTGGATGCAGTCTTCCTGGTTAATGTTTTGTCGTGTAACATGCAGCTGCTGGTTTGCTATGTCTGATGTGGAACATTCAGTAGAGTGATCAGATTCACATGGGTGCTAAATGAATTCAGAACCTGCTATCCTTATGTATCCAATCAATTCATGGCTGGAGAAACAGTGAGTAATTGTGCGGCCATGCTCATGTATTCATTTTGAGTTACGTGGCACAAAATAACTAAGAGATCATTTTTCTCCATTAATTATACCATTTAACTTTTTAAAGGATGTTTCCAAATTGCAATCTGGCTTTAGGAAGTTCAGCTCTATGTTTAAAAGTTTCTTGCGAATTTCCCACCGACAAACTTTGTTGCAGGACAAGTTCTTATCGATGATAAAACAACAGCTGGTGCAGCAAGAAATAAATCTGTTGGCAAGCCAAGGTGACTGTTGTTTATTTTAATGAATCTAATTGTGAGTTAGCTCAGTAGTGTGGCATAGTTTCAATGCAGTTATTAAAAAAACATGAATGTGGCAATTACTTATAATGTGTATTCCAATGGATTTTTTTAATCTAAGTCAACAACTCATAGATATGCTGCTTGATAATCATTACAACTGAAGGATTCTTGATAAAACACTTAGTCAATCTACTGGTATATTCTTTTTGATAGTAATATCAAGCCTCAATATTCATAACACCCAAATAGAATTCTTTTTACAGCACTTAAAATAGTGGAAAATTTTCCAGAGAGTCTAATAAAAGCTATAATTTTCTGATCAAAACAGTAATAAATTCCATTTAACTCAGTTCTAAAATGTCCTAAACTTTTCACTGGGTTGTTCTCAAACAAAATCAGACAAAGATCCATGAGCCACTTAAGGCTCAACAAAACCTGGAAGATATTCTGCCATTATATCGAGTTTCTAAAAGGACAGAGCAGAGAGAAGTCTAATACTGGAGTTCCAGAGTTTAAAACCAAATTAATTGTAGGCATGGTAACCAACGTGGGGGGATCAAAATTAGCAAACAGTAACAGTCAAGGGAAATGAAGATGTCAGAGCATGAAACACTGGATGAGGTTAAAGAGGGGAGATATTAAAACCAATTTAATGATGAATTTAAGCTCATATTTGAAATAGAGGTTAACTATTTATACCTATAAACATGCCCTACCATTTGGGCAACTGTGTCTAAATTCCATAAATATGGCTGGCAAAAGAAAACATTAATCTCAATCTGTCAATCCCAATATTCCAAATTGAGTGAACATCAACAGATTTTGGGAGGAGTGTGTTGACCCTTCCAAAACTCAATGATTCAAATGGAGATTCTACATCCATCAGGAAGAAATGCAAGGAGAAGCAAATTGATGTTTGAATTATATGTTTCAAGTAACGTCTTTAATTATTTAAAAGCACTACAAGTGTTAAATATCAGGAACCTTCAGAGATATTACCAGATGGCTAAGCTATGGGGGCCTGTTTTCTTTTAACCTCTGGTAAGCTCACAGATCTCCGTTTTATTACTTGAGCCTCCTGGATCAGGACTAGAGTCCAGAACACTCTTGACCAGTGAATCCAACTACATCCAATTTAGGTATGAACCAGTGGGAGATCCACATGATCAATTCAAGCAGTGGGCTCCATTCAGTAAAATATGAGCCCACCCTTAATTTTCCTGGAATGTTCATCATGCTAATTTCTTCCTCCACAGTGAAAACCGCAAAGCAATTATGCTGCAGATCAGGCAGTAACTGTTGGAATGAGAAATGGCATGAACCTGTAAGGTGAATGAGAAAAGTTAAAAGTTAAATGCTGCAGAGAAATTGGAGAGGGCAGAGAAGGTGGTTTGTGAAAGGAAAGAAATGAGGAGAGGTGGAATGACAGCAGTGGGGTTTGGATAAAAATAGAGTTAACAAAAGAGGAAAGAAAGAAAAAGTGAATTTTCTCTTGGTACAAGACACTGAATTTGTCTTCCTGATCTACTTCTCTTTCATTCACACCTTCTGGATTTCCATCACCTTTACCACCCTCTTTCAGACAGCCCCAGCACTTTGAGGTCTGTTTTTCGAATTGGAGGCCAGTGACCAGTGCTGTGCGGTAAGGATCAGTACTCAGTCCCCTGTTGCTTGCCATTTCTATGCATGATTTAGACAAGAATGTATTAGTAAATTTCACTGTCTACCTCACCACCACACTAAAACTGGTGTGATGGTGGACAATGAGAAAGACTGTATCAGGTTACAACTGGGAAAGTAGGCAAAGGAATGGCACAGGGAATTTAACTCAGAGAAGTGTGTTGCATTTTGGGAAATTAAACTACATTGTAACTGGCAGGACCCTGGTGAGAGTGGCTGAGGGGTACAAGCACATAGTTCCCTGAAAACGATGACACGGGTAGACAAATTGACGATGAAGGCACTTGGGATGCATTGAAGGCCAATGTTGGGTTGTCATACTACAGCGGTTCAGGACATTGGTGAGACTTGGAATAGTGCGTGCCGTTCTCGTTGCCACACTATAGGAACAGGGTGATTAAGCCAGAGTGAGTGCAGAAAATTTTAACAGGCTTGTTGTTTGAGTTATAAAGAGAAATTGGACAAGCTGGAATTGTTTTCGCTGGATTGAAGGATACTGAGGGATGATCTTCAGAGGTTTATGAACCAGCAGAAGGATAGATAAGGTGAATGGTCACTGACTTTTTTCCAGGGTAGATTTGGTCTAAGAGTAGAGTGCATAGGCTTAAGATGAGGGAGGAACAATTTAAAGGGGACCTTAGAGGCAGGTTTTTTTTTGACATGGAGAGTGGCGAGTATATGGAATAAGCTGTCAGAGCAGTGGAGTACAATGACAATATTTAAAAGACCTCTATGGATAGGAGAGACAGAGGATTATGGGCCAAATGCAGGCAAAAGGGTCTAGCTCAGGAAGGCATCTTGGCTGGCATGGATGAATTGAGTGAAAGGACCTCTGTGCTGTATAATTCTATGATATCCTTCAAAAGTTTATTTTTGTGGGGTTTTTTTGTTGCTCTTACTGTCTCTTTTATTTTTCCTTTGGATACATATGATCTCTCCCAACCCGCTGAATCTACACTATATTTTGCACTCTTGTGTACTATTTCTGAAAGTTATATCCTATTTCACTTCATTTATTGATCGGGTGTGTTAAGTATGGCTCTGTCCCCTTAGGGCAGTACATCAAATTAATATCCAACTAAATTATATTGTGAACCTGTCCACTGGGTTCTTTTACCCAATTAAGTCTTGACCAGCTTCCTGGAAGTGTTTTCTATCCCATCCTGCTCAAATTAACCTTTGCAAAATTTAGGATCCTAATAACAATGTTAAGTTTCCCCATGTTAAACCTAAAAATGAAGACTTTCTTATTTTGGGCTTTACAATGACAACACGTGGGTTGCTATATAGGAGAGATCTAAAGGGTCTGCAACATAGAGAGATTTCTTAAAGCGTTAATGCCCCACGTGGCTATTTAATGGCCGTGTTGAATGGAAAAATATCCTCACCAGCTTCTAACTGTGTTCTAAGGCCCCTTCCTGCGGGGGGAGGGGACAGAGTAGTATGAACGTGTGCATGGGAATAACAAGCTCTTAAAGAGCTGCAGATTGTCTGGTGCTTCCAGAGCTCCAGGCATAGTCTGCACATTACCCATTCTGACTGGCATATGTCCCGTAAATGTTTCACTCACGTGCTCGTTGTGTGAAAGGTTGTCCTTCACCATGGGGGAGGGGTGCATGCATCTTTTTGCAGCTAACAATGACAGCTGCACAAGCTTACATGCTGTCGGGGGCTTGTGGGGAAAGCAAAACTTTGCATTTGGAATTTTACATTGGCAGTTTATATTTTTTTTATTATGTTCTTAACGGCCAGAACTGTTGGATTGTTTCCCTCACGATTTCAGGAGGGTGCATTGAAAATCAAGTAAAGGGATTTACATAAAGGAAGGACATCCTAAAATGACATGATTCTGAAAAGTAATTAAGTCTGTTTGAAATGCCTTGTATTTGTGCATACTTCACAAACAAGGAATAAATCCTATTTCTGAGAATAGTGATGATGAAAAGCCACATTAGTATTATATTTCCTCAGTTTTGGATATTAGTTTTGATTATTTGTAACAAAATCTCTTCAACCCAATGATACATACCTGATGGTAATAGCAAAAGCCACATTCCTGCTCTCAGCTAGTTTTCCAGGAGATTCCCCATTTTATCCCCTAGTCATATTTTATTTTATTACTGTTCATGAGCAAGCCACCCTTAGTCCCATATAATAGACCTAGTGTCCTCTTACTGTACAGAACTGTAGTATACAAGTTCCATCATTTGTATTCAAAAGCTCGAATTAGTGATCCAACGGGAGTAGTTGGCATATTAAGAATCTTTTATTTTTACGAACAGCTTCAGAAACAAGTGCCGTGAAACGGGATTGTGATGAAACCCCAGTCTATCCTTCAGGGTAGAAAATATGCTGTGAGTGAGTCTCCGTGCTTATCCAGCCTGTGTGGATTCCAGCCCCACAAGTGTGGTCACCCCTTTTCTATTCTGAAGTGACATTGGATGCTACTCATTTCAAGGTAATTTAGTGCTGGACAATAAATATATATCTTGCCAATGATGATCACATCCTCTTTATAGATGTTAAAAGAAATTGCTTCCCTTGATTGGAATGTCTGCCTGCTGTGAAGTTACATTATTCCAACAATTATTGTCTTCAGTACTATTATTTTTGCAGAATCAAATGTAATATACTTGTATTATGGTAATACAACCTTACCCTAAACCCAGCTGACCAATCCCAAACATCCTCCACAGGCATCTTTCTGCCTGCATGATCAGCAAAAGAAACAAGGGCAAAAAGGTTGCGTATCAGTACTTTGGTATGCTGCGTCTTTGGTTAGCTAGCAGCAAGGACCACTTTGGAAAATAAACAAACACAAGACCTCATGTAATTTAAGTGGAACAGAAGTTTCCCCCTCAAATATTCATTTTAGCATACCTTGGTCTCACATTTGTACTTAAAAGGGTTAATGACGGCGAAGTTCGACAGTTTGCACGTTAGTATGACCATGGTATCCAGCGGAGTGCCATTCCACTTTGATCCAAAATTTAGGAAAATTCCTGTTTTAATATATACATTTGTAGTGTGTAGTGCTGAATCACATCACAGATTATACTAAAACTATAGAATTAACAATAATGAATTATTTAATCACCTATATACTAAACTGAGCATCTTAAAAATAAATTTGATTCTATTGTAAAATTAATTAATAAATTTAGTGTTTCATCTGTAGAACTTCAGATGAAGAAATATATACAATCAAAACATATGGTCATAAAATACAATGTTGAGATAACCTTTTCAAAAATTGTAACTACCCATGTCTCAGATCTGGCGTGTATCATTTTTCAAAGCGTTAAACAAATACAGAGAGTAAGATATCCAGCCGTTCACTGATGGTTTTTCTGATCTAGGTTTCGTCATCTCTTGCAAAAAGTGGCAGCCAGGGATTTACAAAAAAAACTGCCAATCTTCTGAAACCCCAGTTGGAGAGTGAACTTCATCTGAGGTTAAAATGTGCCTCTTTGGTCCATTTCCCCACAGGACATTCCTGTAGAGCTCATAAACCCAACTGTTCTTTGTAAATACAGTCAAAAGTAGCAATTAAGCATCAAAACCCATATTCCTAACTATGCACAAGCAGTAAAAATTGGAGCTAAGGAAATTAGAAAAGCAACAATCTAAATAAAGACCAAAAGTGGGCTTCATTTCGGTATTAATCTGAAATTGATAACCCTGTGAATAATATGGCTGTGTATCAGAACCAACTCATTTTTATGCTCAATACAGAGAGCTGCTTTGCAATCATGCTTTCTGATTCCCTCTTTTTCACCAAAATAGAGTGTCTAACTTGGCACCTTTCTGTGGCCATCCTGAATGCTAAATTCTTGTAAAGTGTTTCTCAATTATATACGTTGCTGTCAATTTCTGCTTATAATCGATATTCATTGAATGGAGAAATGAGAAATCTTCTTCCATTTGCTGATATTTCCATACTTAATTTACTGAATGATGTTAAAAGTGAAATCAGGCATGCAATATTAGATCAAGTATCAAAGGAAATTACAGGTGAAATATTTCCCTTAATTTTAAGAGAAATACAAATACAAAAATATGAAGTCTGTGTTGATTAAATTGAACTGAGCAAACAGTTTAAAGCACATACATAAGATGTGTCATACATTTGAGGATAATGACACAAATCTCAACTAAAGGATATTTCATTGAGAAATAAAGATTATGAAAAGAATGATCCATCTGTAGATAAATTAGAAAGGTAAAGGTAGTTAGAAGTTCAAAAAAAAAACAAAATATTTCAAAGATTAATAGAAACTAGAATATTTGCAAAATTCTGGAAGCCAAATACAATGAAAACATAAGGAAGGAGTGAAGAATTATGAGAATAAACTAGCAAAAAATATAAAATAGCCTTCAGGAGGTTCCTTCATGTAGAAACATAAAAGGTAAACAATGGCCACCTTGTGGATGAGATGATGAAGCTCTCACAGAATAGGTTACATTTCATCAAGCTTGTTCTTATGAATTTTGAACATTGAATAGGCCCAACCTGTTCAACCTTTCATAAATCAGCCTCTACATGGCATAGATTAGTAACAGGGAAAAAATGGAAATGGTGGAGACTTCAAAAAAATATCTCTCTTTGTGGTATAATTTTGCAAACTCAGGGGCCAAGAGGAGGAAAGAATTTGAAACAACCATTAATACAAGAGGAGAGGTACTAGGGAAGCTACTGAAACCAAAGGTTTAACAAGTCCTCTGTGTTTGATGGCCTTCATTCTAGGCTCCAAATGAAGTAGCTACAGAGATAGTGAATCCATTCTTTGATTCCGGAAAGGTCACGGGAGATTGGAAAATCTGAAATATAACACTCTTTTTCAGGGGAGAAGCAAAAAACAGGAAACTGTACACCAGTTAGCGTTATATTTGTTGGGGAAATGCTGAGATCCAATAGCAAGGAAGAAGCAACAAAATATATGGGAGATCATAATACAAGTCTGGAGAGGTAACACAAATTTTGAAAAGTGTAATACATCCAAAAATTAATGAGAATTCTTTAAGGACCCAAAAGTAGAGTGGATGAAGGATTGTAGTAGCTGTAGTGTACTACAAAAGACATTTAAAAGGGTTTCAGGTAAAGGTTAATGTTGGAGTTAAGAGTTCATGATGTTGAGAGTTATTTATTAAGGAAACAGGATTGTCTAACAGGAGACTATTGGTTGTAATTTTCAGGCTTGCAAAATCTAAGAAGTTGGATGCCACAGGTACCTAGTGCCAGGGCCTTGACACTTTACATTGCAGATCAGTGATAAATGAAGGGTCTGAATATAATGCAGCCAAATTTGTAGAAGCTGTGAGAGAAATACAAGTACTCAGAAAGAGGTTTTCTCCCTCTTCTGGTGTGCTGGACGAATGCCCCATGTTATGTAATCTCAATTGGAATTCCTGAAATTATTTGTAAATTGGGTTAAAATCTGTTACGAGCATTATGCAAACACAGTCCTGTACTAAATCAGTATCTGTGTAGTTCCTGTTGGGAACTGTGTGCCAGGTTCACAGCTCCTGTGTCATTCTTACAAGGGCTGATGGGAAGTGAATGGAAACCTAATGAACAATCACCAATGTGGCCATAGAAACGACTGCCTTGAAGTTGAAGGAAATGCATAGAAATGGGACACATTTGCCACCTTCATTAACTCCTGTGTAAGAAAAGGCCTTCAATGGGTCTATTTCCCTTTCAAAGTATACCTTGCCTATATATAAAAAATTCAGAATTACATAATACAGAACATTCAAGGCAACATTTCCAGCACAAGTTATGTTTCTCATTTTTCTTAACTTTAGCAGGTCATTGGTTATCATAGAGAGGTACAGCATAGAAAGGGGGTCTTCGAGCCCCTGAGATGACACTGATTATCAAACATCTTTTTATAGTTATTGCAAATAATTCCGGGGCTTTAATTTTTTTCCCCCGGGGCTTAGATTTTTTCCTAAATTGTGTGCAGTGATGCCTTGTGGCTCATTCCCATTGAGTCAATGCTGTTGCACCCAGCTTCAGTGCTTTCCTCAGCACAGAGCCCTGAATCTTTGAGTGTGCCAGTTTATAGCACTCAGTCATGGTCAACACCCTCACCGGAGACCAGTGAGCTTTGGACAGACCTGACAGTATCCTTCAATGGCTGACAGTTTCCCCAAGATCAGTTTCTAGTGTGGATCTTTGGGTATAACCTTACTTACACACCTGAGAAAGCAGCAACTTCTTGGTCAGGACCTGGCATTTTTACTATGCACTGTACCAGCAGTTATGGTCGAAATGACAATAAAAGTTGACTTGACTTGATTTAACACCAATTATGAAGAATATGGGATCCATCTATGTTCCAGGGCAAAACTGCAGTGAAATTGGTCGACTCCATATAATTATTTCACATAAAAGCTTGAAAAATATAGTTGATTATTCAAAAATATTCCCTTCGTGCTTCAATTCAAGCTAAATCCTGGACTAAACAATCAACTTAGTCTGCCTGTCCCAAAGTTTGTTCAATTGGTAGTCCTACACCTAACTCCTGCCAAATTATAATTCCCCCATTTTTCCATTTCAGCTCCTCTCCCATCACTGGAGTTAGACACATACACCCATCTGTTCAGAATTATATTCAGCACCCTCCCTTGGAGCTATACTCTCCCCTTTCACTAAATTCTACTTACAGCCAGCCTTGTGCTTCTTTCCCAGAAATACAGTTACTCCACACACACCATCCCTCATGATAAGTTTCTAACAACCATATTAATATTTTCCCCTCAACCC
The DNA here is from genome assembly GCF_030144855.1 of Hypanus sabinus. Classification (NCBI taxonomy): domain Eukaryota; kingdom Metazoa; phylum Chordata; class Chondrichthyes; order Myliobatiformes; family Dasyatidae; genus Hypanus; species Hypanus sabinus. Next base: position 71,714,037 of record NC_082716.1, read on the forward strand.
TTCTAAACATAACATTGCCCCGACAATTATACTCATTCCCCAGCCACACTCAATTCAGTATGCTTGGAATTACATTCCAATTTACCATTTACCTTTTGCAATCGGGGAGTGATAGGCTAACCCTATTAAATGACATTTCAATTCTCCGCTCATCACAGCCTTCTCCCACAATAAGACATTACTATGCCATCCATCACCCAAAATTACGCAACACACTTGAATAAAACACTGTTCCCGAATTACATGTTACATCAGTGTTATGCAACACAGTGAAAAGATGGGTATCACAACGAGGTCAAACCTCGCCCATCTTCAGTAAAACCCTGTCTGATCCTATGATTCCAGTCCACTTTGCCATCTGATAAGTCATTTATTTTTTCCCCATTAATAGTGACCCTGTCATTGAATCTTTGGGGATAACATTCATTCTTGTAACTTAATTTCTTTCCACAAAGGTGTAGATAGCCCATCAATATGGCTTTTTTAATATATAGTTCCAGTCATCTCCCCAGTCTTTCATAGCTGCCTTCTAAAACCTCAATGTCACTTCCTGTCAACTTTGATATTCTTTTAATGTAATACCAATCTTAATCTCCCCAGGCATCGCTCCTATGGAATTTCATTTATCAATGAAATGTACAGTACAGTTTTCAAGAATTTTGAAATAATTCTCCAAACTCTTTCAAACAGTTAAGTATTAAACCTTTTGACTTTATTTCTCAATCTATTTTGAACAATATATTCCACATACTGGCATGGTATGTTTAAGGCAGAATAGCTTCAGTATGCCTGAGACTGAAAAAAAAGCTATAACATTGTGAATACTTTCCCCCAGAGAATCAATTACACTGAGATTAATTAAGCCAGCTTCATCACAGAAGGCAGTCTTTAAGATAACCTGTTCCTGAGATAGCTCCATGACTTATTGTTGCAGAAAACTGTTACAAGTGCTATCTACTATTTTTAGTTACTTCCAAATAGTGAGCAAGAAGATGAAGATTAAAGTGTCACATAATTATTTCATTATCTTCTGCCACAGGCTTGATTGATTCTCTCTCTCTCTCTAATACTGTGGCTGCTCTTCAGGGGCCTGGAAACCACTGAAAAGAGGGTCTTACGTTAGTTGTCATCTCTTACTGCCATCCATATCGATTCAGTCTATGTATTGTAGAGCGACAAGAGATATCTGCTGGAGGACCTCAACGTGTGTACGTGTGTGTGTGTGTGTGTGTGTGTGTGTGTGTGTGTGTGTGTGTGTGTGTGTGTGTGTGTGTGTGTGTGTGTGTGTGTGTGTGTGTGTGTGTGTGTGTGTGTGTGTGTGTGTGTGTGTGTGTGTGTGTGTGTGTGTGTGTGTGTGTGTGTGTGTGTGTGTGTGTGAGAGAGAGATGGAGGCAATGCTTCTGTAAGTATAATAACTTATTTAATAATATATTATTATATAAATACAAATATAATTTGTTCTGCAAATGTCAACAATTCATTTCCCCAACAGATGCTGCTTGACCTGCTGAGTTACTCCAGCAAATTGCTTGTTGCTCCAGACTCAGGCATCGGCAGATTCTGAAGCCTCTACTCTTTTTGGGTCGAAATCTTTATCACCAGGACTATATAACTTCTTTTGCACTTTGTCCGCCCTTCCTAAATGCCAAATATACTGGAAGATTTAATAGACAGTCGTCAAAACAAAGTTTTACAAAGCCTGTCCAGTCTCTTACACCATCCGTGATAAAGTAGCCGGTGAGCTAGATCGCAGGGAGGCTGAAGGAACTCTTTCCAGATTTGAATGGAGCCCACGGGCAATGCCAGGCCTACTTGCTGAAGAATCCAAAGTGTTTCTCACCATAAAGGGCTTTATCACTATCATGGGCTTATTTTTGGAGTAGCAGCTCCACCTGCAATCTGGCAAAAAGCTACAGACCAGCTGCTGCAAGGCTGCCCAGGCTCTCAGTGTTACCTGGATAACATCATTGTTACTGGTGAGGATGACAAGGAACATCTCCAAAATCTCAAGACAGTGTTAAAAAGATCAGAAGATATGGGTCCAGAGCACACGCTACAAGTGTGAATTCTTTAAAACAAGCATCACTTAACTGGTCACACTAGTGATGCATAAGATATACATAAATGTGCGGAGAAAATTCAAGAACTGGGGAAGCTCCCAAGGCCAAAGGACATGACACAGTTGTGGTACTTTTTAGGATTTGTCAATTACTATAAGAGATTCCTGCCAAACCTGGCTACTGCACTCCACCCCTTGAACTCATTACTGCAGACCGGGAAGCTTTAGCAATGGACAAAGCAGTGTGATGTGGCTTTAAAAAGACAAAAGAAACGGTGAGGTTAGACACTGTAATTACACACTATGATCCACATCATCCAGTGAAGCTTGCCTGTGGCACCTCATGTTATGGTATAGGTGTAGGCATGTCACATGATATGAGGGATGGAAGTGACTTTGCATCACGTTCCCTTACCGCTGCATGGAAAATTGACAGGGAGGCCTTGAGTCTAGTTTAGGGTTTATAATGTTTCTAACACTACCTGTATGGGAGAGAGTTTACACTCATCAACAACTAGTGTTTCATTTTCAATCAACAGCTATGGCACGGACGTAGACATGGGCTCTGTTCTTGGAGGGGACAATTACAAGTTTGAATTCAAGGGGACAACTAACCATGGAAATGCCGATTTACCCTTGGTAATTTACAAAAGAGGACACTCCTTTTAACATATTCTCCCTAATGCAAATTGGAAGTCTCCCTGTTACAGCAGAGATGATCCAAAGGGAAACCATAAAAGACCCCACACTGTCTTAGGTCTGCAAGGCCACTCGAAATGGATCGACTATGCAGAAGAAATTCCAGTTCCCCCAGTTATTCCTGCACTAGGATGAACTTGCCCTTGACAGGGTTACATTATGTGGGTATTGACAGTTGTCGTATCTTCCAAGCTGAGAGCCAAAGCATTGGAGGAGCTACATGAGGGTCATCTAGGCATGGTCAAAATTAAAGCGTTGGCTCGAAGCTTTGTCTGATGGCCTGGGATAGATCAGCAGATCGAACAGCTTGCCATGCACTGTTTTGGAAGACCAAACATCCAGCAGTGCCTCTTCATCCCTGGGAATGGCTGGATTTGCCCTGGCAGAGGATTCATATGGATTTTGCCAGACCATTCATGGGCACAAATTTCTTCGTAGTAGTGGATGCAGCTACAAGGTGGCCAGAATGTTCTCAATAGCCTCACACACAGTTGAGAAGTCTCTTCTCAGGGTCTAGTGTTCCAGAACAGTTAGTCAGTGGCAATGGACCACAGTCTGTTGCAGAACAGTTTCAGTCATTCCTGAAAATGAATGGAATAAGACATAATACATCTGCAGCATACTGGCCAGCAACCAATGGCTTGACAGAAAGGTTTGTCCAGGTTCTAAAGAATGCACTGCATTCAATGTCAGAAAAACACATTACACGGACACTGAAACAGAAGCTCACCATATTGCACACTCCACAATCAATAACTCACCAGCTGTACTGTTCTTGGATCATGCTGGGATCTCCTCAAATCCAAGCTCAGAAGGAATATTCAGGACAAACAGCTGAGACAAATTGAAAGCTCCTCAAACAAGGAGATTTGGAGTTTCAGTCCTGACCAAGCAGTCTTGGTGAGGGACTACATAGGTGAACGAAGCTGGGTACTTGGAAAGATTAAAGACAGAACTGGACCACTCTCCCACACAGTGGAGATTGCACCTGGGGTCACCTGGAAACAACACGTCAATCATTTGAAGAGAGCGGAGGTCAAGCTGTTAGAGAAGAAAGATGTCAAATGACCTCCTGTAGCCCCTGCGTCAACCAACTCCTACAACCATCACAGGAGTTGCCCCAGAACCCGAGGCTGTTTTACAGCCACAAGTCTCAGCTGCTGAGCAGAGTGACCCCACCCCATCCTCAGTCAGGAGAATCATTATCCCTCAAAAGTATGAAATCCTCCACATTGATTAAATCTTTAAGGTTGAATGGGGTAGTTTAAAATTTGCTATGCTGTGGATTTCTATAGTAGCTGTTTGTATGCATATAAGGTATGTATGTATATAAGCATACATAAGGTGTATATAAGGTGACGGAGAACAATAAGCTACATATTTAAGTAGAGATGCATTCTGTATTGAGTTGGAGTTTATAGTTAAGCAGGGAGGAGTGTAGGGTATTTAATATTTCAGTAACATTTGAGGAATATTATAATTATGTTGTTTTGTTAAGCATTCTTTGTTTACATAATTCATTATGAGTTAGATGTAAGAAGTACGTGAATGGCATACGTCACTGCGTCACCATGTCATATGTGCATGCCTCATTAAGGTAAAACTAAGTTGACAAGTTATCTTGAGCTCCTGAGTTTTTTGTTCCATTATCTTTTGGTGGTACAACACATAACAGAAACCTTGCTCTCTCCTGATCCTTACACACTCAACAATTTGCCTACAACCTGACCACCTTCTCCTCCTACTACAGCCTTAACCAAAGCTCTAGTAACTTAAAACTTACTAGCATGCTGGATCTTGGCTAATTTAAGTGAAAGCAGAACATTCACCTCTCACTGGTGCCAACATTCCAATAATTGAAGCACGCATCTCTTACTCACAGCCTTGTGTATAGACCAACGACCAACCAAATGCAAGCTGATATGCACATACCTCAGATAAGAGCCTGACATTATTTTCCTTGCATTTGTGTTTTAAGTTTATTCCCTCCTCAAAAACTTTCAATAGAATTCTACTATTATAGTTCAAAAAGGTAGCAATCTCAACATTACTTCCAGTGCCACATGCTAATAGGCAAACTGTGACTGGTAATGCAATGCAGATATCAGTGCTTGTACTCCAACTTTTCTCGATTTATCCCAATAATTTAGCTGACAGAACCAAGTGTCATATTATCAAGTTTCTTGTTGGGGTTTTGAGTATGGAAGAGGAGGATCTTGAAAATATTAAAGACATGCTGAATGAGTGGGCCAGAACAGGGCAGATGGAATAAAACATGATAGAAACCTACAGCATTTGTTACAAGGTGAGAGATTTGGAAATGTTGATTTTCAAAGACACCTACATGTGTGTGTACACAATTCCATATGACTATAAGATGCTTTTTGTGGTCTATTCTGGGACCAGGAGATACAGTTTAGACAGAGTAGATGTGGAAAGGATGTTTCCCATGGGGGGGAGAGTCTAGGACAAGAGGGCAAGGCCTTAGAGGGGCTGAGAAATTTCTTTAGCCAAAGGATTGTGAATTTGTTGTCAAATGCAGCTGTGGAGGCCAGGTCATTTTTGTGTATTTAAGGCAGAGGTTGATAGGTTCTTGATTGGATATGGCATCAAAGGTTACAGGGAGAAGGTCAGGAACTGGGGTTGAGGAGGAGAAAAAAGGATCAGCCATGATTGAATGGTGGAGCTGATCCAATGGGCCAGGTGGCCTAGTTCTGCTCCTATGTCTTATAGTTCCAGAGTATGGGGTAGGCCCTTTTGGAATGAGATAAGACCACTGAAGGCCAGCAAGTAACTAAAATTATAAACAGTATGTTAGCCTTTATTGGAAGGAGGCTTGAATATAGGGTGTTTGCTGGATTATTATGTATAATTTTGGTCTTCCTACCCTTGAAAGAATGCACATCCCATGAAGGAAATGCAGTGAAGATTCATCAAGATGGCTCTCGAGATGATAAGATTCCACATGAGCAGATTGGAATTATATTCAATAAAATGAGAGGAGATCGTATTGAAATTAACAAAATTCTTAGAGGGCTCTGTAGACCAGAGGCAGGAAAATATTTCTGCTGGTATAGGAGTCCGGGACCAGCAGACACGGTTGCAGAATATGGGACAGACCATTTGGGAATGAGATGAGAAGTCTGATTCCCTGGAATTCACTTCCCTCAGACTCTACAGGCTTGGTCACTGTATTCATTCACATCGCTGAAGGGAATAAAGGGATGTAAAGGAATTCCTGGAAGACGGGACTGAGGTATAATTTTAAATGAAGGAGCAGACTTAAGGGACTGCATAGCCTACTCCTGCCCGTATTTCTTATATTCTACCAGTGCCTTTTGTTCCTACAAGCAGCACAAAGCTGGCTCTACCCCCTTCCATTTCAAGTTCTCCTCCAGCATCCAATCTTTGCTGCAAGATGAACAGCTTCCTAAACCCCCAAATACAGAACTTGTTCTGCATCATCACACAGTCTCAGAGTGAAAAGGATTATTTTCCAATCCTGGTCACTTTAATGCTCTTAGTACCATGAAACTCCACCTAGATGTCCAAGACTCCTAAATTTATTGCTGTATTGCAGACTGTTAATACAGCATAGAATGCTATTGGAATTGGTTTGTCTTTGTCAGGTAGACAGAGAGCCTGTGTTTTGAGAACCATACAGACTGATCAAGCCATACATTATTACATTGAGGTGTAGAATAAAGAACAGAATGCTGAACATAGTAGTATTGCTGTTACAGAGAAAATGCAGTGCAGGCAGACAAATAAAGTGCATGGCCCTCACAAAGTAAATTCGGAGATCAAGAGTTCAATCTCTTAGTGTATGAGTGGTCTGTTCCAGTGTCCGGTAACAACAGGATAGAAGCTATTCTTGAGACTAGTGATACATACTTTTAGACTTTTGTTTCTTTTGCCTGATTGGAAAGGGGAGACGAGAGAATGATTGGGGTGGGTGGAGTCCTTCTTGTTGGCTGCTTTCCTAAGGCAGTGGAAAGTCAAAATTGAAAGCAAATGTTATTATCAAAGTACATATATGTCTCCATATACAACCCTGAGATTCATTTTCCTGTGCATGTACTCAGCAATTCCATAGAATAGAAACTATAACAGAATCATTCAAAGATCATCCAAAGTGTAGAAGGCAACAAATTATACAAATATAAATAAATAGCAATAAATAAGGAGAACATGACATAATGAGATAAAGAGTCCTTAAAGTGAAATTATTGGTTGTGGGAAACATCTCAAGAGTCAGTGGAAGGAGGCTGGTTCACATGATGGACTGGGCAGCAGTCCATATTCTGCAATTCTTTGCACAGCAGTTGTGGTACAAAGCTCCAATGCATCTGGATAGGATGGAAAACTCTCAGAATTACAGCATATTGGATGATGTATAATGTCAAGTATAAACAAATAGGTGTGGTGCAAGACCCTAGACTTAAAGACAGCTCCAAAAGTTTATCACCATATTGGTTCAACCCCACGCCAAAGTTAAATAGTGTGCCAATATAAACAGAACTAGGAGTTGGGAACACAGCCAGAGATATACATCCTGCCAATGTTAAATACTGCGATGGAGTTAAAACACTGTCAGAGTTAAGCACTATGACAGATTAAAATCACATGCCAATGTTAAATAACACACCAGAGTTAAACATCATGACAGATATATACACAGCAGGCTAGAGATAAGCGCTGTGTCAGAGTAAAATACTACACCACTGTTAAGTACCATAACAGAATTAAAAAGTGTGACAACGTTAAGCATGGTGACAGATAATCACCATTATAATTAGACACCCCTGGTTTAAACACCAGGAGAGTTAACCACAGTAAGCATGGTAAACACTAGGGTAAATTAAACAGAATTTAGCAGCATACTTGGTAAAAATGGTAACAGTGAGATAGCAAATGAGAACTAATCTCAGGGTTAGAGTTAAACACCAGCCAAACTTCAAAGTTAAGATGGAGGAAACCCATACTGAGTTCAATGATGCCCCATTATTGATATGTTTTCCCACAACCAATGGACTCACTTTCAAGAACTCTTCATCTCAGGTTTTTATTATTTATACTTGCATTTGCACAGCTTGATATCTTCTGTACTCTGGTTGACTGCCCTAATTGGGTGGTCTTTCACTGACTGTATTATATTCACTACTCTATAGATTTGTTGAATATGCCCACAAGAAAGTTAATCTCAGGGTTGTATATGGTGATGTATTTGTACTTTGATCATAAAATTTATTTTGAACTTTGAATTTTAACACAAAATCTTTATTGAAGTGCAGATAGTTACGTTCTATACGGTGATGCCAAATCCAAACACCAATCTGAAGCTAAACAGAATGTTGGAGTTAAAAGCTTTCCAGACTTTTGACACCATGCCGGAATGAAACATCGTGCCTGAGATATAAAGTGTGAAAGCCAGGCTCCACCTTGGAGAAGGCATCCACTCACTACTCCAGAAGTCGATACTGCAATGGAGCAATGTGTCAGGCCAGAGTTGAACCCTGTGCCTGAAAACAAGTACTCTGCCAGAATGACACTCTGTGCCCAATTAACATTTGCTAGAGTTAAACACTGTGCCAAGGTGATGCACCTGTCCAGAGGTAAACACTGTGCCAGAGTCGTTCCCCCAGCAGCACCATAGTGGATATATACATGCCACAATTAAATATCATACTGCAATTCAACAAGGCAGAGTTAAAGCTGTGTCAGAGTGATGCTGCACTCCAAAGCTGAACATTTCCTGGTCTGCCATATCCCAGGGCTAAAATCCAGCCCAAAGTTACACTCTCTGTCAGAGAGTGTAAATACCTAATACCTTCCCAGGAATAAATACCCAGCCAGAGATGAGCACTGTGTCAGAGTTGAGCACCAGACTGAAGTTTAACGCTTTGCAAGAAACATACACTACCTGAGAACTAAACAACATGTCAGAATTCAGGAACAGGCCAGAGTCAAAGATGGTGTCATAATTAAAACTTGCCACAGTTAAACACTATGATGGTGTTACGATTAAACAATATGCCAGATTAAAAACTGTGTTTACTAGCATTACATCAAAGTTGTACAGCATGTCAGTAATAAATACCATTGGAGACATAAGGCATTTGCCAAAGATATGGAGATAGACATCATGCCAGTGGTGAATGCCATGCCAAAGGTAAACACCATGTCTACATTTCTTATCATGTCAGAATTCAACTCCGTGTCACTGTTATAACACCAGGAGCCAAACACCATGCCAAAGAAGAGTTAAATAGCATAACAGTAAAACACCATGCAGCAGTCAAACACCATGTGAGAGAACTAAGCACACAGCCAAACTCAAACCCCTGGAACAAGATGTACACCATCTCAAATTAAATAACATGCCAGGGTTCAGCAACAAGTCAAGTTTAAACACCTTTCTAGAGTCAGCGAAGCTGTCGTAGTTGAAGTGATTTCAAAGGTTAGAGTTAGACACTATGCTAATGTATATACCTTGCTGGAGTTGAGTACCAACTGGGACTTATCCAGCACTCCATGGTGAATCACCTTGACAGTGTTACACAGATTGCAAGAGTTAGTTGCCTGCTGGTGTTATATCCCATGCCAAGATTAACCCATCCCATACCAGAGGTAAAAATATAGCCGTGTTTGGTTAGGCAGAGTTGGAGGAAACGTTGGGGTTAAACACTGTACTCAAGACATACAGCACACTTTAAGATATAGAGATACTGCTGCAGAAGTATGCTTCATGCCAGGCATGTATGGAAATATTTACCATGCCAGAGATATGAACAATTTGCCAGAAATATAAACAGTGGCAGACATGTGGAAATGGATACTATGCCAGAGTTAAAGACCATGGCAGAGTTAAAGACTGTGCCAGAGCTAAGCACCTTGGGAGTGTTAAACACCGTGCCAGAGTTAAATAATGTGCCTGAAATAAGCACTGGGCCAGCTTTAAACAATACGTCACCGGTTAACGACATGCCAGAGTTAAGCAGAAAACACATTTAAACACTGAGCTGTTTTAGTGTTGTGTCAAGGTTAAACACTTTCCAGATATATACACCGTGCCAGACTTAGCTACCCTGTCACACCTGGACTGCCGACCACAGTTAAGCTCCATGCCAGAGTTCAGAGCCGAGGCGCTTAAATACCATGCTGGAGTTAACACTGTGTAATTTGACAGAGAAAGGCACCACAATGAATTATGAACAGCATTGCAGTTCTACGCCAGCACGTGAGCTTTGGAAGACACAGTGGTTATCTGCCAAAATGCGAACATAGCAGAAGCATTCGGGAAATCGGTACCACATGGAAAATACACATCACAATGGACCCATAAATACAACTCATTCGGGGAGTTTGAACTCGAAATGGGTACATATCGCAATACAATTATCTCACAGGGTTTATACAGACATTATACACCAAACAGAATTAAACACGACGTAAGAGGGTAGTACACCGCATTGTGCTAATGCACTGACTGGGGTGGGGGGGGGGGGGGTTCTGCATCACTGCGAGATGTTAAGCAATGTACGTGATTTACACTCCAGAACATACGTATGCACCACAGTATTTGTACAGCACCAACGAATTTTCCGACAGACTGGAGTTGCAGACAGTCCCGCTGTTGTACACCCTCCGTTGTCACGCGCCACCAATACAACCTTGCCCTCCAGCAGGGTACATCCACGTGGATGATTCAGCGGACAGGTTGTCTCCTGTTTCCGAGCCTCACGTGAGCTCCAAGCTATTGGTTTTCCTGGTCTTCGCAGGCCAATTAGAAAGTGAAGAGACACACGTCATTGCACATGTTTCCCCTGTTGTTACTGAGCTTGACTCCCACTTCCCCAAATACTTCATAAGCATTAAATGGAAGTGCTCAGCAGAAATGAAGTCGTATCTTGGTAAATCCTGCAGTGTTTTGAACGGCTGACGACCCGAGATGGGGGAGGGGAATGTGGGTGGAGGAAGAATCTCCTTGCCTAATTCCAGAGGCAGGTTAGGTTTTGATTTTAAATTACCCTCCCCATTCCGGTTTCAAACGCTAGCGGTGGGTGAAGGGGTAGGCTCGATTCTAAACGAAGCTAACTTAGAAGTTTTGTGCGGCACAAATGAAACAAGATGAATAATAATATCAATTCACTTGAGGGAGGCACGTTTCAATCCGGAAGACTTGCATATTGAAGGTCATATCATCTCGTCTATTTAAACTGCGAGATAATTTGCTTGACTCAATATAAACTAATGAAAGCAGCCTTAAAGGAGGTCGGCACAAGAGATTGGAGATCCTGGGATCTGTATTTTGTTTGTTGCTTTTTCTATTTTATTTACCTTTTAAAAAGTCCTAACGATAAGTTACGGCGCCTGCACCTCAAAGTGATATTATTTATCCTGTCAACCAAACACAGCTGTGCCCAGTGAGTTTGAAAGGACTCAGAGGATGCTGGTGTTTAACGGATGATTCCGCCTCAGGAATACGGTTCCATTTCAGCTTCGACCTGTGGATTCCCAGCTTGTCCAAAAGCAGGAGAAGTTGCTGTTTTTTGTTATCTCTATATTTTCTGTCAACTTGACCAAGATGGTCTTGTCCTGCAGCTTCTGGATGCGGAACCAGAGCACGCCAGGAACTTTCCTACCCAATCCCACAACTTTCTCTCTCTAGTTGGAGTCGACGAGAGCCCAAACATCCTTCTGTTGTAGTTACACCGGAGCCCCAACCCTCTTTTATTTTCTGGTATTGGCTTCTGTGTGCTCCAAGTGTTACAGGCGGCCCGTTACTCTGTAAGCTGCTGGATAGGGAGTACTCGGAAATTAATGGAGTATGTCGCTAGCCTCACAGTGTACCAGTGGGAATGAAGCGCAATTTCCTGCTAAATACTTCCTAAACTTTGAAAACTTTTTTTGGTTCGAAGTTTACAGCCGGTGTTCGTGACAGACTCTGTCCACTTGTCTTTTCCACTGTACTATTTTCAGCTGACTGATTATTATTTTGTTGCCTCTTTTACGGGGGATCTCCCACTCACTTACTTCTGGGAGAGCGAGAAGTTTCCAGTGACGTAGAGTTGCGTTTTATTCCCAGCACCACTACTGATACAGTAATTCTGAAAAATAAACTTTCATCACGCCGTAGATGATCATTTAAAACTCAGCATTTAATTGTTCTGTGTGATGGAGTGTAAATTCAAACTCTTCTTTCTTCCTTATTCCTCTATAACGCGTGAGAATATGATATAGAAAGGAAGAATAGACTTGCCCCTATGTTACTGTTATATCAATGTTTAGTGAGACGTTCAATGGGACTGGGAAGGCCGCTCCGAGTGTTAGAAAAAAACATTTAGCTTTCGTGTGTGTGGGTGCTTGTGCGCGCGCTGAGATGAGCGACCGAGAAACTATCTGGAAAACATTAATCCAGGAAACTGACCTAAGTAATGAAATTCCTAGATTTTTGAAAAATCCTTAATGCAGCGTGCCCTTATCATGGATGCCTTCCACTAGTCTGCAGTTATTGCGCGTGTTTGGTTTCAAAGCTTGGTCCCTTTTTCAAGCTGTAGAGGAAAGTGGACTGCTTACTGGACTGCACTCTCATCTGATCATCGCTCACTGGAAAGACTGCGGTATCTAACCTTCTGAAAGACAACGGGTCCACAACACAAATATTTGTGTAACTCTTGGCTCCCAGGAAATAGCCAGGGGAAATGCAAAGAACTTGAAGTTAGTTGGCTACAACAGGGAAATTTTACCTTTTAAGATCCGTGTCGAAATGACAATCTTATAAAAGATATTGGGTATTGTTGTGCAATATATTCCCAAAAGTTATTTTCTGGCGTTCCACCGCTGACATGAAGCGGTGGAATCAACCGTTTGTGTCGTGCCTAACACCATGAGGATCAGATACTCGCACGCCAGGGACTAGAAAATGTTCGGAATATGTACATTGGTTATGTCAAGCATTAGATGTTGTCCTTTCAGGTTTTGCTCTTCGTGTGGCATTAAAGAGTCGTACTACTTTAAATACTGCACCTAAGAGCTGTATTGCAATCCTGTCAGCGGCACAGTTTTTGCAAATTAAATTTCCTTATTACTTTTGCACTACCTTTTACTCGCAGTATCCGAGTTTCCATTTTGAATGTAACGTTTTCACATCCCAGCGAGCATGTTGCTTACTTCCACCATGTTCGTTTTATTTTCAATCTCGTTCTTTTTGGTATACATAGCTGACTGAGCCATTGGCCAATTCCACTTGGTTTGTTACAAGTTATAACAAAGAGTTTTGTTTCCAGCGGAGTCACCCCGAATCTTCAACAATTAAGTTATGTTACCGACGTGAAGAAGTTATCCCGGGATGGCATAGACTGGTTTTAAAAAGAACAACCGTCTTTTTTTGATAAAATTGTACTATGTGTAAAACAATGACAATTATCTTCCAATTTCATACCGCCAGCAAGCGTTTAACTATTTTTGATTGTGTTAAGCAAGCCTTACAAACACACATAGCTTACAATTTCAAATTGTGTTCATATAATCGATGAACCCGAGAAAACGATATTTGATGTGGACCACGCTGTTTTCCACAATACAGTTGCATTTTGGACTTTTTTCTTTCTTCTCGGCTGGGTAAGTGGTTTCAGTGGACGCTTAATTGACATGTCACCTCTTAAGCATAAATGTATGTGAAATGTGTCTCCCTACTCAACATGTATTGCAATGAAGACACACTTCGTTTCTGGGAAACATTATAAAGCATTTTAAAGCAAAATAGCACAGCCCCTCTAGTTCCCTTTGTTATTTTTTTTATTTCCGATTTGTTGTTCGTTTTTAGGAATTTACAAAACGCTCCTTAATACAAATTGCTTATTAAAACAGAAACAGCCTTGAGTCACAATGTATCGTATGGTGTCACCTTTAAGCATGATACTTTTCATAATGTCTGCGTAGGAAATCTCCCCAAACCATCTTCAATAGGATATCGCTCCACCGCATGACCCATAAGCGTGCTGTCCACATTTTCCATTTTAATCTTTGAAGGGGCTGGGGGACCGTGCTTTGCGTAAACTCGTTCCAACAAATTAATCAGTTGAAGGAAGATAACAATTTATTAAAAAGCGTAAGTGATTTCAGTCCGTGAGAAATCTTCTATAAAATCGACATTTTTTTTTGAGAGAAGATACTCATTTGTTGCATTAAGCAGGCGAATGTGTTCAATACTGAAAGCTGTTTATTACAATTAACATCAACCAATGAAAATGTATACATCACCCAAGAACAGTACTGACAATATTACATCCGACCCTTTGATAATTAAAAGAATTTCGAGAAAGCATTATAATAGCATGCACAATGTTTCTCCGTTTCGATTTACAACCAGAAATACCAAAATGTCGCCTGTGGGCTCGAAGGGTTTGCGAATTTAGACTCAAAATGCCTTAACATTGATAATCCCTGTGATAAGAATGTCGCTTATAATCATCATAACCAAGTCTCCACATTACAAATGGATATCAAATTAATTATACACTTAGAATCGCAGTATACAGACATAGCGCTGCGTTTGATCTCCGAAAAAAAACTTAAATTTATTGGTCAGCTCGACTGTGCAATGGCCTGTCCTAACCACATCCTAATTCTTTCAAAGTCCAGCGCATTCTTTATCTTCTCTCTACATGTATGTCCACTGATAGCTTAAAAGTAAAAAATATACAACACGTTGCGTCCTACATTAGCTTAAACATTCAAGCAAATGACATTTTGGAGTCTTATTGTAGTTATGTATCTGAGTAAAGTTTTAGGATATTTAATTGTGTGTTAATATAGTCTTTGTCTTCACTGATGTTGAATTCCGATCAACCTTCCCCCTTCTTAAAATACCTAGGGAATTTTCAAACGTCGGGAAGTGTGGCTGTAATGCCCCAAGATTTGTTCTCCCTGAAAGAAATCATAGTAACAGTTTATTAAACTACAGAGCAACCTGTCCTTTCGGGGTCTTTTTGTTATGTTTTTACATGGAAAATATTTCTAACGTTTCTTGAAAAAACTATTTTGAAAAATGTAAATTTACATTGTTTGGACTTTGACTGTTTTGGCATTAGTTTTCCCTGAATTTGTATAGTTTCCTGTTGAGTTAGCTTCCCCTTTTTTAAAAAAAAACTTGTGGCGTCCCTACCCTACTGGAGCGAGTATTTAAATTCTAATCCATTTTGGGTGTCTCTTATCAACAACCTGACCTTACTTGCACACTTTCTTCCTGATTATATACAGTCGTGTTTCTTTCGCTATGTAAAGCACAGTTTGTTTCCTATGTTTTTGTCCCTGAAACATCTTTCATTTATTTCAAATAAGTGGCCATTTTAGAGTCGTAAATAGACAATTGAAAAAATAGAGATCGTTGAAAAGTAATGCTGGTACAAACATACAATCTATAACTTCAGAAAGAAGCTTCGTGTGTTGTGTTTTCATTCATTCCAGGCACTTTTTATAACATTAGTGCTTTCTGCTTGAACGGATAAAATGTTTAGATCCTGATTTATTTATTTTAAATGGTGTAATGTCTCTACATCCACTTTTTGTATTATTACCGAATTTTTCTGGTTCAAACGAGTTTCACACGTAAGGTCACTCGTCCATACACAATTCACATAGACACAGCATGAGGAACTTATTTGATTTCATAATATAAACGCCGCATGAAATAAGGCTAAACTGAAAACGATCAAACAAACTGTTTTAATCACACAATTTTAATAAGATATCACAAACGTTTGGTCCATAAATATTTAAGGGGAGAACGCTCCTGTACAGTGTATTCATTTTAAAACAAAGTAACATCCACAATCTCATTAAACCACTTACTGTACTAATCATAAACACGAAGATCAACAGAAGAACCTCGAACGTACTTTTCAGCACTTAACATCGGGAATACCAACTACTCTAGTGAGACAGTGTTCATATTTGCCTTCGAGGACAAATGCAAATGCCGTTTTTAACAGTTTTCCCAAAAAAAGGTTTTCAGAAAAAGAGGTAACAATACAAAACTTGTGAGGTGTCAGAAGGGCATTGATTTTCTCTCTCTCTCTCTCTCTCTCTCTCTCTCTCTCTCTCTCTCTCTCTCTCTCTCTCGCTCTCTCTCTCTCTCTCTCTCTCTCGCTCTCTCTCTCTCTCTCTCTCTCTCTCTCTCTCTCTCTCTCTCTCTCTCTCTCTCTCTCTCTCTCTCTCTCTCTCTCTCTCTCTCTCTCTCTTTCTCTCTCTCCAAACAAGGGAAACACGAATCTACACCACGTCACAGACTTTCTTCAGAAATATCATAAGGCACATGATAAAGCTGTGATGGATCCCGCTTGGTTAAAAGAAGATCCTGTACCATGTTCCGCTCTTCCAAAGAACGGTATATTTTATAATCTTGGCGAGTTTTATTTATTAATGTTGGTACCGGTACATATGACAATAACGCATAGGCTGAACAGATGTTCACTGGTGAGTGCGCATGGGATTGGCTCTATTAAAACTCGGCTCATTTTCTTATTAATCTCTCTCTCTCCCTACGACAACCCTGCAGTTGCAGAGGCATCCTTAATAATGATGAGCACGTTCAGCACGAGGGAAGAGAAAAGAATGTTTACATGACCAGTGTGGAGGGAAACTTAAAATCTAAGATTGATGGATCTTTAAATTTTTAAACTGGAAGCCTTAAGGAAGATATTATTGGAAATGGAATTATATTCCAGCATGCGCAGTCACCACTGCACAGTCCATTGACATTTTTTGTAAACTGTTTTTTTTCTACTGTTGTAAACTAGAATTCGTCAATAAACAAAAAATATATATATTCATATCAGTTATTTAACAAAATCATCCTACACAACAACAGGACTTGTTTTTGTTTACTTCCCAGGGATTTTTGTTCTGTTGTAAAGGAATCTGCTAAAAATATTAGAAAAGGTTCGTTAAGGTAGTTTGTGACGGACTCCCGGATTCGTGCACGTCCAGGTTAGTGGTCACAGACGTCACTACTGACAGAGTGGGATTGGTCAAGTCTGTTAAAGTGGTCGAAGTGCTGCTTGGACTTAGAGCGGCGCCGGACCTGTCTGCTGGGGGCGGGGCGGGCAGTGCAGTGCCGTCAGGTTTATCAACACCCCCATTCTCCTGTCGCAAAAGGTTCCTTCTGAATTTGGCTCTTGCGTTTTGAAACCAAACCTGCAAACCAATCCCATGTAATCTTTTTACCGATTTTTTGATGCTATTATCTAATCACAAACCACAAATTATTGCTTTATATAGATAAATAGATAGATAGATATATAGATAAATTATTTAAACAGCTAAAACTAACAATTAACTAGATCAGCATTAAATGGATTGGGGCTGCTGATTGTGACAATGCAAACAGAAACTGGTAACATTTAATATCATTGATTCGCCTAGACAATGCTAGTTATGTTTATAACAATTGAACACAAATCAACTTGTTACCTAACGAGTAAAGAACTAAAAATATAGAATGAGTTTATTCGAGTCGTATGTTGCATCCACCATCATTGCAATGTTAGTGTGTGATGAAGTGGTGAAAAGCTCTCCAGAGTGCTTCTACAACACCCCCTCCCCCCACACACACACGCACCCCTCGGCCCCTCTCAGTTCCACAGCCCATCAAGTGATCCGGGGCGCTACCGCAAAGTTAATCAATCCGGGCATTGGAACTAATCAGTAGCTCCCACTTCTTAGCTGTCATACTTGAGTTGATTTTGTGATAATGGTCTGTCAGCAGCTACTTCCCATTGCTCATATATGTATATCGTGCTATTAGATCCTACAATTATTTAATTTTCAGATATTAATTAACAATGAATAGCGTGCGCCGTTGGAAATGTATTTCATTCTAATGGTTAGCAAGTTTGGAGAATTATCATTTTAGGTATGTTCTGAGGTATAACTATTCCGAATTATGTATTCAAAGCCAAAGTATTGACGTGTTTACTATATCTTGATATTCAGGAGTCTATTTCTCGGGGTGATCAAAACCAATCAAGGTGCTTACAATCTGGGACGGAAAGGAACACTGGTGTTACCAACCTTAACATAAATTTAAGAGTGGATGAAACATAGACAATGACTCTCAATTGTAAACCTTTGTGGTATACCACCCCCACAACTGTTCTTTTTTCCCCAAATTATTTGTCTCTATTAATTATTACTCTGTTCATGTGTCAGTGCTTTGAACTGAGAGCGTTCTCTCATTGGTAGCTATAGAAAATTAAGGAGAGATGGGGTAATAGGGCTTAAATCTTGATTATAAATACGAATGTCTCTTACCTGCAAAACTCTTTTGGTGAGCCCAGTTTTCTGAGCAAGTTGCTTTAAATCTTTCGCATCAGGGTTGTGATTTATGGCGAAATAGGACTTCATGGTGCGAAGCTGGTGGTGTTTGAAGGATGTGCGCATGCGCTTGGTTTTCTGGGTTGGTGGGTACGATTGCTGTTCCCTGTCCAAATGGTCAGCGTCGTTTTCGTTGCACCCTAGGATTCACAAATACAACCATGCTGTGTATTAATTACCTCTCACACCGAGAATTGCATATGCTACTCGTGTGCACGTTCTTTCGTATGCTCCTCTTCACTAGATGGCGCTAATCCCTTATCCCTGAAAATTGTGTTTCAATATAATGATACAATTGTTATCGCTATCAGTTGTAATACAGCTTCTGTTAGCTCCACAATAGCTCGATTTTCTTAAAGCAGCCTACTGTTCTACTTATAAAAATGCTATCAAGCCCCCGAACTTTTTTACATTTTGAAAAGTTCTCCTTAAAATATTATATTACAAATAATGTTAACGCAAAAGGCGATAGCCTTGTTCTTGTGTGAAGTAACATGTTTGATACTAAACCCCTGGGAGGAATCAATTTCGTTAAGTACGTTTGCAGCAGTTAATTTAACTGAGTGCGTCCACCACTGATAAGTTTTGCTAGGGCAATTGTAACTACCAATCGCAAAGTATTTACCACAACGTGTGTTGTATTTATTAATCCAACTAGTTCGGCGTTACTTCTAGTAAATGCAAGAAGATGCCTTGTTTAGAATTTGAAAGGCGTTTCCTAGCCATTATGTTGTTGTAATCAATAAAACCTTATTTTAAAAACACATACCTTTCTAACTATATTTGCCACAAGTCAAAAGCTTATTACTTTTTTAGTAAATGGGTAGAATTATTGATGTTAACTCACTTTCTATGTGACTATTTTATATTTGTCGTTTAGGTATAATTTCAGTGTGATGGCCGTCTACCCAGTTTGCGCAAGGGTGATTTCGACATTAATCTTAATATTTTAGATTATTGTCTCTAGAAGGGCGTAAGTAATTAGTTCAGCAGGGATACCTTTCTAGTTAGAGAAATACCAGGTGCAGTTTCATTTTTTAAAAACTCTTAAAGTTACTAACTTTTTGTTTTGAGGGAAACTATATCTGTAGATTATATCTAAATGAATTCAAACACTGTACTCAGGAACTCAACAGAGTTTTCCGTCCCTGTGAATCGCACGAATCTCATTAAGCAGTTATTAAGCAGTTTATGAGATGAATCTTAGCGCATCTTCATTTTCATTGGATAGAAAATAACATGCGTGATAAGTGGTTCGAATTTTCAATTACAGTACGTATGCAGAAATTAGTACCAACTACTGAACAACATTCTGATTGTATTAGGTATCTTCAAATCCATCTTTAAAAGTAATTATAATCTGCTACCATGTCATCGTTAAAAAGCTCATATGAATATTATAATTGTCATACGAAGTGGACAGTGAGTTCTACCCGAAGTGAATAAAAAACACTTCTTCCTGGCAAGAAAGCTTCAATACGAAAATAACGAATATTTAAAAGGATATATTATTTTACTTTAGTCGAAAATGAATGCTGACGGCAAAGGAATATATATATATGTAAGGGCCAGGGTACTTCAAGTTACAGCGCATTTTGAGCTCGCAGGGGTGATTTATGCGTGACTGGAAACCAGGGATTCCTATGTCACGTCTAATTAACACAAAACAATTAACCTCCAGATTACGTGATTCTTCTTCCATTCATTTGAACATCAAACTCTAGCGTGCGCGCCAAACTGCTTTGAAGAAAAATCGCAATTAAGAAATATCTACAAAGGACACAATGAACTAGTATATAATTGGGTTCAGTGTGTGGAACGTCTACAAAATGTTCGTTTATTTTTTTTTGTCGAAATTTATGAAATTATGTTCAGTTGCATTCACGAAAAATCGAAATGCGCACAACGATTTCTGACCCACCAAACGCGAAAAAAAAAGAACAAGATTCCATCGGTTAAAGAAAACAAATCCCTCGGAGGTTTGCCAGAAAGAAACTGATACGGATAACACGGGTTCCACTTAAAGGATTTTTTTTCACGAGGTATTTGCATAATACGAACTATATAAATGAAGCATTTCTAAATTGTTCTTTGGCAGTAGGTTGTAAGTTAGAAGTGGACGTTTGAGATGTTATCTGTTGATTTGCGAACTCATTGGAAACATTACTCTGGTAGTATGTGTTTAGGTAATTTTAAAAGTTGAAAGGATTTTTGACGTGTGCTAGCTGTATTATGAGCAAATTGGCAGCTGGTATTTTCCACAATATTTAACGCGTTTTCATTATTATTTTTAACACAATATTTTCTTTACAAACAGCTTCCCCACCTTGGTTATAAGTTGGGATATCAACTCCTAGGGCAGGACTCTTTCTTTTCCTGGGCCGTCCTTTCTGAACGGTGCCGGTTCCGTTGAAGTAAGGCAAACCGAGCCCCCCGCTCTTTGCAGCAAGCTCCGTGTAGTTCAATTGCGTGTGATAGTCTCCTTGCACCAGGGACTCGAAGTGAACTCTGCAGTAAACCAAATTATCTTTCATGCCAAAGTGATCGCCTGTGGTTAATGTTTTGTTGCAAGTTGTACACGTGAAACAACTCAAATGATAAACTGAGTCCCTGGCTCGCATAACCATTTCAGAGGCAGATATTCCGAGGTGGCAGCGGGAACAGCGTTGCACAGAAAATCTCCTGCAAAAACAAAGGACACAACCTTTAGAAATAGATGCCTTTCTGCACCGGATGAAAATTCACGTCCAAGCTCAAAACTGTCGAGGAACAATTCGTCGTACGTTATTGTATTTCTGATTAATTAGTATTTAAACACGACTTTCGGCTTTTTTATGGTCTACACGAACTCGAGTTCTTTTTACAGAAGTTCAGCAAATTCGTCCTGTTTTATAAATCAGGAGTTCTTTTTCATCTTGTTAAATCCTGCCTGTACGATGTTGTTCTGTGCACGCGTGCATCCATGCCTATATGTGCCCGTGTTGGTAAACGGATTGAATAACAAATTAACCAGTTATTAGCTAACTTGGGGGCATGGATTTCCCACACTACTTGGAGAATTTCCTCTTTTGTGTTCACCAAATTTTTACAGTTAACTTCAAAAATCCGACTGATCCAATCAGACAAAACATCAGATTACGAAACAAATGTTGACTGATTTCATTTCAATTTTAGTAAAATCATTTTTATGAACTATAAAGTAAAATTAGTTCCATGGTTGCCTCCTCACATAATTAAAACAGGTACTCATTTATGCCTGCTGACGTTTGTTGTAACACTCTACTGACCCCAGATTTTTTTTTCATTATTGTAAGGCTTAAACTCTCCACAACAGGCAAACGTACAGTTATGGCCGCATAATTAGTAAACAAAAAGCAGAGTTGCGATTGACATAGTCGCTTTCTTCCCATGGGCCTACAACAAAGGAAGTAAAACGCACAGCTTCCCCGTCAATCCGACGCAATTATTTCACGTCTGTTTTAACGGCAAATCCCGATTAACGCGGCTGTCTACTGACGGTCGCGCCAACTTCCGAATCTGTTTAAATACAAAGAAACAACGAACTGTCTTTATACGCGAATTTTAACACCGAACTGGTTAGTATTTCGCTGGAAAATAAATACGGCTTTACTGCAATTCAACAAAGAAAGCCGGACCCTAATGTGATCGGGTTAAGTCGAGCGTTAGTAATCTTCACGTGCAGAACAATTTGCACGGTTCATTTTCGGAATCTGAAAGAGGTGTGTCTGATTACCTGTAGTAATCCTCCTTGCAGTAAATGCTGCCGTCCTTGGCGAAGCAAGTTAATTCCGACTCCAGAGCGAGTTTACATTCACAGCACTTTAGACATCTTAGATGCCACTGTTTGTCTACAGCCAGCAGGTAATACCTATCAGCTATTTTACCACCGCAGCCGGCGCACAAGGCAGGTTTATCCGAATTAATAGAAGGCATGGTCTGGAAGCAGAGATTTTAAAAGCCGGTTAATGTCAAGTTGAAACGTCACCACAAATAAATGTGTAGAAAAGACTGATAAAGAGTAAGCGAATGCCATCAGGATGATTCCAACTATTGTATAAAAGACTGAAGTAAACCAGTATATTTTATATTCCATTTACTCTATCCACTGTTTCGCCGTTAAGCTTCACAAGTTATCCTATTTTAAATTGTACAACACAGGATAAAGTAAACGTTGCTCTGCTAAATCTTTTAGGCGGAATTCGCAATCATTCAAACAGATCTTACTGGCGGGCATTTGAGTAAAGTGTACTTTTCTTTTGCGAATCTCTATTAGTGTAAATACAATTTTCCATTCGGCATTAATAAAAGTTAAATAGGCCAGTGTATTGATGCTTAATTGATGGGTTATAAAGCTATTAAAACTATGTTGTGGAATCACCCTATTGAGTAAGTACCTACATATTTTCACAAAGCGACTGATTATCTGCATATTTTTCTGCTATAATTTTATTCTGTATATGTATCTTTAGTCACAAGAGCAAATTGTCCAGCAGACACAAAGATCCTTTTTTGTAGCTGCGAAGTGTTAATGCCACAACGTTCTGTAAATGTCACTGAAATATTTTCAAAACAAAAATGCACTTAACCGAGTCTCTTAACACGGAAACACTTCAGAAGCGAAGAAACAAATTAGTTGTCCGTGTTTAAAAAAAACACAAATCCGATCTAGTTGCTGTTTTCGCTCTTACCGCTTCTCTTCCGTTCATCTGGACTCCTTTAGCCAGACGGGACTCCGACTTGGATCTCCTTTCCATTTCCTCCATGATTCCCTGGATCTCTCCCCCAGAGATTCCGTGAAAAAGCATTGCTGATTGACGGAAAGTACACGTGTCTTCCACGGACCTGGCTCTTAGTACTTCCATACAGACCCCGACTTAAACCATGGGACAAACTGCCACAAGACAATTAAAACAAAAAATATATAAACTGACAGTCTCGAACGGGGAGAATACAACACGTCAAAGTCCTCGGCAGGCGGGGAATCTGGTCAGCACTAGCTGTTGCGGGGGACCGTACAATGCCAAGGTTTATGAGAGAGGTCGTCCCTATAGACTGGTTTTAAATAACGGGTAAACAAGGATGTTAGGGTGATTTTAGCAGCATTCCCCTGACTCCTCAGCTCCAGTCCTTGCTGATCCGATTGTAGCTCACTGGTTGGGAGCTCACACTTTTGCCTATTAGTCTCTGCCTCTCGCCAGGGCACAGTGGGATAATTTGGTAGGAGGAGTTCGATAGACTGCCACCTAATCCTTTTCATTACAAAACCCTGTCATACTCTTTTCATTGGCTATTGACGGACGGTCATTGACAACTCCAGGCGGGTTTGCTTTTCCAATGTGGTTAGTTAACGCGACTTCCCGATTGGGTAACGCGAGAATTGTGAGGTTCTTTTTTATTATCTTCGGAGCAACAGGTGTTCTTAAATAGGATGATACATTTCAATTTTTGAATGTTTGCTTTGCTTTGTGAAAGCAGTAATATAAACTGCACAGAAGTGTCTTTTGTGCTAAAATCGAAAACAGATAATTCTGGAGAGAATGCGGCATTATTCAACAACCATGATCTTTGCTTGTTGAAGATGGAGAACTGCTTTTAACAAAATTTAGTTAGACCAAGCTGGACAAGTTCAGAAACTTCTTTAAAAAGTATAAGGGATATAAAGTGCTTTGCCCGAAAGTCTGTATTTAAAATTCAACGCAGGTAGTATGGCACAAAATGGACTAGCTTGCTCCTCAAGTGAAGGAACATGAATTTAAAGGTCATCTGGGTCTGGAAAGCAAGTCAGAACCACCGTGCATTTCTCCGGTCAGTATTGTGCCGATAGTCAAAGCATTTTATTGTATGTGGTCACGTAGGTTGACAGCTCCACTGTGAAAATCAGTGGCCGCTTTCAGCATTGGACAGACGGAGCTTGCAAAACGTTCAGCACAGCTAGCACGTCATCGCATAGCTCTCTAATAGCCCCACAAGCCGGAACACTGCTGTTTTGGAAGTAAGGACTAATCTGGACTGCACCGATTTCACGAAGCCAAACAGCACGAAAAAGGAAGGGGGTTGTCTCTGTTTTGAAGTTTTCCCTTTTTATCCAAAGGGAGATGTGTCCCCGTTTATGAATGCACGATATTTATCATAGGATTAATGAGGAGGCCTGGGACTTCTGATAGGAGTTTGTTTCATGAAAAGTCCCTGACCACAACCATTGAAATGGTTGGAATTTTAAACCGAGTAAACTATTCTGAAAGACCCCAGCCAATTATCCTTTGATTCCAAGTTTGAAATCCAACTGTTCAGAGGACAGTGGTCAAGAGAACCGGAATTTGTCATAAAATATCTCTTGCTAATGGTATAGTGTGTGTGTGTGTGTGTGTGTGTGTGTGTGTGTGTGTGTGTGTGTGTGTGTGCGTGTGTGTGCGTGTGTAGGTGTTCATTCAGCTAATTTCTTAGAGACGCTGCGCGCCTGCGTGAGAATACACGTGCCTTTAAAGTCAACATAAACTTATATATTTCATATAATTGAACTGCTTTAGCAATACTAGCATTAATTTCTTCCTAAAGATTCAATTGTCGTACGGGATTTGATCAAGCCCGCAGTGATAAGGGAAGGAGTCCTGTCATTTCCACAGACCGCTGAAACAAATCGTACCCCAATGCCTTATTGATCCTATAATACGTTATAGTTTAAACCTCCACATCCGTCTGGAGAAGCCTACGCTACAAGAGGGTGCGACCACAGATGTGTTCAGAAGGTGGGCAATGGCAGGTCCCTTTAGCTTCCTACGCCACTGCAAAGATCTATATGTTATCAGTTACCTTAGCGCCTGGGATTTCAGGTCTTGCGCCAATTTCCCCCTCTCAACTTCCACATCCTTGGCAAAAGAAATCAATCTTTAATCCAGTTTAGAGTTAAAGTGACGTATGAGAGGGCGAAGGCTTGAAACGCACACGAATAGCATGGCCTTGCATCATGAGGTGAAGTGTACGAATGTCTAGTTTGAATCTACCTCCTTTCCCCTGTCTCCTTACACCCTGAGGCTGAAGGGGTCACGGCCGCGCACCTTCCAACTGCTAGAATGATATTAATGCGGTTGCTCTGTAGTTGCAATTCGAAACCGCTGCAGGAAAATGTTTTGAATACTGAAGTGGCATTTCACACTTGCAATTTATAATGATAAGCGACACACAACAGGAGAACTGTTCTAAGCATTAATCATGACTCGGTATCTTTTTTCCACACACCGTGGGCGTTCTTTGGCGATTTTAAGTTGTCGGTAAACTGAACAGGTACACTTGTTTTAAATGCACCCTAACACACCATTCGATTAGATAGACACGAACTTCTCCTTCCCATTCTACCGTCTAAAATGTATTATTCTGAATATGCGGTATATTACGCCCTCTTTACCAAAAAAAAATATAATTGGAACTCTGAGAGTTTCGAAGTGCAGCTTACAGAGGAATATATGCGATATGATCTGGGGCAAGAGAACAGGCCATTCATGTCCTTGTTACACAGAGACTGGTTCTATTCGTTAACAGCATTTAATCGTGCTCTGCGAAATTACTAACTGTATTTCAAGTTGACTGGCTATGTTACTAAAAACTATAGCGCGTCCCATTCCCAAATGTTTACTCGTTGTCAAAAGCCAGCACTTAGTTACCACAAGGTACTTTGTTAACAAGATTAACTCAATTTTGCCTCTAATACTTTTTGTCATTTCTGCCTCTCACGGCTCTCCGTCTCTGTCTTTGTTTCTCTCCCTGTCTTTGCCTCCCTCTGCCTCTTCCTCACACCCCATATGCTTGTCCTGATATAGAGTTTAAACTAATTGGTTTAGAATAAATCCTCTGACTAGCTGTTTTAGCCCCAGTCTTGGCCGGGCCAGCTGCCGAGTGTTTGATCACACCTATATCCCGGTCTGTATGAGGGTTCCTGTCTATAGAGTTTCTCTTCTCAAGTCCCCTTGGGATCTCACATGCAACCGTTAGATCGCGTGCAAAACATACAGATTAAATTTCCCAGCAAGATGCAAGCTCGTAGCCAGCATCGTACCTGTAAATTAACTGATAGCTCGCTCTTTGTCCCTTAGTTACAGCTGTAAGATGAACATTTATTATATGGAGGAGCTTTTATTTTTAAACAGATTCAATTAGCAGTGTGCACTGCTTAGCGGGTACGTACACTAGCCAGATTGCCAGAGTTTAGCTCATAAGGCACAATTTCATGTGAAAATGAAGTCAATCAAGTGAAATAAGCAGTGATTTGTTTGTTGCTGGCACGCTATACTATGTACAGCAGGGCTGTTATTTGCTGTAAGTAATGCAATTAGCCGTTTTGTACAGAAATCAATGGCTTATAAATAGAGCAGTGATAGCTATACATGGGCGCAGAAATACTTAAAAGGAAATCCCCATTATCCTTGAGGATGTTTTTCATGTTGCCGTCACATGTTAATCGTTATCGACAATTATTTTCACTGGTATAATTTTGCAAAATTCGGTTCTAAAACAAGAATCTGTCATTCCCACTGCATACCCGATAACAGAAAACTAGAAGTTCCAAGTATATAAACACACTAATTGCTCGTGAGGTAAACTCAAAATAGATTATTGAACGAAAGTAGAAAATGGGAAAATTACTTATTAAGCTATATGCGAGAAGAATATCTGTAAATCTATAAATCTGCTAAATGGTCATTATAAATCGTTTGGATCTTCTGAATACATTACATGATCTCGCCCCCAGCATATTGTTATGTGATGTAATCGCATGCAATGTTATCCGATCGTATAACAGCGAATATATTGTGGATGAGCACTATTCCAAAATTAAACTATTGTATTAGGCTACAAACAAGCGGGCTCTTCACCCTCGCAAGTTCATGGCCCTTTGGCATATGAGACAGTTCTCAGTGTTGAGCTGGGAGTCAACCTATCTAAGACATTTTATTTTGCATTATAGTGTACGTCTTTATTCATTAAATCTCAGCTTTTCATATAACAGTTTTTACACTATAACCATTTAATGGTGGGTGGGGGGGGGGGTGCGGAGGTGAAAGGGAAGATGAGGATTCTAATGTTTTAATTCCAATCTCTGCCATCTCATGTAAACACCACTAAGATAAGTAGGTCTACGCAAATACTGTATTATTCTCAGGCAATAAACCTGACCAATAGGAACCCGTTAAATTCAACTAATGAATACGTATTTAACTCTAATTAAAGGCAATCTAATGAGGACCTTATGTAAATTCAAACAAACATCAAATATTAGGATCTCCTATGCGCCTGAAGGCGAATTATCCTCGTGGATTTAGCCATGTCAGGTTAGCTAAACAAAATAACACATTTTATGTTACTCCATTTCATAATCCTGAATCCAAGGTGCCAAAAAACACAGCGATAAACGCTTTCTAAACACAGAGCCACCGCATAAAGGATGGATGTAAAAGTCTTCTATCCGTACAAACGACTTGACAGATAAAAGCTCAATCATAACCCTAGCTTGATTGAATGAATTCAATTAACATGCTCTGAAGTTGGAGTACTTTCTTTTCCATTTGTTGGATAATGCACTTCCTCTAGTTCTATGCAAACCTGCAGGTGCATAAGAGCTGAGGAGCTATTTTTCCATTTCGGGGGAAAAGAAAACCGATTTTAAATTTACATATCTATCTCTGCTCAATGGCTCTATTACCAGTAATTGGCCGGGTACAATAACATAACTCAAAAATGGCTAAACCCATACATCTGTATTCATTTAATTAATTATGTGATCTCTTGGTTCGCTCCATCAGGCGCAGTAAGGTACACGGGGTGATGAGCTGTTGACAAGAAGAGCAGATTTTTGTTTTGTAATCCTGGTATCCAGTAATTCTAAAATTATAACTTTTTAAAATGCGACTCATCTCAGCTCCATTTATCGATACCTTCTATTTAATTTACAGTTTACCCTTGCACGTTCTGAGTATACAACACAGAAATACAAATTAAGTTAACTGCGTCAATGGCAGGACGTTGCCACAACACATGGGCTGATTATGTTTGTTGCTCAAATTCTGAGTCAACAACTTTTGGGCATTGTTTTTGTATCAGTTAACAGGCGCGGAAATCAGTTAGATACATTGCAGAAGGTAGAAACCACTTAGGATCTAGGCTTGTAAGAAAGTGAATTATATATTTTTCTGTAACATAGCGGTGTTGTATAAATACCTAGGAGAATAAACCCATTATATCTAATTTGAATATTACAACAATCGTATGTGTGGCTTTATTTAGAAGATACAGTTATTGTCACATGGAAGGAGCAAATGTTTCAAATAAACGGAGGTTTAACGTTTTCTTACTTTAATTTGGATCTCATGAATAAAACGTCTGCCATTGTCCAGATAAGATGTTGTATAATATATTGTTTGGCTCCCCATTAATTGATGTTCCCCAAAGAAATATTCGTAAAGGTGAATTCAAGGGGGGAATGTCCAGCTTTAATGCAATTAAATTAGCATGCCAAGGCGGGGTAACGGTGTACACTAAACATTGTGAAGACATACACCGCAATAACAGATGCATTGTGGAGAATGCAAACACAATTAAAGTTGCAGCTTGATCATTAAGACCATGAATGTTTTAATATCCCTGCTTCAACAGAATCTCAATGTTAGCTTGCATACGCAGGCTATACACAATCAATTCAAATGTTTCGCCACAAGCCACAGTCATCTAAAGCTAAAACACCACTGAAATACTTCGGGATTTCTCACCACTAACTTATTTTGGGGTACATATTGCTCAGGAACCCAAGATTGCCGAATAAACCTGAACGATTTTTAATTATCTATTTTCAGCAGAAGAGTTGATTTTCATTCAGTGCCACGGTCTTACTTTAACATTTTAATGTAACATCCACCAGTACTGCAACTTGGACATTTAGGAGTAACAATTATTCGTGAATTCATGCCCAGTATGTAAAGTTTAGCAGCTCAGATAGATTTACATGTAACATTTAACCGTATACCACTGAGAGCGTACACCTATCCTAACCAGATTAAAACATGTTTCGAATACAAGATCCCTCTTCGAAGACAAAGTGCGGATTTATTGCACAAATAGAAAAGTAACAATTCAGAAGAGTTATTATAGAAGATTAGCCAACAGCTTTTTGCAACTAAATTCCAGAGGGGATCACGGTTGTCCGGAGTGTGAGGGGAGATCTCATTAAGTAACAGGTGAATCCGAGTGAACAAGACATGCTCAAGTGGAACAGAAGGGTCGCGCAGAGAGGATTTATAGACAACAAAAGTTAAAATTGATCCTTATACCTTGTCCGTGAAAAACGCAATCAAGTTTGTTAAACAGGACAAAATGACATACATATTGGCTGAAGTATTCAGCCGCAGACGTTATACTCTGAAATTGTGCTTAATCTTAACAGAATTGATTTCTGTGGAAGAGCAGATTGGTGATGTGGGTGATAAACGTGCGAGCAAAAGCCAGGCCAAAATGGAAGAGGAATCTCTAGAACAAAGGCTAAATGTGATGCCATATTTAAACAGGGGCCTGGCATACTCCTCATATATTTCAAATTAACATAATTGTCATAGACTTTGAGATGCTCCAGTCCCTCTATCTCTGCTCTCAATAAGTGTGTTTTGCGTCTTAATTGTTTAAATATTGGTATTTAACAATACGATGTCCACGGAATGTTCGAAAAGAGCTGGCAATTTTACACCGGTACCATCGCATCCCAACATCAACCCCCACCACTGAATTCCCACCCCTCCCTGCTCCCTCACCAGCGCTCCCCGCCGCATCCATTGAAAAAAAACCTCTCGGCTCTGCAGTAGACTGATTACGCTGAATGTGTGTTGTGTGGCATTGTCATTTCAGTTTAACTCACACTTAGTTACGAGTTCCTAACTAGAAAACGTTGCTATTAATTAACCAGACAACCAATACCGGTACGTGACGAAATCAGCTAATTACGAAATTTGTACATTTAAAGACCATTTTGCAATGTAAACATCCGTGGTACTTTTTTCCATTACAATATTTAATACACAGCCCCATCCAAAAGTCGTGAAATATTTTTGTTTAGGTTTTGCCAAGCTTTTTGATGATATGGCGTGAATGACTCGTTATATTGGGAATATTCAGCGTTCTCAGACCATAGACTGTTTAAGCTCACTGAGGCTCCCAAACTCTTTTTACAAAAATACCGACGTATTGGAAGTATCTCAACAGGATATGCGAATAATAGGTAACTTGAAATCACATTTGATTCAGGCTGCTTAGAATATATTGAATTTTTTTTTGCTGTTTTTTTATTTTCCCATTCCTTGAAACACTTCAGTTTTGTTTCTTGAAACTAAAACCATTTTAAAGGCTTTTTTTTGGGGGGGGGGGGGTGGTAAAATAAGCTGTTTTTTTAAAAAAAGAAACTCGGCCCATAACTGTACACGCACATAAAATGTAGTGGTATACTACTCGACAGAGACTTCGGGGTCTGCAAAAGCTAATAATTATATACTGGGTAAGATGCAGGTGACCCGGCTAGGTGTTTTAACAATACCTGCTATTAATCAAGATCCCCACAGAATTCGGCGTCTACAGCTCCTGAGAACCTGAACCGCGTTGCTAGGCAATTCAGAGGGGAAAATATTAATGCCCTTTGTTAAGAAACCACCAAGTATTCCGCACGTTGAGCCTGATTCATAATTGCATTCCCAAAATAAATGGGAATTTTTTCAAAAGTGCAACTTACCGTTACCTTTATCAGTTCGGTTCCAGCAGGAAAATGGATGCTGATGTTGGAAAGCTGGTTCTAGACTGGAGTCGGTGGGAATTATCCTGTCACTGCTCGGGGTTGAGCGTGTGACTGGCGAGCGGGTTGCTCCTGTTAATTAAAATAAAAGAGCTGCTTGTTAAGGACGTTCCCGCATTGTGCCCGCAGTCTTAACGCTGGGCTCAATATATAACTGACGTGAAGGTGCGATCCCCGACCCGCCTCCACCAGCTTTTTTTAGTATTATTTATTGACCTGTACCAGATTTACAAACACAAAGAAAATATAGTTTCCAGGGAAGGATGGGGTTATATTCTGTTAAATATCATCGTTGCTAAATTAAATTTATCTTTGTACTTTGCTTATATTTCCTAACCTAACAAAATCATATTATAATCTAATTTCTTTAGTTTCCTGTCAAATAAGTTCTGTTGACCATTCTGTTTCCAAGCCGGCCAGTGTGAATAGCGCATCTTGTTTATTTGGTGGCTTTAACATGTTTTTGTTTCTCTGCTTCTATTGAACTGAACAGTTTATTTGGAACTACAGACATTCAAGCTGTCGAGACACGGGAGCTTTTCGCGACTAATACGTTGCATCTCATTTCGCCTCCGAAGTCTTTTTTTAAGACTTTGCTTTCATTCGCATCCTTCCTCAATGAGCCAGGTTTAATATTTAACTGCAAACAAGTGATAGCAGTTTAGAGTTGTTGCTGGCGCTAATAGTGATTATTTCTGGTGCATCTCCAACACAGCGGTGATATATTGCTAAAGTTACATCGAATTGAATAGGTCACCGCATCGGCGTGATCTGGTAATGAAATGCTTTCTGAAGTACTGCCGATGAACTTCTTGTTCATTGTTCTCGTTGAATGGACAATTTGAAATGTTTAAGACAGCGGCATAGGTTCTTTTAACTTGCTCATTACGCAAAGGTTTTCTTCATTTGTCGTAAAATGCGTAAGATTAATAATCACTTTCGTATCAGTGGTTGCTGTGTTGGGATGGTTACAAGAGCTAGCATTCTGAGATTAGGCTTTCTTCGGATCAGATATAAAGAACGACTTGAACAAGATTTCATCTCAAATTGATATGATACAATATTGTCTAATAAAGCGAATAAAACCCATTTTAAAGGCATATGTACCTGCCATCCAGGAAAACCGAAATCTATGGTATATTGGAAACGAGCTACAGTTCAGTAATACCTTACTCATGAACTACGAACTTGAACGACTTGTTGTAGGTGAGATCACGTGACTGCACATCTTGGCGTTACATTTGTAATCGTGTTCACTGACGATGTCACACAGACACAAAAAAAAACACCGGGAAGGTAATGACCGCGATTAAAAACAATCTATTCACAAAACTGTCCGATGGCTATAGGATATCACCACTGACTTGGTCCAATACCTCCAGTAATTACCACTCCGCAGATGCATTTTATTGCAGGAAGCTCTTTGCAATCGTTTTGGTTTGGAATAATTATCTGGAATACTGTGATCCTGACATCAGACAGTTAGCTAAATAAAAACTAGGATGGGAGTTGAACAAAGAGCGTATGAATCGCTTTTCAATAACAGTAAATTGTCCTCTGTTATGAAATTGTGTTGACTATGCCCGTCCTAATCTGTAAAGACGTTCTTTGCCACTCCATGCAACACATTCCTTGATTTCTGGCCAAAGTGTCAGACTATTTTCTTGAATTCCATGTAGGCCCTTTGACAGAGAATTATGTATTATACATGTTGCGACAAAAACAGTTTCCTGATACATTTATTTTGATAATTATGGGACCAATACGAAATTCTCTCGAATTTAGTGATTTAACAGTCGTTGTTGTCTTCAAATGCGATTAGAGATCAATGCCACTGGACGCTTTATTTTCTTTCGTCGTTCTGTGACCACCAAATAGTTCTCCTGTCGGTGATTAAACTTCTTCACTGAACATGATATAAGGGTCGAGGGCAATGAAGTTCTTTAGGAAATAGCTTCGAAAGTGAAGAAAAAATTGAGTTGCCTACGAAAGCGTTCATAGAGAATAGCTAATAAATCCTCGCTCCCAAATCTCACAAACTTTTACCGGGAGTGTTTGAACCTGACATTACAATCAGATAGAATTTAATTTATTTTCGGGCAATGTCATTAAACTGTCATGTTTAGATAGGTTCTAGATAAGAACCGGAAGGTTGTGGATTAAAGGAAAGAGGGCAGAGTTCATGCGTAGCAACAATCGAGCTGTAACTAAATCCATTTCTGAAAGCAGATGTTTGAGCAACTTCTGTTTCCTCCAGCTAAGACTGGGTGATACTTTCCTGCTGTCCACATCTCATTATTGTGATATTGCTGAGTATATCCTTTCTATCGTTGAAGCTAATACTGTAGTTTCATTCCAATATCATCACTCCATCAGATGATTAAATGACACTGAAGTCCACACTGCCAATGGTTATGCCAGCATAGACCATTCTAACTGGCTGCATCACTTTCTGAAATGGAGGCGCCAGTGCACAGGATTGGAAAAAGCTGCTGAGAGTTGTAAACTCAGCCAGCTCCATCATGGGCACTAGCCTCCCTGCCACTGAGGACATCTTCAAAAGCACTGCCTCTAAAAGGCAGCATCCCGTGTCCAGGAGCCACCCTCTTCTCATTACTACCATCAGGGAGGAAAAAGAGCAGCATGAAAATAAACACTCAATGTTTTAGGAACGACTTCTTCCCCTGTGCCATCAGATTTCTGAATACTACATGAACCCAGGAAAGCCACCATATTATTCTGCTCTCTTTTAGCTCAAGTATTAATATATTTATTTGTTTAGTTATTTATTATTGTAACTTACAGTAACTTTTTATGTATTGCATTGTACTGCTGCTGCAAAAGAAAATATCACAACTTATGTCAATGATAATAAACCTGATTCTGACCAATCAAATTAGTGCTCTGATTTGGCTAGTTCCTTTCTCACTCATAGTTGGGCACCCTGTCCTCTTTAAATGGCAGGCTGTCTAGAATTGTTAATCACACTTGATGTCATTAGAACCTCCAATGTTCAATCAGCTATTGTATTATCTTGCTCTCACCCTCATTTGAAGAATTCCAGCTGATATTTATTCCATCATTCACCACCTATGACCCGAGCATGCTCTATTCTCACTGCTGCAACTGGGGAGTGGTTAGGTCCCACAGCACCAGGTTTAGTTATTACCCTTCAACCACTATGTTCCCAAACCAGCATAGCCAACTTCACTCATCTCAACTCTGAAATGGTTCCACAAACTATGGACTCACTTTCAAGGACTTTAAAACTCATGTCTTCAGCAATATTTATTTATTATTATTTTTTATTTGCACAGTTTGTTTTCTTTTGTGCATTGGTTGGTTGACAGTCTTTGTATGCAGATTCTCATTGATTTTTTTTTGTATTTCGTAATAGCTGCAAGAAAATGAATCTCAGGGTAGTATACAGTATGTACTTTGATAAAAAGCTTACTTTGAACTTTAAACTTTGAACCCAGTACTTCAGCCTTGCATTCACCCAACTACCAAGATCTGTGGAATGACACTCATGCAGACTCAGGCAGAAAAATGAACCTAATTTCTAACATTATAGAGGTGTCCCCAATGGCTCAAGTCTACTTAGCCTTCATCATTTTGGATCCCAAATGCTCCAGTTGAGAGGTCAACCCTTGTTCCTCATGCCTGCTTCCTGATCCAATCCCCAATACAGGTACAAAACACCATTTTCGCATTATGATAGCTTGATGATACAATGCTTAGATTAGGATCATCTGCTACAACTTTAACAGAGGATCAAATGCTTCCTGCTGGACTCTGTCCTACCATCATTCTATGAATATGATTCTGTGAATCTCTCTAAATCCATCTTCACCCACTCACGAGAAAAACTCCTAACCACCCACGGTACCACATTACTTTCCAACCTGACCAGAACCTCAGGCCAGGATACAATCCCTCACACACTCTCATTGTTCTTCACAGCTCAGCTTCAAGCAAGAGTCTAGACCCAGCCTCCAGACATTGGTAGCTTCTGTTTCACCAATGTGTGGTGCATTATTTAAAAAGAACGATAGACTCCAACAGGACAGTAAAGAGCATGAGGTGCATATGGATAGTGTGGGAAACAAAAACAAAAAGAAACATGCAGGCTTCAAATAATTGTCTAGAAATAAAAGCAAAGAAAAAAGTGTAAAGGTGCAGACTATGACAGAGACAAAGTAAAATGAAGACAGGAAATGCAATAGATAGAATTAGCTAGCATTGGAGAAATGAAATAAAATAGAATTTCTGTATCAATTCTTATTGCTTATATATATAGCTCATATACAGGCTGTATATGAGCTATATCTAGGAGCAATAAGAATTGATGTGGCTGGGATCTAATTGCAGAATCACTGCTTGTGTTGGGGGGAGCGGGGGGAACCATTTGTTTATGCAGTTTTCCCCAACGAAAAGGTGTGAATCTGCAGTTAAATCCCAGACATATCAGTTCTTATTGCTTATATATACAGCTCATTAGCTGGATTGTTTGAAGATTGTGGAATGGTTAAATCTAATATTTGAAAGAAGAACTGCTTCACAATTTGAAAGTATACAGAAATTAATGTGAATGGTGATCTAAACTTGGAGCTAGCTTGGCTCCCCCAAGCTCTATATGCTGATTTTACAGAAATGAGAGAATTTAAATTTTTAAGCCGAACAGTAGATTAAGGAAGATTATATTCACTTGCTGAGATTAAGTTATCTTAAAGTGATTAATTAAGCTATTCCAAAAAAAAACAAATTGTAAGTAGTAGTTGCCATGCCCTATGCAGTTACAGAACACCAAAGAAATTTTTCTTTAAAATTTGCAGTTCTTGTGGGCCAGTGGTGCAGACAATTTGCATACTACAAGGTCCCCCAGACTGAAACAAGTGTCCTTAGTCATATTGGGGTTAAGTGTAAATGCTGATGAAATCTGTACTAATTCAGTAAAATATGGGTGAGGCTTCAAGTAAAATTTTCATGCTAAGATAGCAGCTTCAAAAATGTGACTCAGTGAACTCTCAATCTAAAAAATTGACAGCTCAGCTTTGATTTGGAAGGAAAAATCTTCCTATATAATGGTGACTTAAATCTAATTAGACTGTATTCTCGAAACAACATGGCTCTTTTAAAGTAAAATCACTTGCATTAATGGAAGTCTTTCCATTTAGTTTTAAATACTAAATCATTGCACCAAGCATAGTTACTGATTGATGAAAAGCCATGATGGAAAACCAAAAATTCTACTATTGACAAGTTGGTAATCGTTGAAGATTACAATACATCTGCCTACCTGGTGGCTACCATAACGAGTGATTAATTATTGTGAATCAGAATTGACCACATGCTCACCTTACAGTCCCAGTGCCCCAGGTTCTATCTTGACCTCAGCGGAACGCCGGCGCAAAGTTTGTACATTCTCTCTCAAACTGTGCGGGTTTCCTCCAGACCACCCTCTTTCCCAAATCCAATATGAAGACATGTGGATTGCTAACTTCATTAAAGGAGTGTGCGAGCAGGTCAAGAGGCAGGAGGAGGGATAAGGACTGATGAGTCAGTTCAAACCTGGTGTCTGGGGTCATGTCATTAAACAATCTGGGGGTTAATACCAGAGATTAGGGCCCAAAGGTCAATTAGTCTGGAAGTTGAAGCCTGATGACTGGTGCCTGAAGACAGGAGGCTGGTGGACTGTTCTGAAGTTAGAGGACTGTCTGTGTGTGGGTGGGAAGGGTGAAAGGGGCTTGATTAGTTGTTGTTCTTTTGTTGCTGTCGTGTTGTGTTTTGTTGTGTCCTGTGTTCTTTTGCAGAGTATTGTGGGCATGCTATGTTGGCACCTGGCTGTGCAGTGTTGTTTGTGGGTTGCCCCAGCACTTCGCTAGGTTTTGTTGGTGTTAATGCAAACGGCATATTTCACTCTATGTGTTGATGTAAATGTGATAAATATGAACAGGAATCTGAGTCAGTTACTGGAAACTGTATGGGTTTCTGCTACACCTTGGAGAAGATGAAGGCCGTATAAGCAGAAAAGGTTTATGTAAAATCACGTGGGATGGTTAGTGTGAACTCAATGGGTCAAAGGTGCTATTTCCATGGTGCATTACTCTGAAATTTAATCCTTGTGTCTGGAAATTGAAAAGTAATTGAGATGTTGAACGTGCAATTAACAAATTATTGCATCTCTTATTGGAAAGTTGATTTTGAAAATATGATTTACCTGTTTTAGTTTTATCAGCTGTGAGAGTCAGAAGACATGTAAATGTAAATATGCTGGGAGGACATTTCAATGTTGAAATTTATTCCATTTTTCGCATGATCTCCCACAAGAAGATATGCAATTAACTCACTGCTGTCGAATGGCTCTTCACCATCAGCTTCAAAATAATTGCAGTTTATGAAGAACATTTAAGACATCATTTGTTGAATTCTCGTGTGAACAATCCAGCACAGAATTCAGGAGCTGAGATGTTATGAATACCCTCATCTTTGTGGCATTGAACAACTAGAAAATGAATTTAGCTGCCATTTTGTTCCTAACTGTAGAAAATAAACCAGAAACTCCATCCTTTCCATTGCACTTTTGAAAATGCAATAAATACAATCGCATAAAGTGTTAGGAAGTATGTAGAAGGGATTTGGATATTTTACATTGTTTTTAGCTTGAAGTATTTACAACTGTTCACTTTATGTTTACAATTTCAATTTCCATCAGCAGTTAATGTTGTATATATACAAAGTATTTGGTGCTGTGCTTGAAAATCTGTGAGCTGCAGTGCCAAGTACCTGGTGCTCTAAGACAGCTTAACCCAAGTAGTACATTTTTTTGATGGGTACAAACATGATGTACCTAAATGGCCTCTGCCTGCATTGTAAATTCTCCACTCTTCTGTGAAAATATTTTAGTTAACACGTTATATAATATACAAGTTTAGGTTCATTATAATTGCTTACAATATTATTGGTTATGGTGATTAATACATTAAAAAGTTTTTCAGTTCATTTACTTTAAAAATACTGAACATTTAGTGAAATACACACATTCATATTTTAAAATGTTTCCAGATCAGGCTCATTCTCATTTTCAAGATAACCATTTGTTCCATTCTGCCGTCTTCTTTATGGCTGCCAATAATAACTACTAGCAAAAGATTAAAATATAGTGGACTGAGGCAGCCACATTAGTTTATTCCTCTCCTCAAGATGTATCATTCAATGATCATACGACACTTACGTTAAAAGGCTGGTCCAGACTGATAGCACTTGTTGCAAAATGCTGGCTACCTTGGTAATCAATCATAAGCATTTGGATGGGAATCTGTCCTATTATTATTATCTTTGCAAATGTACCACTCATGCCAGATAGTGATTTACTTATTTTCAATGATTATTTCAGGAACATGTTCTTATATATTATCATTGAAGTAAACCATATTTTTAGCAAAGAGAACTGACATTGCCCTACTATTTGTTGAATACATTTTTTACTCTGCAGGAAAAAATATTCATCTGCCTGTCAAGTTGACAGTTTCGTGATGTTGTATCATGTCTAATATATTTTGGAAAAGCACAGACATTCAGATCTTGAACAGATTTATAAAAATGATGCTAAAAACAACTTATTAATTGAAAGGAGGGAGAGAAATTCTGAGGAAAATATTTTCAAATGCAGATGTCAGAATTCTTGAAAAGCATTCTTACATTGTCAAAATTGTAATAATCCAACTCAAAATAATAAACTGCACCAATTTTGAACAAATTATAGGTAACAAGTTTGTGGAATGAAGCCTTAGGGTCTATTTAGTAGAAACTCTTCATTCTACCCAAAATATCATGAATGCATGATAAATATATAGCTTTCTTGTGATCTTTCCTGAGTATTTTCATGTTTACCTCTATTTATGTCACAGATATTGACTTTCACATTATTTTATCTTGAATTCATTGACAGGAATGTTGATATTTA
The DNA here is from genome assembly GCF_030144855.1 of Hypanus sabinus. Taxonomy (NCBI): domain Eukaryota; kingdom Metazoa; phylum Chordata; class Chondrichthyes; order Myliobatiformes; family Dasyatidae; genus Hypanus; species Hypanus sabinus. The sequence continues at coordinate 71,752,977 of NC_082716.1, forward strand.
TTAGCTATTGGCAAGCCTATTTGGTAAATCATATGATAAATATACTTGATGTCCTTCTCACAGTGGCAAATGTAGTAGTTCATGACAGCAATAGTGGAAATGACCAGCACATATTCCTTGTGAAGCCAAGTACCATTTGCACCTCAAGGGCACCCTCTCTTGTCTTGTGTGACATGGTTATTGCACTATAGGGAATAGGCTCAACAGATCTGGCACCAGAAAAGTTGGCATCCAGTATGGACTGTGAACGATCAGCCGCAGTGGCAATGTACCGCACCGCGATCTATAATCTTATTGTTTGGCATATCCTTCATTCTACCATTCCAACCAACTGACAGGATTGACCATGATTCAATAAGGAATGGAAACTGACATGCTAGGCTTATCTAAAACCAGACATCAGTTTGGAAAACATGCATCACAGGACTACAGAGTAACAAACACAAAATGCTGGAGGAACTCAGCAGTTTGAGCAGCATCTGTGGAAAGGAATAAAGAATTGCCATTTTCGGTCTAGACCCTTCATCAAATAGGTGGAACTAAGCAATTTTGCAACCAATGGATCAGATTAAATCCCTGCAGCTCTAATGTACTTCACCATGAATGCCATCAACTAAAGAGCTAATGGGAGAACAGCCCCATCCTCAGTTGTGACTGGGCCCAGGAAGTGAGAGTTTATAAAACAAGCCTAAATCATTTGTATCAACGGTGAGGCAAATTAACCCAACTCAGCTTCCTAAAAGAACTCAGCAGCTCAGGCAGCATCAATGGAGAGGAATAAACAGTTGATGTTTCTGGCTGAGACCCTTCATCACGGCTCAACCTGTAACATCGATTGTTTACTGCTCTCCATAGATGCTGCCTGACCTGTAGAGTTCCTACAACATTTTGTGTGTGTTACTCTGGATTTCCAGCATCCGCAGGATCTCTTGTTTTCTTTCTGACACTTCACCATTACAGAAGCCAGTCATCAGCTAATTTGATTTATTCTTCACGATATAAAAAAACAGCTGAGAACACTGGAAATGGCCCAGGACTGAAGACTTAGGCTCTTGCACTAATCATGCCTCCAGTGAAGGTGCTCCAGTATAGTTACATAGCCAACATCTTCTCAGCAATGAGGTGTGGACTACTTACAGGAGGACAAATCTAGTCTGGCTCCCAAACTCATGGAATTGCTCTTCCTCCACCAAGGTGAAGGGTTTTCATCTGAATCTTTGACAATCTAGTTTCCTCTACAGATGCAGCCTGACTGACTAAGTTTCTCAAGCAGTTTGTCTTTTGCTCAACATTCTGGCCATTAAGTGGCAAGGCAATGATTATTTCCAACATGGGAGACTCTGACCATCTACTTTGACACTCATTGACATTACCATTGCCAAGTCCTCTTCCATCAAAATCATGATGGTAACCACTGACCAAAAATTCAACTGGACCAGCAAATAAATACTATAGCTGCAAAATCACATCAAAAACTGGGTATCCTATAGTTACGAACTCATCTGCTAAAATTTAAGTTTTTCCTCTGTCTGCGGTTCACAAATCAAAGGTTCAAAGGTTCATTTTATTGTCGAAGTATACATGTAAAACACAACTCATCTTCCCCAGGTAGCCACAAAATACAAGGAAGCCATAGGAGCTGTTGAAAGAAAAGACATCAACTGCCCCCACTTGAAAAAGAAAATGAAAAAGAAACAAAACTCACAAACCCCAAACCCCCAAATCCATCTCTTGCTCATCTGGAAAACGGCAGCTAAAACATCAAAAACCTAAAACCCATCCCCTCCCTCTAAAAGAAAAATGACAATGGCATCAAATCCCCAAACCCTCTCTCGCACACAAAAAATAACTGATCGCTCACACAGAAAAACACCAATAAGAACATCAGACCTCAAATCCCCAACCCCTTCTACACACAAAAAGAAACATACTACCCACCTGCCAACTGGCAACAAGAAAGAAAGCACAGAGAACTGAAGGAGACCGTATAAACTACATTCTAATAATCAAATAAATCTCAGAATTTCGAAAAAATCCTCCTGTCAGCATTGAGGAGAGGGACCACACAAACTTGCTCCTTCTGTGAAGAGTGACGTCCACACCAGGTCTGACTGCCATCAACCCCATGGCCTCTGTGGAAAGTGACTGCATTCTTCTTCAATGCTTCAATCTTTCTCAATGCTTCGAAATCAGCATGGCACCACATCCCGTCTTTGGTCTTCTCTTTGAGGCAGCTTGTTCTCTCGCTCCTCTCTGGGAACAGGAGAGCACTCGATCAAATTTCAAACTGCAAGTCACAAGATCCAACAGTTTCTGAAACACAACCAAGGCAGAAAGGACAAGTAGAATATGTAGAGAAAGTGACAGAATTGAAGAGATTGGCTGTCTGGAAGATGTCGCCCGAGGATTTATTGTGAAGTGGCAGCATCCTGACTGGAAGTCAATTATTCAGGAGGACTATGGTTTTTTCCCCAGTCCTCTGGGGGAGGATTGCTCAAACAACCCATGGAACCCATGGAAACCACCTGGCCCAGACGGTGTACCTGGCCGAGTTCTGAAGACCTGTGCTAATTATCTGGCTGAAACGTTTACTGCTGTCTTTATCTCCTTGCTTCAGCAGTCCAAGGTACCTAACTGCTTCAAGCAGACTTCAATCATACCAGTGCCGAAGAAGAATGTGGTAATGTGCCTCAATGACTATCGTCCGGCAGTACTTACATCCACTATTATGAAATTCTTTGGGAGGATTATCATTAAACATATCATGTCCTGCCTGAGGAGTGACTTGGATCCACTCCAATTGCCTACCATTGTAATAGGTCAACAGCAGATGCTCTTTGGATTTTCACTCAGCTCTGGAACATCTGGACAATGAAGATTCATATCTCAGGATATTCTTCATTCACTACAGTTCAGCATTCATGCTGTCATTCCTTCTAAACTAATCACTAAGCTCCAAGACCTGGGGCTCAGTACCTCCATATGTGACTGGATCCTTGATTTCCACAGTTGCAGACCCCAGTCAGTATGGAATGGCAGCATCTCCTCCACCATCATCTCCAGCACAAGTACACCACCAGGCTATGTGCTTAGCCCCCTGCTCTACTTGCTTTCATCTATGACAGTTGTTCACAGAATTAAAGGTGGTGATGAATCAGAGAGAGAATGAAAATCTGGTTGAATGGTACCACAACAACAATCTCTCACTCATCATCAGTAAAACAAAAAAGCTGATTATTGATTACAGGAGAGGAAACCAGAAGTCCACGAGCCCATCCACAGTAAGGGATTGGAGGTGGAGATGGTCAATAACTTTAAATTTCTTGGTTTTATTTTATCAGAGGATCTGTCCTGCTACCTGCTCATAAGTGCCATTACAAAGAAGATACAACAGTGCCTATACTTTCTTAGAAGTTTGCACAGGTTCAGCGTGTCACCTAAAATTTTGAGAAACTCCTATAGATGCAGTGTCGAGTATCCTGGTTAGCTGCATCATGGCCTGGTATGGAAACACCAATGCCTAGGAATGGAAAAGACGACAGACAGTGGTGAATACAGCCCAGCCCATAACAGGAAAAGCCCTCCCCACCACTGAGCACATCCGCAAGGAGCACTGCCACAGAAAGCAGTATCCATCATCAAGGACACCAACCATCCAGGCCACGTTCTCTTCTCACTGCTGTCATTTGGAAAAAAATATAGAATTCTCCATGTTCAGGAACAACTGTTACCCTTCAATTATCAGGCTCCTAAACCAGTGTGGATAACTTCATTCACCTCAATACTGAACTGATTCCATAACATATGGACTCTATGACAGGTGTTCTTAGTATTATTTACTTATTATTATTTTTAATCCTTTTCACAGCTCGAGCTGGTAAAACCTGAGGTATGGACATAGACAAGTACGCTTATTTCCCAATTGCTAGGACCTTTGGGACTATTCTAGTGGTGTTTAGTCAGCGAGCATCTATGTTCTATCTGCCAGAAAAAGCGGGATTTCCAAGTGGCCACCCATTTCAATACCATTTCCCATTCCCATTCTGATATGTCCACTGTCGAGACATGGCCACACCTAGGTTGGACGAACAACATCTTATATTCTGTTTGGGTAGCCTCCAACCTGATGGCATGAACATTGATTTCTCAAACTTCCAGTAATGCTTCCCCCCCACTTCACCATTTCCCATCCCCTTTTCCCTCTCTCATGTTAGCTCCTTGCCCACCTGTTATTTCCCTTTGGTGCTCCTCCTTTTTTTCTTTCTTCCGTGACCTTCTGTCTCTTTCACCAATGAAATTCCCAGCTCTTTGCTTCATCCTTCCTCCTCCAAGTTTCAACTATCACCTGCTGTTTCTCTCTCCTCACCTTTCAAATCTACCCCTCAGCTTTTTTTTTCTAGTCCTGCCAAAGGATTTCAGCCCGAAACATTGACTGTGCTTTTTTCTATAGATGCTGCCTGGCCTGCTGAGCTTCTACAGTATTTTGTTGGTGTTTAGTCTCATGGCTTTCTAGAAATTTACTTAGATATTGCTGTGTAGGCCTAATTGTTTAATGTTATTGTGTAGTAACTTTGGGATGATACCATTTGTAGTTTGGCCATGTATACCCAGTTCCTATTCCAAGGTCTATCAATTTCTTCTTTAAATTCAGCATATTCTGGTATTTTTACTTACTGATTTCTGTATCCTCTGTGTGTTTTGAAAGGCTTTATCTATTAAGTAAGTCGGTTTTGCTTGTTAAACCAGTAATGTAATATCTGGACAGTTATTATGGATTTTCCTATCTGTAATAATGGATTGGTCATAATCTCACTTGTAAACTCTAACTCTAAAACTGGATCATCCTTGTATTTTATGAGCTCACATTTTAAAGCAAAATTTTGATGAATGATGTTTGCCACTTGAGAGTGCCCGTTTAAGTAATCAGATTGAGTTAAACAGTTGCAGGAGCCTGTAATGTATTGGATTGTTTCAGGTTTTGTTTAGTATTTTCTGTATTAATTGTCTTGAATTTCTTGGTCTTTTATTATGTATCTTTGATCATTTTTTGTGTTACCTTCCTGATCCTGTATTGGCACAGGAGCACCTCTGTTTCTGGGCAGAGGTCTCCAACTCTGAGCCAGGCATTTGATGCATCCTTGTCAACATCTAGTCTGCTCAGATTGTGGGGATGTTTCCTTGGAGGGTCATGCTCTTCGATTGGTTAACATTTTCTTCCGTAGAAATAATTTCTTTATTTTTCAATTAAGTTTAGTGGTGAGTACTTCTTACTAGAATTGCATATGCTCACGTGGAGTGCTGAATACTGTTTTTGTTGATGAAAACTATCTGACTGTTGTGTAAATTTAAATGGCTCTTAGTCCTCCTCCTCCTTCTATCCTAGGTAATGTTACTCTATGTATTATTGTATTTTTTGCACATTGGTTGCTTGTCAATATTTGTGTTTATTTTCCATTGATTCTATTGTAACATGGATTCTAGTTAATTGGGACACATCAGGAACTGGATATTTGGTCCATTTTAGCTGCTGCCCCATTTAGCCGGTTTCATGGAAATTGTTAAAAATATTTAAAAAAAGACAAACTTCCATTTAACTGAGTAAGAAATTTTGTATTTAAATTAAATTAGAACAAATAAGAACATGATCAATACTATTTCAGTAATTTAAAGCTGTGTGTTAGTTCCTAATAGTTATCGATGGAGGAATTCATTCACTGTTCGCTGCCATGTTCTTTTGATTGACTGTAAGTAAGAAAAATCAGCACAGAGAGCTAGTACAGATGATGGACTGCCTTCATGCAGTTTTTGATGATTACATCCTCCAAATCTTCATTTTCACTGCAACATTCAAGATGATTGTAAATACCTTCACATTCTTCATAGTGGAAGTAGTGAAATTATTTCATTTTCATGCTTGGCTGTTTCTGGCATCTCCAAGACTGAATGCTTGAAACCGCAGTGAGCAGAATAATTCTGAATTGTCTTACTACTTTTTTTCTTGCAAGCTACCAGTGCCAAAAATCACTCCTTTTTGAACACATGCAATTGATGTTATTTAAAAAACTGCTTCCTCTAGGCTCAGTGAAATGATGCACAGTTGCATGCATTAGATGCTGGTTGTAAACTAACTGGAATCCTCTGTATTTCTTTTTTCTACTGTGAATGCCTGCAAGAAAATAAATCTCAAGGTTTGTATATTGCAATATACCCATACTTTGATAATAAATTTACTATGAACTTTGAGCAACAATCAAGAAACTCAGTAACATCCAGGACAAAGCAGCTGACTTAATTGATACACATCTGCCTCTGTAAATATCCATTCCCTCCGCCACCATCTCATTGCAGTTACAGTATGTACCATCTACAAGATGCACTGCACTAACTCACTAAGTCGACTCCAGTGTCTCCCTGAGCAATTAAAGACAATTTCAAAGTTCAAAGTAAAGTTATTTTCAAAGTACGTATATATAATGCCACTATATACTACCCTGAGTTCATTTTGTTGTGGACATCACAGTAAATACAAAGAAACACAATATTTTAAATGAAAAAAACCCACACAAGATGAATAAATAGCCAACGTGCAAAAGGCAGCAAGCAGTGCAGATACAAAATGCAAAAAAACCCAAATACAATAATGATAATTAATAAATAAACAATAAATATTGAGAATGTGAGATGAGAAGTTCTTGAAAGTGAGTCCATAGGTTGTGGGAACATTTTAATGATAGGGCAGTGAAGATGAGTGAATTTATCCCCACTGGTTCGAGAGCTTGATGGTTGAGGAGCAATAACCGTTCCTGAAGCTGGTTTTATGGGTCCCGAGACTTCTGTATGTTCTTCCTGAAGGCAGCAGCAAGAAGAGAACAGAGCCTGGATGGTGAGATTCCTTGATGATGGATGTTGCTTTCCTGCAACAGTGCTTTGTATAGATGTGCATACTGGTGAGGAGGACTTTATCTGTGATGGACTTATTTTTGTATGCATTTCCATTCAAGAGCATTTGTGTTTCCATACCAGGCCATGATGCAACCATTCAGTACACTCTGCACTGCGCATCTATAGCAGTTTGTGAACATTTTAGATGATGTGCCGAAACTGCACAAGGCTTTAAGAAAGCAGAGGGGTTGCCATGCTTTCTTTGTTACGGCACTTATGTTTTGGGTCTTGGACACATCCTCTGAAATTCTGCACTAAGAACCTTAAAGACCCTCTCCAGCTGGCTCTCTGGTTTCCTCCACCTATAGTCAATAATCAGCTCTTTAATTTTGCTGACATTGAGTGAGAGGTTGTTTTGATGGCACCAAATTTTCAATATCCCTCCTATATGCTCATTTGTCAGGACATTTGATTCGGTCAGTGGTAGTGGTATCTTTAGCAAATGTATATAGGGCATTGGAGCTGTGCTTGACCTCACATTTGTAAGTATAAAGTGCATAGAATTGGGGGCTAGTCACATAACCTTGTGCTGCACCTGTGCTGATGGAGATTGTGGAGAAGATGCTTTTGCCAATCTGAACCGACTGGGGTCTGCACCTGTGGATATGAAGGATCCAGTGGCACAAGAAGGTCTTGAGGTTTATTGATTAGTTTCTAAAAGGAATGATGGTATTGAATGCCAAGCTGTAGTCAATGAAGAGCATCCAATATATGCAGCTTTGCCATACAGATGTTCCAAGGTTGAATGAAGAACCAATGAAACCAATGATGTTGTGAATCTGTTGTGCCAGTAGGCAAAATGGAGTGGATTCAAATCTCTCCTCAGGCAGGAGTTGATATGTTTCATCACCAACATCTCAAAGCACTTTATCACAGTGAACGTACTAAGTGTTGCTGGACGAAAGTCATTGAAGCAGTTTACCACCTTCTTCTTTGGCACCTGTACAATTGAAGCCTGCTTGAAGCAGGTGGGTACCTCAGACTGCCAACGCAAGAGGTTAAAGGTATCACTCCAGCCAATTGATCAGCACAGGTCTGCAGTCCTCAGCTTGGTACCTAGTCTAGACCAGATGCTTTCTGTAGGTTCACCCTCCTAAAGGATGCTCATATCAGCCTCAGAGACAGAAATTACAAGGTTATTGGGGCTGTGGGTTAGTTAGTGAAGGCACCTCCATGTTTTTTTGGTCAAAGCAAACGTGAAAGGCATTGAGCTCATCTGGGAGCAAAACCTTGTTCTCATGTATGTTGCTAGGTTTCTCTTTGTAGGAAGTGATAGCATTCAAGCCCTGCCACAGATGTCAAGCTCCTTTCAGTGATTCAAGTTTGGTCTGGAATTGCAGCTTCACATGTGAGGTGGCTTTCTGTTGATCATATCTGCTTGAATTTTACTTGGTCCTCAAACCTGAATGCCACTGATCTGTCTCTCAGCAGATTGCAGATCTCTTGGTTCATCTAGGACTTCTGGTTGGGGAAGACTGTAAATGATTTTGTGGGGACACACTCATCTACAACTGACTTTATAAAGTCCATGCCAACTGTGGCAATCTTGTTCAGATCTCCAATGAACCCTTGAACAAAGTCCAGTCTTCTGACTTGATGCAGTCCCATCACTGCTCCTCTGCTTCCTGCAACCACCTCTTCATTGTTTTCACTTCTAGAGCCTTGTTCTTCAGCCTCTGCCTGTATGCAGGTAGGAGGAGGACAACTAGATGATCAGATTTCACAAAAGGTAGTCTACCGATGGTATATAGGCATGTACTATGGTAGTATAGATATGGTCAAGTGTGTTGTGATGCCTGGTGCTGCAGGGGGTATGTTGATGAAAATTGGGCAGAGATTTCTTCAAGCAATCTTGACTGAAGTTTCAAACAATGACTTGAAGGCATTGGGGTAAGCTGTTTCTTGTTAGCCAATCATGGAACTCAATATGATTGCTTGCTTAACATTGGCCTTTGGTGTTTTGTAAACTGCAGTCAGGTTCATGGAGGGATCTCTCTCGTTAAGTAGAATGGACGGCACTTAATCATTAGATGCTCGGGAGCATATCAAAACTACCATAGACAGGTTTCCCTCGAAGCCATACAGCATCTTATCTTGGAAATATATCACCATCATTGATGAGTTTCAATTGGGTAACTTTTCCCACACTGTGTGTGGCCTTTACCAGAAGAGCTGAAGTGGCCCAAGAAAATCGCCTGACATCAGATATCCAAGGATAAGTAGAAATGGGCAATAAATGTTTTGACAGTGTTGTGCAGTCTTGGAAAAATTGATATAGTCAACAAGAAAAATGTCCGAACACAAAATCTATTGTACTTACTTCAACACAGAATGATGCCATTTGGCCCAACATGTCTATGCCTGTTCCCAGAAGATAAATTCCATCAGTCCCATCACTCCTTTCCTTTATTTTTTTGTTGCTCCACAACTTCATTGACTATTAGAAATTGTCTTGAATACAGGTAGGCCGTAGGAACATCAAGATGGAATTGATAGGTGTACGAAAGATGGTGGATTGCAAGGAAAATAAATGGGGTTGTTCTAAGAGTTGATTTAGACACAAAATGCTGGATGATCTTCTTCCATATTGTAAGGAGATACTGTATTAGAGAAAAGCATGCCCATTGACTCTTTTCTCACTTACCTACACTAAGGGTTAATTTACAGTTATAAATTAATCTACTGATTCATCCATGGGATATGTGAAACAGCTAGACTGTCCAGCAATGTAGTTGCACAGCAAACTTGTAAATTCCACGCACAGAGCATCTGGGACCTGCAGTGAACACAGGTCCTCAGAACTGTGAAGTAGGTGTGACTTGTACTTATTAAAATCTGCATTATTTCACTTCTTCATGGGTTACTTTTCAGAGTGCATTAAAATTTTCCTTAGTTTATTTTGAGCTGGAAAAAGATTTTTAAAGAAATTGAATTTCTATGTAAAATTAGGGATTCTGAAAAAAAATTGCAGAGGAAAGTCTTGAATAAGCAAGTGCTAAAAAACCTTTGATATATTGTTTCAAATTCATTAAAATTTATTTAATCTATATTTATTTGAAATCTTTATGTCTGAACATACACTGTAAATTGTCCCTGTCAACATGTCTTGTTACAAGAAAGGCACACAAGGTCCAATATTTCAATAGGGGTTGAGGAGATTTGGTATGTTACCAGAGACTCTAGCAAATTTCTACAGATGTACCGTGGAGAGCATTTTCTCTCTGTCACCATCCAGCATGGAGGAGCTAACACACATGATCCAAAAAGCTGCAGCGGCTTGTAAACTAGCCAGGTCCATCATGGACATTAGTATTGAGGACATCTTCAACAGCAATGGGCAAAATGGAAGAATGCGCAAAAAAGTGGCAGGTGGAATAGAGCGTTGGGAAATGTATGATAATGCATTTTGGTAAAAGGAACAATAGTGGAACTGCCTTAAGAAGGCAGCATCCATTATTAAGGAACATCAACATCCAAGACAAGTCCTTTTGTCATCACTACCAACAGGGAGGAGGTACAGGAGCCTACAAAAGGTACACACTCCATTTCGTAGGAACAACTTCTTCTCCACCATTAGATTTTTGATCCGACAGTGAACCCATGGACACTACCTCACTTCTTGTTCACTTTTTGGACTACCTATGTCTTATATTCTTATTGTAATTTATAGTAACTGGTTGCATGTATTGCAAGGTACAGCTGCTGTAAGACAACTAATTTTATGACATATGCTCGTGATGCTAAATTTGATTCTGATTCTGTTGTAATTACACCCAGCTACCAGAGGAAGCACTGCACCACCACCTCTAGCAGAAAGGTGTCATTACAACATAGAGTTTGCATTTTCAGTTTTCATTATTAAAGAAGACATGTAAATTGGAATGAAAATATGAACCAAATGTACGAGGTTAAATCTGTGGCTGAATTACCTTTGTGCAGTCTGTACGGTTCTCCCTGATCACTTAAACTTATGTTTAAACAATAAAAAGTGTTGGATATATTTGTCAGATCAGGTGAAGAAACAATGTTAAAACTTCAAACCAATCTGATCAGGGGACATTGACTTGAAACATTAACTTTGCTAAGTATTTCCAGCACCTCCCAATTTTATTTAAGATTTCCAATGCCTGCAGTTTTATTTTTGCTTTTCATCTGAACAGTAACTTGATCAGAGTTCATCATGAATTTTTCAATTATATATAACTTCTATGATTCCCATTAAGAAAACCTTGCAAACTGCAAATCCGTTATTTTGCAGACTTTGCTTTGAACTTACACCTCACTCATTCACCATAGAATGGAATGGGTCGAAGGTGAAGAAAAGTTTAAATCAAGTTGAGTTTATTGTCATGTATGTTAGTATGGTAAAACACAGCTACAGTGGAAAACTTGCTTACAACAACATTGCCAGCATGTAAACTGTTCATTGCTATTGTCAAAGCAACTTACTGACATGATCTGTATATTTATTCATTGAGATATGGAAACTGTGGAATTAAATACAGTTACTCATTTTTGGGTGCCATGCTCAGAAAGTTCCGGAGTTTGGAGTAAATTTCTGGCACCGGTTTTGAGAGATACGTACTTTCCCCACGTGATCCCATCGGTTTAACTTCAGCTGCTCCAGTTTCCTCTCACAAGCCAAAGGTGTACTGGTTAGTAGGTTAATTGGTCATTGTAAATATTGGTCATTGTAAATTGTAAAGTTTAATTGTGATTAAACTAGTGTTAATTAGCTGGGTTTCTGGGTGATGTGGCCTGTTGGACCAGTAGGGCCTTTTCCGCACTGTATCTCTAAATAAAGAGCTAACATGGAGGTGGTGGGCTGAATGGCCTGCTTCCTTGTTGACTGTTTATGTGACTTCATACCTCTGGATGAATGGTCCATAATTGTGGACACTAGCCCAGTAAGGTAACTACTATACTATTGAAGCCCTATTTTCCCTCAAATGTGAAAATCCTCTTGTCAGACAGAGAATTCTAGAATTTAACTCCATCAATAGTGAATGAAAGTTCATAAAATAAGTAAATTGATAGAAGGATATCCTGTTGTGGACCACAGAAATTATGAATGGTGACAATGATTGAATTTGATAGTAATGCTATGAAGGGGAACAAAAAGTTATTTTCTTAGTTAAGATAAAGAAATTTTCAAAGGGACAACAAATAGGTTAAGATGATGAATGGGGCTGAGCTGAGCTAAGTGGAATGTGTTTAATGAAGCATTTTCAACAACACAAATCCAGCAAATCATTTGAGAAAGCAAATGCTCTGCATGAGTAGCCAAGCAACAACAGTCAACAGAAAACAAGATTATGCTAAAAAATTAACAAAGATACAAGTAAAACTTTCACCCAAGATTGGTTTAGACATCAAAGAAATGTGTAAAGAAGAAACAAGTGGTATAATAATAAATTCACTATTGATGGATATGTAATAGAATATATCAAATAAGATACATCTAATGAAAACCAACAGGTATTAATACATCCCATAAGTAGGCCAAATTTAAAAAGTAGATTTTTAGAAGTGTTTTGAAACGTTCTACAGTACTAGGCTGGCATGTCTCATTTAGTATTCCAGATTTTTGGTGCATGAGCAAAAAGCCGCATCACCAGTTCTTATATGATTGGCTCTAGGAATGCTAAGCAAACCAGTATTCTCAGATCTAAGATTATGATGGGGATGTAAGGGCATAGACACTCCAAAATCTACGGAGAAGATAGGTTATTCAGAGCCTTATATATAATTAAGAGTATTTTAAAATTGACCTGAAGAACACAGACAACCAGTATAATGATGCCATAGCTGGTAAAATGCACTCAGATTTTCTTTTTTTTGGGTTAATATTCTTGCTGCTGCACTTTGAATAGGCTGCAGCCGATTCATATCTTTCCTAGGCAATCCTGAAAACAGTGCTTTAGTCTAATCAGCTAAAAACAAAAGCCTGTATCAATTTTTCTGTATCTTGAAATGTTATAAGGAATCAAACTCTTGCAATGTTCCTTAAATGAAAGAATGTAGTCTTAATAATATGGTTAATATGTGATTTGAAATTGCCCTGTGATTAGACTGGGTTTCTGGACGGTGAGGCCTGTTCCACAAATGGGAGTATCAACATAAATAAAAAAAGGCATCAATAAAAATAATAAAGTGCACTGTGTAAATATATCAAAAGAGAGGTAGAACTGGTGAGGAAATAATTGATAATAAGGAAATTGTTGTCTTGCTAAATAAACAGCGCATCTATTTTCATAATTAAAGAAAGGGAAAACTTGAAAATAAGTCAAGAACAGAAACCTGAAAGACTCAGTAAGTTAAAAAGATGAGGAGAGAAAATGGATTAACAGTACATAAACCTCTGTCGCTGCAGTTGCTTCTCTGGGATATTAACAAGCTAAGAGTTTGGAATAATTGATCAGATTCTATCTTGAGTTCCGCATACATCTTGGATACTGGACCTCAGAAAGAAAATGCTGGTTCTGAAGGGAGAACTGTACAAATGACTGGAAGGATAAAGAGAAGCTAGGAGTTGATAAGCATAGGACATGTTTCAGAAGTTATGGGATGTGGGTAGCAGCAGTTAATACAAACAACAATCTGCCTTCAATCTGAGACAGGCATAACTGTATCAATGCATACCATTGTCTATGGATCTTTCAATGCACTGGAAAAGAAAGTCGTTTCGTTTATCAAATGTGTTCTGTTTATCAGAGGTTCTTTTGTCCATCATTGAGGACCCCAATCATCCAGGACGTGCTCTCTTCTAATTGCTACCATCAGAGAGGAGGTACAGGGCCATGAAGCCACACATTCGGTATTTTAGGAACAGCTTCTTCCTTTTTGCCATCAGATTTCTGGACGGACAATGAACCAATCCATGAACACCTCCTCACTACTTAAGTATGTGGGTTGAGGGGGAGGAGTGCAAGCTGTAAGGTGTCAGGAAAAACCTAGTAAGGGGTAAGATAAGTAGGTGGGGGTGTTGGTGATGAAGTGAGAAGCTGAAATGAGAAGGTGGAAGGAGTAAAGGGCTGAACTAGAAGGAATCTGGTAGAAGAGGAGAGTGGACCATAGGAGAAAGGAAAAACCAGGTGAGGAGAAGAGAATGGTCAAGAGGAGATTTTGATTCCGAATGGGGAATGGAAAACCAGAGAAGGGGAGAAATTACTGGAAGATGGAGAAATCAATGTTCATGTTATCAGGTTGGAAGCTATCCAGACAGAATATGAGGTGTTGCTGTTCAGTCTGAGGATGACCTCATTGTAGCGGTAGAGGAAGCCTTGGATTAACATATTGGAATGGGAATAGGGAATGGAATTAAAATGGTTGGTCACCTGAAAATCCTGTCTGTTGTGGTTGTCCCCACTGCCCCCCCCCTTACTCCTTCAGTTATCTTCACCTGCCTATCACCTCCCTCTAGTACCTCTCCTCTCCTATCAGATTCCTCCTTCTTCAGATCTCTACTTCTTCTATCTATCATCTCCTAGCTTTTCACTTTATCCCCTCTCCCTCACTCATATACCATCCCCCCTCACCTGACCTCACCTATCACCTTCCAGCTTGTAATCCTTCCCCTCCTCTCCACCTTTCTTATTCTGACTCTTTCCCCTTCCTTTCCTATCCTAATGAAGGATCTCAGCCCGTAACATCAGCGCTTTATTTCTCTCCATTAATGCTGCCTGACCTGCTGAGTTCTTCCAGCATTTTCTGTGTGTTACTCTGGATTTCTGCAGAATCTCTTGTGCTAATACTTCCAGGTTTTCTTGATTAAATAAATATGGCCTTTTATGTACTTTTCAGCACTCACTCCAATTCTGCCTTCATTGTTGACCTCTGCTTCCATTGAATGGCTATATGAAAATACACCTAATGATACCAAGATAAAGAACCTCAGGTAAGATTAGGCTGCTGCAAGCTATTGTTCGTCAAAGTCAAGAAGTCAAGGATGAGTTGATTGTCAAGCACATGTATGCACTGTTTCAATGAAAACAGAATTGCAGCAGCACCAAAGGCACATTGTATCATATAAGCAGCATGCTCAAGTAAAACAAAGTTCAACACATTTTTGCAAGAAAGAACTCAATTAGAGCCAAAAAAAGTTCATTATGGTGCAAAGTGATCAAAGTGGGCATAGTGATGTTAAACTGGGTTTTGCCAATTGGTTCAAGAATCAAACAGTTGAAGGGGAATAGTTGTTCCTGAACCTGGTGGTGTGGGAATTCAGGCTTCTGTACCTCCAGTCCAGGGATAGCTGTGAGAAGATGGCATGCCAGATGGTGGGGATATTTGATGATGGATGTTGGCTTGCTGAGGCAGTGCCTGCATTGATACTACCAGAGGTGGAGAGGGATGCGTCAGGGATGCATATGGTAGACTCCTCTACTGTAGGAGAGTACAGTACCTTCTTACCTTCTTACACATTTGACATACCATTGTAGACCATAATGATGACTTATTCCCTCTCTAGCTCACCCCAAATTCCTGGGAAAGCTAAAACAAAATAATAGAAACATGCTGAAAAAAATTGGAAATTCCCCACTGACCTATCAGGACAATTGAAATTAGTTTCAAGACCCTAAGAGATATTTCAGAGATATACCAAACTATATTACTACCAGCTTATACAGATTTAACTATAAATATCATAATCTATGTAAAATCAAATCCTTCACAATGCATGCATCCAACAGCAATAATGGGACTTAATAACATGAGCAACTGCATATTGTTCTTGAACTGATTAACCCTTTTCATGTTTTCTTCATTACAAAACCATAATTGTTGTCAGAAGCCAGCCTTTGATCGTAACCTTTACAAAGGTCAGGTTTACATATTTACATCGTTAATTTCTTTGTCTAATACAATAGTGGCATTGGGCATACCAAGTATATGGTTTTCTGTCCTTGATTTTAAAGAAGAAATACATTCGTATGAAGCCACCCACTTTCTTAAGTGTGTGCCAGGGATTACTATTTTAGCCTTGTTACTACTCCTGAACAGGATGGTGGCCACAAGTACACATGAGTTTTCACTAGCACCAAAGTGATAATCAAACAACCAGTTCTTTTAGTAATAGTGAGTGAAGGAAAAAGATTGGAGGCACAAAGGATTGCAGATGCTGGATACTGGAGGAATGCACAAGATCACAAGAGAATCTCTGCAGACCAGGCAGCATCAATGGAGAAGACGGACAGTTCATGTTTTGGGTCAAGAACTTTAATCTGGACAGGGATAGTGTTCAACTTAATGGTCTCAACCTGAATTGTCGACTGTCCATTTCTCTCCATGGATGCCACCTGACTTGCTGAATTCTTCCAGCAGTTTGTATGTTGCTGAATGAGAAATATTGGGCAGTGCACCAGGGGTAACACCCCCGCTCCTTTTCAGCTCCATGAGATAATCTACATCCAAGTGAAAGAGCAAACTAGGTATTGATTGAAGATCTTGTCAAAAACAGGAATTAGAACAGCATGTCACAGTTCTGCACTGAAGCATTAACCTCAACTTTTATGTTCAAGTCCAAAGGAAATGAATCTTGAATCCCTCTGATTCAAGGTCATTGTCAATTGATTCACAGCGCAAAGTCAAAGTCAAGTTTGTTGTCATCTACACTAATATATGTCTGCAGAGGTGCAATGGAAAACTTATTCACAGCAGCTTCACAGGCACAGAGTATCAGAAAAGCAGTATTCAGAGGAGAAACAAATTTTGCACAGTTTTTCCAAGAAAGAGCACAAATAGAACCAGAAAGTGCATTTTAGGGCAAAGTCATCATGCTGTTGCTATATTGTGGTGGTTAGGCTTGTGAAGATTGGTTCATGAATAGGTATTTATTGGGGTGAGGCTATATTACCCTAGAACCATAGAACATTACAGCACAGTACAGGCCTTTCAGCCCTCCATGTTGTGCCGACCCATATAATCCTTTAAAAAAAGTACTAAACCCACACTACCCCATAACCCCCTATTTTTCTTTCATCCATGTGCCTGTCCAAGAGGCTCTTAAATACCCCTGATGTTTTAGCCTCCACCACCATCCCTGGCAATTCATTCCAGGCATTCACAACCCCCTGTGTAAAAAACTTACCACTGATGTCTCCCCTAAATTTCCCTCCCTTAATTTTGTATATATGCCCTCTGGTGTTTGCTGTTGGTGCTCTGGGAAACAGGTACTGACTATTCACCCTATCTATGCCTCTTATAATCTTGTAGAGCTCTATCAAGTCCCCTCTCATTCTTCTATGTTCCAAAGAGAAAAGTCCCAGCTCTGCTAACCTTGCTTCATATGACTTGTTCTCCAATCCAGGCAACATCCTGGTAAATCTCCTCTGCACCCTCTCCATAGCTTCCACATCCTTCCTATAATGAGGTGACCAGAATTGAACACAATACTCTAAGTGCGCTCTCACCAGAGATTTGTAGAGTTGGAGCATGACTTCTCTACTCTTGAACTCAGTCCCCCTGTTAATGAAGCCTAGCATCCCATAGGCCTTCTTAACTACCCTATCAATCTGCGCAGCAACCTTGAGGGATGTATGGATTTGAGCCCCAAGGTCCCTTTGTTCATCCATATTCTTAAGTAACTGACCATTAATCCTGTACTCAGTCTTCTGGTTTGTCCTTCTAAAATGCATCACCTCACACTTTTCTGCTCAACTCTGCAGTCTATATCCTCTTATAACCTTCAACCACCTACAGCTCCATTCAGAGCTCCTCCAATCTTCATGTCATCTGTAAACTTACTCACCCATCCTTCCGCTTCTACATCCAGGTCATTTATAAAAATCACAAATAGCAGGGGTCCCAGGGCAGATCCCTGCAGCACTCCACTAGTCACCGACCTCCAGGCAGAATACTTTCCTTCCACAGCTACCCTCTGATTTCTTCCTTAAGCCAATTTTTTTATCCAAACAGCCAAGGTTCCACTTAACCCATGCCTCATGACTTTCTGGATGAGTCTCTTGTGAGGGATCTTGTCAAATGCTTTGCTAAAGTCCATGTAGACCACATCCACTGCCCTACCCTCATCAATTTCTTTTGTTACCTCTTCAAAAAACTCAATCATGCCCGTGAGGCACAACCTTCCCTTCACAAAGTCATGTTGACTATCCATGAGTAGACTGTAAGTCTCCAAATGCTTGTAGATCCGATCCTTAAGAATCCTTTCCAGTAGTTTGCAGACCACTGACGTAAGACTCACCGGTCTATAGTTCCCAGGTTTCTCCCTATTACCTTTTTTAAACAAGGGAACTACATTTGCCATTCTCCAGTCCTTCAGCACTTCCCCTGTAGCTAAAGAGGATTCAAAGTGTGGTGATTCTGTGTTGAAATAATGTTATCCATCTGCCACTGTGAAAAATCATATGTCACTGGTTTGTGAAAAACTTAATGGGCAGAATGGACTGTAAATAGCCATTATTATTAAGATGAGTAAAAATACTATGTGAAAAGCCGAATGGAATTGTATGTCCACCAAATAACTTCCTGTTGTTACAAATGCCACATACAACCTAGTCTAGAAATCTGAGAAAGAGGGAGACAGATAATGACCATAGAACATAGAACAGTTCAGCACATTATGGGTCCTTTGGCTCAGGATGTTTTGTTGTCCTATATACACCCCTCCATGATCAATCTAACCCTTCCCTCCTTTACAGCCCCTAAGTCATCCATGTGCCTATCTAAGAGTCTTTTACATGCCCCTATTGTATTAGCCTCTATCATCACCTATGACATTGTGTTTTGTGCACCCACAACTGTGTTAAAAACCTACTTCTGACATCTCCTCTAAGCTTTCTTCTACTCACCTCAAATGGATGTCCTTTGATATTGGCCACTGCCACCCTGGGTAAAAGATGCTGGCTGTCCACTCCATCAATGTCTCTCATAATCTTTTACACCTCTATCAAGTTAACTCTCATCCTCCTTCAATCCAAAGCTCGAGGTCACTCAACCTTTCCTCATAAAACGTGTTTTCTAATCCAGGAAGGTTCCTATTAAATCTCCTCTGTACGCTCTGCTCCACATCCTTCCTATAATGAGGTGACAGAACTGGACTCTGTAGTCCAAGGGTGGTCTAGCCAGGGTTTTACAGAAATAATGCTGGAAATTCTCATCTGGTCAGATGCATCTTGGAGATAGAACTCAAGTTAATGACCTTTCATCATTCTGTTTCACCTCCAATAGAAGCTGCCCGACTACTGATTGTTTCCAACATCTTCTGATTTTAGTAGGCTGTCACCTTGCCAACTTCTTTAATATCAATGTTTTCTGACAAGCTTTTATTGTTGATGCATATCCTTGCTTCATGTACAAAACCAGATCTTTTATTTTTATTGAACGCACTATACAGATTATTTTGCATTAATTCATCCTGGTAACTACAGTTTAAAATGCAACTTCTAACTTTTGTAATGTATTGAAAACAGCTGAGTTAAAATGTGTGAACAAACACAGAGGAGAGACAAAATGCCTAAGTCGTCATCTCATCTTTAACAAAGATGTTGGCCTGGTCAGATTCCGTTTGTTGCAGACAATCTTCAAAGAAGTTGCATCCACATCAAAGAGAATTCTAAATGCCAGACATTTTAGTCTTCATCACCTTCCATTCTTTGTACCATTGCGCCTATATCTTAGCATGAATTTGACAAGAAGCTGGAAAAACAATGCATACTAATGTTAAACCAATTTATATATGTAAATTGTTAATTATGCTTCTGATACCCTGCTGATGTTTTTACTTCTGTATCATCATTTGAATTCTAAGTAATTGGTATAACTGAGAGACTAAAATTGTGATATTTCCTACATATAGAAGGAAGTGCTAAATTTTCATCAGTCAGCAATCTATCATAATCTGCTTTGTTGTTAAATTGGAGTGATGCTAATCAAAGCCATTTAAATTATAGCAAACTCCATTTGCTAAGCACATAATCTATTTCTCTCTCTCTCTCTCTAGCAGAAGTCTGAGCCTGGATCAGACCACTTAGCTTTGGTTTTCTAATTCAAATTTGGCATGTATCATCACTGCCTCAGTTCATCAGCTGCTGAAACTCTGATGCATGCCTACATTACTTCTAGAATTCAAAATTCCAGTTCTATTTTGTAGATTTATAAATCCTACTGCTCTACTGGCCACCATTTAATTGTCCATCTTGTGAAACACGTTTTTCTAAATCCTTGCTATCTGCAACCCAGTTTGCACAATGCATTCATAACCCACCAATTGACACTGGTTTCCAATGGCTCCAGATCCAACAATTACATTTAAATTTCTACTTTTCTAATCCCTCAATTGACCCCTCCTCTCCAAATCTCTTCCAATTCTGGTTCTGGATCATTCCTGAATTCTCCAGTAAATGGCCTCTTGTACCTAAAAAAGCGGCCACGGAATGTATGGTCTTCTGCGGCTGTAGCCCATCCATTTCAAGATTCGATGTATTATGTGTTCATGTTCAGCAATGCCCTTCTATACATCACTCTTATGACCTGTGGTTATCTGAGGTAAGCTTGAAGCGGTTTGACCTTTTTCCTCCAACTTCCTTCATTAATAAGGTCTTTTTGTTCGCAGAATATTTTTTTTGTTTCTTACACCTTCCTCTGTAAACTCCAGAGACTGTTGTGCGTGAAAATTCCAGGAGATTTTCAGTTTCTGAGATATTCAAATACCCCTTCTGAATGACAACTGAACCTCTTGACCATGTTGGCATGCTTTTATGCATTGAGTTGCTGCAATATGATTGGTGGATTGCTGTAATCAATAAAGTGGCCATTGAGTGTTTATATCCGCAATAGGTGGACTTGTTTTCAGCTGTGAAGATCTAACTCCGCAATTCCCTTTCCAAATTTCTTCACCATTATCTACCTCATCTTCACCCCTCCATAAAAAAGTGCTACCTAATATTCCATACCATTTAGCTCATCATGTATGGCTCTCTAACAAATTTAGGTTTATATGTTAAAGGCATCAGGCCCTGGTAGGGCACTGAAAGCCAGTGTTTAAGAATATCTTTCATCTTTAACTGCTGCTGTTGGAGGCTCCCATTGCCACAATGGGTTTCTAGCATACGCATTCTCATTGGCTCTGCACTCGGCCCTGGATCACCTGGAGAACAGGAATAATACTGTCAGGCTGCTGTTTCTTGATTAAAGGTCAGTGTTCAACACCATCATACCCTCAGTACTAATCAACAAGCTCCAAAATCTGGGCCGATGTACCTCCCTCTGCAACAGGATCTTTGTCTTCCTCACCAGGAGGCCACTGTCGGTATGGATTGGCCATAATATCTCCTCCTCATTGACAACACCGGTGCACCTCAAGGTGTGTGCTTCGCCCATTGTTCTACTCTCTCTGCACCCACTACTGTGTGGCTAGGCAGAGCTGAAACACCATTCATAAATTTGTAAATGACATAGTTATTGTTAGCAGAATTTCAAATGGTGAGAAGAAGGCATACAAGAGTGATATTGATCGGCTGGTTTAGCGGTGTGGAAACAATAACCTTTTACTCAGTGTCAGTGAGACCAACAAATTGATTGTGGGTTTCAGGAAGTGGACATCAAGGGAATGTACTCCAGTCCTCATTGAGAGATCAGCAGTGGAAAGAGTGAGCATTTTCAAGTTCCAGTGTCCATATTTCTGAAGATCTACCCTGGGCGCAGTATATTGATGCAATTACTAAGAAGGTACCTCATTAGGAGTTTGAAGAGACCTGTGGTACTTCATCAAAAATTCTGGCAAATTTCTACAAATGTACCATGGCAAACTGGTTGCATCACCATCTAGTATGAACAGGATTGGAAAAAGCTCTAGAAAGTTGCAAACACAGCCAACTGCATCATGGCCACTAGCCTCCCCAGCATGGAGGACACCTTCAAAATACGATGCCTCAAAAAGGTGGCATCTGGTACTAAGGACCAGCATCACACAGGATATACCCTCTTCTCCTTGCTACCACTTGGTACAGGAGCCTGAAGACACACACTCAACTTTTAAGGAACAGCTTCTTCACCATGGCCAGCAGATATCTAAATGTACAATGAACCCGTATGCACTACCTCATTTTTAAAAAAAATCTCTTTTTGCACCACTTATTAAATTACTTACTGTATCTATATATAATATATATTTCTTTCTTTCTAAATCTTTTTATTAATATTAGTAATACAGACAGAATACAAATGATATATTGATAAAGAAATTACCAACATATAAATTCCATTACATATGAAAAAAAACATACATAATAGTTACAATATAAATGAGTTTACCAAGACATAAGCCATAAAATATATATATGAACATAGTAAGTCTAAATATTTCATAATATATGATATAAAGAAAACAGAAAAAAGAAAGAAAAAAAAAGCAAAACTAGCTAATCTAATCTAATAACTAATAACTAATATAGAAGAAAAAAGAAGCAAAAAAAAAAGAGAGAAAAAAAGTGGGCTGTTTATAATATCTCACAAAAATAAGTATTCATCAATGCCGTCACTTCCGGTCCTCTCAACATACACAAGCTAAAAGCTGGGAAATCAAATGTACTTGGAACAGGGTCATATTACATCTTATGAAAATGTTGAATAAATGGTCTCCATAACTTTTCAAATTTAATAGAAGTCTCAAAAGTACCACTTCTAATTTTTTCTAAATTTAAACATAACATAGTTTAAGAGAACCAATTAAATACAGTGGGAGGATTAATTTCTTTCCAATTCAACAATATAGATCTTCTAGCCATCAGAGTTAGAAATGCAATCATTCGACGGGCAGAAGAAGATAAATGCAGTGAGTCTAAGATTGGTAAAACAAAAATTGCGGTAATAGGATGAGGTTGTAAATCGATATTCAAAACCGCAGAAATAATATCAAAAATATCTTTCCAATATTTCTCCAAAAATGAACAAGACCAAAACATGTGAGTTAAAGACGCAATTTCAGAATGACATCTATCACAAATAGGACTAATATGAGAGTAAAAATGAGCTAATTTATCCTTGGACATATGGGCCCTATGTACGACCTTAAATTGTATTAATGAATGTTTGGCACATAACGATGATGTATTAACTAATTGAAGAATTCTATCCCAATTCTCACTAGAAATACTCTCTCTTTCCCAATCCTTTTTAGTCTTATAAAGGGGCTCTGAACGTATCTTCATAATTATATTATAAAGTTTTGAAATAAGCCCTTTTTGAAAAGGGTCTAATTCAAATAAACTCTCCAAAATATCTGAAGGCACAAAATTTATAATATATTATATATATATATATTTCTTATTGTAATTTATATTTTAAAATTAGGTATTGCAAGATACTGCTGCCACAAAACAGCATATTTCACGGTGTATGCCAATGATATTAAACCTGTTTTGATTCTGTTAAGATGCAAGTGATCACATTCAAGGACACTTAGCTGTGGAAGACACTTGATCACTTCTCTTCATCACAATGGGGAGCGATTTCTCTGCACACATTATTTATTAGATGGTGTTGTTTTATGATCATTTAGAAGAAAGATTTATATTGATATCTGGGCAGCAGCTACGGAAATTCTGCTGTGCTTGTTTCTTATTCCTTTAATCCCAAATTTACAATTCAATGAATGCTATGAAAATCTGTATTACTAATGAAGATGATAATACATTGTTAATGACATTCTTTATGTACTAACTGCAATGAATTTTATGTGTGTGTCTCAAAAAAGTGCTATCGAGAGATTTGTGAAGCATCTGCAATGGTTTTGACTAAGCTGATGGATGCTGGGGAGATCTCAGTGGAACGGAAACAAGTTAACATGGTGTTTTTTTTAAGAGGGTTGACGAACACTTCATGCGTGTTCATTGCATTTCTGTTTTGTGGAAAGCACTTGAATTTATTCTATATTTTGAACAAGAGTGCAACTTTTTAAGTTTCTTATCAAGGTCTGTATATGTCACCATATACTACCCTGAGACTGACTTCCTTGCAAGCATTCAAAATGGCAATAGTGATAGGATACTTGATAGTTGGGGGGTGGGAGTGTGGAGAGGAGATGCTGTGGCCAAGACAGAGAAGCACAGATGTGGTGTTGCCTCCAGGTAATATGATCTGGGATGTCTCAGAATGGCTGCATAAGATTCTCAAGGGGGAGGGAGAGGAGCCTGAGATCATGGTACACATAAGTGAAAAGGAGGGAAGAGGTCCTGTATTGTGATTATAGGGAGTTTGTGAAGAGGCTAAGGAGCAGGGCCTCCAAAGTAGTAATCTCTGAATTACTTCCAGAACCACAACAGCCACAGGGCAGGAATAGGATGATAGTGTAGATGAATGAGAGGCTGAGGAAGTGTTGCAGGAGGCAGGGTTTCAGATTTCTAAATCAATGGGAACTCTTCTGGGGAAGCTATGGCCTGTACAAAAAGGATGGGTTACACTGGAACCTGAGAGGATCCAATATACTTGCAGGAAGGTTTTCTAGAACTGCTAGGGAGGTTTAAACTAGTTCAGCAGCGGATGGAAGTGGATAGATCGGACTGAGTATGGAGCAGTTGGTATACAAGTTGATGCATTGTGTAGTGAGATTGTGAGGAATGACAGGCAGAATATAGTGCAAAGTTTCAGTCATTCGGATGTGTTGGTGTAGGGGGCCAGATCAAAAAGGGTGATGAATACCAGACTTATAATTGAATGCAGGTGTTATATTTCAATGTACACAGTGTATGGAATAAGGTAGATGACCTTGTATTGCAGTTAGAGATTGGCAGGTATGACATTGGGTGCATCACTGAGTTGTGATTGAAAGACGATCATTGTTGGGAGTATCCAACTATGGATAGAAGCTGCAAGGATAAATCTTAAATTGAAAGGACAGGCAGGTAGGCAGAGGGGATGGGGTACCTGCTGGTAAAGTGAAATAAATCCTTACAAAGGGGTGACATAGAATCAGAAGATGTAGAGTCAGTGTGAGTAGAATTAAGAAAAAGCAAGGATAAAGACACTGATGGAAGTTATATACAGCAGTAACCAGCATGTGGGATATAAATTACAACAGAAGATAGAAAAGGCATGTAAAAGGGGCAATGTTACAATAGGCATAGGGAATTTCAATATGCAGGTATATCGGGAAGATTAGTTGAATCCCAAGAGAGGGAATTTGTAGAATGCTGAGGGATGGCATTTTAGAGCAGTTTGTGCTTGAGCCCACTATGAAAAGGAAATTTTGGATGTCGTGTAATGAAACCCATCTGATTCAGGAGCTGAAAGTAAAGGAACATTAAAAAGTTAGTGATCACAATATGATAAAATTCACCCTGCAGTTTGAGAGGGAGAAGATAAAATCAGATGTATCAGTATTACTGTGGAGTAAAGGGAATTACAGAAGTATGAGAGAAGATCTGGCTAAAGCTGATTGGAAGAAGGCATGATCAGAGATGATTGGAGAACAGCAATGGCTGGATTTTCTGGGGCAATTCAGAAAGTGCAGGAAGATTCATGCCAAAGATGAAGAAGTATTCTGAAAGGAGGATGAGGTAACAGTGGCTGACAAGGGAAGTAAAAGACAGTATAAAAGCAAAAGAGAAAGTATATAATATAGCAAAACATTAGCAAGTTAGAGAAGTCAACTAAAAAAGCCTCAGCTTTTTAAGGAGAGTAAAGAACAAATATGAAGATAAGCTAGCCAATAGTATAAAAAAGATTTTTCAGAATACTCAGAGTAAAAGAGAGCTGGAAGGACTGGAAAGTTGCAAATATCACCCAACTCTTTAAGAATTGGCGGAAGCAGAAAAGAAAGGAAATTATAGGCCAGTTAGGCTGACTTAAATGCTTGGGAAGATGTTGGAATCCATTATTAAGAATTGAGTTTTTGGGGTGCTTTGAGTCACATGAAAATGAGCCAGAGTCAGTATGGTTTCCTCAAGGGAAATCCTTGCCTGACAAATCTGTTGTATTTCTTTGACAAAATAACAGGCAGGATAAACAAAGGAGAATCAGTGGAGCCTGTTTACTTGGTCTTATGAAGGCCATTAACAAGGTGCCGCACATGAGGCTGTTTAACAAGATAAGAACCCATGGTATTACAGGAAAGATACTAGCCTGGATAGAAATTTGGCTGACTGGCAGGAGGCAAAGAGTGGGAGTAAAGAGAGCCTACTTTTGTTGGCTGATCATGACTAGTGGTGTTCTGCATAGGTCGGTATTGGGACAGCTTCTTTTCATGTTATATGCCAACAATTTGGAATTGATGGCTTTGTGACCAAGTTTTCAGATAAATACACTGATAGGTGGAGGGGCAGGTAGTGTTGAGGGTGCGGGGAGTCTGCAGAAGGACTTGGACAGATTGGGAGAATGGGCAAAGAAGTGGCAGATGGAATACAATGTGGGGGAAGTGTATGTTTATATACTTTGGTTGAAATAATAAAGGCATAGACTATTTTTTAAATGGAGAGAAAATCGAAAAGATCAAAAGTGCAGAGGGACTTGGGAGTCCTTGTGCAAGATTCCCTGCAGGTTAACTTGCAGGGTTAAATCATTAGTAAGGAAGGCAAGTAGCATTCCTTTTCAGAGAACTAGCATGTAAAAGGAAGGATGTGATGCTGAGGCTTTATTAGGCATTGTTCAAACAGTGCTTGGAGTATTGTGAGCAGTTTTGGGTCCTTACTGAAGAAAAGACATATTGGCATAGGAGAAATTCTACAGGAGGTTCACGAGAATGATTCCAGGAATGAAACGGTTAATGTATGATGAGCTCTGGACCTGTACTTGTTGGAGTTTACAAGAATGAGTGGGAGACTTATGGTAACATACCAAATATTGAAAGGCCAAAATAGAGTGGATTTGGCAAAGATGTTTCCTATGGTGGGTGAGCCCAGAAGCAGAGGGTACAGCCTCAGAACAGAGAGACTTTAGAACAGAGATGAGGAGGAATTTATTTAGCCAGGGGGTAGTGAATCGGTGGAATTTATTGCCACAGAAGGCTGTGGAGGTCAACTCATTGAGTATATTTAAAGCAGAGGTTGATAGGAGCTTGATTAGTCAGGGCATCAAAGGTTATGGGGAGACAGCAGGAGAACAGGGTCGAGAGGGTTAATAAATCAGCCATGATGGAATGGCGGAGCAGACTCATTGATGAATTCTGTTCCTATGTCTTGCAAAACAATAGAATCAATGAAAAACAACAAACAACGCCTGATAAGCAAGCAATATGCAAAATGAAAATCTGCACAGATATAATAATAATACATAAGAAAATAAATAAACCTGAGAACATGAGTTGTAGATTCCATAGGTTGTGGAATCAGTTCAGATTTGAAGTGAGTGAAGTTATCCACTCTGCTTCAGTAGCCTGATGGTTGAACTGTTCCTGAACCTGGCGGTGTGGGACCTAAGACTCCTGCACCTCCTTCCTGCTGCCAGCAGTGAGAAGAGAGCATGATCCGGATGCTCCTTGATGATGGATGCTGCTTTCTTTCGGCAGGTTTACATATGCGTATCTGCATTTTTAAAGAAAAAATTGGATTTATCTTTCTTTTTGATATCTTCAGTAAGGGCAACACTTATTGCCCATTCCTTCAAATGGAATTTTAGATTGCTTTGGGGTTCAATTCAGAATCAAACATGCTGAGTAGAAGACGGTACTGCTGGACTCATGGCTTTGTAAAAGAGCTGAAGAAAGTGCTAAAAAAGCAACTGACAAAGTTCCTCATGAAAGGCAACTAGTTAAGCTCACATTTATGGAGATTCAGAGTGAGATTTGGCAGAGGAAAAGAAATTGGCTTAAGGGTAGAAAATAGAAGGGACTTGTTAGAAGTTATGCCAGGGTAGGAGGAGGTGAAGCATGAACAGCAGTCATTAAAATGAAGCAGCTTACAAATCAGATTTAAAGGGAAAGATGAAATCCATTTTGAAATACAACCTGAAACTGTCTTTATTTTCAATCCAGTCTTTATTCACTTGTAATAATTTTGCTTAATGCCAATATAAATTTATTTGCTCTTATAAGATGTCCCATGTGTTTTCCCACATCACAGCATGATAAGCATATTTATTTATATATTTACACACAGTCCATTAACAGTGATTACATTACGAAACGAGTAACTCAGAGGCCCACACTAAACATCAGAAGATAAGCTCAATTCCCACCACAGAAGACAGGGGATTTAAATTCCACTAATTAAATAATTCTGAAATTTAATTGAAGAAAGCTGTTACAACTAATGGCAAGCATGAAACCACTAGAATGTCATATGAACTGATTTGGTTCACCTATCCCTTTTAGAACATTACTTGGTCCAGCTTCGAAGTGATTCCTGACCAAGCGACTTCTAAGTGATTCTAAGTGACTTTCTTTTCTCTCTGCTCATTTCCAGAACTCAGACATGCCCTGTTTCTGCAAAGAATCGGGTTTCTCTATCTCCAACATTAATGCTGCCCTCACCCGCATCTCCTCCATTTCAGGAACATTGCACCCACCCCATCTTCCTGTCGCCTTAGCAGTGATAGAGTTCCAGAATAAAGGAGGGGGTAGGAGAAAGGGAGGAGCACAGACTGGCAGGTAATGGGGGAATCCATGTGAGAGCAGAGCTGAGGTGGGGGGAATGGAATGATGTAAGAAGCTGGGAGGTGATAGGTGGAAAAGGCAGAGGGCTGAAGTTGAAGGAATCTGATTGGAGAGGAAAGTACACCATGAAATGAAGGAAAGGAGGTGTGGACCAAAGGGAGTAAGTTATAGGTGTTGTCATGAATGAGGGTGAGGGAGTAGACAGAGATGGGGTAAAATGGCCAGTGGGATACGGGAAACCCTGCCCTTAAATTCTCTTTGCCCATCTCCAGCACTCCACTCCTCTTCCTTGATCTCTCTATTTCAATGTCTGATGGCAGATTATCTACCAGTATCTTTTACAAGCTGACTGACTTCCACAGTTACATTGAATATAGCTCTTCCCACTCTGTTGTTTGCAAGGATACTATTCCCTTCTCTCAATCCCATCATCTCTGCTGTATATGTTCTCATGATGAGGCTTTCCATTCCAGGACATCCAAGATATCCTCAGAAAAGAAGGTTTTCTCTCCTCTGCTATCAAAACAGCCTTTATCCACATCTTCTCTATTTTCCATGTATCTTTCTTTATCTCATCTCCACTCCCAACATATAACCACATAACATATAACAATTACAGCACGGAAACAGGCCATCTTGGCCATTCTAGTCCATGTCAAATGCTTACTCTCACCTAGTCCCACCTACCTGCACTCATCCCATAACCCTCCATTCCTTTCCTGTCCATATACCTATCCATTTTTTAAAAATGACAATATCAAACCTGCCTCTACCACTTCTACTGGAAGCTCGTTCCACACAGCTACCACTCTCTGAGTAAAGAAGTTCCCCCTCGTGTTACCCCTAAACTCTTGGCCCCTAACTCTCAACTTATATCCTCTTGTTTGAATCTCCCCTACTCTCAATGGAAAAAGCCTACCCATGTCAACTCTATCTATCCCCTTCATAATTTTTAATACCTCTATCATGTCCCCCCTCAACCTTCTATGCTCCAAAGAATAAAGACCTAACTTGTTCAACCTTTCTCTGTAACTTAATTGCTGAAACCCAGGTAACATTCTAGTAAATCTCCTTCGTACTCTTTCTATTTTGTTGACATCTTTCCTATAATTTGCTGACCAGAACTGTGCACAATACTCCAAATTTTGGCCTTACCAATGCCTTGTACAATTTTAACATTACATCCCAACTCCTATACTCAGTGCTCTGATTTATAAAGGCCAGCATACCAAAAGCTTTCTTCAACACCCTATCCATATGAGATTCCACCTTCAGGGAACTATGCTCCATTATTCCTAGATCACTCTGTTCTACTGCATTCCTCAATGCCCTACCATTTACCATGTATGTCCTATTTTGATTATTCCTACCAAAATGTAGCACCTCACACTTATCAGCATTAAACTCCATCTGCCATCTTTCAGCCCACTCTTCTAACTGGCCTAAATCTTTCTGCAAGCTTTGAAAACCTACTTCATTATCCACAACTCCACCTATCTTAGTATCATCTGCATACTTACTAATCCAATTTACCACCCCATCATCCAGATCATTAATGTATATGACAAACAACATTGGACCCAGTGCAGATCCCTGAGGCACACTACTAGTCACTGGCCTCCAACCTAACAAACAGTTATCCACCACTACTCTCTGGCATCTCCCATCCAGCCACTGTTGAATCCATTTTACTACTTCAATATTAATACCTAACAATTGTAACTTCCTAACTAACCTTCCATGTGGAAACTTGTCAACAGCTGAAGTCCATATAGACAGCATCCACTGCTTTACCCTCGTCAACTTTCCTAGTAACCGCTTCAAAAAATTCAATAAGATTTGTCAAACATGACCTTCCACGCATAAATCCATGTTGACTATTCCTAATCAGACTCTGTCTACTTATATATACCATCTCTAAGAATACTTTCCATTAATTTACCCACCACTGACATCAAACTTACAGGCCGATATTTGCTAGGTTTACTCTTAGAACCCTTTTTAAACAATGGAATCATATGAGCAATATGCCAATCCTCTAGCACAATCCCCGTTTCTAATGACATTTGAAATATTTCTGTCAGAGCCCCTGCTATTTCTACACTAACTTCCCTCAGGGTCCAAGGGAATATTTTGTCAGGACCTGGAGACTTATCCACTTTTATATTCTTTAAAAGCGCCAGTACTTCTTCTTTAATCATCATAGATTCTGTAACTGCCCTACTTGTTTCCCTTACCTTACACAATTCAATATCCTTCACCTTAGTGAATATCGAAGAAAAGAAATTGTTCAAAATCTCCCCCATCTCTTTTGGCTCCACACATAGCTGTCCATTCTGATTCTCTAAGGGACCAATTTTATCCCTCGTTTTGCTATTAATATAACTGTAGAAACCCTTTGGATTTATTTTCACCTTACTTGCCAAAGCAACCTCATATCTTCTTTTTGCTTTTCTAATTTCTTTCTTAAGATTCTTTTTACATTCTTTATATTCCTCGAGCACCTCATTTACTCCATGCTGCCTATATTTATTGTAGATCTCTCTCTTTTTCCGAACCAAGTTTCCAATATCCCTTGAAAACCATGGCTCTCTCAAACTTTTAACCTTTCCTTTCAACCTAACAGGAACATAAAGATTCTGTACCCTCAAAATTTCACCTTTAAATGACCTCCATTTCTCTATTATATCCTTCCCATAAAACAAATTGTCCCAATCCACTCCTTCTAAATCCTTTCACATCTCCTAAAACTTAGCTTTTCTCCAATCAAAAATCTCAGCCCTGGGTCCAGACCTATCCTTCTCCATAATTATATTAAAACTAATGGCATTGTGATCACTGGACCTGAAGTGCTCCCCAACACATAAATCCGTCACCTGACCTATCTCTTTCCCTAACAGAGGATCCAACACTGTCCCTTCTTTAGCTGGTACCTCTATGTATAGCTGCAAAAAACTATCCTGCACACATTTTACAAACTCCAAACCATCCAGCCCTTTTACAGAATGGGCTTCCCAGTCTATGTGTGGAAAATTGATATCTCCCACAATGACAACCTGTGCTTACTACAAATATCTGCTATCTCCTTACAAATTTGCTCCTTCAATTCTCGTTCCCCGTTAGGTTGTCTATAATACACCCTTATAAGTGTTACTACACTTCCACTCAATGCCACACAAATAGTCTCCCTAGATGAGCCCTCTAATCTATCCTGCCAAAGCACTGAGGTAACATTTGCTCTGACAAACAATGCAACACCTCCTCCTCTTGCCCCTCCAATTCTATCACACATGAAGCAATGAAATCCAGGAATAATTAGTTGCCAATCACACCCCTCCTGCAACCATGTTTCACTAATAGCTACAACATCATATTTCCAGGTATCAATCCATGCTCTAAGCTCATCCACCTTTCTTACAATGCTCCTAGCATTAAAATAAATGCATTTAAAAAATTCTCCATCTCTTCCTCTCTGTTTATCCCTAATGGCTTTAATCCCTCAAAATATCTTCATTTTCTTCCTTCTCCCCTACATCTTCGGTCTGAGCACTCCCCTTCTCTATCACCTGCCTATCCTCCCTCACATGCTGTCTACTAGCTTTCTTTATTTGTGAACTAACCTCCTCTCTCCTAGTCTCTTCAATTTGATTCCCATCTCCCAATCATTCTCATTCATAGTCTCCCCAGTAGCCTTAGCAAATCTCCCCACCAGGATATTGGTCCCCCTAGGATTCAAGTGCAACCCATTCTTTTTGAACAGGTCACACCTGCCCCAAAAGAGGTCCCAATGATCCAGAAACTTGAATCCCTGCCCCTTGCTCCAATTCCTCAGCTACGCATTTATCCTCCACCTCATTCCATTCTTACTCTCACTGTCTCGTGGCACAGGCAGTAATCCCGAGATTACTACCTTTGCAGTCCTTCTTCTCAACTCCCTATATTCTCCTTTCAGGACCTCTTCCCTTTTCTTACCTATGTCATTGGTACTTATATGTACCATAACCTCTGGCTCCTCACTCTCCCACTTCAGGATATCTTGGATGCAATCAGAAACATCTGGACCCTGGCACCAGGGAGGCAAACTACCATCCAGGTTTCCTGACTGTGTCCACAGAATCACCAGTCTGACCCCATAACTATCGAGTCCCCTATCACTACTGCCTTTCTCTTCCTTTCCCTACCCTTCTGAGCCCCAGGGCCAGACTCTGCGGTGGAGACATGGCCACTGACACTTCCCCCAGGTAGGCTGTTCCGCCCCACCCAACAGTACTCAAACAGGAGTACTTATTGTCAAGGGATACAGCCACTGGTGTACCCTTTAGTACCTGACTCTTCCCCTTCCCTCTCCTAACCATGACCCACTTGTCTGTCTCCCTTGGCCCTGGTGTGACCACCTGCCTATAACTCCTCCCTATCAACTCCTCACTCTCCCTGACCAGACGAAGGTCATCGAGCTGCAGCTCCAGTTCCCTAACACGGTCCCTTAGGAGCTGCAGCTCGGCACACCTGGTGCAGATATGGACAACCAGGAGGCTAGGAGACTCCAGGACCTTCCACATCTGACACTGAGAATAACAAGCTGCCCTCACACTCATAATTCCTCCTTTCCTCAAATAACAGGAAAAATTGAAAACGAAACCTTCCTCACTTTGTACGTTTCCACCTAAGCCCATTGAGCCAAAGCCCTTAAGCCTTCACTCTGCTCCCGGCTCACTCCGTTGCCCGCAAATGATGCTGCCCACTGTATAGGGCTGTGTTCCTTTTAAATCTTCCGCACTTCACTGCCCATGTCATACGCCTGTGCAGTCCACAGAAAAAATCAAAATGGCTCCCACAGCACTCCCGTTCCGATTCTCAGACTTTCTTCTCCAAATTCAAATCCAAATCCAAATTCATAACAGGGATCAGTTTCTCCTTGTCCTTACCTGCCTCCCTATTAGCCTTCACATACAACATATCATTCTCCACAACATCTGTCATCTTCAACAGGATCCCATCACCAGGTAAATCTTCCTTCCCCTCTACTCTCAAGTTTCTGCAGCGATCAGGCCCTCTGTGACTCTCATGCTTGTTCATCCCTCCCCATCAGTCATCTTCCAGGCACTTATACCTTAGCTGCCTCTACACCTCCTCCCTCACCACCTATCAGGACCCTAAACCCTCCTTCCAGATGAGGGAGCACTTCATATCTGAACCCATTGGGGTCATTCATTGTATCCGGTATTCCCACTGCAGCTTCCTCTACATCGTTCAGATCCAGTGTAGATTGATTTGTCTTGTACTTTCACTCCATCCGTTGTTGCAGCCGGGATCTCCTTGTAGTCAGCCATTTTCTTCTCCCTCCCATTCCCACACTGATGTATCTTTCCATTGCCTCCTCTACTTCCAAGTTGGACCCTCCCCCGTATTTTCCCTTACACTTTCTCCTGAATTCACTTATCACTTGCTAGCTGGTGCTCCTCTCCCATTTTATTCTGCCTCCCACCCTATTTCTTCCCAGTCCTGAAAAAGGGTCTCGGCCAAAATGTTGACAGTTTATTTGCCTCCATAGTTGCTGCCTGACCTGCCGTGTTCCTCAGTTTTTTGTGTATGCTGCTGGGGAGAGGCGGTAAATGCTAGCCTTACCCATCAATCTTGTCTCTTATGAATAAATAAGAAAACGATAAGACAAAACATTGCCATAAGCAACAAGCATTTATCCAGCAACAAATCCATCTCAATTAGTCTCATTGCTGGTGATCACAAGGCTCCCTCCTCAGCTCTCTATTCTACTCTCTGTACACTTATGACTATGTGGGCATTTTCTGCTCTAACTCCATCAACGTTTGTAGATGATACTACTGTAGTGGGCTACTTCTCAAATAATCATGAGTTAGAGTACAGAAAGGAGATGGAGAGCCTAGTGACATGACAACAACCTTCCCTTCAGTGTCAACTAAGCAAAAGAGCTTGTCATTGACATCAGAAAAGAAGGCAAGGCATATGCTCCCATTTACAACAACAGTGCTGAGGTCGAGAGATTCAGAGTTTCAAGTTTCCAGGAGTGAACAGCACCAATAGCCTCTCCTGGTCCAACCACGTTGACAACACAACCTAGAAAGTTCACCAGTGACTTTGCTTCCTCAGAAGACCAAAGAAATTTGGCGTGTCTCATTTGACCCTCACCAATTTTTTGTTGTTGAACCATAGAAAGGATCCTAGCCAGATGCTTGTCAGCGTAGTGTGGAAACTGCTCGGCCCAAGAAAGCGCAGAGGGTTGTGGATATAGCTCAGTATGGACACAGCTGTTCACACTTTTCCCTGCCTCAGTAAAGCAGCCATCATAATCAAAGATCCCATCCACCCAGGACATTCTCTCTTCTGGAGTTATAAAAGCTCCAAAGCATGTACCACCAGGCTCAAGGACAGCTTCTATCCCAGTGTTAGAAGACTATATTGATTTCTTCCATAGTATGATAAGATGGATTCTTGATCCTCATTGTAACCTTGCACCTTGTTGTCTATCTGCCCTGCATTTTCTCTGCAACTGTAACACTTTATTTTGTACTGTTATTTTACTTTGTACTACTTTAATGTACTGTTGCAATGAAATGATCTGTACAACAGTATGCAAAACAAATATATCTTGGTACATATGACAATACTGAACCAATTTACCAATCTACATATTTTTAGTTCTGAACACTGAGAGATCAGAAAGGACTAAGTGAAATGTTATGTGCAGTAAATTACTCTGGAATGGATTGCACAGTGGAGCAGTTTGTAGAAGCACAGGGACTCAGGTTCAATACTGACCTCGTGTTTCTCTGTTCTCTTAGTGACTGCATGGATCTCCTCCCAGATCCCAAAGAAGTGATGGAATAGCTGGGTTTGTTGCCATGTTTACAGATAAAACAAAGATTGGTGGAGAGGCAGGTAGTGTTGAGGTAAAGGGTAGGCTGCAGAATGACTTAGACAGATTAGGAGAATGGGCAAGAGAGTGGCAAATGAAATACAAGGTTGGAAAATGCATGGTCATACACCTTGGCAGAGAAATAAATGTACAAATTATTCTCTAAGCGGAGAGAAAATCCAAAAAGCTGAGATGCTTGGACTTAGGAGTCTTTGTGCAGAACACCCTAAAAGTTAACTTGCAGGTTGAAGAAGGCAAATATCATGTTAGCATTCATTTCAAGAAGTCGAGAATACACGAGCAGGGATGTGATGCTAAGGCTTTATAAGGCACTGGTGAGGCTTCACCTTGAGTGTTGTGAACAGTTTTGGTGTCATCATCTAAGAAAAGATGTGCTGACATTGGAGAGGATTCAGAGAAGGTTCACAAGGATGATTCCAGGAATGAAAGCGTTATCACACAAGGAACGTTTGATGGCTCTGGGTCTGTACTCACTGGAATTTAGAAGGATGAGGGGGATCTCATTGAAACCTTTTGAATGTTGAAAGGCCTAGACAGACTAGATGTGGAAAGGAGGTTTCCCATGGTGGGGGATTCTAGGACAAGGGGGCACAGCTTCAGGATAGAATGGCGTACATTTAAAACAGCAATTCGGAGAAATTTCTTTAGCTAGAGGGTGGTGAATTTATGGAATTTTTCACCACAGGCAGCTGTGGAGGCCAGGTCATTGTGTGTATTTAAGGCAGAGCTTGATAGCCATGGCATCAATGGTTATGGGGAGGAGGCCTGGGAGTGGGGCTGAGGAGGGGGAGAACAGATCAACCATGATTGAATGGTGGAGTAGACTCAATGGGCCAAATGGCCTAATTCTGCTCCTTTATCTTATGGTCTTAAGTGATAAATAGGTTATTTGCTCCATGTCTATAGCTGAGGGGTAGAATCTTGCAGGAGTTTATGAGAGTCTGGGATTAACATGGATAAGTATAAGTGGGTAGTTGACGGCTGGCACAGACTCAGTACTTGAAGGGCCTGTTCCTTTGCTGGATCTCTCTGTACTCCATGAGTTGCTGATTTCTCAATGACTTTGGCAG
The DNA here is from genome assembly GCF_030144855.1 of Hypanus sabinus. Taxonomy (NCBI): domain Eukaryota; kingdom Metazoa; phylum Chordata; class Chondrichthyes; order Myliobatiformes; family Dasyatidae; genus Hypanus; species Hypanus sabinus. Next base: position 71,789,449 of record NC_082716.1, read on the forward strand.
CCATTCTGCAAACAATTCAGATTTTGCATACATCAATGAAGTGAGCAACATATTCACTTCTTTTCATAGTTGTGGTTGCAAACTGAGAATATTCTTCAAAACTGATGCATCAAACTCATTTGGAATGCTTAAAATTGAAAGAAACCTCAGCCCAAAGTTTACAACCCCAACAAAGCAGCCCTTCAGGCAGTGCTGCAGAATTTATGGTGGGAAGTTTTGTACTGACATAGTCTGGGACAGGTCTTTATTTGACCAATTTCTAACCTGAAGTGTTCCACAATCTGAGCATTAATGATTCTCAGAATGATATTTAAGTATATTTTGGGAATATATCATAAATTGTCATCGGAAATACATGTGGAGCTTTGCCAATGTGATTTTAATTATTTGAGCTTTTATGTAACCCTTTCATTATTTGACAAAATATCTAATGTTCCTGTTTCATAGAATGGCTATGAATTCTCCATATTGCTGTGGATTAGTGATTACATAAGCCAAGCAAGGAAAGAAGATAGATTCCATCTCTGAAGGACATTGTTAGGTGTATTAAATTAAAGAATGTCAAACAGTACTTAAATAAGTGGATGTACATCATAAAATAATAATAATAATCTTATTTATTGAGCACTTTTCATATAAACAATGTAGTTCAAAATACTTTTACAATAGAATAAAGTACAAACGTGAAAATAAAAGACAAAAAGATGTTCGTTGAAAGCAAGCTTAAATAAGTCAGGGTTTTAGCTGGCATTTAAAAGTGTCAACTGCATCTTCTGCAACCCTTATAGTTTTAGGTATTCCACAGTTTAGCAGTGTACTCCAAAAAAGCTGACTTGCCAATTATCTTTAAAGAGAGATTGTGTAAATTTAAGAGACAAACAGAAGAAGGCCTGAGAACTCGAGCAGGATTATAAACGAAAGTGATTCTGTGACATACTCTGGTCCCAGACTATTGAGAGCTTTAAAAACAAGTAAGAGAACTTCCAAATCGTTTCTAAAAGATATCGGAAGCCAATGTAGATTAGTTAGGATGGGAGTGATATGCTCCATCATCCTGGTTTTAGTTAAAAGTCTAACAGCAGTGTTCTGAATAAGTTGAAGCTTGTCAATAGATTGCTTTGGAAAGCCGGTAAAAAGCACATTGCAGCAACCTAGTCTATTCAATATAAAGCAACCCACAAAAAATGCTGGTGGAATGCAGCAGGCCAGGCAGCATCTATAGGGAGAAGCGCTGTCGATGTTTCGGGCCGAGACTCTTCATCAGGACTCCTTGAATCAGGAATCCAGCATCTGCAGATTTCCTCTTGTTTGCTATTCAATATAAAGTTGTGAATTAGTTTTCCAACATTATCACATCACAGAAATGGGTGCACTTTTGCAATATTTCTAAAGTGTAGAAATGCTCCTCTGGTCACTTGTTTTATGTGGGATTTAAAATTCAAATTGGAATCAAGGATAACACCCAGGCTTATTACTTCTGATTTTACACGAGGAGCCAAGTTTCCAAGTTTATCAAAAAGTTTATCTCTTTTGGCTTTGGGACCAACCAAATGTATTTCAGTTTTATCTTCATTCAGTTTTTGGAATTATGGCTTATCTATTTGTTTATTGCAGCCATACCAGAAGTCAGAGAAGATAGGGTGTAATCATCATTAGGCTCAAATGAGATACCCAATTGTGTGTAATCCGCATAACTGTGGAAATCAAGTTTATGCTCTCTAATAATGTCTCCTAAAGGAACATATATCAGAAGAAGAATAGGGGACCAAGACAACTTCTGAGAGCAACAAAAGGCACATTGTATCTCTTATAAATTTGGTACCAAAGACAGTCAAAATATCTTATCTAAGATATATGAGTGAAACCAATTAAAGGCACTATCAGAGAAGCATCACATTTCTTAAGGCAATCTAGGAGAATGTTGTGGTCAATTGTGTCAAAGCCAGTGCTTAGATCTGTTAGCATCAGTGCTGAGCCAAAGTTTATTGACAATTTTGGTAAGGGCCATCTCCATGCAGTAGTTTGCTCTAAAGCCTAACAGAAAATTTTCCAGAATATCGTTCTCATTCAGAAAGTTGTTGAGTAAATGGTAACTAGGCAGCTTAGTGCAGAGGCCACTCAGAATAACCCTGATAGCCTTGTAAGCAAAGGGCAATTAACTGAGAAACTAGCAAATCTCGGGGGTAAGAGATGAAACAGGAACACTCTCATAGTGTCTCAAGGAGAACATGCAAACTCCAGACAGGTAAGATCGAAAACAGGTCACTAGAATTCTGCAGTAGCAGCTCTACCAGCTGTGGAACTTTGCCACACTTTACATTGGTGGTGGTTTAACATAAACCACAGTGTAAATTGCAATAAGTTACAAACCAGTCTCAGATTTCTTTGAGGCTATAATGTTGGCAAACAACTTTAGCAAACCAGCTTGACCTTCACATTGGTTGAAGTTCATTTTTAGATTGTACTGAAGCAAAACTTCATTGTGTCTGAGCAATTCACAGCATGAACTGTCTAGTTCTCAAACATAAAATGGAACATGTTGGTATTGCGGATAAAAGGCGTGCTTTTGCCACAATACTGTATTTACTTATAATATAGAAATAGGTCACTTACTTCATTCACAGAGAGCAATCCCATTCCCCAACCAATTTCTTCTGTAACTTTTCTTCCCCACACTGATATCAACTCTTTCCAATCCAGATTCTATCACTAATCAGTCATGAAAGGTCACCAGTTGACATCTCAACCCCTACATATCTTTGGAAGGAAATCAGAGCATTCAGGAGCATTCATGGTTACAGGGTGTATATGCAAATTCCACACAGACAGCGTTTGAGTTAATGACCGAACCAGGTTGTTGGAGCAGTTGCAGTCCATATAAGGAAGGACAGTTGAAACTATAGACTTCTTAACCTGACATCAATGGCAGATGGAATTCTTGCCATTATTATCAAAGGCACGTTGAAGACATAGATAGAATTGTCTCGAGTCAACATGGTTTTATTAAAGTTTTAAATCTATTTTAAAAAAAGGTAATTTTTCAGGTTGTAACAAGAAGAATGGATAAGAGAGAACTAGCTGATGTGGTCTACTTGGATTTTTAGGGTTTTGTTAAGGTGCCATGTGGAAGATTGATTATTAAATAAAATATTGGTGTAGAGTTAGGGGTGATATACTGGTATGCATTGGGGATTGCCTTGAAAATAGAAAACAATGAGTAGGAATAAATGGGTCACTTTCAGGATAAGAATCTGTGATAAATGGGGCACTGCAGGAATCAATACTAAAGCTCCACATCTTCACAACATAGATCAATGATTTGGATGAGATGGTCCAATTATGTTAGGATCAAGATTTCTGATGATACAAAGCTAGGTGGCAGCAGGGTGTAAGATCATAACTCTATAAGACATAGGAGCAGAATTAGGCCATTCAGCCCTTTGGGTCTGCTCCACCATTCCATCATGGCTAATCCATTATCACTCTCAATTCCATTCTCCTGCCTTCTCCCTGTAACTTCTCATGCCCTTCAATGATCAAGAACCTATCAAACTCAGCTTTAAATGTACTCAATGAGTATATTTGATATATATATTTTATATAGATGGCCTCCACAGCCATCTGTGGCAATGAATTCCATAGATTCACTACCCTCTGGCTAAAGAAATTCCTTCTTATCTCTGTTCTAAATGGATATCCCTTAAGTCTGAGGCTGTGCCCTCTGGTCCAAGATTCACCATTTTAGGAAACCTCCTCCCTACATCCACTCTACCTAGACATTTCAATATGCGATGTTTCAATGAGAACCCCCCTACCCCCATTCTTCTAAACGCTACTGAGTACAGGTCCAGAGATATGAAATGGTCTTCACATGTTAACCCTTTCATTCCCAGAATAATTCTCATGAACCTCCTCTGAACCTTCTCCAATGTCAGCACATCTTTTCTTAGATAAGGGGCCCAAAACTGCTCACGATACTCCAAGCACAGTCTGACCAATGACTTATAAAGCCTCAGCATCGCATCCTTGCAATTATATTCTAGTCCTCTTGAAATAAATGCTAACATTGCATTTACCTTCCTCACCACCAACTCAGCCAGAAATTAACATTCGGGTAATCCTCCACAAAGACTCACAAGTTACCTTGAGCCTCTGATTTTCAAATATTCTCCCATTTAAAAAATAGTCTATGCCTTTAGTCCTTCTACTGAAGTGCATGGCCATACAGTTCCCTACACTAAATTCCATCTGCCACTTTCTTGCCCATTCTCCCAAACTAAGTCCTTCTGCACGAGGAGTTTGCAGAGAGGCTTAACAGGAAGAAGACGTTAAGTGAATGCACAATGACATTATGTTTTGTTGAAACATAACATGGAAAATCTCATTTTGGTAGCACTAAGTGAAAAGCATCTCTAATATAGTATTGATGCTCAGAAGGGGTTTTAACCATGAAAATTGACATGCAGGTACAGATATAGCAAGTGTTTGGAAGGCAAATTGTATAAGGGCATTTGTTTCAAGAGAATAGGAAGACAAGAGTAAAGGTGACTTGCTCTTATTAAGTAGGCCTCTGTTTGAATTCCAGCTGGAACTGTGTACAAGCCTAGCATTCCTGATTAAGGAAGGTTGTATTTCCACTGAAGGACTGCACTGATTGATTCTTGGGTTGCTAAGTCACAGAGTGGGCCACTCAGAGATTAAGCAGACTAAGCCCATACCCTCTCGAATTTAAAACAATGGGAGAGGATTTAACCCAAATATGCAGAATTCTGGAAGGGCGTGACAGGAAACTTCCCCAGCTGGTGTGTTCAGAAGCGGGAGCCTCAGTCTCAAACGTAATAATTTGGCTATTCGGAATGAAGTTGAGAAGCATCTTTGAAGTTCTCTTCTCAAGGTGATTGTGGGTCTCTGGGTGGAGAACAGATTCAGACTTACTAATTTATGTTTGTTCCACATATAAGTTCCATGAGAGCAAGTTTTATTCCATATTTCAAATTTTGGGGTAGTGATTTCCTGAGGGTGAAAAACTGCTATCCAGTCAGGCACCTGTATATGTTTAGTGCAGATAAGTGGCACTCAGGAAATAAAATCACCCATAACAACAGAGCAGGCATAAAGAACTGGATGGTCTACTCCTGCATTTACTTATTATACTCTTAATCATGTATTGCACTTTATATCTTTGCATCTTTCAACAAGTTTTCAACAGATATAACACAATTATATTTCAAACATTGCCGGGTGAATCATTGTCATCCATTTTATAATAGAACGCATACAGTATTCCCTCTTTTCCTCATGTGGAATATTGTAGATTGATAGGATCACAAGAAAATCTGTGAACTGAAAGCTGTCCACAAAGATCCCATGATGTCAGTGACATGGATTTGCCTCTTCCCTATCAGCTTATAGGAAACCTCGGTGGCTTAGCTGATGTGATGACATCAAACTGTCAGAGCAGCCGATTACATTGAACATTTCAGAAGGAAAGCCAATCAAGAAGTAAAAAGCACTGTTTTCAATTAAAATTTTAAATATTAATAAGAATGTGAAATAACTATTAGGACTTACACAAGATTATGGTAATCATGCTAATTTTTATTTTTTGTTGAACATTTAACAATATTTATCTGAGGGAATTATGTTCTATGTAGAGAAGATTAGTTTTTATAGATGTTGTTAAATAGCTCATCATAAGAACCTGAGCAACACATCAGGCATTATATTAAAACATTTTCAAGATATATGACAAAGGATGTGATTCATAAATACCTCAAGTTCTCATCAGTTCCCTGATTTCTGGAGATTATACAGCAGAAGACAGCACACCCTGTGGACAGGTTGAGAATTTCCAGAGCATATCTGGATTTTTGCATTTATCTGCATACAGTACCTGCAAATTGCAGGTTGCTATCACTAATGAAGGACTCTGACAGATTCTCTGACATTATAACTGCAAAATCCACCCCATTACCTTGAGAGAACAAGAGTCAGTCTTGTTGCTTTCACACAATGCCTCCAGCTTTGCGAAGCGGGGAGCGGCATGAGGCTCGTGTTGAATATCAATGAATGCTGTCCAAATCTTCATCATGACATTTGTAGATGCTTTTTTTGTCTATGTCTCATAAGTATACCCCAGAGAAGGAGTAGTCTAATCGAGCTCCTGAAATACTGGATTACCTAAATAATCTATCAACAACATTTTGGTACAAATTCTAATTATTCTCATCCATTATTGAGTGTCAGCTGTGGCTCAGTCAGTATCAATCTCTCTTCTTGTGTCCAATAATCTCACTCCAGTGACTTAAAAGCAAAAAAGAATTCTGCTGTTTTAGTTCAATTTTGAGAATGTGCCACACTGTAGAAAGTTTGTGTTTTGAAGAGGTCAGACATCTGCTCTGGGGAGAGGACTTGTATCGCTCTGGCCAAAGCTTAACTGGCTTTAGAGATGTTGCCAGCTTTTTACATCATAAGGATCCACCAACTTCTTGAACTGATTCAATATCTGAGTAGGTTTCTACCACATCTGTCAGATAACAAAAGAAAACTCTGGAGATTTAATGCTAGATATCTTTTGGAACACATAAATAACAGAGACTCAAAGTGATAAGCAGACATCCTCACACATGAGAAAATCTGCAGATGCTGTAATTCCAAGACAAAGCACACAAAATGCTGGGGGAACTCAACAGGTTTGGTAGCATCTATGGAAATGAACAAACAGTCAACGTTTTGGGCTGAGATGCTTCTTCAGGACTCAAAGGCTCAGGCCATTTTTAAGTAGACACCTATCTTCATGATTATAATCTCCAGTAAAAAGCACTTATTAATACAATACATATTAGTCTGAACTTGAAGTTGTAATGATACAGAAAGGAGAAGCCACAGAGAAGAAGAAATTTCAACAGATACGTTATATATAAACTTGAATATCTAATATAAACTCAAAGCTTACTTTTAGGTCCAAAATATAGTCAAAGTTACCACATTACAGAAGCAGATTACAGTCGACTGGCATCAAACCACTAACTGAGGTCAAAGAAGAGATAGAAACAATTGCCAGCAAGATTGTTTGAAGAAGTTATCCTGATCAAAAGAATAACTGCTGGGAATTAGTGTCTGCCATTTTACAGGAGCTGGAAGAAAATGACAACTGTGAATCACTTCAGCTGTAACACTGATAACAAATTGTGCTGCTGCAGATGACCCCCAAGAGAAAAAGATCTGGGTTATCATCACCAAGGCACTTAAGCTCCAAGAAGTAAATGCTTTTTTCCCCCACCCTGAATTTAGAGATGAAATGTGCAAGATGAGTTGATATTCAAAGGGCAGCAACTCATATTATCAGCTGCAATGCATAAGGGGAATAATGTCATGCAACACCACAGTCTCCTTGACAGCTTCGATTAACTCAGGATGTGAATAGAACTTAAGTCGTACAATATAAATTATGATACCTATTTATCTCATTGCAATTCTCCAAAGAACTATTGTTGCAGCATGAAACTGTATCTATGACAACTGTGTTAGTCGAAGGCTGGTTTGGAAGTTAGAAGGCTGTAATCACTCCATTGTGTGCAGCTGTTAAGATGACTTCATTGAATTAACCAGCTTTCTTTCCAATTCCATATTCAGAATTCTGATGGAATTACAAGAACTGTGGAGAGATTTGATAAAAGACCATACTCTGCAAACAGAATATTGTGTTTCTGATCTTTTAGATTCTGAGAGGTAGTTCTGAAGTGCAGCAAGTGCAGTGATGAATGAAGTTGAGCAACCAATTTGCAAGACTGGCTCCCACAAACTGTTTGGTAGTACTGATTGAGAGATAAATATTGGTAAGTATTCAGAGGGAGTAAACACATTCTTCCAAGTCTAAGACTTAAATGCACCATTGGGTCTTCTGCAAACGCTGGAGGGAGTAGATGGTGAGTGGGGAGAGCAGGGTTGCTTAGCTCGGCCGGAAAACAATGCCTCGAAGAGTACACCCTCTGCGATGCTTTGGGGTATTGAACCCTCAAAATTCCAAACGAATGGCAAAAGTGCTACTAAGCAAGCTCAGCTTGGTATATTAATCCGAGATACCAGACATGCTTACAAGAGAAAATAGTTCACAATTTGCATCCACAAGGTTTATTTATTGCCATTATCTAGATATTTACACGGGAAAAAACTCTGCCTTGTTACCGAGGATCCTGCAGCAAGACCTGCAACACCACCAAAATTGTGGCACAATGTTTCACAGAATGCATGGAGTTCTATCAATCAATGCTTTCTTTAGCATAGTGTGCCTAGCGTGGCAACCCAAATGCAGTGCACAGAGACAAATTGGTCATGTGGCCAAAATGGCAGCTGAGAGCGAGAGAGGAAGTTTTTCAACCACACCATTCTGTCAAGAAAGACTCCTGTGCATTTGCCTGTATGAAGCAGCAGCTACAATGTAATAATGATACGTTTCACCAAGGATACACTGGTGCTATTGTCTGGTTGAAATTCCCTGGTCAGTGCACTGGTAATGCTGGAAAATGCCCAAATGCTGTGTGCACTGAAAGTTACAGAGGATGAGCTGGTTATTCATGGCAGTAGAGCAATCAATGGCAATTGGTTTATGCCAAAGTGCACCTGCAAGCAGGATGTGTGCAAAGAACCCATTCGCCCCCCCCCCCCAATTAAAGCCCATTAACAGTGAGGTGAGTTAATGGACTCATACACGCATATTTATCCAAAACCAGTAAGGATGTCCCTCAGCAATCTGAATATCTAAAGACCTACATGTACTTCAGCCTGTGAACATTATTACTGAGATTGAGACTATAGCTTAAACGCAGGGCCCCGGCCACATACAAATCTCCTGGTAATCTGACATCAAATGCAGCCCTGGAAGAAAGCCACAGTCTGCAATTTGATGGAATCTTTGTTCTAATTCATAGTGCATACCTATGATTGCATGTTTTGTTGCAGCTAAAGCTTGGAGCATGTGCACATGTGTGCATGCATTTTTGTGAAACTTTGAAATGTATTGTTTGAGCTGAATTGATAGGATGTCTGCACGTACGGCCATTCACTCTCTCCCAGGTAAAGATCAGCACTGCTCCGCAGAGCATGGGTGCTGCACTGGCACAGCTGGTAGAGCTGCTGCCGTTAAGCTCCAGAGAAGTAGGCGCTATCCTAACCTCTGGTGTTGTCAGTGTGGAGTTTTCAAGCTCTGCCTATGATTGTGTGGGCTCCCTCCAGGTGCTTTTGTTTCTTCCCACAGTCTGAAGAAGTGCAGTCTGGTGGGTCGAGTGGCCACAGTAAACTACCCAGATTGAAAGTGGATTTAGGATCTGGAGAGCATTGATGAGCGTGTGGGGAGAGTAAAATGGTGTCTGTGTAAATAGATGAGAGCAGCTGAACACATTCATATGAATGGTCTTGTGGTGAACCACATATACCTGTCTGGACACCCCCCCCCCCACCCCCCGCTGACTGCTCCTGTGGCTCCTCCCACAGACCCCTGTATAAAGGCGATTGGAGGCACTGCTCCTCCCTCAGTCTCCAGGATGTTGTGTGGTGGTCTCTTGCTGCTAATCGTGGTCTCTTGTAGCTAATAAAAGCCTATCGTTTGCCTCCCATCTCTGAGAGTTATTGATGGTGCATCAGGTCTCAAACTTAACAATCTGTATTTCCTTCCACAGGTGCTGCCTGACTTGCTGATTTCCTCCAGTATCTTGGTTATTGCTCCATCCTCTAGCACCTGCAGTTTCTTGTGTCTCTATTAGTCTTGACTGGTTGCAGAGATAAAGGGCTGGTTCGATGTGTGGGTGGCTGAGTTCCATGTACGGGTGCACACACAGTCTGGTGCCCATTAATTGACAACTATCCATTAGTAGAATCCACACACGAGTATCATCATAGCCACAGACGAACTTTCAACAGAAGCCTGCTAACACCAACATTGTACCATTTTTGTACTTCAGTTTCAATTTTAAAGTTAAGTAACAGCGAAAGAAGAAAAATATGAAAAGTAACACTTCTCACAAAACATTTCTATGTAATGGAAAAAACTAAAGAATATTAAAATGCAAGACACAGTAGCTTTTTGGTAGTTGCTTGGAGGGAACACCGTTTCCCAGTAGATCATGAGCTTTGTGGTATTGATCTTCAAATGTCTGTTTCCTGAATCCAATTGAACATCACAAAGTCTTGAAAATGTTCCCACCAACTGATGGAGATCTGGGCAATTTTATTCACTGTGGACTACACCACCAGTTTTGGTGTTATCCACAAATTACTAACCATGCCAACAAAATTTTATCCAAATTGCTAACGGAACTGAAAGCTAAATGGCATTATGTTAATTGAAGTGGAGAGAGTGTATTTGAGTTGGCATTGAAAGCACACATAGCCCTGCTGTTAATGGCTGATAAAACATATAATCTCTTTAAAACAAAAATCACCCACCCCATCAAACCCCTCTTGTCCAGTGATTGCAGCTCCCACACTGGCATCATCAGTCAGGTCAGAAGCATAGAACCGGAGTGGAGAAAAGTCATCCCCAATCTCAAGATACTGAGGAAGAAAACACTTTTGGACAAATACTTTTACTGGGTGAACATTTGGTTTGCATTTTGAATAGGCTATGCACTTTGTTGACACATTGAGTCTATTTTCAGACTTTTTAAAACACAGTTAAGGAGCAGTTCTTTGAATTACGTGAGGCCCTCTGTTGGTCAGTGTCAATCATGGATGATAATGCGTCCATACACAAGTCAGTACACAAGCCAGGGCATGTAACATCAAAACCATAATAAGGTAATGTTAAGATTACTCTTTTATTATTTAAATTATACATTGCACTAGGCCAGGGGTTCCCAAACTTTTGTATGTGATGGATCCCTCCCATTAACTGAGGGATCTCTGGACCCCACATTGGGAACCCCTGTACTACGCAGTGATGCTCAAAAAGAAATGCGTAATTGGCAAACAGCTATGGTATATTGCCTTCAATTTTGATCATTGACAGTGCCAAAAGCTAATCTTGAGTTAAGTCCTTTGTGTAATAACTCTTGACTGGTCCCACTTCACTATCCAAATTCAGACATAAAATTGAAAAGCTTTTGCTTCCTTGGGTCTTTAATGATGTCTTGGTGATGAGGACACTGGGAAGAGAATTTTAAAAGATTTATTCTTTCTTGCAATGGGCAGGAAGGTAAAGTACACCTCATGGTAGTACATTGGAAGATTCTTCACATATAGGAATTTAAATGCGATAAAAGTCCACATTCCGGCCATTCTCCCTCTAGGCTGAAGAATGTAAGCAGAGGACGAGACTACCACAAATGGCATTGATTACTGTTCAGGAAACCGCACTTCCTAAATGTGTCTCCTCCAGCACTGAGCGTGCCCCTGTCGAAAGTGATCGAACCCATTAGCGTAATTCCCTGATTTATGTTGCGTTTGCTCACTTTGAAATAAAAGCCAATTTAGTCTGAACTCAGTAATAAAAATAAATCGGCTGGAAACCCACCTGGACAGACAGAATTCTAATCTATGCGGCAATTTAAAAGATTTTGAGATTCCTTAAATTAAAAAAGATACTATTTCACCAGTTTTAAATGAATAATAGGAAATTATTAAATTTTAACAGGTTGTTTTTTTTCTCAGACACTCTTACATCTTTGAAATGAGATTCTAACACCACTCAACCCCAAAATTCATGCAATTCCAGATATGGGTTGGCTATTTCTTGAAAATGACCAGTTAGAACTTCCCAAGCAAAACAATTATATCTGCAATACATTAGTTGCTGACGTGCAGGACACAGATTTACTTCGAAGTTTTGAGTTTAGATTTATAACATCAGGAAAGTGTTAATTCCTGCTGGAAACAGCAGCGGCTGTAAAGAATAGAGCAACGTTGCTCACGTGTCTGCTTGCTGAGTCTCAGCACTCTCCATGCTGCTGGTGTGCCAGACTTGTCAGAACAGGGTCAAGGGGTCCATGTGGGTGTGCAAACCATTCTTCAATCAGGAGAACTGGGCAGGTTTGATGCATGGGTGCACTTTGAAAAAGCAACACACTAACTGGGAACGATTCATTGTAATGTTCGATTTAATGCAGGAGCTTCAGCTGGGAGCAAGATTGTACAGAAAGCTGCTGGGAGAAAGGTAAGAAGGTTCAACCCACAGGGAGTGGGATAAGCACTTCATTAGCTTTCGTGTTGCAGACATAGTTTGTCAACATGTGGCAGATGAAGTGGTTGTTTATTTGCACAGCTACTCTAGAATCACACTGCGCTCAATGATTATCCTTTGCATTGGCACCTAGGGATGTGCAGGGAGCTGGAGATACAAGAGGTTCTGCAGATGTTGGAAATCTTGAGCAACACACACACAAAAAGTGCCGAAGGAACTCAGTAGGTCAGGCAGCATCTGTGGAGAGAATAAACAGTTGATGTTTCAAGCTGAGACCCTTCATCTGGAGATAGCATAGCAAATTTGTAGTACCTACACCATGACAAGTCACTGCCCAAATTTTCAAAAATTTACAGTATGGAGATGAGAGCCCTACAGTGCTGTCATCCAATAAACATTTATTAAGATGGGAGGCCAAATGCTTAGTCAGAACCAGAGGGGCATGTGAGCAAAGCAAAAGCATCAAAACAAGAAGATGTAATATTGACCAATAGATGTACATATACATGATCTGACCTGGCGTTGTGCACGTTTAGTCTCCAGCACATGCGGCTGCAGTGAGTATTTTATAGAGTGGAAATGAGTGGCAAGGTTTCAGTATATATCTCAGAGTTTATGGCGCATGAGATGGAATGTGCACCTGCGAATGGTGGGGCGGCGAACTTGATTTACTGAGCACTGATTTCATGGAAATAACCGATGCACAAATTATAATTAATTGTTCCCACTGGGTCAGAAGCCATATTGAAAGACTTGCTATTGGCATGACGCATACCTTTTTATAACATGCTAGAATTTATTCATAATGTGTTGACTATTATTATGCACATAAAACAAAACAAAATGTCACTTCGGAAGACAAAACTATAATACTGCATGTAACAGATTTATTGTTTTCCTCTGGGACCCTTCATGATGATGATTTATAGCATGGGGATAAACTGATTTGTGGCTGTTTTTTAATGCCTCACGTTTCTCAAAAAGTATGATTAAATTGCAATCTACTATAATGTTGATTATCAACTTTAACTCAACCAGGATGACAAGAGGGAACTCTAAGTATAATGCTTTATTAATCACCTGGTAGTATCCATCATTAAGGACCCTCTCCATCTGGGATATTCCCTCTTCTCATTCCTACTATTGGGCAGGAGATACAGGAGCCTGAAGACTGATACTCAACATTTTAGAAAAACTTCTTCCTCTCCGCCATCAGATTTCTGAATGGCCCGTGAAGCCATGTATACACTACCTTGCTATTTAGGTCAAAAATCCCCTCTTAACAAACTGTGTTGTTATTGGTTCTCATTCTACAGATGCTGCCTGATTTGCTGAGTGTTTTAAACATTTTCTCTTATTGTTACAAGTTCAAGGAATGAGTTTTTTTAGGGATGTATGATCTTATTTTAATCAGTCCATTAAAGAAAAAGATGTTTAGTATAACTTTGATAGAAACCATTTTTTATATGAACTGAATATTTCACTCTTGGGTCTGATGTCATTCACTTGTTCATGCAATATACTTCAGCAATGCTGAACTTCTGGAAAATCAATGTATTCAGAATAAAATTTTATCAAGGAAACAGTTGCTGCACCTCCTGCCCACTTACACGTGCATCATTAATTTTAGAATTTTTGAATAGACCAAAGTGAGCATCCTTTTATGATTTGAAGATAAGTTGGTTGGACAAGTGGGTCGATGTTAGTTACAGCTGGGCATTGTGCCAGTTTTCAACCAGTCATATAATATAGTCACAATACATCTGGCCAAATTTCAGGGAAAAATGTACTTGTACCCCAAGTTTTATAATACTCTCACGTCCTGTCTGTCAGTCCTGCTCTGGCTTACCTTTCCAAAATGCATTCATTTGCACTTACCTGCATAAAGTTCTATCTACCATTCCTTTGCTCACTTTCCCAATGGACTTAGATTCACTTCGGCAGTTTTCTTTACCGTTCCCTGCACCACCAATTTTAGTATCTTCTGCAAACCTCATCATGCCACCTCTATTTTCATCTAAATCATTAATCCATATTTCAAACACCAGTGGACCCAGAACCAATCCCTGCAACACACCATTGGTCTTAGGCCTTCAATCTGAATCTATTCTTTGCCTCCATTCATAATGCTCTGGATCATCTACAGGAACTTACACTTTGGGGCAGTAGCCCAGACTTCATAAAAGATGTTTGGGATTTCTTTATCTGTGCATGTGAATGCAAATGGACTAAAAGTAGTGGAGAGGATCCGGAGGAGTCTGTGGTTAGTTAACTTACACCTACATTCTTCAGCTTCCAACAAGTTGCCCATTATCTTCTTGAAAACACAAAATTTGATGTATCACTAAGATCACAAAATAAAGTGGGAAACAAAGGAAGAGCAGTAGAAGAAAAAAATAGAAAATAAAACTTAAATTATTTCTATTTTTAAACGTGCATTCGTAAAATTTCCAACATAATGACCAGATTATTGTTTATTGATTTTAGCATGATCTTCAGAACTATAATTCCAAGCAAACTTATCTCCAAACTTCTGGACCAGAACCTAACATCTCCTTCTCTAACTTCCTGACCAACAAACCACAGTCGGTAGGACAGGCACCAAAACCTCCACCATCATTACACCCAACACTAGTGCTCCACAGGGAGCACTACTCTGCTGCCTATACACTCATGACTGCATGACCAAATTCTGCGCTAACTCCATCTGAAGCAGGGGTTCCCAACGTTCTTTTATGCATGGAACCGTACCATAGTTGAGGGGTCTGAGGGTCTCAGGTTCAGAACATCTGATCTACAGGTATTTAGATGATGCCATGCAGTGGGCTGTATCTCAAATAACGATGATTCAGAGTACAGGAGGGAGATAGCGAGACTAGTGATATAGTGTCCTTCCTTTTAGCAAACATGTAAAAACTTTATTCAAATACAGAATACATACAAAAGTTAAGGGTTAAAATACTGATAATATTTCAAGTTGAAATCAAGTCACTACCATCTATAAAACACTCAATTCCCAGGGGGGTGGGGGGAAGTGATATGGTGTGCTTTCCCTCAACATCAGCTAAACAAAAGACTTCAAAGTTCAAAATTTTAAATTAAATTTATTGTCATAGTACATATATGTCATTATATACCACCCTGAGATTCATTTTCTTACAGGCATTCACAGAAAAACAGAAATGCAACAGAATCTTGAAAACATACTGACAAGTGACCAATTTGCAAACTGTGCAAATACAATAGTAATAAAGCATGCTTGACTATGCCTGTACCTCAGGTTTTACCAGCCTGAGCTGAGAAAAATGTATATATTACAACAAGGGCAATAAATATTTTTGCTATACCTTTCTTAATGTATTCTTTTGGCATAATATCCCGGTCCAAAATTGATCTTGAAAAATTACAAAGAAAAGTAGAACTAAAATGACAAATTTTAGAAAACATTATGTACATTTGAATACACTTAGATTAACACTATCTAGGACAGTCACTGAAGGTGAATGAGCAAGTGCAGCAGGCAGTGAAGAAGGCTAATGGAATGTTGGCCTTTATTACAAAGGGAATTGAGTACAAGAGCAAGAAAATCCTCTTGCATTTGTACAGAGCCCTGGTGAGACCACACCTGGAGTATTGTGTACAGTTTTGGTCTCCAGGGTTAAGGAAGGACATCCTGGCTGTAGAGGAAGTGCAGCGTAGATTCACGAGGTTAATTCCTGGGATGTCTGGATTGTCTGGACTGCAGAGAGGTTAGAGAGACTGGGCTTGTACACGCTGGAATTAAGGAGATTGAGAGGGGATCTGATTGAAACATATAAGATTATTAAGGGATTGGACAAGATAGAGGCAGGAAATATGTTCCAGATGCTGGGAGAGTCCAGTACCAAAGGGCATGGTTTGAGAATAAGTGGTAGGTCATTTAGGACAGAGTTAAGGAAAAACTTCTTCTCCCGGAGAGTTGTGGGGGTCTGGAATGCACTGCCTTGGAAGGTAGTGGAGGCCAATTCTCTGGATGCTTTCAAGAAGGAGCTGGATAGGTAGCTTATGGATAGGGGAATCAAGGGATATGGGGACAAGGCAGGAACCAGGTATTGATAGTAGATGATCAGCCATGATCTCAAACTGGCGGTGCAGGCTCGAAGGGCCAAATGGTTTACTTCTGCACCTATTGTCTATTGCCTATTGACAGAAGGGGGTAAGGAATAATAGACATTAAAGATCTACAAAAGAGTCAGATAAACCTTCTAAAGCTGTATTTTCATCAATGAAAACTGGAACAAGCACTTCACACAAAGATGTGCTATTCTGATAAGAAATTAAAAGAGAGCACAACCCAAAACAATGAAGACGTTATCACTATTCAAGAAAATGGAAGAGCAGCACCCTCCATGGAAGACATCCCCATGATCTGAGCAGACCAGATGTTGATAAGGAATTGTCGAACGCATGGCTCAGAGTTGGAGACCTCTTTACAGAAACTGAACGGTTCCTTGTGGTAATACAGGACCAGGTGGTTAAAACAAAAAAGGATCACAAATACAAGGGGTGATTGATATGCTCATGGCCTAAGGTAGAAGGAGTCAATTTTTTTGTGTGTGTTGCTTTGGATTTCTAGCATCTGCAGACTTTCTTGTGTTAGAGAAAACCTAATGATTGGTTTCACTAGCCACAAAGTACCATTTGGAAGATAAATTGCATGTAGGTTTAAGATGGCAATACTGAAGTTGGGCGAGAGTTTACTGGTAGCTCAAAACGCAAGAAATATGACTGAAGACATCATTAGCAACACTTTTTCTGAGGTAAATTGTGGTAAACTATCACTGCAAACAATAAAGAGGTGAGCAAAGGTGAAGCTGACTCGAGGGTTGAGCCGTACTGGTGTGTTGCAAAGTCAGAGTGTTGTGTATCGTGTCAGAGAAGGAGATGGAGCTGCTGCTGGAGATGGAGCTGGAGTGAGTAATTCAGAGTGGAGTCGAGGTGGAGGAGTTTTGATACCTGTCCGCCATCTGGGTGTGAGGTGCAATTGCTCTAAGCGCTGAGCTGATTTAGAGAGGTCAAGAACACCCTCAGGCTGGGTGGCAGGGTACAGGCCCAGAGCGAATCACTGTGGTGGGGCCTGGGTCCTATGCGGGGCATGACCCAGTGTTTGGACAATTTAAATGGAGGGCTAGAGAGATTGGAATGGCAGAATGTCAGGAACGGAGGCAAAGGTCAGGCCGATTTCACTCACTCTCCTGCGATGTTCACTCTTCTCTCTGCAGCACGGAGGCTGTGTGATTTCCCTGGATGCTACACAATTCATGTCTGCGAGCTTTGTGGCAGTTTGCCCTGCTAGATGATGACCTGAGACCAAGGCTTTGGGCCTACTTGGGCTGTTCCCAGAATTTTTGTCTATGGACTCAATTTGGTTCTGAATGCTGTTGCTTGCTTCTTTTGTTTGTGTGATTTGTGTTTTCTCTCCTTCTCTGCACACTGGGTGTTGGTATTTCATTTTTTTGAGTTCTTTCGAGTTTCTTGTTTTGTGGCTGCCTGTAAGCAGACAAATCTCAAAGTCATATAACTTATAAATACTTTGATAATAATTGTACTTTGAATCCTGAAGACTGTTTCTTATTTTAGTTAATCTATAATTACATTATCCATAATAATTCCATAACCTCAGATTGATCCCTAACACTATAGCCTCCTGTTCTGTTACAGTGCCCAACGCAAACCTGAGCAACAATGTCTAATCTTTAGTCAGGGCATGTGGCAGATCAATATCAACTTCTCCAACTTTAGATAACATTTTCTTTTTTTCTGTTTATGAGAGATCTGGACATTTCTGCCTGCCATCCTTATCTTTTTATGCGCAGTCTAGCCTTTCCCAGGAGGCCAGGTGATACAGTATTACAGAGACTAGACAACATTAGCAATACATCATGCAAACAAAGAAGGTTCAGCTGAACTTGCACAAATGCTGGGGGATCTCAGTGTTCAGCATCTGTGGGGGGAAATGAACCACCGACCTTTCAGGTCAAAACCCTTCATCTAGACTGTAACATAGTGGAGTTAGGTGGCTCAAGAGAGAGTGACGATAGGCAGATGGAGGGAGGGGGAAGAATGGACATTGTGTCCAAAGCCAGGAGGTGATATGTGGAAGTGACAAAGGGCTGAAGGTGATGGAATCTGATAGGAGAGGAAGGTAGAGCAGAAGATTAGGCTGAGGGAGATGGAGAGAAGAACTAATGGAAGAGATGTATGGATGGTGGGCAGATGGAGAGGGAGGAGGAGGGGAAAGAGAGAGTGCTGGGAATCGGGAGGAGAGAGAAGAGACAAAGGTGAAGAGCTTCAAACTGAAACATCAACTGTAGAAGGAGTCAGTTTTAGAAAGGCAGATGAGAGGAGGTGAAAGGTCGGAGTAGGGGATCGAGGAGGGCTGGGACAAGTTTGTTCACCAGAAGGAGAAATTCATATTCATTCCTTCAGGTTTGAGGCTACCCAGATGGAATATAAGTTTTGGCTCCTCCATCCTGAGGGTGTCCTCTTCTTGGCACAAGAGGAGGTCATAGACCTACATGTCAGATGGGATTGGGAATTGGAATTAAAATGTTTGGCCACTGGGAGCCCCACTTGTGGTAGATATTGCTGAAGTGATCGACCAAGATTGATTAGTAAGAGCAAATTAAAGGAGGGTAGGGGCAAATGCAGTGGCCATCATCAGAGTGGTGATCTTGAGGCTTCAGTCAGAGAAAGGAAAGAAAAGAAAAGTTATAGGTGAAGACTTTTCCCCTTCCTTGCTTTATATCTGCTCAGCTAGGACAGGACTGGGCTCTCTGTCAGGAAGGTGGGACCTGCACAGAAGTTTGCACCTAAACTAGAGGGGGTACTAATATCCAAGTGGGAAGATTCGTTAATGTTGCACAATGAGGTTTAAACTAGAGTTGCAGGGAGATGGGAGCCAGAGTGCCAGAACAGTTAGTTAAGAGGTTGTGCAGGCAGACCTCAGACAATGTCAGGAATCAAAAGGCTGAGCATGGTGTAACTAAGGTCCTGAGCTGCCTATATTTCAATGCAAGAAGTATCATAGGAAAGATGGATGAGCTCAGGGCATGGATCAACACCAGAAATTATGCTGTGGTAGCCATTAGTGAGACTTGGATGCAGGAGGGGCAGGACTGGCAGTTCAACATCCCTGGGTTCCGTTATTTAAAATGTGACAGAACGGGAGGAACTAAAGAAGGAGGGTTGGTGTTACCAGTCAGGAAAAATGTCACAGCAGTGTTCTGTAAGGACAGATTGGAGAATTTGAGTAGTGAGGCTAGTTATGGGTGGAACTGAGAAACGAGAAAGGTATGACCATGTTAATGGGGCTATGTTACAGACCGCCCAACAGTCTTAGAGATAAAGAGACTACAGACTGCTACAAGAAACATAAGGTTGTTATAGTAGGTGATTTTAACTTTCCACATATTGACTGGGAATCCCATACTGTAAAAGGTCAAGATAGGATAGTGTTTGTCAAATATGCTCAGAAAAACTTCCTTCATCAGTACGTTGAATTCCCAATGATAAAGAGTGTGATTTTGGATCTGCTATTAGGAAATGAGGCAGGGAAGGTGACAAGAGTTTTCAAAGAAGTTACCAGGAAAGTGAAGGAAAGCAAGGCACTGAATGTGTCTTCATGGACTTCAGCAAGGCATTTGACAAGGTCCTGCATGGGAGGCTGGTCAAGAAGGTTCAGTCACTCAGCATTCAGGATGAGATAAATTGGATTAGACACTGGCTTTGTGGGAGAAGCCAGAGAGTTGTAGTAGGGGATTGCCTCTCTGGCTGGAGGCCTGTGACTAGTGGTGTGCTGCAGTGTTTGGTGCTGGGTCCTTTGTTGTTTGTCAACTATCTCAATGATCTGGATGATAATGTGGTAAACTGACTCAGTAACTTTGCAGATGACAGCAAGCTTGAAGGTGCAGTGGACAGTGAGGAAGGCTAATGTGGCTTGCAGAGGGAGCTGCATCAGCTGGAAGAATGGGCTGAAAAATGGCAGATGGAATTTAATGCAGTCAAGTACAAGGCTTGCACTTCGGTAGGACCAGTCAGGGTAGGTCTTACACAGCGAACGGTAGGGCACTGAGGACTGTGGTGGAACAAAGGAATCTGGGAATACAGGTCCGTAATTTGTTGGAAGTGGCATCACAGACAGATAGAGTTGTAAAGAAAGCTTTTGGTACATTGGCCTTCATAAATCAATGTATTGAGTACAGAAGAAGGGATGTTAGGTTGAAGTAGTATAAGACATTGGTGAGGCCCGATTTGGAGTATTGTGTGCGGGTTTGGTCACCTACCTACACGAAAGATGTGAAAAAGGTTGAAAGAGTGTGGAGAAAATTGACAAAGATGTCTCTGGGCCTGGAGGACCTGAGTTAACAGAAAAGATTGAATAGGTTAGGACTGTATTCTTTAGAATGTAGAAGATTGAGAGGAGATTTGACAGAAGTTTACAAAATTATGAGGGGTATAGATAGGGTAACTGCAAGCAGACCTTTTCCTCTGAGGTTGGGTGGAACTGCAACCAGGAGTCATGGATTCGAGGTGAAAGGTGAGAAGTTTAAGGGGAACATGAGTGGAAACTTCTTCACTCAGAGGGTCATGAGATTGTGGTAAGAGCTGCCAGCACAAGTGGTGCATGCGAGCTTGATTTCAACATTGAAGAGAAGTTTGGACGGGTACATGGATAATAGAGATATGGAGGGCTGTGTTCTCGATGCAGGTCAATGGGACTAGGCAGTTTAAATGTTTCAACATGGACTAGATGGGCCAAAGCGTCTGTTTCTGTGCTGCACTTCTCTTTGGCTCTATGACTCTCTCAGAGGAAGGTTCTCCTGGACTCGCTCTCCTGCAGGTTTGCTGTGTGAATAAAAGCTTTCATATTTCCCAGTTACCAGCTTCCGCTGGCTCAGTATTAGTCAGTCACAACAACAGACTGAAGGGTCAGTGGGATAGGATGGGAACAAACAAGGCTTCCTGGCAGGCAACTGGAAACTCAGGGTCACAACAAAGAGAGGAGAATGCACTGTGAACACTGAATGCACTACACTGGAAGTGAAATGCTGTTTCACCTGGAAAACTGTTCTGCTTCCTGGAAAAGCTGAAAGAACCAGTTTTTTTTGCCTGTGGTTGCATAGGAATGTGCCATGCGACAGGGAGTGGGAATGGAAAGTGGACCAGAGTGTGAAGAAACATTTCAAAATGTAGAGGGGAGGGCAATATAATTCAGGTAGTGAAAACCTTGCTGGAGCTGGCAAAGGTTGCAGAAGATGTTCTGTTGAATCACAGTTTTCTAGGGTGGTAGGTAAGGACCAAGGCAGGCGTTTGCAACCTGGAGTTCACAGACTTCTTGTTTAATAGTATTGGTCCATGGCTTAAAGAAGGTTGGGAACCCCTAGACCAGGGGAACCCTTTTATTGCTCTGTGCAGGAGAAGGATTGAAAGGAGAGCTGCAGTAAATAGATGAGATGTGGTCAAATACTCAGTCTGCTATAGTACAGGGCAAGTCATGGTTAAAGAAGGATGACTTCTTGGAGGCAGTGTGGACTGTCTCATCAGCAAAGACAGAGGAGGACAAATTGAGAGAATGGGATGAAGTCCTTACAGGAGGTAGGGTCCGGGGAAATATAATCAAGGTAGTTATGGCTTGGAGTGGATGTTAGTGGCTAGCCCATCCCCTGAGACTGAGTTACAGAGATTCAGAAAGGGAAGAGTCAGAGATGGAACATGTGAAGGAAACTAGTTGCAAAAGTAATGACATTGAGTTTTTACTGAATACAGAAAGCAACACCAATGATTTCCAAATAGCACATAATTTTGGTACTGATTATTTCTAGTAAATGTTTCACACCACCGACATTTGGTTAACGGGCCTGGCCTATTTATCCATCTCCCCTTTTCGAAAATAGGTCAGATTATTTCCACTGCTTGACTTTAATTGCAGTAATAGCGGAGAGCTTGGAACATAGCAAAAGCCAGTTAGCTCACTGCTCCCAAACCAAGTGGTTCCACTCTAGCTTTAACAATGGCATCTACCCATTAATGTGAGGAAGGGCAGAGTTCTCCAAGAACTCCAAGATAACTTAGGTACAACCATGTTCAGCCTCTCTGTAAATCCACTCCATATCAATAACTGAGTGGTGAGATGTAAAATCCTGGAAGCACTCAGCAGTGCAGGTAGCACCCAAAAAGTTGGAAACAGACATGAAGACCTTTCATCAGAATGTGACATCTTATTGTGGCTTTTTCCTTCTTCCTTTCGATTCCTGATGTCTTGGTCTGAAATATTGACTCTTTTTCCCTCTATAGATGCTGTCTGACTTGCTGAGTTCCTCCAACACCTTACGTGTGTTGCTCAAGATTTCCAGCACCTGCAGAATATGTTGTATTTGCAAAATATTGAAGTCTCTTGTAAGAGTTGCCATTCCAGCATTTTTCAGGAGATTTTTCACCATCTGCACCTTTTTTTTTTGCACAATGGCAGGAACCAGCTTGAATGACAACAGTTACTCTTTGCTAAGTTGCTCACTAGTGCTAAGTTTGAGTTGACTTCCACAGTTGTAGAAAAATATGACACAATAACTAGGTGGTTGCAATGGTGTGCAGTGCTGTGCCTGCTTATCTGTGACTGGGTTTCACAAATCCAGAGCGTGAATTAGAATAACTCCAGCTGGATGCTAGGTCTAGTAATGCAGATTTTGTTCAATGAGAATGGGTGTCAATGATGTCACTGCAGGTGACATCACTGGTAAAGCAACAGATTCCAGTATGCATTAAGAATTATGTCATACTTCAGAATCAGAATCTGCTTTAACACCACTGCCAGAGCAAAATAATAAAATAGTGTTTATGGACCATTCAGAAATCTGTTGGTAGAAAGGAAGAAGATAATAGTAATCAATGTTCCAAACTAAACAAAACTTTGGAGAAACACGAGACTTCAGAGGCGGAATAATGCCAGGCGTGATATGTAGGTCATTGACAGTGAAAAGATTTATGATTAATATCAGGACTGCCAGTGCATTCGTGTCACTTGATGCTTTCCAGAAGTCAACCCATTGCTAAACTCGGGCATGATCTAGTTTACTAGGGGAGGCTTTGGTGCATGTGCTGAACAATGGTGAATGGGGTTGATGGAGGTGGCTGAAGAGCCACAACAGTGATTAGTACGATGCTATTACAGCTCAGAGTATTGGAGTTTGCAGATCAATCCCAGCATCCTCTGCAAGGATTTTGTATGCCCTCCCTATGAATTTCTTCTGGGTGCTCCGGTTTCCTCCCAAGTTCCAAAGACATTCCAGTTATCAGGTTCATTGGTCATTGTAAATTATCCCGTGAATAGGCTAGGGCCAAATTGGGGGTTGATGGTGGTGTGGCTCAAAGGGCCGGAAGGGCCTATTCTGTACTGTATCTCTAAATAAAATAAAAATAAAGAGCAAATTTTTGTATGTAGGGAGGAGGAAGAGAGAGTCTGGTGCAGCTGTAATGGAGGGTTGGAAAGAAACAGGAGAGTGGTCTAACAGAGAGTGAAGAACAGATTCTGTATTATCATCTGGGTGCTGCTCTCCCTCCCCACCAACACTCCCTCACCTCCGACTGCTCCCTGTACTACCATGTCCAGAACACCTCAATTTTCTCTCCAACTAATCTTTATCTCCGTTTCCTTTCCTTTCTCTGATTTCTATTTCTGAGATGTCCCTCCCTGCCAATGTCATCTCTCCTCCCCACCCCAATCTTCTGACCAACTTCTGTTCTCCCCTCTCCATTTGCTGATCTTCTCCAACTGAGAAGTAAACTGATTCAAATGGTCGGGGTGGGGGGGTAACAATGATGACATAATCTCCAGGTTGCAAATCAGGTTTTGCATTACAGAAGCATTTTAATACTTGTAAGGCACATTTGCTTCTAAAACAAACCCTACACTCTGTCATACATTCAGATACTTCAGGCCAGAGACCAAGGTACCAAGTTCAATTCAATATTTTGCTTCTGCATTAGTTAACAAAACCCACTATGAGCTCGTGCAATGATCTGCTCAATAGTCCAGGCTGGGATTCCATTGAGGCACACAGGGAAGTGCGTCTCTGTTGATGACTGAATGTCACACAGAGACCTCATGGAGCTGGATCTCTGAAGAGGGAAAACAACACACAGCCACTTCAATGGTGCGTATGAATCCATGGAAACACCTTCACCTCGCTGAGGTTTGTAGGGGCTTTCCAGGCATTAAGACCCATCTATACGAGAGCAACTTCACCTCAAAATCACATTTATAGGTAAGTGCCTTGGGAAGTCCTCCAAACTTGACAACTCTAATAAGACTTTATTAGAGTTGTGGATGGAGTGCCCATTTTGTTAGGCACCCTATCCGTAACACTGAGTTGCCTCACTACAGGCACAGTTAGCAGTTTGTCCCGTCTACAAAGTGTACTGCAACAACTCACCAAGACTCCTGAGAAAGTCCGTTCCAAACACGTAATCACTTCCAGCTGGAAGGGCAAGGGCAGCAAAAGCACTGGGCAAACCACCACCACCTGGACCTTGTCCTCCAAGCCACACTCCGACTTGAGTTGGAAACCTGTCACCATTCTGCACTGTCCCTGGTTCAAAATCCTGGAGCTCTTTCCCCTGACTGCACTGTGATTATGCCCATATCTCAAGGACTGCAACTGTTCAATAAAGCAGCTCATCTCTACCTTCCCTAAGACATCATGGGATAGACAATTAAATGCTGGTTTAGCCTGCAAATCCCACATAGAAATGATAAAAGATGGTTGCACAAACGTGTTAATGCTGTAGCTGGGAGACCTTGTCTGATCGGGAATAATGGGACTGCACAGACTCCAAGGACAGAGCAGCCCCAACTCACCTTGCATTCCTGTTGTAGTAAAGCAGCAGTCCGTCTTTCACACAGTGATCCCAACTCCAGCTCCAGGTGCCCAACGTCCGGACTCTCCTTACATTTGCTGCTGCTCATTCTGCAGCTGGCATCCAGGCTTGACTTGTGGCCAAATCTGCAGCACCTGCAAACTGCTCTCAACGCATTTCTCACAATCCCTAGGTGTGATAGCATTGGGATGAATATGTGGGTAGACGTTACAAACTTTCAAGGTTTTAAATAAGTCAAAAGTCCGCAAATGCAGGGTAGAACCACTGAGAACGCTGTATTGCATGGCATTGCAAACACGGTTAGAGTTTCCAAACATTTCTCAAGTAGTTGGATGAGCTAATTGTTTCTGAAATGAAATTAGTTTAGCTGAACTTTCCCCTAACTTCTTTGTAACTTTTCACTGCTAACTGGATATCTGATAAGTGACATAACATTTTTGGACTTGTGTTGAAAGTACCGACATCAAATGTCTTCATAGGAAGTAGTGAAACCATATAATAATTACAGCACAGAAATAGGCCATCTCGGCCCTTCTAGTCCGTGCCGAAAGTGGGAGACGCGAGAAAAGGACGGCATAAAATACAAATACTCTTACTTAGGTTTAAATGGCAAAATCAATTTGAAACCTAGTTATACAACAACATAAACTTAATTTAGAATTTAATAGTGCCCGGTCTTTTAATCTTTCCCTTATCACAGTGGCACTGCTCAGCTCTGTGAGGTATGACAAGCTCACTTTTAATTATTTTCACAACAGTAATGCACTAAACTGAATTCCAATCATTTATTTATTTGGAGATAGAGCACAGTAACAGGCTCTTCTGTCCCAAAGAACTCACCCTGCCCAACTACACCCTTGTGACCAATTAAACTGCTAACCCGTATACCTTTGCAATGTGGGAGGAAACCAGAACACCCAGATGAAACCCACTGGTAATGGAGAGAAGATAAAACTCCTCGCAGACAGCAGCAGAATTGTAATAGTGTTACATTTCAGAAAGGCCTTAAGAAGCTCACACAGATGCTTCGTCTTAAACACTGTCTCACCGACAACCTAACCACTCCCCAGTTGTCGAGAACTGCAGAGAATCCAATGCGTTTGGACTGCCTTGAATTCCATCACAATTTGCCCCTGTGAAGAGACTCTTAGCATCAGGACTGTTATGATGAGAATGGCCAAGATATGCAGGAAGTTAATAAAACACAAAACGCAAGAAGCTACCTCATTGCTGAATTCATAGTCCAAGAGAATTAAAACACTGCAATTCCTTCAAGCTGACCAGGGTGCCATTTTCCTCTTCGCAGATGTGGGAGATGAATGCATATCTAAAATTCCCTTCCATCAACCTTCAGAACTTCAGCTGGAATTTCCATTGCTATTTGGGCCTTCCAGCTCCTGTCCTAGCTAAAGTGTGTTGGATAATGTGCACTTCAGAGTCAAGGGCACTCACCTTAAAGGTAGTCTTTTAGCTGATGAATTCATCAAAATGGTACTAACTGTCTCTCCGTCCATGATAAGTCCTCCGATCCTTGCTTTCAGAGGGATGTCCTCGAGTGTGACAGCACTGGAAAGAACTTACCATACCATAAAAGAAATCAATCATTATTAAACCATTCTTCATGCACTGTCACCTCAGTCCTGGTTGGAAACAGAAACTTCTGTGCCAGCCAACTGATTTTTAAGGTTTCAGGACCCCACAAGAAAGCTCATTTTAGACTTCACTCACGGCTAACCCAATGACCCCATTGTGGCTGGACTGCCTTGAAACCTCGCCAGAAAGAGCAGCTGTGAAGAGTCTCTTGGTTTCTTCACCAGAAGACAGTAGAACTACTTCAATGTGAACCAGGAGATCCTGGAGCTAATTTTCCATAAACACAAAGCATTCTTGGATTGCAAGTTCCTTCATATCTCAAGGGGAAAATGATAATCTGCAGGCACCAGACGGCTTAGCTGCTCTGTAAAACAGACTGTTCTGATGAAATAGCGGCTCCTTTGTTTTCAGATGGGTGGTACACAACACATTTAAAGAACAAAAGGAAACACATATTTCATCTACAAATTTGGCAAAGACAATGGAATCAACGACAAGATTGTTCACTGAGTGTGTCGAGGCCCCAAACCTCACTTCAAATTGTTTAAATGAGCTATCAAGTGCTTTTTATTCCCCATAAGACACAAATTACTAATTCAATTAAAGTGGCCAGAAATACATTTCCATAATAACATTCAACATGTTTTTAAGAATTCCCTTTGTCACAGTAAACAATATTTCTGATAAATACTGGAGACAGACATGTCCCAGATATCAAAGTATCTCTGTTTCCTTTAGCCAATGAATTCTGAGTATATATTACATTCAGCACAATGGATCCCAGTTAATTGGGACACATTGGATCAGTACATTTTGGCCCATTTAGTCGAAGTTTCATCGAAATTGTTAAAAAGGTATAAAAAGACATACTACCATTTAACGGTGACAAATTATGTATTTAACTGAAATACAGAACAAAGCAGAACATTACCAATACTACTACAGTACTGTAATACTGCGTATTAGTTCCTTAAATTATCAATGAAATAATTCATTTTGTGTACACTGCCAGGTACTTTTGATTGAACAAATCAGTGCAGACACCTAGTGCAGATAACGGAAAGTCTTCATAGCATGCTTTCGAAAATTTCATCTTCCCAGTCCGCAGTTTTATTGTAATATTCAAGATGATTGTTGTTATCATCAAATTCTTTGTAGTCCCTAACATGTTGAAGTATTGGAATTGTTTCATTTTCACTGCCAGCCATGTCTGGCAGCTTGAAGTTTGAATGCTTAAAACTGCAGTGAGCAAATCACCTCTGAATTGTCTTACTGCTTATTTCTCGACAACTATCAGTGACAAAAGTTACAGCTTTTTGAACATAAATGCACACAAGTGATGCTATTTAAAAACGGTTTGCTCTAAGCACAGTGTTGTGTCTAATGGCCACACGAGTGCACGTGACTGACACAAAATAGAAACTGTTCAACAAGTCTCCTGCCCCAATTAAGTGGCATCGTGTCCCAAATAAAAGAAGTGAATCTCAACTATTTTCTCAATTGGTTTTTGTTCTTCAGGAGTTGTCCCAAATAAGTGGCTGCCCTAATTAACCAATGGCCCAATTAACTGGAATCAATTGTATATGATTTTTAAAAATATTTTGAACAGCTGTTCCTGCCACTCCATTTGGCAAAACACTAATTATGATCCATTATTCTTCTCACCAACATCTGAAACTTTTCCTTTCAAAATAAAGTTTCAACAAGAGAAGAAGATTAAAAAGCATGTGAAGTAAAAAGCATGTGAGATCAGTCACCACATTTGCATCACATTCCAGGAATCACAGGGGCCTACTATTAGTAGTGGAGTAATTTCATACTCCTCATTAGTTAATGCTGGGCCTAAAACTCTTACTTTCAGACCCTTTTTGCTTCCATCAGACACTATAAATATTGTTATTTCTGCAATAACACTCAAAACCTTCAAATCATCATAGGCGTCCCATGGTTGAAAGGTTGGTACAATTTCAAGAACTTCCGAAGTCTAGAACTTTCAAAAGAGATGTTGGCCCCCATCTTGAGGACCCCCGCATCTTCCTTTTTAAGTGGGAATGAATAATGATGTTTGACACACTGGTTTTCAAATGCAGAAGTCCTGAAATTCCACACTGACTTAGAATGTTGAACCTAACAATTTGTTCTGTTACTTCACTGCAGGAGCACACCAATTTCTAAACTTTGGAAATTGTCTCTAAGATCAACAATCAGGTTAGAACTCCTAGATCTGCAACCTCCCTACTCCAAAAACCCATACTCCAGCCACTGAATTCAGTGAGTATTGAAGTGTGCAGCCAAAAGCAATGCATAAAGGTAATTACCATTTTAAAAAATGATTTCATTTAAGTTTATTTTATTCATTCCTTTCATCTCTATGCTCATCTCAAATTTGAATTGTTTCAATTGTTTATTTGTTTTTTAAAATATGGAACATTATATCCTGGATATAGTTTTTGAAGAATAAGTTATCACTCAATAAAAGCATGGTAGCATAGCAGTTAGCATAGTACTCATGCAGTGCTAGCAATCCAGGTTCGATTCTGCTGCTGTCTACAAGAAGTTTGTACAGTTTCACCATGACTGCACATGTTTCCTCAGGATGATCCAATGTCTTCCCATTTTCCAAAAACATATGGGTTAACTGGGCGGGTGTCATTGAGCAGTGCATGCTGGTTGTGTTGGAAGGCTCTGTTACCTTGCTATCTCTGGAAGCTAAAAGTAAATAAATCAATAAATAATCTCAGAACGTAGGGAATTTCAGAAAGAATTGCATTGCTACAACTTTGAAAATTGGCAAATTTAGAACAATGCTTAACCAGTTCTCAGTGCTCGCAAGGTTTTCTTTACTTTACCACTGCTTGTGCCATTTTAAGAGAAAGCAAGATGCTTTGGCCTGAGTGGGAACAGCTTTACCGTCTTCTGAAATTAAAGGTAAAACAAAATAACCTTTGTTGTGAAGAACAGATGATGTGTGCAAAAAGCAAGGGAGGTCCAACGACTTGCTGGTTACCATGACTTCTGCAGATTCCATTGACGGCCCAATTACCTTTGGATCTACTCCACTGAGAAGCAAGGCTAGGAGAAAACTTATCAAGAACAGGAAGACAGTCAACACCATTAGAAGGAACAGTTCAAATAATTCTCTATATTATGTCAAAAAAGTATTGCTTAAATGGAGCTTTTATTGAGTACTAAATTATTGTCCAAAAACTATATTTAGTATATGAAGTTCCATTATGCAATTTCCAGCACTTCACTTAATAAATATCAGATATGTCAGTAACTGTGATAGCAACTATCAAAGTCTGAACACATT
Source organism: Hypanus sabinus (assembly GCF_030144855.1). Classification (NCBI taxonomy): domain Eukaryota; kingdom Metazoa; phylum Chordata; class Chondrichthyes; order Myliobatiformes; family Dasyatidae; genus Hypanus; species Hypanus sabinus. The sequence continues at coordinate 71,819,445 of NC_082716.1, forward strand.
TTTTAGTTCAAAGCTATTTTGCAGCACCAAAGTAGTCTTTTTGTAGTTGATAAAATTGGAGTTGCAACTCCATAAAGCAATGTGTTTTATATCTGTAGACGTTCAGAACAGGCCTGTTAAATTTGCAGAGCTAAGGCTGTGCTTTTCAAAATGTGAACGCGATATTGGAAAAAGCTGTAGAGGCTTGCAAGCTCAGCCAGGTCTATCATGGGCATAAGCCTCCCACATCAGCAAAAGGCAGTGCCTCAATCAGGACCTTACCACCCAGGACATGCCCTCTTCTCATCACAACCATCAGGGAGGAGGTACAGGTGCCTGAAGACATACACTCAATATTTTAGGGATAGCTTCTTCCCCTCTGCCATCAGATTTATGAACAGTCCATGGACTTATGAATACTACCTGATTACTTTGCTCTCTTTTTGCATTTTTTTTGTTACTTATAGAAACTTTTTTATATATTGTACTGTACTGCTGCTGCAAAACAACAAATTTCACCACATTGTGTGTCAGTGATAATAAACTGATTCTGATTCAAAACAGAAGATAACTCTATCGATGGCTGTTCTGTTTATTAAGAGGTAAGTGAATGATGAATAAAATATCAGATAAGGAACATGCTGGTGCTTAAGCACCTAAGGAAACTATTGGGTAGTGTTTGGGAGTTTAGTGAAGAAAGATTAAAATAGCTTAGAACCCATTCAATCTCAGTGTTGAGAATAAAGCCAAACACGCACTATATTCTACTAAGATTATTATAAATTTTATTTCTACAATGAATACACAATTATATGAAAGATTAAAAAACCTGCTTGGAAAGCTTGCAGTGATCATAGAATTAAAGATACAAAGATACAAAGAACTTACAAGGCACTGTTCAAGATAGATGAAAGTGAGCAGGTAGATTTCTCCCACTCACCACACTTGGATTCACACCCCTGTGAACTTTGATTTCTCAAGTACTAGTTCACGTTCATCATAAATATGATCAGGATATCTGCATCCATCTTTTAGACATTTTTCTAGAACTTACCTCCCCAATTACTGAATTGAAAATATATTTCCTTTCACTCCCTTCTAATCCTTCACCTTAAATCCGTAGCTCCTACTTGTTGTTCATTCTGCTGGGAAATTACTTCATACAGTTTGTTAACTCTAGGTCTCTCATTATCTAATGCACTTCATTAAATCTCTTCACTGGTCCAAAAAGCAGCTCAGGTTGTTCAGTTTCTCCTAGCAACTATAATTTTTCAGCCCATGTGACATCCTCAGAAATTTCCTCCAAATCTCCTCAGAGCAGGCACATTTTTTTAAGTTTACTGCCAAGTGATCTCTCAGTTCTATGCATTGGCTAATAAAGGTGAGTATTCCAATATCCCTTCATAATCACAATGCTTTCCGAAATATTCACCAGCTTATACAGTGACTGCGGAGTGATATGCAGAGCTGAACTTTCAGATCAGTTAATGGCAGAACACTTAGCAAGTGTTATTTATATTTTTGACTGTTTCCTTTTCACTTTCAAGATTCTCTGTGCTCTTAGTATTCTGTTATTTATTGCATACTCTCTTGCTTTGCTTCCTTTTTCAAAATGGATTAGATTTTATGGAATCAAAAATTGATGTTTGGCAGCCATTTGGTCCGTCATGTTTCCTATTTTTCAGGAGTTTGGAATAATTAAAGGTCAGCTTTATTTGTTACATGTACATTAAAACATGTTGCCTCCATCAAATTAAATCAAATAAACCTGTTAGGGAGGCTAACAAGTTTAGGGTTCCCTGCCTTTCAAGAAATATTGAGGCCCTGGTTAAGACAAAGAAGGAGTTGCGTAGCAGGTATAGGCAACAAGAACAAACGAGGCTCTCGAGCAGTATGGGAAATTGAAGAGAACTGTTAAGAGGGAAATCGGAGGTCTGAAAGAAAGCATGAGGTTGCTCTAGCAGATAAGGTGAAGAGGAAGTGCCAAGGGTTTCTTGGCATTTATATCAAGTAGATATATTAAGAGCAAAAGGATTGTAAGCAAGAAAATTGGTCCTCTTAAAGATCAGAGTGGTCTTCTACGCATGGAGCCAAAAGAGATGGGGGAGATCTAAAATAGGTTTTTATTTGTATCTGTATTTATTCAGAAGATGGACACAGAGTCTATAGACCTGAGGCAAACAGCAGTGAGGTCAAGGACCACTTATGAATTACAGAAGATGAAGAATATTTAAAGAAATTTGGATATTTAATGGGTAGGAGGGGAATGGAGGACTATAGTCCAGGTGCAAGTCGATGAGACTAGGCAGACTAACAGCTCAGCACGTTGATGGGCCCAACGGCCAGTTTCTGTGCTTTTGTATTCTTTGACTCTATGACTGTGTATTAGATAACTATAGATTCTGTTTCTTTTGGCTGAGTAATCATTTTGTCATCTCTGGAGACCATACTCAGTCAAAACCGGGGCTCAGAATAGTTAAGCCTCATTGAATCATTGGCAGAGTATATGGATATGCATTGTGCATTTTTCCCAATGCCTGTGGCAAGGTGAGTGAAAAAACTGATCTGACCCTTTTGAAGAATCGTTGGAATATGCAAGTTTTTGACAGAAGGCATCTGTGAATTTTAGAATAGAAGGGCCATGCTAGAGGCTATGAGAGATGGAGCTCCCTTGGAGGTTTAAACTTATGTGGTAAAAGAGAGAACACATTTATTTGATCTTGGGCCTGTCCATTTCTTAGTAAGAAGACAATAGTCCCTGTACGTGTGAAGATAAGAACCTAGAACTAAAAATTTTGGAAGTGAGAATCATTGACAAAAAGACAAGAATTTTGAAAAAATAATGGCATCCATCCAATAACAATTTGTCTGTTTACAATTAAACAAACACCTTATCAGCCCAACCAGAATGAGCCTTTTGAAAACATTTGGGCACTGACTCTGTGCAATAAAAACTGGCTTTAGTTCATAAATAATCCATATGAGATTGATAGTTGCCCTACTGCACTAGAATGTCTTAATTTTGTTACTCCATAGATTCACGACAACGTACATGTTAAAAGGAAAATGATGCAGATGTTGGAAGTCTGAAATACTCTATAGGTCATGGAGCATTTGAGGATAGAAAAACAGAGTTAATGACACAGGTTGATCATACGTCAGATCATATGTGTTTTCATGGATGCATTAACCTTAATCTTTCTGAAAGAAAAGGACTTAGATTGGATTGAGTCTGCAAAGTAAAAAAATATTTATAAAGAGAGATATTTTGAAGGTTAAAATTGGAAAATAGCATCATTTGGCACTGCTGGGGAAGAAGGTGTTGCTCCAATTCAAAGAATACATGTTTTATTACCAAGTTAATCCACGCAGTTTATACTTTATTGATATGTGTGTAAGACAGGAAGAGGAAGTAGTGATGCAGCGTGGAGTAGGCCCTTCCAGCTCTCTGAGCCATGCCACCCCGACAACCCTGACAAACCCGATTAACCCCAGCCAAGCAACAGACACAACATGCTGGAGGAACTCAGCAGGCCAGGCAGCAGAAGAGTAAACAGTCAAAGTTTCAGGCCGAGACCCTTCATCAGGACTTGAAGAAGATTTACTCTATTCCGTAGATGCTGCTCGGCCTTTCGAGTTCCTCCAGCATTTTGTGTGTGTTACTTAGATTTCCAGCACCTGTGGATTTCTTGTCTTTGACCCTAATCTAATCTCAGGACAATTTTACAATGACCAATAAACCTACCCAGTATATCTTTGAACAGTGGGAGGAAACCAGAAGACCCAGAAGAATCGCATGCTTTCCACAGGGAGGACATACAGAAATTCCACACAGAACAGCACCAGAAATGAACGCTGGACTCTGGAATGCCCTGAGTTGTATTAGCACCACCCTAACTGCTACGCCGCCATATTTGTTTACTTTGTTTTCAAACTCTATGCATGAATCAGTAAAGTCCTCATGATTATTTGCCTTAATTTGGCAAATTCAAAATTATGAATTTCTCCCTATTGTTAATATATTGCCAGTAACTTCCTAATGCCTTTGTTGAATGTGGAAAAGTCTGAAATCCACAGACAATACAATTCGGATGAGCAAAATAGCTATTTACTGACCTTCTATGTCAGACAGTTTAATAGAGGACATGTTTGCATATATGCTAGCCAGTTTTTAGTTGTACTTGAAATGTCATTTTAGTCTCAGTAGTGTATACATCTTTAAACTTACTTGCTAATGAGTACCATATTGATCAATACACTGAATAATTTTCACAGTATAATTATTGGTATTGTTGCTGCTTATTTTTTGTATTGCAAAGGGTTTCATTCAAATACTGTTGTGAATGGGAGTATCTGTTGGATAAGCTCTTCAACCAATGTGTAATAAAGGAAGCTGTGAGGTGATTCAAATAAAATAGTATATTAGAATGGATGTGTAACTGGCAGCCATTCCAAATCTAATGGCCATTAATATGCATTATGATTGCCAGCCTTTACTGAGAAAAATACAATGTAGAACCAGTGCCTTCTCTGTTAATTATTGATAATTGGTAATTGATATTGGTTTATTATTTCCATGTATTCCAAGATAAAGTGAAAATCTTTTGTTTGTACATCATCCAGACAGATCATTCCACACATAAGTACATTGAATTAGTATAAAATGAAAAAAAAAACAAAGCACGGAGTATACTGTTACAGTTATAGCAATGCAGGTAGACAAAATGCAAGAACAAGATGAGGTAGATTGAGAGATTAGGTGTTCATCTTTAGCATATAAGAAGTCAATTCAAAATGCTGACAACATTGGGATTGAAGCTGTTCTTGAGGGTGGTAGTCAAGGTGTTGTATCATGTTCTCAAACTTTTGAATGTACAACCCAATAGGAGGGGAGAGAAGAGCGAATGACTAGTTTGGATGAAGTTCTTGATTCCCAAAGTAATGACAAGTGTTGATCCAGGGGAGGCTTGTTACAGTGATGAACTGGACTGCATTCACACTCTGCAATTTATTGTGGTCCTGCGCAGACCAGATGCCAAATCAAGCTGTGAAGCGATCAGATAGGACACGTTCCATGGTGCATCTGTAAAATCTGGCAAGGGTCAGTGGAAAAATGGCAAATGTCTTCAGCTTTCTGAGGAAGTGGAGGCATAGGTGAGCTTTCTTAGCAATAGCATCCACATGATTGGACCAGAGCAAATCTTTGGTGATACTTTTACCTCAGACTTTGAAACTCTCAACCATCTCCACTTCAAGATCATTAATACAGACAAGGGTGTGTGTGGTGCCTCACCTTCTGAGTTCATTGACCAGCTTTTTTGTTTTGTTGATAGTGAGGGAAAGTTTGTTGTTATGACAGCATGACTCCAGGCTCTCATCTCCTTCCTGCACTCCATCTCATCATTGTCAGAGATCAGGCCCATTATGAGGTAGGACAAAATGAAAAAAAAACAGAACTTAATGTTACAGATAACAGTTGTGTCATCTGCAAACTTGTAAATGGAGTTTATAGACAGCATACCTTATAGGGAGTATAGTAAGGGGCTAAGCATTCAGCCTTTTAGGACCCCAGTGTTGAGGATAATTGTAAAATGTTGTTGCTTATCCTTATTGATTGTGGTCTGATGGTCAGGAAATAAAGGATCCAATTTCAGAGGGATGTGCTTCAGAAGGATTCAGTTTCCCAGGAGCTGAGTTTGTTTGGAATTATAATTCTGAAGGTGGAGTTATAGTCAATAAACAACAATCTAACATAAGTGTCTTTATTGTCAATGTCAGGGAGCTGGCATCCACCATAGACTAGGTTCATTGGTGGGTGAATGAGGTAGGAAGAGGTTATCTGGGATTCTAGAGTTGATGTGTCCCATGATCACTCACTCAAATCACATCACAATGATGGATATCAGAGCCATTAGACAATAGTCATTAAGGCACATGACCTTTTTTTGGCATGGGGGTGATTTATGTTTTAAGGCCAGTGAGAACCTTGTATGTTAAAAGTTTAAAGTTGCTGTGAATTCTCTCAGCAGATGGTCAGCGCAGGCTCTGAGAACACAGCTGATCCGGTCATTTCCCATGGATTCACACTCAGAGAGGCTAATCTGACCTCTCGCACAGTGACCATGAGTTTAGGTCCATCCAAAGCTCTCTGGGTAGATGGTGTCATTTCACAGAACCTCTGTTTGAAAAGTGCAGAGAATGTATTAAGCTCATTTGGTAGGGATGCTGGATAATTGAATTGCAGTCACCTATGCAGATGCCCTAACAAGGAATTTTTTAGTAAATTAAAAAAAAAATCTGTGGTGAAATACCTTTACTTGAGGTTGAGAGATTCTTCATGGAATAGTTAACACCAAGATACCCTTCCCTTTTTCTCTATTCTCTGCTATGAGCTAAGCCCTGCAAAAACTCTCATTTGTCAGTTCACTTGATGAGTAATGGGTTTTGCTGATGGACAAGTTCATCTTTTCTGACTGCTGTGTCTTTTGCAGCTGATAAACAACGAGAACTGCAGATCTTATGTATGAACATTGACTTCTCTAACTTCCATTAATGCCCCTCCTCCCCTTCTCACCTCATCCCTGATTTATTTATTTCCCACCCCTTTTTTTTTCTCTCTCTCTGCCCATCACTCTGTGCCTGTTCTCCATCTCCCTCTGGTGCTCCCCTCCCCCTTTCTTTCTCCCTAGGCCTCCCGTCCCAAGATCCTTTCCCTTCTCCAGCTCTGTATCCTTTTTGCCAATCACCTTTCCAGCTCTTGGCTTCACCCCATCCCCTCCGGTCTTCTCCTATCATTTTGGATTTCCCCCTCCCCCTCCTACTTTCAAATCTCTTACTATCTTTTATTTCAGTTAGTCCTGATGAAGGGTCTCGGCCTGAAACGTTGACAGTGCTTCTCCTTATAGATGCTGCCTGGCCTGCTGCATTCCACCAGCATTTTGTGTGTGTTCCTTTCCCTTTGATTTCAGTTTGAGACAAGCACTGTGGGCCAGATTGAATATGAATTCAGCTCTCATCCCATCCTTGTGCAGTATCCTTCTCAGTAGCTTGATTCCATTTTCACTATTACAGAGGCATAATGGGGGGGGGGGGGGTGGTCAGTACCATAGTGGTTAGCACAATGCTTTACAGCACCTGTGACCCGGGTCCAATTCCTGCCACTGCCTGTAAGGAGTTTGTACGTTCTCTCTGTGACCACATGGGTTTTCTCATGGTGCTCCAGTTTTCTCCCACAGACCAAAGATCCTACCAGTTGGCAGATTAATTGATCATTGTAAATTATCCCGTGATTAGGCGAGGATTAAACTTGGGGGATTGCTGGGTGACATGGCTTGAAGGGCCAGACGTATCTATTGTGCACTGTATTTCCATAAAATTTTAAAAATAATAATTTTATTACATCTCAGGTGAACGTACACAATTTCAATAAATACATTGGAGTACACTCACGTTAATAAAATTTCTGGTGAGAAGGTAGTTCAGGGTATTACAGTTTCATTATAGATGGGGAATAAAAAGGTTTACATCCGGGTGTCAGTCTCTGTAGCTCAATCAAGCGAATCAATATGGAAATGGAAGCCATGTGCATCCAGCAAACTCTCGCTCTCAGCTCTTTCTAACAGCTTCTTAGGAGAAAAGGAGCCCTTTGACTGATGTTGATGTAAACGCTACAGTTCTGCAGACATGATTTATTCAGATACGTGTTGCTGTCCGAGAGTGTATGTTCTCTCAGTTAGCCACTCTTACTAGTGTTGCTCAACAGAGAAAAGGTCATTAGTTCTCCTCAATGTATTTAATTGGCTTAAATCAATCTTAAAACCTGTCGTATTTTCCCAATTTGACTTTAAGAGGTTGTGGAATCGTAGAAATGTTTTTGAAAATCAGATAAAAATTATCGGAATTTGAAACTTCCTGCTTGAAATGGTGGTAGAGGCAGAGGCAGAGGCATGTTAGTAGAGTGATGAGATGCATCCCATCAAATGCTGCAGTATAAGTAACATTATGTATGGCACATAGGGGATTTATAAGTGGCCAGGTTCCAAATCATATTTATTTTACATGCTATTTTTAAAAAAAATGAACATACATGTGAATGTTAATACATTTACCATGTTACAGTAGTGAAATGCAAATCCTGTGCTTCGAAAATTCTTTCTCAAATTTCATGTGATGCATCAAAATATTTTTCCTTCAGCTGATGTACAGGTGCATAGTGGGAATGCAGGAAATAGGGGGGAGAAAACTCGTGTTAAGGAGCGACAGAAGCCCTATTTACTCCACCTCATTTTATCTAAATGAGCTCTTCATGCAAGAGCACTTTGCTATGTCACAGGCTACAAACGTTGATTGGTTACATACAATTTAAACCAAGTGTTAGTTTCTCAGGATATAGCAGACTGTAAGACGTAAGTAAGGCCTTTAACTTGTTCCCACATGCCAGGCTGATAGATTGCATGGGATTCAACAGGAGTGAGCAAAGTGGATTCAAAAATGGCTCAGTGGTAGGGAGCAGGGGTTGATGATTGAAAGTTGATTCTCCAAATGGAGGCCTGTGTCTAGAACGGTGCCCCTGGGGACAGTGGCAGTGTCTCTGTTATTCATTATTTATGTAAATATACCTGGTATGATTAGCAAGTTTGCTGATAATAAAACATAAATGAGGAGGAATGTCTTTAGCCAGAGGGTGGTGAATTGTGGAATTCTTTGCCACAGACAGCTGGGAAGGCAAAGTTATTAGATATATTTAAAGCACAGTTTGATGTTTCTTATCAGTAAGAACATCAGTGGTTACGGGAGAAGACAGAAGAATGAGAGTTAAGAGTTAAAATAAATCAGCCATGATAGAATGGCGGAGTAGACTCAATGGGCTTAATGGTTTAATTCTGTCCCTCTGTCTTATTATCTTGTAAGAGGGGAGAGCTTTAAAAGGGAGGTAGCTTCTTTATACAGAGGGTAGTGAGTACCTGGAATGAGCTGTCTGCGGAAATATTCAGGTGGGTACAATTGCAACATTTAAGAGGCATTTGGATAGATGGAGTGGAAGGCTTGGAGCATTATAGGTTGAAATGGGCAATTGGGAGTAGCGGGGGGGATCCTGTGGCTTGCTTAGACCAGCTGGGCCAAACAGCCTCTTTCCAAGCTGTGTTACTCTATGACTCTAAGTAGTCAGTACTCCACAAAGTTACAACTGGTGCAATGCTGTGAGGGTAGAAGGCAGAGCTGCAAGAAGAACTCCAAAATTGCCCCTTGGTCCACACTCCTCAAAGTCTCCTTAAATTAAATACTCTGAGCCATTCCAAGAAAGTAACAATCCCATATAATTGAACATGTTACCATAGCATTGGAGAGGGATCTGAACAGACAAGTTAGGGAAACGTTTAATTGGAGTGAGGGGAAATATGAGGCTATCGGGTAGGAACTTGTGTTACATACCATGTGGGTATCTTGTGACTGTCTTATGACCATGACGTAATTGAATATCTGGTGAGCGTGATGTAATGGTCTTGTGATGGTGGGGTGATGTAATTTCCTGCCAGTGTGAGGTCACATGGTGTAATTTTCCCACCAGTGAGAGGCCATGTGATGGTCTGTTTCAACAGGTATAAAAGGGGAAAGCCTTGCTGTGACACAAGTCAGTTCGTGGTTTAATTCATCAGTGACTCCATTATGCTGCGTATTCATCTCATGATGCAGTTTTGTTTGAAAGTGGAGTTTTACTTTCTGTCTTAGGTCTCAAAGGTTATTGCCAACAGTCTCGCCAAGCGTTGCCAGTATTGGTTTCTACCTTTGCAGTCCAGTCGGAGAGTGAAGAATTTACCGAAGTATGTAAAACCCGAAGGATCAAGTAAAGCTGGTGTTGTCATCGGTAATACAGGATCGACCTTATTGAATCCTCATTCAGAGGGTAGTGAACTGCATCTGAGATAGCTCCTGCATTGTGAAAGTAGAAAGAACTGGACACAGCAGTATTCACCAAGGAAGGGTCAGTGCCTTTAAACCGTTTTTATTTCCTTCATCATAATCCTTTAGGCAAGGCCAATTTCGGCTGGGATCAGCACTAACCACGTCGTCAAGGGATTCGTTACTTCAGGAAAGTCTCTCCTAATTGACTGTGTAAATCTTTTGAACTGTGTTCACATTTATCGCTTTAAGAACTTTTCGAGTTGCCATATAGCAGTTAACTAGTGGTTAAGTTAGTCATTAGTTTACTTTTCATTTTTATTGAGCAGTGTTTAATAAATATTTTATTTGTTTATAAAAAAATGTCTCAATTCTATATTCATTGTTGCCGTATCGTAACACTTGGAAGCATAAATTGGAAACAGATGTTCTCAGGGAAACGTATGGAAAAAATATTGCAAATGTTCAGGGGATATTTGCATAGGTATGTTCTAATGAGACATGGAAATGATGGTAGGGTACAAGATCCGTGGTGTGCAAAGACTGTTGTAAATCTAGTCAAGAAGAAGAGAAGAGCTTATGAAAGGTTCAAAAAACTAGGTAATGATAGGAATCTAGAAGATTATAAGGCTAAAGGAAGGAGCTTAAAATGAAACTAGGAGAGCCAGAAGGGGCCATGAGAAGGCCTTGGTGGACAGGATTAAGGAAAACACCAGGGCATTCTACAAGTATGTGAAGAGCAAGAGGATAAGACATGAGAGAATAGGACCAATCAAGCGTGACAGTGGAAAAGTGTGTTCGGAACCAGAGGAAATAGAGGAGGTACTTAATAAAGACTTGACTTCAGTATTCACTACAGAAAAGGATCTTGGTAATTGTAAGGATGACTTGCAGACTGAAAAGCTTGAGCATATAGACATTAAGGAAGAGGATGTGCTGGAGCTTTCAGAAAGCATCAAGTTGGATAAGTCAACGGGACCGGACGAGATGTATCCCAGGCTATTGTAGGAAGCGAGGGAGGAGATGGCTGAGCCTCCAGCAATGATCTTTGCATCATCATTGAGGATGGGAGAGGTGCCAGAGGATTGGAGAGTTGTGGATGTTGTTCCCTTATTCAAAAAAGGGAGTAGGGATAGCCCAGGAAATTATAGACCAGTGAGTCTTACCTCAGTGGTCGGTAAGATGATGGAGAAGATCCAAAGAAGCAGGATTTATGAACATTTGGAGAGGCAAAATATGATTGGGAATAGTCAGCATGGCTTTGTCAAAGGCAGGTCATGACTTACGAGCCTGATTGAATTTTTTTGAGAATGTGACTAAACACATTGATGAAGGTAGAGCATTAGATGTAGTGTATATGGATTTCAGCAAGGCATATGATAAGGTACCGCATGCAAGGCTTATTGATCCAAAGGGACATTGTTTTGTGGATCCAGAACTGGCTTTCCCACAGAGGGCAAAGAGTGGTTGTAAATGGGTCATGTTCTGCATGCAGGTCAGCAACCAGTGGTGTGCCTCAGGGATCTGTTCTGGGACCCCTACTCTTTGTGATTTTTATAAATGACCTGGATGAGGAAGTGAAGGGATGGGTTAGTAAATTTGTTGATGACACAAAGGTTGGGGGTGTTGTGGATTGTGTGGAGGGCTGTCAGAGGTTACAACGGGACCGATAGGATGCAAAACTGGGCTGAGAAGTGGCAGATGGAGTACATCCCAGATAAGTGTGAAGTGGTTCATTTTGATAGGTCAAGTATGATGGCAGAATATAGCATTCATGGTAAGACTCTTGGCAGTGTGGAGGATCAGAGGGATCTTGGGGTCTGAGTCCATAGGACACTCAAAGCTGCTGCGCAGGTTGACACTGTGGTTAAGAAGTGTAATGAAAGTACCACAGCTCTGAGGGGCTGAAGGAGTGGGAGCACCCCACTCCTTCCGGAGAATCGCAAGATCGCTATTAATTCGGGACTCGGAAGTGAGAGACAATGCAACGGTTTTGACCATTTGTTCTTAGAGGCACCTGTGTCACGTGCATGTCCCGGCTACGTGACAACTACCATGAACCTGAACACCCTCGGGCCATGTGGGGGTGGAGATTGCATCCCCCCACTTTGATGGACAGCTACAACTCTGCAAGTAAAGATAAAAGCGGACTGCAGGAGGCGGTACCCTAGCGATGCACCAGAGGAACTTGCTCGCTCAACGCTCCGGGGAGAGCTGGAAGCCACTCAATGCCACGTGTGCTCCTAACTCCTTTGCCTGGGGAGCGGGTGGCTGATACTACCGAGAAGGACTTCGAACTAACAACGGGGAAACCAATGCTCCCCTGATTTTAACAGAGTGGTCCAAAAGATACGGGCAAGTCTTCTTTTTGTTCTCACCGATCCCTCTAAGACACGTGAAACCCAGCAAATCCTCAAAAGACTTCTGAATGACTCTTTAGATTTCCAATGGACAAAAATATTATCCCCTAGACAACAGCCGAGATTAATGATGATTATGACTATATCCGGGCTTTAGATTGCGTATTGGTGATGTGCATTATCTGAATGTTTGCATTAACCTTACTTTTGTGCCCCGTTATAAATAAAAACGTTTGAAAATAGTGACATCAGACTTCAACAGACCTCTCTATCTTTGCTGGTAAGTTATCCAGTTACGGGATACGTAACAGAAGGCATATAGTGCATTGTCCTTCATCAATCGTGGGATTGAGTTTAAGAGTCGAGAGGTAATGTTGCAGCTATATAGGACCCTAGTCAGACCCCACTTGGAGTACTGTGCTCATTTCTAGTTGCCTCACTACAGGAAGGACATGGAAACCATAGAAAGGGTGCAGAGGAGATTTACAAGAATATTGCCTAGATTGGGGCGCATGAGTGAACTTGGCCTTTTCTCCTTGGAGCAACAAAGGATGAGAGGTGACCTGATAGATAATGAGAGGCATTGATTGTGTGCATAGTCAGAGGCTTTTCCTCAGGGCTGAAATGGCTAGCACAAGAAGGCATAGTTTTAAGGTGCTTGAAAGTAGGTACAGAGGAGATGTCAGAGCCAAGTTTTTTACACAGAAAGTCATGAAGGTGTGGAATGGGCTGCCGGCAGTGGTGGTGGAGGCAGAAACAATTGTGTCTTTTAAGAGACTCCTGGATGGCTACATGGAGCTTAGAAAAATAGAGGGCTATGGGTAAAAGCCTAGGTAGTTCTAATGTAGGGACATGTTCGGCACAGCTTTGTGGGCCGAAGGGCCTGTATTGGGCTGTAGGCTTTCTATGTTTCTATGTTCTGGGAATAAACAACAGCTGTCTGTGTGTAATTTAGTAACAGTGAGAGAAAGAACCGCTTAGTGGAGTCCTCAATAACCCTTTCAACCTTTCCTTTCAGATTATCCCATAGTTATTTTATAACATCATTCCTCTGTGTGGGGATAACTGAAACAAGATTTCACTCCTTTTACTCATGGTTTAGCTCTTTCTATCTACCATTTTGAAATGAAAGACCAGAGGTTCCCAACCTGTGGTCCATGGACTAAGCACTTACTGTGCTCAGTTCTGGTTGCCTCACTGCAGGAAGGATGTGAAAACCATAGAAAGGGTGCAGAGGAGATTTATAAGAATGTTGCCTGAATAGGTTGAGTGAAGTCAGCATTTTCTCCTTTGAGTGATGGAGGATGGGAGGTGACCTGATAGAGGTGTATAAGATAATGAGAGGCATTGATCGTGTGGATAGTCAGAGGCTTTTTCCCAGGGCTGAAATGGTTGCCACAAGAGGACACAGGTTTAAGGTGCTAGGGAACAGGTACAGAGGAGATGTCAGGGTTAAGTTTTTTACTCAGTGTGGTGAGTGCGTGGAATGGGCTGCCAGCAACAGTGGTAGAGGCGGATACGATCGAGTCTTTTAAGAGAGTACATGGAACTTTAAAAAAATAGAGGGCTATAGGTGAGCCAGGTAATTTCTAAGGTAGGGACGTGTTCGGCACAACTTTGTGGGCCAAAGGGCCTGTATTATGCTGTAGGTTTTCTATGTTTCTGTGGACCAATTACTTAATGGTATTGGATTATAACATTAAAAAAAAGTTGGGAACCCTGCAAAAGACAATCAGAGCAATCACATGCCATCTTTTCACCTGAGAGTCTGAAATTTGCAGTTGAACATCTCTTTCATTCGTTAGCATTTTTTTGTCTCTAACATTGATCCACAATACTGTTATTTTGTTCATTTGCCTTTGTAGCCATCATATTTATTAAATCACCAAAATGTCATAATTCCTCTTCCATTTATTTCCTTCTATCTGTCTGGCAGAGCAGGTGGTACACACTGGACCACAACACTCAGTGCAGAAGCCGGTCTTCTGTATTAAGGCAATACAAGGTCAATGCCATTAATTCTGTTTTCTATGTATTTTCCTCTGGTTCCAATAGATATTTTCACTTTAAAAAGTTGTGCCACACACATCCCCAGACATAAAACCTTCCCTGCTCCAACAACACTTGTGATCATTTAACATGCTGACCTCTAATCACGGAAACCTCAGAGGGAGAAAATAGATTTTTCCTGTTTACTTTATGAAAAACACATCATTTTGAAAATGCTTCCTAAGTTCGCTCTGAGACTTCTTTTCCAATGAGAATAATGACAAAGTCTCAAGTTTCTCTTCTGATCTTCAGCTTTAGCTTTCCCGGCCTGATCCCGGTGAATCGATGAAGCTTTGGATGAAATGACCTTTGCACAGATGGATGCCCAAAAATGAAATATAATTTCTTAACTTTGGTAAAGCATTGTTTTGTAAAAAAAGTATGCTTTTCCAATGATAAGACCCGTGCTGATATATTGCATTTGGAATAACAAAAATGCTATTGGCAATGTATAATCTATTGATATGGGGTCCTGCTTTCACGGAGCCGATTTATGTGACTAGTGGCAGAAACAACTGTCCTGAAGCATGTTTCTGAGTTTGTGCTTGTTATAGTCCAGTTTCTGATCCAGTAACTCTCTCCACACTTGGGTGTCACTGAGCAGAATAAGAAACTGTGCACCCCATTGATTTAACAGTCTGAGGACTCCTCACTGAAATGCACGAGTCAGGACGTAGAAACGCGCACTAAAGAATTGATGAGAAGGATGGTGCAACGGGCTTTAATCACTCAATTGGATCTTTTGCTGTAACCTCCTTCCTTTGTGGAGAGTGCAGGCTTTGGAGGAAGGAACGGGCAGGACATTGTGCCATGTGGTAGGGTTGATGAAGATGTGGGCGAAGAGAAGACAGACTGGGAATGGGTAGTCTGGGGAAGATCCTGGGTCTGAAAGGAGAAAGCATGCTGGGGGCGATGCCGATGTGATTGATATGGTCTTGACCAGATGACTGGCAAGGCAGGTGGTGGAGGGAAGATAATTCGAGGAGAAGTTCATGGGCTAACCCAAGGTCTTTCAAGCACTTTGGTAGATTGGAAAGAACCTTTGTGGTCAGTGTTGGGGTGAAGGTGCCATCATTAAGATTAAGAATATAAACAAAAACTTGCCTTGAGGACTATGGGGACCTCATACTCCTTCACAGTACCCCGGGATGGGTTGAGCCATCATTTAAACTCAATAAAGATATGGAACCTGTAACTAAGATATGTTTTAATATTCCAGACCCATTCTACATTTAAGTCTCTTGTGCACAGTGGAATTTCATACAATTTCTTCAGTTTTGTTTTCTATGTCAACTCATATCACTGCTCTTACCCAGCCTCATGTTGAAGATGGAACAGTGTTTGAACGTGTCCAGCATTCAATCTCATTCACTGTCATAGAGTCGTTGAGTCACCTCGGCCTATCATGTTCTCTTCTTTTAGACCTAGGATCTGCCCCGTAGTATGGAAAAACTGCCTGCAGCTCACTATATATATGCTCCCTGTTCTATCCACACTCTCCCTGTTCATCCTCATTGGTTCTGTTTCAGTCTGTCACTTCCACACCCTCTTCACATTTCACTGTCCATTTCCAATGATCCTGTTCGTCATGCTTCACCCAAATGCCAGTTACTGTGGCATATTCCTTGGTCAGTTTCCTCTTTCACACTGTCCTCCTCCAAGTTCGGCCTGCGCAGACCACTGTGAAACCATTCTTCCTGCTCTGCTTGGGCTCCACTCAGCTGGGACAACCCAGCATTACCAGA
Source organism: Hypanus sabinus (assembly GCF_030144855.1). NCBI lineage: Eukaryota > Metazoa > Chordata > Chondrichthyes > Myliobatiformes > Dasyatidae > Hypanus > Hypanus sabinus. The sequence continues at coordinate 71,835,478 of NC_082716.1, forward strand.
TCTGCTTCTCCCTGTGGGTGGCTAACTCTGTCTTCTCAGTGTGTTCATGCTTCCTCCTCCCTGGTGGCTGGTTCGTTACCCTGTAGCCATTCACATTACACCGAGTTGCACCACTGGGCTATTACTGTTCAGGTCTACTCTCTGTCATTACTGTGTTTCAGATGATATTCATTTGCAAAGCAATGTACACTTAAATGAAGAAATTGGATTGCGTCCATTTTTAAGTGCTGAATGGATACTAGGCTTTGCTCTTACATGAAAACCATGGCAACACATCCTCGCTTTAAGAGATTTTTAACTTAGGTTACCCCTTAAGAGAACTGCAAGCCTGACCTGTGTGTTTCACAGCCATGATGTCTGTGGATAAGCCAAAAGTTACGTTCAGCAGCAGATGAATCAGGTGATATCAAAGGACTGAATATAAGCAAAGAAAGTGATTGGGCAAACATTCGCCGGTGGCAGTCATCTGTGACTTGAAAATTTCTAAAGACATACCACGGAGAGCACTCTGACTGGCTGCGTCACTGAGTGGTATGTGGGGACTGGTGGGGGGGGGGGGGATGCTGCACAGGACAGAAAGAAGCTACAAAAGTTATAAAATTAGTCAGTTCCATCTTGGGTACCAGCCTCCAGAGTCTTCAAGGGGCGGTGCCTCAGAAAGGTGACGCTCATTATTAAGGACCCCCATCACCCAGGGCATGCCCTCTTCTCATTGTTACCATTAGGAAGGAAATACAGAAGCTTGAAGGCACACACTCAGTGATTCAGGAACAGCTTCTGCCATACAATTTCTAAATGGACATTGAACCATTGAACACTACCTCACTTTTGCACAATTTTTAATCTATTCAATACACACACACACACACACACACACACACACACATATATTTACTGTAATTGATTTATTTATTTTCCTTTCTATATTATGTATTGCATTGTCCTGCTGCTACTAAATTAACAAATTTCATGCCACATACCAATGAAAATAAACCTGATTCTAATTCTGACTTAGCCTGAGGCGGTGGACAGGGCTGAGTGGAACCAGGGTCTGTGGTCAATGCAGAGAATAGGCTGGTGGTGGTGGTTAGGGTGGATCTCAGCTGGGGGTTTGGGTCTGAACAGGGATGGGCTTGGATGGATGGTCTGTGGTCAGGACTAGAAGGAACCAAAAACTACCAAAAGTTTCTTCAGATACATAAAGTGTAAAAGAGAGACAGAATAGATATAGGACCATTAGAAAATGATGCTGGAGAGGTAGCTATAGGATACAAGGAAATTGCAGACAAATTGTATCAGTATTTTTCATCAGTCTTCACTGTGGAAGACACTAGCAGTATGCCGGGAGTTCAAGAGTGTCAGAGGACAGAAGTGTGTGAAGTTGCCATTACTAGAAGGTAGATAAGTTACCTGGACCAGATGTTATTCACTCCAGGGTTCTGAAAAAGGTGGCTGAAGAGATAGTGTGGACATTAGCAATAATCTTTCAAGAATTATTAGGTTCTGGAATGGTTCCAGAGGACCAGAAAATTGCAAATGTCACTCCACTTTGAAGAAGAGAGAGAGAGAGAGAGAGAAGCAGAAGAAAGGAAACTATAGGCCAATTAGTCTGACCTTAGTGATTGGGAAGACGTTGGAGTTGATTGTTAAGGATATGGTTTCAGGTTACTTGGAGGCACATGATAAAATAGGCCGTAGTCAGCATAGTTTCCTTAAGAGAAAATTTTGCCTGGCAAATCTGTTGGAACTATTTGATGAAATAACAAGCACAACAGACAAAGGAGAATCATTGATTAGTGTACTGGATTTGCAGAATGCCTTTACAAGGTGCTACACAAAGGCTACTGAACAAGGTAAGAGCTCATGGTATTACAGGAAAGATACTAGCATGGATAGAGCATTGGCTGATTGGCAGGAGGCAAAGTGTGGACAGGGAGCCAGTTACTAGTGGTGTTCCACAGGCTCAGTGTTGGGACCACATCTTTTTAAGCTGTAAGTCAATGACTTGGATGACGGATTTGATGGCTTTGTTGCCAAGTTTGCCGATGATATGAAGATAGGTGGAGGGGCAGGTAGTTTTGAGGAAGTAGAGAGGCTAAAAAAATACTTAAACATTTAAGGAGACTGGTCAAAGAAGTGGAAGATAGAGTACAATGTAGTGAAGTGTATGGTCATGTACTTTGGTAGAAGAAGTAGAAGCGTAGACTATTTTCTAACTGGAGAGAAAATTTAAAAATCTGAGGTGCAAAGGGACCTGGGAGTCCTCGTGCAGGATTCCCTAAAAGGTAATTTGCAGGTTGAGTCAGTGGTGGTGAAAACAAATGCAATGTTGACATTCATTTCGAGGGGACTAGAATATAAATGCAAGGATGTAATGTTAAGGCATTATATGGTATTTGTCAGACTGTACTTGGAGTATCGTGAGTTGTTTTGGGCCCCTTATCTAAGAAAGGATGTGCTAATATTGGAGAGGGTCTGGAGGAAGTTAATAAAAATGATTCCAGGATTGAATGATTTATCAAATGAGGAACATTTGATGGCTCTGGGCCTCTACTCACTGGAATTCAGAAGAATGAGGGATGACCTCATTGAAATATGTTGAATAGCCTTGATAGAGTAGATGCAGAGAGGATGTTTTTTTTCTGGTGAGTGAGTCTAAGACCAGAGGGCACAGCTTCAGAATAGAGGGGCATTCTTTTAGAATGGAGATGAGAAAGAATTTCTTTAGCCAGTAAGTGGTGAATCTGTGGAATTCATTGCCACAGGCAGCTTTGGAGGCCAAGTCGCTGGGTATGTTTCAGGCAGAAGTTGATAGATTCTTAATTAGTCAGGGCATGAAGAGATACAGGGGGAAGTTAGGAAATCGGGGCTGGGGACAAATGGATCCGCTATGATGAAATGCCGAAGTAGACTCAATGGGCCAAATGGCCTAATTCTGCTCTTATATTTTATGTTCTTATGGTTTTATGGAAGCAGAAGAAATGAAATAATGGAAAGGATTATGGTCTGGATAGGGAGAAGATAGGAACTGTAGTCAGACCAGGAATAAGCTGTGACATATAATTAGAATGAGAAACAATCATGGAACAGTGGTTGTGTTTTATCTCAGAGCCTGATATTTATAATCAATGACTCTGTTGGAATGGAGATCATTTATAAAATCTAAATTGATTTCTAGCAAAGTCTCTGCAAGTCACACATCTTTCACCATCTCCTGCATGTCCTTACCCTTATTGAACTGAGAAATAAATAGAAGGCTCTCCAAACATAACCTTTTGCTTCAATTTCTGCCAATAAGCTATTAATGGGCACAGGACCATTAATAATGTCATCACGTGTTGGCATAGAACAGGAATAATTTAAGGAAATGGTAACAGGACCTGCCCCATCCAATTCCTAGAAAGATGAGACTTCAACAGGAAATTAACACAATCACTTCTAAATAAGTGCAAAGTCATTTTAGTGCCCTATTTATGTATAAAAGGTGCAAATGGATTTAGTCAAATCCATTTTCAGATATCTTTTCTATATTAGGGACTTCCTGAACAAAGAGCGAGGTCAGAAAATACAATTTCAAAATTCAGATGGAGTTTGGAAAATACAAATGGGTTAGAAAAATGGGAAGGAAATGACAGAAGGAGTAAAAATAGTTATTTAAAAATACCCAAAATATATCTCTGTATTTGAATTTCCCATCTGCTGACTAACTTTCCTGTCTGAGTTATTGCAATGTTGAATTATTGCAAAGTCTGAATTATCCGAACAAATTTTGCTAATGAGTACAGTGAGCGTGCAAATAACTTGTTTTAAAAGAAGAACCAGTTCTTGTAACACTTTGGTCTATGAGCCATTTAAAATCCATTAAGTCTGACGAGAGTACATTACTTTAGGTTTCTGTGGCACCTCTAAATGAGCATTGATTTCCTTAATAGAAAGATCTAAAGTGTGAACAGCATCAGCATGGTTCTTCCTTTCATAAACTGAATCATGTTTTCATTCCATTTATAACTCCCACTGTGATTGTAGGTAAAGTGCAAGCCACAGTAAATTGAAGTCTGCACGCACACTCTTGTCTATCCTCTCCTCCATGTCCAGGATCTGTTGCCTGATTTTCCCAGTTTATTTCTCCATTGACACTAGAACATGAAGCATCCATATGCTCTTCCATGATGTTTTCATAATAGGTTAAAAAACACTGTAGATGAAAGAGGTGTAGTCATGAAGTATTGAGCAGTACTGGATTGGGAAGTCATGAGATGAAAGAGAGGAAAAACTACTGAGGAAAATGTAATAAAATCAAATTATAAAATGATATACTTAGGAAACCATGATACCTTCTGTAACTTAATGTTTTGACAGTATTTAAAGTTTGTTCCAATGAGGACCTACTCTAATTTTAATGTCTCGACTACTTTTGTACTTACCATCTTTTATTGCTGTGGAAATATGGAAATTATTTTTCATCAGACTTCTGGGTATTTTAAAACAGTGCTGTCTGTACTTCTGCCAATCCTGTTGAAACTCCCAGAAACCAGATGCCTTGAAATCCATTTTCTGTCTAAGACAGTTGCAGTTTTGAGTAATGTACCTTAAGTAAGAGAGGGGTGAATTTATTTACATGTCATTTGGGCAGGACAGACCGACACTGCTGCTCTTCTGTCACATAGCTTATTCATTTTAATGTTTGAGTCCTTGTTTTGGACAGCTCCTGGCAACAGTCTTGAGGCCGAGACCAGACAGCCGAACCAGATTTTTAGTACATGCATATGTTAGTGATTGTAACTAATAAAAAGAATCTGCAACACTTTACAGCATCAGCATTAGTCAATCGTTACTTGTTATTTAAAGGTGAATGCACTATCAATACTGAACATCCAAGAACTGTGTGAGATGGGGTTTATTTTAGATACAAAGTACTAAATTTTCTATTGGTTTTATAACCTCAGGTGCAAATGTATTACCAAATTAGTCCTGGGTTGGTCTAAGAGAGTGGCTATAATAAATTAATATAGCTGAGCTGTATTGATTACTGAATTAATGGAGCAGTAACCAACCTGTTGGAGGAACTCAGCAGGACCTGATGCAGGACTTTGACTTGAAGCTTCAACAATGGCTTTCTACCCAGTAGATGCTGCTCAGCCCACTGAGTTCCCGGACTAGCACATTATTTGAAACTGCTGATTCCAGCATCTGCAGTCACTTATCTCTCCTTTTGCTGAATTGATGTTACATGACGAAGAGTCATAAAAATGTACAACACAGAAACAGGCATGTCAGCTCACCATGTCCATGCCACCAATTTTGTCCATCTGCATCTACCTCAGTTGTCCACATTATGACTGTATTCTTCTATGTCTTGTCTATTTAAGTTCCTGGTTAAATGTCTCTTAAATTGTCATTACATATGATTCTGTCACTCCCACTGGTAGCTCACTGTAATAAAACGACCATGTGGAAAAACTTTCCTCTCAAAAACTCTAAAACTCCCTCTCACCTTAAGCCCAAGCTCTCTTGGTTTGGATATCCCTAAATACTATGACTATCTACCATACCTGTTCCTCTCTTGATTTTCTATCAGGTAACCCCTCAGCCTCACTACACCTAAATGTGTAAAAAGTAAGAAGACATGCATTTCTATCCTGTCTTCCAAGTTTTTTCCCCAGCATAATCTAAAGCACTTTAAAGGCTTTGAAGTACATACTGAACACAGCAGTTAATAAATATTAGGAATCTTCCAGAAATGACAATGACAAAATAATCTATATTTGTGATCACTACCAAGAGATCTGGAGCAGATGTGTGCAGAATGGAGCAGGCAGCAAGTTGAGGATTGAAGGAGCAGTAGAGTTGTTGCCATGGAAATGAGTAAAGAGGTATGGGATAGGGCAGGCATAGGTGGTATGGAGTGCAAGGATACAGAATGGAGCAGGGAATCACAAAATGGAGCAGATTTGTGTGGGATGGAGCAGAATGATGGGGGATGGAGTGGACAGACATGGAATGGAATGCAAGCGTGCGGAATGGAATGCAGAGGAGAAGAGTGGAGTGAACAGATGCAGAATGCAGCAGGGATGGGCACAAGGTGAAGTACTGAGGCACTGAATAGTATGCAAAGTGTCTGAGTGGACTAGGTGGGTATGGGATGAAGTGTCACATCTCAGAATGGAATGGGCGGGTATAGAATGGCAACGTGTGAAATGGAGCACTGGGAACAGCACACCTTTCCCAAACTGTGTCATGAAGAAGCAGACTAGACATCAGTTTTACAGGTATCAGAAAGATAACATTTTCTGAGTGCAGCACACTGTTCTCTCCATGCTGATCGGGTGTGCGGCCACGCAGTAACTGAAATGTTCCTGTGCACATAGCCTTTGTTGCCACACAGCTGGAATATTCTTTAATATAATGTTAATATACCTGTGAAACCTATGTTAATGTAATGGTGAAATACCCGGTAATTAATTACTGTTAATGAATATAACCCATACATTTTCTAAATAAGAAACATACTACAGCCTTTGCTTTGGAACATTTTAGAGTTCAATGTATTTACATTGTCAGTGTTTCAAGTTACAGCACTGTTACAAATGGTAACAATAAACACGGAATGGAAGTCAGTAGCTCACTGCTAATGAACCGCTGGCCAACTGAACAGCAACACCACGTAGTCAAAACATTTTGTTTTGGCCATTGTGCCTTTTCAGTTGTTTTGACTGCATGAAATTGTTTACTCGTGTTGTGAGTTGTAATTTGTATTTGGTTTGATTTGCATCTTACAAAAAAAAACAGTTATAAAGTGCTGCATAATTTTCAGACCATGTAAAAATTCCCTACTTGGAGCACAGGTGGTTTTTGCAGCTGTAAAAGAAACAATAGAGAGAACATTGGTGCAGCTCCACCTCAGCTATGTACTGGAAAGACAGCTGGTATATTTGTGCTTTGATATTTGGTGCAGGATTGCAAACTACAACTTTCTGACTCTGAACCACGAGACCAAATTGTTGACTCATGCCCAATTCTTGATCATGAGATGCCATTGGATGAGCTGAAGATATGGAAGATACTTTCCAAGAGCAAACCACTCTTTTCTTTGTCATGATCTCAGTGTCTAAACTGATGCAAGTTTCATCAAATGTCCAACAACTTTTAAAATTAGACCATTTACCATACTACAGTTCCACCTGTGTGTACCAGTTGAAGCTCAAAGCTTTGACCAGTTGATCTTCCCCTCTTCCATGGGGATCTTGATTTCCAAAACTGGAAGAACCTGAGAATACTTTTGGATGAGCTTCCACATTCATAAATGGAGACATCATGGAGATAAGGTTCTACCCCCAAAGATTTTTCTGACTTTACATTTTGCCTTCTTGGCTTTTACTTGAATCTGTATCCCCTTCCTCTGATTTTGATTCCTTTCTGAGGAACTGCATATGATCTTTAGTAATTTGTCAAAGAGGCAACCATTTACAAGAATAAATTGACTTGAAAGGATGCTATACAGCACCACATCTGAGTTCACATTGAAGGGACACTCTCTTTTGGTTCCATCTACAACTCCTGCACTGATACTGGTTTCTTTGACTCAGATCACTGACCATGAATCTGACCTTTTCAAGCACGTCCTGGTCCCAAAATCAATACTATATCAAGATTGGCAGCAAGCCAGCCCATAGTACAAAGAATGACAACTGAACTTTATCTGAGCCTGATCCTTATGATCTGATTTCCATCCAAAACCTGAAACTGAACCATTCCCAACTATGCTAATAACCGTATGCCCCTTAGCCCAATTGGGCCAAACCACAGTCTGATCCCAAACCAATGCCCAAAAACTGGTCCATATCCAAACACAACCAGCAGGCAATTGAGCAACATACACAAAACATTGGAGAAAATCAACAAGTCGAGCAACATCTATGGAGGGGAATAAACAATCGATGTTTCAGGCTAAGACCCTTCTAAAATGTTGACTGCATAGATGTTGAGTTCCTTTAGCATTTTGTATGAGTTGCTCAAGATTTCCAGCAACTGCAGAATCTTCTGTATATTATTACTAGCTGATTGAATCTGGGTTTGATTCCAGTTTAGTGCCTGAACCAAACCCAATCCAATGCCAGGCCTGACAATTCCCTTGTGATAGAACCTGATATTTATCCTTATAGATGCAACTATCTGAGCCCAACCCCATCCTAATTCTGAATTAGAGATTAATCCTGAGTCCATCTTTCAGCCCAGTAACAGTTCTTAACTCGGACCTGAACCTATCTGCATACTTGTTTTAACATTGTCCCCAGACCCAACCTTGAGCCTAACCCTAATCCTTCCATCACGTACCCTTCAATACGTGCACTTCCAGGGTGGTTTGTTAGTTAGGAAACAAGGTTAAGTCAGCATTCACTAACATAGTAACATTAAAACCAGTTACACAGATTTCCCTTCTTCCTCAGCTGAGATCAATGCATTCTGTTATTACCAGCAAATTTAATAATCTTGCTGAGCCATCAAGAATTTCCACAAGACCTGTTTTAGGTCACTTCTTGAGTAGGAGTTAAAATATACCATTTTGTTTCTCTAATTGTGGATTTATTTTTGAAGTTACCATCCAGGGTATTTAATTTCTTATGCATGGAAATATTTCAAATTCAGCAATTCATAACATCCATATTATTGGGGGTCTTGCTATTGCATGCTTGGTGGGTGGGGGGGTGTTGCTGGTGCTTTTTTATGGAAGTGGATGAGGATGGGTATGTCTTTGGTTTGCTGTTGCTTGTGTGTAGGAGGGGGATGTGGGGGCAGTTTTAGGGTTCTAACATTTTAACTCTCATTCCTTGGGGCACTCTTCTGCTTCTATGGATGCCTGCAATGAACAAGAATTTCAGGATGTATATTATATATATTTCTCTGATATTAAATGGAACTACTGAACTATTATAAATCTATCCCCTAAAGTGTTTCTAGTGTGGCAAGACTACTAATCCAGCATACACATGTTGCACCTCACTGAGACAGTTTGGGAGGATGAAAATAATATAAATAGTGATCAGTCAGAAAGCTTTCAGACTGTGTCAGGCCTGCACATGCAGACGCGCCCAGTTCCACCTAGCTGATAAGATTCCCTTGCCACTCATTCCAAACTCATCACCGGCAGCCTATTTAACCCCAGTTCTCATCCACAGTCCTTGAACCAGATAGCCTCAGCCAGGTGCTCCTAACCTTCATTTCCTCTGCCTAAAGTTTACCTTGTAACTTGTCGTGTTTAGTTTTTGCTTGGTTTGTGGCCCCTCATATCTTGCTAGTTTGTGGTCTATTTATAAGGTATTTTTTACTACTATATCATCTGTGTTGCTCTGCTTTTGGGTCAAGCCTCCTTTATGTTTCCTGACAGGATGAGTGAACCATTGATTGGGCCAGTAGAGTATGCTTAATGAAAGGAAGTTGTCCGCCACATGGACACATGGTGCAGAGGCAGCAGGAAACCATTGGCCACTGTCTGCCACTATCATCCAACTTCCCATCTCATTGCAGAAATTCCACACCAGTCAATTTCCTTTCTCTGAGCCCCGAATTCCTGAAGTATGCCCAAATGCTTTGATGGGTCTCCAGCCTGATACTGCAACTTCCTGTCCTATCTGTGTCTTGCACTTCAAACAATTTAACTTCAGAATCTCCTACCCACTCGGCTCCAGGATCACTAAGGTGGATGCTCTGTCATCCTTGCAGATCCTCACCCTGATCGTCTGGGATCTTGAGAACCAGAACTGCCAGGCCCTACAGCACAAGCCTACTCTGGCCAACACAATTGACAACAGCACGTATGTGTCAATGGCCATGCACTCCGATACATTTCTCTGGGCCCACTCCTCACCCCTTTCTGGCCATTCAGGCTTATAACTGACCCTGGATTTCTTGCAACGCCAGTTCTGGTGGCCCAACATGACCGCAGGTGTATGTCAGTTCTTTGCTGCCTGCTTTCAGTGTGCTTAGCCCAATTTCTCCAACCAGTGGGCCACAGGGCTCCTGTGGTCCCTACCTGTCCCATCAACATCCATGGTCCCACATCATCATGGGGTTGCCACCTTCTCTGAGGCCTTCCATTTTACTGCCCTCTCCAAGCTTGCATCAGCAGCTCAGACAGCGGTCCTGGTTCTCCAACATGCGGTTCATCTCCCCAAGGCATCGTGTCAGACTGGGGTCCACAATTTGTCACCTACTTCGGGCAGGACATCTGCTCCCTCCTCCAGTGAGTTTGTCCTCTGGGTGTCATCAGCAGACCCACAGTCAGTCAGAAAGAGCCAATCTGTTTCACGTGGAGAATTTTCCACAGGAAACAAGTATCTGCTCTGGGACAAGCTGTCTCACAACCTATACATCTCTTCCATCATGAGAATGTCACCCTTGGAAGTATTTCATGAACACCAGCCCCTGATGTTCCCCGTGGAGGTCCCTTTCACTAGGGCCCTGGTTTGCTTGGAGGAGGGCATGGAAGGCTAAAATAACCACAAGCCGCACTTACTGCTAGCAGGCCAACCGCCATCAGCACCCAGCTAGGCTAGTCTGGCCTGGGGAATGTGTCTGGCTGTCAACCCCAGATGTGCCTCTGCACATTGAGTCCTGCAAATTAACAGGCCAATTTAACTGGCCCCTTCATTAGTCCAGACATTTACCATCTCCAGCTGCCACCGACCCTTCGGATCACACCTGCCCATTGTCCGTGGACCACTCAACCCACTTGACCTGCACCTCCAGATCCTAGGCCCAGTGTACACAGATCATTGGCCAATGGAATCAGGTCACCGTGGATGTGGTGTTCAGTACCTGGTTGACAGGGAAGGGTATAGCCCGGAGGAGAGGCCTTGAGCACCAGCCAGTTAAATTCTGGATCCATCGCGCATCAATGAGTTCCACCAAACCCATCCATGTTCTCCTGGGCCATTGGGTGCTGGCTGTGGGGCATGGTCCCTGTCTGGCCTGGACCTGTAAGCACTTCCCAGTCTCCACCCAGCTAATAGGATTCACATGCCACTGATGCCAGACTCATCACCTGTAGCCTATTTAACCCCAATTTTCATCAACAGTCCTCGATCACTCATCAAACCAGCTGGTTTCAAACATGTGCTCTTAGCTTTTACCCTCCCTCTCTAAAGTTTAGCTTCTTGCCTGTTGTGTTTAGTTTCTGCTCTCTCTTGCTCTGTGGCTTTCATGGCTTGATAGTCTCTGGTCGATTAGTAAAGTATCGTTTACTACTAAATCATCTCTGCTGACCTGATTTTCTGTCAAGTCTCCTCTACGTTTCCTGACAGACTGTTGTAAATACTTAAAACCTTAATCATTCATATCTGGTAACTATTACTCTGACATCATCATTTTTCCCTTCCCAAACAATGTACTTTGGCTCCCTGTGCAATATCATTCATTTTATCTTTGGCATGTTGTTGCTTTGTTGATGTTTGTAAGCTTTGATAAAACATTCCAGTGGGCTGCCTTGTTTTGGAGGTCTGACAACAGTAGCAACAGTTTCTTACTAAACTTACAATCACAAGAGCCACATCAGTTAGAATTCCAGCTGTTAACTGCAGCTCCAAAAAATGCTTGTTTTGTAGTATATCACACAATATTTGTAGGCAAGTCTTGTTTGTGGGAGAAACCTCTGTAGTGGCAAAAGGTAGCAGAATAATTAAGCGGAGAATTAGTGAGTCTAAACAGATCAAATAGAGGTTAGTGTGAGTGTTGTGATTTGGGCAGGAAGGTATCAAAAATTCAAAGACTCTCCATTTACTAACTTATAGAAAAATAAGTGGCGTACGTTTTTGATGTGTAATACCTTCAATACTTTCTTAAATTCTGCCATCTTTTTCTACATGTGCTCAAGTATTTGCTGAGCATCACTTTACCTTCATAGCCCTCGGTGCTTTTTATGCACATCTCATTTAATTATCTATTTATTTTTTAGCATGCCAGTGTGACTGGCAAGGCCAGCATTGGTTGGCTATCAATAACTGCCTTCAGAAAAATGGTGCTGAACTTTCTTTCTAAACCGCTGCTCCCCTTCTGGTCAAAGTCATCCCACAGTATTATTGGGTGTGGAGCTTTAAGATTAGTATGCATTGGTGAAGAGAGGGTAGGGTAAGGTATTTCCAAGTCATGTGTGGTAGGTCGCTGAGAGGAATCTACAGGTGAAGGTGCTTACATGAACATCATGTCCACTTGACATCATGAGATATGATTCAGCCAGATATGATTTAGCATAAACATTGTATGGAATGCTGAAGGATTCCTATGTCCACTTTTGATCTGTCATCCTTAGGTTCCTGCCAACCATAGATGTCATGACATGTGGAAGAGCAGACAAATGGCTCATAGCCACATTCTGAGCAGTTCTCTCCTAAGAGACCTGGATGCAAGGAGAGGTTAGACAATCTTAGATGTACTTTTTTCCTCTGGAGTGGATGCTGAGGGCAATCTGATAGAAGTATGTAGTATGATGAGAGGCAAAGAACTTGCAGAAGATGGTCAAAGTAATTTTATTATCAAAGTATAGTATCATGAGATTAATTTTCTTGCAGGCATTTACAGTAGAATGAAGAAATACAATAAAAACATTGAAAAACTACAAAGACTGAAACAACAATTGTGTAAAAGGTGACAAACTATAAATACAAATTTAAAAAAAAGGAAAATAATAAATAAAATATACCAAGAACATGAGGGGGCACAGTCCTTCAAAGTAAATCCATGGGTAGTGGAGTCAGTTCAGTGTGTGGTAAGCAAGCTGGTTTAGGAGCTTTGATCAATGAATCAATGAAGGATTCCTGACAGGCGTGGCAGGGCTTGACTGCTATCACCTCCTGCAAAATTAAACCAAGCAACATGCAAGGCAGCAGGCCTTCGCTTCCAGATGAGCTCTATGCCTTCGATGCTTGCTTTGACCATCAGAACATTGAGATCCCCTGATGATCCTATGGTTGCAGTCTCTGAAGCTGATTTGTGGGCTGCTTCAGGATGGTGGACCAATGGAAAGCATCTATATGGACAGGGTAACTGGCCACATACTAAAGCTTTGTGCTGACCAACTGGCTGGTGTCTTTACCCTCTTGCTTCAGCATTGTGGGGTACACACCTGCTTCAAGCAGGGCATGGTGACCAGCCTCAGTGACTATCACCAGTTGCACATACATCCACAGTGATGAAGTGTTTTGAGAGGTTGGTGATGAAACATATCAGTTCCTGCCCGAGAGATGACTTGGATCTGCTTCAATTTGCCTACCAGAGCAACAGGTCCACAGAAGCCATATAATTGGCTCTTCACTCAACCCTAAAACATCTGGACAGCAAAGGTGCATACATCAGGATGCTCCTTATTGACTACAGCTCAGCATTCAATACAATCACCCCCTCAAAACCAATGCACCTCTTTGTGCAATTGGATCCTGAATTTCCTTAATTATGGACCTCAGTCAATCCATGATCTCCATCAGTACATGTGCACCACAGGACCGTGTGCTTTGCCCCCTGCTCTACTTGCTTTACACCTATAACTGTGTGGCCAAGTTCAGCTCCAGCACCATATTCAAGTTTGCTGATGACACCACTGTTGTGGCGGGCATCAAAGGTAGTGATGAATCAGCATACAGGAGGGAGACTGAGAATCTGGCTGAGTGGTGTCATAACAGCAACCTCTCACTCAATGTCAGCAAGGCCAAGGAACTGATTATAGACTTCAAGAGAGGGAAACCAGAGGTCCATGAACCAGTCCTCATTGGAGGATCAGAGATGGAGAGGGTGAGCAACTTTAAAATTCTGATTATTACTATTTCAGAGGACCTGTCCTGGACCCAAAGTGTAAGTGCAATTGTGATGAAAGCATGGCAGTGCCTTTATTTCCTTCAGGAGTCTGCAGAGATTTGGCATCACATCTAAAACTTTGTCAAACTTTTAAAACTGTGCAGTGGAGAATATATTGACTGGCTGCATCACGGCCTGGTATGAAAACGCCAATGCCTTTGAACAGAAAATCCTACAAAAGGTAGTGGATTCAACCCAGTATATCACAGGTAAAGCCCTCCCAACCATTGAGCATATCTACATGAAATGTTGTCATAGGAAGTAGCACTCATCATCAGAGATAGCTACCACCTAGGACCTGGTCTCTTCTCACTGTTAAAATCAGGTAGAGGCTACAAGTGCCTCAGGACTCACACCACCAGGTTCCAGAACAGTTACTACCCCTCAACCATCTGGCTCTTGAAGAAAAGGGAATAACCACACTTGTATCTATCATTGTTACAGTATGTTCCTACTGGCAATGATCTCACTTTCAGGACTCTTTATCTCATTACTTCATATTCTAGTTATTTATTGCTATTTATTTACATTTGCATTTGCACAGTTTGTTGTTTTCTGCACTCTGGTTGATCTTTCATTGATCCTGTTATGTTACTATTCTATAGATTTGCTCAGTATGCCCACAAGAAAATGAACCTCAAGGTTGTACTTGGTGACATGTAAATACCTTGATAATAATGTTTACTTTGAACTTTGATGGTAGAAGAGTAATAATTATTCATGAACTTGGTGAATCCTATACCTTCTTCCTGATGGCAGCAGTAAGAGGAGAACGTGGCCTTGATGAATGGATGCTGCTTTCTTGTGGCAGCTCTCCTTGAGATGTGCTCAATGGTGGGAAGTGCTTTTCCTGTAATGGACTGGGCTGCATCCACCATCTTGGATAGGCTTTTCCCTTTCTTTGGCACTGGTGCTTCCATACCAGGCCATGGTGCAACCAATTAGGATATTCTCCACTGTGCATCTATAGAAATTTGTCAAAGCTTTGGGTGACATTCCGAATCTGTGGAAACTTCCATGAGAGTAGAGGCACAGCTATGCTTTCTTTGTAATTGCATTTAGGTGCAGGTCCCAGTTTAGATTCTAAGATAAAGCCAATGAATTATTATTTACTGACCCTCTCCAACTCTGAACCCCTATTGAGGTTTCGTCTTCCTGTAGTCAATAATCTGCTCTTTGGTTTTGCTGATGATGAGTGAGAGGCTGTTATTGTGTAGGAGCCTGGAGCCCACTGGCAGGGGAAGTAGTGGAAGCAGATATAATAGTAATATTTAAGAGGCGCTTGGACAGACATGAACAGCCAAAGAACCAGGTCTTCAGAGTGGATGGGGTGGCTCTGTTCATAACAAATAAAATCAGATCCGCATGGGATCAAAAGATACCGAATCCTTGTGGACAGAGTTAAGGAAATGCAAAGATAAAAAGAATCTGATGGTAGTTGTATAAGGCTTTCAAACAGCAACCCGTTTTGTGTCAGTCTTCACTCTGGAAGACACCAGCTGAATGTCAGAAATTTGGAAGTGTCAGGGGCAGAAGTGAATATGGTTGCTATTGCTAAGGAGAAGTTAGATAAGTCACCTTGACTAGATGAACGACTCCCCAGGGTTCTGAAAGAGGTAGCTGAAGAGATTGTGGAGGCATTAGTAGTGATCTTTCAAGAGTCACTAGATTTTGGAATGATTCTGGAGGTCTGGAAAATTGTATCTTTTATTCCATTCTTCAAGAAGAAAGGGTGATAAAAGAAAGCAATTTCCCAGCCAGTTAGTCTGACTTGTGTTTGGGAAGATGTTGAAGATCATTGTTAATGATGAGGATTCAGGATATTTGGGAGTTTAAGAAGAAAAGAATAAAGTCCTTAGCTCCGAGTGGAGTCATCGGGACATTGTCATGACACTGCTTTATTAGCAGGCTTTCTTGTTTATATGAGGCTAATTTGCTAGCTCAACTCTCAATCGAAGCGATTTGAACTTGGGAACCTTCACTCTAAAGTTTGGCGCTGATGCCACTACACCACCAGCCAGCCAGGGTACTTGGAGGCACATAATAAGATAGGCTGAAGTCAGCATTCATGAGGAAATCTGCAGATGCTGGAAATTCAAGCAACAACACACACAAAATGCTGGTGGAACACAGCAGGCCAGGCAGCATCTATAAGGAGAAGCACTGTCGATGTTTCGGGCCGAGACACTTCGTCAGGACTGACTTATAGATGACTTCTCCTTATAGATGCTGCCTGGTCTGCTCTATTCCACCAGCATTTTCTGAAGTCAGCATTGTTTCTTTAAGGAGAAAATCTTGCCTAAAACATCTGTTGGAATTCTTTGAGGAACTAACAGGCAGGATAGACAAAGGAAAATTGATGGCTTACTTGGATTTCCAGAAGGCCTTTGACAAGGTGCCTCACATGAGTCTGCTAAACAAGATAAAAGCCCATGGTATTAAGGAAAGATACCATCATTGATAGAAGATTAGCTGATTGGCAAGAGGCAAAGAGTGGAAATGAAGTGAGTCATTTCTGGTTGGCCGCCAATGATTGGTGGTGTTTCACAGGAGTTTGTGTTGGGACTGCTCCTTCTCACGTTATAGGTCAAAGTTTTGGATGATGGAATTGATAACTGTATGCCTAGGTTTATAGATTATACAGAACACCTGGAGTGGCAAGTAGTGTTGAGGAGTCTGAAAAAGGGCTTAGATAGATTAGGAGAATGGGCAGATAGAATACAGTGTAGAGAATTATATAGTCATACACATTGGTAGAAGGAATGAAGCCATAATCTATTTTCTAAGCAGGAAGTAAATTCAGAAATCAGAGATGCAAAGGGGCTTGGGAGTCCTCGTGCAGGATACCCTAAAGGTTAATCTGCAGGATGAGTCGGATATAGGAAGCAAATGCAATGTTAACAATCATTTCAAAAGCACTAGAATGCTAAGACTTTATTAGGCATTTGTCAGACCACACTGAATATTGTAAGTGGTTTGGGCCCCTTCTCTAGGAAGGGATGTGTTGGCATTGGAGAAGGTCCATTGGATGTTCAGAAGAATGATTCTGGGAATGAAAGGGTTAACATATGAGAAGCATTTAATGGCTTTGGCTGTGTACTTGCAGTAGTTTGAAGAATGAAGGGTATCTTTTTGAAAACTATAGAATATTGAAAGGCCTAGATGGTGTGGACAGGGAGGGGATATTTATTATTATGCTGGAGTTACCAATGAGACAGCACAGTCCCAGAGCACAAGGACGTCCCTTTAGAACAGATGAGGAGGAATTTCTTTAGCTTGTGGATTGTGAATCTGTAGAATTCATTGCCACAGAAGGCTGGGGAGGCCAAGTCATTAGGCGTATTTAAAGCAGAGGTTAATAGCTTCTTGATTAGTAAGGGCATGAAAGGTTATAGGGAGAAGGTAGGAGAATGGGGTTGAGAGGGATAATAGATCATTCATGATGGACTGGTGAAGCACACTCGATGGTCTGAATCGCCTAATTACATGCCTATGTGTTATGGTCTTATAGGCAGGGAACAGAGAGAAATGGACCTTGTGCAGGCAGAGAGAATTATTTGATTGTCGTGGCTGGTTTCTTCATTACAAGCCAAAGGTCTCTTCCTGTGCAGTCCTATACAAGTCCCGTTGCAGTCCGTTAAGAAAGCAAACATGCTGGATTGTCTGTTATCACCATCTACTCATAACCTGCCTCTCATGAAATTTGACAATTCCCCCAGCAGGAAGCCCAATTCAGGGGCTGGTAGGCAGTAGCTTAGGTGTGCAGAAAATACGTACGTTTCTGAGTACCTGATACATTTTCATTTGAGAATCAGTGTCCAGGTTTCCACATTCATACCTGCAGCTTCTGACATTCATCTCAAAGATTGTGGTAACCAAAACCAAACTGTGGTTCAAGTCAGGTGACCATTGTACATGTCAACAACATTAAATAAGATTGTCTATTAGGTGTAACACGGTGTTTAGTCTGAACCCAACCCATTCCTGTTGGGTAGTTTGTTTAAACTGGGTGTCAGTAGTGCCAACCCACTCAGCAATCAGCACAAACTAATCACTGAACACAAAATTAGATGTCTAGAACTTGGTGAACATCATCACAATAACTTCACATTATGCTGCATTGAAGATTACCTTCAATTTAAATTTAGTTCACATGGTAATCTACCAGAAATAGTTATGACGAAACAGGAAAGCCTTAGAATAAAGTGTTCAGAGGTCCCAGCTGTGCTGATTATCAGCTGACAGCATCTTAATTAATTAAACAATTTGGAAAAAAAACACTTCCCCTTCACCAATTTTTATTTGAGAATGGCAGGGTTAGCACCAGTTCTGATAAAGATCTGATATGGATACTCATGGCTATCCTATACCACAATACAAATTCTCTCGTGTGACTTTTCAGTTGTAAAGTTCCTTGGCTAAGTTATGAGACTTTGAGAGGCTGCAGAAATTGGAGAGAGATCTCAACTCCTTTCCAAATCCCACAAATAAATGATGTGTCTTTTTTGGCAAAGAGATTCCACCAATACAAAGGTTTTTCATCTTTGTTGAGCAGCACAGCTAGACTTGGAAATTGAAGGCAGTAGAAGAGAAAATGATGAGTGAGCAATGTGGTGGTGCCATTGCTTGGCACTACCTGGCCATGAGTGAAAACATGTACTCACACAACACACACAAAATGCTGGTGGAACACAGCAGGCCAGGCAGCATCTATAGGGAGAAGCACTGACGACGTTTTGGGCCGAGACCCTACGTCAGGACTAACCAAAAGGAAAGATAGTAAGAGATGTGAAAGTAGTGGGGGGAGGGGGAAATGCGAAATGATAGGAGAAGACCGGAGGGGGTGGGATGAAGCTAAGAGCTGGAAAGGTGATTGGCGAAAGTGATACAGAGCTGGAGAAGGGAAAGGATCATGGGACGGGTGGCCTTAGGAGAAAGAAAGGGGGGAGGAGCACCAGAGGGAGATGGAGAACAGGCAAACAACTAAATATGTCAGGGATGGGGTAAGAAGGGGAGGAGGGGCCTTAACGGAAGTTAGAGAAGTCAATGTTTATTTCAGTACGCAGGTCTTGTGTGTTAGGTCACCTCTCCAATACAACAAGCATTTGCACACCTTGTAGTTATACATCCAATGATTTTAAAAATACAGGAAATGAACAGCCATCAGGGCTATGTACTAAGCCCCCTCTCTTACTCTCTGAATACCCATAACTGGGTCGCCACTCACAGCTCCAATCTGCTAATTAAATTTGCTGACGACACTACACTGTTTGGCCTAATGTCAAATAACAATGAGGCAGCCTACAGAGAAAAAGACATCACCCTGACACAGTGGTGTCAAGAAAACAACCTCTCCCTCAATGTCACAAAAACAAAGGAGCTGGTGGTGGACGACAGGAAGAATGGAGACAGGCTAACCCCTATAGGCATCAATGGATCTGGGTTTGTGATGCACCATCAATAACTCTCTCTGAGACGTAAAGGCAAGATATCGGCTTTTATTGACTGGAAGAAGGAACCAGCAGCGAGTGACCACCACACTACATCCTGGAGACTGAGGCCGAGCATCAGGCCTTGATCGCCTTTATACAGGGGCCTGTGGGAGGAGCCACAGGAGCAGTCAGCAGGGGGCATGTCCAGACAGGCACACGTAGTTCACCACATTCACCCCCCCTTTGTTTAAAGGAGTCCCCATGTGGCGAAGTTTCTTACAGGTCAAGTCTATCAGGTGGTCGAATCTGTCGCTGCGATCTACGTAGCACCGGCTGTGATCGCATGGATGCCGGCAACATTGGTGATTGCACAGGAGACGGAGGTTGTGCTGGTTCCAGCCCACTAGGCGCCAGTGATCCCTCACGCATGTGCGAGGCGCCTGGTATATATGCGTACGAAATGCCCGGTATATGAGTGTCGTGAGGAGTCTGTGTAAGGCCTGGTGAGCGCGGTGTCACCTCGGTGGGTACAGGGTTCATAGTTACCGTGGAGTGTTCGGGGTAGTGGTCTGCTGCACCTGTGGGCGCCAGGTCGCGGACAGAGACTGTGTCCTCCCGCCCATCAGCTAAGACCATGTAGGCATACTGGGGGTTCGCATGTAGAAGGTGAACCCTCTCCACCAGCGGGGAGTATTTATTGCTCCTCACATGTTTCCGGAGCAGCACTGGCCCCGGGGACGTCAGTCAAACTGGTAGGGTGGTCCCAGGACAGACTTCCTGGGAAAAGAGAATAGGCGTTCGTGAGGGGTGGCATTGGTGGACGTACATAACAGAGAGCGGATAGAGTGGAGTGCCTCAGGGAGGACCTCCTGCCATCGAGAGACCGGCAACCCTTTTGACTTAAGGGCTAAAAGTGTGGCCTTCCACACCATGGCATTCTCCTGCTCCACCTGTCCATTACCCTGGGGATTATAACTCGTGGTCCGACTAGTAGCAATGCCCCTAGCTAGCAGGTACTGGCTCAGCTCGTAAAGGAGGTCCCTCTATCACTGTGGATATAGCAGGGATACCCGAACAGAGTGAAGAGCTGGCGCAGGGCTGTTATGATGGACGTGGCAGTGGTGTTGGGGCAGGGAATGGCAAAGGGGAACCACGAGTACTCGTCGATAACATTGAGAAAATAGACATTGCAGTTGGTGGAGGGAAGGGGGCCCTTAAAGTCAACACTCAGTCGCTCAAAAGGGCGGGTGGCCTTGACAAGTTGCGCCGTGTCAGGACGGTAGAAGTGCGGTTTGCACTCAGCGCAAATTCGGCAGTCCTTGGTCATCGTCCTGATGTCCTCCAGGGAGTACGGCAGGTTCCGGGCTTTCACGAAATGGTAAAATCGGGTGACCCCCGGATGGCAAAGTTGTGCAGGAAGGGTGTACAGCTGGTCAAGCTGTGCGCTAGCACACGTTCCCCGGGATAGGGCATCGGGGGCTCATTGAGTCTGCCAGGCCGGTACAGAATATCATAGTTGTAGGTGGAGAGTTCTATTCTCCACCGCAAAATCTTATCATTTTTGATTTTGCCCCGCTGTTGGTTGCTGAACACGAACGCAACCGAGCGCTGATCGGTCAGCAAGGTGAACCTTTTGCCAGCGAGATAGTGCCTCCAGTGCCTAACAGCCTCCACTATGGCCTGGGCTTCTTTCTCCACCATGGAGTGCCGAATTTCAGAGCCTTGGAGGGTACGAGAAAAGAATGCCACTGGCCTGCCTTCCTGATTGAGGGTAGCAGGCAGAGCGAAATTGGAGGCGTCACACTCCACTTGGAAGGGAATGGTCTCGTCCACTGCGTGCATCGTAGCTTTGGCAATGTCCCCTTTAATGCAGCTGAAGGCCGCGCAGGCCTCAGCAGAGAGGGGAAAAGTGGTAGACTTGACCAGGGGGCGGGCCTTGTCTGCGTAACGGGGGACCCATTGGGCGTAATAGGAAAAAAAACCCAGGCACCATCTGAGGGCTTTGAGAGTGGTGGGAAGAGGGAGTTCTAACAGGGGGCGCATACGGTCGCGATCAGGGCCAATGACCCCGTTTTCCATGACATACCCAAGGATAGCGAGTCGGGTGGTTCCAAACACACACTTGTCCCTGTTATAAGTAAGGTTCAGAGCTGCGGCCACTTGGAGAAATCGTTGGAGGTTGGTGTCGTGATCTGGCCAGTCGTGACCACAGATGGTGATATTATCCAGATAGGGAAATGTGGCCTTGTTGGTACTGGTCCACTATCCGGTCCATTTCCCTCTGGAAGACAGAGACACCATTCGTGACACTGAAAGGGACGCGCAGGAAGTGATAGAGCCTGCCGCCCGCCTCGAAGGCGGTGTAGGGGCGGTCCTCTGGGCGGATGGGGAGCTGGTGATAAGCGGATTTCAGATCTATTGTCGAGTACACCTTGTACTGAGCTATCTGATTGACTATATCCGCGATGCGGGGTAGGGGGTACGCGTCAAGCTGCGTAAACCTATTGATGGTTTGACTATAGTCCACCACCATCCTATTTTTCTGCCCAGTCCGAACAACAACCACCTGGGCCCTCCAAGGGCTTGTGCTTGGCTCAATGATCCCCTCCCTGAGCAGCCGCTACACCTCTGACTGAATGAAGGCCCTGTCCCCCGCGTTGTATCTCCTGCTTTTAGTTGCCACAGGTTTACAGTCGGGGGTCAGGTTGGTGAACAGTGGCGGGGGAGGGACGAGGGTGGAGAGACTGCAAGTGGTGTCGGTAGCGCAGCTGTCAGCATGGTGCTGGATGGGACGTGTGGGCCCGTGTGTGTGTGGTCAGCAGTGATGAAGTCCCACAGAACTGAGGATTCCTGACAGTGAGTGGTGGGAGGGGCCCGTCATATACCATAGTCACACTTTCGAGACGGCTCTGGAAGTCCAGCCCCAATAGCACAGGTGCGCACAGTTTAGGCATGACCAGTAGCGCAAAGTTCCGATATTCTGTGCCTTGCACCACCAATGTCGCTACACAACCCACCTGGATGTCGGAAGAATGCGACCCAGAAGCCAAATTGATCCTCCGACTTACCGGCCGTGTTGTGAGTCCGCAGCGTTGCACTGTGTCCGGGTGAATAAAACTCCCAGTGCTGCCCGTATCAAACAGGCATCTAGTCCTGTGCCCCTCCACCAGGATGTCCATCATGGACCTTGCAAGCTGGTGTGGGGCACTTTGGTCGAGGGTTATGGTGGCCAGAGTTGAGCCGTCGGGGTACCCGGTAAGCATCGGTGGGTCGGAGGCAGAGCATGCTGACGCAGACAAAGATGGCCGCCCACATCCGGGGTACCCGGGTAAGCATCGGAGGGTTGGGGGCAGGGCATGCTGATGCCAAGAAAGATGGCCGCCCACATCCGGGCATGCAAGATGGCGGCCCCCACGTCTCACCTGCAGCGCTGCACTCCACTCGTAGTTTAGACTTACAGACCTTGGCAAAATGGCCCCACTTTCCGCAGCTGGAGCAGGTCACTTCTCGCGCCGGGCAGCATTTTCGAGGATGTTTTCCGACTCCACAGAAATAACACAGCACGGGCTTTTGACGGGCCGCAGCCGTGGTCGGGTTTGGGGAGCTCGTGGAATCGCGACTGGCAGCGGCGTTGGCGAATTCGCTCGCGGGAACCGGCGGCGGCGGGGTCTGAGGCGTCTATGGAACCGGCGGGGAATCACGCGGCTGGACAGTGTCAGCATTGTGCAGAGCAGCTTCCAGCATGTCGGCCGTCTCGATTGCCGAGCGTAAGGTAAGATCGGCTTTTTCCAGCAGCCGCTGGCCCACGTACACTGACCTCAGTCCTGTCACAAAGGCATCTCCGCATGCTGTTCTGCCATGAGCATCATGCAGTCACAAGTTCGGACGAGTGTCTGTAGTGCTCGGAGAAACTCGGCGCTCGATTCGCCAGGCCGCTATCGCCGGGTAGCTAAGCGATGTCTTGCATAGACGGTGTTCACCGGCTGCAGGTACTGTCTTTTGAGGGCATCCAGTGCCCCATCGTAGGTCGGCAGGTCCCGGATAATGGAGTAAACTTTTGGGGTGACCCTCGAGAGGAGAATTCTGCGCATAACGACGGGTTCAGTTGCACGAACCTCCTCCAAGTATGATTGGAAGCATGCAAGCCAGAGTTCAAAAGCAAGAGCTGCTTCAGGGTCTTGGGGGTCCAAATCCAACCTCTCCGGACGTAAAACGGTTTCCATGGTTTACAACTTCCAGTCAATAAAATTGATTTACCATCAATAACTCACTCTGAGAAGTAAAGGCGAGATATCGGCTTTTATTGACTGGAAGAAGGAACAAGCAGTGAGTCACCACCATACTACATCCTGGAGACTGTGAGGCCGGGCTCAGGCCTTGATCGCCTTTATACAGGGGTCTGTGGGAGGAGCCACAGGAGCAGTCAGCAGGGGGCATGTCCAGACAGGCACACGTAGTTCACGAACATCTTTAAGTTCCTCAGCATAAACATCACCGAGGACCTCGTGGTCAGCACATACTGGCTATGTGGTGAGAAAGGGACAATAGCACTCTTTCACCTCAGACGGTTGAAGAAGTTGGTACGGCCTTCCAAATTCTAAGAACTTCCTATAGGGGCATGATTGAGCGCATCCTGACTGGCTGCATCACTGCCTGGTATGGGAACTGTACTTCCCTCAATCGCAGGACTCTGCAGAGAGTGGTGCAGACAGCTCAAAGCATCTGTACATGTGAACTTCCCACTATTGAGGACATTTACAAAGGCAGGTGTGTAAAAAGGACCTGAAGGATCACTGGGAACCTGAGTCACCCCAACCACAAACTATTCTAGCTGCTGCCATCCGGGAAATGGTACCGCAGCATAAAAGCCAAGACCAATAGGCTCTGGGACAGCTTCTTCCACCAGGCCATCAGAGTGCTTAATTCATGCTTATATTAATATTTCTATGTTATAACATGAATACTTCTATGTTATATTGACTATCCTGTTGTACATAATATTTATTATAATTTACTGCAATTGTGTATTGCACATTTGAACGGAGACATAACGTAAAGATTTTTACTCCTTGTGTACATGAAGGATGTAAGTGATAAAGTCAATTCAATTCAATTCTGAAGGAAATACTCAGCAGAGGGTGGAGGAGAGAGAGAAGCAAGGATAGTATTTCTGGTCACTGACCTTTCCTTAGAACGAGAGGAGAATGGAGAAAAAGCAGATCTTAAGCAGGATTGGGAAAATGGTAAGGAATGAAAGACTAAGTAGTGATCGGGTGAAAAAGACTTTAAATACTAGATTGAGAGTGAAAGATAAAAAGGGAACAATTCCAGAAACAAATGATTCAAGAGCAGATGTTAACAGGAGTGTCAACATAATTATCAATTGGTGCCTTATGCAAAAAATAGGAGAAGCGTTTATGATCTGGCATTGTTGGAGTCTGTATTAAGTCTCAATTGATTCCATTAAATATGAATGAAGAATATAGGATGCCAAAGGTAGAAGCCTTGGATAGAGTGAGATGAAGGTGCTGCTCTTTCAACCTGAGAAGGGCCTCATTGTGACATGTTGGAATGGGAATGAGAAATCAAGTTGAAATGGGGTGGGGGGGCACCAGGAAATGAGGCTAAGATGCTCTATGACAGGTCTCACTGATGTAGAGGGGTCTGCACGTGGAGCAGTGGATATGGAAAATGATCCCAAAAGGTTTGCAGTTTAAGTTTTGCCTCACATGGAAGGACAGTTTAGGGCCATAATGATGCTGAGGGAGGAGGATTAGGGACAAGTGTAGCACTGCTGCCACTTGTAGGTTTAAGTACCAAGAGGGAGAACAGTGGAGAGAGTCAAGTGGACAAGGGAAGCACATAGAGAATGATCCCAGTGGAAATCGGGAATGGGGGAATGTGTTTACTGTCAAGATCGCATTGAAGATAGAGGAATTCATGGGGAATGATGTGCTGGATATGAAGGATCGTGGGGGGTGATGGTGAAGGACAAGTGCAAATCTATCTCTGTTATGTGGCATGAAGATGGCAGACGTGCAGGAAACGGAGAGCATACAGGTGAGGGCAGAATTGATAGTAGTTGAAGGGAAACCCTGTTCTTTGAAGAAGGGAGACATCTCCGATGTTCTAGAATGGAAAGTTTAGTCCTGAGAACAGCTGTGGCAAAGATGAAGAAACTGAGGAAAGGTAACAGCATTTTTACAAGTGACAGGGTAGGAAGAGGTATAGTCAAGATAACTGCGTGAGTCAGTAGTTTTATCAGTAGATAGCCTTTCTCCAGAGAAGGAGACAAAGAGATCACGAAAGGGCAGAGAGATCTCTGAGATAGACCACGTAAAATTGAGGGTAGGGTGGCAGTTGCAGGCAGAGTCGATGAAATTGATGAGCTCAGCATGGGTGCAGGAAACAGCACCAATGCAGTCATCAATGTCGTGCAGAAAATATAAGGAGCATTATCAGTGAAGTTCAATTTCAAGTTTAATTGTCATTCAACCATACATGAATACCCATAAATACAGCCAAATGAAAGAGTGTTGCTCCAGAGCCAAGGTGCAAAATACAGTACCAGTGGTCATGCACAGCACAAAGCGCATCTTGCACACATAAGATAGTAAGGACATATAAGATAGCAGTAAAATACAGTCATACAAAAAATATATATAGTCCAAGCCTTGAGTCCATGAATGTTGCAGCAGTCTGCAGACAAAAACCTTTCTTAAACTATGAAACAACATTAGTTACTTTCCAGTCTTCAAGAATTTCATCAGGTGCTAATGATGGAATAAATATCTCCTTGAAAGTCTCCAAAACTTCCTCTCTATCCTCTCACAAACAATATGGATGTATCCAGTGAGGTCCTGGGGACTTATCCATTTTAATGTGCTATAAGGCTGCAAATATTTCCCTGGCAATTATGAATGTCCTCCAAAATATTCCCACTTGTTTCGCCTTCTTTCAAGCAACCATCATTTTCTTCCCCTGTTAGCACTGAGAAGAAATATTCATTAAAATCCCACTCATGACCTGTAGCCCTGTTGATCCCTAAGGGGAAACTACTTTCACCCTAGCCATCCTTTTACTCTTAATATACCTATGGAACTTGCCTTAAGCTTACCTGCCAGATCCATCTCATACATTCTTTGTGTGCCTGATTATCTTCTTAAGAGTATCCTTAATCATTTTATAGTCATCATCGGATTCCCAATCTCCGAAAACCAATGTATGTTTCCTTGTTCTTGACCAGAGCCTCATTATCTCTCATGATACTCTAAACTTCCTAAGTTTACCATTCACCCTAACAGGAGCATGCTGTTCCTGGATTCATTATATCATGTTCTTAAAAGCCTCTGCTTAAGCCTCCCACTTGCCAGTCACACAGACAAACTCAATCAACTCTGCCCACTCCACACAAAAATTAGCCGTCCTCCAGTTTAGGTCCCTAACCTATGAGCATGCCCTATCCTTTCCCTTCATTATCTTAAAACTAACAGAATTATGGTCACTCGATCCAAAGTGCTCCCTGACTATCACTTCAGTTACTTGCCATACCTCGCCCAATTATCCAAGAAGTCTGGTATTGAACACTCCGAAGTAGGACCTCCTTTTGACTCGGGAATTTTCCTGGATCCATTTTATCAGTTCTCTGCTGCTCAGGAAAAGCACTAATGGATGGCCCAGGGAAATTAAAATCTTCCACTAGCACAACCTTATTCCTACAACTATGGGTCATTTCTCAACTTTCTGTTGGCCATTAGGGTAGCATCTATGATACAGCCCCACTAGTGTGACCCTCCCCTTTTGGTTTCTAATTTCTACCCATATGACCTCACGAGACAATCCCCCATCTTTAAGTACTGTTCTCAGTCCTCCCTTAAGGGCTACATTTCTCTGCTCCCTTACCTGTACCTGTCACACCTGTAGTATCTATAACCTAGAATACTGAACAGCCAGTCCTGGCCTTCCCTCAGCCATGTTTCTATATGCATGTAACATCCCAGTCCTCAGAGCCAATCTATGTTCTGAAATCATCTGCCTTAATTGTTTAATCTCAATGCAGTGTACCTGAGTAAACTTTCCCTTTCTTTACCATATCTATTTATTTAGGGATACAGTGTGGAACAGGCCCTTACGACCCAACCTGCCACCCTCCAACCCATTGGTTTAACTCCAGCTCTATCACAGAATAATTTACAATGACCAATTAACCTACTAACTGGATTGTGGGAGGAAGCTAGAGCACCCAAATGAAATCCATGGAGGAATTTCCATGGAGAAATTCACAGGGAGGAAGTATAAACTCTGTTCAGACAACGCTTGAATTGAACTCTAAACCCCAATGCCCTGAGCTGTAATAGCATTGTGCTAACCACTATGCTACCATGGCACCCATGGTTTCTTTGATGATGTTTCTTCTTTAATAAAGGCAAACTTGGGTGGGTAAAAATGCTGGAACTATTTTATATACAGATTTACAGAATGGCTTCAGCTCAACCACATTTTACTCGGGATCTTCAGCCTGCCAAGCGTGTGTGTGAGAACCATTCACCAATGTCACTTCCAGCTCCAGGTGAACCACCTACATTGCAACACAGGGAAGGAACTGAAGTTCTTTATTATGTAGACACCTGATAACACGTCTTCCCCCTTTAAAGAAAACAAACACAACAGTATGTCCTTATAAACCTGCAAGACAAATAATGCATTCCAACAAAGATATTTATATTAACTTCAATTGTAATGAGAAAATACAGCCCATTATTCACTCATCTACTTTCAATCTGCCTATCTGGTGGTTTAGTGGTCTCTTTCAGTCTGCTGTTTGTTTCCACAGATGTAGAGCTTTCATTTGCTGTGTTCAGTCTCTGTCCTTGTTCTCACTCTGTGGCCATTATTTGCTCCACGTGTCTCATAATGGAGCTCTGACTACATCCATGTGATCAGAGAGTCTTTGTACAAGTTCCATTTGAGTCTGTCTCAATTTTCTGTTGGCTGTGTATCATAGATAGCAACTCCCCTTGTTGATTTGTGCCGAAATGTTGCTGTTGTTCTGTCCTTGGATCTTGTGTGGTTTCCCCATCTTCCTTTCTGTTTTTCCTCTTCAACCTCAGACAGGATCATGGAGGTAATTTTGATTTCCAGTCTTTTACTGGAAGTCGATGAGAGACAGATTTTGAGCCAAAGCTGAATCATGTGGAAGCAAAACTGGTGACTTCTTCATCACGATCACTCTGTTCAACACTGGCATCCTGACTGTCATGCTGGTGTAGCCAGTACAGAAGGTGGAGTTCTTGTGTTCTCTTGCATAACCTCTCTGGGCCTCTCATGGATGCTGTTTCAAGTTTCTTGAGCTACATCGGATAAGTATCCGAGCCCCTCAAACACATCTGTGTACTCTTTCTTGAGCGTTGCCTGGTCACCTTTGGTCTGTGAGGCCACCAAGTTGAGCCTTTCACATGCCCTCAGACCTAATACTGGCTGTACTCACTTTTCAACAATCAGTAGCCGTGCCTTTAGGTGCTGCCCTTTGTGCTTGAAGGTCACTATACGGCCTCCTTTTAATGGAACATTCTCTCCAGTATAGTCTGTCCCTTTTAAATTCACTGGGCAAATCTTGCTCTTTACTTTGAGAGTCTTATAATCATCCATAGACAATAGATTCACCTGGGCTCTGGTGTCAAGCTTGGGTGGAATTACTGTCTCATTCACAGTCGCTGAAATGATCTGTTCTATCTTACCAGCACCAGCAGTCTGTAGAGAATCTACAAAGACTTCCTCCATTTCCTTAGTAACCAAGTGTACCGTTCAGCACTTGCAGCACTTTGTGAAATGGTTCCTCTACCCACAATATTGCAGGACTTTCCATCAGCAAGACACTTCTTTGGCATGTACCTAACTCCACATATGCTACATTTACTGTTTGAGCGTACCTCTTTGGTTTCCAGTTACCTTGTGAAACACCTTGAGCCCCGTCTCTCTGATTTCACAGCATGCACTATTGTTTCGGCTCTGTGCAGCTCCTTAGCTTGTGCTCGTGTAGTCTCTGCTGCCTTATGTATATTCATAGCATTTTCTAGCATTAAATATTTTGCACGGGGCAAACTTTTTCTGAGCCTACTTGCTGGGATTCCACAAACTACTTTGTCTCTGACTAGCGGATTTCTCAAATCTCCAAACTCACAGGAATGACTGATTATGTGAAGTTCAGCTAAGCATTAGTCAAACTAACACTTTGCTTCTGTTCACAGGAGAAAACTTATATCTTTCAAACATGCTGTTTTTACTTGGGACAATACTCCTCAAATTTTGTCATCAGAGTGCTCCATTTAAAATCCATCTCATCATTTTGAAAGCTGTTGAAGATGTCCATTTTTGCCAGTTACATGCAAACAGATAGATGCTTTCAATTTTTCCTCCATGCTCTGATTCTACTCATTGCTAACTATATATTGAATCACCGTTCCAAGCATTTCCAATTATCAATTAGTTTGCTGGTAAACTGCATAGGTGTGGGTGGACTTAAGTTATCCATAACAAAATTTTTCGGGCTTCTCTCACCTGGTATTCTCTTAATGAATCCAGTAAACTCCAGCAGCTTCAAGACACAATGTGCTCTCCTGTGCAGAACCTGCTGCTCTCTCTTAGTCAATCACAGTATTCAGTTATGCTTCATATTTAGATTTTCCGCCAACTTCTGGCTCCATGGGTAGACAAAGACAAACTTGCATGGGTAAAAATGCTAGAACTATTTTATTTACAGATTTACAGAGTGACTTCAGCTCAACCACATTTTACTTTGGATACTCTCTAGCCCCCCAAGAGCGTGTGTGTGTCCTGTTCACCAATGTCACTCCTGGTTCCAGCTGGTTGAAATTTGAAGAAAGAATAGGAAAGCATAGATAATAATTTTTTCATAATCCTTCTGAAAGGTCAACACCAGATATATTGGAAAGTGCTAGTGGAAATGGACAAAATGAGGTTATATGGTTTGGGGATTTTAATGTTCATAGTACTATGGTGTATTGTGGTGACACAAATGTGAATGGGACAGTGGTGGAAGGCTTCCCTGAAGAAAAGTGTTTAGTGTGCTTGAACGTAAGGTAGGAGAACAAAGATTAGTCTATTTAACAACACTGTTTCTGCTTTCTACCTTACACTGGTATCTGAGCATATAGCAAAGGTTCAAAGGTACATTTAATGTCAGAGAAATGTATACAATATACATCCTGAAATGTTTTTTCTTTGCAAACATCTACGAAAACTGAGGAGTGCCCCAAAGAATGAACGACAGTTAAATGTTAGAACCCCAAAGTCACCCCCCAACTCCCCTCCCTCACGTGTGTAAGCGGCAGCGAACAACAATCCTCCACCCCCACCAGCAAAAGTAAAGTGCACCCGCTACCAGCACTCAAGTGTGAGCAAAGAAACAGCAAAGATACAAACTTGCAGTATCTACAAACATTACATTGTTCACCCGATAATTCGACATGCTGCAGGCTCTCTCTCTCCTAATAAGGGAGAAAGAAGTGACTCCATTTCCCAAGAGTGGGGAGAGATACCAAACAACTCGTTGATTTACGATATTAAAAGTCCACTATGTCACTTTTTCGAGCTCTGTGTCTGGAGATCGCAAGGATCCCGGGTCCCCAGGCACACAGCATATGTTCCGACTCCCCTAACGACACGTGGATCTCCTGTGGTGACACCGACCCTTGATTCATCCGTCTCCAGTTACTCCAGATCCTAGACTCCTGAAACCATGCCGAAATCCTAGGCCAAGACTGCAGCATGCCGAATAGCAACCGATTGTGGAACCGCAAGAGTGGGTCCCATTCCCACAAGGAACCATAGTCAGTGTGTAACTCCAAGTCAGAGTCTTCAAAATAACCCTGAAAGGGAAGAATAGAGAGATTAATGATGAAAATATGACTGTTTTCAAAGATGTCAGCAAAGGAGTCGCCGTTGGGCACCATAACTACTTAGCTCTGCCTCCCCAGTTGTGTGTGTAAGTGTTTGTAAATGGGAAGTGTATAATGATACAACAGTTGGGAGCTATCATTTTTCCATTATCTGTACAATGGGGTTAGAAGTGCATCAAAGGAAAGGCTCTCATAACTCCAGATGGAATTTTAAAAAGGCAGATTGGGAAGTATTTGATGATTCATGTGAAGGTAGATTTCTCGATCATTTGGTTTTTGAGGAAATCAAGTTGAGTAATAATACCTTGTGTTCTGTACTCAGCTCAACAGCTACGGAATCAATTCCCAGATCACTGGGAGATAATAAAAGGAGAGCTGTTCCCTGGTGGACAGATGAATGTAAGAGAGTGTAAAGGAGCTGAATAAAGGTTTTAGGAAACTGTTACTTCCATTCATCTTACATACAATATAAATGAGCTCAAACTACAGCTAGAAAAGTAATGAGAAGGGCAAAGAAAATGTATTGGACAATGTATTGTGATAGCATTGGGAAAGAGATCCAGGTAGAAGTTTGTGGGTACGTGTGGTGAACTACATATACCTGTCTGGACATGCACACCCTGCTGACTGCTCCTGTGGCTCCTCCCACAGACCCTGGTATAAAGGCGACTGGAGGCACTGCTCCTCCCTCAGTCTCCAGGATGTTGTGTGGTGGGCTCTTGCTGCTGACGGTGCTTTCTTCCAGCTAATAAAAGCCTATCTTGACTCATGTCTCCGAGAGTTATTGATGGTGCATCAGTACGATACAGAAATTGGGGGGAGTTAGAAAACTTAATGATGTTTTGTATGGTGG
Organism: Hypanus sabinus; assembly: GCF_030144855.1. Lineage (NCBI taxonomy): Eukaryota > Metazoa > Chordata > Chondrichthyes > Myliobatiformes > Dasyatidae > Hypanus > Hypanus sabinus. The sequence goes on from NC_082716.1 coordinate 71,867,523, forward strand.
GGAGAAGTCTGCAATTACTGACTCTGAAAAAGCTGAGTTATTAGCAGAAACATATGTCAGTGTACATAGTTCAGCCAATTTTAAGTAATGAAGAGTGGTCTTATAGAGAAGCAGTTTTGGCAAGCAATCCTCAGGCAGATTGCAGAGAAAAAAGAATTTGCCAGTTCCTGTTTGGATGCTGAATTTATATTGTCTAATCTTAAAAGTGCTATTAATGTTGCTGGTCATACATCACCTGGGGAAAAATGATATTTGTTATAACATGTTTACATGGTTATCAGATCCAAAACTTATGCTGGTTTTGAAATTCTTCAATACAATTATGGGTTGAAGGTGACCTACTACTTCCTGGAATTTAGCGGTTGTTATCCCTACAATGAAACTTGGTAAAGGATCAATCAGATCCTGCCAGTTATAGAGCCATTTCACTAACTTCACATGTATAGAAGATAATGGAATGAATAGTTATAGCAAGGCTTTCTTATTTTGTGGAAAGTAATGGAAAATTAGTTGTATACCAATCTAGATTTAGTAAAGGGAGAATGACCATGGACTCGGTGTTAAGTTTGGAATTGATATTCATAAGACCCCAGTTAATAAAGAATCAGTGGTAGCAGTTTTCTTTGATGTAGGAAAATGTTGGACACAAGGATTGCTGCTTAAAATGGAAAAAAAATGGGAATAGGTGGTAGAATGTTCTCTTGGATTCAAGATTTCTTATATGATAGGAAGGTACAACTTAGTGTGGGAAAAGCATTCTCTCAGATAGAGAATAGGACACCCCAGGGGATTGTGTGTAGCCCACTCTTTTTTTTAATATTATGATTAATGATATTTTCGTAAATGCTGGGCCAGATATTTCCATATCATTATATGCTAATGATGGTGCAGTGTGGAAGAGAGGCAGGAATATAAATTATATAGTAAGGAAAATGCAGACAGCTATTAATGAAGTAGAGGAATGGGGATGATGGTGGGGGTTTAACTTTACTATTGCAAAAACTTATTTGCTTTTCTAAAAGGAACATTACACCCACAATTGATCTCAAATTATCTAGTAATTCTCTTAAACAAGAATCAGTGGTAAAGTTTCTAAGTTTGCAGATAGACACAAGGCTATCATAAAAGGTTGTGAATAAAAGTATAAAACAGCCCTTAATGTACTCAGGTGCTTAGTTGGGTGTGAGTAAAAGGTTACTTAAACAAATACATATTCCTTTAATCAGATTTGTCTTTGATTATGGATATGTTGCTTATGGGTCAGCCTCACCAGCAGTCTTAAACCCCCTAAATAACGTTCGAGCTCAAGCAGTGGGATGATTTTGTAACACTATTAAATCATCCATAATTTCAGCATTACTGGAAGAAATGGGTGAAGTATCAAATGATATTTATTGCTTATTTATTTATTATTATTATTTCTTCTTTTTCTATTTGCACAGCTTGTTGACCTCTGCACTCTGGTTGAAAGCCCTCCTTGGACCGTCTTGCATTGAACGCCCTAGTTGAGTGGTATTATGGTTATTATTCTATAGATTTATTGAGTTTGCCCACACAAAAATAAATCTCAAGAGTTGTATATGGTGACCAATATATACTTTGATAATAAATTTATATTGAACATTGAAGATCTATGTAGGTTACAGTTAGCATAATAACTTTTTGATATTATGTGAATTTATTGGGTTAATGTAAGAGGACATGAAGTTGGTCATTCAATATTGGCAACATTATTGGTGCACTGTATTCATAAGATCTTCAGTCTTGGGTGGATGGGAAATGAATTGGCACAAAATCTTAAGTAGCCTTGGACTAGGATGAAGAAGTAAAATCTGATTATGTATGCATTTCTGTCCTCTGATTCATTCTTGATTTTGACTTTGATTAAAATATGTATTTTAAATTGTAGACCAGACATTCTCCTTGTGATTGGACAGCATTTGCTGAGGCTGCAGGGCCTAGTCTTGTGTATACATTTTTTATGGGTCCCTCCCCATGTTGGGGTTGAAGGAAACAAGATGGCAGACATTCTAGCCAAGGAATCACTTAACATTAAGGTTGGAAATGTGGTGGTGCCTTTGCATATAGAGGAAGTGAAAACAATACTTAAAACCTCTATTCGGTCATAGTGGCAACAAAATTGGGATAAGGAAAATAAAGGAAGGCATTTAATTTAAAATTCAAAGGATGGTAGGAAAACAACTGGGAGATGGGTATAAAAGGGGGGAAGAAATTATATTTGCACATTTACATATTGGACACACTAGAGTTGAATAATTCCTTGTTCAGAATTATTATGCATGATGCAGGCATTTGTAGTGAGTCCACTTGTCTAGAAACAGAGCGGCATATATTGTTTACATGCCTTTCCAAAGAGGTGCAAAGAAACATCGACTGTAATTGGTAAATTGAGATCTTTGGGACAGACACAGCTTAACATGGAATGTTTGTTAGAACATCATGGCCATTGTAATGTATATAATTGTGTATTTGACTTTCTGAAAAACATCAGACATTTTGATATTATGTGACTTTTTTTTGGGGGGGGGAGGGTGAATTTAGTGGGTATACTTCCTGTCTCTTTGCTCCATACTCCAACTCAGTAGGTGGCGGTAATGCACCTTATGTTGTTCTGCCATCCGCTATGAAACTTTACAAGAAGAAGAATCCTGTAAAAATGTTACATTCCTGTCAAGTAAAAGAACAGGCTTTGCACTTCATGTGTTTCCACGGGAAAGGTGTGGTGTTGCTGATATCTCAGAGTGCGCTCTTCCTTCAGAATCCTGAAGGGGATGTAAAGGAAAGCAGCACTTGCAGGTAATATCATGCAAAAATTAAAGAGGCAAAAATTGAGGAGAATGACTGTGAAAGCTGAAGATGAAGACAAAAAGATCCCCTGTAAGTGTTCCGGAAGGAAGAGGAAGGAGTGAAAGCAGAATGCTGCAAACTGTGAGAGAGAGAAAGACTACAGACTCCAGTAACCTCTGGTGGAGGAAAATCCTGGACTGAGGAAAATGGAACATATACTGAAAGCATGGGCATGAAATATGGCATCATTAAAACAGTTGTGATGTAGGTGGAGAAGCTGGGGCTGTGCAAAGGAGTCCCTATTGGATACAGAGTGGAAATGCTTGTCAAGAAAGCATTGATTCTGAGAGCTAGGCTAGCTGTACATCTTCTAACTGTGTTTCCTTTTAGATCTCACTGCCCCTTGTATGAAAAGCCTGTTATATTAATTAATGACAAGTTTAATTGCTTTATCTGGAAATTGAGTAACATTAAATAGCAGTCTCTGCATCTGATCACACATTAATGTGACAAAATTAATACTAATGTGAAAGAACTACTGCCTCTATGTATCAAAATATGATAACATTTTGATGAAATATCAAAGCATATAGGAAAATAAATCAGATTGTTTTCAGTTGGCAAAATCAAAGTACATTGCAATAGAGAACATTTTTTAACTACTTGATGCAATAAGGGATAGGGGAAATGAATATCACTGAGTGCAAAATTTATGACTTCACATTTCAGAACTTTCTATGATGTCAGTGATAAGGTAACAAATAGTAATTTACCAGTGGGGTCACGATGGCACTGAGCTGTGAAGTCCGTTGAGATTGTGGTCAGATTTAGTTGTTTATATGTAATACACTGGTTTAAGACCATGCTTTATTTTCTGCAGATCTTCTCAACATTGAAATCTATATAAAATGTTCCTTTAATTATATTATACAATTTGTTATTTCATTTTTGGCATCTAAAATAAAAATTCAGTTGATTAAGTTAGGCTTGTAATTAGCCAATGGGATTTGTCTTAACATTTTGGCCAATAAGACGAGCGGGAAAAAGAACGGGTAGCTATTTTACAGAGTGCAAGATCAAAGAAGTTTAAAGAAAGAACGAGAAAGACAGAGATGGAAATTTACAGCAAATATAGTAGAAAAACATGGTGAAAACATAGAGTATTGTGTTCAATTCCGGTCACCTCATTATAGGAAGGATGTGGAAGCTATGGAGAGGGTGCAGAGGAGATTTACCAGGATGTTGCCCGGTTTGGAGAACAAGTCATATGATGCAAGGTTAGCAGAGTTCGGACTTTTCTCTTTGGAGCATAGAAGAATCAGAGGGGACTTGATAGAGGTCTGCAAGATCATGAGAGGCATAGATGGGGTGGATAGTCAGTACCTGTTTCCCAGGGCACCAATAGTAAACACCAGAGGGCATATGTACAAAATTAAGGGAGGGAAGTTTAGGGGAGACATCAGGGGTAAGTTTTTTACACAGAGGGTTGTGAGTGCCTGGAATGACTTGCCAGGGATGGTGGTGGAGGCTAAAACATTAGGGGTATTTAAGAGCCTCTTGGACAGATACATGGATGAAAGAAAAATAGAGGGTTATGGGGTAGTGTGGGTTTAGTACTTTTTTTTAAGGATTATATGGGTCGGCACAACATGGAGGGCTGAAGGGCCTGTACTGTGCTGTAATGTTCTATGGAAACACTAACAGAACTGAATTAGGATGAACAGATACAAATGTCAGAAAATTCTCATGCACATCATGGTCTCATGGAGAATGTGCAGATACAGTAACTTTCAGTTAGTGAACTGGCACACAACATTAGGGAAAGTTCAACACTTTTTCCTTGGATGTTGCAATGATAAATTTTTTTTGCTTGGACTAGTTCTTCAGCAAAAATCTGTTTTGGTACCGCGAGTAAACTAAGTGAAGCAAACAAGATTTATTATGCAACATTAAGCTCCAATGCTTATGTGCACATTGTGGAGTGATATATATATATATAATTCCTTCCTGGTGAATGGTAATTTTGCATGGGTGTGTTTCATTCAGGTAATCGTCTTATTTTTCCATAGGAGAAACATTCAAGCTTTTATGCTTTGTCTTTACCTGAATCATACCTTTCTTAGACCTGCTTATTTATCGGAAATGGCCATTGTTATTCCAATGCATTGTAGAACTATGTTGCTGTTAGTTTGTATTCACAGTAATAGTCAACTCATTACAAGCCTACAGTGCGAGTGTTATATTTTTGGGGGCATCATCTGCGATGGAAACTTGTATGACCACATGCTGAAATATGGTTGTATAATGATTCGATAGCCTGTTCAATTATGTTCAAGCCAGTGTTACACCAGTGTCATTTTTTAGTAGAATTTAAATTTAAAGAACTTAAAGTAATTAAGGTGATATGAATGCTATTGAGGGTGAATTTTTTCATTTGAAGTTGATCTCTTTACTGAGGATTGAAGGAACAACTCTGGCTGATGTTAAAAATCTACTAAGTCCTTCAGCTGCTGATCTCAAGTCTGAACTGGTTTACGCTATCACTTCATTGGTTGATAAATTCCAAAGTGTACCTGCTGGGATCCAGATTTACCATAAGCTGTGAATGTTCTCTGGAGTCACACCCACCCAAATGGAGACGAAGAATACGAGGCTTGGGCTAAGCAAACATCTCATTAACCAAATAAATGGAGGGTCTCAGACAATATAAAGAAGCAATAACTTGTGGAGAGTTTATAGGGTCCTGCCATTGACATAGTGAGGTTCTTAAAAGCAACAAATCCCTTAGCTATGTCAGCAAACGAGATGCAGGCTCTGGAGAATGCTTTTTGCACTACTGCAAGTTCAGCTGATCTCATGCTGAAGTTCAGAAACACATCCGAGAGGAAAGAGAGAAGCTCTCTGCCCACATTTTCAGGTAAGATAAACTGCTGCATTGCTTGTGCCCCAAAAGGGGGCTTTCCACTATCTGAGATAAACCATTTGAAAGTGGAGCACGTTGTGAAGGGTGCACTGTTACAAGACATGGTTGCTCTATGTATTTGAATGACCATCAAGATGCATGATCCACCATCATTTATTGAGTTACTAAGAGATGTTAGAGAAGAGAAAAATATGATTGAGGAGTGAAATATTTCGAAGAGCCGAGTAATGTCTTCATTTGGAACCTCTGTTGTTGAAGTGACCTCTGGTGCTACAGAAGTAGATCTTTTGAGAAATGAGTTGAAAAACACTCAAGCTGAGTGGACTTGGTTGATGTCTGCTGATGTTGCTGATAAACGTGACACGTTCAGGTCAAAACCCGACCCACCTGTCAAAATTGCAGAGCAGAGGACTGCTGCTGCAAAAGGTTTCTTGACTGAGGATACACCTGGTATTTTCATTTACCATTGTGGAGAAGATGTACACTTCAAGCGAGATTGTGAGGGACGGGAAAACCTTCAAAAAGTAATCCAGCAGGTGATCAAACAGAAAAAGATGGGAAACTACAGAGGGAACAGCCTGACATGCTGGAATAAATATGCTCCAATCAGAGTATCAGCAGATATACTGAAGTGCAAAGTACTATTCCTGAGTGCTGACTAGGGCCAAGTTTGATGTATCCATACAGATTGAAGGCATTTATGCCAAAACCATACTTGACACAAGTTACTTTACTCTATAGATCCTTTTATAACAGATATTTGACACATTTACCATTGACTCCTATCAGCGCTCTTGAGATGTGGGGTCTTAGTGCCGATGGTTACCCTTGCAATGGTTACTCCTCGTTGAAAGGAGAGTTTGCAGAAGCAGATGTTGGGGTAGCTGAGACTATTGATGCACTAGTGTTGGTCCACCCTGATCTGATCAGAAAACGTAGAGCTTCCATTTTTTGTGGAACAACCACTCCTATTGTGAGATAGCTCATGGGAGCATGTAAAGAGAGAAGGGGAGAGAACGTTCTGAGAACCCTGTCTATTCACCCCGTATTCAGAGCCGCTTTTGCAAATGTGCAGGTTTCTCCTTTGCAGGGTGATGAGAATAAAAGAGGTACTGTGTGTATACTCACTCTAAACCAGTCATTTTACCTTCTGGCAGGGTAGTTAGTGTGTGGAACCCCCAAATTTTCAGGGGTGCCCTGAGGTAAGACATTCTTGCCATAGAGGAAGTACAAAGAAGGTTCACCAGATTGATTCCTGGGATGGCGGGACTTTCATATGAAGAAAGACTGGATCGACTGGGCTGATACTCGCTGGAATTTAGAAGATTGAGGGGGGATCTTATTGAAACGTATAAAATTCTAAAGGGATTGGACAGGCTAGATGAAGGAAGATTGTTTCCGATGTTGGGGAAGTCCAGAACGAGGGGTCACAGTTTAAGGATAAAGGGGAAGACTTTTAGGACCGAGATGAGGAGAAACTTCTTCACACAGAGAGTGGTGAATCTGTGGAATTCTCTGCCACAGTAAACAGTTGAGACCAGTTCATTGACTATATTTAAGAGGAAGTTAGATATGGCCCTTGAGGCTAAAGAGATCAGGGGGTATAGAGAGAAGGCAGGAACAGGGTTCTGAGTTGGATGATCAGCCATGATCATACTGAATGGCGGTGCAGTTTCAAAGGGCCGAAAGGCCTACTCCTGCACCTATTTTCTATGTTTCTATCCCAGCCATTCTTGTAGATGTTTTTGATGATCAAGAGGAAAAGTCTCTCTTACCTGCAGGAGTTCTGGCAAGAACTGAGCTGCAGAGATCTTCAGCTGCCTATTCTAAAAGGATATCAGAGATTGTTAGCAACACCTCAGGAAGGGATGTCACCCTCAAATGTGGTGTGCAGATTGCACACCATTTTCCTGTGGGGGTAATTTTTAGTTTTCCAGTGGAGAGAAAGGAAAAGAGACAGTTTCCTTTATCAGGAAAGTTAACACCAAAGTCATTCAACTTTGATCACTCACCAATACCAGTGGAATGGAAAAAGAGATCAACTGACAGGATGTTGGAATGCAAAATATCTTTTCTACTGACGAGTTTGATGTTGCTTGCTCCAAGAGTACTCACCACACCTTCTGAGTGACAGAGGACACACCTTTTTGAGAAAGGTTTTGCTGGTTAGCACCATGGGAGGCTGAAGATGTCAGACAGCACCTGCTGAAACTGAAGGGAGCTGGAATTATCACTGAGCCCAGGAGTCGCTATGCATCACCTATAGTGGTTGTGAGGAAAAAGAATGGGAAAATAAGAATGTGTGCTGATTATAGAACACTGGACAGGCATACAATCCCAGACCAATATACAGTTTCACGGATCGAGGATCCTCTGGCCTGTTTAAGTGGAAGCAGTGCTTCAGTTTGTCCGATCTAAGAAGAAGGTATTTCCAAATACCAATGTGTGAATCTGATTTTAAAAAAAGACAGCACTCAAATGTTCCATTGGATTTTTTTCATTTGAAAGGCGTATCAGGAACACCGGCTACCTTCCAGGACTGTTGGGGCCATGAACCTGCTTTAAGTACCTGTGTACTTGGATGTTCTCATAGTGTTTGGATCAACACCAGAGGAGCAAGAGTCAAGACCACAGAATGTGTTAGAGCGCCTGAAATCTGAGGTTTAAAACTGTCACTGGGCAAGTGCCAGTCCTGTAAAATGTCGGACAACTATGTAGGACACATAGTCTCTGAGGATGGAGGGGTACCAGATCCATCTAAGATAGAGGCAGTAACCTCATGGCCAAGGCCTAGAACTGTGAGCGCTCTACACTCACATCTTGGATTTCATGGCTGGTACCAGAGATTTGTGAAGAACTACTCCAAAGTGAGTCACCCTTTGAATCAACTCCTGTGTGGTTATCTCCCCTCAGCGAAGAAAGGAAGAAAACCAAAGGGAAAAGAAATCAAGTTTTACTTTAACCTTTTGGAGCCTTTCAGGGAAAGACGGGATGCGAAGTGTGAAGAGGCATTTCAGACGCTTAAAGAATTACTGAGTAAAGCACCCATGCTTGCCTTTGCAAACCGCCGTTTACTGTATGTATTGCACACAGAAGCCGTGAACGATTAGGAGGCGTTTTATATCAAGACCAAAGTGAAGGCCTGAGTCCTGTTGCTTTCATCAGCCAGAGTTTGTCGCCATCCAAACAAAACTACTCTGCAGACAAATTGGAGTGTCTGGCATTGAAATGGGCAATGGTAGAGAAATTCAATGGCTATCTATATGAAGCCAGGAGTAAGATGAGAACTGACAACAATCCACTAACTTATACTCTGACCTCCGCGAAATTGGATCCAACAGGTCACCACTGGTTGACAGTATTGTCAGTCTAAGATGTTAGCCTTAAGTACAGGCCCAGAAGTCAGAACATTGATATGGATCCGTTATCATAACACTCTTATGAGATGCTGATAACTGACCGAGAAGGAGAGGACATTCCTGCCTCAGGTTTTAAAGCTATATGCCAGTTTTTTACAGTTTGCAAAACAGAGCAAAGGCTATGTCGCAATAGAGCTGTCAATTATTTGGTGCTTCTAGCCATGCAATTCCTCAAGCATATTGCAACCTGACTATGCTGAATATGAAATATTTGTTTGCCTTGATCCCTGATGAATTGTCAGTAGCCCAGCAAGATGACCCTTGTATAGGTGAAATCTGGTCCGCTGTTTTCAAGGGAAAAATTTTAAAAGATGAGAAGACAAAATCTGTATCCTACTGATGAAAGAACGGGACAAACAAGAGTTGAGGAACAAAGTTTTATACAGGGTTACTTTTCCTCCAAACAGAACTGAACATTCTCATTTGATTTTGCCCAAGAATTTACAGGAAGATTGTACTAAGGTCACTTCATGATGACTCAGGTCATCTGGGATTTGACAAAGCTTACAGATAAGACAGAGATAATTTTTATTGGCCAAAAATGAAACCTAGGGTTGAAGATTACTGTAAGTCAGATATTCATTGTATTCAGAGAAAGACACTACCTAAAAGAGTTGCTCCCTTGTCTCATAAGCAAAGCGTTGGAGCACTTGACCTAGTGTATATGGATTTTCTTTCCATAGACCCCAGAGATCAAGTCCCAAAGTTCAAAGTTCCATGGTCAATGTGCCCTGGAGTCAATACTGAAGATCAAAAATCAAAGATGGTGTGTCTGGAGGTCAAGGCCTGAATGTCAAAATCCCTGGGTCAGTGTGCCCTGAGGTCAGATGCCCAATGCCTGTGAGTCTTCGAGTCTGGGTCAGATACTGAGGTTGGAAGCCCATTGTCTGTGGCTAAGGACTGGAGGTCCTGGAACTGGAGACCGTTGTGCCTGTTGTAAGTGGGTGGAAGGGGCTTGTTTTACTGTTGTTGTTTTGTTTGTTGTTGTGCTGTCTTTGTTGTGCAGCATGCTACATTGGGGCCGGAATGTATGGTGACACTTGTGGGCTGGACCCAGCACATTCTTTAGGTTGTGTTGGGTGTTAACTCCTATGACGCTTTTGACTTTATTTTTCAATGTATCTGTGATAAATAAATGAAACTGAATCTGACGAGCTCAAACAGATAATTGTTTTTTTGTACTAAGGAAATGCTGAAAGCTATTTTATTATTGTTAATACATTTCAGATCAAAATACCAGTAGTCTTTTTTTGAATACATCATATGTTTAGCTCCTTGAGTAATTTAATTCAAATACTTTGGATTATTGTATTAAATAGGTTAAAACTTCCATTAAAATAGCAGCCAAGGTGTCACCAGTACACATTAAGGTTTTAGATTTTAATATTGCACCTTTTAATCTTTAGGCTTTAGTTCTTTCACATTCAATATCATTCTGCCATTTCATGTTGAGAAGCCCTTTAAAAGCAAAAATCCAATTCTTTTGTTGGATTAATCCATTATTGTGCCACTTTGTCCAATTCTGATTCCCCCAGCAGAAAACTAATTTGTCCATATTAATTTACCATGCCTGATATAACAATAAAACACATTAATTTTTATGTTATCCTTGTGCTGTTTTCCTGATGTCTTAGTAATTTTGTACTCAAGGTATATCTGAGCATATCTGTGTATGGGAATGATTCACTTTTTCACCTTTGACTCCTTCTGCCGGGATCAAGCACCCTTACTTCCATGTACTGTAGTTCAGGGTGGCTGGAACACAAAACTGCAGCGATGCACTGGTGTCACTGAGGAAATATAGCCGACTGCATTTGGGTGATATTTCCATTTTGCACAGTATTCATCCTTTTGCCCTCTCAGAGGGAGGATGCCAATTAGCATGGAATTATGGGCAGCATTTTTTGTTTGACTTTATCATTTATCCAGGCTCATTTGATAATAGGTCCTGTAAAATGTCATTCACAAATAACCTTAATTTAACAAACATACACTCCTAAATAATGCTTATGTGTGAATTGCCCTGTAAATAACCTTATTAACATCCCTCAAGGAATACATTAGCTTATAAATAGTCCTGACCTTTGAGATAATACTTCCATTTTTCCATTGTCTTGCAGTATCAGTAAAATATTCTTATTTATTCAACATGAAATTGAATATTGTTCCTATTTCCAAGATTACTTACATGGTATTTTGTTGTAAGTATTCTTTTGTTTAAAAATCTTATTTTCTATGTTTATCTGACAAATTGAGGGTGGTTAATTTGGAATTTATAATACAGTTATTAATCAAAGAATGAGACATGAATTAGAATCATAGAAACATTAAAGCACAAAAGAAATTCATTTTCCCAATTGGACCTGTGCCAGATCTTTGAAGTACCAACTCGGTCCGTTTGTTTCTCCCTATAGTGTAGCCCAGCAATTATTTTCCCTCAAGTACCCATCCAGTTCCCTTCTAAAGCACTGTTTAGTTTATTTTTACTGATCTTGCAGGTAGTAAGTTCCATATCTTCACCACTGTCTGCTTTTATAAAGAAAAATTCACATTTCCCAGTATCTTTCGCTCATCATGCTAAATCAATGTTATTGGAACAACTGCTAACTGGAAACATCTTTGCTCTACTCATCCCAGTTAAGTGTATCATTACTTTATGTACCTCTATCCATTCTCTTCCAACATAGAACAGTGCAGCACAGGAACAGGCCCTTGATCATTAAATACTCAACTAAACTAATCCCTTCTGCCAACCCAATGCCCATATTCTTTCATTTCCTGCACATGGCGGATGAAAACAAATGAGGTGCAATGTAGGTCAGCAGGAACCCAAGAGTGCCGTACATCATGATGGGAGGTGGAAAGGAACTTAATTTACTGAGCAGGGTGGAATGCTGTTGAGAGGCTGACTAGGTGGTTGTGGTGTCCGGAATAAAATCACCTGGCACTTGTAATGGCTGCCTGTGTACCAACCCAGCCATGGACAACTGCAGGTCCACTTTTGGAGAAGTTCTGAGCCCCAGCAGAATCGATAGGAGATGATCATGCCAACACTCATTTGTCAGGGAGCCATCAGAGCAGCCTTTAAGGAGCGGGGAAACCGCACACATTGGCCACTAGACTCTGGGTGATATACTGTGTTGTGATGTAGGCTAACGCTGAAGTTCTTGGCCATTGCAGCCCAGAAGTCTGATATGAATTGAGGACAGTGGTCAGAGGAAATATCAGATGTGGTGCCCAACGGTACAACCCAGGTGCTGATGAACACCCGAGTCACGCCTGTGGCTGTTGCCCATGGCAGTGGGATGACCTCCGGCCAACTGGTGATACAGTCCACCATAGAATGGAAGTGCATGAAACCGCATGAGGGGGGAAGAGGACCAACCAGGTCCACGTTGACATGGTTAAACTGTCGCTCAGGGTCTTCAAAAGGTGCCAATGGCACTTGGACATTTTTGCCCTCTGCCACTCCACACAGGCTGCAGTCCAATCATGCACCTCCTTTCTAAGGCTGTGCCACACAACTTTAGTGCAGACAGTTTCTGTGAGGCCTTCCAGCCCGGATGCATGAGGCTACGAATGGAGTTAAAAAAGAGTCCACCTCCAGTTTGTGGGCAATGTGAGTCGAGGGCGGCCAATCGAGACATCGCATAGGAGAGAAACCCCAGCTTCACCAAACTTAATGTCAGCCAACTGCAGGCCTGTGACTGGACCTGGAGCCTGGACCTCTGTGTCAGTAGCTTGGTTGGCTGCCATGTCAGCATAGCCAACCCCTATGTGTTTGGCCTGAGAGGTAATCGGCCATGGCTGAATTACTTTTCCCCTTGTTATGTTGTATATCAGTTGTGTCCAGTTGGCATTGCTGCCATGCAGACCAAAGGTATGATCATTTGGCCATTGCATGCACAAGGGGTTTGTGGTCAATGAACCCTGTGAAATGGCAGCCGTCTAGAAAAATAAAAGAAAGGTGGTTAGCCAGATACAGACAGAAAAGCTCGTGGTCAAACAAGCTGTATTTCCTTTTGAGGGGGATGGAACTGCCAGCTGAAGAAGACAAGTGGGTACCACACGCCTCCGACCAGCTGCTCAGCATATACAGCGTAGACTGAAGTGTCAGTAGTAATGGCTATGGGTGTGCTTGGGAGCGGGTGTGCCAGTAGGGTCACGTTGGAAAGAGCTTGTTTGGTATCATCAAATGCCCTGGTCACATCCCCCCAACAGTCAAGCACTTGATTAGAGGTATTGACTCAAGTGCACGATACAGGGGGAGCATAAGTTCAGCATCTCATGGGATGAATTGGTGATAGAAATTCACCATGCCTATTAACTCCTGTAGTTTATTTGTAGTGTGGGGTGGAGGGAAAACCATAATAGCAGCTGCTTTTGACGGGGAGAGTTCTGCACTTTCTGCGGTGATAGGATGGCTAGGAAAGTCGATGGTTGACAAACCAAACTGGCATTTAGCAGGGTTAATAATAAACCCGTGTTGGCTAAAGCACTCAAAAATTATGCAGAGACGAGATATGTGTTCAGATTTGGACACACTGGTGACAAGTACTGTATGTCATCCTGTGAACAAAAAGAAAATTAAGTCTTTTAATATACAGCCCATCAACTGTTGGAAAGTCTGTGCTGCATTTTTCGGTCCAAACAGCATGTGCAGAAACTCAAAGAGGCCAATTGGGATTATCACAGTCACTTTGGGAATATCCTTTTTGCACACAGGCAGCTGATGGTAGCCCCAAACTACATCAGCTTGGAAAATACTGATTTTCCGTTTAAAAGTGCCAAAAAGTCTTGGATGTGTAGAACTAGGTAATATTCGGGGCTGGTGACCTTGTTAAGGCGTTGGTAGTCACCACATGGGTGGCAATCACCATCGGACTTAGGGACTACACAGAGGAGTGAACCCCAGAGGCTATTCAACCAGAGTACAATGCCATGCAGCAAACTCAGCCTTTGTGGTTGCCAGCTTTTCTGGGTCTAGTGTGGTCATGGACTGGCAGGCCAGTTTTGGAAATGTGGTGCTCGACCCCATGTCTTGTGACTGTAATGGAGAATGTGGGCTTGGTGAGTCTGGGAATTTGCCCAGCAGTCAAGGTTTCAAAGGTACATTTAAATGTATACAATATACATCCTGAAATGTTTTCTTCTTTGCAACCATCCATGAAAACAGAGGAGTGCCCCCAAAGAGTGCACGACAGTTAAATGTCGGAACCCCAGAGGTCCCCCCAGCTCCCCTCCCATCCACGCGTAAGCGGTGGCAAGCAACAACCCCCCCCCCACACAAAAAAAAGGCATCGGCACCCGCCACTGAGCACTCAAGCGTCAGCAAGGCAACAGCAAAGACAGACTTGCAGTACTCCAAAGACTACATGTTCACAGGCTTTCTCTCTCCCTAGTGAGGGAGAAAGGGATGTCTCCATTTCACAGCGAGAGGGGCGACATAACATACAACTTGCTGGTTTACGATGTTAAAAGTCTATTGCGTTGCTTTTTCCAAGCTCTGTGCCCAGAGATCTTGGGTCTCTGGCCACACAGCCATAGATCTTCCATCTCCCACGACACACTTCTGCTTGGACACCGACCTCCGATTCCGGTCTCCCGAGCCATGAAAACTTGGTCCTCCAAAGGCAAGCAGAGCTCTTGGACCAAGATCTTGGCGTGCCGGACAACGGCCAGTTGTGAAACCCCGAAAGCGGGTCCCATTCCCACAAAGAACCGTAGTCAGCGTGTAACTCCAGGTCAGGGTATTCAAAAGAAGCCTGAAAGAGAAAAATAGAGATATTTAGATGGAAATAGAGCTGTTTCCGAAGATGCAAACAAAGGAGTCGCTGCTAGGCACCATTAATCCTCCTAAGCTCTGCCTTCAAGTAAACTCACATGCAGTAGTGCATGTTCTTGACAGAGTCGTTGTGGGGAACTTTATAGGGGAGTAGGATAACGACCCAAAACCCTTGACATCCAAAAGTCGGCAGTTCTTAGGGTCAACTAACAGTCCTTGGGCACACAGGAAATCTGCACCAAGCAGAGTTCCAGCCACATTAGCCAGGACTAAGTTGCATGTGTAACATCACCCATTGAAGCAGAGTATCACCTGTCAGGTCCCATAAGTCTGGATCCTGCTGCCATTGGTGGCCTCCAGTGAGGTGTTGTCACTCCTTGCCTTCTCACCCATGAGCAATGCTGGCAGCACATTCACTTGAGTGTCCGTGTCACACGGGAAGCATCACCCTGATAGGGTGCCCATAATGAAGAGTTGCTGCCCCTGGCAGCTGGAACCCGTGGTGCTCACGAGCCTCTGATGTCCCGATGCGCTGGTACTGTTGAAGCTACAAGGAGGTCAGGACGTCCTGGCGTTTGTACCAAAGTGAGCGTGGTAAAAGCACAGTCCTGGCAATGTCTGTTTCGCAGCCTTGGCCGTCCTTACGTTGGAGGCCTTACTGACTGAGCATTGAGGCAGGGAAAGGAGGAGCAATGATGCTCTTCTGTCTGGCTGAGTGTGGACTATTAGCCATTTTAGCAAGCGCCCTATAATCCTCCACGGGTGCATTAACAAGGGCTATGCGAATTTGATCAGGCGTTTTTCTACACGAAGAGTTCTTTTTAAAATAAAACAAGGATTGTGATTTTCCAGGAGAGGCAGAATTTGGTCCATTAGCTCAGAAGGCCTAGCATCTCCAAGGCCGGGCAAGAAGAGCAACAGTTTGGCACACTCAGGCTCTGATAGTCCAAAATTCGGAGAAAGGAACCATTCGTTTTCAGCGATTCGTATTTATCATGTTCAGGTAGGTAGTCAAGTAGAATCACCACTCTTGTTGCTATGGAACTGCTGAGCAATGCTACCACGTAGTAAAATTTGGTGTCCACCGTGGCAATTTCTCGCAGTGCAAAATGGGCCTCGGTTTGTACTAACCAAGCAACGACATTTCCCACAACTACAGCCGTTTCAAAGCAACTGCATTGGCTGACATGTTTGATAACTCTGGAATCACCCTCGAGCATCGGGGTCACCAGTGTAGGTTTTCACAAATAAAATGGCATGAGTCATTTTATGTTTAAGAAAAGCCGTAACAACTCATCTATTGTACTCCAACACTGAACACAGCGTGGTAACAAAACTTTATGTAATTATGTCAACATGTCAGACCAGCCTCTTCAAGTGAATCCCAACTCAATGTCAGTGGTTGTGAATTATGTGCGCTTCCATTACCCTGCACTTTGAAGGACATGTTACACCTTTTATTTGATAATATTAAACTGAATGTAACAGAAATTACTGTACATTTTCAACCTATTCAAAGTACTACAATGTTTTCAAAAATATGTCTATTTGCTATTAAAGTTAAAAATTTTAATTATCTATAGCTGACCAATTCTGGAAGATATGTGTTGATTTCCCTTATCTTAAATACAATACTATTTATAAAACTTTGTGCTTAGCTGTGCACTGTAATGGTTCTGCTGATTATGTTGTGGCTTCTAGAGCAAAATGGAAGTTGATTACTCCGCACTGGGTGGTTGACCACTCTTCCCCATAATCTCTTCACCATCTACTTGCCTTGAGTTAGAAGTGTGATGTTACACTCACCTCTCACTGTGCAGAAAGGAGCAGTTAACTGTGTTGTTTCAACCAACAGCAGTACTGTATATCGCAGGCAATTCAGCACTCATTAAAATTATTTTAACAGCATTCTCAATCTTAATAGCCACTGAGCCTATAGTAGTCCAAGGAGTCCACTTCTTCCATCTAAGGCCAAATAATGTTCAGCATTAAATGGAATGGTGCCAACAAATGGCCTTGAGTTTCCTGCCAATGGAGAACTGCCTACCTTCCCACGCAATCTGTGCATATTTTAAGAAAAGCTGCCAGCATCATTTTTCTCAGCAAAACCACCTCCAATTTATGACAGCAAGGCCTTCCATTTATATATCCTAATCCCATCTGCAAAAAGTCTGGAAGAAACTTTAGCAGATGGCTAAACTACTTAACTTGCTGTCAATAATGTTAAAATACTTTGAGTTGGATAAGACAATATGGGACATTCAAAAATCATTGAACAGTTTAAAATACTTGAATCAAATTAACCACCAAACTCGGAGCATTAAACAAACATATACATGTTAACTTCCTCAGTCTGTTGCATTCATTCCTTCCCGTTAAAATCAGCGGAGAATCTACCTCTCCTCCGAGGTAAATTGGGAGGACCTGTTACAAGTTCTCTAGATGGAATTGCCAGCACAAACGCCATGGAATTGCAGATATTTTATGCTTTGTCACTGGATTCCATGGGAGATTAGTGACAAAATAGATTTGAAATGCCAGAGGCAAACAGTTATCATACATGGAGGTGGAGAAAATCCTAAATTGTCCAAAAGAAGGCGGGAGGGGGGGGGTAAGTACTTGCAATCCCACGTTGCCGACATTTCTCAGGAATATCTGGGTCAACAGATTTGTTTTCAATACATTTATAGTAAACGTTGTTCTAAGTTGGATCCCATTAAGCCCGAGAGTTCTTTGCGCCAAACCCCAAGTAACAGTAAAACGACAGAGCGGCTCAGCTCCTGCCATTCATGCCATTTCTTGCTTTCCACTTCCCACAAAAAAAACTGTGGAAGTAAACAGAATTTATGCACAAGTATTCCCGTCTTTTTTTATACAGTCCATATTTTTATTGAGCATATTTACATATAGCAAATGCAAATGTGAATATGGCTCATGGTACATATTATTAAAATATTCAACAGTAACTGAATTTTGGTTGTGATGACTTGTATGGTCATGCACTTTGGTAGGAGGAATAAAGACATAGACTATATTCTAAATGGGGAGCAAATGCAGAAATTAGAGGTGCAAAGAAACTTGGGAGACCTTATGCAAGGTTCCCTAAAGATTAATTTTCAGGCTGAGTCGATGGTAAGGAAGACAAATGCAAAGTTAGCGTTCATTTCAATAGGACAAAAATAAAGAAGCAAGGATGTAATGTTGAGGCTTTATATGACATTGGTCAGACCGCGCTTGGAGTATTGTGAGCCGTTTTGAGACCCTTATCTGAGAAAGGATGTGCTTGCATTGGAGAGGGTCCAGAGATGATTTACAAGAATGATCCCAGGAATGACAGGTGAATGTATGAGGGGTCTGTACTTGCCGGAGTCTAGAAAAATGAGGAGAGATATCATTGAAACCTACTGAATATTGAAAAGACTAGATAGAGTGGACATAGAGAGTTGGGGAGTCTTAGAGGACACAGCCTCAGAAAAGAATAGAAGGATGTTCCTTTAGAACAGAGATGAGGAGGAATTTCTATAGCTAGAGGGTGGAGAATGTATGGAATTCATTGCCTTAGGTGGCTATGGAAGCCAAGTCATGGGATGTCTTTAAAGTGGAGGTTGATAGGTTCTTGATAAATAAGGGCATCAAAGATTACAAGGAGAAGGCAGGAGACTGGGGTTGAGAGTGAATGGTGGAGCAGATGTGAAGGGCCAAATGGCCCAATTCTGCTCCTATTTCATGGTCTTTTGATCTTTTTCATATAGGGTTAGGATTAATGCCATTATTAGGAGCATTATTAACTTCAGTTTTCTTACAAATGGAGTGTTTAGATATGAAAAAAAATCTCCACTAGGAATCAAAAACAAAACCAAAACAGTGAACCTTGTGGAGAAGCGATGAAATTTAAGTGATGGGATGAAGATGGCATAGGGGAATGCATTGTAGAGCACAATAACAGCCTTTTCCTTTTCATTGGTTGATACTCTGCCTAGTTAATAATTCATGTATCTGCGTACGTCACTCCCTAATTCAGTTTAAGATAGTACACAGGGCGCATCTGTCAAAAGATAAACTTGTGCATATTTTTTATAATGTAAGTCCCACCTGTGCGGTCAGTGGGAGACGCTCATGGAGTGAGTACTGTTTTAGATTCACTCCATAACCTTTACTTTTTTTAACCTTTGATCACCCTTATCCAACTTATTTTTACCTACATCAAAAGATTCTTGCTACTTTTTTGGACTTATCGTTAAGAGTTCATTGTGAATTTTTGAAGATATGCAAACAGAAATGGCTTTTAGATCTAAAAGATGAGAACCTGGGTGCAACCCAAACGGTAATGGAAAGAAGCAAGCTCATCCGCATCGCACTGAATTAACTTATGAACTGTTCATGGAGGTTTTGGATAAAAAATTTGATGAACTACAACAAATTTTTAAACAAGATATAAAGGCTTTTCAAGACTATATGGATAAAACGGATTCAGTAATTAACCAGCAGCAAGTTCTTATCACATCTCTGCAAGAAGACGCTTGGAAACAAGATTTGATAATTGAAAAATTGCAACAGGATTTAATTTCGACCACTAAACTGGTGGAAACACTTAAAGCCAAGAGTGTCGACTTTGAGAATCGGCCCAGAAGACAGAACCTATGTATACTTGGACTCCCTGATGGCATAGAACAAGGAGACCCCTCGCAATACTTTGCTCAACTTTTAAAAGATGCGTTCCCGTCTATTTCCAGATAACCCCCCTTTACTTGATCGCGCACACAGAATTATGCGTTGATCATCGAGTGCTTCAGCTAAAGCCTCGGTTGTAATTGTCAGGTTTCATTACGTACATGATAAAAAGCAACTTATTCGTGTGGCTCGGCGGTTAGGAATGGTTAAATTTCGGGATCACAATTTCCGCTTGGTAGAAGATTTTAGTCCTGAAATAATGAAAGCAAGGCTTCTTTTTAAACCTCTGGTGTCTGAATGTTATGAGAAAATTCTAAAACCTGCGCTCTTATACCCTGTAAAGCTTAGAATCTCGCCGCCGAATGCTCCACGCCGAATTTTCCTTTCTACATCTGAAGCAAGAAGTTTTCTGATTGAGAACTTCCCTACTGCTACGATTTCTCATTCCTAATAAATGAGGATTTTGATCGTGTAAGATGGTTTTTGATTCCTCAAACCAGATTTTGTTACTGGCTACTGGTGTAGGTTTATTCTATACTTTATATTCAAGTTAAGGTGTTCATTCGTCATATTAATCGGTTTGTTTTATACACTTTAACCATTATACTACATTGCTGACTATTATTTTTGGTTCCTTCGAAGGTGTATTTTTAACCCTTCGAAGGTGAATTCTTTTTTACTAAGATGGTGGTTTTTTGGAAAAATATTTTTGGTGTTTTTTTAAGATGGCGTTATTTTTTTTCTCTCGTCTTCTTCCTACAATGCATCGCTTATCACAGTTTAAATATTTTTTGATTTGTTTGGGTTATAACCCGATTTATAAGTTTTAGTGATTATATTCTTTTCGTTTTTTTTTACAACCAAGTATATTAAGAAGTTTGGTTTTAGTATAGTGATCATAATTTTTAAAGTTTGGGTGGATTTTTTAAAATATATATATCCTTTATATACGGAGTGGTCTTCCGCTGATATGGGGGTAGAATTAGTCTCATTTTTTCCTTTTCCCAGCTTATTTTTGGCTGTTGTTTTTTTTCTCTTTCTTGTGGGGGTGGGGGGTGGTCTGTTTTCTAACTCTATATTTCCTTTACCAGTTTGTTTTAGTTTTTTCATTTGGGCAGTTTTTGAACTACAAATATGTCTACAATGTCGTCACTTCTGGGTCCGCTCTCTATTTTTGTTCCTCTTCTGGGTGCATGAGTTTCTAATTTGGTTAACCCTTTTTATACCAAAGGGTTGATTTTAGAAATATGGCTCAGACCATCAATTTTGTGTCTTGGAATACTAATGGTTTAAACCATCCAATTAAACGAAAGAAGATTTTCAAAGTATTCCAAAGACTTAATGCTCATATCATTTTTGTACAAGAAACTTATGTGAGGAAGGAGGATAATTATCGCTTTTTTTGGTCTTGGTGGGGTCAACAGTACCATTCGAATTCGAATGCCAAAGTAAAGGGAGTTTCAATTTTCATTGACTCCTCTATTGCATTTGTCCAACACGATATCTTTTCGGATCCGAAGGGTAGATTTTTGTTAATTACAGGCTTACTTTGTAATAAAAAGGTCGCTATGGTTAATGTTTATGCTCCAAATGTGGATTGTCCTGATTTTTTTAAGTCCTTATTTACTTCTTTACCTAATCTAAATGAATATAAGTTGATAATGGGTGGTGATTTTAATTGTTGTTTAAATCCTTCGATGGACAAGTCTATATCTACTCAGACTTTACCCAATAAGTCGGCCACTTGTATCAACTCTTTCATGACTGATCATTGAGTTTTTGATATTTGGAGATTTCGGCATCCTATGGATAAGGAATTTTCTTTTTTCTCACATGTTTATCATTCTTATTCGAGAATTGATTATTTTTTTATTGACTCTTGCTTGATTCCTTCCGTAAATGGTTGTGATTATGATATTATAGCTATTTCTGACCATGCTCCATTAAAACTTTCTATTAAATTTATGGATACTGTTCCTAATGCTAGACAATGGCGATTTGACTCTACCTTATTGCAGGATCCGGACTTTATTAAATTTATGAATTAACAAATCGACCTCTTCTTTTCAACCAACTCCACGGAAGATATTTCTTACGGAACACTTTGGGACACTTTTAAAGCATATATATGTGGACAGATTATTTCTTATTCTGTTGGTCTGAGAAAACGCATAAAGAAGTATGCTCTTTTATTGGTTGATAAAATTAAAGAGATTGACAAGAAATATTTGATTACTTCTAGTAAGGAGCTTTACAAGCAAAGGGTTGAACTTCAAACAGAATATAGTTTATTACTTACATCTTCGATTGAAAATCAACTGATGAAGTCCAGATCTGATTTTTATATACATAGTGATAAATCGGGTAAACTACTGGCTAGTCAATTGAAGAATGCTTTGGTTAAACGTCAAATTACTAAGATCCGTCAGCAAAATGGGGACTTGACAGTTAACCATGATGAGATAAATAAATCATTTCAAGATTTTTATACTTCCCTATATCATTCGGAATTTCCTCAGGATTGTGGTACCATGTGTGATTTTCTTGGGAAATTGAATTTCCAGATGACCACCAGATGATCTTTCAGTATTGGAAACTCCTATGACTGATGCAGAAATCAAAGGGGTTATTTCCTCCATGAATTCAGGGAAAGCACCTGGTCCGGATGGGTATACAGCAGAATTTTTAAAATGTTTTTCCGTTACTCTCTCTCCTTGGTTATATAAGGTTTTTGAAGAAGCAATTAGATTGGGAAATTTGCCACTATCTTTTGATACAGCTTCCATCTCTTTAATATTGAAGAAAGATAAAGACCCTACTGATTGCGCATCCTATAGACCAATATCCTTATTGAATGTAGATTCCAAGATTTTTTCCAAGTTACTTGCATCCAGGTTGGAGAAGGTATTACCCCAAATTATCTCGGAAGATCAAACCGGTTTTATTAAAAATGGTTATTCTTTTTTTAATGTTAGGAGGTTATTGAATATTGTGTATACTCCTTCACATAATATTTCAGAATGTGTTATTTCATTAGATGCGGAGAAAGCATTTGACAGAGTTGAATGGCCTTACTTACTTAATGTGTTGGAGAAGTTTAATTTTAGTCCGACATTTATTTCCTGGATTAAGCTGATTTATCATACTCCAGTAGCCTCGGTGTTTACTAATAATCAAAGATCTCCCTTTTTTTGTTTATTTCGGGGCAATAGACAAGGCTTTCCTCTTAGCCCACTATTATTTAATATTGCTTTAGAACCTTTGGCAATTGCTATCGGAGAATCACAGGATATTTTTGGTATTAATCGTGGGACAGATACTCATAAGTTATCTTTGTATGCAGATGATTTATTATTATTTATTTCTAATCCTGAGAAATCTATTCCAGCAGTTTTATCATTGTTGGCTCAATTTAGTGATTTTTCTGGGTATAAATTAAATCTTAATAAGAGTGAATTGTTTCCTTTAAATAGACAGGTCCCAATTTATGGAAACTTACCTTTTAAATTAGTTAATGACTCTTTTATTTACTTAGGGATTAAAATCACAAAAAACCATAAAGACTTATTTAAGGTTAATTTTGTACCTTTAATTGATCAGATTAAATGTTTGTTTATTAAGTGGTCACCATTATCTTTATCTCTGATAGGTAGGATTAATGCTATTAAGATGGTTATTTTACCTAAGTTTTTATATATTTTTCAAGCGGTACCAATTTTTATTCCGAAATCTTTTTTTTACTAATGTTGATTCAAAAATTTCCTCATATATATGGTAGAATAAAAATCCCAGGTCAAGTAAAATATACTTACAGAAGGCAAAGAAGGAAGTTGGGTTAGCATTGCCTAATTTTAGATTTTATTATTGGGCAGTTAATATTAGATATTTGATATGTTGGTTGAAAGATTGGGTTGGATCTTTTAGCCCTCATTGGGTGAGCCTGGAAATTAAATCGGTACCAGGTTATGCACTGGGTTCTATTTTGAGGACTTCTCTCCCTTTTGCTCTTTCTAAATTGCCGATACGAATTGACAACCCAATAGTTAAACATACTTTATGTATATGGTTTCAATTTCGGAAATTTTTTGGGTTGACTCAGTTTGTTTTAAATATTCCTATTGTATCCAATTGTTTTTCCACCCTTCAATTATAGACCAAGCTTATTCGGCTTGGAAGACTAAGGGATTACTACGATTTTCTGATTTATTTTTGGACAATTGTTTTATGTCTTTTGAGCAATTATTTAATAAATATAATTTGCCTAGATTTCATTTTTTTAGATATTTACAGATTAGGCATTTTTTAAGTACTGTATTTTCTACTTTTCCAAATTTTGTGTCTTCAGGTATTTTGGAGAGTTTGTTTGAATTAAACCCTTTTCAAAAAGGGCTTATATCAAAACTTTATGATATAATTATGAAGATACGTTCAGAGCCCCTTTATAAGACAAAAAAGGATTGGGAAAGAGAGCTTAATCTTATTATTCCTATTGAGAATTGGGATAGAATTCTTCAATTAGTTAATACATCATCTATATGCACCAAACATTCATTAATACAGTTTAAGGTCATACATAGGGCCCATATGTCCAAGGATAAATTAGCTCATTTTTATTCCTATATAAGTCCTATTTGTGATAGATGTCAATCTGAAATAGCATCTTTATCTCATATGTTCTGGTCGTATCCACTTTTGAAAAAATATTGAAAAGATATTTTTGATATTATCTCTGCGGTATTGAACATTGATTTACAACCCCATCCTATTACCGCAATTTTTGGTTTACCAATGATGGACTCACTTCATTTATCTTCTTCCACCTGTCGAATGATTGCGTTTCTTACTCTAATGGCTAGAAGATCTATTTTGCTGAATTGGAAGGTAATTAATCCTCCCACTGTATTTCATTGGTTTTCTCAAACTATGTTATGTTTAAATTTAGAAAAAAATAGCAGTGGTGTATTTGATACTTCTATTAAATTTGAAAAGATATGGAGACCATTTATTCAATATTTTCATATAATGTAATATGACCCTGTTTCAAGCCTATTTGATTTTCCAGTTTTGATTTTATATATGTTGAGAGGATTGGAGTTGACAACACTGATGATTTTGTATTCTTGTGAGATATTATAAACAGCCTTTTTTTTCTTTTTCCAGTTTTTCTTTTTCTCTTTTTCCTTTTTTGTTTTTTTTTCTTTATTAGCTATTAGATTATTAGATTAGTTTTTTTGCATATTTTTTTTCTTTTTCTTTTTTCTGTTTTATTTATTATATATTATGATATACCTAGATTTGCCTTGTTTATTTACATATTGTATCATCCATGATTTGGGAATACTCATTTATACTGTAATCATTGCTTATGTATTCTTTCATGTGCAGTTGAAATGTGTATGTTTGTAATCCCATTATCTATGTATCAATTGTATTTTGTTGATATTAATAACAATAATAAAAAGATTGAAAAAGAAAGTCCCACCTGTGATAGATGTAACGCTGAGTTAGCTACTCTAACTCATGTGTTTTGGTCCTGTGCAAAGTTAAACAATTTTTGGAGGTATGTTTTTGGAATGTTATCAAAAGTCATAGGTGTGGACTTACAACCTAATTCTCTTTCAGTAATCTTTGGGATTATTCCAGAGGAAACAGGAAGTGTTCCTGCTTCAGCTCAACATGTGATAGCCTTTTCAACTTTACTGGCTAGGAGAGCTACCTTGTTATATTGGAAAGACTCTAATCCACATACTGCTTTTCATTGGCTCTCCTCCATTATGTCCTGTTTAAGTTTGGAGAAAATTAGAAGCTGACACATCTTTTAATTTTGAGCAAGCCTGGCGACCTTTTATTCAATATTTTCATATGATTTAATTTTTTTCTCTCTTTTTATTTTTTTTTTAGGTAATTTTTTTTTCTCTTTTTGTTCTTCTTTATCCGCAAAGGTTCAGATCTGACCAGAAGGATGTTTTCTTTTTTCTTTTCTAATTTTAGCCTCAAATGGACTGCCCAGTCTCTCTTTTTTTTTGTTTTAGGTTAGTTTAGCGGGTTTTTATTTTCTCTTATAAAAATTTCCAGTCTTTCTTTTCCTCTGATTTGCCAAGAGGAGTTTTTTTTGTTTATATACAATAGCTTAATACTATATATGACGTTGACAGTATATATCCTTTTTGTTGTCTGTATGTTTTTTGCATTATGTGTTTGTGATAACTTCTCCTCTGATTTGTATTTTTTTGTTTAAAAATCAATAAAAAGATTGAAAATTAAAAAAATGATACTCTGCCAATGTGTGGACTTCTGAGCACATCAATACAGCAGATCCACTGAAATGATTCAAGTTTGCGAGGTAATCCTTAGAATGGTTGGTCCCTCTATTATCTGTTCATAACAAAAAACAAAACAGAACTAAAGGGGAAATATTGTCAAATATAACTCCAAAATATGGGATGGGCATGGGTAAGAACTGACCCCTGTGTGTGTTGTGCTCACACTCACACGCATGCATGAATATAATTCATCTTCTCAGTGCTGACAGCTACAGTTTTGCCATTCCACATATGATTCCGTCATTTCAAAGAATCATTCAGTCATGAAATGAGTCCATGAGTCAGCAATTAAAAGCTTGTCATCCTGTCTTTTTTAAGCCTCTGTGCTTTCTCACTTACTTTTCATTTGGCTTGAAAAATTAAAAACACAGAAGTACATAATAACTTAAAATAATTTTGCATATTCTGTTTGAATGAAACAAATCAAATCAAGTTTTCTGACCAAAATAAAAGTGCTTGTATTATTTTTCCCATCAATGATGTTTGCTGAATCTCTGCCTTTTCTTCACAGCACAATGAAGTATCTCCCCCTTCCCTAGAAGCTGCAACACTAAGTTGTGAAACAAGGAAAGAGATCTTTAACAGGCTCAGCTTCATCACTTCTGGGATATCTTTTCATCAACTTGGGGCCAACACTGTTTCCGCAGGATAAAGGGTCCATATTGATTGATGACAGTTTCAATGATCAATTATCTAGGTCTAGGATGATAATTATACCTTCTCCAGATGAGGCTCCAGGCTCCAGACAATGCTGCCTGCTTCCCAAGACACCTCCTTTGCATTCCAATTTTATTGCATATATGAAGCATTGGCACTTTTGGTGCTTTGAAGATAGTAGCATTCATAAGCAAATCATAGTTGATTTGATGTTATTGCCAACTTTTCAAGGCAAGGTCAATATAAAAGCTAGTTGCTAAACCTGGCAAATGCTAATTCACGTGCCCAGGTTTGTGGTGATGAGCAAAACAATTTATGTAGAAAATATGATTGAATTTCCAACTTTTATCAAGTTCTGTCAGACCTGATCATAAGGAACATTCTTATGAGCTTTCTTCAGTTTATTAATTTATTCTTTAATTCCTGATTTTATCCAACTTTTAGGATATTGCAGCGTTAATACATGTTTCTAATTATTGTACTGAAGATGCCCCTGAGGACCAAAACTGATTTAATGGAATCTTTGATCAAACTGACAAAGTAATTTGTTCCACTATTTTTGAGTTTAACAAAATCATTATCCATTAATGAAAAATTATTTTTAATTTTGATAATTATAAGTGGTATTTCCAGAAATGATTCCAGTCTTTGGGGATTCCAGTATTATGATAACATGTGAATAATTTTTGTTTCCTGTACCTCAATATGTTCTGAGCACTATGAAATAAATATTAAGTAATTCTAACCATCAGCCATCAGAAGAACATGATCTTCATTTGATCATATAGAGAAAGATGTAAACACGACTGGTTCTGCATCCCGCACAACATGCAGAAAATGATAGGGGAACTCAGCAGGCAGGCAACATTTTTGGAGGGGCCCAAAATGTCAACTGTTTATTCCCATCCATAAATTCTCCCTGGCATTCTGAGTTCCCCCAGAGTATGTTGCAAATGAAGGAAGAATCCATTTTTCTTTATGTTTATCAGAAGTATTTCTTCTAACCAGCTATACAAGAGTATTTAATATTTTCTTCAGGTATATTTAACAAAAACAGCTACATCTGTCACATGAATAGAAGTACTAAGTGCAACATTGAAGTACCATATTAAAATTAAACTGTGGCTGGTGGTCTAATATCATGATTGGAATTTTTTGTTGTTTATTATTTTAATCTATCAGTCATCAAATTCCTATTTAGACATAAAATAACGCAGAAGTATAGAAGAAACTAAATACTCGATATTAAAGTATTAATGGGTGAAATAGCAAATTATTAATCTTTATATATGTCCAGTTCTAATCCTTGTGTGAATACTTGAATGCATATGTCAAGGGTTAGTCCTTTGTTACTTAACATACTTAGTTCAACGTCAAATATGTCCCATTTAAGGCGATTTTCCAAAAGAAAAACTCCCTCTTTTGTCAAACAAATGAATCCTCATGTCATCGCCAATAGAGCATGTCCAATGCAGTGCAGTGTATCTTTCAATGTCTCTGAGAGAGCCAGCAAACCTAATCTTCTGAACTCACTGAAAAAACTAATTTCCTGTGGAATTAATTCATGCCTTTGGAAAGAGAGACTTTTCTCTCCATCAGTCTGCACTCGTCACAGGTCCAGGGTGTGAAAAGGAAATAAAACATTATGACAACTTGTTGCAAACCATTTCAGAAGAATGAAATGTATTGTTACCAATGTAACCTGGGCCAGATTAGCAAGCAGACAATTCGAGCCTCTACCTGGGGGCACCTCAGGAAGTCGGGGCTCTCTTGGTTCTGTCACCACATGTAGCTACTGGGTTACACAAGGTTAAGAGTCTTCCTGTTGTGTCACTGATGGTTGCTGATAAAGGCTGGTTATTGCAAGTTCCAACGGTGCTAAGTTTCCCAAGTGTGGATAAAGTGACAGTACTGAGTGGAGAAATGCTGAGTGTGTTTAAGCACCAACTCCTACATGAAGTTTTCAAATTCCATATGGAATTTGATATGATCCTCAACCTCAGATATACTTTTTAAACAATAAAAATCACTAACCCTATGGATTTGGAAATCTTTTTCAAGAGAAGAGATCTTTTGACAATGTTCCAATGTGACATTCTTGAACAGTTAAGAAATAAATTATCCTCTTGAACAGTGAACAATTGTGTTCCATCCTCTGGTGTTTTTATAACTTGATTTCAATACTATTCTTATTGGAGTTGAGGTGCAACTCACAAAACAAAATTAGGACGTGCAAGTTTTGACCCTTTCTCAAAAACAAGTATGTAAGTGTTAGAGGCATATAAGACAATAAAAAGCATAGACAGGGTGGAAGGCTAGCGTCTTTTTTCTAGGGTGGCAGTGGCTAAAGTGAGAGGGCATAATTTTAATGTGATTGGAGGAAAGTTTAGGGAGGATATCAGAGCTAGTTTTCTTTACACAGAGAGTGATAAGCACATGGAATGCACTGCCAGGGATGGCGGTAGCGGTAGGTACATTAGGGACATTTAAGAGACTCTTAAATAAGCACATGGATGAAAGATAAACCGAGAGCTATGTGGGAGGGAAGAGTAGATGGATTTTAGAATAGATTAAACCCTCACTGCTTCCTGTGAGGAGTTTGTATGTTCTCCCTGTGACTGCATGGATTTCCTCCAATGCTCCAGTTTCTTCCCACTGTCCAGAGATGTATCAGTTGGCAGGTTAATTTATAATTGTAATTTGTGCTGTGATTAGACCAGGACTAAATCAGGGGATTGCTGGGTGGTGGGGCTCGAAGGGCTGGAAGGGTCAATTTTGTGCGGCATCTCGACAAATAAATAATTAAGTACAAAGGTCAGCGCAACATTATAGATCACTGGGCCTGTACTTTGCGGTATTGTTCTTTGTTCCATGTTCTAAGTCCATCTCATTGTATAATATGATACCCTATCACGTAAGCAGAAGTTTTGGGTCTGGCGATCATGGGGAAGGAGGTAATTATATGGAGATTGTAAAGAGGCATTTAAGTCTGGAAGATGCTTTGAGATTAGATGCAGGTATTTCTGAAGACCAGCTGCACCAATGAATGCACATATTCAGTTGTGGGTGTGGATAATCTGCTCCTGAGAGGAGGTTTAACAATCTGAAAGTTTAAATCAAAGCATTTGCAAAAAAATGGTTAATGTAAACATAAGCCAAATTCTCACAGAGCTGGCATGGTGGCTTCTTCCTGTGGCAGTCCAAGTCCCCTGACCTCACAAAAGCTCCAAGCTAGGATGGCTGTGAGGAGACATCTTGGCTGGTGATACCAGTCTGAGGCATGAGAGCAGTATAGCATGTTATATGCTGTCAGGTCATGGAGCAAATAACCGGCAAGCAAAAAATGCCTTTTGGGAGTCTGGACAAATCAAGATGAGTCACATTGTTCTCTGGGATGCCCAGGGTATTCCCAACAGCCAAACGAAGGGTCTTCAATTCAAAAATGTCATTCTGTTTCTCTTTCGAAGGTTGTTGCCCAACCTGCTGAATGTTTCCAGTATATTCTGTCATTATTTCAGACTTCCAACATCTGCAGTTTTCTGATTTGCAATCACGTATCATGTCCATGTTCTATCATGGTGCAGACTCAACTACCAATTATACTTCCTGGCCTGGGTAAACTATTGAACTATCTCCTGACATGAACATTGGAATGAAGTACGGTGCCTCTGTTGTTGGCCTCCTTAGACACCTCTGACCTTGCAATTTTCAAATGATGGGCTCTCACTTGATCCCAAAGATATATCTGGTGTCTGCCCTGTGCCTTGTCCATTATGTGATGGTGAATGATGAGATGCAAGGAACAAGAGCCCATACAATGACTCCAAACTATCATGAAAGACTTACAATTTCATGATGCCATTTGTAATCGTACCTTACTGGAGTATACTGAAAATTAACTGTTTGAGAAAAGTGGAAGAGCTGTACATATTCTTGCTATGGGCCACAGCCTGGGGGATAATATGTTGGTAGCGTGGTTTTGAGCTTTAGTCATACCTGGTAAAATGGCACTATCAGGGAAGATGCTGAAGGTGTGTCAATTTATTACAACGTCAGTCACCGGCTACAGTCCAGCTTTCAGTCCGGGCGAATGGTCTCAATGCGAAACGTTGACCATCAATTTCTCTCCAAAGTTTCTCCAGTAGTTTGCTTTTTGCTCCAGAATTCAGCACCCACAACCTTCTGTGTCTCCAGCTGCTGTGGACTTTGCATTCTATTATTCTAATATTAGGATTAATATCTGAATGACTCCCAAGTTATTTTCTAAAGATATCTATTGGTAGAAAAGATTCAATCCAGGGCAACAAAGATGATTAAATCTTGCCAGCCTGGATGGATAAATCAGCAACTTCATTTCTTAATTAATTGATAATTGGTTTATTAGTTCCAGATATACCGATGTACCATGAAAAACATTGGACTGCATGCCATCTGCACAGATCATTTCACTACATTAGTAGGGGCAGCGTGGCAGTGTAGTGGTTAGCACAATACTTTACTGTACCAGTGACCAGGGTTCATGTCCTGCCGCTGGTGTGAGGAGTTGATACGTTCTCTCTGTGACCCACATGGGTTTCCTTGAGATGTTCCAGTTTCCTCCCACAGTCCAAAGGTGTGCCGGTTAATTGAGCATTGTAAATTATCCCATGATTAGGCTAGGATAAAATTGGTGGATTGCTGGGCAGTGACTCTCAAAAGGCCGGAAAGACCTGGTCTGCCTTGTATCCCAATCAGTTAATTAATAAATAGATAAATATAAGAAAAAAGCAGAATAACAGAGTGCAGAATATAATTTACGAATCTATCCCGAGTCTAGCAGGATTCCAATGCCAAGCTACCCTGGCTAGAATTCTTTGTAAAACTTCGTAAAGTTTTATAAAACTTTGTAAAGCCTTAGCTCTGTATCAGGGGTAAATGCCTTTTTGCATATCCACCCACAACCCTGTTACAACCTCTCTAGCTCCCAGGTGAGTGCCTACCAACAGGAGGCGGGCAGCCAATCCGACAGATAGTCAGCCCACGGAAAAGAAAATGCAGGTTCACCTGCATCAAGATGGGCAACTGTCCAGCGTGTGATGGCTGAGGAGGGGAAGGAAAGCTGGCCTTGATTCTGAAGTGTTAGAGCCAAAGCCCAAGCAATCTCATTAGCAATCCCAGGCTGCCATTCAGGGGAGAAAAAAAACACAACAGATCCACATGGAAACTAGAATGCCAATACAGCAGATGCAAACAGACAGCTATTCCAAAACTAATCAACATAGTGGACAGATTCTAGAAATAAGAACCTGCTGATAAAAATAGACAGTTTCCTAAAACAGACGAATGACCTTTGATCCTCCAACTCTTCTCAATGACGTTGTGGATTTTATTCTTGGCTGGGAAATTTTTCAAACTGCAGCCTTCCCTTTCTGTAACCTAAATGCCACATTTTGGTTTAATCGTGCCTGTGCTCCGCAGATAAATGTGCCGTTTGCAACTGGCAGCTTGATCATCAGACAATTCAGAGCCAAGTTTATCTCCACTAGTAACTGTTGCAAATTTACTATTAGAGCTGCTAAATGTGATTTTGTTGAGATGTAGCATCACTTGCTGACTTCCTGCACTTGCAGCTGACGCTCCTTCTGCATCACAGCTTCTTGTACATTATTTTAATCGCTTGTTTTTCTCCACTGCATTTCCATTTTGATACCTGAATTCTCAAACACCCAAAGCACATGCCAACATATTTTTATTCATGTTACTGCTTAATTTAATGCCCAGTTAGACTTCCTCCTTTTTGCTTCATTGATTTATCTCACCTAATGTACTCTTTGAAACCTCTGGTGCCATTATCATCCCTTCCTATCACTTTCAAAATGTTTGCATTCAAACTTAATCCAGCATAGTACAACTGTCTGGTCCCTTACTTACCATATTACTCTCTTTTCCGTGGGAAGTGTTTTTTTATTCACTTTAACTGTTAAAATAAATTCTTCCTGTTACCTTTTGGTGGATGCAAAATCAGTCTTACTTGAATACTTATTTTGTTCCACAATTTATTGAGATTTCATTACTTTTGCTTAAAATAAATGTAAAAAATAAACAGTTTAATGAAGTAAAGGTCTTCACTCTGTATGCAAGGGGCTTTGGGACACAACTTTCTTGGCTGGAAGCACACTTTCAGGTGTTCACACAAAAAACTGCAGATGCTGGAATCTGGAGTAACAGCCAAAGCACTGCAGGAGTTCAGTGGGTTAGGCAGCACTTATAAAGCATCCAATCCACTCCACTGCATTTGGTGTTCACAATGTCACCTCCTTATATTAGAAAAAAAGAAATGTAGGTTGAGAGGTTGTTTTATGAAGTACCTGCATTTAGTCCAGAGGAATAACCCTGACATTCCTGTTGCCTGCTACTTTAATTGTCTGCCCCACTCTCAAACTAACCAACAGCAACTCATCTTCCATTCAGGAACATTGCAGCCTTCCAGACTCAATGCCAATTTCTTCAACTTCAGTTAAGTTGCTTTTTCTGTCTATATCAGGATTGCCCATTCCTTCTGCAACTCTGATAGCCCGGTCTGAATTCAATCTGATCTGCACAATAATTGACAATACATAATAACCCTCCAACTCCCCCACTAACTCAGTTGACTGTTCCTTTCACAAAGGATCACCAAACTTAAGCATTGGCTGCCTTTGCATAGACGTTGCCTAACTTGGCATGAACATCGAATTCTCCAACTTCCAGTAATTCCCTCTCTCCCTTCCCCCATCCCAGTTTCACTCTGCCTCCTCCTCCAGCTGCCTATCACCTCGCTCATGATTCTGCCTTCTTCTACTACCCAAAGTGCTTTCCCCTTACATTCCTTCTTCACCTTTCCTGCCTATCCCCTCCCCCACCCCTTGATCTTTCCCCTTACTGGCTTTTCATCTGGCATCTTGTGGTGAACTACATATACCTGTCTGGACACGCCCCCTGCTGACTGCTCCTGTGGCTCCTCCCACAGACCCCGGTATAAAGGCGATTGAGGCCTGAGCCCGGCCCTCATTCTCCAGGATGTAGTATGTTGGTCAACTACTGCTTGTTCTTTCTTCCAGTCAATAAAAACCGATATCTCGACTTCACATCTCAGAGAGATTTATTGATGGTGCATCACATCTACAAACCTTCTCCTTCCCCCCCTCTCCCCACCTTCTTTATAGGGCCCCTGCCCCCTCCCTCTTCAGTCCTGATGAAGGGTCGCGGCCCGAAACGTCGACTGTTCGTTTCCACGGATGCTGCCTGACCTACTGAGTTCCTCCAGCTTGTTTGTATGTGTTGCGTTGACCCCAGCATCTGCAGTGTACTTTGTGGATAAACATTTCCAGCATTTTGTATCTTACATCTTAAATCTTTATGCATTTCATGAAATTGAAACAGGACTGGTCAAAATATGCACCTCACCAAAGCTGTTCACCTCCTGCAAAGCTAGAGGCTATAGTTATTTATTTACTTATTTCGCAATACGGCAGAAGTAGGTCCTCTCGGCCCTCTGAGTTACACTGCCCCAGCAAACTGCGACAAACCCGATTTACCCTAACTTGATCACAGGATCATTTACAATGACCCAGTACATCTTTGGACTGTAGGAGGAAACCAGAGGACCTGGAGAATACATGGGGACTCCTTACAGAATGGCCCTGGAATTGAACTCCGAACTCCAGAATGCCCTGAGCTGTAATAACACCCACAGTTCTTTTGACTCCAGAAATCAGGTTCAATCAAATTATTTACTCTTTGTCGCTCATGTTTGACCTGATTAGTTCTGATGGGACCTGAGAATTAATGTATTGTCTTTCTCAGGTCTTAATATTCTAGCATGTTGTGACCTGGGTGCCAGTGCAAATTGACAGTTTCAGGCAGCGGATCTTTGACCGCGTTGTTCCTCTCAAGCCAATATATTGCTTACCTACTTATAGCCACCAATTGACAAGAATTGTGAAACTCGTAGGCCTCTTTCATCCAGGAATATCACAAGCTATCGAATAATCCTCTTATTAGGATCAAAAGAAATACTGAAAGCTGTCAACAAGTCACAGCGTTGCTGGAAATGGAAACAGAGACAATTCTATTAAAACTTGGAAATAAAGAAAAGAAGCTTGTTTTAAATTGCAGAATATGGGTGGGAAAATGGACAGGACAAATGGGATATCTCTGATAGGGCGGAGACCAGTCGTTATGGTGATGCATTGTTTACAATGCCATCGATGAATGAGAAGAATTAAAGAGAGCGAAACAAAGGGATCCTTTGCTGTATTTAATGCTGCTTCAGAAGGCTGTTTTCCTTCCTTTCAGATATAACAAAGATTACAAACCAACTATTTTCCAATTATATTTCTTCTCCAGATGTTCTCCCCTACTTTAATTTTCCTCAAAACTCATCCCTCACACCAGTCCCCCTCCCAAAGTAGTTTTGCCATACCTTCTGATCTTCTCCTCTCTGAACTCAAATAATTATGCACCCTATCTGCCCACTTTGAGGGTCTCTGATCCAGGAATGACGTTGTACTCTTGCTCCATTGTTTTCAGCTCCATGCCCATTTCTTTGTCCATGAGTCTCTATCCAAGAATGTGGACCTTTTCTCCAATCTCCATTATTCAAAATCTTGGACCGCTCCTTTTGGCCTCTTATCCTCTCCTACTAAGTGTAAAATGCAAACATTACATTGACCATCTTGAATTTTCCAGCCCCCTTCCACACTCTAAAACACCCTTTGCCGAATTTCCTTTCATTCCCAGTATTGCCATTAAATTCACTGGCAGACAGGCTGATGCTAAAGTGGTTTCTTATACTGACCTCTTATCTCACAGAGGTCAAAGATCACCTCTCAGAGACCTCCTCATGCTTTCTTCTGAACGACAATTTTGTTATACTAAGTCCTTGACCTCCTGCAGACAACCAACTATTTCACTCCTCATGAGAGCTTCTTTCCACAATCTCAAACTTTATGGTGTCCCAACTCCATACAGTCCACTTCTACATCATGCCCAAGATCTACATTCAGGACTCTACGGATAGACCCATTGTTTCAATCTTTTCTTACAAAACTGAACTTCTCTCTTTCTTCCTTGACTCTGTCTGGTCCCAAATGGCTCATCTTCACCATGAACATACTATATCCCTACATCTCCATCCTATATCAAGTATTTTCCACTTCATTCTTGAGCAAAGGTCCACCGGCACACTCAGTAGCCTGACTAACTTGGTCTTTGCATTGAACAATCTCTCTTTCAATAACGCCTACCTTTTTTTTTTCCAGAGCAGGGCTGTAGCTAAGGGAATTTGTTTGGACCTAAGGCATGGTATGTCTCTCCTACTTGTGGGAATGGTTCTTGCTTAATTCCCATTCAGACACATTTCCTTAACTTTTTTCCCCCAGTCTGACATTATTGGTGCTGCACCATAAAAATGTCATGGTACGGTGGGTGTCACAGTAGGTTAGAGGTTAACTGTGGTGAACTACATATACCTGTCTAGACACGCCCCCCCCCCCCCTGCTGACTGCTCCTGTGGCTTCTCCCACAGACCCCTGTATAAAGGCGATTGGAGGCACTGCTCCTCCCTCAGTCTCCAGGATGTCGTATGGTGATCTCTTGCTGCTGACTGCTCTCTTCCAGCGAATAAAAGCCTATATCTCGCCTCACGTCTCCGAGAGTTATTGATGGTACATCAATTTTATTCGCTGGAAGTTTTAAAACATGGAGAGTATTACACGTCTGGAAAAATTGGACTTGGACCCGCAAGCTCCAGAAGCAGCTCTTGCCTTTGAACTCTGGCTTGCATGCTTCCAATCATATTTGGAAGAGATTCCCGTGACTGAGCTTGCCACAATGCACAAAATCCTCCTTTCCAGAGTCAGTCCGAGGGTGTTCTCCCTTATCAGGGACCTGCTGACCTATCAAGGGGCACTGGACGCCCTCAAAAGACAGTACCTGCAGCCGGTGAACACCGTCTACTCAAGACATTGCTTAGCGACGCAGCGGCAGCGGACTGGAGAGTCGAGCGCTGAGTTTGCCCGGGCCCTACAGACAATCGTGCGGGCCTGCGACTGCAGGGGACTGACAGCGGAACAGCATGCGGAGCTCCTGGTACAAGACGCCTTCGTTACAGGGATCAGGTCAGTGTAAGTGCGCCAGCGGCTGCTGGAAAACGCTGATCTTACCTTACACTTGGCGATCAAGCTGGCCGATGTGCTGGAGGCTGCTCTGCACAACGCTGATGCTGTCCAGTCGTGTGAGCTCCTGCCAGTCCCATGGACGCTGCAGACCCCGCCACCCGCCAGCGAATCGACCTCAGCTGCTGCCACTCATGAGTCTGTGAACTCCCCGCATCCCTCCCCACAATCGACCACGGCTACTGCCAGTCGCAAGTCCGCGCAGTGTTACTTCTGCGGACTCGAAAAACACCCCCGAAAACGCTGCCCGGCCCGAGAAGCTACCTGCTTCAGCTGCAGAAAGAAGGGCCATTTCGCCAAGGTCTGTAAGTCTGAACCACGAGCAGGGTTGAGCAGCGCTGCGTGTGAGGCATGGGGGCCGCCATCCTGCCTGCCCGTCTTGTGGGAGCCATGGGGGCGGCCATCTTTGTTGGCGCCACCTCGCCCTGCCTCCGACCCATGGGTGCTTACCGGGCACCAAGACAGCAATTCAACTATGGCCTCCATGACCCTTGACCAAAGCTCCCCACACCAGCTTGCAAGGTCAATGATGGACATCCTGGTGGAGGGGCACAGGACTAGCTGCCTGTTTGACATGGGCAGCACTGAGAGTTTTATTCACCCGGACACAGTGCA
Organism: Hypanus sabinus; assembly: GCF_030144855.1. Taxonomy (NCBI): domain Eukaryota; kingdom Metazoa; phylum Chordata; class Chondrichthyes; order Myliobatiformes; family Dasyatidae; genus Hypanus; species Hypanus sabinus. Next base: position 71,904,920 of record NC_082716.1, read on the forward strand.
ACGCTGTGGACTCGTGACACGGCTGGTAAGCCAGAGGGTCACCATGGCTTCTCGGTCGCATTCCACAGACATCCGGAGGGGTTGTGTAGCGACATCGGTGGTGCAGGGCACAGAATATCGGAACTTTGCGCTACTGGTTATGTCTCAACTGTGTGCGTCTGTGCTATTGGGGCTGGACTTCCAGAGCCACCTAAAAAGTGTGACAATTGCGTATGATGGGCCCCTCCCACCACTCACTGTCAGGAACCCTCAGTTTTGTGGGACTTCGTCACATACCCCGCTACTGACCACACACACACACACGACCCATACATCCCACCCAGCACCATGCCGACAGCTGCGCTACTGACACCACTTGCAGCCTCTCCACCCTCAAGATCCCTCCCCCACCGCTGTTCGCCAACCTGACCCCCAACAGTCAACCTGTGGCAACTAAAAGCAGGAGGTACAGCGCGGGGGACAGGGCCTTCATTCAGTCAGAGGTGCAACGGCTGCTCAGGGAGGGGATCATTGAGCCAAGCACAAGTCCTTGGAGGGCCCAGGTGGTCGTTGTTTGGACCAGGCAGAAAAATAGGATGGTCATGGACTATAGCCAGACCATCAATAGGTTCACGCAGCTTGACACATACTGCCTACCCCGCATCGCGGATATGGTCAATCAGATAGCTCAGTACAAGGTGTACTCAACCATAGATCTGAAATCCGCTTACCACCAGCTCCCCATCCGCCCGGAGGACCGCCCCTTCACCGCCTTCGAGGCGGGCGGTAGGCTCTATCACTTCCTGCATGTCCCCTTTGGTGTCATGAATGGTGTCTTTGTCTTCCAGAGGGAAATGGACCAGTGCCAACTGAAGGCCACATTTCCATATCTGGACAACATCACCATCTGTGGTCACGACTGGCAGGATCACACCACCAACCTCCAACAATTTTTCCAAGTGGCCAAAGCCCTGAACCTTACTTATAACAGGGACAAGTGTGTGTTCAGAACCACCCGACTCGCTATCCTTGGGTATGTTGTGGAGAATGGGGTCATTGGCCCTGATCCCGACTGTATGCGCCCTCTTCCCTCCACCCTCCGAACCCTCAGACGGTGCCTGGGCTTCTTTTCCTATTATGCCCAATGGGTCCCTCATTACGCAGACAAGGCCAGCCCCCTGGTCAAGTCCACCACATTTCCCCTCTCTGCCAAGGCCTGCGTGGCCTTCAGCCGCATTAAAGGCGACATTGCCAAAGCAATGATGCATGCAATGGACGAGACCATTCCCTTCCAAGTAGAGAGTGACGCCTCTGACTTCGCGCTGGTTGCTACCCTCAATCAGGAAGGCAGGCCAGTAGCATTCTTTTCTCGTACCCTCCAAGGCTCTGAAATTCGGCACTCCGTGGTGGAGAAAGAAGCCCAGGCCATAGTGGAAGCTATTAGGCACTGGAGGCACTATCTCGCCAACAAAAGGTTCACCTTGCTGACCGACCAGCGCTCAGTTGCGTTCATGTTCAGCAACCAACAGTGGGGCAAAATCAAAAATGATAAAATTTTGCGGTGGAGAATAGAACTCTCCACCTACAACTATGATATCCTGTACCGGCCTGGAAGGCTCAATGAGCCCCCTGATGCCCTATCCCGGGGAGCGTGTGCCAGCGCACAGCTCGACCAGCTATACGTCCTCCATGCAGATCTTTGCCACCCGGGGGTCACCCGATTTTACCATTTCGTGAAAGCCCGGAACCTGCTGTTCTCCCTTGAGGACATCAGGACGATGACCAGGGACTGCCAAGTCTGCGCTGAGTGCAAACCACACTTCTACCATCCTGACAAGGCGCAACTTAAGGCCACCCGCCCCTTTGAGCGACTGAGTGTCGACTTTAAGGGCCCCCTTCCCTCCATTGACCGCAATGTCTACTTTCTCAACATTATCGATGAGTACTCGCGGTTCCCCTTTGCCATCCCCTGCCCCGACACCACTGCCACATCCGTCATAAAAGCCCTGCACCAGCTCTTCACTCTGTTCAGATATCCCTGCTATATCCACAGTGATAGAGGGACCTCCTTTATGAGTCACGAGCTGCGCCAGTACCTGCTGGCCAGGGGCATTGCTACTAGTCAGACCACGAGCTGTAATCCCTGGGGAAATGGACAGGTGGAGAGGGAGAATGCCACAGTGTGAAAGGCCACACTTTTAGCCCTTAAGTCAAAGGGGTTGCCGGTCTCTCGATGGCAGGAGGTCTTCCCTGAGGCACTCCACTCTATCCGCTCTCTGTTATGAACGTCCACCAATGCCACCCCTCATGAGCACCTCTTTTCTTTTCCCAGGAAGTTTGCCACTGGGACCACCCTACTGGCTTGGCTGACGTCCCCAGGACCAGTGCTGCTCTGGAAACATGCGCGGAGCAATAATACTCCCTGCTGGTAGAGAGAGTTCACCAACTACATGCGAACCCCCAGTATGCCTACGTGGTCTTACCTGATGGGCAGGAGGACACGGTCTCCATCCGCGACCTGGCACCCGCGGGAGCAGCAGACCACTACCCCGAACAATCCATGGTAACTATGAACCCTGTACCCACCAAGGCGTATACCCACCTGAAACCATGCGCACCAAGCCCTACACAGACTCCTCATGACACTCCCATACCGGGCGCCTCGCACATGCATGAGGGATCACTGACGCCTAATGGGCTGACACCTACAGTCAGGCCGGAACCAGCACAACCACTGTCTCTGGTGCAATCACCACTGGCACTGGTGCTACGTAGATCGCAGCGACAGATTCGACCACCTGTTAGACTTAACCTGTAAATATACTTGTAAGAAACTTCGCCCCATGGGGACTCTCTTTTAAAACAAAAGGGGGGGGGGTGAATGTGGTGAAGTACATATACCTGTCTGGACACCCCCCCCCCCCGCTGACTGCTCCTGTGGCTCCTCCCACAGACCCCTGTATAAAGGCGATTGGAGGCACTGCTCCTCCCTCAGTCTCCAGGATGTCGTATGGTGATCTCTTGCTGCTGACTGCTCTCTTCCAGCGAATAAAAGCCTATATCTCGCCTCACGCCTCCGAGAGTTATTGATGGTGCATCATTAGCACAACGTGATTACAGCTTGGAGCGTCAGAGTTCAATCCCGGCATCCTCTGTAAGGAGTCTGGACATTCTCCCTGTGGAATGGGTGGGTTTTTTCCGGGTCCTTCAGATTCCTCTCATGGTCCAAAGATGCTCCATGTAGGTAGATTAATTGGACTTTGTAAATTGTCCCACGACTAAGTCGGGGTTAAATCAAGGTTGTCAGTGGTGCGGCTCAAAGGGCCGGAGGGCATACTCTGTGTGGTATCGCCAATTAAATAAATAAAATATCATCGTGTTTTACCTGCACCCAGGTTCACCTTCAGATGGCTCTTTTCTGATTCCTCCCTTCCCTTTGAAGATTTCTCTGAATTCACCTTAGGGGGATCTTATTGACAAACCCTCGTTACAACCCCACAGACATGTATGACTGGGGAATATTCCATCACCCTGTTGAATTGTGCCAAGTAGATGGTGGAGAGCAACACACACAAAATGCTGGTGGAACGCAGAAGGCAAGGCAGCATCTATAGGGAGAAGTACAGTCGACGTTTCGGGTCAAAACCCTTTGTCAGGACTAACGGAAAAAAAGAGATAGTAAGAGATTTGAAAGTGGGAGGGGGAAGGGGAGACCCGAAATGATAGGAGAAGACAGGAGGAGGAGAGATGAAACTAAGAGCTGGGAAGTTGATTGGCAAAAGGGATACAAGGCTGGAGAAGGGGGAGTATCGTAGGACGGAAGGCCTTGGAAGGAAAAAAAGGGGAAGGGAGGAAGATGGAGAACAGGCAAGGAGTTATTGTGGGAGGGAAAGAGAGAGAGAAAAAAATTAGGGATGGTTAAGAAGGGGAGGAGGGGCATTAATGGAAGTTAGAGAAATCAATGTTCATGCCTTCAGGTTGGAAGCTACCCAGATGAAATATAAGGTGTTGTTCCTCCAACCTGAGTGTGACTTCATCTCGACAGTAGAGGATGCCATGGATTGACATATCGGAATGGTATTGGGACGTGGAATTAAGGGCAGAGTTGATGGTGGAGGAAGGGAAGCCCCTTTCTTTAAAAAAGGAAGACATTTCCTTCGTCCTGGAATGAAAAGCCTCATTCTGAGAGCAGATGCAGCAGAGGCAGAAAAATTGAGAGAAGGGGATGGCATTTTTACAAGTAACAGGGTGGAAGAGGAATAGTCCAGGTAGCTGTGAGAGTCTGTGGGCTTATAGTAGACATCAGTAGAGTAGCTGTCGCCAGAGATCGTTTAAAGGTCTGGGGAATCAGGAAGTCAATTGCTTACTGCAGAGTAGCTCACCTTTGACCTGCTCTTGTGGCCACAGTGTTTATGTTGCTGATTTAGCTGAGTTTCTGGTCAGTAGTAACCCTGAGGATATTGACAGTGGGGACTTGGCCATGGCAATGTTATTGAATGTCACGGGAAGACGGTTAGGGTCTCAGTTCTGGGATGTATGGTCATTTCCTTGTAGATTTGTGGAATAAATGTTACTTACCATCGATTGGTTATACACCATACTGGACAAGCTCAACACCAGCCCTTGACTGGCGCCTGATTAATCATTTCAAAGTGTCATTCCCCCTACTGCCAATGAACAATGTCTATAATCTGTCCCATTCACAATATGAACTTAATTTACTTGCCTTGGCTAATCAGACATTAATGCCAAACATGGGAACTTTCCACTGAAAAGAACTCCGGCTACAGGTGCTTGGGAATGAGACCATATGCCTGCTCCCCTCCCAAGTTGCTCATCATCCTTATCTGGATATCTGTCACTGGTCCTTCATCATTCTTGGGTCTAAATCCTGGGCTTCAGTCACCAACAACATTGTGAGAGTACCGACACTGAGGAGGATGAAGGGCAACAGGAGAAGTGGAACACATGCTGACTTTGCCAGTGCCGCCCAGTTCCAAAAAATTAACAAAGAAAGAATTCAGATTATACTTGAATGTTGTCTGCATGCTGGGGGGTGGGGGAGAAGAGGGAGAGGAAGAGAGAGAGAGAAGGAGGGAGGGAGGGGGAGAGAGAGAGAGAAGGAGGGAGGGAGGGGGAGAGAGAGAGAGAGAGGAAAAAAATACAACAGATGGTGCAGAGCGGTGGGAGGAGGGGAGTGTGAAGATGGGGTACGGCTACTGGAGGGAGATAAGCAGGAGCACAAATGCTGGATTCTGATAAGTAAAGAAGGTGAGAAAGTGACCCATTTGGAGAGGAGGGAGAGGTGAACAACAGTTGGAACCAGTTGGGAGGTGGGGCTGGAAGGGGGAAATGCTGTGTGTGATGTTGATGGATGGTAGAAGGGGAAAGGGGATAAAGGTGGGGAAAGGGGAGCTGGAGGAAGGTGGAAATGGGAATAAAAATGGAAGGATTAGAGGAGAAGGGTGGGAGGGGTGGAAGAGGGAAAAAAAGAATAAAAGGTGTGTGTGGGGGGGGGGGGTACTTTTAAAATGTTGCTCCCGAAGTTTGCATTGGGCTTCATCCTGGCAGGAGAAGGCTGAGGATGGACAGTTCAATGTGGGAATGGGGAGGGCTAATGAAATGGTCAGCCACTGGGAGCTTGTGAAGGGCACTGCAGAATGTGTAGAGGTGTACTGCAAACTGTGGCTGAGGTTGTGTTTGGTCTTGCCAGTGTAGAGGAGGTCACATCAGCAGCATCAAATGCAGTAAAAAAAGGCTGAAGGAGCTGCATGTGTTTAGGTCACTAAATGGTGCCGAGGGAGGTGGTATAGAGACAAGTGTTGCATCTACTGTGAGAGCAGGAGAAAGTGCCAGGGATCAAGGAGCAATGGTGTGGAGGGGTGAATGGGCCAGGCAGTCACAGAGGCACTGGTTCCTGCGGAAGGCAGAGAAGGATGGGGAGGAGAAGGTGTGATTAGTGATGGGATCATATTGCAGCCAGTGGAAATGATGGAGGATGTTCAGACTCATAGGGTGAAGGTAAGGACGAGGGGAACCCTGTCTCTGTTCTGACTGGGAGGAGGCAGAGTGAGAGCTGGTATAAGAAACAGAGGAGCCAGGATATCGGGCTCCATGAAGCAGATTAGAAGGGAAGCCACACTTCCTGACAAAGGAGTACATTTCAAACATCCTGGAACAGAAAACCTCATCTTGAGAGCAGATGGGGTGGAATCAGGATAACTGGAAGAAAGGAATAGGATCTGTTCAAGAGAGGGTTTGAAGGATTTTCCAAGTACCAGTGGGAGTCTGTGGGCTTATAGTGAATATTAGTGGATGGTTTTTCTCCTGAGATGGAGGCACTGAGATCCAGAAAAGGAGAGAAGTGTCAGAAATGGTCTATGTGAATCTGAGAGCAGGGTTGATGCCAGTTTTCTAACCATGCTGCAACAGTTTGGTCGTAGCAGATAAGCTATTGGCTGATTATGTTAAGATACCAAGTTTGTATATTTCTTGTTCAGCATTGGAAATGGCTCAGGAGATAGATGGATGTCAGTTGAATTAGGCTCTAAAGGTTTATAAGGTGAAGAGTGTGGAAGTGATTGAGGTAGAGACAAATGTGTTCCCAATATTTGATTGGAAGATATTAGTAATCATCGAGAATTAATTATGAGGCTCAAGCAACACACACACACAACATGCTGGAGGAACTTAGCAGGTCAGGCAGCATATATGGAAAAGAGTAAACAGTCAACGTTTTGGGCTGAGACCCTTCATCAGGAGAGTGGGGAATTTGATGCACGAGGATGGAAGTCCATGGAAGAAAGAAAAGGAGAGGAGCACCAGAGGGAGGTGACAGGCAGGGATGAGATAAGGTGAGAGAGGGAAATGGGAATGGGGAATGGTGAAGGGGGTGTATTACACAAACTTCTAGAAATCAATCTATATGCCATCAGGTTGGAGGCTACTCAGACAGAGTATCAGGTGTTGCTCCTCCAAGCTGAGTGTGGCTTCATCGCAGCAGTACAGGAGGCCATGGACTGACATGTTGGAATGGGAATGGGAAGTGGAATTGAAATGGGTGGTCACTGGGAGATCCTGCTTTTTCTGGCGGACAGAGTGTAGGTGCTTGGTGAAGCGGTCTTCCAATCTGCGTCAGGTCTCAACAATATACAGCAGGCCACACCGGGAGCAATGGATAGGGTAGATGACCTCAACAGGCTCACAAGCAGAGTGTCACCTCAATTGGACAGTCTGCTCGGGCCTCTGAATGGTAGTGAGCGACAGGAGTAGCACTGTTAAGCTTGCAAGGATAAGTGCCAGGAGGGAGATCAGTGTGGAAGGAAGAAACGGATAAGGGAGTCGTGTAGAAAGCGATCCCTGAAGAAAACACTAGCTGGTGGAGAGGATGGAAAGATGTTCTTGGTGGTGGGATCCCACTGGAGATGGCGGAAGTTATGAAGAACTATGTGTGCTAGATGCAGAGGCTGTTGGGGTTGTAGGTGAGGACAAGAGGAAGTGAAACCCTATCCCTGGTGGGATGGTGGGAGGATGGGGTGAGGGTAGCCTCCAAACCTGATGGCATGAACATTGATTTCTAGAACTTCTGGTAATGCCCTCACCCCCCTTCACCATTCTCCATTCCCGTTTCCCTCTCTCACCTTATCTCCTTGCCTGCCCATCGTCTCCCTCCGGTGCTCCTTTCTTTCCTTCATGGCCTTCTGTCCTCTCCTATCATTCCTCCTTCTCTAGCCCTTCCCAGCTCCTTACATCACATCTCCCCACTTTTCCTGGTTTCACCTATCACCTTGTGGTTCTTCCTTCCCCCACTCCCCCGCCCCCACTTTCTTACTCTGACCTCATCTTTTTTCTCCAGTCATGATGAAGCATCCCATCCCAAAACATTGTTGGTACTCTTTTCCTGGCCTGGCCTGCCGAGTTCCTCCGGTATTTTGTGTGTGTTGCTCTGATTTCCAGCATCTGCAGGATTTCTCTTGTTTGTTAATTATGAGGCTAACTGCCTGATAATGTAGAGCCAGCTCAAGAGAAATTTTAAGAAGTTGGAATATACTGTACATGTGCTTTCAGATGATGCTGGCAAGAAGCACCTTTTAAAATGAGCAGATTTTAAAAGAATCTTAAAAGATAACAAACTACTTTATGTACTAATTTATATGTCCAATTTTTTTTATCCTCTCTACGATTTAATACTAAAGAATGAAAGGTATTTAACAGTTAGAAATGAAAGTTCTTAGTGCTTCCATTATCTAAAACAAATTGAAATAAGTTTTAAATTTAAAAGAAATATATTCACGTCTTTGTCTTTGAAGATTACCCGGGAAGTGACTCAATTCACTAAAATTCACGATATAATTGCCTTTAGTCCTATTCAAGTACATGATATGTAATTGCCTTCAGTCCTGATTTAAAGATTGTGGTCACTATGATCCACCCACTTTAATGAATGCTTTGACCTGCTGCCTCACTCTGTGAAATAGTTAATAAGACCATAAGACGTAGAAGCAGAATTAGGTCATTCAGCCCATCGAGTTTCCTCCGCTATTTCATCATGGCTGATCCTAAATCCCAATCAATCCCATACACATGCCCTCTCACCTTATCCATTGATGCCCTGACCATGAAGCATAATGTATGCTTTATAAATGAAAATGCTTCCTATATGTATTATTGCAATTCTGTGAAGGCTGAGAATTTTCGTATTGTTTTATGTTCTATATTTTAGCCAAAAGACTTTGTATTGTTACACTCTCCTTTGGAGATCTAGCAATGAAACTGCAGGTATTCTAAGAAAATCCAAGCATTTTGTGTGATGATTATGTATGTACAATATATCCAAGAATAGTATATTTACATATGAAATCTATGTTATAATAACAATTACATTTGGGTGCATAACTTCTGAGAATGATTCTTGATCACGTGTTGCTCTTGATAAAAGAACAAATCTACCATAGATCATCAGGCTTTCTAGTTGGTTTCTGTATGTGGTCTTTACACAGTACCTTTTTTGCGAAAGAATGTCTTTGCACTTAATATTAATACAGTAGTTGGTTTTGAGTGCTAAATGGTACTATTTAACCTTTTAAGCGAATTTTATTCCTCATCATAGAATGGCAATGTAGATATATAAATGGACATATCCCCTTTCCTTTGAATGTGGCATATTGAAGAAATATTAAATGCTGTATATTCAGACTTTCAAGAGTGTGAATGGAAATTAGAAGGGCTTTTACTTCCTCAGCTGAAGTTTGTATCAAATTTCACTTCTTAGTTTATAAAGTGAAATCAGAAATAAAAGTTCCTGTATTTGAATTATTCTCACGTCACAAATCAGCATAGCAACTTCTATTACTAATATTCTCCAGCATTGCAAAAATATCTGTTAAAATTTGGTATTCTGTTAAGTCCTAGAGCAAGGGTTCCCAACCTTATTTTTATGCCATGGACCAATGTCATTAAGCAAGCGGTTCATGGACCCCATGTGGGGAACCCCTGCTCTAGAGGTAAGATTCAATGTTACGAGGGGGAGCTAGTAGAGCTGCTGCCTCATTGCTCCACCTATCCCAGTTTAATCCTGACCTCCAGTACTGCCCATACCACCAATGTCTACCTTGGGTGTCCCAGATCTCTCATATCCCAAAGATGTGCAGCCAATTAGTTGGTCTCTGAAATTTGGTCAATTAATTGGTCTCTGAAATCTTCTGTAGAAAAAGTTTACAGGAAAAATTAGAGGAGGGATGAAATTACTCTGTGAGCTGGCAGAAACATGATGGACCACATGGGCTCCTTCTAAGGAAATATATGGCAATATTTATCAGTCCACTGGGGAACATGACTGTCTATATACCTACCGCGCTGATATTTTGAGATTTTATTGTGCACTTTCCCTCCTCTACTTTCCATAAATTTGCTCAAAATAAAAGACATCAAGTCCTAAACCAGTGTTGTAAATGGCCCTCACCCCATCCTTGTGAATAACTGCATTGTATTTAACATCTAATTTTAAATGCAGCAACATCAAAACACAAAAATTGCTACTGAGCTGCATTGAATGCCACAAACCTTGTTAAAAGATACAGGTTTAAAATTGGACAAGCAAGAAAAAGGGAGGTAAAAAGCTTTTGGGAGGGAATTCCAGAGATTTGAGCATTAACAGCTGAAGGCACGTCTGCCAGTAGTGGAATAATTAAATGAATAACTTATGAAAAATTTAGATGATGATCAACAAAAGCCTCTGCTGCTAGTTGTTGATATTTTAAGTGGCAGCAAAAATCTTCATGATGATGGAAACTAACAATGGATTGGAATACCTGATTCTAAAATAATGATTTGTACAACATTCTGAATGGATCTGTTTTGGCAGCTTTTATTTTTATGTAGGAATCTGTTTGGTAATTGAGAAGAGCAAACATGCTAGGCTAATTCTTTCAATTATCGCAGCTTTCAGTTTCTTCATGGCAGAGAAAAAGCACGAGTCTCATAATGTGGAGGAAGCTAATAATATTTCAAATCTCACTTGTGCTCTCTTTATTTTTATATATTTTAATTTTCTGGGTTTCTCAAAATGAGACTGAATCCTTTACTGCTCGCACCCACTGTGTATTTACTGTGTGTGAGAAGGAAAGCATTGAAACTTGGCTTGTGCATGTTTTTCACTCATCTCCTTCAGGTGCATGCTTGGTCTCTGGCACTTGTTCTCTTGTTATGCTGCTCCTGTGCAATTCTCCTGTCTCAGCTTCCCTCATTATTCTCTTGATTACTTCTTCTTTCCGTCCCTCTATCTTCCAGGCTTGTGCACTTTTGTTTTTGACTTTCTTTCCAACAGGGACACTTGCTCTCTTTTTTGCCTCTCATGGTTGTGCATTCGTTCTCTCTGCCTCTTACAGGCACTCACAGCCTGATAGTCTATCATGTACTTCTTCTGCTCTCCCTCAGGGTTGAAATGGCTTGCTTCTGTTCCATCGTACTGAGGACTGGAGGATGCTGGTGTGTGAATTGTTGCATATGTAGTTTCTTCCTTCCTGTCGCTCTGCATGCGTGTTCCTCTTTCCACCTTCCCCTTTCTTTCACAAATCCACACTGAAAGAGGGCACTCTGCCCCTTCTCATTCACTCTGCCCATTATATTCACGTATAACTGTAATTTTAAAACATTTATAGCATTCCTTTCCCATACCTCACATCCTTGTTGTCTTTGTTTCTTCAGCATACGCACTCTTTTTTCTGTCTCAAATTTGCACTCATCCTTTGAATGCTGACTCTGTTTCATAAACATATGCTCTCACTCTTTTCCATTCTTAGTGTAAGGGGCATGAATTTGCTGGAAGACAGCATCTTACAGCATGCCCTGGTAGTCAGATTTCCATTCCTCAATCAGCACAGATAGCTTGTATGCTATAAATATTTGCAAGTGCTAGCTGATAATATATTGCACAGGGGATCATGGGGAATGATGGGGTCAAATATCAATCACCTTTACAAATACGCTTGAGGTATCGGGAAATAACCAGAGAAGTGAAGTAGGGTGAAATAAAGTCACATTATCAACAGAGATGTGAACAGAAAGAGAAGTTTAAAATGTAAAAAATGTTCAAGACCAATTTACACCAGTGGGGGGAGAGTTTGTAATTTTAAATGTGCTTTGCTGAACTGGAGAGGTTTGCATGGCATTGCAGTAAGTAGGCAGCTTGGTCGCATAGTGGTTAGCACAACACTTTACAGTACAGGCGACCTGGGTTCAATTCCTGCTGCTGCCTCCAAGGAGTTTGTACATTCTCCCTGTGACTGCATGGGTTTCCTCAGGGTGCTCCGGTTTCCTCCCACTGTTCGAAGACCTATAGGTTGGTAGATTAATTGGTCATTGTAAATTACCCCATGATTAGGCTGGATTATATCAGGGGAATTGCTGGGCAGTGTGGCTTGAAGAGTTGGAAGGGTCTATCCTGCACTATATCGCAATAAAAAAAATCTCTCTGATAAGTTTCATTTTCTGCGAGGATTTTATTTGCATTTATTAAGCTAATGAAACAAACTTTTTGAACACAAGCTGAAGCTGAAGACAAGCTGTCACTGAAGTGATACTAACAGCAGAGTTGTGTAAATCATCCAGCTGTCAGAGGTGCTTCAAGACTCACATGGTGCATCACCCTTGCCATAAATTACTGGGGGATTTAAACACTTACTCATGCAGTAAACTTGGCATTATTTTGCTTGCCATATTTAGGGTAAAATATGCCAAGCATGGTTGCTGGGCACTCTCACTAGTTTTCCTGAAATCCTTATTGGTCAATTTTGATTTCAAAGTTTTAGAGTCAGCACAAAGAGCATATCAATAATTAGTAATTAATCCATGCCATTCTCATGTCACCTTCCCTTATGTCAAGGTGTGAATTAAAATATAACCATAACATACGTGGAACTATATTGTATGTATTTGTATTGAAATATATAGTTGCTGATATTTTAGGCTGAAAGCAAAGAATTAAATAGACATTAGACAATAGGTGCAGAAGTAGACCATTCGGCCCTTTGAGCCTGCACTCGAATGTTATCACATTTTCTACTGTATCTCAACATTTGACTTATCAAGCATACGTGATGTTGGATTGAGTTTTATACAGCATGTTTATCATTAAATTGAATCTTTTCTTTCTTAGCTTGGAGCTAATTTTGGGCAAAAAGAAATCCAAAAGCAACAAAGCTTGTGTTGCAGAACCATTCTTGTCCCATTAACAAAGTGCTGGAAAATGGAAGCAAGATAGAAGGTCAGCTGTGATCTCAAAGAATGGTGCTGTCAATGGCCAAAATCTAACCCCAAATCACGTGTTCTTAAGAATCAGCTTTTGAAGATCCACTGATTTTACCAGGTCAAATAGGGATAAACACGCACAAAAATATTTACTGAACTGGAAGAAAAGAACTCAGAAGTAAATGACAGGAACATCTGTGTTAGGTATTGCTGAGAACTCAAGGATGGCACATCACACTTGCTTAAGATAGGATTTGTGAGGCTCAGGTAGCCTTTGTGATATGGGCAAAGTAAATGCTAAACTGTATTGGAGAAAGTGTGCAGGAACGTGGAAATAAATACATGATTTATGATAGATTGTAAAAGAGAGTTGTTCAAAAGGTGGAATCTGGAAGGCGAATGCACGGTGTGGTGTCCCTCTCTTTTAATGATTGTCGGTGATGTTGTAGGATGGTATTGTGGTTCTATGTTTATGGATTGGACTATTGTGTTTACGTACTGTGGACTTTTTCCAAACTTATGGTTTTCATATTCTGTTTCATTAATTACCTGTTCCTTTTCCGTTTTGTTGCATGAAGGCTGTTTGGGGTTGATGTTCTGTTAGATTATTGTGCAGGGGGGAGGGTTGGTTTTGGGGTTGATGTTCGGGATGCCATTCTTTTTTGCGCAGGGAGTTGTGTTTGATGTTTTTCTCTGAACAACTTACTTTCTTTCTTTTTTTCATGGCTATCTGGAGAAGACAAATTTCAGCATTGTATATAGATACAAGCTTTGATAATAAATGAATCTTTGACTGATGATGTCTCTTGTGAAAGAAAAATATGGAAGCTTTGAAGAGTGTCTGAGTGAGGAAGGATTAAGCATGTAGGAGGAGTTTCTCTGAAAAGTCATTAATTCCTACAACGATGAGAAGGAAAAACCTGATGAGGAATTGTACTTCAATTCTGACTTGAACTCCACGAATACTCTCAATAAGTAATTGAATGGTAAACTACATAAACAGTAGGCAATAAAACATTGCTGGAAATATCATGGGACTGAATAATATGCTCTTGATATGCGCTCTCATTTATGTAACAGTATTTTTATATCTGAATGAAATCTATATGTATGTGTGCATGCTGTAAGTTTAATATAAAATTTATGTTCACTTTTAAAACATAGTATCAATTATTTTTTTAAGAAAACTATTTTTTTGATTCATTGTTTTACTTCCATATTTTTTATACAGTTTTAACAATGTCAAATATTCTTTGCACTGTTAATAGCTATAGCAATTTATGGGATAACTTCAACTCCATGGCTTCCAGCACCTGGTCCTTTATAAACGTTATTAGTGGTGAAAATGGTGATACAGTTGAAGTAGAAGATGATGTCTGTGACTAATAATACTAAACTGCTTATAATTTATGGGTAGTGCATTATAGAAACCTGAATATGTATGAATGAAACTTATGTGGACATTAATGGTGATAATATTTTACAACATTGAGCCAAAGAATTACAAGACAAAGGGCTTGGAAATGAAACTTTATTCAATCTTGCATGTCACTTTGATTATTGTGCTTCTGCTCCAGTTGCAAGATTGTCTCATTTTTCCCTCATCACTGATGGACACAATTATACAGCAAATATATTTTTATTGATTTTCAATATTTGGGATCTGGGCATCATGGACAAAGCCAGTACTGCTGCCCATTCCTTTGAGAAGATGATGGAGGGCAACTGTCTTTACAGGATCGGCAAGTCCTGGAGTCGATTCTAATGATCAAAGCCCAAAGGCTGATCCGAAGTCCGGAAGTCAGGGCCTGATGGAACCCCGAGTCTGCAAATTTCTGCGAGTCTGTTGGGGATGTCGAAGGCCCAGTGTCTGTGTCCAAGTCCATTGGAGGCTGGAGGCTGAAGACAGCCTGTCCTGGGGTCGGAGGGAGACACTTGTTTTGCTGCTGCTGTTCTGCTGAACATTGTAAACATGCTCTGACAGCACCAGGATGTGTGATAACACTTGCAGCCTGCCCCCATCACATCACTGGGTTGTGTTGGTTGTTACTACAAACAACACATTTCACTGTGTACTTTGACGTGCATGCAAGAAATAAATCTGAATCCTGTTGCAGTGTTACTGGTGAAGGTACCTCAGTGCTGTTGGAAAGAGAGTTCCAGGATATTGGCCCAGCAATAACAAAGGAACAACAATTCAGGATGTTGTGTGACTTTAAAGGCAATATGCACATGGTGGTGTCTTCATTGGTCTTCAGCCCTTGTTCTTCTTGATGTTAGAAGATTAGAATTTGGGAAGTGTTGTCAAAGTAGCCTAGATGAATAAGTGCAGTGCATTTTGCAAATGGGGTAGACACAAACCAAGAGTGAAGAGAATGTATGTTTAAGATGATGAATGAGGTGCCCATCCTTCCAGAGTGCTTTGTTCTAGATAATGTCAAACTTCTTGACTATTGCTGGATCTGTACTCATCCGTACACACATGACTTGTGCCATACAGATGGCAGACAGGCTCAGGAGCATCAGTAAGTCATTCCACAGACTACCCTGACTTGTTCTTGTGACTATTTATGAGATTGTAGAGCTAGGCATACGATCAATCAAGACAAAAAATATGTAGATGACCAGGGACTGAGAAATAGTAAGAAAGTGTAGGTGGTTCTACCCTCTTGTTGAAGAAGGTCATTGCTTGAAATATCTGTGGCACAAATGTTACTTATAGCTGATACGTGAATGTTGTCTAGGCTTTATGCAAGCATGTAAGGGCTGCTACATGAGCAGATGCAAATTAAATGTGCTGAAATCCAGTGAGTTGAAACTATCCTATTAAATGACACAGTTATTAATAAAAGAATCTTTGACATTGTTAAAAATGTTTCCAAAATTAAAAAGTGCAGGTTACCCAATGAATAAAGAAAAAAGTCTTCTTAACAAATTAATTGATACCTGTTTTCTGAGTGAACATAAATTGCCAATGAAATTAAACACTGCAATGCTCATCCAACACCCCCAGCACTGATCTTGGGATATTAGGAAAGTCACGACTGAAGTAAGTGAAGATTGTTGGGAATTGCCCCAAGGAATTTCTACAGTGATGTCCTGAGACTGGAATGACAGCCATCATGTTTTGTTAGCAGCACAAGACCCTTGATACCCAGACTTGTTTTACCAGGATACCTTGTAATCACAGTCACTCCCAAAACTATATTCATGTACTCTCTGCTCATCCCTTCCATTCAGCTCTTTGGTTCATGAGGTCTGGAACCATGTGGTTCTGGGAATGGGAGACAGGGCAACTATTACCGGGTTATTGGAGAGTAAGTGTTCCTTCATGATATGTTGACAAGGGCTTTGGTCATTCTGCTCATAAATAAGAATGGGCTAATTGGGACTTGATTGAAACAAATAACTTATTCTGACATCAGTGGAGCTCCACATAAATATACAATACCCTCTTCACCTTCTCCATTTGCACCTGCACCCCACTCTCTTCTTATTTACTGCCATTTCACACTACCCCACACTCACCCATTGAAAGCAGAACAGCGTCAATACTTGAGAGTCGATGACTCTTCAGACTTGGTCCAAAGAACACATTTCAGAGTCTCTGGCTTCAGGCCAACCTCCTCCACTTACCTGCACTGTCCCACGATCGCGTTCTCACTCAGTTACTCTTTCACTTCACCCCGGCGAGTGGCCCACCCTCACCACACTCGCCTTTCCCACACTCACCGTCGTCCCTGGAGAAAGCTTCCTGTTGTGGGAAGCGGTCAGATGTTTCTGAGTCGCTGACGTCGCTCACCTCTCTCTCACTCACTCACACACACACACATTCTCTGTCAGTGTCAGTGAGTCCCCACTTCCTAGATTGTACTGTGTGCGCGAAGCGAGGCTGGGGGAGCAGCGCTAACCACGGAGTCGGCAGCGCGCAGGCCAGAGACACACCGGCACCCAGACAGCAGACACACCGGGCGGACAGGAGGTGGGGGACGCCGCACCGAGATGCCGTAGCCATGGACTGCAGACTGAAGTGAGTGAGAAGATGGGACTCGGGGCGGGGGTGAGGAGGAGGCTGCGAGGTTCCTGCACACGGAGCCGCACTTGGTCTGCAGTGTCGGGCTCCCGAAACCTATTTGGGACGACTTGCTTGTGTTGCAAAGGCAGCGGGGTTTTGTTTGCAATCCCGGTGAAGTCTGCAGGCTTCGGGCCTGCACTCTTTGCCAAATTAGACTGACAACACTAAAAAGATGAACCTCTCACGTTGAACCAGGATGTGCCGAAGGCTTCTGCGCTTTCAAGTGTTTTTTAAAAAGTCTCCACCAGTTTATGTATCATGTTTTGTGTTCGAAAACTACGAGCGTCAGTTTGAGAATAACAATAGGAGCAAAAGGATAATGAGACCTTTCTGTCCGGGTACATTCAGTAGTCGGGTTGGTTACAAGTAAATAAATCCAATGAATATTGTCAACAGTTTGTGTGCTAATAGGATAATTAATTAAATCAAGTGACATATTAGAATGGAAAGAATTTAATAATGAAGCTAAAAATGTATTAAGAAATCCAGATCTCTGTCTAGCAGAGGCGATCAGCTAACTAGTTTTGTCAGATTGTGGGACTAAGATGTGATGGAATTGGATATTTTCCTGTAGCATTTAAGTGATGTTCCAACGGTACACTTGAAAGTAAGCAAGTGGTGTACTGCAGTTGTCATCCTTGATGCAGCTGTATGGCACCTCCCTAAACTGTGTGGGGAATGAAACCTGTTGGGCTGTGGTGGAACTCTGTGCTGAGAGCATGAGAGAAGATCACTAGTTATTATGTTGGGAAGATAAATAACAACTCAGCTATCCTTCTGTTGTGTGGTCTTAAAATTCTGTGGATTACAAGGTAGTTCTGAACTAAAATTAAGTGTTATCTCTTTGTGGTTTGCATGAGTAGCGCATTGCTTGCTGCCTGGTTCCTCATGCAATGAAGCATATTCATTTGTGACTTTTTAGAAACAAGTCTTCAAACCCAGGCCCTCTCAGCAGTCAAAAAAGGGAAGATCAGATGATAGATATTTCATATTGCCACTATTTACGTCTTAAGATTTAAAATATTAGGGGAACACCAGTGATGGTCCACCCTTCTACAGGGCACTATACAGAGCAAGGTCTTGGTCTAACGGGAAAGTGGCCAAAATACGATCGGGGACATGGCTCAGTTGCACAGACTAAGAGAGTACTTACATGTGTACACATGCACGTCTACCCTATTTTTCTTGGTATCTCAGTAGAAATTTCTATCATCCTGATCCGCCCTTCCTTACGTATCCTTTTCCTTAATGCCATTTTCGTAACTGCCTTGGTCAGACTCTGCAATTGCTTGTTCTTCCCTCTTTCCTCACCTTTTTGGGTGTTTGCCTTGCTTCTTGATTTCCCCTGCTCTCACCATTGAGATTTGTTGGATTTTACGAAGGCCTTTGACAAGATGCCGTGCAGAAGTCTGCTAAACAAGATAGGAGCCTGTGGTATCACAGGAAAATTACTAGCATAAGTAGAAGATTAGTTGACTGGCAGAAGGCAAGGACTGGGAATAAGGGGGATTTTTTCTGGTTGACTACCAGTGACTAGAGGTGTCCTGCAGGGGTTAGTGTTGGGTCTGCTAATTTTCACATTATATTCTGTTGATCCGGAGGACACTGGCTTTGTGGCCATCTTTGCCGATGATACAAAGATAGCAGTGTCGGCAGTGTTGAAGAAGCAGTGTGTCTGCTGGAGCACATGGACATGTTGGAAGAATGTGCAAAGAAGTTGCAGATGGAATTCTGTGCAGAAAATTGTATGGTCATGCACTCTTGTAGAAAAGACTAGATTATTTTCTAATTGGGAAGAGAATTCAGAAATCAGAGGTGCGATGGGACTTAGGAGTCCTCGTGCAGGACTCTCTAAAGGTAAATTCTGCTTGGCATTCATTTTGAACAGACTAGAATTTAAAAGTAAGGATGTAATGCTGAGGCTTTATATGACAATGGTCAGACCGCAGTTTTGTGAGCAGGCTTGGGCTCTATAACTAAGGATGTGCTAGTGTTGGAGAGGGTTTAGAGAAAGTTTACAAGAATTGTCTTGGAGATGAAAGGTTAATGTATGAAAAACATTTCATGTCTCTGGCCCTGTACTCACTGGAGTTGAGAAGTGTTTAGAAGGATTGGTGGGTGGGAGGGGAAAGTCCCTCATTAAAGCTACCGAATAGTATAAGGCCTGAATAGAGTGGATATTGACAGTATGTTTCCAGTAGTAGCAGGCCAGACAGCACAAACTCAGAATAGAAGAGCAAGGAACTTTTAATAGGGAGCAGAAAACTTTGCTCTAGTGGGTACTCGTGTAAAGAAGTTTGATTCAGTAGGCTCTCATCGTGTCACACGATTTTGACTGCAGAAACTGGTACAAGCAGCATAAAAGTTAGCAATTATCTTTCAACATATAACAGTGTCCAGGTACAAGTGACTCACACCAGTGATTTGATTGAATTTGGATTCTGCTGGCCAGCTATGGGACAGATGACAAATCTGCAAGGATGTGATGAATAGTGTTCTCCAGGGATCTCAGTTGAATGTTTGTCATAGGTTTGGATGAAGGTGTTAAGAGAAGTTTATTAAAGATTGCAGAGGCATTGTAAGTAATGTGGATGGAAGCTGGAAGTTAAAGAAGGGAGATTGACAGATTGAGAGAGTAAAGTGACAAGGTAGCCTACGGTGTGGGTGACTTTAAACTTATCAGGCAGACAAATTGCAGTGTTCTTGAACAGTGGAATACTCGTTCGTTCATTATGTGCCATGTCCTATAACGTGGGTGATCATGGTCTTTCCATGACCATGAATGTTCTTAGCAAACTTTTTCTACAGAAGTGGTTTGTCATTGCTGCCTTCTGGGCAGTGTCTTTACAAGATGGGTAAAGAGTATCAATGCTCTTCAGAGATGTCTGCCTGGCATCACTGGTCACAGAATCAGGACTTGCGACGTGCACCAGCTGCTCATAAGACCATACACCACTGGCTCCCATGGTTTCCCGTGATCCTGATCAGGGGTGGGGGTGTGTAGGTAGCTGTTACACTTTGTCCAAGGGTGACTGCAGGCTAGCAAAGGGAACTTCATTTGGTAGAGACGTATCTCCACCCTGCTACCCAGAGTAAATCATTAGTAACACTAAAAGAATTGGCAGATTTTGATGTTTATATACAAAAGTATAGTTATAAACTGTGATCCAAAATTGTGAATTCAAGAGATTCTGCAGAGGCTGGAAATCTGAAGTAAAACACACAAAATGCTGGAGGAACTCAACAGGTCAGACAACATCTATGGCGAGAAGTAAATAGTTTTGGGTGAAAACCCTTCATCAAGACTCTAAAAATTCTAGCAGGATGTAGGCAATTTCTGGAAGGGATTAGAATCGGGAGAAATACAAATTGCACAAGTCCCATCTGGAGAACTGAACGCATGTGGAAGTATTGTTTCAAGAATGATATTTTTGCTTTGGAGATGGAACAGTGCAGATGCACAAGAATAACAGCAGATTTAAAGGTTATAATGAGGACAGATTGTATTAATTCATTTGACCTTCTTTTGAGTTTAGAAGATTGAGAGTGATTCAGTTGAGTGCTTAAGGTAATAACAACAGAGTAGATAAAGATCCAGAATAAAAAAGGACTATCTCAGAAGTTAAATCCAAGTCTTTAAACAGCCAAAGGAGAAATTATTTCTTCACAAAGATAATAGAAATATCAACTATTCAGGCAAGTGATGCTATGTTTCCAACTTCCTTACCATTAACTGAAGGGTCTATAGACCCCAGGTTGGGAACCTCTGGTTCAGATGGAGGTGGATGGATTTTGTTTAATGGGAGGGTATGGAGAAATAGAACCTACTTGGATAAATGGAGTTGAAATATGGATAATCCGAAACTTAATGGAATGCCAACATGAGGAAATCTGCAGATACTGGAAATTCAAGCAACACACACAAAATGCTGTTGGAATGCAGCAGGCCAGGCAGCATCTATGGGAAGAAGCACTGTCTACGTTTCAGGCCGAGACCTTTCGTCAGGACTAACTGAAGGAAGAGATAGTAAGAGATTTGAAAGTGGGTGGGGGGAGGGGGAGATCTGAAATGATAGGAGAAGACGGGAGGGAGGCATGCTCCAAGCCAAAATGGGTATCTGTCCCCCTTCTTTTCCTTCGCTACATCGACAACTGCATTGGTGCTGCTTCCTGCATGCATGCTGAGCTCGTTGACTTCATTAACTTTGCTTCCAACTTTCACCCTGCCCTCAAATTTACCTGGTCTATTTCCGACACCTCCCTCCCCTTTCTTGATCTGTCTGTCTCTATCTCTGGAGACAGCTTATCTACTGATAACTACTATAAGCCTACGGACTGTCACAGCTACCTGGAGTATTCCTCTTACTACCCTGTCTTCTCGCAATTCCTCCGTCTCTGCCGCATCTGCTCTCAGGATGAGGCTTTTCATTCCAGGACAAAGGAGTTATCTTCCTTTTTTAAAGAAGGAGGCTTCCCTTTCTCCACCATCAACTCTGCTCTCAAATGCATCTCTCCCATTTCACGCACATCTGCTCTCACCCCATCTTCTCGCCACCCTACTAGGGATAGGGTTCCCCTTGTCCTCACCTACCACTCCACCAGCCTCCAGGTCCAACATATAATTCTCTGTAACTTCCACCGCATCCAATGGGATCCCCCCACCAAGCACATCTTTCCCTTCCCTCCCCCTTTCTGCTTTCCGCAGGGACAGCTCCCTACGCGACTCCCTTGTCCATTTGATCCTCCCATCCCGTTCCACCGATCTCCCTCCTGGCAGTTATCCTCATAAGCAGAACAAGTGCCCTTACACTTCCTCCCTCACCACCATTCAGGGCCCCAGACAGGCCTTCCAGGTGAGGCGACACTTCACCTGTGAGTCGGCTGGTGTGGTATATTGTGTCTGGTGCTCCCAGTGTGGCCTTTTATATATTGGTGAGACCCGACGCTGACTGGGAGACCGTTTCGCTGAACACCTACGCTCTGTCTGCCAGAGAAAGCAGGATCTCCCGGTGGCCACACATTTTAATTCCACATCCCATTCCCATTCTGATATTGTCTACCCATGACCGCCTCTACTGTCAAGATGAAGCCACACTCAGGTTGGAGGAACAACACTTTATATTCCTTCTGGGTAGTCTCCAACCTGATGGCATGAACATTGATTTCTCAAACTTACATTAATGCTCCCCTCCCCTTCTTACCCCATGCCTTATTTATTTATTTATTTATTTAATATTCCCCCCATTCTTTTTCTTTCTTTCTCTTTTTTCTGTCTCTGTACCTCTCACAATTACTCCTTACCTGCTGTCCATCTCTCTCCCCCTTTTTTCCCCCTAGGCCTCCCATTCCATGATCCTTTCCCTTCTCCAGCTGTGTAACCCTTTTGCCAATCAACTTTCCAGCTCTCAGCTTCACCCCACCCCCTCCTGTCTTCCGCTATCATTTTGGATCTCCTCTCCCGCTCCCACTTTCAAATCTCTTACTATCTCTTCTTTCGGTTAGTCTTGACGAAGGGTCTCAGCCTGAAATGTCAACGGTACTTCTTCCCATGGAATACCAAGTTAGGTTTGAGTGGTCAGTTAGCTTATTCCTTACATGCCTCTTTATTTGAACATAACACATACACTGCTTTTGCATATCAGTAAAGTGGTGCACTTACCACAGTATGTGGTGATGCACATACTTGGTTCACCAGACTGATTCCTGGGACAGTAGGCTTGTATCATGAGCAGAGATGAGGCTGACTGAGCCTAGGTACTCCAATGTTTAGAACATTAAGTGATCATCTCATTGACTCATGTGGAGCTTGCTAAGACAGGTGCAGACATGATGTTTGCCTTGTCTGGAGCAAAGATCTCACACAGTTTCACAATATGAGGTCATCTGCCCAGGATCGAGGTACAGACAAATTTCTTCACTGTGACTAGTGAATTTTTTGAATTACTACTCAATCAAGATCATTTTGGAGGTTCAGTTGCATATTCAAGTCTGTGATTGAATGACACTTTAAAGTTAAGATATTAAAGGAATAATAGGTTGGTGCAGGAGAAAGATGCTGAGTTAATTGAATGGTAGAACAACCAGGAGGGAATGATATACCTATATCATTTCTTCTGATTCTTGTGTTCTAATGAGAAACCCTGCCTGTAGGAACTGTACCATAACTGTACCACGTTATGGTTCTTGAGGTGCTAAAGGGCACTTGGTTCAATGAGGATTGGAAAGAAGCATGTCAGATGTAGGCCCAACATGCACCAAGTGCCAGAGGAACTCAGCAAGTCAGGCAGCATCTACGGAGAGATGGTTCAGCTGGGTGCTTAAGATGATAACAACCGAGTAGATAAAAAAAGATCCAGCCTTCGATGACAGGTGTGCCAATCGCCAGAAGCAGTATGCTGCTGATACAGCCAGGTGATCCCACAGCCAACAAATCAGATCTGCAGAATCCTGGCACAGCTGTTTATGAATGGTGATGGCTAATAATGTATTTAAAGGCATTTTCTGTTCTTAACATTCTGCATGTAAACACAAGAGATAAGGTTGTAATGATCTTTAGCCAGAAGAGTTAAGTGAATTAGTTCTGGTCAGTTACTTTCTCACCAATTTAACCTGAAGTGTCATCTAGGTGCTGGGTGGCCGTTGAAAAGGCCACATAAAGCAGAGGAAAGGGCATTTGACTCGCCAAGTCCATAACAATCAAACACCTATTTACACTAATCCCAGTCCAATCCCATTACAGGTGTTCCCCATTTTACGAACACTTTACTTCCTTTTTCAATATTTTTATTAATCACTTGCATAGACAAATACAAAATACATTATGAACACTCTACTGACGTACAGCCTTCTCTAATGAATGAGACCAGCAGGATGGATTTGCAAGTTGCTGTGGGAACTCTGTTCATAACTGTATTTCCAACTTACAAACTGTTTGGGTCACGAACAGTTGATAGGAATGGAACCCTGTGGTAACCTGGGAGGGCACATTTATTCTCCCCACTTGAAGAGATGAGTGACTGTTCCATTAAGCAATACTTGCTTTCTCGATGTGTGGAATACTCGTGTTCCGTTTGGAGTTTACCCTTACTGCAACCTCGGTACAAGTATGTAGCAAAAAGCTGAATTCCAATATTGAAGCGAGTATGACCCTTCAAATCATGGCAATGTTTGACTGTGTGATATTAAGGAGCTTTGGAATATTTTGATTTGCAATTGAAAATCTGACGACAAGTCTGAAGCAGACTATAGCTCCATGGCTAACTCACAGGCTTGGGCTGGTGTGGAAACTAATCATTTTGCCACAGCCTAACAGGCCGTGTTCATTATTAGTAATAGTTTTAAGATCCAATCTAATAGGAGAGAATATAGCCACCTCCCCTGATTTGAATAGGACATCTTTACCAGGGACATCCTGGGGCCTTTATTGTTCAAATGCCTAACTGTTCTATAAACATAGATAGTGCGGCTGCAAGAGCAGTCCAGAGGCTGAGTAAAGTTTTCTGATAGACATGCCTCTGAGATTCTGAAGTCTTTCTACAAGGCATTTTGCAGGACATTATGAAATACTTCTCTACTTCTGCTGTTGCTTCAAAAATGCAGCCCTGATAATGTGGACACCATCTAAGTCACGTAGCCTTTTGGAATCAATAATATTAAAGAGAATGCCAAATGTTTCTTCAGATACATAAAATGTAAAAGAAGGTCAGAGTGGATATCGAACCACTGGAAAACAATACTGGAGAGGTAGTAATGGGGGAACTTTGAAATAGTGGATGAACTGAATTAGTAGTTTGCACCAGTCTTCACTGTGGAAGACACTAGCAGTATAGTAGACGTTTCAGGTGACAGGGGGCATGAAGTGTGTGAAGTTACCATCACTAGAGAGAAAGTTCTTGGGAAACTGAAAGGTCTGAAGTTAGATGAGTCATCAGGACCGGATGGTGTACACTCCAGAGTTCTGAAAGAGGTGGCTGAAGAAATCGTGGAGGCATTAGTAAAGATCTTCTGGAATGGCTCTGGAAGACTGGAAGATTGCAAATGTCACTCCACTCTTCAAGAAGGGAGAGAGACAGAAGAAAGGGAGCCTTTTCTGACTAGCTGCCAGTTAGTCTGACCTCAGTGGTTGGGAAGATGTTGGAGTTCAGTATTAAGGAAGACGTCTCCAGGTACTTGGAGGCATTAAGGTAAAGTCTTGCCTGACAAATCTGTTGGAATTCTTTGAAGAAGTTTCAGGCAGGGTAGACAAAGGAGGACTGGTTGATGTTGTCTACTTAGATTTTCAGAAGGCCTTTGGTATAAACTGAATTGATTTTATTTCTTACATCCTTCCCAGACATGAGCAAATATCTTTACATTACATCTCTGTAATTTGTAATGAATAGTATGTACAACAGGACAGTCAATATAGCACAGAAATACAATTCTATCAGTGTGAATTAATCAGTCTGAAGGCCTGGTGGAAGAAGCTGTCCCGGATCCTGTTGGTCCTGGCTTTAATGCTGCGGTACTGTTTCCCAGATGGTAGCAGCTGGAACAGTCTGTGGTTGGGTTGACTCGGGTCCCCAATGATCTTTTGGGCCCTTTTTATGTACCCGTCTCTGTAAATGTCCTGAATAATGGGAAATTCACATCTACAGCTGCTCTGGGCTGTCTGCACCTTTCTCTGCAGAGCCCTGCAATTGAGGGACGTGCCATTCCCATATCAGGCAGAGATAATTGCCAGTCAGGATGCTCCTAATTGTGCCTTTGTAGAAAGTCAGGATTTGGGGACTCATGCCAAACAGCTTCAACCGTCTGAGGTGAAAGAGGCACTCTTGTGCCCTTTTCTCCACACAGTCGGTATGTACGGACCACGTGAGATCCTCGGTGATGTTTATGCTGAGGAACTTACAGCTGTTCACCCTCTCAAGCCCAGATCCATTAATGTCAATAGGGATTAGCCTGTCTCCATTCCTCCTGTAGTCCACAACCAGCTCCTTTGTCTTTGCAGCATTGGGGGAGAGATTGTTTTCTTGACACCACTGTGCCAGCGTGATGACTTCTCCATAGGCTGCCTTATTATTGTTTGAGATAGGGCCAATCAATGAGGCTGCTTAATAAGCTATGAGCCCTTGGTATTACAGGGAAGATTCTAGCAAGGATAGAGCAGTGGCTGATTGGCAGGAACCAAAGATTGGGAATAAATGGAGTCTTTTCTGACTAGCTGCCAGTGACTAGTGTTGTTCCACAGGGGTCTGTGTTGGGGCCAATTCTTTTTACATTTTGTTTTAATGACTTGGATGATGGAATTGGTGGCTTTGTTGCAAAGCTTGAAGACAATTTGAAGATAAGTGGAGGGGCAGATAATTTTGAGGAAGTGGAGAGGCTTTGTTAATTTATGAGAATGGGCAAAGAAATGGCAGATGGAATACAGTGTCTGAAATTATATGCTCATGCACTTTGGTAGAATAGTCAAAGGGTTGACTGTTTTCTAAATGGAGAGAAAATACAAAAAAACTGAGGTGCAAAGGGACTTGGAGTCCTTGTGCAGAATTCCCTAAAGTTTAATTTGCATGTTGAGTCTGTGGTGAGGAAGGCAAATGCAATATTAGTACTTACTTCAAGCGGACTAGAAGATATAAGCAAGGATGTATTGTTGAGACTTTATAAAGCACTGATGAGACCTCACTTGGAGTATTGTGAGCAGTTTTGGGTCTCTTATTTTAGAAAGGATGTACTGAAAGGAGAGATTTCAAAGATTTCTTTCACTTTACTTCCCAGATCGTTACCTGGGTTATCTGGACAATGTATGGAATACCGCCTTCAGTTTCCTCTTCATCTTGGATGCTGTTAAGATGTAAAATGTATTTCTCTGTGTGACCGTTATAAATGGGGGCCAATTTTTGAAATCAGTCTGACCGTTCACAAACTAATAACTCTGGAGGTGTACCACTTCAGCAGCTGGAGAACACCTTCACCTTTCTGAGGGAAGTTTTTGGATAGTTAAAAAATGTTGCCTGCCTTGCATATGTTTTCCTATATGAATGTGATTGAAACATCATATTTTGTTAATGAATTATTCAAATTTGTTAAACAAAGAGTGGGTTTGGTGATTGGAAGGGGTGCTGCAAATGAGGTTTGAATGTAAAGTTTTTCTTACATTGGAGTTTGGTCATGTATTGATTTTCATATTTATAATTGATGATTTCTGGTGATTGCTTAACAAATCTGTTTTACCAGATAAATCAACCTTATCTTTCAACAGAGAGAGCCCAGAAAGGACTTTCGATCTTGTCTTCAAGGTGACCTGTCCGGCTTCTGAAAATGAAGGTAACTTGCATTGTGGCCATTCAGTTGTTTTGAATGTTGAAGAACTACTAGTGATTTGTTAATTAGCCTGCCATTGGTAATCACATTTTTCTTGCTGTCTTTTTAGCGTACTGAATTCTTCTGGGAATACTATTCCAGTTTTAGATCAAAAAATGGATACTGTGAAGCGTGATTATGGTGAAAGTTGCATATATGGCATAAGATTGTTTTCCTTTTTCAGTCAGAAGTTTAAGTCCTGAGGTGAAAGTTAATTCTCATTCTGACATCCCACATGCACACTTGTTGAAAATTAGCTTTACATTTTACAATTTGACCGTTGCTTTTTTAAAGTTATTTTCTTGATGTTAAGTTCTATGAGATTAATTGGATTTGTCATCAGTTAATAGCAGGTAATTGATTGAGTCTATTTTCCTGTCCTGTGCGGTGTAATCAGCAAGTGCTGATTCAGAGAAAGAGTACTACAAAGGTGTGAAGAGGTGACTCATAGGGTAGTTGTAAATTTTTAATGGGTCAGGTGTATTTTTAATACTCGTTTGAGAGTGTACCACATAAGAGATTATTTGAAATTTAGATTAATACACAGGGCAAATCAGCAAATTAAACTGTGATTAAAAGAGAAGAAACTGATTTGGATTTAAGAGAGGTTTATCAGATTGACGAATTTGGCCATAATTGTCCCAGATCTGTGTTCTGAGAGACTGGGTGAGGCTGGTGGAGCAAAGCAGAACAGTTACAAGTCAGGTATTTGGGCATAATCCTACTGTTAAAGTGGAAAAAGTTGCCCTCAACATGGAGCATTTTGGCTTAACCAGCTTGTAATATTGGTTTATCCAGTCAACCCCCTTGTCACAGCAGTTCGGGTAATAGAATTCACAAATCACAAAAAACAGCATCGTGATATAGAAAATCAGAATATGGATAATTTCCGGGGAACACAGCCCTGCGTAATGCAGGAGTTGCCTATAAAATGAATTTTGTCTCCTGTTGAAGGAGAGTGAACAGCCAGCTAATGGGAAGTACAGTTTACTAAAAGAGTAAGTGAAATAAATCATCAGGTTGTACATTTTCTGTTCAAAGTCTTAAATGACTCAACAACAGTGTGGAAGTGAGACATTTTGGGGAATACTTTTTATTTTCGGTTCCTTTGCATGTTCAGTAAAGTCTCCAGATTTTCTTTTGTGTAGGGAGTTGATGAAGCACTTATTCTGGCAGTTCCAGTTTCTGTCCCCTAAAGTAGACATGAACTCTAATGAGGAAAGTTAAATCAAAATTCAAAGTAAATTTATTATCGAAGTGCACATAGGCAACTATATTCTACTACTTTGAGATTTTTTTTGGCAAGCATTTGTAGGAAAAATAAAGAAGTACATTAGAATCTTTGAAAATCCATATATAATCAAAGACTGACAAACAACCAATGTGCAAAAGAAGACAAACTGCCTGCAAAAATAATACTGAGATTATGAGTTGTAAAAACTTATTGTAAGTGAGGCACAGTTGTGGAATCAGTTCAGAGCTGTGGTGAGTGAATCTGGTTTAGGAGCCTGATGGTTGTAGGGTAGTAACTGTTACTGAGATGTGAGGCTCCTGTACCAAATGCCTGATGGAAGTAGGAGTAAGAATTAAATATGACCTGGGTGGATGATGAATGCTGCTTTCTTGTGGCAGCACTCCATGTAAATGCACTCAACGGTGGGTAGGGCTTTACCTGTGATGGACTGGGTTGCAGTCACCATTTTCTGTAGCCTTTTCCATTTCTGGGCATTGGTGTTTCCATACCAGACTGTAATGCAGCCAGTTATTTTACTCTTCACTGTGCACCCATAGAAGTTTGTCAAAGTTTCTGGTGACATGCCAAATCTCCCCAAACTTCTAAGAAAGTAAAGACGGTGTTGTCCTTCCTTTGTGATGCTGGTCCTAGGACAGATCCTCTGATTATGTTACCACCAAGGAATTTAAAACTACTGACCCTCTGCACTGCCAATCCACTAATGATGATTGGCTCCTGGGGACCTCCAACTTTTTCCTTCTGCAGTTGTTAATCATGTCTTGGATTTTGCTGACGATTGAATGAGAGGTTGTTGTCATGGCAACATTCAGCCAGATTTTCAGTCTCCCTCCTACATCCTGATTCATTACAGCCTTTTATCAAGTGTGTGTGTCTATGGGTAACAAATTTAGAATGTTATGTATCAGTTGAATTGTCTAACCCAGGGACCTGAACGCAATTGAGGAAACATGGAAATATGGTGGGCTGTGTTGAACGGCCTTTCAATTTTATTTTGTACTGCAGTTGGTTAAGCAATAGCTCATATAATGATTCATCCGTGTGTATACATCTGGATTTAAGGAGGAATTTATTTAGCTGCATGGCCAGCTCCCTACACCTCCACCCCCATTTCCTTTGTTTTTCAAAAAAAATTTCTGGTATTTAAAATTTATCATGAAGATTAAAGTCCTCTTCTTTTGCAGACTTGCATTTAGTCTGTTCCAGTACAAAAACAAACTCTTGAATGTGTTGAGTAATAAGTGTATTAAAAGCAGTTCCTTAACAGGCTAAAGTGAGCTGATGTCTAGCCTTGAGTATCTCTCGATCACTTTCCTGGTTGATCCAGACAAGTCACAAAACACAAAGAAGCCTCTGTTGTTGCAGTTGTATTAGAATTGTTAACGTGTTCTGCACAGGAAGTTTAAAAAAAATCAGAAATTTTGTTCTTGAAAACTTTAAAAAGGGTATTAGATGATATTCTGTTGAAAATATTGAACTCTCTTGATATTCCTGGTGCAAGGAACCTAGTACTGGGATATGGTTTTGAATTTTTTCAGCATCATAGTATTCTTGAGGAGTAACTTAATCATATTTTGCCCCCCAACTAGTTTGTGCTTATGCGGTAAGTATCCCAGTTATCTGACTTTTGTTTTTCGTGTTTAGAGGAACATGATCAATCTACTTCCTTTATGATTCAGTATCAGCAGTTAGGTTTGTGAGTCAATCAATCATTGTTGAAACCATGAAATTTTGAAGTTAGAAGACAATTACATTAAATACAAAATAATGTTTAGGCAAATTCAAAATTGTCTTCAAGACCAAAAACTGGAAGAAATATGGACGAACAATAAGAAGAATTAAGAAGTGTAAAGTACTGGAGCCCTGAAAAGGAATGGGCAGGAGTTATAGGAACCGGTTTTGCTCTGAATACAGTTATATTCGGCAGAGAAAGAGCTTGGAGGCAGCTTATTTTGAGCTTGAACGTCAAGAGAAGAAAGATCAGAGGAACAGTCCTTGTTCTTGGTGAAACTGCAAACATAGGTTGTTTGTTAGAGTTGGCATGTTTTTTGCTTGGATGTTGTCCAGAAATTGCAACAGGGTTTGAAAGCAAAATTGGATAAGTGTTGAAGACTTGAACCATGATGCAATTTAAAATGTGAGGAAGCAGCTGTAAATTCATCAGTTGTTTGAAAATTCCCCTCTCCATCCCTGAGGCTCCCCAACCCTTCAAGACGCCATCCAAATCCAGTTTTGCAAAATGGTTGTTACTGTATATTGTTATGTGGAAGAAAGCTGCAGAATTATCGTTTTTAAAATGTTTGTATTTACAAATGTAGTTGGAAGGATGCACCCATACTTCTCAGGGTCACAGCAATATGTGGGTTAGGCATTTTGTGCAATGAGATGTGACTACAAAGAGACCTTGCTGTGTCCTGCATGGTAGAAGAAATGAGACTGTGCTGAAAGGCAAGTTGTTCTGTGTTGACTTGTATCCTTGAAGGAGAAAGGTTGCAGTTTGGTTTGTTGCATATAAAAGTCAACAGGAGATTTTAAAGTACAGTGTTATTCCTTTTCATAGTTTTCATGTGGTTGCAGTGGTTATATGCAAAATTGCAATTTGGGCATTTTAAAACGTACTGCATGACCCGGAAATTTGTTTTTAACTGTTTACTGCATCAACTTCTGAGGCAGCAGCATTTGCACGTTGTTGCATATTGAATAGTTTGTCCCACATTTTGTTTCCTGGTGCAGGGCTTCTACCCTGGGGTGGGTTTAGGGGAGTATCTAGACTTGGTGGGTGGTAGGTTTCGTATCATCATCCAGTTTCAGCATGATGATGGTGTAAGAGTAGATTTGGCCTCAGCTTCCTTGACTAGGGAGGGAGAAACTAACAGCACTCTTGTGTACACTTTGCTCTAACTTATGTACTGTATATTTGTGTTCCTGCGTTCATTTGCCTCACCCACTTTGATGTGAGGTTGTGGTTCCTTCTGCTGTCCACCCTTCAGTTTAAAAAAAAAGTGTGCTGATACTCTGATGTGTTATTCTGAAAATGGACTTTGGTTCTTTGATGCCAGAATGTATTGTGGGAGGGGAGAGGAGGGGAGCAGTTGGTATTGTGGGTACTTCCCATTCAAAATGATATCTCCATTTAACAAGCAGCAAGATATTTATTACTACATTATTTTTAATCAGTGTAAAACATGATTAAGTACAAGATGGTTTGTTACTGACATACTGTGATGTCCCCGTTCTCAGGTTTCCTAAATATTAACCGATTGCAGTATGTCAGTTCATTCGGCATCTGTCAATTATCTTTTTTTAAAAAAGATTATATTTGTTGTTTTTTAATTTGAGATACAGCACAGAATGGGCCCTGCTGGTATTTCATGCTGTGCTGCCCGGCAACATCCAATTTAACCCTAGTCTAATCACGGGACAATTTAGAATGACCAACCTACCGATCAGTACATCTTTGGAGGGAACTGGAACACCCAGAGAAAACCCACGTGCTTACGAGCTCCTTACAGGCAGTGGCGGGAATTGAACCCTGGTCGCGTTGTGCAAACCACTACACTACCGTTACGCTGAATGTAGCCTTTCCAATGATATGCTTGATTGCCAAGATTTGCTTTTAGGAGGTTAAGGTACAGTAGAGTTGAGTCTTTGTTATTTTCATTTGAATTATCATTCCTACATTTGATATATCTGTCCCTAACTACCTGTAACTACTTCTGGTGAAGTCTTTCCCATGGTGCTGCAGAGGAAGTTGGTAATGATACAGCTGAGTGATTTGCATGAGCATATAGAAGTTCAGAGTTAAACACATTCCTGTAGGTGTGGTGTCTCTAGCAGGCTACAGTCAGAAAGCCTGGAATCAATGATTTAGATGATGTTTTTACAATAACCCAGTAATTGCACCATCACGATTACCAAGATTAGTCATTAGTCATTGAAACAGGTCCTTGAGCACATTGCCATCTGCACCATGCAATAGCCACCCATTTTACCCTAATCTGACATTAACCTCATTCTCTTCAACTCCCCCAGATCCTACCACTCGCTTACACACTAGGAGCAATTTATCATGAGCAAGTAGCCTACAAACCTGTCTGTAGTTGGGATGGGGGAATGGGGAAACCTGTGCTATTGTGGGGAGCAGGGAGACTGTGTAAACTCCACGTAAACAATCTCTGAGGTCAGGTTTGAATTTGGGTTTCTGTCACTATGAGGCAGGCCTAGTTGCGCCACCCTAAAAAAAATACTGTTTTTATTCTTTTTAAATATTTTAAAATCCCAGACTATTGTTAGCTGGAAGTTATGGTCCACAGCTGGTTGGTAGGTTTTCAATTTGTGTCTGTGAGGTACAAGTGTAGGAATTTAACTGCTGTACCTCCACTGTGAATATAATTCCTCTGTATTAACTCTATTATGACTGAGGGCTTTTTGGGGATATTTTCATCGTTGATCCCAAGAATGCTGCATTAGTTGCTCAAATTTACTGACTTCAGCAAACTGGCAACTTCCAAAACTTCCACAGTGATTGTGGTGACCTCGTTCCCACTTACTATTAGCTTGTGACTTCAAGATGAGGCAACATTCCGGATCATGTTTGATGCCTATGTCAGTGTTCTTGGAAGTCGTGCTTGTACCATCTTCTTGCTGCTCTCTTTGTTGATTGTGGTTGGGGTCTACTGGTGATGCAAAATGATTAAGAAGCCCCGATGCATCTCCTTGATCAGGAGTTCCCAACCTGGGGTCCACAGACTCCTCGGTTAAGCATAGGGCTCCATGGCATAAAAAAAGATCGGGCACCTCTGATCCAGATTGTGTAAGCACTTGCAGGCAGGAAGGATAGAGATGAAATCCGGTAGTAGGGCTGCCTGCGTACTGTTTTGTCTTGGATCAACTAGGCTAATGCGTACTATAGGATGGGAAGAAGTATTCAGTTGTACTTTTAATTTAAGCTTTGTAATTGCCAAAAACACTTTGAAGGTTCAGGAGGTGAGTCATTGCACTGAGTACTCCACCTCTGTCTTGTCCTTGCATAATCATCTAATTAAGTCTCAACATGAACCCCTGCCCCTGAAAGTTTTAATATTCATTGGTATTTAATGCTGTGAGTGGCTGTCAGCACCAAGGGAAAGCGCATTGTTAAGGTTGTTGGGTTTCTTTTCCACCTGAAGAGATTGTTTCATGTTGTTGTATCGTGTTACGTTGGTTGCACACCTTATCTAAAGGCAGGCTGCTGCCATTGCATGTATTTCCTTGCTTAGACATGGAAAGTTTGCTGGATGCTTCTTGTCTAAGCAAGGAGATGGATGGCAGTGATACTCAGCCTGACACACAAGTCTGAATGAAACACAGAATTACAGTGCTCTGGTTCCAGGACACAGGGTGCATAAATATCCGAGACTGTCTGTAAAGTAAGACTGAGTGAACTTGCATATTTGCCATAGTGTGATGCTGCAATTGAACATCCTCAGAATTAAAATAAGATAAGGCTATGTGTCAGAGAGCTCAAGAGGACGTGGTGAAATAGATAAGAACATAGTATTTTAGATTTCGTAGTCCCTGTGACAGAATACAGGAATTCAGCACTTCAGTATTGTTTTTCTTCTGGATTATGTGTTACTGAACTGAGTGGAAAAATACCACATTTATGGCAACAATTGGTTTAGGTACCTACAGTTTATTTTGGCTGTTGGTTGATTGGAGTTACTGAGCATTCACCTTGAGTTTAGTAAAATATGTGGCAACCATTTTGATAAAATACAGGTGGCGTGCAAACTGGTGGATGAATTAATGAGTGGTTTGTCATGGTTTCATTACCATCTGGTCAAATGGGTGGAGAATGTGCATTTGGGCAGGAACACAGGATGTGTGTGGGTTCAGAAGGCCTGAAATCCTATTTCTCCCTCGTGACTGTTCGTGGCACAAAAGGCCATTGTCCATGTATTCCTAAAGATAATTCTTTTCAGTTCTTTAGGATAATTATTACATTTGAAGAATCTGTTAAGGCAGATAAAATTCTGCAAATGGAAGAATTATTTCAGGGAATGAATGTCAAATAGCCTTTAGTGCCAAAACTGTTGCAATCACTCCCCTCTCCCCCCCTCTGTTCAGGGCTCCATACAGTCCTTACAGGTGAGACAACACTTCACCTCTGAACCTGCTGGGGTTGCCGTCTATTTTGTCCAGTGCCTCCTCTACACTGGTGAGGCACATTGTAAATTGGGGGACTGCTTTGACAAGCACCTTTGCTCCAATGGCAAAAGTGGAACTTCCCGGTAGCCAAACATTTTAATCCCCATTCCCATTCCTGTTCCTACTTGGCTGTCTTTTGTGCCAAGAATGAGGCCGCCCTCTGGGTGGAAGACCAACATCTTGTATTCTGTCTGTGTGGCCTCCAACCTGATTGCATGAAAATTGATTTCTCCTTCTGGTAAAAGAAATTCCCTCCCCCTCCCCTCTTCTTCCATTCCCCACTCTGGCCTCTTATCTCTTCTCACCTGCCCCTGGGTACTCACCTTATTTCCTTGCTCTTATGGTTCACTCTCCTCTCCTATCAGATTCCTTCTTCTCCAGCCTTTTATCTCTCCAACCCACTTGGCCCAATATGTTGACAGTTTATTCATTTCCTTGGATGCTGCCTGACCTGCTGAGTTCCTCCACTGTGTTACAAGGGAGGAATAGCGAGAGTGAGGTTTGCAACAATGTACATGGAAGTACTTTGGAAACTGAGAATGGGAAAGGAGGTGAATGCTCCCCCTCTAAAGCATTCGGAAGAAGTGCACAAGCTAAGCGAAGAATGTGTATCTGGGTGTGAGGTTGGGGCGAGTCTACTGCTGCACTCTGCATGAAGGTTGAAAATTAATGCCTTCAAAATAAAAAGAAACAAATTAAATTAAACTAAATGGTTAAAAGGTTAAAACTGTCTTATGTCATTTGTTCTAACCTTTAAACGGATTAGAAATGGAAATGGCTCATAGACTTGGCATGGAAACTGATCAGAATAGCCCTTTAACAGGAAGGCAAAATACTCCGGACTGAGAATGAAATGGAGTTGAAAGATGTTTAAAATAGATAGCTTAAAAAGGACACTAAATAAGGCGCAAGGAAAGCTGACTGAGTCGTCAGCTCAGTTACATAATAATGTGAAATGCCCGAAAGAACAAGGAGGGCTGGTGTCGAAGTTCAAACAGCAAATTGTTGAAAAACCGGCTGGAAGCAGTGAAGCTGCAGGGAGTGTATTATAGCAAGCTATGTCTGACAAAGAAAGAGATCGGAAAATCTGTGGAATAGCATTTCAGTGGGTAAAAATTGTACGTCAGAAACTGCATATGGCTTAGCCAATAAACAAATACTTATGGGAGAAGCATAACTTTCACTATCATAACAAGCTCAGACAAATTACAAAATGTCACCATTTGGACCTGGAAGTTTTATAGAAGTAAGTTGCTGAACTTTTGACAATGCAGAAGCAGTCATCAGCAAAGATTGTTCTGCACAAAAATGGGCTGTGTTAGTTGACTTTGCCGATGCTAGCCATGATGTCTGTCAATGCTAATTCTATTAGATCAGTATCCCTCCACACTTTTCCTTTTGAAGAACCATATTAATTCTGCCTGCCTCTTCCACCAATTCTGACAGACCACTCCAGATGACAACCATGCTTTGAATAGAAAGCTTATTCCTTCGGTCTGCTTTAAATTTATTCCCTCTCACCTTAAACTTGTCTGGACACCCTCCCATGGGGAAAACAAAATTGACTATATGTACTATCGATGCCCCTCACACTTTTATAAATCTGTGTGCAGTTTTTGCCACCTACCTACAGGAAAGATGTAAATAAGGATGAAAGGGTACAGAGAAAATTTACAAGGATGTTCCTGGATCTGAAGGAGCTGAGTTATTAGGAAAGATTGAATAGGTTAGGACTTTATTCCTTGGAATGTAGAAAATTGAGAGGAGATTTGATAGACATTTACAAAATTATAAGTGGTAGAGATAGTGTAAATGCAAGCAAGCTTTTTCCACTGAGGTTGGGTGTGACTACAACCAGAGGTCATGAGTTAATTAAGGAAGGTGTCCGTCTTTCTTTCCATTTTGACCTGAACCATTGACAATTCAACAATTCCTTTCACTTTCCCCCCCCCCCACCCTTGAAAGATACTGACTGACCCACTGAGTTTGCTTTTGTGCTCCAGTTTGTAGCATCTGTGGTGTCTTGTGTCACCAGTGTGCTTAACCTCTCCTCAGGGAATAATTTTCTTTTCCCCCAGTTCAGGAATCTCTCTGTTGAATTCAGCCCTTCTGATTTCAGGAATTTTATTACCATTGATAATATAGTGAAACAAGATTTTGGAAGCAATCACAGAATTGTTCAAATATTTACAAAATAGTCTATAAATGAAGCATAAGGATAATAATATTATTATAATATATATTAATAATATTATACATATTATATATGATATATTAATAATATATGTATTAATAGCAAAAGGATAGTGAGGGATAAAATTGGTCCCTTAGAGAATCAGAGTGGACAGCTATGTGTGGAGCCTAAAGAGATGGGGGAGATTTTGAACAATTTCTTTTCTTCTGTATTCACTACGGAGAAGGATATTGAATTGTGTAAGGTAAGGGAAACAAGTAGGGAAATTATGGAAACTATAACGATTAAAGAGGAGGAAATACTGGCACTTTTAAGGAATATAAAAGTGGATAAATCTCCGGGTCCTGACAGGATATTCCCTAAGACCTTGATGGAGGTTAGTGTAGAAATTGCAGGGGCTCTGACAGAAATATTTCAAATGTCATTAGAAATGGGGATGGTGCCGGAGGATTGGCGTATTGCTCGTGGTTCCATTGTTTAAAAGGGGTTCTAAGAGTAAACCTAGCAATTATAGGCCTGTCAGTTTGACGTCAGTGGTGGGTAATTTAATGGAAAGTATTCTTAGAGATGGTATATATAATTACCTGGATAGACAGGGTCTGATTAGGAACAGTCAGCATGGATTTGTGCATGGAAGGTCATGTTTGACAAATCTTATTGAATTTTTTGAAGAGGTTATGAGGAAAGTTGACGAGAGTAAAGCAGTGGATGTTGTCTATATGGACTTCAGTAAGGCCTTTGACAAGGTTCCGCATGAAAGGTTAGTTAGGAAGGTTCAATGGTTAGGTATTAACATTGAAATAGTAAAATGGATTCAGCAGTAGCTGGATGGGAGATGCCAGAGAATAGTGGTGGATAACTGTTTATTAGGTTGGAGGCCAGTGACTAGTGGCGTGCCTCAGGGATCTGTATTGGGTCCAATGTTGTTTGTCATATACATTAATGATCTGGATGATGGGGTGGTAACTTGGATTAGTAAGTATGTAGATGATAATAAGGTATGGATAATGAAGTAGGTTTTTGAAGTTTGCAGAGAGATCTAGGCCAGTTAGAAGAGTGGGCTGAAAGATGGCAGATGGAGTTTAATGCTGATAAGTGTGAGGTGTTACAGTTTGGTAGGAATAATCCAAATAGGACATGCATGGTAAATGGTAGGGCATTGAGGAATGCAGTAGAACAGAGTGATCTAGGAATAATGGTGCATAGTTCCCTGAAGGTAAATCTCATGTGGATAGGGTGGTGAAGAAAGCATTTGGTATGTTGGCCTTTATAAATCAGAGCATTGAATATAGGAGTTGGGGTGTAATGTTAAAATTGTACAAGGCATTGGTGAGGCCGAATTTGGAGTATTGTGTACAGTTCTGGTCACCGAATTATAGGAAAGATGTCAACAAAATAGAGAGAGTACAGAGAAGATTTACTAGAATGTTACCTGGGTTTCAGCACCTAAGCTACAGGGAAAGATTGAACAAGTTAGGTCTTTATTATTTGGAGCATAGAAGGTTGAGGGGGGACTTGATAGAGGTATTTAAAATTATGAGAGGGATAGATAGAGTTGATGTGGATAGGCTTTTTCCATTGAGAGTAGGGGAGATTCAAACAAGAGGACATGAGTTGAGACTTAGGGGGCACAAGTTTAAGGGTAACATGAGGGGGAATTTCTTTACTCAGAGAGTGGGTAGCTGTGTGGAATGAGCTTCCAGTAGAAGTAGTTGAGGCAGGTTTGGTATTGTCATTTAGAGTAAAATTGGATAGGTATATGGACAGGAAAGGAATGGAGGGTTATGGGCTGAGTCCGGGTCAGTAGGACTAGGTGAGAGTAAGTGTTCGGATGGACTAGAAAGGCTGAGATGGCCTGTTTCCGTGCTGTAATTGTTATATGGTTATATGATATGAAGAGGGGTGATGTAAAACGTTGTAGTTGACATATGTTCAAACAGCATTATGTTGTATTCTGCTGTATACGCACAAATTTCATGATTCACTGTATTTAGCAAAGTCATTCAATCTCAACATTTCTTTCAGGAAAGTGCCTTATTTTTGTCACATTTCATACACCAGCCATCTTCCGATGTTAAATTGCTGAATTTGCATGCTGGGAAGCTGATGAGATTTAGATCTTGTTTATGTGGGCCTGATTTTCAATTCTGTCCAAACAATGAAAGGCCAACACACCACCCACTTCCCTTTGTTTTATCTTTAATTAAAAAATAACTTAACCTTTTCTGAGCATGACTGTATAGCTTATGAATAACGTAGCAGAAGCTGAACTAAGTTTAAAATTCAGTTCTTCAGCGAAGATGAAAACTAAGAATATGTTGTGTATAAGGTTATTCTTTCTTTTGGAAAAGATCTTGGATTGACAGCTCAGCTCATAGAATGAAAACACTATTGTCAGGGTGTCAACTCCACCTACCTGGACGTGAACTATAACAGCTTTGTGGTCACTTTCAGCCCACTCACCTCAAAGCGGATGAGTGATAAGCTTTCAATTCAGCAATTGTGCCAGTCACAAATTTACTAGCAGCTAATTTGCCCTAAAATATGAAAATCGATTTTCTAGAGAAAAGTTGCATTCTTTGGGTATTACCTCAGCCATTGCCTTGGTGATTTTGCTTATAAATTTACACTGTTATAATTTTCTGAAGTACAGATTAATAGTTGCAAATGAATTTTGTAGCTGCAAGTCAAAATGACCAAGTGGCACATTTGCACATTAAGGCATGGCCCAGAATTAGGGAAGTGTACAAACACATGGTTGTTACAAAAGAATTATGTGGGAGTGTTATTATTTACTTGAGCGTAAACTAATTCCCTCGCTTGTTGTAGCATTGTTCTTAGTGAATCTGAAGGATCAGTGGGTGTGTGTTGGAACTTCACCCCGCCGAGCTGGAACTGAGCCTGCTGGAGGAGTAAAGTTACTGTTGAATTAGGAAACTCCAAAGCCATGCCTGAGAACTTATTTTTTTAAAAAAGTTGTCTGTTATAAAAATTATTGTCTGTTGTTGGAGACGCCATTGGTTTGTAAGTGATTGTGAATGCAGGTGAATTTGCTTTCCGGCAGTTGACTTGTGCACACACTAAATCCGAAAGCGAAAAAGTGCAGCTGGTGAGGTCAGCCCAGGTTTACCTGACAAAACATTGTAAGGACGCAAAAGAGCTTACAATAAGGAATGGGGATATGCATTTGGTTCCTTTATTTTCAGGCTCACTGCAGTTAATGCAACACATGCAAAACGCTGGAGGAACTCAGCAGGCCAGGCAGCATCTATGAGAATGAATAAACAATCGATGTTTCAGGCCTAGACTCTTCTGCAGGACTGAAAAGGGAGCGGGATGACCCAGAATAAAAAGGTGGTTGGGGAGGGGAATTAGGATGGCTAGAAGATGATAGGTGACCTCAGTTGGGTTGGAAGCATAAAGGAATGGAGAAGAAGGGACCTGATAGGAGAGGAGAGAGGCCCATAGGAGAAAGGAACAGAAGAGAGGACCCAGGGGAGGTGATAGGCAGGTGAAGAAAGGTAGGAGGCCAGTGCAGAACAGAAGAAGAGGGGAGGGAGAGAGAATTATTTTAACAGGAAAGAGAAATCAATATTCTTGCTGTCAGTTTGGAGGCTACCCAGACAGAATATAAGGTGTAGCCCCTAGCATCACACCCTGTTGAGCAGAGCGGATTGGAGCAGGTCCAAGTCGTTCCTCATGCAGGAGTTGATATGTTTCATTACCAACCTCACAAAGCACGTCATCACAGTAGCTGTAAGTTTCCTTCTGATACAACAATCTTTCCCTCAAGTCTTCAGTCTTGTTCTCGGGTGACTGTACATTTGTTAACAAGGTACTGGGTAGGGGAGTGTTTGGTCTGGCTTGAAGTGCTCCCCTCCTCCATATCTTTCAGCCATGGCAAAATGGTGCTGTACCTGTAATCCTGAGAGTTAAGTCCACTGAGGGCATTGGAAGATTGTGAAATTGCTGGTTCATCACGGCTATTCTGAAATACGTTGCTGAAAGAAATCACAGGCTGCAGATTGCCGTGAGAGTAGTTCAGAAGTATATTTAGAAGTTTTGTAAGCTGTATTTCACCAACACCATCTTATCCAACTTCACTCTGACCTGTTAGTTTGTTTCCTTTCAGAGCTTGAGACCAAGTAAACTAACCTTAAACTGGACATAACTGTTAGTCCATGTTAGCTAAATGAAAGAAGAATTGATATTGTAAGCCTTGTTCTGAAACAAACAATGATTCACAATCTAAAATTAATTCAGTACGTGTTGTAACAGTTGCTTGATAGTGGAATTTATTTTTGGGAAGAATTAGAATCGGGTTTAATATCTCTGGCATTTGTCGTGAAGTATGTTGTTTTTCTGTAGCTGTACTTTGGAATATATATTTACAAACTATAAATTAGAATTGTGTTAAAAATTAAATAAGTAGTGTAAAAAGATAGAAAAAATATATAGTGCTGTAGTGTTCATGTGCTCATCGGCCATTCGGAAATCTGATGGCAGTGGGGAAGAAGCTATTCCTAAAAGGTTTGGTGTGTGTCTTCAGGTTCCTGTACTACGACCTTGATGTGTTTTTGCATTTTTTTTGCTGATTTCAATGCACAGACTGGGGACCTTGCTCGGTTCTGCCAGTTCTCACAAAACAGCTATCACAAATCTCTACATGGAATGTCCATTGACCTCCTGTGCCCAATTGTATCAAAGTCACAGGCTGGATGGAAATTTGGAGAACGGTGGATAAAAATCCTGGTCATTCCCTGAAGTTTCTCTTCCTGTAGTTTCCACTATTTTTCTCACCAAAATTGTGATGGCTTGTCACCAACCATACCTGAGCTGTTCGCCCTTCGTTCTGGTGTTTTATTCTTCATTTTGTCATTTTGAATTGTTCCATCTGCCTTAACTCTAATTTAACATTGACTGTCCACTCATATACCAGAAAAATTTTCCCTCAAACCCAGTTCACTGGATGCTTTGTGTGATTTCAAGTTCAAACTCCTAAAGCATTCTTTCCTCTAATTTCCACAGTCAAATCTTCCCTTAACCTTTTCCATTAAACTTGCTATCCATACTATTGAACACCCTCTTGATCTTGTTAGATCACCCAAAATGAAGCTGTTTGTAATCACACCCTTGAACAATTCACTGCTTCCCCCCTCCTCCCTGTTAATCCCAGTTTGAATGCCTTGGAAGATCAAGTCAATTACATTGTTTCCTATCTCTCATTCTTGTCATTAGCCCCAGTAAATTTTGACCAGTAAAGTAATACAAGACCAGCATATATGTAGTTGACCGAAGTGCTCTGTGACATACCTGAACACTTTGCCATTCATCACTTATCTACCTCCACTTTCCAGAGCATTAATTGCTCCTTGCCTTTTCTTCCAAAATTCCTCACTTTTTCATGATCGTCATAGAAAGCAAGAATAAGCCATGGTTTCACATGCATTCCTCAAATGGTTATCATTCATTCTTCTGCCCTGCTTTCTCTGAACTAATCTCTAATGACACTGACAAGAAGCACTTGACCTTTTTGCATTTAAGTGCCATGTCCAGGCTTGTTCTAGTTAGATTGATGTTTCAGTACAGCAGTGAATATATGGAACAACATCTTAGATACCATTTTAAATTCATGTCTATTCAGGTGCAAGGAGGGTATTTACATTTGTATGATACCTTTTCTTTTGTCTCCAAACAACCTGAGGCACCTTGCAATCAATTTTTTCCTGGTTATCTTAAACATGCAGGCAGGTTGGTCAGGCAGTTTGTGCAGAGTAAAATCTCAAAATAGAAAATTGTTTGTGTTGGATCAGGAAGGAATACAGATTATGACATTAATTTAATCTAAACCTAAATAAAGACTGAAATAGCTTGCAGTGTTCAACATGTGAGATAGTATCTGTGGACACTTAGTGTACATTGATACCATCTATTGAAGTTAAGGATAAAAAATAGTTTAAAGATATCTAGAAGGAAGGATGGATAGCAAAGGATTTAAGGTTAGCTTTGTGATGACATGGAAGGTAGAAGAGATGAAATGATTCAGTTGGCTGAGATTACCATTGCAGAAACAGTTAGTGATAAGACTAGTGAACTGCCGCAACTTTGGGCCTAGTTAAGTTGTAACCGGAAGTCAGCGTCGTAATTAGTTTGACACTGATGTCAAGTCCAATATGACTTATCAACAGCTGAGGAGTTCTCATATTGAGCCTCATTGGGAAAGTGTGGAAAACTGCAGATAGATGTGGGAGTGAATGAAGGATGGAGGACTGGCACAACAGGGAATTAGATTCTGTGGACTAGAGGGAGCTTTCCACAAAACAGGCTGCATTTTGGTGAGAAAGCTGTGCGCAG
Organism: Hypanus sabinus; assembly: GCF_030144855.1. Classification (NCBI taxonomy): domain Eukaryota; kingdom Metazoa; phylum Chordata; class Chondrichthyes; order Myliobatiformes; family Dasyatidae; genus Hypanus; species Hypanus sabinus. The sequence continues at coordinate 71,948,054 of NC_082716.1, forward strand.
TAAACACAGCACAAGCACATTGTTGCTTCACATGGACTGTGTGCCTCGGGACAGTGTAAAGGAAGAAGTTGAAAGAGTAAGTATTGCACCTCATATTATTGAATAGGCAGTGGTTATGTGTAGGAGAAGAGGACTCAATTGTGACTATTAAATAAATCAAAGCATTTCAAGGAAACAGATCCTGTGAATGCTGGTGAGAGAGGGGAAGTAAATCTATTGTTTACTAATCCTGCAGCTGGAAATGGAGGCATGAAAGCTGAGGAAGAAGGGGTAATAATCTGTGATGGGCCTTTGGATTGGTAGCAGAGTGGTGCTATTATATCTTGTTAATCCAGTGCTTCAATTCTCATCTCAAAGGTGAGACATTTGATAATGCAACAGCGCGTGCCCACATGGACTCACTCACTCGCGCGCGCTCTCTCTCTCTCTCTCTCTCTCTCTCTCTCTCTCTCTCTCTCTCTCTCTCTCTCTCTCTCTCACACTCACACTCACACTCACACTCACACTCACACTCACACACACACACACTCATAGATTTGAAATTGCTTTTCTTTTCTCACAAGTTAAGTAAGCTTAAACTATTTATTTGGGGTGGGAATCAGTAACTCGAGGGATCACATTTGAGGGTCATGAGAAATACAGGTTTCCCCGTTATCCAAAAGTAGAGCGTTCCTATGAAACCTTTCATAAGCCGAAATGGCGTTAAGCAAAGAAGCAATTGCCATTAATTTATATGGGAAAAATTTTTGAACGTTCTCAGACCCAAAAAATAACCTACCAATCATACCAGATGTAACCCCCTGGGTCGCCTCAGGCTGGTTCAGCTCGTTTCGTCTAGGGGAGCAGCCTTCGGCCCCGCCAAACTGGGTAATCAGCTGGTGTGGATGCTGTGTGATGTCCCCGCCTCGCCCACAAACAGACAGTACACCATATGCGATTAAATGAGTACAATTTATAAAGGTTACTATAACTAAGTGATTAATAACGATACAGTATATATGAAGAGAAAATTAAAGAAAAGGCGCCAAACTTATCAAAGTCCAAACCACTTCGTGCACAGCCGTTGGAGCTCAATTACTGAAGTCTTCTGGCCACCATTCGATCCCCTCCGAACTCCTCTAAACAGCTCAGGACCCTCCGAACTCCTCGACTCTCCAAACAGCTCAGGACCCTCCGAGTGGTCAACCAAGCACATCTAGCTTCATCCCCCCACTTCTCGGAGAATCTCCCGGCCTCGGACCCCCCTTTGGGGTCCGATCCTCGCCCAGCTTAGAGCATTGCGTCCTCTCTCTCGACCCCCTCGCGCCGATCTGCCCAAAAGCCCGTCAACAAAAGCTTACAGACTCAGAAGAAAGAACATTAATCCCCATTTGGTTTACAAAGGAATACCATTCTCGTTATCAGTAAATTAGCATTCCTTCTAGTTAACAAAAGGAAACCCTTTCCCAACAGTAACAAAGAGAAAAAAGAAACCCCCTTTACACAAATAACACATAAAACCTACACGCTGCATCTGCAAAGCAAACAGCATTATGAAGGACCCCATGCATCCCTCATACAAACTCTTCTCTCCTGCCATCTAGGAAAAGGCACTGAAGCATTCGGGCTCCCAAAACCAGACTATGTAACAGTTTCTTCCCCCAAGCTATCAGACTCCTCAATACCCGAAGCTTGCTGCCCTATTGCCTTGTTTATTATTTATTGTAATGCCTGCACTGTTTTATGCACTTTATGCAGTCCTGGGTCGGTCTGTAGTCTAGTGTAGTTTTTTTTTTCTGTGTTGTTTTTTTATGTAGTTCAGTCTAGTTTTTGTACTGTGTCATGTAACACCATGGTCCTGAAAAAACGTCTCATTTTTACTATGTACTGTACCAGCAGTTATGGTCAATAAAAGTGACTTGACTTGAAATAACTCTAACATATAGTAAAAGCAGGAATGATATGATAAATACACAGCCTATATAAAGTAGAAATAATGTATGTACAGTGTAGTTTCACTTACGGAGGCAAGTTCAATGCACACACTATGACTTTATTTCGTTCACCACGATCAAAACGCTTAATTATGTCTCGCTGCTCGGGGCGCTCTGCTGTGGCTGCTCGGGGTGTGCGCTGCCTCTATAACGGCTCAATGCAAAACAAACGCTGAACACTATTTTCGCTTTTCGCCTTTTATTGTAAAAGCAAAAATCCTCTTTGGATTTCTTTTGGTTAGCGAAAACAGGTACTAATGTAGGTCTTTTCGTAAACGCGAAGTGGCGTAAAGCAAACTTTGGTAGAGTGGGGGACACCTGTAATTGATGCTGAAGATTTTTTTGAGACCTGTTAGCATCTTGTGTCCCAAAATGTATGTCCTGTGATTTTGTATACATTGATCTCCTGAGTCTGGATCCATTCATTTTGGAAGTGTAGCGACACAATGGAGATAGTGAAGCACCCATGGTCTTTACAACATGGTGAGTGTGACCATCTATACACTTTGCAGTTACTGTATTATTGTCATTGCAGAATAATATCAATGCCTATTACTGTTTGCAAAGTAAGGCCTATCCAGAGAGGAGAGTATTGCGAATGTTCAATCTCATTTGTATTTCCTAATATTCGAAGCATCTTAGTTAAACTTAATTATTCTATGCATATCCGGGACTTGGATACACATTTCTGAACACAGGATGTTAACAGGTCTCAAAAAATCCTCAGCATCAATTATTTTTCATGATCATTCCTTCAAATTTGAAAGCTGAAGCTTTTCTTTTTGGCCAAAAGAGGTTAAGTGGTGACTTGACAGAGGTGTAAAAGAAGAAATGAGGCCAAGAGAGATTGGGTAGTTCGATAGCTCGTACAAAAGGGCATCTTTTGTATCTTCTGATAATATTACTAACATCTGCAAAAGTGTGATGTAACTTAATTACTCTTTGTGGATCCAAGACTTGGTCGTGTCAAAAGCTCAAACCTGTATTCTGTTTGACATTCCACTACAATTCAGTTGGTATACAGTAAGTACTCGAGATTTTGCTGCATTTTTAACAAAGGTTGTAATTTGATTTTCATGCTTTATTCTGAATGAGTAAGTAATGCTTAACACATTTTTAGCATTTCTGTCCTGCAAAGGTCTTCGCCTTTTGCTGCAAATTTAAAAGAAGATCTAGCATCTGATTAGACGAAGCTTCTCACTTAAATATAGAGGAAGTAAAATCTATTTCCCACTTTTTTTTTGAAAGGGTGTACATTCAGCATGTCCCAGCAAGTGGGTCAGACAGGCAAGATGAGTAGATACTGCAAAATAAATTGTCTGCCTGGCAAACCTGATCAATAGAGTTGGGCATTATAAGGTTTTACAAATAACACTAATTTGGGTTTGAGCTCTGTAGACAGGAATACTGCAGAATGTTTCAACTGTAATATTAAAATGAACTGTATTTGCAGCGGTCCCATTCCCATTCTGATATGTCTATCCATGGCTTCCTCTACTATCAAGATGAAGCCACACTCAGTTTGGAGGAACAACATCTTGTATACCGGCTGGGTAGCCTTCAGCCTGATGGCATGTACATTGACTTCTCTAACTTCCGTTATTGCCCCTCCTCCCCTTCTTACCCTATCCCTGACATATGTAGTTGTTTGTTTTTTTTTCTCTCTCTCTGCTCATCATGCTGCCTGTTCTCCATCTCCCTCTGGTGCTCCCCTCCGCCTTTCTTTCTCCCTAGGCCTCCCGTCCCATGATCCTTTCCCTTCTCCAGCTCTGTATCCCTTTCGCCAATCACCTTTCTGGCTCTCAGTTTCACCCCACCCCACCCCCTCCGGTCTTCTCCTATCATTTCGCATTTCCCCTCCCCCCACTACTTTCAAATCTCTTAGTATCTTTCCCTTCATCTAGTCCTGACGAAGGGTCTCAGCCGGAAACGTCGACAGTGCTTCTCCTTCTCCTTATAGATGCTGTCTGGCCTGCTGTGTTCCACTAGCATTTTGTGTGTGTTGTTTGTATTTGTAACTGCCTCATGCAGTTTCTCCTCGCCCCTCTGGTCACAAGTGAAGCATTTACAAGGTTTGCTCAGGCAAGTTAACTACCTTCTAAACCCATGCTTGTTGTTTATTTTGTAGGGCTTACGTTTACTGTATAATGAAAGGCATTTTACAGGAGTAGCAACATTTGCATTGGTCTTGTAATGCAGGCAGTATGACCAAACATGGAACAGGGAGCATGAATTTTATCAGGCTCAAATCTTTAATTCAACTGCATATTGTAGGCTCATCCAAAAATAGATGAACATATTAATGTGAAAATTGAATATGCATATTTAAACAACTTACATTAATTTACAAATATTGTTGGTGATGGATAATACCCAACATGCATATCTAAAACATTGCTTCTTCATTGCTGATGGATGGAAACAACTGAGTTGATTATTCAGTTGATTTGTCTTGAAGCAGGAGTATTTATTTTCAAGTCAGGAAATGATTTTGAGAATTACCTTACATTTTCAAATGTAGTTTGTTTCAAAGCATGTGTCATTTTACAAAGCCGATGAAAAGTAGTGATTTCTGAATATATAGTTAATTTCTTTCTCAATTACCTTGTTTTTTGGTTTTGATGTTGAAATTGAACAAAAATGTAATTATTTAACAGCTTACCCTTCATAACGAATACATTCAATTTCAAAAATTCAAAGTACATTTATTATCAAAGTATGTGTACAGTATACAAACTTCAGATTTGCCTTGCAGGCAGCCACAGAGCAAAGAAACATTATTGAAACCATTTAAAGAAAAAACCCACACAAGACCATCAGATGTGCCGAAAAAAACAACAAATCTTTAGCCAGAGAGTTGTGAATCTGTGGGATTTGTTGTCACAGGCGTCTCTGGAGGCAAAGTCATTGGATATGTTATTGAATCTTATTGAATTTTTTGAAGAGGCTACTAGGAAAGTTGTTGAGGGTAAAGCAGTAGATGTTGTCTATATGGACTTCAGTAAGGCCTTTGACAAGGTTCAGCACGGAAGGTTAGTTAGGAAGGTTCAATCGTTAGGTATTAATATTGAAGTAGTAAAATGGATTCAACAGTGGCTGGATGGAAGATGCCAGAGAGTAGTGGTGGATAACTATTTGTCAGGTTGGAGGCTGGTAACTAGTGGTGTGCCTCAGGGATCTGTACTGGGTCCAATGTTGTTTGTCATAAACATTAATGATCTGGACGATGGGGTGGTAAATTGGATTAGTAAGTATGCAGGTGACACTAAGGTAGGTGGCGTTGTGGATAATGAAGTAGGTTTTCAAAGCTTGCAGAGAGATTTAGGCCAGTTAGAAGAGTGGGCTGAAAGATGGCAGATGGAGTTTAATGCTGATAATTGTGAGGTGTTACAGTTTGGTAGGAATAATCCAAATAGGACATACATGGTAAATGGTAGGGCATTGAGGAATGCAGTAGAACAGAGTGACCTAGGAATAATGGTGCATAGTTCCCTGAAGGTGGAATCTCATGTGGATAGGGTGGTGAAGAAAGCTTTTAGTATGCTGGCCTTTATAAATCAGAGCATTGAATATAGGAGTTGGGGTGTAATGTTAAAATTGTACAAGGCATTGGTGAGGACAGATTTGGAGTATTGTGTGCAGTTCTGGTCACTGAATTATAGGAAGGATATCAACAAAATAGAGAGAGTACAGAGGAGATTTACTAGAATGTTACCTGGGTTTCAGCAGCTAAGTTACAGGGAAAGGTTGAACAAGTTGGGTCTTTATTCTTTGAGGCATAGAAGGTTGAGGGGGGACTTGATAGAGGTACTAAAAATTATGAGGAGGATAGATAGAATTGACATGGATAGGCTTTTTCCATTGAGAGTAGGGGAGATTCAAACAAGAGGACACGAGTTGAGAGTTAGGGGGCAAAAGTTTAGGGGTAACAAGAGAGGGAACTTCTTTACTCAGAGAGTGGTAGCTGTGTGGAACGAGCTTCCTGTAGAAGTGGTAGAGGCAGGTTCTATATATTCACTTAAAGTAAAATTGGATAGGTATATGGACAGGAAAGGAATGGAGGGTTATGGGCTGAGTGCAGGTTGGTGGGATTAGGTGAGAGTAAGCATTCTGCACGGACTAGAAGGGCCGAGATGGCCTGTTTCCATGCTGTAATTGTTATATGGTTATATGATATATTTAAGGTAGAGATAGACAGATTCTTGATTTGTTAGGGCATGAAGGAATATGGAGAAAAAGCAAGAGATTGGGGCTAAGTGGGAAAACGGATCAGCCAAAAGTGAGTCTGTGAGCCGCCGAGGTGAGTAAAGCCAGTACAGGAGCATGGCCACAGCCCACTGAGTCTGTCAGTTCCAAGCTGTGTTGATGGCTGTGCACTGTCTTTGTTAGCTAGAAATTCATATACTTAACTAGCATCCCATTGAATATGATAGATAGCATCAGATTGCCTTACAAATAAATGTTGCACGTTCTGGGCTCATATCCATTGAAGATGAGGAAAGTGAGAAGCAATTTGATTGAAACATGCAAGGTCCTGAGATTTGTTGATGTTGTTGGAAAGAATATTAACTCTTGTTGGAAAATATAGAAGTAATGGATCACTCTAAAAACAAAGTTAGGGGTAGCCCATTTAAGATAAAGATGAGGTGATTTTTTTTCTCACAGGGAAACTCTCATCCACAAAGGATGGTGGAAACAGTCTTTGAATATTTTTAAGGCAATGGTGTAAGGATTCATGACCAGCAAGGAGGTGAATGTATAAGGAAAGCAATGCTGAGGTTGCATTCAGATCAGTTATGATGTCACTGAATTGTGGGTTGGGCTTGAAGGGCTGACTGGTCTAATCCGACTCTGGATTGGTATGCTTTGAAGTTAGTTAATTTAGCTAGTAACACTGCAGTGTATCAGCCATGGCGTGCTTAATAAGAGCATTCCTGGGAGTTCATGGTCTTTGGAGTATGGACTTTGGTATGTCATGTGCAATGGCAATTTTGAGTTTGGTCAGTTACACTTGAATTAGTTTGAAAGGTTGCAGCCATAATTAGAAAGTCACGTAGGGGGAAGACACTTAGCTGATTGGTGAGAATTTGCTAAGTAGTTCCTGATGAATTGCAGCCTTATAACTTGTATACAGTCAAGCAGAATATGTGCACCAGGTGTGCAGGAAATGTGCCTGACTGTGGCTGAGTGCATTTAAGGGCTGGAGCAGGGCAGGATCTGCTGTGGTGCAAGACCGAGCACTCTGTGGCAGTGTGTCTGGGACGATGATCATACTGCAATTTAAACATTTTAGACTAGAATAAATAGGCAGGTGTTTGAAGAGTCTCTCAAAGCCAACCTCACTTACTTTTGGATACTGATGACATTGTTGCCTGCTCAGGGGAGTACAGTGATCCAGAGAGCTTGGCACCGCATTATTCAACTACACAGGAAGGGTAGGTGAAGAGTGGACGGCCATGGTGATATGAGAGTTGATAGTTAGGAGGACAGATGTGAATCCAGGACAGAGTGTTGCCTGTCTGCTCTCAGGGTCAAGGATGTTGCTGAACAACTGCACAGCATCTGGAAGGGAGAAGTGTGATGAACGAGTAATCCACATTGGTGTGAATGTCACAGATAGGAGAGATGAAGTTCTGAAAACTGAGTTTAGGGAGTTTGGAAGGAGGATGAAAAGCAAAAACTCAAAGGCAGTAATCTCAGTATTGCTTCCTGTGTGCCACATGCTAACAAGTACAGAAACAGAAGTATAAAGCACGTAAATCCTTGGCTGGAGAGAAGCTGTCTGATTTCTGAGATTTTGAGAGTATTTTTGTGGAAGTCATTTGGGTTGTACCTGCAGATTGCTAATGTTCTTGCTGAGTTTCTTGCAGGGCAATGGAAATCTGATAAGAGAGTTGGAATAGGAGAGAATGAAAGCTGGAAGTGAGAATTATAGTGAGCAAAACAGATAGACTGCAGAAGCAAAAGCTAGCAGTAAATAGCATCAGAATCAGGAAAACTTTAAATGATTAATTTAAACAAACACAGCATCTTTAGCAATGTAATTGAATTAATAGCAAGCATGGCTTTATTTGGGTATGCTCGAATGGCCATTACAGAATGGTTGCTGCTGGGCAACCAAAGCTGGGATGGACCTCAGTGCTTCAGGGTACTGCATTTGAAGTTTAGAAAGGAAATGCAAAAAGGAAAAGAGATAGAGAAGCTTATTATTAAAAAGGATGACTTCAATACAGTAGTTAGAAATGATCTGGCTTGAAACAAAACTTATTCTAATTTTGCATCACTTTTCAAGCTAAGAAGCAGCAGCAGATAGAGAATGTTTGTGGGAGTGCTTTATAGACATCTTCATAGTTGTGACATGGAGCACAATATGGATAAGGAAATTAACAGGATAATAATCATAGAGGACTTTAATCTTCCAGAATCAGAATCAGGTTTAGTAATACTGGCATATGTCATGAAGTTTGTTGTATTGAGACAGCAGTACATTGCAATATATAATTTTAAAAAACTATAAATTGCAATAAGAAAAAATGCATAAAATTAAATTAGTGCAAAACAATAGCAAAAAAAAAAGAGTTAATGTACATGGATTTATTGTCCATTCAGAAATCTGATGATGAAGAGGAAGAAACTGTTCCTATTACATTGAGTGTGTGTTTTCAGGCTCCCGTACCTCTCTTTGGTAGCAATGCTGTTGTGCCTTCTTTGTAATTGCATTAGTTTGCACCTGAGTGGGAAAATCACATGAGCAGTCTAGAAGACGAATTTCCAATATTTATCAGAAGCTTATTTCGAGACCAGTATGTTGAAAAAACCTTTTAGGAATTGGGCTACTGTGTAATGAGAGAGGTTTAGTTGCTAATCTTGTTGCTAAGGGCCCTAGGTATGTGGTCATCATAAATGAAATGACTCTATGTAATGTTTTAATTTGGTCACAAACAAGAGAAAATTTGCAGATGCTGGAAATCTGAGCAACACACACAAAATGCTGGAGGCACCTGGCAGGTCGGGCAGCATCTATGGAAAAAAGTACAGTTGACGTTTGGGCCGAAGGGTTGACTGTACTTTTTTCCATAGATGCTGCCTGGCTTGCCGAGTTCCCCTAGCATTTTGTGTGTGTTGTTTTAATATGGTGTTGTTCAATCTGAAACTAGGGGTTTCTGTCTCAACTAAAAGAAATAATGAAAACAGGAAGAGCATACTAGGCATAGTTAGTGGAAGATGATTTTGAAGGTTATGACAGGGCATAGGCAAAGGCTAGCATTGAAAGGAATACTAGTTTATTTGTGAGGCTCAAAATCTCCTCAAAACAGGTCCAACCATGCTTTACTGGTAAAATTAAAGCTAGTATTAAATCTAAAGGTAAGACTTGTAAAGGTGCCAGAAAGAGCAATTGAACTGAAGATGGGAAGGCAGACAGACAGACAGACATACTTTATTGATCCCGAGGGAAATTGGGTTTCTTTACAGCTGCACCAACCAAGAATAGTGAAGAAATATAGCAATATAAAACCCTAAATAATTAAATAATAATAAGTTAATCATGTCCAATGGAAATAAGTCCAGGACCAGCCTATTGGCTCAGGGTGTCTGACACTCCGAGGGAGGAGTTGTAAAGTTCGATGGCCACAGGCAGGAATGACTTCCTATGACGCTCAGTGTTACATCTCGCTGGAATGAGTCTCTGGCTGAATGTACTCCTGTGCCTAACCAGTACATTATGGAGTGGATGGGAATCATTGTCCAAGATGGTATGCAACTTGGACAGCATCCTCTTTTCAGACACCACCGTGAAAGAGTCCAGTTCCACCCCCGCAACATCACTGGCCTTACAAATAAGCATTTTATTCAGCAAGGAAAATGAAAAAAACTGTAAGGAAAGGGAAAATAGAATGTGAGAGGATACATAAGAAACACAAATAATGACTTTTAAGAGTTTTTAAAAGTATGTAAAAAGAGACTAATTACAGACTGAGACAAGAGAATTTGTATTGGGCAATAAGAAACTGGCAGAGAAAGTAGACACTTTATGTGGCAGTATTTATTGTAGAAGACACCGAAAAGAAATCTCACGTAAATAACTGGAAAATGTAGGTTCCAGTGTAATTGAAGAAATAAAATGAATTATTATTAGTTTAAAAATTAAGCTGCTAGAGAGGTTAATAAGCCTGAAAATATTAATTCCTGGGATCTAATGATTTACATAGGCAACAGCATAGGAGTTGGAATATCGTGAGCTTTAGAGAGGTGGATTTGGAGAAAGTTGTTGATGAACCCATCATCTTCCAAGACTGTATCATCTCTGGAATACTTCCAGCAGATTGGCAGGTAGTAAATGTGATCCTAATATTTAACAAGTATTTAAGAAAGCTGCAATTACTAGCAACTTTTTAAAAGATCTACTGACCTATTAGTGGGGACAAAAACTGTCTGTAATAAAGGAAGTAATATCATGACACTTTGAAAACATCAATATGATTGAGTGGAATTATCATGCACTAATGACAAGGAATCATGTTTATTAAAGCTCTTCATATTGCTTGAGAATGTACTGAATGGAATGATGGCAAGAAGAATGAGTGGATATGGTGTTTTTGGATTTTCAGTTGGCTTTCAAGAGGTCACACAAAGGAGATAGTAAACAATGTTAATTAGGGGTAATTACATTACTGACAAAGTAATTGGCTAAGGAGGGATCAATTGCCATAGATCCATGTGGCTGATGACACAAAACAAAGTGAAATTTGGGTTGTGATGTGGGTTGAACGGCAATATACATGAACTGGGTGGGTGAATGGGAACATGACAAATGGAATACAATGTGAGATTGTCCACTTCAATGGGGGGGGGAGGGTTTGGAAAACACATGGTGGGTGTATATTTAAATGATGATTATTTGGACAATTTTGGTGTTCATAGTGACCTATGTGTTTTTGTACACTGAAAGCCAACATGGAAGAGCAGCAGTAAACTTGGAAGGGAAAGGGTATGATGCCCTTTATTGCAAGAGAGTTCGAGTCCTAGAATAATGATGTCTGACTACACTTATACAGAGCAAGAACTTTTGAGTATTGTGAACTGTTTCAGTCTCCCTAACTTAAAAAAAATACATTTACTTAAAAGGAACGCAGCAATTAATTGCTTGACTGGTTCCTGGGATAGCAGATATGTAAAATGTAGAGTGAGTGCATAGCATAGACCCAGTTACAATTGAGATGACGTCATTGAGACATAGAAAATACTGAGAAGGTCTGACCTGATAGAGGCTGGAGTTAAGAAGCCTATAACTAGGGCTCCGAGCTTGAGAATACAAGGTGCATCATGTAGGACTGAAATGTAAAATTTCTTAGAAACATAGAAAACCTACAGCACAATACAGGCCCTCCAGTCCACAAGGTTGTGTCGAACATGTCGCTACATTAGAAATTACTAGTCTTACCCATAGCCCTTTATTTTTCTAAGTTCCATGTACTTATCCAAAAGTCTCTTAAAAGACCCTATCATATCCGCCTCTAACACTGTTGCCGGCAGCCCATTCTGTGCACTCACCGCTTTGCGTAAAACAAACTTACCCCTGACATCTCTGTGTCTACTCCCCAGCACCTTAAACCTGTGTCCTCTTGTGGCAACCACTTCAGCCCTCGGAAAAAGCCTCTGACTATCCACATGATCAATGCCTCTCATCATCTTGTACACCTCTATCAGGTCACCTCTCATCCTTCGTCACTCCAAGGAGAAAAGGCCGACTTCACTTAACCTGTTTTCGTAAGGCATGTTCCCCAATCCAGGCAACATCCTTGCAAATCTTCTCTGCACCCTTTCTGTGGCTTCTACATCATTCCTGTAGTGAGGTGACCAGAACTGAGCACAATATTCCAAAGCAGAACAAGTGCTACACCTGCCCTTACACTTCCTCCCTCACCACCACTCAGACAGTCCTTCCAGGTGAGGCAACATTTCACCTGTGAGTCAAGTTGGTGTGGTATACTGCATACTTTATTTTATTGTCACTAAACAATTGATACTAGAGCGTACAATCATCACAGCGGTATTTGATTCTGCGCTTCGTGTTCCCTGAAGTACAAATCGAAATAAATATAGTAAAAATTTAAATTATAAATCATAATTAGAAAATGGAAAGTAAGGTAGTGCAAGTCAGGTCCGGATATTTGGAAGGTACGGCCCAGATCAGGATCCATTCAGCAGTCTTATCACAGTTGGAAAGAAGCTGTTCCCAAATCTGGCCGTACGAGTCTTCAAGCTCCTGAATCTTCTCCTGGAGGGAAGAGGGACAAAAAGTCTGTTGACTGGGTGGGTTGTGTTCTTGATTATCCTGGTGCTCCTAGTGCGGCCTTTTATATATTGGTGAGACCTGACGCTGACTGGGAGACCGTTTCGCTGAACACCTACGCTCTGTCTGCCAGAGAAAGCAGGATCTCCCAGTGGCCACACATTTTAATTCCACGTCCCATTCCCATTCTGATATGTCTATCCATGGCCTCCTCTACTGTCAAGATGAAGCCACACTCAGGTTAGAGGAACAACACCTTAAATTCTGTCTGGGTAGCCTCCAACCTGGTGGCATGAACATTGATTTCTCTAACTTCTGTTAATGCCCTTCGTCCCTTTCTTACCCCATCCCTGATTTATTTATTCTCTCCCTCCATTTTTTTCTCTCTCTGCCCGTCATTCTTTGCCTGTTCTCCATCTCCCTCTGGTGCTCCCTTTCTTTCTCCCTATGCCTCCTGTCCCATGATCCTTTCCCTTCTTCAGCTCTGTATCCCTTTTGCCAATCACCTTTCCAGCTCTTAGCTTCACCCCACTCCCTCCTGTCTTCTCCTATCATTTTGGATTTCCCCCTCCCCCTCCTACTTTCAAATCTCTTACTATCTTTTCTTTCAATTAGTCCTGACAAAGGGTCTCGGCCTGAAATGTTGACAGTGCTTCTTCCTATAGATGCTGCCTGGCCTGCTGTGTTTCATCAGCATTTTGTGTTTGTTGCTTGAATTTCCAGCATCTGCAGATTTCCTTGTGTTTATAGTATTCCAAATACTTCTTTGCTCAGTGTATGGCATACCTTTGGAATCCTGTGCCCTGGAGAGTTGTGGTGCTTTGCTGTTCCCGTCAAGAGATTTTAGATCTTAATAGGGGAAAAGGGATGATGGGATAGGACATATAAATGGTGCTGAGGCAGTGCAGTGAACTGTGCGGTATGATCAAGGAGCCAGTTGTCTTTCTAGGTTTCTTGTATTTTACGTTTAGGAATATTCTTGGATAATCATGCTCCCAAACCTTTCCTCTCCTAGTTCCTGATGATCTTGATAAGGCCCTTGTGAACCATTGGTCAAGAAATCAAGTTGGCTTCTGAAATGAAGTAATATTTTGGGAATAGTTAGGTCAACAGCTTGCTTCTAATTACCTGGAGCATTTGAGATTTTGTTACATGTGCAAGTAGCTTGCATGTTGGCAGATTATCTATTGCCTGAAAGTGAGATAGTTGATATTTATAAAATATGATTTACATGCCCCTAAAACTCCCTTCTGAGCTGCACACAATAATTTAGTTGTGTTTGAGTTGAATATTGAGATTAATGTCAATTTCTTTGAAGGAAATTTGATTTTAAGGTAGTTTGTTCCACTTTGTTCCACTTTAGTGCTTGCAATACTCTAGATTAAACCGAGCTGCTACATATCCAGGAATTGGATTTATCACATTAATGACATTTCCAAAAATCTAGACCATCAAAGAAGGACACAATAAATGTATGCAGTGTTGCCCTTAAGTAGTAAGGGAATAAAGTGTTGGTTGCTTGTATTTAAGGTTACTCCCTCATTTCTTTCCACATTTTATTGAGGAAATTGTTACAAAATTTTTAAATATTTTATGATGCTTTGAATAATTTTCAATTTCAAATACATGATAGGAAGGTTAAAGGAATTATATAATTTAAAACAATGGGCGTCAGAATCCTTTTGGTATATAATAATTTAAGGTAAACAGTTTATTGTGTACATGTGCATTATATTAAATGAACTTATTCCTAAAATTGGCTGTGTTGTTATGGACATATTGTATTTTCATTTACACAATTTACTCTGCATTTTATATTCTGTTGAATTTGGTATATCCAATGAGATTGGGAGTGAGAATCTGGCAAGAGTTTACCAAATTTGCCGTAAGATAATTAATTTTTCTGTCAACTTTGGGTACAACACTGCTGAAAGTTTAAATGGATTTATATTATTTATTCCTAGTGTAATGTCATATATCTTTATGCAAGATCTAACTGATTGTCTCCTCTACATTGGTGAGACACATTGTAAATTGGGAATGTTTCATCAAACACCTCCGCTCTGTCCGCCAAAAGCAAAAATTTCCATTGACCAAACATTTTAATTCTGATTCCTCTTCCCGTGTAAAAATGCTGGTCCGTGGTCTCACCTTGTGCCATGATGAGGCCACTTTACAGGGTGGAGGAGCAACACCTTGTATACCATCTGTGTTGTCTCTAACCTGATGGCATGAATATTGATTTCTCCTTTCGGTAAAAATAATTTTCCCTTTTTCTCCCCTCGTCTATTCTCTGTCTGGCTTCCTACCTCTTTTCAGCTGCCCATCACTTCGTTTGGTGCCCCTCCTCTTCTTTCTCCTATGGTCACTCTCCTCTTCTATCAGATTCCTTCCTCTCCACCTCTCTTCACCTTTCCTACCCACCTGGCTTCACCTATCACCTTGTAGCTATCTTCATTCCCCTCTCCCTACCTTTTTTATTCTGACAACTTCCCCTTTCCTTTCCAGTCCCGAAGAAGGGGCTCGGCCCGAAACAGTGACTGTTTATGTACATGGATGTTGCCTGACCTGCTGAGTTTCTGTAGCATTTTGTGATTGTTGCTTTGGATTACCAGCAACTGCAGAATTTCTCATGTTTGTATAACAAAAGTCTTTCATCAAAATGTTCTGAAGAAGGGAGAAACTCGTTAGTGAATTACATCCCTACCACCCTCCCACACCTAGACACATCTTCCAAATAAAGAGCATTTTTCCATTTCTCAGTTCAAAAATTCCTCTGGAAGTTACCAGTTGGATCTTTGTTCTGAAATGCAGTAGCACTTAATACCCCAAATACTATAGTGTGCATAATTTCAGTTTGTATATTCTTTAGCATTTGGCATTCATATGACACTTCACATTTTAAAGATTCACGCTTTATTAACAAATAAACCATGCCTTTTGCTGAAAGTGACTGACTGTGAAGAATTTGTCTCAGCTTTAGTCATCCGTCCTATGAATCAAGGAAATAGATGCAAGCTGGAGAACAAGTGTATCAAACACCTTCACTCTGTCCATTATAACAGCCAGGACTTCCTGATGGTTAGCCATTTTAATTTTACTTTCTATTTTCGCACTGACATGTATGCTCACAGTGTCTGCTACTGCATAGTTGAGGCTAGACGCAGATTTGGAGCAGCAACACTTCATATTATGACTTGGTAGTCTTCAACTGATGATATCAACATTGATTTCTGTAGCTTCCAAACAACCAATCCCCTCTGCTTCCACTCCCCCTCACCCTTTTCCCCCTTATCCCTCTGGCACTTGTTCTCGTCTTTCTGCTCCACTACCCTCATGACTTGTCCATCACCCATCCTTTCCTCCCTATGGTTTCCTACTTCCTTCTCTTAATTCCATTGTCTGCTGTATCCAATTATTTTTTTTCTTCAGCACTTCCTCTTCCACCTATCATCTTTCAGTTTTTCATATTGTTTACCCCATCCCACCTTCTGACCTTCCCCATTTCACCTGGATTCATCTACCACCCACTATGTTTGCTCATTCTTCACCCACCCCCCCCAACTCACACTTTCATTCTGGTCTACCCCCTCCTTCTTTCCAATTCTGATGAAAGGTCTCAAATGAAAAATGTCAATTCTTCATTTCCCTCCATTGATGGTGCCTGACCTGCTGAGTTTCTCCATATTTTGTGTGTGTTGCTTATCCAGGTAAATAACAATCTACTTGAATCCGTGGGACTATATTTAATCATACTTGGCCTGTGAAAGAGTTGGGGAATCAATTTATTTGCCTTCTGAGACAGGAAATTTTCATTTGTTCAAACAGTCTTCTCTATGCTTTTTAAAAACCCCACCATTGGTACAATCTATTCTGTCCTTTTTGGAAATTAGCCTTGAATGTCCCAACAGTGCTTTTTTTTTAATGTCAAAGGGACTCAGATTGGAGAAAATCTGGGATAAAATGATGAAATATGAAGGAAAGTTAGCTGACAATATAAAAGAGGATATCAAAAGTGTTTTCAGATATATATATAATGTAAATGAGAGAGGAGAAGGTATTTTGGACCTCTGGAAAATGATACTAGTGAGGTAGTAACGGGGACAAAGAAATGGTGGATGCATGGTGTCAGTCTTCACTGTGGAAGACACTTGCAATATGCCAGAAATTCAAGGGTGTTTTGGAGCAAAAGTGAGTGTAGTAGCCATTACTAAAGAGAAGGTGTTTGGAAAGCTGAAAAGTCTGATGGTAGATAGGTTAGCTGAACCAGATGGGCTACACACAGGGTTCTGAAAGAGGTAGCTGAAGAGATTGTGGGGGCATTAGTAATGATCTTTCAAGGTTTATTAAATTCTGGAATGCTTCTGGAGGACTCAAAACTAGCAAATGTCACTCTAGGTTTCAAATAGAGAGGGAGGCACAAGAAAGGAAATTATAGGTCAGTTAGCTTGACTTCAGTGGTGAGAAGATATTGGAGTCCTTCATTAAGGATGAGTTTTCAAGGTGCTTGGAGGAACATGATAAAACAGGCCAGAGTCAGCATAGCTTCCTAAAGGGGAAATCTTGCTTGACAAATAATTGGAATTCTTAGAGGAAATAACAGACAGGATAGACCAGGGGTCAGCAACCTTTACCACTGAAAGAGCCACTTGGACCCGTTTCCCACAGAAAAGAAAACACTGGGAGCCGCAAAACCCGTTTGACATTTAAAATGAAATAACACTGCATACAATGTTTTTTTTGCCTTTATGCTATGTATAAACAAACTATAATGTGTTGCATTTATGAAATTGATGAACTCCTGCAGAGAAAACGAAATTACATTTCTGCATGCAACAAAAACATTTTGAACTCCGAAAAAAAGATGTTGGGTTGAAGGTTACTTTTAAGTAAAATACTCAATGTCTATTTGAGTTCTTCTTGTATTTATGAAAAACGCTGAACTTAAATTTTCCGCCAGCAGCAAACCAAAAATAACGTCAGCTAGCTGTCAACCTGAAAAATAAAAGGACTATTTCACTGAACAATGAAAAAATATGAATATTCCTAAAATAATAGGCAATTAAAATATGTATCATACTTGGTTAATGGGATTTCTGCTCCTGGACCTCAGCGCACAGCATCTGCACATCAGGGCTGTATGACGTCACCTTCATCTTTACACAGGATCGCAAGCTGTCATCTGTGAGGCGTGCACGATGTTTGTTTTTAATAAAGTTCATGTTGGAGAACACCTGCTCACATACATATGTGGATCCAAAGATCGACAGGACTCCAAGCGCATACTTTTTAATGTTTACATAAATGTCGGGGATAGCATTCCATGTTTTGAACACAAGCTTGTCCGGTTTAGGGAGGTTTTCAATATCACTCCATTTGTGATTCTGAGCAAGAACGGCCTTCTGACGGGCAACATCTTCAAGGTCTGCTGTCAAGCGTCTAAACTTGGACACCCATATGTCTTTGTCGGCTATTTCGGCCAGTTCCATCTCAAGATCAGGTTTACTCACACCTGCCAATGCAGTCGTATTCAGTAGAGATGAATCGATGCTTGGGGGAGTGACTGGGAAGGATAATGTGTTTTTTTCCTCTCTGAACTCACAGAAGCGTTTCCCAAACTATGTTTGCATTGCGATGATTGCAGAATGTAAATACTCCGAATTTATCATGTCGTGACCTTGTTTGAACTCTCTCAAATTGGGGAAGTGAGACAAAGTGCCTTTCTGTCAATCTCTGGCAAGCACTGTCAACTTGCGCTCGAATGCCAAAACTCCTCCAGCATGTGTAGGGCTGTACGTCCTTTCCCCTGAAGAGCTGTGTTCAGCGTGTTCAGGTGCGCTGTCATGTCTACCATGAAGTGTAGCTTTTCCAGCCCTTTGCTGCCCAGGAAAGTTTTCACTTCTTCCAGACACGCGACAAAGCGTTTCAGCACCTCCCCTCTGGACAGCCACCGGACTTTGTTGTGCAGCAGGAGATCAGAATATGCGCTTTCCAGCTCGTCCAGTAACAAATGGAATTGACGGTGATTTAAACTTTTTGCCATTATTTTATTGACAATCTGAATGACAACATCCATTACTTCTGTGCATTCCGGAGGAAATGTTTGAGCGCACAGTGCCTCTTGGTGCAAGATGCAGTGAAAAATCAGCAGCTTTCTGTCCAGCGACTTCTGCAGTAAAGCCACAATTCCCTTGTGCGATCCCATCATATTCGGTGCCCCATCAGTAGCTACTGAAACCAGGTGGGTAGTCTTTATTCCTTTGGCTCTTAAACAATTCAAGACATCCTCACAGATGACCTCCCCTCGTGTTTGGTCTTTTAGAGGTATCAACTCAATCAGTTCTTCCTGTGGCCCGGCAGAGTTTACATACCGGCAGAACAACGCTATTTATTCAATATCACCTTTGTCTTTAGACTCGTCACAGGCAATCGAGTAGGCCACAGCTGAATTGATGTCTTTAATTTGCTGTCTTGTGATGTCTTCTGCCATTTTTATGGTTCTGTCTTTGACAGTCTTTGCAGAGAGGGGCATATCCCTTATTTTCTGCACAATTTCACTCTTGTTTTTAAAGTCCGTGAATAGATGTTCTGAAATCTTAATGAAAGATTCTTTTATATATTCACCATCTGTAAACTGTTTCCCGTGCCTGACTATTTCCTGAGCAGCAATATAACTAGCGTATGTCGTTGGTTTTCCGGACTTCATCCATTGCTTGAAATGATTTTTGCTCAGATCAACCTTCCGCATCAGTTCCGAAACGGCTTTTTTTCTCTCATCTCCATCCGGATATTTTTGAGCAAAGGCTGCGTGTTTATTCTAGAAATGCTTTGCAACATTTGACTTTTAGTTGTTTGCTAGTTTCTCATTGCATATTAAGCATACCGGTAAACCAGTCTCATCAACAGTGAAAGCAAATGAATCTGTCCACGTATCATTAAACGTTCTGTTCTCTTCAGTCACTTTTCTTTTTTTAGAATTCTCCATAGTTGGCCTACCTTGGATCGAAAAATTAAAGAAATCGCGCACTGACGGGTGTCAGGTATTGGCAGTGGTGACGTATATTAATAGCGATAAAAACACGTTGTAGCGGTGTGCTCACGCAGTCAGTAAACTGCAGTCGAATAACTTTATTCGAACTAAACAGCCTTGCTTTTAAGCCTCCCTCAACCTGGCCCCCATGGGCGCGGATGCTGCAAAAGACCAATTATTTCCCAAAGCAACAGGGAGCCGCAGCACAGAGGTAAAAGAGCCGCATGTGGCTCCGGAGCCGCGGGTTGCCGACCCCCGGGATAGACAAAGGAAAATCAGTTGATATTGTTTCAGAATGTCTTTGATAAGGTGCCGCATATCAGGCTGCTTAACAAGATAAGAGCCTGTGGTATTACAGGAAAGATACTAGCATGGATAGAAGATTGGTTAACTGGCAGGAGACACAGAGTGGGAATAAAGGGGGCATATTCTAGTTGACTGCCGGTGATGAGTTGTATTCTGCAGGGGTTGGTGTTGGGATTGCTTCTTTGCATGTTATATTTCAATGATTTGAATGAAGAAGTTGATGGCATTGTGCCCAAGCTATGAAGATAGGTGGAGGGGCGGTAATTGCTGAAGAAGCAGGGAGTCTGCAGAAGGACCTGGGAGAATGGGCAAAGAAGTGATAGATGGAATATAGTGTAGGGAAGTGTATGATCATGCACTTTGGTAGCAGGAATAATGGCATAGACTATTTTCTAAACAGAGAAATTTCAAAAATCAAGAAGCGCAAAGGGTTCCTGAAAGGTTCACTTGCAGGTAAGGAAGCCAAATGCAATGTTAGCTTTTTAATAGGACTAGAACAGAAAAACAAGGATGTAAGGCTGAGGCTTTATAAGACATTGGTCAGACCACACTTGGACTATTGTAAGCAGTTTTGGGCCCCTTCTCTAAGTGTAGTATCCATGCTCCCAATTTACCCACCTTTGTCTAGGGTGAACTGCCATCGCCCCGCCAATAGTGCAATATTTCGTTGTGAATACATTGTAATGCACCCCCCCACAGTACATGCTCGCAACACAAATATCAGACAATACACCAAAAGCACGTAGATAATTGCAACTTTATAGTTATTTCTTAGTGATGGGTTAGTAGAAACAGACAACCTAAAGGCACCAAATTAGTAAGTTTATCAGGTTGTGCACATAATATTTTAATATGTTGGAGCTCACGCCTCCGGTTCCATCCACAATGACCTTCCAAGCCTTCGGTCACTGTCCGAACCACCGACGTCCAGTATCTGCTTCCCTGGAACCGCTGTGTGCTCGTCACATGTCCGTCCTCGCTCGCCTCCCCAAAAAGGCCACAAACTCCCGCTCAGCTTACACATACAAGATAACATTGCGATTCTCCATTGGTTAGTTCTCCCCCCCCCCCCCCCATCTGCAGTCATAATCCAGACATTCCAAACACAGAAACCTATTATGCATGAAATAACATTACAGAGAAGCCATTTTGTTAGCCTGAACAGTTGACACCACAGCTACTGGTACTGAGAGCCTTGCATAAGAAAAGATGTATCTGCCTGTGTCAGTGGTGGAGGCAGATACACTAGTGAAGTTTAAGAGACTACTAGACAGGTATATGGTGGGGGGTTATATGAGAGGCAGGTTTAAGGGTCGGCACAACATTGTGGGCTGAAGTGCCTGTACTGTGCTGTACTATTCTATGTTCTATGTATTGGCATTGGAGAGGGTTCAGAGGAGGTTTGCGAGAATGATTCTGAGCTGAAAGGGTTAACATATTGGTTTGATGCTGCTGCACCTGCGCTTGCTGAAATTAAGGAGTAAGGAGGGATCTCATTGAAACCTATCAAAAATTGAAAGGCCTAGATGGAGTGGATGTGGAGAGGATGTTTCCTCTCGTGGGGGAGTCTAGGACCGGAATAGAGGGACGTCCATTTAGAATTGAGATGAGGAGGAATTTCTTTAGCCAGAGAGTAGTGAATCTTTGGAATTCATTGCTACAGATAGCTGTGGAGGCCAAATCATTGGGTGTATTTAAAAGGTTTAGGAATAAGGCAGGAAAATGGGTTGAGAGGGATAATAAATTAGCCATGATGGATTGGTGGAGCTGACTCGATTGGCTGAATGCTCCTATATTTTATGGTCTTATCTATGCCAGCCATCATCAAAGCTGCCATTGCTATTTCAAATATTTGGATCCTCACCCTCCTTAGTTCAGTCTTCCAAGCTGATAAGATAAAGATAAGTTTAGCAATTTTCTTTACCAACCATCTCAAACAAATCTTCAAATTAACACAAAATATTATTCCACATATCCACAATTCCCTAGCATGGTCCTAATCTAATATTACTCAAGGACTGGTTATTTTAAGCCTGTTTCTACATTTGTGCTGATTAACACCAAGTACTGTAAAAGTTGTGCTTTACAAGTTCCAGATAATACTTTAACTAGTAGCACTTTGAATTCAGTGGCACCACCTTCACCAACTCTTCCACATTCTTGGTGTCATCATTGATCAGAAAGTCAACCAGACCTGCTAATCTGTGAGGCTTTAGTTAGCAGCATGATGGAACATTCTTCACTAAATGATTGCAGCTTCAACACTGAACAAGCTTGACTGATACTCGATTTACCACCTTAACCATTAATTTCCTCACATGTAGAGCACAGTGGCTGTCATATATCTAATACTATTGACAAACTATATTGCTGTTACCTGTTATCTCTGATAGCATCTCCAAACGTGTAACATCTACCACCAAGAGGTCAGAATTAGCAGGTGTATGAAAACACACCATTTCCATGACACATACCATCCTGGTTTAGAAATATATCATTGGTCCTTCTTTGATGGTGGGTCTGAACTCTGCAGCTCTCATCCCAAAAGCATTGTGAAAGTGCCTTCACTGAAAGGACTACAGCAGTTTAAGTGCTCACCATCACCATCTCCAGGACCATTGGGAATGAACAATGGATGCTGGATAGACCAGTCATATCTCGTTCATGAAAAACAGATAAATAAACAAAACATTGCACACTCTTAAATTCCACTCTGAAGAGTCTTCACTGTGCTATCATCTGCAGTTTGCACAATATGAAAACCTGAATCTTGACTACTCTTCATCTCTTCTCCAGCGAGGAAAACCTTTGTAAATTCTCCCCCTTGTCTCCACTTTCAACTCTCAACCTCTTTGAAAGTAAACAACAACCACCCTCAATTCCTTAATTTTGTCTTAATATCGGTTGTTTTCCAACCACTTTACCACTTCCTGTGTCCTCAAGGATGTGACAAATCCATGCTCACCTTTCTTGCAGTTCCTCATTGGAAATTTTCCATTTGCATGTCTATCAGAGTATGAAGGAAATATGTACTACAAATTATTCTCCTAGTTGTTCCAGCATCAGGTTTATTGTAACTGACATATGTCAAAAAATCTGTTGTTTTGTGGCAGCCGTTCAACACAAGACTTAAAAATTGCTTTAAGTTAAAAAAAAATGAATAGAGCAAGATAAATAATGATGAATAATGGTGTTTGTGGATCATTCAGAAATCTAGTGCTGGAGGGGAAGAAGGTATTTCTAAGTTGTTGATTTTGGGCCTTCAGTCTCCTGTACCTTCTCCCTGATGGTTGTAACGGGTAGAGGGCACGTTCTCGCTGATGAGGGTCCTTAATGACTGATATTGCCACCTTGAGGCACCTCCTTTTGAAGATGTCCTAATGGTGGGGAGGATTGAGCCAATAATGGTCGTGGCTGAGTCTACAACCCTCTGCAGCCTCTTTCTATCCTGTGCATTGGAGCCTCCATATCAAGTGGTGATGCAGTCAGTGAGAATGCTGCTCATGGTACATCAGGAGTAATTTGCTACAACCTGTGGTGACATACAACATCTCCTCAAACCCTTATTGAAGTATAGCCATTAGAGTGCCACCTTATCTTTGTTGACTGAGATTGATCTCCAATGGATAAAGTTTTCAAGATGATCAACCATAATGACTCATTTCTTGCAACAGCTAGAAGCTTCTCCAACTCAACTGTTTCAACTCCTTGTTCCTGTTCATCCAAGTTTAGTTGAATGAGGGTTTGAAGGGATCATTGCTATCCTTTTCAACACTATTGCTGCCTGACCCTTCTGCAGTCAAGTTCAGCCATAAACCTCCCCCTCCCACTCTTGATCTTGACCTTCCTTAAAATTCATACTCTTAACCAAGCATTGGTTTTTCTGTAAAATCTTTTGGGGCAACTTGCTAAACTAAAAACTGGAAAAAAAAATGCACATTATTTCACTGAGTTTAAGTGTTTTCTTTGACATTCAGGAATAACGAGAAAATCGAAAGTAAAATTAATTATTTAAATCATTATTGTTTTTGCATAATCAATTAGAGATCCAGAAGCATCTAAATAAAACTTAAGCAAAATAATTTTAAAATGCTTGTGTTGCTTTTACCTCTAAAACCAATTCTGTAATCCCTTATGAAGTCAATTTGAAAGATTATGTAATAATGTTTGCTTAATTATTTGATAAAATGCCATGAGTAGGGGCACAGGCAATCTTAATTTCTGGTTCCCTATACAAATTATAGAGCCAGATGTTGTTTCACCTGCACTCCCAGTCCAGAATTGTTACACCACATCTCTCATCACAGGGCCCTTCCCTGGTCATGATGCACAGGGCTAATATTCCTAGTTCAAAGCATTCAGGACTACAATAGCACCGGAGCTCTGGCAGTTCCCCCAGGAGAGACTGTTCCCAAAACTGCCGTGAAAGCTTTGACAGTTGACTAAGGCCTGTCACCAGAAACAAAGTTTTGGCACCGTTTTACTGCTTTTTAAGTGCTTCTTGCGTTCAAAGATATTAGAACATCTGTAACATATTCATCACTATTTTAGCATGCACTTTACCTCCTAATCAATACCCAGTAATATTTAGTCATTTGGCCAGGATGATGATCATGAATCTTATCAAGCTCAGGCCAATGACAAATGTAGCCTTCCAACTCAATCAGAAAGCCGTTGATTTCCAAGGATGACAGCATGTGTGCAGAAGTCCAGAGCCCACTACACTTAACATGGTTAGTGTGAGTTTTGTTAGTTAACCAGCAAGTGTCTAAATTAATCTGACCTTGTATATGTTGATGATTGATGAGGGAATACTACTCATCTCTAACTTTTTGCATTCAGATCCTGATAGCTTGCAAGTTGACAGCCATATTGATGAAAAAACATGTTTAGGTTTAATCTTTCTTTTATACTTGGCTTTATGTTTTAGAAATCTAATGAATACATTTGCTTTATAGCACAGCCTTGAAATGTTTTGTGTTCTGATTTATAGTTTTCTTCACTGTGGCAGCTTTTGAAAAATGTGCTTTAGTCCAAAATTATTATCTTGAAAGTGAAAAATCAGCTATGAAAATGCCTCTTTTTAGTCCACCTTGTAGCCAATTTCTCTGGGAGCCAAATATGATTGACAGAACTCTAAAAAAAGGATAGAATAGATAATTTGGGTAATTTTAATGACTAATTTTCATGACTGTAGACTGTGGCAGATTATTACGAATTATTTTCTCAATATCAGACACAGGGTCTCTATTCCTGGTTGTCATATGGTTGGTAAGGCACCTCTATGAACAAGGTTGTGAAAATATCCCCAGTTATTTGACTTTGAGGATAAAGTATTTGTGACTTCATTTGTTCTAGATGCTTATGTAATTTTGTGTACAATTCAACAAATATAATCTCGCTACTCTTAGCATTTCCAATGTATGTTCATGGCCCGTTTCAACCATGATTTGAGGCCAAGGCCACATTTTATTATTCTGCATACATTCCAACAATCCACCCCCAGCTCCCTCTCTTCACTTGAAATTCTGTTTCTGATTATCTTAAATTTGTGCCTATCTCTAGTGATCGGAAGTAATCAATCACAGTGGAATATATCCCAACTCTTCAAGATTTGAAGAAGCATTTGCTTTGAATTGAACAATAAAGTAAGGGGCCCCAGCTCTTTTGAAACCAGTAAATGGATGCCCTTTGGAACATCTAATAAATCAAATTGGTGTAATCTATCATTGCTTTGCAATAGGCTGAGTGGTAAGTAATTGGGTAAAGGTCATAGCAAATGTGTTTATCAGTCAGTACAACAAAATTTGTTGTCTCTGAAACTGAAAATACCTTTTGGTTTAGCATACACTGACTTTGACAGTTCAACACACTAACATGGAGCTTCTTGTCTCCTAAATGAATTGAAGCTTGAAAATTTATGAGATATTCAGTGCATGCAGATTCAAGGTACATTCAGAACATGTCCAATTTGTATAATTCATTTTGCAGTAAATAGTATAAGTTATTTTTCTGTTTGTATCATGTTGGTAATGCAGATTTTGCCTGTGCAGACCTGAACTTGGAAAATGATTTCCCCATTTTGTTTATAGTCCTTACTATCTGTGATCTGCAGTGAGACACCTTTGATCTCACTTGAGGCTGGTTGCATATCTGACATCAGATTTTATATAGGCATTATACAATTTCCTTCAAGTTAGACATGCTTGGAGTTGTGTCACAATATGGTTCTGTTAGGGTGCTCATGTAGTTGGAATAAACAAGTAAAAGGCTCTGATGAAAAATAACTATACTGTACTGGGTTTGTAGTTCTGCAGCTCACTATGAAATAGAACCATACAGTAATATGTTTGCACTTGTATAGCCGTTAGAATTATACCATGCTTAGAGCAATCAGTTTTTAAATAGCATCAGTTACATGTATTTGTGTTCAAACAACAGTGATTTTTATCATTAATAGTTGGTGAGAAATAAGTAGTAAAACAATTCGGAACTGTTTTGCTGACCACAGTTTCTGGCTTAGAGATACCAGAAACGGCCGGGAATGAAAATGAAATGATTTCACTGCTTCAGCAAGGTAAGAACTGCAGTGAATTTGAAGTTGTCTTGAATATTACAAAGAAAATTAAGGTTTGGAGGATGCAGTTGTCTAAAGCATTGCATGAAATTAGTTCATTATCTGCACTTGGTGTCTATGCTAATTTTGTTTATTTATGGGCAGATGAATTCTTCCATTGATAACTATTAGGACAAACATTTTTATATTACTTTAGAAGTATTGGTAATGTTCTAATCTGTTCTGTATTTCATTTAAATGCATGAATCCTTACTTAGTTGAATGGCAGTTTGCCTTTTTTTAATACATTTCCAAGAAACTTCAGCTGATTGAGACAGCTTCTTATTTGGGCCAAAATATACTGGCTCCAGTGTGTCCCAATTGACTGGAGTCCACTGCATTTCATTTTAAGGTGATGGCATTCACATTATGTTCTCATGTGAACTTTTTAGTTCGCACATTGTGAGAAGTAAGTACATTGAAAAATTCTGTGATCGTGATAAAAAAGAACTACATTGTGGAGAGTTGAATATCAAGTAGCAAATCAAAATGTGGCATAAAAATAGCAGGGAGTTTCATTTGACTTATTTTTTAAAAATTCTGACCACAGGGATCTTTCCATGAAAAGTCTCCTAATGAGAATATTCCAAATTTTTAACTTGAGATGATTTTATGATTGATAGGAAATAGGAATTTTATTTGAAGATAAATATTTGTTCAGTAATTTTGAAAAAAATCATCATTAGCTTCACATTTTTGTAGTATTCTTTCAAATACAGAACAGATTACAGTTATCCTGCAGCATATTAATGCACAAACTTGGAGTTTACAGAATGTATCTAGAGCCAAGGGCCCTTGTAAATCTAAGTACAGTTTTATAAATACCTGCCAATAAGCAACTGCTCACTGCCTATGAACAGTAAAGAAGAATGCACAAAAATAATTTTTCATGTACATAAACAGTGGATTGAGAAACTGAATATATTTAATCTTATATTGAATGTTATATTGAACCTGGAAAGCCTTTGTCCACAAGTTTTTTTTCTTCAAGGGCTGGTTTGAGCAAGGTTCACAAAAGCTACCTTTTGATGCACTAGTACGTTCACTGAAAATGAATTCAGATAGTTGAGGCCAGTACCGGGGTTAGAATTCAGATGAGATTAGATGCACTGTGGCGACCCACTTTCTGCGCAGGCGAACCGGCTCACAAATAGCCAGCGCGTGGGGAGGGATGTTGGTAATGCACCTCTAACGTCATTTCCACCCGGAGAGGGCGGGCGCTAAGGATTAAATGCCAGCGCTGCGAAATTTGAATAAATTGGTCTCGAAACGACTTACCGACTGCGTGTTGTCTCTAGCTCTGTATGTAGTACATCGCTACATTGGTGACCCCGATGGCCCAAACGGGATTTGGACCAAAGATGACTGACTCTTCATCTGTTCACGCAGTTTCACTAAAACTGCCGACTTTCTGGATGCTGCGACCACGCATGTGGTTCAGCCAAGCAGAAGCCCAGTTCCAGATTCGGCAGATATCCTCTGATTCCATGCGTTACTACCACGTGGTGAGCGCCCTTGACCAGGAGATGGCCGCCCAGGTTGCGGATTTCATACAGTCTCCCCTGAAAGAAAGCAAATATGAAGCATTCAAAATGCTGCTCGTTGGGACCTTTGGCCTCTTGCGGCGTGAGCGGAGTGCCCTCCTGCTTCACCTGGACGGTTTGGGAGGCAGACTGCCATCAGCATTGATGAAGGAGATGCTGTCCCTGGCTGACGGATACAAGCCCTGCCTCATGTTTGAGCAGGTGTTCCTAGAGCAGCTGCCCGAGGACATACATCTGCTGCTGGCCGACGCAGATTTCAGCGACCCCTGGAAGGTGGCAGCCCGGGCAGATGTGCTGTGGAAAGCCAAGAGGGAGAGTGTGGCGTCCATCAGTCAGATTACCAGGCCACACACCCAACAGCGGACCAGACCAGGCCAGGCAGGGGGCTCACACAACACAGAGGCAGGAGTGAGGAGGACAGTGAACAGTGGTGTTTCTACCACCAGCGGTGGGGCACAGAAGTCCGCCATTGTGCAAGGGCCAGGGCCAGCAGCCGCTAATGACTGTGGCGGCTGGCCACCAGGACAGCCTCTTGTACGCCTGGGACAAACAGTCAGGACGCCGCTTCTTGGCCGACACCGGAGCGGAAATCAGCATCTTGCCCCCCGACGGGGTATGACAGGAAGCTCCACCCTGAGGGCCGCAAACGGCAGCACGATACGGACCGACGGCACCTGCACAGTGCAGCTGTAGTTTGGCGCCAACCGGTTCACGTGGGACTTCACACTGGCCTCTGTGGCCCAACCACTCCTGGGGGCGGACTTCTTGTGAGCTCACAGCCTGCTGGTCGACTTGCAAGGGAAAAGACTGGTACGTGCCGAGACTTTCCAGACGTTCTCCCTGGGTGAAGCCAAGTTGCCGGCCCCACACCTGGACTCCATCACGCTGTCGGACAAAGAATTCACCAGAATCCTGGCAGACTTTCCATCAATTCTGGCACCGCAGTTCACGGCAGCCATGCCCAGACACGGGGTACAGCACCATGTTCCAACCCAGGGACCACCCCTCCACGTCCGCGCACGAAGTCTCCCCCTGGAAAAGCTCTGCCTGGCGAAGGAGGAGTTCAAGAGGATGGAGGAATTGGGGATCGTACGGAGGTCCGACAGCCCATGGGCCTCCCTCTGGCACATGGTGCCCAAAGCAGCTGGGGGTTGGAGACCATGCGGCAACTACCGCAGACTGAATGAGGCTACAACTCCAGACCGCTACCCTGTGCCGCACATACAGGACTTTGCAGCAAACCTGCACGGGGCAAGAATATTTTCCAAAGTAGACCTCATCTGGGGATACCATCAAATCCCGGTGCACCCTGAAGACATCCCCAAAACAGCACTCATCACCCTGTTCGAGTTGCTCCGAATGCCGTTTGGCCTAAAGAATGCCGCACAGAAGTTCCAGCGGCTAATGGATGCGGTGGGACTCAACCTGGACTTTGCGTTCATTTATTTGGAAGACATCCTTATAGCTAGCAGTAGTCGCCAGGAGCATCTATCCCACCTCCGCCAGCTCTACTCCCGCCTGAGTGATTTCGGCCTCACGATCAACCCGGCCAAGAGCCAGTTTGGTCTCAATACCATCGACTTACTGGGCCACAGGATTACCAGAGACGGGCCAACACCTCTGCCAGCCAAGGGAGACGCGACCCGCCACTTTGCCCAGCCCAACACGGTCAAAGGCCTGCAGGAGTTCATTGGTATGGTGAACTTCTACCACCGTTTCCTCCCTTCAGCAGCCCGTATCATGCACCCTTTGTACACCCTGATGTCGGGTAAAGGCAAGGACATTACTTGGGACGAGGAGGCTGCGGCCGCTTTCGTTAAAGCCAAGGAAGCCTTGGCAGATGCCGCGATGCTGGTGCACCCCAGAACGGACGGTCCGACCGCCCTCACGGTGGACGCATCCGACACAGCAGTCGGTGGGGTGCTGGAGCAGCTCATCAAGGGGCGCTGGGAACTCCTGGCGTTCTTCAGCAAGCACCTACGACCACCCAAACTCAAGTACAGTGCTTTCGACCGGGAGCTGTTGGCACTGTATCTGGCAATCCGGCATTTCAGGTACTTCTTAGAAGGCAGGCCGTTCACCGCGTTTCCGGACCACAAACCGTTGACCTTCGCGTTCACGAAGGTGTCTGATCCCTGGTCGGCCCACCAGCAGTGACATCTGTCCTACATCTCCGAGTACACGATGGACGTCCAGCACGTCTCAGGAAAGTACAAAGGTGTGGTGGACACTCTATCGAGACCAGCTGTCCAGGCCCTGTCCCTGGGGGTGGACTATGCAGCACCTGCGGAGGCGCAGCAGGCAGACGACGAGATGCCCAGCTACAGGACCGCAGTCTCGGGTTTGCAGCTGCAGGACTTTCTCGTAGGCTCAGGTGAGAGGACCCTCCTGTGCGACGTGGCTACCGGCCAAACTTGCCCCATCGTCCCGGCAGCCTGGAGGCAGCGAGTTTTCGACTCAATACACGGTTTGGTGCACCCAACTATCAGGACAACCGTCTGGCTGGTCTCCAGCAAGTTTGTGTGGCACAGACTTTGCAAGCAGGTCAGTGAATGGGTCAGAACGTGTGTGCAGTGCCAAACAGCCAAGGTGCAGTGGCACACTAAAGCCCCGCCGCACCAGTTCGAACCCACCCACCGGAGGTTTGACCACATTCATGTGGATATCGTGGGCCCCCTACCAGTGTCCCGAGGAGCGCGGTACCTCCTAACTATGGTAGACCGGTTCATGAGGTGGCCAGAGGCAGTCCCGCTCACCAACACATCTGCCGATTCCTGCACCCCAGCACTGATTGCAACCTGGGTAGCACGTTTCAGGAAACCGGCCCACATTACCTCTGACAGAGGCGCCCAGTTTACCTCCAGCCTGTGGTCGGCTGTGGCCAGCCTGTTGGGAATGCAGCTACGCCACACAACTGCCTACCACCCACAGTCGAACGGACTAGTGGAATGCTTCCACCGTCACTTGAAGTCGGCTCTCATGGCCCGCCTGAGAGGACCTAACTGGGTGGATGAGCTTCCTTGGGTCCTGCTTGGAAGTCGCACAGCGCCCAAAGAGGATCTGCACGCCTCGTCGGCCGAGTTGGTGTACAGCGCACCCCTGGCCGTCCCAGGAGAGTTCATACCAGACCCAAGGGGGCAAGAGGAAGAACCCGCAGCAATCCTGGACAGACTACGCGAAAGGCTTGGCAACCTGGCCCCTGTACCGACTTCACAGCACAGACGGACCCCGACCCATGTACCCAAGGACCTGCAGGACTGTAAGTTTGTGTTTGTATGAAGGGGTGGACAGCGGGCACAGCTACAGCGGCCGTACGAGGGGCCGTTCAAGGTGATCAACAACAATGGGTCCACGTACATTCTGGAAATTGGGGGGAAAGAGGAGGTTTTCACGGTGGACTGACTCAAGCCAGCCCATGTGGACTTGGCGCAGTCGGTCGAGGTTCAGTCACCACGGTGCAGGGGCACACCTCCCAAACAGAGGCTGATCCAGACTGTGGACATTGGGGGGGGGGGGTGTATCGCCGGTTCTTGTGGGGGGGGGAGTGTTATGTGGCCACCCACTTTCTGTGCAGGCGAACCGGCTCACAAGTAGCTCGCGCGCGGGGAGAGACCTTGGTAATGCACCTCTGACGTCATTTCCTCCCAGAGAGGACGGGCACTAGGGATTAAACGCCAGCGCCATGAAGTTAGAATAAACTAGTCTCGAAACGGCTTACCGACTACGTGTCGTCTTTAGCCCTGTATGTAGTACATCGCTACAGTACTCATTTTATGGTGTGAAAATGAAATAAACGATGCTGTGCAATGGATACTCATGCTTGCATTTTCTAACCTTTGATGTGAATTAATATAAATCTTTACACAGTGAAAAGAACATTTCATGTTGATCTATGCTGCCGAATATGTGATAACTTTATTCAGTTAAAGTTTCAAGTTAGGTAATGAGCTAGACTGGTCAGGCAGTTCTGTATTGAACATTCTGCACCTCGCCAGAGACAGAACACTGGGTAGTGAATGCAGTATTTGGCATTAGTGCTTATTAATGAAGAACTACCCTCCCATCTGATGTTTAACATCTCTGGCAAGATCTATCTGTGTTCATGTTAGGTTGGAATAAGAATGGGTTATAATATTGTGCAAATTTATGCATTGAGATAAGACCTAGTCTGCTGTTTCTTGGAATGAAGTTAGAAGTTGTTTTGCAAGAATGTAAAGGAAAAATACTTTATGTTGCTGCTCCTGGGACAATATTTTGTACAGGAAAGGTGAATGGCACTGGTCTTTGGCAAGGGTGATGCTGATGAATCTGGGCTTGGAGTTTCCATATTGATAAGAGGTCTGCATGTGACTTTAACTAGCTGATCAATGAATGAAGCTTAAAGAAGGTATCAATGGAAATTTGGATGTTTTCTTCTTTTTCAGATGAATAAGTTCTGTAAAACAATGTCATAGTATCCATCATGTAACTATATTTAATACCATTCTCCATATTGGGATCATTGCCTTGAAATGACTATTGTGTTTTTTTGACATGGAAAAGTGCTTTGGAAAGCTCTTTTCTGATGAACTTGGTTTTCACTGTGACAGATCCTCGTTTATAAACTTTCTGACATGAGGCTACAATAATTTTTCCAGTTCTTCTTGATTTGGAAACTCACTGAACTCATGCATTATTTGGATTTTTATTTCTTCTGTCTACCATTTGTTGCTGTTTGCGTTTTGTCATCCCAAGGCTATCACGATATTGTCCGCTTTTCTTTTTGAAATGATTGCCATTTGACTCTGAAATGACATTCTCATTATGAACTGCAGGAATTTGCCTTGACAGTAACAATTATACCCTGATCTACATGTTTTCATGGTGAAATGGTGTTTGGAGACATAAACACTGCTCAGGTATTGTCAATATTAACTGAAAGCTCATTGGCGTTAACAATAATGAGCAAGATTCTGTCTGGATTTTCTTTGTACAATGTTGTAAAAAGTACTTTTGGAAGATATAAGATAGCCATGTTGACAGGATAGCCTTTGAATATTACTTTTACTACTTAGATTTTCTAAACAGTGGACAAAGAGAGAGATTATGTTAAACTTAGATAAAATACTAGTTTGGGCCAAATGGAGCATTTATTAGCTTCAGAAGAGATACACTGGGTTGTTTGAAAGGAAAGTGGATTGCCATTATGTAGTCCATAGACAGAAGGGTTGCATTACTCAGAGGTAAGAAGTTGTTGGAAACAGGGACAGGCTACATACTTACTCACCCAAACCATGTAATAAGGTTTTGCCTGATTTGTGATCCAAATTCAAATACCAACTTCCCATATTCTTTAATTCATTATCTACAAAAACTTGATATATCACAGGATTTAAATAATTGCTGCTGTAGTAAGAGATCTCCACGTTTCTGTTGTTTAGAAGTGAACCCCAATTTCATTCCTAAAATGCCTGATTTACTGTGTAATCCATTTAGTCCTAGAGTCCTTAATCCATAAAAATAGTTTTTCTTTATCTTTCTCTTTAATTTATATATTGTCCAATCTCTCATTATGGTTTATTCTTGGAGATTAGTTGTCATTCTGTTTAGTTTTTGATGTATGAATATAATAATGCAGGACCCAGGGCAGCTCACCGTCCTCTGGTGCTTTGTATCTGCAGCAAGGTTTTTAACCTTGTATATCCTAGACTTCTGGGCAAAAGGTTCAGCATTCCATCAGCCTTTATTTTTATATTCTGTACTTCTTTCATGTTATTTTAATTATCTGTATGTATAGAAACATAAATGACTTTGAACTTTTAATTATTCTAGTTTTTTTTGCTGCTTGAAGAATTTCTATCTTGTATTCACATGGACAGTATTGCATTTTCTTTCATTACAATTGCTCTCCCACCTATTAAGTTGGATTATTCTGATGCAGATGCAGCACCCCTTTTGTGTTGGTTCTGCATGCAATTCCTAATACTGTACTAATCTTTTGTAGCCCCTTGGCCCACTTGAAATCGAGAATTCATTACTCTGCTTGTTGCAACAGGTTGAATAATCTGTGAATGGCAAACAGGCCTAAGGTGATGGAAAAGAGACCCACTCTGCTCTGTTAACCATCAGGGGCATTGTTTTTCAGTATGTTTAATCTTTTGATTTTAAATGCCTGATAATCAAAGGTATTTAAAGTGTTTAATTTTAATAAATCACATTATATTAATTTTACTAATCACTTTCATATTAATTCTAAAAAATCTTCATCTATCAGAAAATCTGCAGATACTGGAAATCCAAATCGCAAGCCTCGACCCCCCCACTCTCCCACACAAATCCCCATTCCTGTTTCCCTCTCTCACCTTATCTCCTTACCTGCCCATCGCCTCCCTCTGGTTCTCCTCCCCCTTCCCTTTCTTCCATTATTTTCCGTCATCTCCTATCAGATTCCCCCTTCTCCAGCCTTTTTTATCTTTTCACCTATCAACTTCTCAGCTCTTTGCTTTACCCACTCCCCTCTCCCCATTTCACCTATCACCTACCACCTTGTACGTCTTCCTCCCCTCCCGCCCCACCTTCTTACTCTGACTTCTCCCCTCCCTTTCCATTCACGATGAAGGGTCTTGGCCTGAAACGTTGACTGTTTGCCAGCTGAGTTCCTCCAACATTTTGTGTCTAGTACTTTCTTCATCCATCCAGTTGGTGACCACATTCAAATGAAGTGGTTTCATACCCTTAACTTAGCATAACCTGAGCTCTGCCACTAGATGTGATGTAGACCAGGAGATGGTATCTACTAGGTTTTACTGGAATAGGACTGCCAGTGTATTTCAAACTTTGTGTTGTGGTATGCAAATATAACTATTGAAGATATGTTGAACGGTGAAGCCTGGATGGGCCTTAGTACCTATTGGAACTTTCAGCTATTACGGAGCATGATTTTGCCCTTCCCTTTGTATGTTAGGCTTTCATCTGTAGTTATTTCAGTGCCCTCTTTCCTTGAGTCATTAAGGATTTTCACTTATTTTCTTCAATATACAGCAATTCAAATCAGAAGATCTGAGGATTTGTCACGCCTATATGCCCTTGCTTCTTTTTTCACTATTTTGCTTTAGTTTTGTTGTTCTTCATTCTTTTTCTGCTCTCCTTGGGTGATTTGTGCTATTTCCCTTCTCTGCAGTGAGTATAAATGGATAGCTATTGGTAATAATGTCTGCCACATTTTTATTTGCAATATCATGTTTAAGGAACTTGTGGGGGAGAATACAGACGGTGACAGGCTGTCCTGTTGGTTATGGTTTGGAGCGTACTGTCTGCTGGAGTAGTGAATGCAGATTCAATAAAGCCCTGATAGATAGGGAAAATGTATAATCATTTGGAGGAGAATATATTTCAGGGAAGCAGTGTAGACGAGTGGAAGAAATTGGATTGTTCTTTTGATAAAGCTGTTCCATAGCAAATCATTCACTGTGGTGTTTGCCTACATTGAGGAATAATTTTTAATTAGTGTGTGAAATTTTCCACTGATTTTTTTCCAATGGATAAAGAAATTTCTTGTTAATTAGTGAAGAAAACCAATATCATACTTGGGAATTTTCCAGTAACATTAATCTAAATGAATTAACTTTTCTGTCAAGAAAGACTGTGTACTTTTTAAGCCTAGAATACTTTGTTTCTTTGATCAATTTTGTTCTGATATCTTTATTGTCTTCCAAGTAATTTAAGGTACCTTCACTAAAATCATACATTATAGGGTAAACATTTAAATGTGTAAGCATTTCATTTCTTTTACGACCTCTAATTTCACTGGTATATTTTGTTGGTTATCATTCTCTGGTCACTTTAATTTGTTTATAAAACCATCAGTTTATAGCGTTGCAGTATTTTTGTATTTTTCTCATGGAGCCAAGCTTCAGATTTAACATTTTGATCTTGGTACTGTAAGTGTTCATTTAAATTTGTGCAACTTGTGAAGCGGAAGAGAGGTGGGGCAATAAAAATGTACAAGCTGTCAATTTTAATTCCTTCACCTTGCAAACTCTAGACATCCCTTTGTACATTTCAGGGAGGAAGAACAGGAAACAATTGTGGTACTAATGATTAGCATATCTTGGCCATTTTCATTGGTTGTTACTTGAGAGGTGGGGATGAACTGGTATTGTCGGAAAACTTTCTGACTGGTCTATAAATAAAATCACAACTATTGCTTTTGATTCTTGAACATTTGTTTCTGCAAGTGTGTTGAACAATAGTAAGTTTTTTTTTCTGTCCAGGAAACTGACATCTTCATCAGTTTCACAGCAGGCTGCTTTGGTTTCCTTTCACTTGAGTGCCTCACAGGATTTTCTCCTATGGCTGTCTAGCTGGGTAAAAGTCTAGACGCAGAGATGTAGGACTTACAGGGAATTCACAATGCGATCATTGTGAATGTTAAGTAGGAGCAGCTTCCCTTGACGAGCAGGCTCCTTGGCCAAGCTGCTGGTACAAAGAGTTTCCTTTTGTTCATGAAGAGGAGCTAATCCAGGCAGAAGCAGACTGTGAAATCTTTTGCACACAAAAAAAACTCCATGAGTAACAGGTGAAAGGTCGGCAGTTTAACCTCTGACCAGAAAATAAGAGGGCAGGGGAGTTTCAACATTGTGGAGAAGAACAAGAGGAGAAAGTTCTCTAAGGTAGAAAGTTCTCTTAAGGTCTGCTTCTCTTGTTTCTCTAAGGCAGGTTAAACAGATGACTGACAGGACTTTGTGCTAATAGGCTGACTGTAATGCTTGGTTTGCAAGCAGAAATTCTCCTTCACAAACAGATGACAGTGCAAGAGGGAAAAAGTAAAGAGAATATTGGTGTGCTTTTACACTTGTGAGCGTTTATCAATAAATACAGTATCAACTGTCTGAATCTTTAATTCTCACTTTACACGAATAATGTTCTCACTGAAAAAGCAGTAAATCTTCAAAGTGTTAACAAAACTCTGCATGGGAATTCAGGGAACTTGAGCAGAATATAGATCATCAAATATAAATGATTTAAATTGTCATTGATATAGTTAAATGTTTGATTTTTTTGATGTTTTATTCTTTAATGATGCCTGTGTTATGACGGTTTTAGTTTCAGATCTTAGATTCAGATTCATTTATTTATCACATGTACATCAAAACATACAGTTAAATGTGCCGTTTGTGTTAACAATCAACACATTTCGACACCAGCATAGCATGTCCACGATGCTCGGCAGATTAAACAGAGAACATAATAAAACAGAACATTGAAAGCAACAGAGCAACAACAGCAAAACATGCCCCTTTCCTCCTGTTCATCCACCCACACACACAGACAGACCTCCAACCCAGGACAGGCATCAAGGTCTCCAGTCTCCAGGCTTCAACCATTAGGATTTGACTTCTGAACGTCCAATTGACCTTTGGCCTTGATCTTTGTTATTGACCTTAGGACTAACCAATGACAAGATCCCGAGTTCCAGTCCTTGAAGTCTGGGCTTCCCGACTCACTGGCACTCATGCCCCCTGCTTGCATGGGCATCTGATCATGGGGCCCACCAGCCGAGGACAGCCCAACATGCACAGATGTTCTTTACCATCTGTCTACGTCACTAGTCTTCGAATATAGAGTGGAGGCCTAGACTCTGGATATCCTTCATCACCCATCCACGTCACTGGCCCTTGAACAGGTATTGGAGGCCTGAACTCCAGATGTCTATTATCACTTGCCCATGTTGCCGGCTGTAAGGCGTGGAGCCTGGAGCGGAGGCCTAGACTCCCCCACATCCCTGCTCTTATTCCTCTAGCTAATCCCTAATTCCCATCTCTGTCCCCAACAACCATTCCTACGAACTTTAAGAAAAAGCAACTAAATCTGAGCCATGACTTCAATGGAGGCCACAGTTTGGTGCCATCTTGACCAGTTTTGTGGCAGTTTTTTAAATTATGTCAGCTATTACCTAAAGTTATCACTGAGGAAAACTGCTGGAACAATAATAGATGCTTTGGATCTATTTCTTCATGGAGCAAATTGATTTTACTTGTTTGAATTCTGCATAATGCTACCATTCTTATCTTGTATAGTAAAACAACGAAAATTTGGCATGCTTGGGAGTTTGAAGCCAGACTTGCAGATTTCTGTATTAGTAGATGTTATTCCTATTGCAACCTTTGCATTTTAATTTGTTACCCAGAGGTAGAATAAATTTTCTAGTTTACCTGGTCATTTCAAAGGGAGCAGGAGATAGGAAAGTTTACTGTGTTCTGACTACAAATCATCCTATATTCCTAACCCCTAATGTTTTGGACCCCATCTCCAATCCTGCCCACAGTTTGATCCTTGCCCCAGCCATAGACTAAACCCTTTTTTTAAATTAGGCTATGGACTTTCAATACGTTCTGGAACCTTAGTTCACACTCCAGTCAAATGGCTGAGCTGGCTGCTGAACCACCAAACTGCTGCACAGTCCGATTTTGGATTAGCAGAATTTTACTCTGATTTTCTTTCAATATGAATCCTGTTTTAAAAAACTGAAGTCATCTTTCTTGGTTATATTTTGCTTCACGAGCACTGTTCATTTACAATTTTGGAAAGGGTAAAATGTTCTGAGATGAGCATTCATCAGATGCAGGTGACACTTTATGCATAACTTAATTTTCACGTGTATTTTGCTGTTTTACCATGCCAAGCACCACGCTCAGGCTGAATCCTTAAAATTAAAGCCTGTGGAAATATTCATATAGTTTCCTGTTATGAGATTTATAGTTAGTTCAGAATGATAGACAGCTTGCAACTGTGTTCCTTGGAGTTTAAATGAATGAGGGGTGACCAACTTAAACTTATAAGCTTGTCAGGGGCTTTGACAGCACTGATGTTGAGATGTTTTCGCTCGTGGGAGAGCTGTGAACAAGTTATCACATAAGGGAGCCTTAAAACTGAGGTGTTTAGATGTTCCTTAGCTCAGAGGACAGTGACTCTCTGGAATTCTCTGCTCTGAGGGGGGTGGAGGCCAGATCATTATATATATATTTTAGATGAAGATAAATAAATATTTGAAAGATTGTGGGATTCTGGGGAACTGACACAGAAGAGCTGTTGAAACTGTGGGGTAGGCTTGAGGGTTCTGGTGACTTACTCCTGTACATACCTTCTTCTGTTCTTGTGCTTGAATCTTTAGCTCCTTCCCCTGGTTAAGTATTTATGCTTTTCCTGGAGCTGCCCAAATGATTGTAGCTTTCCTTGGTCTTGGATTTTTGATACTTACCTATTTTCTGAGAGTATTTTATTTTTCCAGAGTTATACTTTTGTAAGCTTACATGTTTGGCTGATTATGAACACGTGCTTAAAGTTTGCAGTTGTTTCCAATTTTATTTTGATGTGGCCAACATTAAAATTATATTAAATATATTTTATTAAGCTGTATTTTTGCTTCAGTTTTCATATTTTATTTAAATTAAAGAAATAAACCAAGAATAAAGAATCATGGTTATTTAGAGTTTTGTTGGATATGTTCTCTGTGAGCTGCAAGCTTTCATCCTGTGATTCTAATATCTGATCTTATTTACTTCAGTTTTAAAGACAACTTTTCAAATACTGTTTAATATAAGTTATTAAGCTATATTCAAAATGACAGCCAAACACAGAGCAAAAACATTCAATTGTCAGACTGTTAGCAATATTCCTCCTGAACATTTTCCATGGTAAGCCGGACACTGGTGCAGTGGCATCCGCACTGGACTTTGAGGTGAGTGGTCCCTGGTTTGAATCCGGCTGGCTCCTTACACACTTTCTATCTGTGTTGGATTGAGCGTTGAGCTAGCAACTTGGCCTTGTAGAAGAACAGACAAATGCTAAAGAAACGGCAAGATTATCTCCCATTGTGCCACAAGGCATAGAGAGGAACGAACACATTTTTCTTGGTCGTGACTTAATATACTTTACTGGATATGAATGGATCTGCTGAACTGAAATCACAAAGCATGCAGAACCGGCACAGGCATTAGTAATTTTTTCTGTTATATTTCTTAAAATTTCCAGAGCATGAACAAAATAAATTATTTTTAATGAATTGTTGATTTACAAATACAACAGTTGATTGCCCCGGAAATTCTGCCCGAGAGCTAATGTGGATTAATTGTAAATCGCATGCTTACCTTAAGACAACAGTGTGTTGCTGGGGAAAAAAAAAACCTCAAGCCTTTTATACATGATCCTTTATCCCCAAGTTTTTGCATTGTGCTTTACTAGTATTTTTCTGGAGCCTTGATGTTCTGCTGCAGGCAATCCAGGTCTCAGAAGCTTATAGTAACCTCTGATCATTGCTGCCCATTAGACAGATAGCATTTTGTGCTGTGGTTGAAGATTTGATCTTTAAATGCCCTTTTTCTCAATCAGCTTGGGCTGTGCTGGTGCATTAAGGACAGAGGTGAAATGTATCATCTACGTTTACCTTTGCCGAGAAGTGCCTGCTGAGATGTTGGGAATGGTTCGTGTTTTTCAGGATTTCATTATGAGCTTTCTTTCCAGTATTTCAGTAGGGGCAGAGTGGGTAGAGGGCTGTAGCCTTTTAACTGTTGAGTGTAAGGCTAGTCCTCTTGTATACTTCAGTGAAAGTATTAGCACTCTTGGACCTTAGCCTCCTAGTGTGTGTGTGCACACAAGCGTCATTTGAATACTGCAGCTCATCCACAGTGGTTTGTGAAAACTTGCCTTTGGAGTGTAGTTGCTGTAAGTTGAAAATCTTCCCATCGTTTGTGAAGATGAACTGCATTTATGAGGCAAGTTAATTGAAGGTAAAATACAACATTGCAGCAAGAAACATTGGGACAATATTTGGGCTGTGGCATACCTTAATATGACACTGAACTTTACCGTGGATGAAGACCAGTGCCAAACATAGAATAGAATAGAACTTTATTGTCATTGCTCAAGGTAATGAGTTTGTGGTGCTTCTCCAGTCTGTGCAAAACAGATATTTACAATGCATGTGGAATTGCTTAATTATAAAATAAATTAAAGGGTGGCTTTGATTGCCCATAACACTCAAAGCCACTTGCAAGCTGTAGTGTAGCATTATTCAGCTGCACAATAGCCCTCAGGAAGAAGCTGTTTTCAGTCTGACTGTCTTGGCTAAGGTGTTTCAGCATCTCCTCCTACCAGATGGCAGGATTTTGTACAGGCAGTGCAGAACAGGATGGGATGGGTCTTTGATGATGTTATGAGCACGCTGTGAACATCGAGAGCTGTAGATTGTCTCCATCCAGTAATAATGGCCCACTGATGTGCTAAGCTGTCTTAATCACCCATTGGGATGTTTTGTGACCTGTTTTTCTGCAGCTAGAGTACCAAAATGTCATTCTGTATGTCAGTATCCTTTCTATCACACATTGCTAAAAGTTGGCCAGTAACTTTTGAGGTAGATTAGCTCTTCTTAAGCACCTCGGGTAGTACACTATACTATATAGTGTATATAATGTATACTATATATAT
Source organism: Hypanus sabinus (assembly GCF_030144855.1). Taxonomy (NCBI): domain Eukaryota; kingdom Metazoa; phylum Chordata; class Chondrichthyes; order Myliobatiformes; family Dasyatidae; genus Hypanus; species Hypanus sabinus. The sequence goes on from NC_082716.1 coordinate 71,989,281, forward strand.
TGTGCCTTCCCTACTGTTGAAGTTGTATTGAGGGACCAAGAGAATGCCTCAGTGATGTTCATCCCCAGAAATTTGAAACTACCACAACCTCGCCATGTATGAATAGTGGGGCTTGTTTGGGATCTCTTGCCTTCCTGAAGTCAGTTATCATTACTTTCATCTTCTTGATATTGAATTATAAGTTGTGGTTCCTGCACCAATCAGACAGTTTCAGCGCCTCCTCGCTATGTGCAGGTTTGTTATTGTTTCTGATAAGGCCAGTCGCAGTTGTATCATCTGCAGATTTGATGATTGGGTTTGTAGTACGAGCAGGAGTGTAACCACAGGTGATTAGAGAGTGGAAAAGAGGGCTCAGTACACACCCCTGCGGGCCATTGGTGGTCAGGATTATAGGGGTGTTGATGTGCATTTGCTTAGTTTCACTGTCTGGGTGCAATTAGTGAGAAAGTCCAAGATCCGTAGCATGGTGTTAAAGGCTGAGCTGTATCAGTGAAAAGCATCTTCATTCACCTATTTTTTAATACTTGAGGTACAGGTAAATTTCTGTGGCAGCTCATTTTGAGAGGAATGTTCCCAGTCTCTCCTGACTGATGGGGTCAAAGGCTTTGGTGAGGTTGAGATAGGCTATGCAGAGTGGCTATTTTCCCTGCCTTTTTCTTAAGAGATGTCATGCTTTGAAGATTATCTCCATTGTCTTTCTGTATAGCAGAAACTGCATAGTGATACATGCCTCTTTGGCTGCTGGGAGAAGATTGTTGAGAACAGCACTGGTGTTGACTTTTCCTTTGGTGGAAAGCAGGAAAACCCTGCTATACTTAGCACAGTTGGGCTTGTCTCTTTTTTTTGAAGGTGATCTTTGAAGTTCCCTGGATAGCCTGCGTATCCTAGGTATGAGTGATAAGTTTGTTGATGAGGCCTTTCAAGGTACTCGAAAACTACCACCAATACGGTCTCCACAAAACCTTCCATAGGGAACATTAACAAAGCAATTTTGAAACAGAATCAAGATTATTATCATTGAAGTATACTATGTTGTGGAATTTGTTGCTTTGTGGCAGTAATATAGTGCAAGACATAACAAAATTTCTAAGTTAAAATAAGAATTAAATAGTGCAAACAAGGAATAGTGAGGTAGTGTTCATGGGTTGATGGGACTGTTCAGAAATCTGATGGTGGAGGGGACAAAGCTGTTCCTAAAATGTTAACTGTGCATCTTCAGGCTCCGGTACCTTCTCTTGGACGGTAGGAATGAGAAGAGGACATGTCCTGGATAATGAGGGTTCTAAATGAATGATGCAACCTTTTTGAGGCACTGGCTTTGAAGAAGTCCTTGACACGGATGAAGCTAGTGCCTGTGATGGAGCTGGCTGAGTTTAAAACCTTTCGAACCTGTGTTTTGGAGCCTTCATACCAAGTGGTGATGCAACCAGTCAGATTACTTTCCTCGATACATCTGTAGAAATTTACTAGTGTCTTCGGTGCAGTGACAAATCTCATCATGAAGTATTGCTGATGCCATGCCTTCTTTGTGATTGCATCAATTTGTTGGGCCCGGGATGTGCCCTCTGAGATGCTGGCACCCAGAAACTTGAAGCTGCTCGCCCCTCAGTAAGGACTGGTGTGTTTCCTTCTGACTGCCCCATTCCTAGAATCCACAATCAGTTTCTCAGTCTTGCTGACAATAAGTGCAAGGTTGTTGTTGCAACTCCACTCACCCGGCTGATCGATCTCATTCCTGCACGCCTCCCCATTGCCATCTGAGATTGTGCCTGCAATAATGTCAGCAGCAAACTGATAAATGCTGTTTGAGCTGTGCTACACAGTCACGAGTGCTGAGTAAAGCAGCGTGTAAAGCAGAAATTCTTGAGATGTGTCCGTGTTGATTGTCAGTAAAGAGGAAATGTTATTATGTCTATCATTTATGATATTACGAAACAAAAAATAGTCAAGTAGAAGAATTTTGCTCACGAAAGTGATGTGCAGGGTCCTCTAAAATAAAGTTAATTGTGATTTTTCTTTCCGAATGGCTTCCCCTCCCCCCTTCATTGCTGGGTATCAGAGCACAGATGACCTCTGACCTAAAAATCTTAATTTGGTGCATTTAATGTTCATCAGAGTGAGTTATGCTGTGATCAATAAATAGAAGGCTATTTTTCTACTTCATGCACACCCAATCAATATCTTCAGAGTTAAGTTATTCTAATTTTACCATTTGGGGTTTCTCAGGTTCAATGTTGGAAAAAGTTGTGAATGTCCACTTTTCCATGCTGGTCATCCTGTGGCTTTGGGAGAAATTTTAGCTAAAACTGTTCAGACCCTTTACACATAAAGCATATACTACCACTGAGGGTAATTTTAACCTCAGAATTGGACTGGCATAGCAAGAGTGAAAGGTGCAAATTTGGTAACATTCCTTAACTTAAAATGTCCTAGTGAGGTGCAACTTCAGTTTTGTTAAAAGATTGTGAGATAAAATTTAACTTGAAGATTTACTACTTTATGAAATTAACAAGTTTTTTTTAAGAGGGTGGAATAAACTCATTGCATGCCTGTTTGGACATGTGGTCATGTGAAAATGGTATTTGACACTTGATACAAATATGTGGAAACTGCAGTTGCTAATATGACACCGCTGGTTAACATTTGCTCTCAAGAGGAAACGTCTGCCATTTTTGGCTGTACACCAGCTTATAAATAATTGTAACTTGTGATTCACACCACAGGGAAGAAACATATATGTATGTTATTATTATAGTTTAGTGGCAAGAGGCAAATTAATTGTTAGACTTTAGTGATATTTAATGCTGACAACCTATTTGACCGCCCAAAAACTCTTTCTGTCTTTTCAGGCTTCAGTATAGACTTTCACAGACAGGCGTCAGAAGAATGTCAAAACATTGATTTTCAGTCAGTCTGCTTCCTTGGAGCTTGTCATAGACTTATCAAAGCACAACATCTGTGATACTGCTGTCTGCTTGTTGAAGGTTACTTACTTTCCAAACCCTGGGGACTGGCAGGCTCCTCTCCAGTGATGTTTTGATTACTGTGATCACCCACTGCTTCAGAGGGGTGTGAATGAAATAAATTGTTTTTACTGCTAAGGTGTTTTAAATTCAATTTTCACCCTTTGTCCTCTTTGGTTAAATTTGGAATTGGCCTCTGAAGAATAGATTTGGTTTTCTTTTATTGATATCAATCAGTATTGGAAATTAATGTTAGCTTTTCAAATTAAGTATCAGATTTTGACGTTATCTCTGATCTTGACTAACTGTAATTCTGTAAGACTTTCACAGATCATAATCATATTTTTGTTCTATTTATGTCTGCTTGCCTAAAGCACTATGAGAATCCACCTCATTGATGAATATGAAGTTGGTTACTTTAAGATTACTGCAATTTCAAATCTCCTTTCATATCTTGTCTCCTGAGGATTTGTCTGCGTTTTGGGCAGTCCTTCATCCTTGGAAAGTTGTCCATTGTTTTCTCCATAATTGGTTATTCTTAATGTCCCCAGCTCAGATACTGAGTGGCATTTCAATAGTTGGAAGACTTGAGATTTTGTGATCTTCCCTAAAAAAGAAGAATCCGTTTGTTTATCTTCTGGAATCATTCTGAATGAGGAAACACAAACTCTGCCAAAACTTTTTTTTGACAGTTTGGAGACTCTAAATTGATTCTTTTTTAAAAAAAGGGCATCTAATAATACAAAGCTATTTGTTTTAACACACCTACATTCACCCTGCTGAAGGGTCTCAGCCTGAAACGTCGACCCCATTCTCTTCCATAGCTGCTGCCTGGCCTGCTGAGTTCCTCCAGCATTGTGTGTGTATTGCTTGTCTGTATTCATGTGTTTCTTTGTAATTGGGGTTTAATCAACCAGATTTTTGCAAAGTTTGTTTGAAGTTCTTTGAAAAGTTAAGGTAATTCATTTAGACCAGGGGTTCCCAATCTGGGCTCCACAGACCCTTCGGTTAAAGGTAAGGCTCCATCACATAAAAAAAGATTGGGAACCTCTGGTTTAGAGCATTTTGCAAATCATCTTTACAGATGTCTGTTACCTGTCCTAATATGTCTCGATCCATTTAATGTTTAGATTTACTGTGCTCACAGTGGTAGCACCCTGTTCATTTTCTGAGAAGACTGGTATATCTAAGCAATAGGAAGTCATCTGACTTGGCCTGTTTGTTTTGCACGTAGAACTGAGCTTAAAAGATGCTTCGTGGTTAACGGCTGTCGTGCTCTTGCAAGAGAATATGTTTGAAATTTGTTAACTACTTAATTGCTGATTGAGGTAATTGGAACTGCAGCTGAGTGAGATCTGCAAAACCCGATGAACTTGAAGGGAAGCTACAGAATCAATGAAATCGGATTTGAAATTGGAATCTTTGACACTTGAATATCAGAAACTTAGGATTTTCATATTTAAGGAACAAATTTGAACTTGCAAAAGTGGTCACATGAAATGGCCCACGAGGTTCCTACTGTATGTTTTTAGGTTCACTTCATGTGGATAAGACAGTAGACCAGGCAGAGGGGAAGACAAATGGAGTATTGATTGATGTGGAGAAGAGAGCAAGACATGGAGAAAATTTGAATGAGGCAATGTAAAAATTTCCTTCAACGATGGAGATGAGAGCGGCCAAAGTTTGAAACCAGAATACTCATTTGTGAGTGAGAGCAAGTATATGGATCAGTCACTATAGCAATGGTTTTAGAAACAAATTAAGAAATTAATATGAGTGGTTTACAGTAAATGACAGAAAATGCTTAACAAAAGGCAGTTTTGAAATCAGACTTCAGTGGTGTCATAAAAATAATGTAACCATTAAGGAAAAAAGAAAGTTGTTTTCATATAGCTCTTGTCATAACCTTGGGATTTTCCATGTTAGATCAAGAATGGGAACAGGGATTGCTATAGCAGTTTAAGTTGTTGGTAAATGGTAGTCTCAAGCATTTCAACAAGATTAAATCTTACCAATTACCACCCAGGATTGCAAACCCTCCTTTTCTCAGCTCATTGTCATTGCAGAAGATAATTAACATTGGTTTACTCTGAAATAAAATGACATATTTCTGTATATCATGTACTTGTCTTAATTACAGATTTAGCATTTGACATCTGTACCATTTGCTTTATTGTGAGTATGCTTGCATTTTCATAGCAGAATCAAGAGACTTAATATCCTTCCTTTACTTGAATTTGAAAGTAGTAAAATCATTGTTATCTTGGAATATTTGCTGCAGTTGCAAGAAATTTGAAATGTGATTAAATTGTCAGAAATATAGTCAAACGTGAAAACTCTGGGGGAGAGTCAAAAGTTTCTTATTGACCTGAAGTGCACCCAATTTTTAAACCTTGAATTTCGCATTTGAAGAGACCAGAAAGAGACAAGGATTTAACTTATCCTTAATGAAATTTCATGCCATGGTCAGAATGATTGTGTAATCTGATCCATTAATCTAATTGTCTGATTATTCTAGTAGTATTTAGCAAAATGTAGCATAAAACATACATTTTCTGGTGGGATTTTATCATGACAGTGCAGGACGAATATGCCCATAGTTCAATCACCTACACTATTTCAAATAAAATTTGTGTATGACTTGGTATTATAATTCATCAGTTCAAAAGAGCAGTTGTACGAAAAGGAAATGACTTGCATTTACATTTCCTAGAATTATTACAAAAATGTGTTGAAGTCATCTGTCTGTTGAACGCTGCAAATCAAAACTAAAAACTAAGGCTTTATATTATATAAAAAAGCTTATATGATTGAATCCATCTTGTAAACTCAAAATGAAGGGTATAAATGTAAGATTTGCAACTAGAGTAAATGACGTGCAGAGATATGTTGACCCTGATGTTAAGATAAGTTTGTCCAGCTCATGGAAATGCTACTTGCTCTATGCTCAACACTCTGTAGTTTATAGGGCGGTGGCATGTGGTTGCAGATTTTACAGTCACTTTATTGTCCTGCTTGGGGGGAAATTCCTGGTTAGTGCTGTCAGCCGAAAAAGATCAAAGCTATTTTGGTCAGTTGGTAATTTTGTAGGTGTTGGCCATTTTGCTGAAGGATAACAATCGGAGATGCTGGGAGGGACCAAGGCACACAAGTATTGGCTAGTGCGGATTGGGAAGATAAAACAGAAAATGGAACTGTGGGGAGAACGCTCCCGCTTGATAACTGGGAAGAACCTGGTCATCAGTTGTGAGGTGCTGTCAGAGCTGCTGTACTTGGCCTGGGTGTGGCCCGTTCCCACATCTCCAGCTCGGAAATCACCCGAGCTATCTTCAGTTTCATCTGGGAATCCAAGATGGAGCAGGTCAACTGGGTCACAATGCAGGTCCCCGGACAATGGGGCAAAAACATACCCAATGTCTCACTCATACTGATGACAATCTCCATGAATGTCTGCATTAGGCTATGTGTAGAGCATAAGTACACGGGCATCAAGTACTGCTTCATGCCAAGGTTCTAAAAGTCCACACTGTTGTGAAGGATGGGTTCCGCCACATTACTGGGCAATGTCCCAGTCAGCTGGACATTGCTGCACTACTTGTCCTTCATGGAAAAGTTCTTCCGGACCAACATCTATGGGCTTTTCCAAGGGAGGCTCACAGATGCTGAAAGATCATCAATTCGGTGAACGATACCTTTAGGTTTGCCCAAAATGTGTTAGTCTGCCAGCACGTTGAGATATCTGTAGAGGAATGCTGCTAACTGGAATGTTCCACACTGCATTCAATGCTATCATTCCCTCAAAAGTAATCGGTAAGCTTCAAGACCTAGGCCTCAATGATTCCTTGTGCAACTGGACTTTGGATTTTCTTACTTGCAGGCCCTAATCAGTACAGATTGGCAACAACATTTCCATAATCACCACCAGCACAAGTGCACCACAGGGCTCTGTGCTGAGCCCCATGCTTCACGCACTTCATAATTATGACTGTGAGGAAGCACAACTCCAGAGCTACGTTTATGTTTGCGGATGACACCATTGTCATTGGCCAAATCAAACGTCGTCACCCAGGGCATGCCCTCTTCCTATTGTTACTGCCAGGAATGAGGTACAGAAGCCTGAAGGCACACATTCAGCGACCCAGGAACTGCTTCTTTCCCTCTGTCCCTCTGCCCCTCTACCATACGATCCGGAAATGGATATTGAACCCATGAACACGACCTCACTTTAAAAAAAAATTGCACTATTTTAATCTATATATCGATCTGTCCATATATAGTGTTGGCGCATGGCCAAGTGGTTAAGGGTTTGTCTAGTGAAGGTCGCTAGTTCGAGCTTTGGCAGAAGCTGCGTGTGTGTTCTTGAGCAAGACACTTAACCACGCATTGCTCTGCGATGACACCAGTGCCAAGCTGTAAGGGTCCTAATGCCCTTCCCCTGGACAACATTGGTGCCGTGGAGAGGGGAGACTTGCAGCTTGGGCAACTGCTGGTCTTCCATACAACCTTGACCAAGCTTGCACCCTGGAAACTTTCCAAGGCGCAAATCCATGGTCTATCGAGACTAACGGAGGCCTACTGCTACTACTATCTATCTATATAATTAATTATAATATATCTGTGGTAAAGAAGACAAATGCAATGGTATTTATTTCAAGGGGAATAGAATATAAAAATAAGGAGATAATGCTAAGGCTTTATAAGACACTTGTCAGGCTGTACTTGGAGTATTGTCAGTGTTTGTTTTATCATTGGAGAGAGTCCAGGAGAGGTTCATGAGGATTCTTCCAGGAATGAAAGGGGTACATATGAGGAGCATTTGTCAGCTCTGGGCCTGTACTCAATGGACTTAAGAAGAATGCAGGGGGATCTCATTGAAACCTACTAAATGTTGAAAGTACTAGGTAGGGTGGATGTGGATAGGATATTTCCTAAGGTGGGGTTATCCTGAATCAGAGGGCACAGCTTCAAAATTGAGGGGTGACCTTTTATAACAGAGGTAAGGAGGACTGTTCTTTCACCAGAGTGTAGTAAATCTGTGGAATGCTCTGCTATAGCCTGCAGTGGCGGCCATGTTCGTGAGTACATTTAAAGTGAAAATTGATAGTTTTCTGATTGGTCAGTGCATCAAAGGACATGGCGAGAAGGCAGGTGTCTGAGATTGAATGGAATCTGGGATCAGCCATGATGGAATGGCAGAGGAGCCTGGATGGGTTGAATGGCCTAATTCTGCTCCTATGTCTTATGGACTTATACTGTACTTAATTAATGAATTCATATTTTTTCTTTTTATATTATTATGTATTTCATTGAACTGCTGCTGCTAAGTTAGCAAATTTTACGACACATGCTGGTGATAATAAACCTGATTGTGAATCAGCATATAGGAGGAAGATTGAAAATCTGGCTAAGTGGTGCCACAACAACAACCTTTCACTCAAGGTCAGCAAGACCAAGAAGATAATTATTGACTTCAGGAGGGGGAACCCGGAGTCCATGAGTCAGTCCTCAACACAGAATTGGAGGCGGAGAGGGTCAGCAATTCAAATTCCTCGGTGTTATCATTTCAGAGGATCTGTTCTGGGTCCAGCACGTAAGAGCCATTACAAAGAAATTACAGTAGCATCTCTACTTCCTTAGAAGTTTGCGAAGATTTTGCATGTCAACTAAAACTTTGACAAATTTCCATACATGTGGGGTGGACAGTGACAGTTTGCAATATGGCCTGGAATGAAACACGAATGTCCTTGAATGGAAAAGCTGACAATCATAGTGGATACAGCCCAATCCATCCCTCCCCACCACTGAACACATCTACATCAAGCATTGTCGCAAGAAAGCAGCATCCATCATCAGCGACCTTCACCATTTAGGGTTATGCTCTCTTCTCGCTGCTGCTGTCAGAAAGAAGGTACAGGAGCCTCAGTACTCACACCACCAGGTTCAGGAACAGTTACTCTTGAACCAGTGGGCATGACTTCATTCAGCTTAATTTGCCCTGTCACTGAACTGTTCCCACAACCTATGGACCCAGTTTCAAGGACTGTTCACCTCATGATCTTGATATTTATTTCTTATTTATTATGTATTATTATTTCTTTCTCTTTCTTATTGTACTTGCATAGTTAGTTGTGGTTTTTATACATTGGTTGTTTGTCCTGTTGGGTGCCATCTTTCTTTGATTCTGTTGTGTTTCTTATATTTACTATGATTGTCTGCAAGCAAATGGATAGCGTTGAGTGTGGTGACACATACTGCATGAACTTTGATAACAGATTGCCTTTGAACTTTGCAGAAGTATGTGTTGAAGGGCATTTAGGATCTTGGTGCATCCACCACAAGGCCTCAGTGGTGAAGGACCACAGGATAGGGATTTTTCCCTTGCTGGGAGGGGAGGGGCCAGGTTGGTTGAAGAATCCCCTCAGTTATTGTTGTAGCGTTTCACCCCAGTGGTCCACGTGTGTCAAGTCCTGTCGATTCCGAAGAATGTAATGATGATGGCAGCCATCTGTCTCGAAGGACAATGATTTGTGTCCAATTGTCCAAATAATTCCAATTAGTGAATTCTGCTTCAATCTGTTATTGAATGCCGAATACATGTGTAGATTCATTCAGCATATTTTGAGTGGATTAAGTAAGGCAGCACCATGCTTAAAACACTGCAAATTTGCACTGGTTTTTCTCTGATTGCTGCAATTCAATTGAAAGTATTTCTGAACTTCTCAGTAGCTACTTGTGCAATATTCATATTATCAAATAAAAGTTCCCCTACTTATGAATTTTAAAGGAATTCGTAGGTTTGAGGGTCCAATCATTTACAGATAGATGATAGGTATACATGTCAGTGTGTGGCCTCCTCTACTGTTACGATGAGGCCACACTCAGGTTGGAGGGGGAACACCTTGTATCTTGTCTGGATAGTCTCCAACCTGATAGCATAAACATTAATTTTTCAGATTTCCAGTAATTGCCTCCCCCCTTCTTATTCCCGTTTCTTCCCTTTCCTATCTCCTTACACACCCATCACCTCGCTTTGGTGTTCCTCTTCCTTCCCTTTCATCCATGATCTTCTACCCTCTCCTATCAGATTACCCCTTCTCCAGCCCTTTATCTCTTCTACAAATCAACTTCCCAGCTCTTTACTTCACCCCCTCTTCCCATCACCTGCCATCTTGTGCTCTTTCCTCCCCTCTCCTCACTTTCTTGCTCTGACTTCTCATAGGTTTTTCTGATCCTGATGAAGGATCTCGGCCCTTGTATTAATTTCCATAGATGCTGCCTGACCTGCTAAGTTCCTCCAGTATTTTGTGTGTTTTGCCTTGGATTTCCAGCATTTGCAGATTTTCTTGTGTTTGCCACGTCCCCCCTCAATTTGTTTCAACGATCACCTGCCAGTTTGTACTCCTGCCCCTACCCCACTTTCTTGTTCGGGCTTCTTTCTGTCTTTCCAGTCCTGATGAGGGGTCTTGCTCTGAAACACTGACTGTTTATTCCCCTCCCTTGATGCTGCCTAACCTGCTGAGTTCCTCCAGAATTTTGTGTGTTGCTTTAGATTTCCAGCATCAGTACAATCTTTTGTGTTCATGTCTCGTTCATTTGTATTCTTGTCACGTATACTGCACAAGATTTATTTTCTCTCCAATCCATGTGGTGTGACTGAATGCTATATTTCAGTGTTTTAGGCATTCATAATCACAATACAGAGACAATAGACAAGCAACCTGCTGGAGAAACTTACTGTGAAAGGAATTGTTGACATTTTGGGTCGAAGTCTGCATCAAGGTTATAAATTTGATACTTTTATTCATTTTTGGGATCTGAAACTTGTAGCAAGGCCAGCATTTATAGTTATAGTTTATAGTTATAGCCAGCATCTATTTGTTGTTGGGAAAGAGTTGATGAGTGGCCGTTTTAATCCTTCTGATGAAGGTATTCCCATTGTGCCAATGGGAAGTGAGATGTACAATTTGGACATAGAAACAATAGGAACTGGAATTACATTTGTAACTGTGGATGGTGTACAACTTGGAGAAGAACTGCAGATGGTGGTGTTTCCATGTGCCTGCTGGTGAATGGGACAGCTTTGTCTTTGATGGTGTTGAAATTCTTTAAAGTTATTTAAACCGCATATACAGGCAGTCCCCGGGTTACGAACGAGTCTGTTCCTGAGTCCGTCTTTAAGTCGGAACAAGTACATCCGGTATTATTTAGCGTCAGTTAGTCAAACGTTTGTCTTAGTATATATTTTACCTATCTATGCATACAAAAAGCACTTAAGAAACATATGTATTCCAATAATTAAACCACTGCATTGTTTAGTAATAATTGTAGCTTTCATTGGGGCAGGGCCTTTCACATGCTCCATTATTCTCACTTTATCCTTTATCCTTTAAAATTGTTCCGATCATTGACCAACTGTAGCCTAACACTTTTCCAATGACTGATGGCGTTTCATCTCTTTCCAAATGCTTTATTATTTCCACTTTATTTTCAATCGTGATCGCTTCCCATCAACGGAACAGAAACAGTGCGGGCGGCGGGTCCCAACCTCCGCCAGCTCCCGAGGTCTACTGAGTCCTAAGGACCACCACACTGAATTCCCCGGGTCTTAAAGTCCACCACGCTGAGACAGGTTAAATGGGACAAGTGGGGGCTGTGCTGGTTTTGGGTATTTGATCCTCCACAATGTTCTGTGTGGGAATTTAAACAGGAGGTGGAGTGTTTGTTTTTTTACAAGGTCGATTTGCGAGCTCGACATCAACCTGGCACGGGAGCGGTCTGTCACTGGATCGAACTCAGGAACTTACGTTCTCCAGCCAGGTGCTGATCTCACTGCGCCACCAACTGACTGGAACGGGGGGGGGGGGGGGGGTGTCGGGGTCAGGATGAATCTTGCTAAGAAAAATTTAAGCCAAAAGCTAAATACAAAGTTACACACTCAACACAGTGTCAACAGCAACGACTTAAATTGGCAGACGGCGTTCTCCTTCCTCAGTTCGTATGTATGAGTTGTCCATAAGTTGGACGTTCGTAACTCGGGGACTATCTGTATCCAGGTGAATGGAGAGTATTCCATCTCCTGCCTTGTGCCTTGGAGGTGCTGAAAAGATGCTCCTGTTCTTGCAGCTGCAGCATTTATGCCATTGGTTTGTCTGAGTTTATTTTTGGTGATGAACTCCAGGGCATTGATAGTGGTGTACTCTGCCTTGGTAATACTTTTGGATGTCGTGGATAATTGTTTAGACACTGTCTTTGTGATCATTGCCTTGTACTTCTGTGTGATTTAATGTTGTATGTTATCTAACAGCCCATATCTGAGTGCTGTCTCAGTCATGCTAATGCAGTTTGGATTGTGGGACATACTGAGGTATTATAAACGAAATTGGATGTAATGCATTACCAGTGAGCATCCCCACTGCTGACCTGCGGATAGAAATAAGTTTATTAATGAAATGGCTGGTTGTGGCTCGGACACTGTTGTGGCACTCCTGTGGTGTTGCACTGGTGCCAAGATGATTGACTACCAACAATGAAAACTATCTTCTGTTGTGCAATGTGTAGACTGCACTCGCTGATTCCAGCAGACTTTATTTTGCCACGACTCCTTGATGCTGCTGTCAGTCAACTATTGCCCCGATACCAAGGGCAGTCACTCTCGCTAAACATATTTATTTTTCTTCAATTTTAACAATAGATTACACAGTCCTACTTCATCGTGTTTTGAAGAGCAGTGAACTATTAAACAGCTCATGGACAAAGAACTTACTCAGAAATCTTCACCCTTCAGGGTACTGGATAGAAGACAGAAACAGAGAAACTGGTCTAAAGGACTGAATGTTTAATTTAATTGACAGTCCATCCTTCAATTTAAGCAGCCATTCTCTCCACATAGTTGCAGTTTGTGCCATCTACAGCAGCTTGCACAAACTGGGATCTCTACCGGATGCAAACAGGAATGTACCACAGGGAGCAGATAGATTGCAACACCTCCATCTCCAAGAGAGACTCTATCGCAACTTGATATTTGGAGTAATTCTTCTATATTGCTCGGTCAGAATCTGAGAGCATCTTGCCCAACTGTGGGAATATCTTATCCATATTGACTCATTGATACAATATTTCAAGGAGACAGACACAAGTGACATATCCATGTTTTCAGGCTGACTTGGGATTGGCAGTAAATGCTAGCCGTGACCTGAAATATTAACTCTTTTTCTTTCCACAGATGCTGTTGGAGCTGCTGTCTCTTAACTGGTATTTACTATTTTTATTTCAATTTTCCGGCATCTGCAGTTTTTCTGGAATTATATTATTAGAAGCAATGCACTTTCAGAAGATCTAAAATTGATGCAGCAGGTATAATAACAAAAAGCTAGTGTAACACGTTGTAAGGTTTCACTGCTAAGACTAACGTAATGGCTTCTCTGTAATGTTCCACTGCTGGGGTAATGGTTTCTCTGTAGCAGCAATGTTTAGGTTATGACTAGAGATTACGGGACTTTGGAATTCAGTGGCTGTTGCTGTGTCTTATGATTCTGGAAGCAGTTGTTTTGGCGGGCTTTTGTCAGAGGGAGAGAGGGAGAGATGAGGAGAGAAGACGCTAATGGAGAAATTTGGTAGACCGCTGGACGGGGTGGACTCGGAGCGGGGGTCTTAATGTTGGCGATACTCGGAGGTGGAAGAAGAACTACTGAACTGCGTGAGCTCCAACTTTGTGTGCACATGACTGTTTACTAAGATTTGGGCCCTTTTTCTTCTGTATTTTGTTTCTCTACTAACCATATAGTCAAAAGTAAGAGTTATAAAGCTTAATTGTTTAATCACATATTGTGTACTGTTTGTTATTTCGGGGTACTGATGTTTAACAGGCGACACATCGCTCAATATCCACCCAAACAAGATTTCTTAAGTTTGGCCGGGCAGGGGGTTATCACCCTCTGTATTAAGCTGGTAGGCAGAGTGAGTGTTGCACTAGTTTCCTTTTTACATGAGCAAGCAGCATTGAGCAGTATTTTGAAACAGGAGATCTGTAGTTGCTGCGCTATGACTCCTATAAATGATCTTCAAGAGCAAAGAGCAGACCATTTACAGTGATTGAGAAAGGTCTCCGAGAAACAGTTAAAGATCAGTGCTCTCGTTTCATGCCTGGAGAAGTAATTTAATAATCTTACTGGTTTAATCTGACACTCATCTCAAGCATATTAGGAGAGCAGGTGAATCAAAATACTGGAGCTGACAAATCAGATATAAGGTTCACCAATGAAATTAATGATCTGGATGATGGGGTGGTAAATTGGATTAGTAAGTATGCAGATGATACTAAGGTAGGTGGCGTTGTGGATAATGAAGTAGGTTTTCAAAGTTTGCAGAGAGATTTAGGCCAGTTAGAAGAGTGGGCTGAGTGATGGCGGATGGAGTTTAATGCTGATAAGTGTGAGGTGCTACATTTTGGTAGGAATAATCCAAATAGGACGTACATGGTAAATGGTAGGGCATTGAAGAATGCAGTAGAACAGAATGATCTAGGAATAATGGTGCATAGTTCGCTGAAGGTGGAATCTCATCTGGATAGGGTGGTGAAGAAAGCTTTTGGTTTGTTGGCCTTTATAAATCAGAGCATTGAGTATAGGAGTTGAGATGTAATGTTAAAATCATACAAGGCATTGGTAAGGCGGAATTTGGAGTATTGTGTACAGTTCTGGTCACTGAATTATAGGAAAAATGTCAACAAAATAGAGAGAGTACAAAGAAGATTTACTCGAATGTTACCTGGGTTTCAGCACCTAAGTTACAGGAAAAGATTGAACAAGTCAGGTCTTTATTCTTTGGAGCGTAGAAGGTTAAGGGGGGACTTGATAGATGTATTTGAAATTATGAGGGGGATAGATAGAGTTGACGTGGATAGGCTTTTTCCATTGAGAGTAGGGGAGATTCAAACAAGAGGACATGAGTTGAGACTTAGTGGGCACAAGTTTAAGGGTAACATGAGGGGGAATTTCTTTACTCAGAGAGTGGTAGCTGTATGGAATGAGCTTCCAGTAGAAGTGGTAGAGGCAGGTTCGGTATTGTCATTTAAGGGAAAATTGGATAGGTATATGGACAGGAAAGGAATGGAGGGTTATCGGCTGAGTGCGGGTCAGTGAGATTTGGTGAGAGTAAGTGCTCAGCACGGACTAGAAGGGCCGAGATGGCCTGTTTCCATGCTGTAATTGTTATATGGTTATATATGGTTATAATGTTGCTTTAATTACTGATCCAATTTTGCATTTCTCTGTACATTCAATCCATCCTCTGTCCATCCCTCTGAAGGGCGATTCATAGAGAGTTGTAACTTTTAACTTCCTCTGTCATTCGTCACACTCATAGGTTGTGAAATTACCAATAGTTGAAAATGGGGAAGGAAGTTTTGTGCTGCTGGAATGTGTCAATAGGTTAGTTAGACATAATCATGACAGAAGAATTTCCATTCAGACAAGTGTAAAGCATTTGTGACGGATCAACAAGGCAATGTAGAACACAGCAGGATACTAAGAAGTGAAGAGGATCAGAGGTATTTTAGAGTTAACTCTGAACTGATTCCACAACTCATGGACTTGCGTTTAAGGACTCGACACCTCATGTTCCCAATATGTATTTATTTATCTTATTATGTATTTATGTATGGATTTAGTTATTTTTGTATTTGCAGTTTGTCTTCTGCACACTGATCGTCAATTTTTGTGTGTAGTTTTTCATCCATTCTCTTTGTTTTACTATGAATGCCTGCAAAGAAGTAAATGTCACTGTAGCATATGATGTCATATACATACTTTGATTATAAATTTAGCTTGAACTTCAGATGTCCAAAGATGTCTAAATGTTACAGCATAGGCAGATGAGGTGGTTAAAAAAGGAATTCAGGATACTTTACAAAATACAGAATTGACTGAGGTATATTGTCCAAGAGCAGGGAAACTTGGACAGAACTATACAGCATTCATTAGGCCACAGTCAGAGTACTTTGCACAACTGGGGAAAACTTGCATGAAAGAGTAAGGCCTACACAGGATTAACAGGAATAACTTATTTCACTGAACAAAGAAGATAATAACTAAGGTACAGATATCGACATTATAGAATCATAGTATTGTATAGCCTAGGAGAAGCCCTTTGACCCACCATGTCAATATGGTGGGCTTATTCATAGCAATCCCACTTGCCTGTATTTATTCCACATCCCTCTGTGTCTTGCTTATTCAAGTACCCATCACTTAATAAGGTTAACATATGAGGAGCATTTGATGGCTCTGGGCATGTACTTACTGGAGCTTAGAAAAATCAAGGGTGATCTCATTGAAACCTATTGAATATTGAAAGGCCGAGACATAGTGGATGTGGAGAGGATGTTTCCTACAGTGGGGAAGTCTAGGATCAGAAGGCATTGCCTAAGAATAGAGGAATACCAATTTAGAAAAGAGATGAGAAGGAATTTATCTAGCCCAAGGGTGGTGAATCTATGAAATCCATCGCCACAGACAACTGTGGAGGGTATATTTGAAGCAGAGTTTCACGTGTTCTTGATTAGTTAGGGCATCAAAGGTTATGGGGAAAAGGTAGGAGAATTGCCTGCCTCACTACAGAAAGGATGTCGAAGCCATAGAAAGGGTGCAGAGGAGATTTACAAGGCTGTTGCCTGGATTGGGGAATATGCTTTATAAGAATAGGTTCCGTGAACTTGGCCTTTTCTCCTTGGAGCGAAGGAGGATGAGAGACCAATGGGACATTGATAGGATGCAAAACTGGACTGAGAAGTGGCAGATGGAGTTCAACCCAGATAAGTGTGAGGTGGTTCATTTTGGTAGGTCAAATATGATGGCAGAATATAGTATTAATGGTTAGACTCTTGGCAGTGTGGAGGATCAGAGGAATCTTGGGGTCCGAGTCCATAAGCAGCTGCGCAGGTTGACACTGTGGTTAGCAAGGCATATGGTGTATTGGCCTTCATCAATCGTGGAATTGAATTTAGGAGCTGAGAGGTAACGTTGCAGCTATATAGGACCCTGGTCAGACCCCACTTGGAGTACTGTGCTCAGTTCTGGTCGCCTTGGATGTGGAAGCCATATAAAAGGTGTAGAGGAGATTTACAAAGATGTTGCCTGGATTGGGGAGCATGCTTTATGAGAATAGGTTGAGTGAACTCGGCTTTTTCTCCTTGGAGCAACGGAGGATGAGAGGTGACCTGATACAGGTCTATAAAATGATGAGAGGTGTTAATCTTGTCGATAGTCAGAGGCTTTTCCCAGGGCTGAAATGGTTGCCACAAGAGAACACAGGTTTAAGGTGCTGGGGAGTAAGTACAAAGGAGATGTCAGGGGTTATGTTTTTTACTCAGAGTGGTCAGTGCATGGAATGGGCTGCTGGCAATGGTGGTGGAGGCGGGTACGATAGGGTCTTTTAAGAGGCTTTTAGATAGGTACATGGAGCTAAGTAAAATAGAAGGCTATAGGTAAGCCTAGTAATTTCTGAGGTAGGGGCATGTTTGGCAGAGCCTTATGGGCCGAACTGCCTGTATTGTGCTGTAGGTTTTCTATGTTACTATGTTTCTAATTGAGTTGAGAATTTTCATAAATCAGGCATGGTGGAATGGCGGAGCAGACTTGATGGGCTGAGTAGCCTAATTCTGGTCATATGTAGTATCTTATTGTCTAGCTGTTGTTCTCTTTTATGGTGGCTAATACTTACTTACTTGAGCCCTTAGCTCCCAGTGGAGCATAGGCCATTGATGACCTCCCATCTCAGTTGTCCTCTGAGGTCGATGGTATGGTTCGAATTCATCAATGCTTCTGCAATCCATTGCATCCACCGACCAGGGGATTGACCTATACAGCTCAACTGGAGACCTGTTGGCTGGCTTTATCCATTTCCACCTCTCACAAAGGGGACGTAGGGTTGGACTTTGAGAGGCTATGGTGGCTAATTCCAGATACAGATTACGCTGTGCGTGAATTGTTTACCCCTCAGATCTGCCTTAGTTGCCTCTCTTTTCCTTTAAACATATGCCCTCTATATTTAGACACCCATGCCCATCTACCCTACCTATACACCTCCTTTGCTCCAGTGGAAACAGACCCAACCATCTCTTCTCATAACTCAAACACTTCCATCCAAGCAAAATCTTTTATTTTGGACCAATCTTTAGCATAATGGCATCTTTCCTGCATTGTAGTAACTAGAACTGCATACTTAAGATGTTTAGATACTAAAAATTCTGTACATTACCTTCTCATTTCATTAAGCTGTTAGACAAAGACTGTTTACTCCAGATTTCTACATGATCCACTAACTGAATTTGGTTGGCTGATCTAATCTAGTATCCTAAATGTCACATGATAGAGCCACCAATCATTCAGAAGCATATCTGAAATGATGAACAGAAAGAAGCTTCAATGTGATTGGAGCTGTGGGCAATCTGTTGGGAGAAATAAAGGTTCTTCGACAGTACAGAAATCTTTTAGGGGATTGGGAACCCATGGATATGTAGGAAAAGTGTTAGTGATCCTCATGAGAAGTGATAGTCCTTGCTATTCACTGTTGTCCATAGACTTCTCATGATTTTGCCAACTAAGATTTACACTAATCCAGCACTGTGCACCCATGGGAATTTATGGCATATAGCAGCAAGGGGAAATAATCCTGCAAGGCTTTACAAGCCAATTATGTTGAAGAAACCATCCTAAAGCATGAATAATCTAAAGCAGAAACATAAACTAGAAGATTTGGGGTATGAAAAACATTGTGAAATAAAGATGGATTTAAGGATTTCTTTTGAAAAATGTGGATTTCTTTTGTTTTTCATTTTTAAAAACCTCCAACATAACTTCACTGAAGGAATGAGACTTAGTATACATTCTATTTCAAAGAAAAGAAATTTGATGTGACTAAGGTTGTTTGCAAATGTCTGTCATTGAAATAATCATTTAGAACAGTCTGTCAGTGTGTTGAGTTGATGTATTGCAGTTACTCTGCACCAAGCTTAATATCCCACCCTGTGGAAGAACAGAGAATCCCTAGGAGCAGCTTCCAGGTGTGTACATGTAGGCTTTGATAGGGTGCTGTTGGATTTACTCTATGGGAATGGTTCATGCAGATTGTTTTGCTGTGAAAATCTTAGCAATATTTGGGTCTTGATATTTTGCTGGAAACTTGGGTGTGAACTCACTGAATGCCAATAACTACAGGGCAGTTAGAAAAGCATTGCTTAGAATTATATTTTGATATAATTTTGGATTACTTAAGTTTCATAGGAAGAGAATTTAAGAGGTTCAGTATGTAAGGAGTTTCTTCTTTTATGTTACTGCTAAGTCTAATATAATGGCTTCTTTGTTATGGTAACTGCTGAGAAAGTGCGTTTCTCTTCCAGCTTATTTGGGTTATAGTTACTGATTACGAGAATTGTATTTATTTGTTAACCAATTGGGATAGATGTTATCCTTTTTTGTGGGTCTGTAAGCTATTGCTTCGCGGATTTTGGGGCGAAGGCGCAATGGGGACAGAGAGAGGAGATGCAATGCTGTAAGCTGGGCGACGGAATGGACCCCAAGTGGGAGTTGAAGGCTTAGGATCTTTGGCGGGGAGAGGAGATGAGGACAGATTCGTCTTTTACTTTTCCTTTTATATTGTATCTCTATTAAGTACATAGTTCCAGTAAGATCTATAAATTGTAATTATTTAATCACGTATGGTGTACTGTCTGTTATTTGGCGTGGTGGGGACATCACAAAGCATCTACACAAGCTGATTACCCGGTTTGCCGGAGCCGAAGGCTGCTGCCCCTTGACAGAAGCAAGCTGAGCAAGCCTGAGGCGACCCAGGGGCTACAAGTATATATACAGTGGCGTGCAAAAGTTTGTGCACCCCTGGTCAAAATTTCTGTTACTGTGAATAGCTAAGCGAGTAAAAGATTACCTGATTTCCAAAAGGCATATAGTTAAAGATGGCACATTTCTTTAATATTTTTAGCAAGATTACTTTTTTATTTCCATCTTTTATGGTTTCAAAATAACAAAAAAGGAAAAGGGCCCAAAGCAAAAGATTGGGCATCCTGCATGGTCAGTACTTAGTAACAACCCCTTTGGTAAGTATCTCAGCTTGAAAACTCTTTCTGTAGCTAGCTAAGAGTCTTTCAATTCTTGTTTGGGGGATTTTCGCCCATTCTTCCTTGCAAAAGGCTTCTGGTTCTGTGAGATTCTTGGGCCGTCTTGCATGCACTGCTCTTTTGAGGTCTATCCACAGATTTTCAATGATGTTTAGTCCGAGGACTGTGAGGGCCATGGCAAAACCTTCAGCTTGTGCCTCTTGAGGTAGTCCATTGTGGATTTTGAGGTGTGTTTAGGGTCATTATCCTGTTGTAGAAGCCATCCTCTTTTCATCTTCAGCTTTTTTACAAACTGTGTGATGTTACTTCCAGAATTTGGGGGTATTTAGTTTAATTAATTCTTTCAGTGAAATGTTCCCTGTGCCACCGGCTGCAACACAGGCCCAAAGCATGATCGATCCACCCCCATGCTTAACAGTTTGAGAGTTATTCTTTTCATGAAATTCTGCACCCTTTTTCTCCAAACATACCTTTGCTCATAGCGGCCAAAAAGTTCTATTTTAAATTCATCAGTCCACAGGACTTATTTCCAAAATGCATCAGGCTTCTTTAGATGTTCCTTTGCAAACTCCTGACACTGTACTTTGTGGTGAGGACGCAGGAAAGGTTTTCTTCTGATGACTCTTCCATGAAGGTCATATTTGTGCAGGTGTGGCTGCACGGCAGAACAGTGCACCACCACTCCAGAGTCTGCTAAATCTTCCTGAAGATCTTTTGCAGTCAAAAGGGGGTTTTGATTTACCTCTCTAGCAATCCTATGAGCTGTTCTCTCAGAAAGTTTTCTTGATCTTCCAGACCTCAACTTGACCTCCACTGTTCCTGTTCACTGCCATTCTTAATTGCATTATGAACTGAGGTAACGGCTACTTGAAAACGCTTTGTTATCTTCTTGTAGCCTTCTCCTGCTTTGTGGGCATCATTTACTTTAATTTTCAGAGTGCTAGGCAGCTGCTTAGAGGAGCACATGGCTGCTGATTGTTTGGACAAGGTTTGAGGAGTCAGGGATTTATAAAGCTTTGAAATTTGTATCACCTGGCCTTTCCTAAGGATGACTATGAACAAGCCATAGCCCTAACAAGCTAATTAAGGTCTGAGACCTTGGTAAAAGTTATCTGAGAGCTCAAATCTCTTGGGGTGCCCAAACTTCTGCTTGGCGCTGCTTTCCTTTATTCCACTCTAAAATTGTACAAAACAAAAATAACACACTTATCTTGCTTAACATGTTGAAAAGAATGTTTCATCTTTAACTTTATGACTTTTGGAGATCAATTCATCTTCTACTCACTTAACTATTCACAGTAACAGAAATTTTGACCAGGGATGCCCAAACTTTTGCATGTCAGGATTTGACTGATTTTACATTTATATGGAGTGCTTTGTGTTGAATACAAAACAGCGTTGGAAGCAGTGGCTGAAATAGTGCTGGCTTTGGCCTGCTGTTCTGGAAAGAACTGCCAAGTATTTAGCCACT
Source organism: Hypanus sabinus (assembly GCF_030144855.1). Classification (NCBI taxonomy): domain Eukaryota; kingdom Metazoa; phylum Chordata; class Chondrichthyes; order Myliobatiformes; family Dasyatidae; genus Hypanus; species Hypanus sabinus. The sequence continues at coordinate 72,010,846 of NC_082716.1, forward strand.
TACGTACAAGTAAATCCCAAGTATTACTGGGCTACTGCCCGTCTGGGACCCACTTTACCTACCACTTGCCTCCCTTGCTAGAATCTAAGTGGAATCCAACATTAGAGCTGTCTTAAACTATTCAGCCCATCGAGTCTGCTCTGCCATTTGATCAAAGCTGATTTAATGTCCCTCTCAACCCATTCTCCTGCTTTCTCCCTGTAACCTTTGACGTCCTTATGAATCAAGAACCTCCGTTTTAAATATGTGCAATTATTTGGCCTCCATAGCCACCTGTGGAAAAGAAATTCCTCCTCATCTCTGTTGCAGGGGGACATTCTGGTATTCTTAAACTCTCTGGTCTTAAACTCTTGCAATATTAGAATCATCCTCTCTACATCTACTCTTATCTAGGCCTTTCAATATTTAGTACGATTCAATGAGAAACCTCATTCTTCTGAACTCCAGTGTACAGGCCCACAGCCATCAAACATTCCTCATACATTAACCCTTCATCATGAGATCATTCTTGTTCTGTATAATTAACTGAAACAAACGTCATAGAAAAGATAATGTTTACCTTGCACCTCCCTTCACTTGGGAGTCCATCAGCATTGCTTCTGGCAACTATTTGTAATTACTTCTTATGGAATAAGTGAACCCAAGGTCAATTTCGTTACAGCTAAATTCCTATGTTTATGCAAATACATTGAAATCAAATATGGTGTTTTTATTGTGAGAGACTGTCTAGCTTTTTTTTGTGTCTTGATTAACATTTCTCTCTCAGCAAGCATTAATATTTACTTCATATTTCTTGTACATGTTAGCTTATTGAAAAACTGTGAATATGCCTGCCTTCGTAATTCTATTTGCCATGCTTTAACAAAGAAACATAATTGTTGAAGATGTGATGCATTAGTGGATCACTGCAAGATGTAATAGTTACAAGCGAGGTGTTGGAGGTTGGCTAATATTGTAGTTTTATTTAACAAGGGATGTGCTGGCTGGTGAGCTTTCCGACAATCATGGGAAAATTACTGAAAGGAATTCTGGAGGGGTGGGGCTGTATTGATTTGCAATTGTCAAAGCAGCAATTGATTCAGGACAGTCAGTTTTTGTTCATGAGAGGGCATATCTTCCAAATTTGATTGAGATTTTTGAGAAGACAACCAAGAGGATTGATGAGGGTAGGGCAGTTGTCTGCATGGATTTATAAGATCTTTGACATGGTCCCCATAGAAGACTGGTTTAGTGGGCTAGAATACATGGGAGTCATGAAGTGATAGCAAAATGAATGGAAATTTACTTTGATTGAAGGAGGCAGACAATTGGCATGGAGGTTTGCAAGTGGTGTGACACAGAGACTGATGCTGGGTTCATTGTTCATCATAATGATTTGCATGAGAACATTTTCAGCTAACACTAAAATTGGTAGTGTAGTGATCAGTGAAGAAAGTTGTCTGTGGTTATAACAGGATCTAGATCAACTGGGAAAATAGGTGAGGGAATAGCTGATGGGATTTAACAAGTATTAACTGATACGTTTTTTTGGAAGATTAGTTGGGCCAAGACATTGACTGTGAATGACAGAGCCCTGGATAGTGTTGGGAACAGAGAGACTTGATGTACAAATGCATACATAGTTCCTTCAAAGTGGTAGGGACACAGGCAAGCAACAGGAGGCACATTGTTGTTTGTCTTTATCAGCTGAAACTTTGAGTACAAGAGCTAGAGCATCATGTTAAGTTGTACAAAATATTGGCATGGCCATACTTGGAGTATCATGTGCAGTTCTGTTTGCCAGCCTACAGGAAGAGTATGATTAAGAAAGAGAAGGTATAGAAATGACTCACAAGAGTGCTGCCAGGATGGGAAGGCTTGAATTATAAGGAGAGATTGGATAGGCTGGGACTTCTCCCTGGAGCAAAGGAGAATGAAAGGGTGACCTTATAGAAGTTTATAAAATCGTGAGAGGCATAGCAAAGGTGGATGATTATTGTCTTCTTCCCAAGTAGTGTCTAAAACCAGAAGGCAAGGTTTAAGTGAGAGAGGACAGATTTTATGGGGATTTAACTGGATATATGGAACAAGTTGCCAGAGGAAGTGATATAGGCAGGTACAAATGCAGTGTTTAAAAGATTTGGTCACATCCACAGATAGGAATGTTTAGAGGGATATGACATGGATGAGTTGGACTGAAGTGCCTATTTTCATGTTACGTAATTCTATCAGCCTGAGAATCTATGAATTTCCTATAATAATGGGCATGTGGCTGCATTTAGCAGAAATAAAGTAGTACGGTTACTGGTCATTTGTAACATGCAGTGTATGTTGCACAAGATAGTTGGGCAACAATTTCAACCAGTGGATGTACAGTTTTCCTCTGCTCTGTTCAATTGAACTGTTAAAGGGGCTGCTTTTCTATTGGCATATGCATTGCACTATTAGAAAGTGGTGCAACCAAGATTTGAGTAGATTTAAAAATAGCCTCTGAATCGTACCTACACATAGAGGTATATAAAATCATGAGATGTATAGACAAGGTGAATGGTCACAATCGTTTAACTGAGGGAGGGAAATCTAAAACTAGAGACAGAGGTTTAGATGAAAGGAAAAAGGTAGCATTTTCACAGGGAGTGGTGGTACAACCAGAGAAAATGGTTGAGGTGGGTAGAGTTACAACATTTAAAAGACATTTATTTAGGGACATGGATAGGAAAGATAGAGATGTTTGGGCCCATTGTAGGGAAATGCACTTTGCTCAGGCAGGCGTTAGTGAGCTGAGCCAAAGGGCCCATTTCCATGCTGCGTAATTCAATTAATCTGTCATTTCAAATATTGGAAAGGTGGATTTATTTGTAACTTTTGGCCTATTTGTATATTTGAGCAGCAGAAGGTAATGTTTATTATTTGACTCATATGTGCTCCAGGTTTCTTGCAAACATGACTCATTATTTTTGTTTTGGCAACATATGCAACATTTTCCTTTTGAACTGTCTCCCTTCCCACCCACTGGGACCCCAACACTACTTTCTGTTGAAATAATGATCTACTTACATTCTCTTAAATTCATTGTACTATTTTGGTCGCTCATTGCAGTTTCCTCGACATTGGAGAGAGAAATGCAGACAGGGTGAAGGCTTTGTGAAGCATCTTGATTCACTCTTTAGGCATGTTCATGAATCAGTTGTTCCTATTTTAATTCTACACCATGCTTTTGATTATCTATGCTGTTTTATTGAAGCTCAGTGGAAGCTTCATATAAAAGCTCCACATCTTTTGATTGGGCAATTTACTGTCTTTTGAACTTGGTCCTGAGGATTACCATTTCAGATCCTAACCAGTGCTGGGATTAAGTCAGCTTTTGTCACTTTCAACATACAGATCCATCCTTCTCTTTCATTCTCCACTGCCATGCTCTTCATTTTCCCTTTGTCTTTTAATATTTCCATCCAATCATAGATTTACTTTTTGTTCTTTGTTCCTTCATTTCTTTCTCTGGGTCGGTCTTTGAAACTGACGCCTTAGATTCTTTTCTCTCCCTCTCCCCCTCCCCTCCCCCTTTCTCCCCTCCCCTTCTCCCCACCCCTTTCTCCCCTCCCCCTTTCTCCCCTCCCCCTTTCTCCCCTCCCCCTTTCTCCCCTCCCTCTTTCTCTCCATCTAATACCCATGTTTAATCAGCCACACTCTTCAACATGTACATGGAAGTTCTAGAATGATTCTTTCATGTGTTAGTATTTTGATGCTAACAATTTTTGTTAGTACAAAAATAGTAACATGAGAAATAATCATTCTAGAGCTGTCTGGGTATCTCTTTAATATATCTGTATCAGAGAAGTGTTGGGACCATTCAGCTGGACACATATGATCTATCATTCACTTGGAAAAAGCAAGATCAACAGCTACATTGTGAAGTTACAATGGTAAAGTTTGTGCTAGTCACCTTACCTTCTGAGCCACTGAAGTTTGCCTTTGGAGGTTATGAGGAAAATTTATTGTTGAAGATAAATAAACATGGATTTTCTGCTTAGATAATTGCACTTTGGCTGTATTGCTAATTGAGTTGCTTTGGTTTTTTTAACTTCATTCTATCATCATGAAACTCTTACAGTAAATATATCAGTAAAAGTAAGTTCTTTTTCTATGAGAGTTCAGACAATTTTTTTTTGATTTGGAAATGCACTCAGTTTTTGAGTGTTAACTTGTGATCAAATAGTGATGATTTTAAATGAACTGAGACTGAATTTTAAAATTGAATAAAATGAGCTTGTTAAACAGTTTGCACCACCATATGAACTTGACCTGGCAAGGATTTTATATTTACTTTTATTGCTTCCTGTTACGTCCCCAATGGTCTCCTGTAGATTACAATATTTTGCTCAAGGGGCTTTATAGTTAATTAGTTTCACATTGACCCATGACCCTGGTGAAATATGAGTTGGTCACTTTTACTGAAGTGTGAAATAGACAGGAACTGCTGTACCCTTGCGAAGCCTTGAGGTAGATACATGCCTAAGGTAGGTGGTGGGGGGAGGGGGTTGCTGTTTGTTTCTTTCCTTTATTTACTGATTGGTTATCTCTGTATTTCATATTTAGCAAAGTGTTAGTCTCCAAGATAGCTTCAGTTGATACGTTTTTCCTGCTGGCCATTGCAGTTTTGGACTGTCATATTTGACTGGTGGAGTAACTTCTGTCACACAGTGTGATTTCCATTTGAGATGTTGTAGGGTTAAAGGAGTAGCTGCCACTGACAAAGGAAGTGGTGTCATACAAGGGCTATCACGGGTCCTCCCCATGTACCATTGAGCACAGGTGGAACTGAGAGTGCTGTGGAGTTGCCCTGTTGAGTTCAGCCAAGTGTTCAGCTGGCTTGTCATTGGACTGTGGGAGGCACACAATGCAGCTTCAATTACGCTGGACAACAAAGATTTTGCTTCCTAAATAGTTTTGATTGTATCTTTTGGAATTTGGGCTGTTGATCATGAAAATCACCTTGACGTTTTCCCTATCATGCACCTTTTGTTTTGAAATCTCCTGTATTTGATATTTCAATTCATAATCAAGTTAATTAAAAGGTTGCTAATAATGTAAGCTGAAAAGAAATCTAGCTTGAACAGGCATGCTTGGGCATGCTTAGGCAAGGTAGAGCTGCATAGCAGGACAAGTTATTAGAAGGGCTATAAATTTCCATGAAGGATTTCGATATTTGAGACAGAGGTTTTCCAGATTAACAGATGCTGAGGTTAAAGAAGGTAATTTTGTTGGCCCACAAATCAAACAGGTCATCAATGACAGGCAATTCAAAGAACTTCTGGTGGGACCAGAAAAAATTGCATGGAAGACATTCAAGGATGTTATTGAAAATTTTCTTGGCAACTGCAGAGCACCAAACTGCATGCAGATGGTTGACAACATGCTTCAAGCATACAAAACCACGAAGTGCAACATGTCACTGAAGATTCATTTGTCTGCATTTCTATTTAGACTTCTTGTGTGCAAATCCTCGCACTGACGAGCATGGTGAAAGGGTTTATTGGGACATCGCGGTCATGGAGAAACTGTATCAGGGCAATTGGAATCCATCGGTGCTGGCTGATTATTTCTGGACACTTAAGCGCAAAACTGCAGACACTGAATACAATTGAAAATCATCAATGAAATGTTTTTAGCTTAGTTGTACTGTTGCAAAGCTTCAGCACCATTATGCAATTAAGCGCGTTATATTCAATCAAAGTTAATTTCTTGTTTCTCCAAATTCCTGTGTGAAATGAGTAGTCTGAAATTATATTTGTGTTCAGCTTCAAACGCTCTATCATAATGAAAAAATGTCTGAGGAAGCAACCATTCTGAAAACAATTTGTTGTCCAGTGTTATTATTTTAGAAGTATAGCACAGTAACTGCTCCTTCTGGCCCATCGAGACCGTGCCGCCCAACTGCACCCATCTGACCAATTAACCCACAAATGTCTTATGTTGTATGTCTTTGGAATGTGGAAGGAAACCGGACCACCCAGATTAAATCCACATGCTCATGGGCAGAAGGAATAAAACTCCTTACAGTCAGTGGCAAAATTGGCACTGGCACTGTAGTAGTGTTGTGCTAATTACAAATTGCAAAGCTGCTTTACGTTGGGCAGATATCCCATAGGATGATTCAGTCCTATACCTGTGGTCTTGTTCTTTATTTTGGGCAATTTCTATTGTATTTCTCTGACTCCTTTTCACTTCAAGTTGGATCCTCATTGTTGCTGAAGTTTTATTCATTGTGCAGTACCTGGCCATGATTGCTGTTTGCTTATTTGACTTATTTCTTTGCATCTATTTTCAATGTTGCCAGAATGCAATGGTCACCAGATTCCTGACAGATTGATTTTATTTCTGTCTTGCTATTGATCCTCTCATTTGCTAAGATTGGTGTCTCATCGTCCAGCATGTCTGTGTGTCTGCAGTTTGAGAAGGAGAAGCCTAAGTTACATGTATCAGTATCACTCTGGAATAAAGGAAATTACTGAGGCATGAGAGAGGAGCTTGCCCAGGTGGATTGGAGGACGATACTGATGAGGATGACAGAAGAGCAGAGATGGCTGAAGTTTTTGGAAATAGTTCACAAGACGCAGAATAGATATGTCCCACAGAAGTTGGCAGTGGGTGGACAACCATGCTGACAAGGGAAGTTAAGGACTGCATAAAATCAAGGAAAGGGCATATAAGGTAGCAAAAGTGAGCAGGAAGTTGGATGATTGGGAAGCTTTTAAAAGGCTACTAAAGAAGCGGAAAGAAGGGAAAAAAATGAAATAGGAGGGCAAGTTATCCAATAATATAAAGCAGGATATCTAAAGTTTTTTTTAAGTTATATAAGAGTAAAAAGAAGGTGAGAGTTGATATTGGACCGCTGGAAAATGATGCTGGTGTGGTAGTAATGGGGGACAAAAAACGGTAGATAAACTTGATGGGTATTTTGATTAGTCTTCACTGTGGAAGACATTAGCAGTATACCAGAGGTCTGTGAGTGTCAGGGAGCAGGGGTGAGTGCCATTGCTATTACAAAGGAAAATGTGCTAGGCAAATTCAGAGAGTTTAGGGTGGATAAGTTACCTGAGCCAGATGGACTGCATCCCAGAGTCCTGAGAGAGGTTGCTGAAGGGATATCAGAGGCATTGTTCATGATCTTTCAAGAATCACTTGATTCTGGCATGGTCCCAGAGGACTGGAAGATTGCAAATGTCAGGGCGGCAAAGGAGAGGAAACTATAGGCCAGTTAGTCTAACCTCAGTGATTGGGAGAGTGTTGGAGTCTATTAATAAGGATGAGGTTTTGAGGTACTGGGAGACTAATGATAAAATAAGTCAACGTCAGCATGGTTTCTGGAAAGGGAAATTTTGCCTGACAAATCTGTTAGAGTTCTTAGAGGAAGTAACAAGCATAGTGGACAAAGGAGAGTCAGTGGATGTCATTTACTTGGATTTTCAGTAGGCATTTGATAGGTTGCCACACATGAGGCCGCTTAACAAGGTAAAAATCCTATGGTGTTACAGGAAAGTTACTGGCATGGATAGAGGAATGGCTGACAGGCCAGAGGCAGTGAGTGGAAATAGTGGTGTTCCTCAGGGTTTAGTATTGGGACTGCTACTTTTCACATTGTTTGTCAATGATTTGGTTAATGGAATTGATGGCTTTGTGGGAAAGTTTGCAAATGATACGAAGATAGGTGGAGGGGTAGGTAGTGCTGAGGAAGCAATGCCATTGCAGTAGGACAGACAAATTGGAAGAATGAGCAAAAAAGTAGCAGATGGAATACAGTGTTGGGAAATGGATGATAATGCATTTTGGTAGAAGGAACAATAGTGTGGACTATTTAAATGGGGAGAAGGTTCTAATATCAGAGGTGCAGTTGGACTTCGGAGTCTTCGTGTAAAACTTCCAGAAGGTTAATTTACAGGTTGATTGTGTGGTAAAGAAGGCAATTGCAATGTTGACATTTATTTCAAGGAGACTAAAATTTGAAAGCAAGGAGATAACGCTGAGGCTTTATAAGACACTAGTCGAGCTACACTTGGAGTATTGTCAACAGTTTTGGGCCCCATATCTCAGAAAGGATGTATTGTCATTGGGGAGGGTCCAGAGGAGTTTCACAAGGATGATTCTGGGAATGAAGGAGTTAACTTATGAGCTGTGTTTGGCAGCTTTGTAAAGGGGGGGGGGGTGATCTCATTGAAACCTACCAACTGTTGAAAGGACTAGATAGGGTGAATGTGGAGAGGATATTTGGTGTGGGTATCCAGAACTGGAGGGCACAGCCTCAAAACTGAGGGGTGACCTTTTAGAATGGAGGTAAGAAGGAATCTTTTTCAGCCAGAGAGTAGTGAATCTGTGGAATGCTCTGCCACAGGCTGTGGTGGAGGCCATGTCTGTGGGTATATTTAAGGCAGAAGTTGATTGTTTCCTGATCAGTCGGGGCATCAAAGGGTATGGGGAGAAGGCAGATGTACAGGGTTGAATGGGATCTGGGATCAGCCAGGGTGGAATGGTGGAGCAGACTTGATGGGCTGAATGTTCTAACTCTAGAGTAAGTGTTCGGCACGGACTAGAAGGGCCGAGATGGCCTGTTTCCATGCTGTAATTGTTATATGGTTATGGTTACTCCTATGTCTTATGGGTAATGTAATGCTTATTTATTGTGTCTGAATGCTGATGTACATTAGTACAATCTCCACCCTCTCTTCTGTTACATCCTTCTCAGTGTGGAGCACTTGGTGTTTTCTCCTCTAAGACTCTCTTGAATGTATCCTTTTGACACTCAATCCCTATATGATTGAGAGTGCTATAAATTCTTCTGATGGCAATAATCTCCACAGGCATTGTTAAATCCTATAAAGATTCTCTTAATATTTATCAAGCGTACAAACCTGATGTTATGGCAGCACATTGCTTCCCGCTATCTTGATATCTCAAGCCCTCAAAAGGTGCAATGTAATAATCATGTAAATGGATGAGACTGGATCATTCAGAACCACCAAGCAATGGTTTTCATGGAAGGTTGTAATTTAGTGCCTCAAACATTCACTGAAATCTGTGTCTGTGCCGTAATAATGCACACTCATATGGGCTATACAGAAGACTTGATCATTTTACCTTTTGACATACATACTCAGTGGTTTGGAAGAGTGGATGGTAGTTTACTGGAAGCTTTGGCCACAGAGGGAACATTTTCCTAACTGCTGCTTTTTTCCCCCTGCTTAAAATAATAATACTGAAGGAAGCTTCATGTGATGAGGTTAGAACAAATACCAAACAAAATGGGCAGAGCACAGCCAGCAATAATGACTCAGCAAAATGTCAGAATATGAACCATGAATAAGAAGAATAAGTGGCGAAGTTAAAGAGTACAAAGCTATCAAAATGGGACTAAATTTTCCTACTGTTTTTTTTTAAGCTCCTGGTATTTTTTAAGGCTCCTTCAGTGGTGTAAATAGATTCATCTGTCATGGTCTGCTGAATGAACCCAGGCAAAGTCTCATCTGCATTCTACCATATTTCCTGTGTGATGCAGCTTAAACATTTTCTGTCATTTCCTGCAGTTATTTTCTGATGTGACTTTGTCCCATTATTGTGCTGCAATGAGAGATGGCTGTGACATACTAGGCCCTGCTAAAAGTGCTTTATAAGCGGAAGTTATAAATATAAGTGGATGTTATAAATAAAACCTTTTTGGATTAAAACCAAAATAATAATAATAACTTTGAAGCAAAACCTCACAAGCACTTAAATTACCTTACCAAATTGTCCTCTGTGCCTGAACAACTTTGTACTTTCTAGTGAAAAGTGAAGGTGCAGCCTCTCTCAAGAACACTTGAAGCAAATATTTTTAGCAGAAGTTCAGGGTTAAAGGAACGCATTTGGTGATTTTGTCAAGGAGCATGAGGAGATTAAAAAGTAACTTCTGTCATATACTGGTTTTCCTTGCTATCTGAAGGTAGAGCGTTCCTATGAAATAGTTTGTAAGCCGAAATGTCGTAAAGCAAAGAAGCAATTATCATTAATTTATATGGGAAAAATGTTTAAGCATTCCCAGACCAAAAAATAACCTACCAAATCATACTAAATAACACATAAAACTTAAAATAACACTAACATATAGTAAAAGCAGGAATGATATGATAAATATACAGCCTATATACAGTAGAAATATTGTATGTACGGTATAGTTTCACTTAATAAAATCCGGAAGACAGCGAGCCAAAATCACTGTGGAGGAAAAAAAATCGGCATGTACACGCATGTGCATGTACACGCCTATGCACGTACACGCTTGCATGCACAACTGCCTGCACAAGGCTTCATGGTCATGGTAGTCTATCTCAGGGTGAACACACGTATAAAGTGGGCATTTTTTTTGAAAAAACAAAAATCCTCTTTGGTTAGCAAAAACGGGTACTAATGTAGGTCTTTCGTAACAGTGAGCTGTCATAAAGCGAACGTTCGAAAAACGGGCCTCCTATAATGGAAAACAAATATCTTTATTAAATTTGTTGCAAGGAAATGCAGCTGTTTGAATTACACTTTTTGGTCAGGAGAGACTGCTGATAAACAAGAATAACTTTCCTCATCTTAGTATGTGCTCTTCATTTTTCTCCTTGCACTGGGAAATAAACCAAACCATTGAATTATTATCTGGTACCCTAAAGCTTTCATTATGATCAGCTGCATTTTGTGGATAGCTGGAAGAGAATCAAGTCCTGATGAGTGATGTTGGTGAAAGGAAGGCAAACTCATCTCTAGCAGTATTCCCAACTCGGGATGGTACTTATTGATTCAAAGGTTGATTATGTTTTACAGATACCATGTTCATGGCCAGTGGACAATGAATATAAGTGGTGAAAAAAATGGCAGTGTGAGTTGTTAACTGAGTTGGGGGGCAGGGTTAAATTTTTCACTTTATATGGAGCATACCATGGATGGAGGAATTTAGCATAGCACTAGGTTACCAGTGATCAAATGGCTATAGATGGTACAGTGGTAGAGCAAGTAGAGCTGTTGCCTCAGTGCACTGGCAGATGGTATTCGATGTTGAACTGCGGAGCTGCCTGCATGGAGTTAGTATATTGTCCCTGTGACCATATGGGTTTCCTTCCACTTTGAAAAGACTTTCAGATTAGTAGGTTAACTGGCCATTGCAAATTGCTCCGTCTAGCAGAACTGGTAACCAATCGGTTCCCCTCCACCCCCACTCCTCCGTCTGGCAGACTGGTCCTCACCCTCATCAGCTTTTCGGCTTCTCCCGTTTTCTCCAGACTTGAGGGGTAGCTATGAGCAGCAGTCAAAGTACTACACTTGCCCATTCATTTCCTCCCTCCCTCCATTCAGGGGTCCAAACAGTCCTTTCAAACGAGGCACCATTTCATCTCCTAATCTGCTGCGGTCATTTATTGTATCCAGGGCTCCCAATGCAGCCTCCTCTACATTGGTGAGACCCATTATAAATTGGGGACTGCTTTGTCGAGCATCTCCGCTTCATCCGCCGAAAATGAAATTTCCCAGTGGCCAAACATTTTAATTCCAATTCCTATTCCAAGGTATTTTCTTATATCAAGATGAGGCCACCCTCAGCATAGAGGAGCAGCACCTTATATTTTATCTGGGTAGTCACCAATCTGATGGCATGAATATCAATTTCTCCTTTGAGTTAAAAAATAAATTCCCTCTCCCTCCTCTCTTTTTCTGTTTCTCACTCTGGCCACTTCCCTCTTCTCACCTGCCTCTCATGTCCCCTTGTCCTTTCCTCCTTCCTATGTTCCACTCTTTTCTTCTCTCAGATTCCTTTCTCTCCAGCCCTTTATCTTTCCTACCGCCTGGCTTCATATATCACCTTCTAGCTATCGTCCTTCACCTCCCCCCACATTTTTATTCCAGTGTCTCCCATCTTCCTTTTCAGTCCTGAAGAAGGGTCTTGCCCAAAATGTCGACTGTTTTATTCATTTCTATAGATGCTGCCTGACTTGGTGACTTCGTCTGGCATTGTGTGAGTGTTGCTTTGGATTTCCAGCATCTACATTCTTTCTTGTGCTTCGAATTTAGGGGAAGCTGTCGAGAATGTGAATGGAATAAAATGGGACCATATATAGTTGCTTGATGTTTGGCGAGGGCCTGCTGGGTTTCAAGGTCTAATTCCACATTCCATGACTCAAACCTGTGCTTTATTACATTAGATTTATATTTTTGCATGCAATCTCAGAAGTAGAGGACAATTAGACTGTTAGTATGTGCTAATTGGCCTATCAACTTGTTGAGTTGCCTGAGCAGAAACTGGTTTGTCGTCTCAATTGTAGCTCATGAAAAGATAGCAGCAACAGAAATGGCTAATATTCAGAGCAGGCTGGTTAGGATGAGGTAGATCTTCTGTTACCCTGCAACTGTTCCAGAATGGTTCTGGCGACAATCTTCCATTGGGATCTATGTCCCCAGATTTACTTACTGTCAAATCTGTCACCTTCACTTGGAATATGATTAATATTTAACAATTAAAAGAATAAAACACCATTTGCACATTTAAGGATTTTACTTTAAGAGCTTAAATTTAACAATTAGCTTTACCTCCCTATCACCCACCAGGTTATTTTTTGCTGATCTAATGTATGGGCACTGGGTTTGACCTGGGTCAGAGTCAGAGGACATATTTCCCAGCCCGAGCAGTCCATTGATCCAGTACACATTCCTTTCTCCAGCATTCATAAGTTCAGAAGGCTGCACTTCTGCCCAAACTTGGGGATAGTCTCATTACAGGTTTATCTGCCAACAGGTTCATCTTGAGTTCAATGGAAAATCTGGCCCAATACTGCAGTAATGGGAAATTTATGAGGGGACAACATAAAATATGAGGCAAGAAATTGAAAGTTCAGAGATAGTTAGGCATGCTAACAACAATATGATTGATTTCTGTTGACTGGGTGTGTTTTGTAAAATTTAAATCATAAGTGCTTGTGCATAACTCAGAGGATGGCGATGTGGATGGCCTGAGGTATGGAAGAAGTAACATCCAGGGATAAGTGCACTGATTAGGCCGTGACTTCTTCCCAATGCAGTTCTTCCAACTTCATCCCAGCATCTCCACATCTAATGGCTTCTCCCATATCACTGATTCTCACAATAATGCTGCTTTTCCTGAACCTGAGCATTCCAATAGATTTGCTTTTTGTAAAAATAAAATCTGAATTTTGATCATATAAATAAAAGCATAGCAGTCATGGTTCTTGTCTCCCAACCGTTGTGGAGTAGAACAATTTCAAGCATGGAATATTGTCTTGTAATACTTAAGAATATGTAGAAAGGAACAAAAGGATCAAAAATGGAAAGAGAAGCTTCATACAATTCAAAAAATCAATGGCAAGTTACTTAGCTCAATGGACAACTTTACTCAAGATCATATTTTATAGTTGGCCAGTCAATCACAGCAAGGTTAACAAATAGCTTCTAATAAAACAAAATGTAAAGATGCTTTCTGCGGAGTTTAAGATAGTGTGAACCAGATTCTTAAAAAGTAAGTGGGGCCTGTTGAGACTCTCTGGAGAGTTTGAGGTTGTTTGGTTTATTAGGCTATTGTGATTTCTCTCTTAATAACCTTTTAAGAGGGAAGTCAAGAGGGTGAATAGAAGTTATGAGGTTTCTCTAACAAACAGGTAAGGAGAATCCTAAAGGCTTCTACGTATATATTAGAACAAAAGCATAGCAGAATTGGTCCATTTGAAGATCAGCATCTATGTATGGATCCAAAAGAGATGGAGGAGATCAACATTCCCTCCAATTTATTTAACAGCTTTGCTGACTAGCCATTTCTCTTATCAGGAAATTATTACACGACCTGAAAACTGCATGACATTTTAAGTATTCTGTCTGTAGAACATACATCATACAAACCACAATTCACAATGCGAGTAAATGAGACTGACACAGAGTCTATAGAACTGAGGCAAAACAGTAGTGAGTTCGTGGTACATATCTGTATTACTGAAGAGGTTATGCTTGCTGTCTTGAGGCAAATTAGAGTGGATAAGTCCTCAATGCTTGACAAAATGTCCCCTTAGACCTTTCAGGAGGCTCGTGCAAAAATTGCAGGGGCCCTAGCGGAGGTATTTAAAATGGGCTTATCCATAAGAGGACTGGAGGATAGCTAATGTTGTTCAAGAAGTGCTCTAAGAATAAGCTGGGAAATTGTAAGCTGGTGAGCCTGACATCGGTGGTGGGTAAATTATTGGAAGGTATTCTAAGTGATAGTATATATAAGCATTTAGGTAGACAGGGCCTGATTAGGGATAGTCAACATGGCTTATTTTGTGGTAGGTCATGTCTAACCAATCATATATTTTTTCAAGCAGTTTTCCAGAAAAGTTGATGAAGGAAAGGCAGTAGGTGTTGTCGACATGGACTTTAGCAAGCCCTGTAACAAATCCCGACACAGGTGGAGGCTGGTCCAAAAGGTCCAGCTGCTTGGCTTTCAAGATGAAGTAGTAAATTGGATTCAATATTGACGTAGTGGGAAAAGCCAGAAAGTGGTAATTGCGCTGACTGATGGCCTGTGACTAGTTGTGTGCCACAGGGATCGGTGCTGGGTCTGTTGTTGTTTGTCATTTATATTAATGATTTGGGTGATAACGTGTTAAACTGGATCAGCAAATTTGCGGATGACAACAAGATTTGGAGTTTAATGAACAGTGAAGAAGGTCATCAAAGCTTGCAGTGAGATCTAGACTAGTTTGAAAAATGGGCTGGAAAATGGCAGATAGGATATATTGCAGACAAGTGTGAGGGCTTGCAGTTTGGGTGGACACACAGGGTAGGACTTACCCAGTGAACTGCAGTACATTGAGGACTGTGGTAGAAAAGTGATCTGGTAATACAATTGCATCATGGGTAGATAGGATTTTAAAGAAAACTTTTAGTATGTTGGCCTTCATAAATCAAAGTATTGTGTTCAAAAGTTAGGATGCTGGTGAGGCCAAATTTGGACTCTTGTGTTCAGGTCTGGTTACCTACGTACAGGAAAGATATCAATAAGTTTGAAAAAGTACAAAGGACATTGGCAAGAATTTTTCTGAGACTTGAGGACTTGAGTTATAAGGGAAGTTTGAATAGGTTATGACTTTATTCCTTGGAGTATAGGAGAATCGAGGGAGATTTGATAGTGATAGACAAAATTATGAGGGGAATAAATAGGGTAAATGCATGCAGGTTTTTTTCCCATTGAGGTTGAGTGAGAACTGGAGGTCATAGGATAAGGGTAAAAGTGAAATATTTAAGAACCTGAGGGGGACTTTTTCACTCAGAGGGTGGTGCAAATGAACTATCAACTGAAATGGTGGATGTAGGTTCAACTGCAACTTCTAGGAAAATTTTAGATAAGTACATGGATGGGACAGGTGTGGAGGGCTATGGTCTGAATGTGGGTCGAATGGACTAGGATGAACAACGGTTCAAAACAGACGATCAGAATCAGGATTAATATCACTGGAACATGTTGTGAAATTTGTTGTTTTGTGGCAGCAGTACAGTGTGATATATGATAAACAGAAATTACTATTATTTATTATGCATTATAATTATATAATATATAAAATATAATACACATATATTAAATATTATATGTACTGTAACTGTTAAATTAAAATGAGTAGTGAAAATAGAGCAAATAAGAAACAGTGAGGTCGTGTACATGGGTTCACTGTCAATACTGAAATAATGGTGGAGGAGAAGACACTGTTCCTAAAATGTTGAGCGCTTGTATATAGGCTCCTGTACCTCCCTGATGGTAGCAATAAGAAGAGGTCTTGTCCTGGATGATGAGGGTCTTTAATGATGGATACCTTTTTTGAGGCATTATCTTTTGAAGGTGCCCTTGATGGAACTGCATGAGTTTGCAACTTTCTGCAGCCATTTCTGACCCTGTGCAGTGGCCCCTCCATACCAGGCAATAATGAAACCAGTTAGAGCGCTCTCCATGTACTGTATATCTGTACAAATCTACTAGAGTCTGGTGATATACCAGATCTCAAACTGCCAATGAACTATAACAACTGTCATGCCTTCTTTGTAATTGCATCAATATGTTGGGCCCAAAATAGGTCTTCAGAGATGTTGACACCCAGGAACTTGAAACTGCTCATCCTTACCACTGCTGGTCCCTCAATGAGGACTGGTTTCTATTCCCTCAACTTCCCCTAAAGTCCACAATCAATTCCTTGGTCTTATTGATGCTGAGTTTAAGGTTGTTGTTATGACACCACTGAACCAGCTGATCTGTCTTACACCTGTACACCATCTCATCTCCATCTGATGTGCTGAAGAGCCTGTTTCTGTGTTATATTACTCTATAATTCTCTATGGCTTTATGCTAGACTTCAAAAATCAATATTTATGGCAACCAGCAAAAAGTATTATGGCGTGTAAATTTTTATAACAGGATTTGAAGGTTGTTTGCAGCCAGAAACTAAGCACATGTCTATAAAGGTTCTCTGTTATCCAGGTTGTTGTATATGAAGCAGTAATAAATCAAGGCAACTGGGCCTGCTGTGTTATCTAGAAGATGTTTTGCCACTCATCCGAAAGCCTTCTTCAGCTCTGATCCATGGTGGGGAGTTTATCGGCTTTTCCAGTTTTTAAGCTGTTAAACTAACCACTGAAGAAGCCTCTCGGATGAGTGGCAAAACATCTTGTAGACAACACAGCAAGTCCAGTTGCTTTGGTTTGCTACTGCTTGATACCAAAACTGAGGAAATACCTGCTTGAATTGAGTGTGTACAACAAGGATTGCTTCATATTATTTGTGGTTTACCCAAAGCAAACTTGTTGGTGGTGATGTTTTTCAGAGTTGTGATTGACTTGCTGAACTCTCTAGTGAAGGGATCTAGCTAATTCTTTAACGCGTTCATCACCACAAGTTTCCTCATTCTGTCCTGAACTCAGCGACACAAATTTTCATCGAAAATTTTGCCATGGGATTATTCAAATTTTGCCATGGGATTATTCAAACTGGTTCTTTGTTATAAGATTATAATGAAGTTGTACTTCAGTTTGAGTTCTCATCAAATTCTCCAACTCTTGTTGAAAATATAGCAAGTTATTATCCCTCAGGCTTTACTTCTGTCAGATTTTTTAGCCTGGAGAAACAAAACTCCCTGCTCTTTTTTCCAATGTATCATCATCTGTTATACTCTTATCTTTGAAACCATACTGTCTCTGACTTACTGCAAGATGTGTGACATTTGATTGCAGAATTACAGACTACTTACTGACATTTATGCTTCATTTTAACTATTACTTGAGAGCTTGTAATTTTTTTTCAGTTTGTATAATGATGCACATTTTTAAATGAATGAGTAATATCAAATATGATAATCCCATTTAGAGTAGCATCTTTGGACTGCGTTGTGTATCAAAATAATCTATAACTTTTCTTGTTGTAGTTGACTTTTTTTCCCCATCCAAAAACTTGGAGCTGCTAATACTTTTTCATGCAATGGCTACATTGAGGACTTACAATTAATTGTAAGTTCTCTTGGTTGCCTACTGCGGCAATAGCATAAAATTACACAGTGGAGGAACAAGCATTACTGTTGTTTGTCTAGCTGTAAGAAAATGTTATTAATTTACTCCCATTCAGCAGTAGCCAATGAATAATTTTTAAAATTTTTCACTCAGTTAAATATTCTTGCTTGTTTAAATATTCAACCAGTTTCTTTTGAAATTATAAATGATATTTCCTGAAATGTTTCACATTTCCTCATACCACCAGGTTCAAAAGCAGTTATTATCCCTCAGTCATCAGGCTCTTGAACCAAAGGGGATGACTTCACTCAACTTTATTTGCCCCATCACTGAAATGTTCCCACAACCTGTAGACTCACTTTCTAGGACTCTTCATCACATGTTCTCAATATATATTGCTTATTTATTTATTATTGTTACTTCTTTCTTTATGTATTTGCACGGTATGTTGTTTTTTTTCTGCACACTAGTTGAACACCCAAGTTGGTGTGGTATTTTATTGATTCTATTATGGCTATTATTATGGAATTATTGAGTCTGCCCACAAGTATAGGGTTGTATATCATGACATATATGTACATTGATAATAAGTTTACTTTGAGCTTTGAACCTTATTCCATATCCTAACTAACTTCCAAGTGGAAAAGAAAATGTTGTGTTGGTGATAACCTTCATTTTGTTCTTATTACAAATTGTGAAAGAATCAATTTTTTCTGCCGACCCCAAACAAAATACTTAATTTTAATGAAAGCCTCCATCATATTTCAATGCAATAACATACAGAAACTTTAGCCTGATCTCTAGCCATACATACAGTTCCCTGGTACACTCAATGGCCAATTTATTAGCTACACCTAAATATCTGCTTGTTAATGCAAATATCTAATCAGCCAATCACATGACAACAACTCAGTCGATAAAAGCATGTAAGCATGGTCAAGAGATTCAGTTGTTTGAATCAAACATCAGAATGGAGAAGAGTAGATGAGGTGGTTTGAGTATCTCAGAAACTGCTGATCTCTTGGATCTCAGCAGATCAGAGACATGACAGTCACTAAAAGTTACAGAGAATTGTGCAAAAACAAAAAAAAAACACATTCGGTGAGTGTCAATGTGGGTGAAAACCACTGCAATGAGCGAGGTCAGAGGAACATTGCCAGACTGGTTCCAGTTGACATGAGGTCAACAGTAACTCAGATAACCATTTGTTACAACAGTGCTGTGCAGAAGAGCATCTCTGGATGCACAATATGTCAAACCTTGAAGTGGATGGGCAACAGCAGCAGAAGACCACAGTCATACACTCCATGTATGTTCACAATAAATAACTTGTGTACAGTATTATTGATTGGCTTGCTAACTGGAGTGTTCTAATTGGGTGCAATTACTTAAAATTTGCTGGGAACATGGTACCTGACAGTACACAATAACCATGTGTACTTAAATAAACAGTCGTTTTCATTGAGGAAAATACTCAACATATGTTGCAAATTGCTCATAAGTCAACACAAAATTTTGCAAAAAAGCAGCTTTTTGGTAGTTAGTTGCAGAAATAATGGTGAAGTTAACAGCATTCCCATTAATTTTGCAAATTTGGCATCAAACAGAATGGGAACATAAATGTAGAAATCTGGAAGATTTCTCTGAGGAAGACATTGTTTTAGGGTGTGCAGTGGGTTCAAAAGTTCAAAGTAAATTTATTATCAAAACTCACATATTTCACCATATAAAACCCTGAGATTTGTTTTCTTGCAGGAATACTCAGTAAATCCAAGAAACATAATTGAATCAATGAAAGACCGTACCCAGCAAGATGGACCGAAAACCAACATGGCAAAAGACAAAAAAAAAGAATTAATACTAATAAATAAATAAGCTATAAATATTAAGAACTTGAGATGTGAGACCATAAGTTGTGGGAACAGTTCAGTGATGGGAGGAGTGAAGTTGAGCGAAGCTATCTCCACTGGTTCATGAGCCTGATGGTTGAAGTGTAATAAATGAACTGGGTGGTGTGGGTCCTGAAGCTCCTGTACTTTCTTCCTGATGCAGCAGCAAAAAAGGAGCAGCTCCTATGTTGTGAGGGTCCTTGATGCTTTCCTCCAATAGTGATCTGTGTAGATGTGCTCAGTGCTGTGGTGGGCTTTACCTGTGATAAACTGGGTCATATCCACTACGTTTTATAAGATTTTCAGTTCAAGGGCACTGGTGTTTCCGTACCATACAAGAATGCAACCAGTTAGTATACTATCCACCAGACTTCTATAGCAGTTTGTGAACATTTTAGATGTCATGACAAATCTTTGCAAACTTCTAAGGAAGCAGAGGCTTTCTTCATAATTGCACTTACTTGCTAGGCCCAGGACAGATCCTCTGAAATGATATCACCAAGGCATTTAAAGTTGCTGACCTTCTCCACCTCTGATTCCCGGATGAGGACTGGCTGTGTAACTCTGGTTACCTCCACCTGAAGTCACTAATCAGCTCCTTGGTTTTTCTGACATTGAGTGAGAGGTTGTTGTGACACCACTCAGCCAGATTTTCAATCTCCCTCCTATATGCAGATTAGTCAGCACCTTTGCTTCTCCCAGTGACAATGGAGTGGTCAGTAAACTTAAGTATGGCATTGGAACGTGCTTAGATTTACAGTCTTAAGTATATAGCATGTAGAGCAAGGGGTTAAGCACACAGTCTTGTGTGCACCTGTGCTGATGGAAATTTGGAGATGTTGTTGCCAGTCTGAATTGACTGGGGTCTACAAGTTAGGAAACAGAGGAAGTATAGAAGCCAAGGTCTTGAAGCTTATTGATTAGCTCTGAGGGGATGATGGTTTTAAATGCTGAGCTGTAGTCAGTAAAGAACATCCTAATATGTGCATCTATGTTGTCCAGATGTTCTAGGGTTAAGTGAAGAGCCAAAGAGATGGCATCTGCTGTGGACCTGTTGCTCTGGTAGGCATTGGGAGCAGATCCAAATCACTTCTCAGGGAGCAGTCAATAATGTTTTATCACGAACCATGTATGAAATTCTTTTTATTTAATGTATGGATTGAGATGCCAGGTGAAGTGTTTGAGCAAAGTGCATTAACAATACTTAAAAAAAAACACTTGTACAACTACATCAGATTGAAAGTTTGAGAGCAACATGGGCCAATTATGGGCAAATGATTTCGCATTTCCCCCTCCCCCCACTACTTTCAAATCTCTTGTTATCTCTCCTTTTGGTTAGTCCTGACGAAGGGTCTCGGCCCGAAACGTCGACAGTGCTTCTCCTTATAGATGCTGCCTGGCCTGCTGTGTTCCACCAGCATTTTGTGTGTGTTGCTTGAATTTCCAGCATCTGCAGATTTCCTCATGTTGGGCAAATGGGACTAGCTTAGATGGGAAACTTGGTTGGCATGGACCTGTTGGGCACCATCAAATTTCTGAATGCTCCATGAGCATTACTACACTGTTCCTCACACTTCTTGATGATTCTTTTTTATATAACTAAAAATAACTTATTTATGTCTTGCACTGTACTGCTCCCACAGCACAACAAATTTCACAACATTTGTCAGTGATGATAAACCCCTTTCTGATTCTGATTCTATGACTCCAAGTATGTCCTCTGATTTCAAAAATTGGGAATTACTTTGAAAAAATTACTTTCAAGCTGTTTTCTTTCTTTTAAATTGCATTTTATATCTAATTGGGTAATAAATTCACGATCTTAATTGAAGGAATCAGAGTTAAAAGAAGTACACATTTGATTGCCTCATAGATCCTAAATGTCCTGTAGAGGGCACCATGCTATTGGAGTGCCCCTTTGAAAATAACATGCAGAAAAAGAATGAGTGTAGCCTAATAAACTGCTGGTGCTCACAACAACATTAGACCTACAGCAGTCCTTCTTGACAACAAGTCTTTGGGAAGATTGAACCGGGTAATTTAAAGATGTTTTGTTTGTATCCTTTGCCTTCACACACCAGACATGTTACATATCACACAGGGCTGCATGACATGGGTAAAATAGTTAGGAAGCTGATATTGCACGTGTCACACAACAAATAAATGGCACTGGAAGACTTTGCCAGTGAGACTTTGCAGGTTGAGATGATCACTAGACTCAAACAAATTGGCCATGGTAATCAGTTCGTTCGGTTTCTGTTGTTGTTGTAATGATGCTGTAAAGTTAGAGATTCGTACAATCTCATCTGAGTGTAACATCCAAGTCACTTTCTCATGGAAATCTGTTGTGTTTTTAAATATGCCATGCCTGTAAATGAAGTGTTAAATCACCACATTATTCTGCTGTCTTTGGCAACATTTCTTTTTCAAAATAACATGCAGCAAAATATATAGGGTGTGTTTTGACAGTCATGATTTACAGATATCCATTGTATTTCGTAATAAGGTAATTACAAATTTATTATTTTATTACTTTGTCTTTATTGCATTTTTATATGTAGTTCTTTATTTTGCCAAATCTAACAGTCATGAAACTACTCTTGTCCTATAGCATCCGTAGTGACTTCACTTAAGAATAATTATATGAGAAGCTCTATGAGATGTGCCACTAGTGAGATCTAATACCTTGGTGATGTTACGTTGTTCTGTAACTTCATCATTAGCTGGCACTTTATTGATCTGTTTTCAATATTTTTAAAGCAAACAGTGAAATATTGTGCAATTGCTTGTGTGCCAAGGAGAAATTTTGCTGTTCATTGAACATGGATATGAATTTGCATGTTCATACTTCTGGGGATAAAATTATACATGTTTGTTCTATTGTACATAAATTTGGCAGAATTACAATAGTTTATGAAGATACGGTTGTTTACAGGGCAGTTCCAATTTACATACTAGTGCATATTCTACCACCACTTTTATGGCCATTGAAGTAAAACTCTAAGATTGCTGCAATTAACTAAGTCTATTAAGCTGTCAGCAGCAACTCTTATAATTCTTGGGTTGATGGTAGTGGCCAATGGCTATTTGTAGTTCTTCAGCTTTGGTGAAAGTTACCCAGCACCAGTTTTGAAATGTGATGAAGTTTATTGGAGTTATCCTCTTGTGCTATAAATAATTCATTTTTGTGCATCACTGATTGCATTGCAGGGGGAGAAACACCTGCTCCAGATTTATACATTGGTTCAACTTTTAATTTAGAGGTATTCAACATAGGCACTTCATTGAGATTTGGAATCTAAAAATTGATGTTAGAATTGAATGTGTGCTATGAGCACCAGAAGGATATTACACACTTAGACACGAATGGTACAAGTTTCCTTTTACCAAGAGCCTTAACTATATTTGATGCCTGTGCATCAAACCTTGTGCTTGCAGGGTTTTATAGTACCCTCACATTCACCTAAAATTGATGGTATTCAGTTTTGCAGATATAGAACTGGGATAATCATCATCCACAGAACCACTTGGCTGTGCATTACATAGGCTGGAGTGGGTGCTTAAAAGCAAAGGAATTTAGTCTCTTCTGTCATAGAAGTATCCTTTGATTGGAAAATGTTGTTCATGAAACCAACTCCACCAAGTGCAGTACTCAATGTTGATAATTCAACTTAGTTACATAATTATCTTCTCCTCACCTGGGTGATTAGCTTTGTGTAGTTTTTTTTTTGCATTTCTGGAAAGTTAATTGCTTATGGGAGATGGAATATTTTTGGCCATTGTGAGTACACACTGACAGAATAAAGGCAAGTTCAGCTGCATGTGTTGAGAGCTTTGTCAAATAACACAATGTAATTTCTTTACAAATATATCATGCAAAATGCTGATGTTTTAAATAATAGTGTAAATGTACTGAGGCACACTGCTTTCTTGTATACTGCAAGTAAATAATTGACTGCTTAATCTAACTTATAGCATAGCAAAGGGGTCAGTTTTTTTCATTGATTATTTGAGAACAGATTGTTATTGGAGCTAAAGTCAGACAATTGTCACAGCATGTAAAGAAACATCTTTGTACACTGATGATGCAGTTTTGCAATGGGGATATGAAAGATTAATTCGTATATTTGTTTGGTGGTTCAGTGTAAAGCGTTTTCACTGTTTGTTTAGAACAGGTCATAAATTTGACCAGTTGTGCAACTGCATGGAAAATTATTTTAAAGCTGTGTCTTGAAACTTTGCTCCATTTACATTTTGTGGATGGATATAAGTCATGTGCATATTGCCATGAAGAGCCTTGATTTTCAATATTAGTGTTTACATTTCCACCCTCTTGTAGTTTGTGGAATTTGTTTTATATGGTATGTTACTAATGTTCAGGTTTTTATTTGTTTACTGAATGTTTTCATCGGACAGTTTGGAGCTCAAATTATATCTGATGTCCAGCAATTTTTGTAGACAAACTCCCTTGCACATGTTAGGGATTTGTGGAGACACTTCAAATGTATCATCTCACTCTGCTGCCTATAATGACATACAGGATGTCTTGGGGCCCATTGGTTCAAAGCCACAGTATGTATCTCGCTTCATAAACTAACACCTTTTTAATTTCACAGAGCTACACGCCCACATAAAAATATTGAAGGTCATGTTTGGCTTGAATGAAGTAGTAGAAATTCATCTCTGGGATATGTATTGTTAAATATATAATGTGATTTTTTTTTCCCGCCCAATTTTAGGTGTGAACTAGTTTTCTAATTCCAGAGGAGTTAAAATTGGGATTTCATCTTGGTGAATTTTGGCTGTACTACTTAAATCTTGATTGTTTTTGGAGCAATAACTTTTATCAATGCTCTGCTTCTTTGGAACCGCAGGTTTTTTTTGTCAGTATGTGTGATTTAAAAAGAAAAGAATGAAAGCAATTCTTTTTCTAAGTATTATCGATATAATGGCTAGAACTTGTTAGCAGTGGGGAACAACCCTGCACGTCACTATCCTTTGTGATAAATGCAGACTTCCATTTTCTAGATGTATCCATGTTGACTTGCTGAAGCTACTCTGATTCAAAATAGTGAACCCCTAAACAGCTATAGGAGCTTGGCGTGCAACATCTATCCGCCTTCTGCAGAACAGGACTAAACTGATAGAAAATCAGAACCTTATGGAAGCACTGAGTGGGCAAGCAACATCATTGGAGGCAGTAATGAGTTTGATATTTCTGATCAATGACCCATCATTACATTGGCGAACATTAGCGTATTTTATTTTACAGATGAGGTAGAGGTAGAGGAAAGTGAGTAAGTATCTCTAGGATGCAGATAAATTTATCGAAGTGACTTTGGCAATGATATTGCAATAACAGTTTTAGTCTGCAACCTCATTTTCTGCCACTTTTTCCTTCTGCAGCTTCTAAACATGCTTGTTTTGAAATCTGTTGAAAGAAACATGACTTGAAATGTGGACTCAGTTTTGTTCCCTCCTGATGCTGCTTGATCTATAGACTGCTTCTAAACATTTTTGTGCCCCTTGGCTTGGACAACTGTCAAAGCTGTCAGTGACTTGGAATTTTTCTGAAATTTAGAGGTATCCAAAGGTTAGGGAGAACTATTAAAATTCAGTTAAAGAATTTTTAAGGTTTTAAATATGGTAATAATTTAAAAGCAAATGCAATGTGCTTCTAAATATTCAGAAAAAATAACTTTTATTATCCTGTTACCCTTGTAACAATTGCTATCCATAAGCTCAAATGGACATGATGTTCCTACTCCAATCCTGTGGTCTGACTGCCCCACATAAGTTCTGGAGGATTCCTACAAGCTTATGCCCTGCCATCACATCTTTCCAGTGCAAGTGGAATTTGATGCCATCACACAATAGCATCAGTAGCAAAGAGCAGTCAGAGAGTTCAGGAGGCATGCTTTCACTCAGTATTTCATGGTGATTGAAGTGAGAAATGTGGGCAGTTTTAGTTGCAACTGCTGGCATTTCCCAGTAAATTTCTGGCCATGATAGGCACATTTGATTTGGTTTATGATGATTGTAGGCTGGGGCTTGCTCTGTACTGTATTGTGGTTCTCTGTAACATATATTTATATAACTGCCTGCAAATTCACAGTTAAGCTTTGTGAAGTTATGTGCATTTTACTGAAAATTAAAATTTTTGTAATTAAATCATCTTTGCTCTAACCGAAGAACAAGCTGTTCTTTGTTTTATTAATATACCTGAAGCAACTTGAATAAAAGATGTTAAATACAAAGGAGTTGTGCTGTAAATAGAAATGTGGACATACTGTGCAGTGATTTTTGGAAGACTGCTTCAGTATTTGCCTGAAAAGTTGAAACTAGCAACTGTTTTAATATTAATGTAGTCTGACTGTGCCAGGCTTTATTCCCTCACAGCTGATTAATACTGTCTGTCAATTATTTACAGATCCAGTGGTTGCTTGGAAGTTCCCAGAGGACTTCAGAGACCAGGTTTGAAACATGATTAACTTTTTCATAATATAATAGTTTTTCCTAGGTAGCTATGACAAGGCAGAGATGAATGAAGTCACTGAACAGATCTCTCAGATGTAACCTAAAGCAATTATAGCAGATAGAGCAATATTTAAAAAAAAGTTTTGTTTGATTAATGACAGGTGCCTTATTTTAATAATGATTTCATTACTTTGTAGTGCAATTCTTTTCTCATGTGCCTTAATTTCTTTCCAAGCATGCATGCCCCCATGGCCATAATTTTAGTTGGTGGACAAGTAAGAGAAGTTGTGATGGATCTCCAGAATATTATATCATAATTCTAATTGGAGTAATTTTTTTTATTATTGTCAGCAGCAGAACTAAAAAAAAGTTGATCTCATCTATTGACTGGTGATATTGGGATAGAACAGGCGGAGGCCAATTTAGCCCTCTGAACCTTTTCCACCTTTGGGTTAAATCATAACTGAATCTTAACTCCATCTTTCCACATCATTTTCATCTCCCTGAATATCCTCAACCAACTAAAAGATGTATTAGTTATGACAACACACATTCAAAATGCTGGAGGAACTCGGCAGGTCAGGCAACATCTATGGAAATGAATAAACAGTTGATGTTTTGGGTTGAAACTCTTCTTCAGGACATTTACAATTCACTTTACATTTACATTACAATTCACACTGGTTTTGACATTTACAATTCACTTATCCTCAGGAACATGACAACTTTGCTCTTGACTACTCTTTAGGAAGCTCAGTGAACTTAGTGATAATCACCAGAAGGATAGTGTTACGTTCTGTGTGCAGGGTTAAGTTTATTGTATTTGGGTTTGGTTCAGATTCATTCTATTCAACTTTATAATGGCTTGGTGGAGGGAATGAACCGCAGCATTATGGTTCTAGAACAGGGGTTCCCAACCTTTTTAATACCATGAACCAATTCCGTAAAGCAAGGGGTTCATGGACCCCAGGTTGGGAACCCCTTTCTAGAGTTCTGTATCTTCCAGATTTCTTTCCTCAAAGCAATTAGTGAATCAGGTAGATTTTGTGTGTAATCTATAAACTTCATGATCATCATTCTTGATTATTTTTCTCTATTTGAATGATTTTATTCAATTACTTGGAACTTCCCAAATGCAGTGGTATAATTTGAACTTTTGTTCTGATGTTAGTGCTGGGTACACACCTTTTCAGGGGATCCTAGAGGCTTTAACAATTGATGCTATTGTTAAAAAGTGAACAGGAATTGAAGATGCACTCATCAGGCTATCAACAAATATAAGGAAATCTGCATGTTTACCTCAGTATATACACTCAGATCTCCTTTCATATGAGCACTGAACTGCTTTAGTTACCATTTTGCTATACAATACTGGGAGTAATCTTGAAAACAAAACTAATTTTGAAATCTTCACCTGCGTGATTAATCTGTTAAATTAAAAAAAACACTCCTAAAATTCTCATTTACTTGCACCTGCTCCTGCTCTTTCACAGGAAACAATATTCTGTTAGGGTCCAAGCTCTCCATAATAGTTTAAATTGTACTTGTAACTCTTCAACCTTAACTATGCACAAGCAAGATGGTTTCCTCATCGTGTAACTATAATGAAGTTTCTTCAATGATTAGTAAAGCTGAAATGTACACTGAAGCTTGTGGTTATGAACACACCTCTGCTTTTTGTCCTTTTTTAAAAGAAAAATTCTGCTACCAGCACTGGTGTAGTAAATGACAATTTGAACTGCAAGTATCATTGTCCATATCCCTAAGCTCCACTGACTTGCTTTGTTCGTGAGGATTATATTTGAGAGATGGTTATAAAATGTATTTCCCTACTTCAGGACATCTCATAGCATTTTGCAGCCAATTCAGTCATTCAAAAATGTAATCATTTGTGTAATAAGGAAACATCTTATTATTTTTGTCCAAAACTTCCCGCTCTTATTCTTTCACTCTTAACCACTGTTATATTTCAGTTCTAGATTTTTTTTGTTGCCGTCTCTATTTGACGAGTTCCTCTATTTAAAAAGTGCCTTATCTTTTTTGTTCCCCACATGTCAACATTCCCATTGCTATCCATTGCCTGGTAAAGTGCACTTGTGTTTCATCTCTTCTGACTGAGCTCTGCAGAAATGCTATTTGTTTTGGAACTGCGGTTGAAAATTAGATCTATTATTTATGAAGAATGCAAATCAAGGTGAAAGATGCATTTCGGAGAGAGCTTTTTTGCCGAATTCAACTCACTTAGTGTAATTGCATAATATAAATGAAATGCCATTCCTTGATCATTTCTTTTTCCTGAAAGATTCTGATATTTTAAGCCTAAGCTTGTGCAAGAAATCAAACTTGTATTTCCAAGGGTGCTTTTGGACAGTAAACACCACGAGCAAATATGACTAGTAAGCAACAGAATCATAGATTGAGGGGAATGACCAAAACCTTTGCAAAAAGATGTTATTGTGCAAAATTTTCAAAATTAGATGAACTGAGCTCTGCCCATAGAAAATAAGGCTGAAAGAACTTAGGGAGATGGGATGAAATGAACAGTGAATATTCAGGGGAATATTTTGATGAAGATGCCTTTGAGAACAAGAAGCTGTGGCTCTTAACTGAAAATAGTATTCATGATAAGTGACTCAAGGTGTAAGAATAACAATGCTACATTTTGGGCACAGTGTTTGTGAAGATGGTAATTGAAACGTGGAAGAAGGATATTGCCAGCATTTTGAACAAAATCCAGACTGCAAAAGGAAGCAATTGATATATTAAATTTTGAATCTGAGAGACAGCCAAACCTTTTGGATGCCTTGTTTACAATTCAAAATTGAACAAAACTTCTTCTCAGCTACAAACTGCTACACCATAGCAGCAACACAGACTTTGAACTCTGCTACATACTTGGGAAGCTTCAGAATGTGTTCTAATCAATGCCAAGTTAATATCTGACAATGCTCTTGAAATCACCCTATATTGCAAAGAAAAATGTTTATGGCAGGGAGTGAAGAAGACGAGGAAGAGTGGAAGTGGAACTGGTGCCCAACTATTTGTTTTTTACAAATTTGTCCACCTCTAAAAATTCTCCAGAGTTAGCAAGAATGTATGTAATTCAGCAACTGGGCGGACAACAGTGCTGTGGAGAGTCAAGTGGTTCCAGGTGACTCGATGTTTGCTGAAGGGCCCAGTCGGGTCTGTACCGCATGAATGTGAAGTTAATGTCAGTAGGTGAAAGTATTGCCACTGGTTTTACTGTTGGTTGTTTGAAGGCATTTGAGACCTGGACATCTGATGGAAAAATGGAAGTCACTGTTTTATGGAGATTAAAGCAAATGCTGGCAAGAGAGCTCTATAAAAATGAGTGAACTGATAATATTACCAGCAGCAGTCTACAGCTGAACTGGAGTCAACTAAGTAATATTAATGAGCTGATACTCTAGGACAGGAAACAATATATGCTGTATATGGAGAGGTGGAAGTTGGGCCATTAGAGAGAAATTACGCTGAACTGGATAATGATGTAGCCAATTAGAGGTCTCCCAAAATATAAAATGAAAATCTGACCTGGCCGTGACCTGAGTCTGAGTACTTATTACTCAATAGCGTGTCACTTGCAAAAAAAGGAGTAGACAGACTTGCTATGCTTTACACATTTGATCAAGGACAGAGAACTTGTGGTGATATTGTGCAAGGCATCCTGAATTGAATGAAAAACAGCATGACTCAAGGCAAACTTAAATAATGACCAAAGTGTTTTAGCCATTGGGGAGGTCTCAGAGGACTGCTAAAATCTGTTTAAGAAGGGCAATGGGCACAAAACAGGAAATTACACTACAGATTTCATGACCTTCTGAAGGACTCAGTGTACTTAACTCTCAAGCTAGCAGGTGCAGCATCTTTAAGTGGACGGAAGTTCATTGTTATGGTAGAAATGAGGCAGAAATAGGGGAACGTCAAGCCAGGCTGAAGCACAGAAGAATGAGACATCCTTTACTCACTGTCATGCTAGCAAATGTGTAGTTGCTGGGGAACAAAACTGAGGAGCTGAGAGCAAGATTGCTGCGTCGGAGGGAAATGAGAGATTGTTGTGTTCCATGTTTGACACCCAGGATGCCAGATATGGCAATCAGACCTGAAGGCTTCTCGATTCACAGGGTGGACTGAACTGCTGATTCGGAAAAGGCAAAAGGTGGAGGTGTGTGTTTCATGATAAACTTTCAGTGCTCCAATGTGGTGGTTCTCAAATCCATCCACTCTAATAATCTAGGGGGTTCTCGTTTGCAACCTTCACCAGAGTTTACATACCACCAGCAGCTGACTACTATCAAGTGCTTGAAATACTTCAAGATGCTGTCTCCAAACAAGAAATAATCCATCCCGATGCATTTCTAATCAACCAGGCTTATTTGAAGAAATCCCTGCCCAATTACCAATAGCATATAACCTGTATCACCAGAGGTCCCAGCATGCTAGGCCATGATTATGCTAAGATAAGGAACGCCTACAATTTCATGCCCAGAACGTATTTTTGAAAACCTGAAAACTTGGCTGTCCTTCTATCTGCTTACAGGCAGAGGGTAAAGAGCAGAGCTACAGAGATTAGGACAACAAACAGGTGGTCGCTGAAGGCAGAGGAATGGTTACAGGACTGATTTGAATCGGTGGACTGGGTTGTGTTCAGTGGCTCATCTGTGGATCTGGTTGTCATGGATTTTATAAAAACAGTTGTAGACAAGTGTGTCTCCACAAAATGATTCAAGTCTTCCCCAACGAGAAGCCCTGGGTGAACCATGAGATCTGCAGTTTGCTGGGAGGCAAATCAGAGAAGTTCAAGTCTAGTGACCAAGGATGCCAGGTACGATCTCTGGAAAGCCATCTCACAGATGAAGTGGCAATTCTGGACTAAACCTGAATCAATGAAGGATCATATAACCATATAACAATTACAGCATGGAAACAGGCCATCTTAGCCCTTCTAGTCCGTGCCGAATGCTTACTCTCTCCTAGTCTCACCTATCTGCACTCAGCCCGTAACCCTCCATCTTTGACAGTTGTGGCAGGGCTTGAATGCTGTCACCTCTTATAAAGTAAAATCAAGCGACATAGGCAACAACAGGGCTTTGCTTCCAGATGAGCTTAATGCCTTCTCTGCTCACTTTGACTGTCAAAACATGGAGGAACAATCAGGAACTCCCAGAGCCACTGATGTTCCTGTGATTTCAGCCTCTGTGATCAATGTGGAAACAGCCTTCAGGAAGCATTCTGACCACCAAAAGCATCCAACCCAGACTGGGGACCTGCGCTGTTCAACTGGCTGGAGTATTCATTAAGGTCGTTAATCACTCTCTTCAGCACTCTGAGGTACCCACCTAATTCAAGCAGGCTTCACTTGTACCAGTGCCCAAGAAGAATGTGGTAACCTGCCTCAGTGATAATTGTCCAGTAACACTTAAGTCCACAGTGATGAAGTGGTTTGAGATGTTATTGATGAAGCATATCAACTACTGGCTGAGAAGTGACTTGGATTCGCTCCAGTTTGCCTACTGGTGTAACAGATCCACAGCAGATGCCATCTCCTTGGCTCTTCACTCAACCCTGAAACATCTGGACAGCAAAAATACATACATCAGGATGCTGTTTGTCAACTACACCTTGGCATTCAATGCCATCATCCTGTTAAAACTAATCAATAAGCTCCAAGACCTTGGCCTCAATACCTCCCTATGCAATTGGATCCTCAGTTTCTTCCCTTACAGACTCAAATAAGTTTAGATTGACAAGAACATCTCACAATCTCCATCAGTACAGGTGCACCACAAGGCTGTGTGCTTATGAGTCTGCTGTACTTGCTTTACACTTACGTCAGTGTGGCTAAGCACCACTCCAATACCATATTCAAGCTTACTGATGACTACACTGTCATAGGCGGAATCAAAGGTGGTGACGAATCAGCTTATAGGAGGGAGATTGAAATGTGTCTGAATGGTGCCACGACAATGAAGTCTTCAGGAGGTGTATGTGAGAAGTCTATGAGTCAGTCCTCAGTGGTGCGGAAGGTCAGCAACTTTAAATTCCTCATTGTTATTACAGAGGATCTGTCCTGGGCCCAGCATGTAAGTGCAATTTCGAAGAGAGCACGGCAGCTTCCTTAGGAGTTTGTGAAGATTTGGCATGACATCTAAATCTCTGACAAACTTTTGTAGATGCGTGGAAGAGTGAATATTGACTCGTTGTATTACTGCCTGGTATGGAACGCCAATGCTCTTGAACGGAAAGTAATAGGTAAAGCCCAGTCCATCATGGGTAAAACCCTCCCCACCATTGAGCACACCTACATGGAGCGTTGTTGATGGAAAGCAACATCCATCATCAAAGGTTCAATGCCTTAGTTGATGGTCTTTCATTGATTCTGTTATGGTTATTATTTTATTACGGATTCATTGAGGATGCCCCAAGAAAATGAATCTCTGGGTTGTATTTGGTGACATATATGTATTTGATAATAAATTTACTTTGAACTTTGAAATTATAGAGTCTCGAGGTTTCAGGTACTGGAATCTGGAGCAACACACAAAATGCTGGTAACTCCGCAATTCAGGAAGCATCTATGTGGTAAATGGATACTTGTCATTTCTGGTTGAGACCCTTCATCTTCTCTGGAATAGGCTGTTGTGGAATGGAGTGCAGTATATAAAAGTATAAAAAGAATAAATATTCTCAGTGGCCACTTTATTACGTACACCTATACACCTGCTTATTAATGCAAATATCGAATCCGCCAATCATGCGGCAACAACTCAAAACATAGAAGTATGCAGACATGGTCAAGTGGTTCAGTTGTTGTTTAGATCAAACAGTCAGAATGGGGAAGAAATGTGATCTAAGTGGAATGATTGTTGGTGCCAGATGGGGTGTTTTGGGCATCTCAGAAACTGCTGATCTCCTGGGATTTTCACACACAGGTCTCCAGTGTTTACAAAGAATGATGCAGAGCAATGTTCTGTGGTGAAATTGCTGTGTTAATGTGAGAGGTCAGAGGAGAATGGCCAGACTGGTTCAAGCTGTCAGAAAGCCAGCATTAACTCAAATAACCATGCATTACAAGAGTGGTGTGCAGAAGAGTATCTCTGAATGTACAACACGTTGATCCTTGAAGTGGATGGGCTACAGCAGCAGGAGACCAGCAGGCTCTATTTCTGTACCTAATAAAGTTGCTGCTGAGTATAGGATTGACGGTCTTTCACCCAGGGTCCAGATGAGGCATCCTAACCCATAACTTCCGACTGTTCATTTCCCATCATAGATGCTGCCTGACCTTGCTGAGTTCTTCCAGTGTTGTTTGAAGAAATTAGAGGCAAGTTGAGCGTAGTGGGCTGGACACAGCCTGCTGGCTCATTTACTCTGAAATTACTCTTTTTTACAATATGTGCATGCTGGTTTTCCTTACGATTTCATATATTGAACTTTGCAATGATTGGAATGCATCCTGAAGCTTCCTAGCTGCTTAGCAGAGAATTCGTAGTCTGAGTTGGTTCTGTGGCATGGCATTTTGTAATTCAGAAAGCATTGTATGTACTTCTAAATGATAAGGCAGGGCATCCCAAAGGTTTGGCTGTGTCTTGGAATTGAAAGATAATCTGATTATTTCTTCCCTTTGCAATCTGGATGTTCTGTTCTAAGCTCTGAATCAGTTTTAGGCCCGTGCTTGTATGAGCTAACCTCTGTCAGTATCTGCAAAAATCAAGCGTACTCTTGTAGAAAAAAATGTTGGAAGAAATCAGCAGATCAGTCAGCAAGGAGACCAACATTTTGCCAACACAAATGTTGCTCGACCAGATGAGTTCTTCTAGAATTTTCTTTTGTTTACAGTTTCCAATATCTGCAGTTGCTTGTGACTTAAGGGTGTTCTTGTCCTAGTTTATTATACTCTTATTTTGCACAAAGACTCTGCTTTTTATTCTCCTTATTTTGGGTACAGTTCTCTTGTCCAAGGATGCCATTAAAATATGATTTTGTTTTATCTTTTGAGCTTATACATCGCATTTCCTTACAGAGCTCAAATGGGCCCCTCATTATTCAATTCATCAAAACATAAAGGGTTTTCTGTTCAGCACATTGAGCAAAGTTGAATGGTTTATTTGCAATCTATAAATCATAATGTCTTTTACTCTTCACTTCGTCATCTATCTGAACAAATAATTAGTGAAAAGTTTTGGCATTTATGCTACTTTCATGTAACCACTTAAGAAAAGGCCACTGAATATTCGATTGTATGATTGGCCTGTTGTAGGTTTGAATCTTGTTCGGGATACCATTATTGTTTACTGAGGATTAGGAATAAAATAGTATTTGATGTTCTTTTTGTGTTTTAGTAAGTGTGAAGAGTGTTTTCTTTATTGGGGAGGCCTTGAGTGTCATTTGAGGCATCTCTGGTCCAATTCTGTGACTCGCTTTATCAAGGTGGAAGGAAGGGTTAACTGGAAGTAGGTGGAAAAACAGCTAAATAAATAAATGAATGAAAGCATTCCTTGGATGAGATTACACTTTATGAGGATTCGTGTACAGATGGTTTGGCCTCTAGTTCAACAGCATAAAAGACCTATTCAGTTTGCTCATGATTAGGATTATGGTTTTTTTAATGTTTTTGTTGGGTTACTGCAATAGTCAAAGAATTCGAAGTTAGCCAGCATATGGCAGCAGAAACCCTCAGTACCGCTGGCTCTTTTGTTTGTCTCGTTATTGTTGCAGGGCTTAATGACAGTTGTAGGCCATAGTTTGGGGCAAAAGGGTTAGTCCACCCCTGGGAGGTGAAGGAGCAGCAGAATTGTGGATTATGGAAATATGAATTGATTGAATAAGAATACTGCTGCAGTAGAATGGGATTCAAAGGAAACAGACTGGGAGCTGGCAGCAATACTGGAATATGATGTGAAAATGACTGGTATAATACTGTGAAGTCTTGGTCATTCACAGCTGCTGTCATTGGGAGCAAAAGCATATATTTAGCTCATCAGTATAAAAAAGGCTTAAAGGGACGATAGAGTAGACAGATGGAAGTGAATTTATTCCCTTTAGTCTTTTTTTATGCAGTACTATAGTAGGTACATATTTGATTTTTTTTCTTGCTGCACTGATTCAGATCTCTTGCACTTCTGACACCTTAATTATTAAATCTAATCAAGGCACCGATAAATAATTGTGTATGCTTGAAGAATTTCTCCATTTTCGCACTTGTGTCTGTGTGTTTACTAAATGTTAACCAACAACTTTTTATTTAACTATCTTTAAATTTACCTCCAGTAAGGACTCTAAAATCAGCAATATACTGTAGTTTTTGCACAAAAGATTTGGGTGATTATTTTTTCAACCGGGTCAGTTGATGCAGATGTTTTGATACACTCTAGTTTTGGTGAACAAAACCCATCCAGCAGCCACTGTTGGCCATCAGATACACTTTAATGTGGAATAGGTATATACAATTGTGAATTGTATATATGGGAGCAAAAATGAATGCCAAAAATTATGGATGAATCTGATAAGGTGGTCTGATGTGTTCTGTCTTTAGGAATGATTTCAGTGTCACTGGCCATCTGCTAATGGTGCTTTAGTCTAATAAAAGATAAAGGATTAGATCTCGCTGCAACTTATTTTTGCCAAAGAACTATTTTCAAAATTAAACCTTTTTATATCTAAGGAGATGATATGATTATTATTTTTATTTTATAAAGTCACTTCTTTTTCCTCTCTTCATCATTTGGAGCTGGTCAGGTCAAAGTTCAGTAGACACCAGCACCCTTTTGGCATCTTACTAGAATACAAATTTGTAGGATTTCTACAAAGGATCAAATCAAGTTGCCTGCTAGACATTTCCTACACACACACACACAAAGAGTTTTTTCTGAATCACAATTTAAATGTTAATTATCTATCCCGATGCTAAGTATAGTCCAGTCAAAGGTAGTAAGACAAACCAAAAATAGATTAATGGGCGTAAATTCCCCCTTGAACCCGTTTATATGATCAAAACGTAATTGGGGCAAAACTCCACTTCCCAACATCTGATCACAAAGAAGAGATGCCAGAAGTCCAAGCAACACACACAAAATACTGGAGGAACTCTTGTCCTGAATACATTTTGACAATACGAAACAGACCACTTGACCCATTGTGATTGCACTGTTGTTGAACTTATACTGATCCCGTTTTCCAGTACGTTATGTAATAATGTGTCATGCTTATCTAATTCTAACTCGGATCCCAAACTCCAATATGAATCTCCTACCTCTGGTTCTAGGCCACAGGGGTAAAGTTTCTCAATATCTACCCTATCTGCAACCCTCACAGTTGCAATGCACTCAGCACCCCAGTTCACTCTTGCTATTGCACTGCAGATTTGATTGGAAATATTTGTAGACCCACGCTTCCAAATGTCCATATCTTTGTCTTCCCAGTGGCTTTGGCACATTTTGGAGAAGACATAGATCTGTAAAATGTTTTCACTGCCTACGTGCACAGTACTGTATATGAGCAATGAAAGCACCTTCTCACATCTTCTCAAAAATGAGGTCAACAATTACAATCACAGAACTAACCCATAGGTAACTTGAATTATTGTGCTGGGAACAACACACACAAAATACTGGAGGAACTCAGCAGGCCAGGCAGCATCTATGGAAAGGAGGTAGCAGTTGATGTTTTGGGCTGAGACCTTTCATCAGATGCATTCTTCCCTGAAGTTAGATATCATCTCCATATTGGTAGATTTTCCCCTCAGCACCCACACTTGAGTAATTAATAAAAATAATGATTAGGACTGGGAGCCTCAGGGCATCAGAAGTGACTGGTTTGTGAGCAGACCAAAATCCATTTATACCCTTTTGCTGTTTGATGGCTTCAGGCCAATTCTCAATATCACAGTTAGTTTGCTACCAGTATGAGAGGCTTTAATCTCATTGAGCAGCTCAACGGTTGGAACCATTCCCCTTCCTCCCACCACACACTGCACAGAACCACTCTCAGGATGGCCGGTGTCAACTGTTATGTTCTACTGGGGTAGCTGAGTCAGCACAATGCAATCATACTTGTGACTTCTCTTTTTTTTTGCTCAATCACCAATCACCTGACATCACCTATTTTCTTTAGCTGGACATTTTGAGGCTTATTAAGTCCTGTCCTTTCTTGAACAATTTGTAGTATAATTTAGCCTCTGCTACAATGATATAATTGCTTCAGAGAGTTTTTAAAAAGTACTTCCAGTTCCCCATTGGTAATCAAGTAGGATTTCCAGAATATGTCTGTCCCATCTCAAGGCAGGTGGTCCAACATTGCTCTTTGAGAAAATCATTATACACCATGGAGCATTTCATCCTTGCAACATTCACTTTGTGGAGCTTTTCTTCTTATGATGGAGTCAATAGAGGGAGAGCAGTTTTCTGGAGAATTTGTACACAAGATCGCCCTATTGGGTGTTATTTCAGTGTGCTTCGGGCAGTTTCTCAGATATGTGTGATTTTAGCTTGAAGCATTAATTCAAGATTTTTCTGTTGTTTAAAGAAAAATATCAGCATGAGATGAATGGAGCTCTTGCCAGCCAAGCCACCTGCGGCATCGAACCAGTGCTGTTGCGTGCTTGTAAATTGCTTAGAAGCTGTGGGATTCTCAAAGGACTTTACTTCACAGTATGCACTTTTAGACACTGAAAGAGATGAAAATTGCTATAATCATATGTAAAATTGGTGCACACACTAATAAAACTGTTACTTCTTGTGGAGTCAGTTAGGAATTAATAGAATCCCCCAAGGAATTCACAATATTAAAAAATGTTTAGTTGCACTTTGCAAAAGCTGTGGCTTCTGCATTTGACATAATATTTGAAATATGCTTTGTGCACCATTAAAGTGTCTGGAAGCATTAAAATATCTCTAACTGAGTTGTTTTGAATTTTCAAGACATTTTCAGTATCAAAAGAAAACTGGACTGGGACATTGCTTCAAACATGAAAATCCACAAGCACTGAGGAAAAAGACTTGTTGAGGCAATCCCTTTCTCTTCAATGATAGTGGGGCCCCACCTGTGAGTGTAATCGATCTCTGCTTCTAAAACAACCCCCCCGCCCCCTCCCCGACCATCAGAGATAAATACAGTGCCTGTAAAAGCAGGCTACAGCTTGGTTATCAATACCTGACACCCCAAAAGCCTAGCATGTCAGTCATATGATGGAATATCCTCCATTTGCCTGTTTGAGTAGCTCCTACAATATTCAAAAAACTCAAAAATACACGGAGGATTAAGTGCACTTTATCATTCACCCGAAACATTCATTCCTTCTACTGCCAGAAAACAGTAATTACAAATGTCCCATCAGCAAAAGTTAGTCGACAGCATCTTCTAAACTCATGAGAGCAAGAGCCCTAGGCTTACAGGAATACTTTTTTCTGTAGGTTCTCCTCAGAGCTGCACAGTCTCCTGAGTTGGAGATCTGTCAGAGTTTCTTCATTGTAACAGGATTGAAGCATTTCAAGAAGTACTTATCAGCACCTTCTGAGTGGCTGAGGCAAATGGACAATCAGTATTAAAGCCTAAAAAGTTAATAAGTAAGTAATATTCCCTTCAAAACCACTCCTTCTTTGGATGTTTCATTATGGGGATCAAATTTTACATGTTCACCTGCTAGATTCTTGCTGTAAAGTGTGTGATTTCAGATAGATATTCTGCATGGTTCTATTGGTTATGAGGATATCTTATAAATCCCAGACAGATTCCATTGCAACTGATGATTGCAGTGACTGAGCTAAGCAACCTCAGGGATTCGCATAACAGGCTGAGAAATGTGCATTTCTGGCCTTTTGCATGGATCGCCTGGTTTGGTGGGGTTGGGAGGGGGGGGGGGAGTGGAGGGATTTTGAATATCCCTTAGGCACATGTCTAGCTGCAGTCCCTTTGTTGGCAATTATCCTGCTCTGGAAAGCTCCCAATTATGCCCACTGGGGACTGGCCAGATGGACATAGCTGGTCTTGCAGACCCCTGCAATTGATCTAGTGACACAGCCCTATGGGGTAAAATGACCTGACCGAAGAGCTTCTCAGTCAGGGAGAAAATATTCTTTGGAAAAACTCTTTGTTGCTAGTTACCTTTTCACAAAAAGACACAATTTATGAACAAGGACCAAGTTCTACTCAGTCTGTCAAGGCAAGAAAAAGTGATGGAAAGTGGGGAAAGTATGGCACAATTTCTAGAGAGCTAAGCTGGTTATCTTTGTAAAATACATTGATGACTGCCTGATTTATTCTAGCTTGAGTTTAGAAATGACAGTATACCGTCATTAATAAGCTAGCGAGTATAGAATGTTTTCTTATATACTGTTTATAAAATGCTAAAGTGTTTTCATGTGCAGCAGCTATACTTTAACCTTTTACAAAGCTGTACTGCTAAAGATTTGATTTTTTTATTTGAAGTGTTGAAAAAAAAATGAAGATAGGGAACATTACACGGTGCTTATCTTGTGGTTGCATGTAATCTGAAGCCTACAACCCAAGGGGAAACGTTTATCCTTTGAAAAACTTTAGTTAGGTGGAGGAGTTAACCAGATTGAATTGGAGGTTATATTTAAGATTATCCATGTAGCGTAATAATAATATAAGGTTAAATATTCTGAACATTTCAATAAAGGAGGTTCCTGATTTTTTTTAGGGAAGATATTCTTCTTAGCATCCTCTTGTGTTCGTTGGTTTTTCAGAGATGTGTAGATAGAATTAAGAATACAGACATTTCCTTGAGTCAAGTTTGTTATCCCATTACCTGTAGATCATCTAAGTGCTTGGTTGAAGAAGTCCATGCTGTTAACTTTTGGTAAGGAAAGTGGTTCCCGGGAAGTAAAATGCTGTGGCAAAATATCAGGAGGACCCACAACTTCTATAAACAATTCATGTTAAAGTTCACTGATAATCAGAAGAAACCACATGAATAGAATTGAGGATTAGAACAAATGAATTGTTTGAAACATAAGTAGGTTTATACTTCCGAATGTTTGAAATCACTAGGAAGTCTGCAGATGCTGGAAATTCAAACAACGCACACAAAATGCTGGTCCA
This sequence comes from Hypanus sabinus, assembly GCF_030144855.1. Lineage (NCBI taxonomy): Eukaryota > Metazoa > Chordata > Chondrichthyes > Myliobatiformes > Dasyatidae > Hypanus > Hypanus sabinus. The sequence continues at coordinate 72,050,808 of NC_082716.1, forward strand.
ACACAGCAGGCCAGGCAGCATCTATAGGGAGAAGCGTTGTGGATGTTTCGGGCCGAGACCCTTCGTCAGGACTAACTGAAAGGAAAGATACTAAGAGATTTGAAAGTAGGAGGGGGAGGGGGAAAATCCCTCCTACTTTTTCCCCCTCCCCCTCCTACTTTAAAATCTCTTACTATCTTTCCTTTCAGTTAGTCCTGACAACAGCGCTTCTCCCTATAGATGCTGCCTGGCCTGCTGTGCTCCACCAGCATTTAGTGTATGTTGTTTGAAATCACTGTTAGTTTATAACCTTGTAGAACTTTTGAGCACTCTTTCAAGAGGTTGTATCTTTCTTTTGATCTGGTGGGTTCAAGGTAATTGAGGATGCAATTATGTTGCTTTGGGTTCTGGTTAATTGGAACACATCGGGATTAGTACATTTTGGCCCAATTAAGCTACCGCCCCGATTATTCAAAGTTTCATGGAATAGCAAATTATGCATTTAAATGAAATACAGAATAAATTAGAATACCACAAATATTAGAGTATTATTAAACTATTATTTCATAATGGTTTTCAATGGGTGAATTCATCACTGTGGTGTTATTTTGATTCAAAGATTAAAACTACATTTATTATCAAAGTATGTATACAGAAGACAACCACGAAATTTGTCTTCCCCACAGTCAAGAAGCAAAGAAGATCCATGGAACCAACCCATACAAAGAAAACCATTGAACATCAAACCCCTGTCCCCCCACGTGCAAAAAAAATCACGCATGCTACAACAAAATAAAATTGAAAACACAGAACATAAAACACAAAATCAAAAGGCATAGTTCAGTACAGTTCAATGCAGTGTTCATTATCTGTAGGCTGTCACGATTCAAAAATCACCCAAAAGTAAGAACAAAAAAGAGCAACCAGAACTGCAACTGGAAACTAGAACACATTCACTGTAAATGAACAAAATCAACGTAGACACCTAGTGCAGACAATGGACAACTTCCATTGCCTACTTGCATAAAGTCAAATTTAAAATAAAACAAAATTATCAAAAATCACTGCTTTCTGATTCGACGACTGATGCTAGTTAGAAACTGTTTGGCAGCAATGTTCTGTTCCAATTAAGTGGCAGAGTGTCTTAAATAAACAAAAGGAATGCTGGCTATGTTCTTGATTAGTTTTTGTTCTTTAAGAGTTGTCCCAAATAATTGGCCGTCCTGATTAATCAATGGCCCAATTAACTGGACTCCACTGTATACAGAGAATTATTCTTTTCTAGCATTTAAATTTCTGTAGTTGATTCTGAATGGGAAATAATATCTTCATTTACAGTGATTGCCAGTGAATTGTGTCAGAGGTCTAAACATTCCTCCTGGGACCAATTAAGATTTTTACCCCTCTCCTGGTTTGGCATTCGTGAGGGAGTCATGTGCTTAAAGGCTTTTGAGGGGATGGGGATGAGCGATTTTTGTGCTGTGTTTTGTGGTGAATGTGTTCTCACTTGCGTTATGTGATTGAGAGTTCTGGGACTTGAATCATGTGTATTTTGATGACCTGGAAGAAATGGTAGAGACAGCCATGGTACATGACTTGAACATTTAGGCTAGCTGATGTGCTGCCAGAAATTAAAAAAAAATAGCTGGGAATACATAGAAACATAGAAAACCTACAGCACAATGCAGGCCCTTCAGCCCCCAAGGTTGTGCCGAACATGTCCCTACCCTAGAAATTACTAGGCTTACCTATAGTCCTCTATTTTTCTAAGCTCCATGTACCTATCTAAAAGCCTCTTAAAAGATCCTATCGTATCCGCCTCCACCACCTTTGCTGGCAGCCCATTCCACGCACTCACCACTCTGAGTAAAAAATTTACCCCTGACATCTCCTCTGTACCTACTCCCCAGCACCTTAAACCTGTGTACTCTTGTGGCAACCATTTTAGCCCTGGGAAAAAGCCTCTGACTATCCACATGATCAGCGCATTTCAACATCTTGTACACCTCTATCAGGTCACCTCTCATTCTCCGTCGCTCCAAGGAGAAAAGTCTGAGTTCACTAAACCTGTTCTCATAAGGCATGCCGCCCAATCCAGGCAACATCCTTGTAAGTCTCCTCTGCACCCTTTCTATTGCTTCTACATCCCTCCTGTAGTGAGGCGACCAAAACTGAGCACAGTACTCCAAGTGGGGTCTGTTCAGGGTCCTATATAGCTGCAACATTATCTCTTGGCTCCTAAATTCAATTCCACGATTGATGAAGGCCAATACTTCGTATGCCTTCTTAACCACTGAGTCAACCTGCGCAGCTGCTTTGAGCATCCTATGGACTTGGACCCCAAGATCCCTCTGATCCTCCGCACTGCCAAGAGTCTTACCATTAATACTATATTCTGCCATCATATTTAACCTACCAAAATGAACCACTTCACACTTATCTGGGTTGAACTCCATCTGCCACTTCTCAGCCCAGTTTTGCATCCTATCAATGTCCCGCGGTAACCTCTGACAGCCCTTCTCCAATCTTAGTGTCATCAGCAAATTTGCTAACCCATCCCTCCACTTCCTCATCCAGGTCATTTATAAAAATCATGAAGAGTCAGTGTCCCGGAACAGATCCCTGATGACTGATCCGCTGGTGACTGACCTCCATGCAGAATATTACCCATCTACAACCACTCTTTGCCTTCTGTGGGCAGGCCAGTTCTGGATCCACAAGACGATATGCCCTTGGATCCCATGCCTCCTTACTTTCTCAATAAGCCTTGCATGGGGTACCTTATCAAATGCCTTGCTAAAATCGATATAGACTGCATCTGCTGCTCTTCCTTCATCAATATGTTTATTCACATCCTCAAGAAATTCAGTTAGGCTCGTAAGGCATGGCCTGCCCTTGACAAAGCCATGCTGACTATTCCTAATCATATTGTACCTCTCCAAATGTTCATAAATCCTGCCTCTCAGGATCTTCTCCATCTGCTTACCAACCACTGAGGTAAGACTCACTGGTCTATAATTTCCTGGGCTATCTCTACTCTCTTTCTTGAATAAGGGAACTACAACCGCAACCCTCCAATCCTCCAGAACCTCTCACGTCCCTATTGATGATGCAAAGATCATTGCCAGAGGCTCAGCAATCTTCTCCCTCGACTCCCACAGTAGCCTGGGGTACATCTCATCTGGGCCTGGCGACTTATCCAACTTGATGCTTTCCAGTACTCAGCAGATTAGATAGCATCTTTGGAGTAAGAAACTAAATTAATGTATCAGGTCAATATCTCTTCATTGGAACATAAGAAATGGGAAAATAAGTGTGTCTGAAGGTAGAAAGAGGGGCGAGACGATGCATAACACTGGAATGTCTGAGTTACCCAAGTTTTCTAGAGCAGCACATTGAATATACCCAGCAGATCAGGCAGCATCTATGGAGTGAGAAAAACCAAGTTCAGGGAGGTGATCTTATACCAGAAATAGCCAGTTTTGAGAAAAACTGAAAAGAAAGTTTTCTAAACTTGTTTGATTCAATATTGTCCCAATACCTGTGATGTGCCTAGTATGATTATCCATTGCTGATCTCTGAAACTATATTGGCCTCGAAGGAATGCCATTGTGAGAGTGAGGTAGTGAATTAAAGTGAATTCTCCTGGAGAGAAATAAGACATTTTCTTTGTTAGACTGATGGTATCAATTTGGCAAAAGAATAGAAGGAATTTCAATGGTTATTTTCAGAAGCATATTGGTTATATACCTGAAGAAACTGATTACACCTTTCTTTCTTGGAACATGTTCAAGGCTATAGATTAACCTCCTCTTGGACTGTAAGATTCCTTGATTGAGAGATGTAAATACTGGAGGATTTGGCAATGCCAAACTTGTCTTTGGCACACTTATTATTTGGTGTTTATCCCCCTAAACCTGGGTATCCCTAGTACATGGAGCATGGACTGCCTCACAAAGAGTTGAATATGGATCATTGGTGAGTGGTTCTACTTTTGATCTTCTGATGAATTTGTTTAATGATTGAGAGGAGATTAGATTGAGGCATACAAAATCATGAGGAGGTATTGATAAGGTAAATGTAAGCAGGCTTTTTCCACTGTGGTTGGGTGGGATGACAACTAGAGGTCATGGGTTAAGGGTGAAAAGGGAACATGAGGGGAAACTTCCTCACTCTGAATGTTGTTTAGAGTTTGGAACAAGCTGCCGGCACAAGTGGTACCTGCAAATGTGATTTCAATGTTTAGTAAAAGTTTGGATAGGTACATGGGGTAGGGATATGGAGGACTATAGTCCCGGTGCTGGTTAGTGGGAGTAGGCAGTTTAAATGGATGGACATGAACTAGACGTGCTGATGGGTTTGTTTCTGTGCTATACTTCTCTGTGACTCTAAGTAGCTGGAGATAGATGCGTTGAAGATATTGAAATGTGAGGAATTTTTGTAACACTATGCTGGAGTTAAAGTGATGGACCTTCATAAGGAAGACTAATCAATAGCTCTGCCTCAAGTCCTTATTGAGCCCAAAGTGACCAATTCATATTTTAATGTTCAGGAAGTACTCCTACCAATATTATTGTTGGGATTTCCAGCTGTGACAGGTTTGCGTGGAGCTTGCTGAATGTGTGCAGTGATACTAATTTATATTCAGCACTCACTTAATAATTTATAGAACATTCACTAAAATATGTTTCATTAAGCTTGATGAAAATAACGTTTGCAAAATAGATGTTCCATATAAGTAGATTCCAAATGGATTGTTTTCCAAGCAAAGGTAAATTCTGAACTGCATTGAAGACAGAAAATATTGGAAGTATTTATCAGATCAGGGAGCATCTAAGGAGAGAGAAGTGAAGTCAGTGCCTTGGGTTGATAACCTCTCAACAAAATTGAAGAGGTTACAGAAAGGGGTGCTTGGGCACATACAAAAACTTGGTGGTGGGGGGAGTATCAAAAAGGTCTGTGCTGGAGTGGAAGTTGAATGAGAACTGGAATAATCGTTCAAAATGGAAGAAGGTGATAGCAATAGAACAGTAAGATAGTCTGTAGAAGATGTAAATTGGGGAAGGAAAATAATTATCTAACATTACAAGAATAAAAACACAGGCAATTAGGACATGAAAATGCATTATCCAAAATTGTTGAACTTAACCCAGAAATTACCTATTTAGTAGTGGGATAATGTGTTCTTTATTATGCTTATGTTCAGCTTCTTTAAAACACGGTGGAAGATGGGAACCAAGAAGGTCAAAATAAGTGGGATGAAGAATTTAAGTAACAAGCAGCTATAATGTAGAAAGGAGGTATTTTGTAAGACATGCACCCAATCTGCATTTTGTTCCCTGTTCGACAGGATACTTCATTGTGAGCAGGAAATGAAGAATGTTAAGTTGAAAGAATAACAAATAAGTCACTGCTTCAGCTAGGATTTGTATTTCAGGGATGGAACATCTCTTGTGTGGAAAGGTAATGGGGCAAAGGATGTAGTTCTGTTGAAGGGAGGAGGAGAGAGGAAGATGTTCTTGCTGCTATTGCTTTGAATGTGGTTGGAAATACTAGTGATTTATAAACTCTTAAACTTGATTGTGTGTGTCGTGCATTTCTTTTCTTGTATGCTGCTCTGAATTCTGTGGTTCAGATTACCCCTATAGTTAATATCGATGGTGTACACTGTCAAGTGGTACAAAGCAAGAGTGTTGATACCACCAGCCTATCTTGGCAGCTTGGCTTCTGACAGTAATGCAGCGAAAGCATCATTATTTCTGCTCTGTGTCACAACTCAGCTGCTGACTTAAGAAATTTATTCTAATGTCCAATCAGCTTTGGCTAATTTCTATAAAATTACATTACTTTGAGAGGTTCATCAATGGTAACAGGGCTATAGTCTTTGATAATTTAATTATGATTTACAGAGGATAAATCATAGATTTCATAGGAAGAATCATAGATGTTTCTTCTATGACTTGTTTCGTTTACTCTCTTGCTCAGATATTTCACAAGTTTCATGTGGAGAAAACTGTCAGTATTTTTGCCCCCCCCCCATCTGTTAAACACAGAGGACGATATTGTTTTGTTGTATTAACATATAATGTAAAGCAGTAGTGTACAGGCCCTTTGGCCCATGATGTCGTGCCAACCTCTTAACTTGGATCAATCTAACCCTTCCCTCCCACATAGCCTTCCATTTTTCTTTCATCCATGTATCTATCTGAGAAACTCATAAATGTATGTAATATATCTGCCTCACCACTACCCATGGCAGGATGTTCTATACACTCACGAATCTCTGTGTATATCAAAAAAAGTTCTATCTTTGACATGCCCCCTATACTTTCCTCCACTTTTCTCCGATCACCTTAAAATTATGCCCCTTTGTATGAGCTGTTTTCACCCTGGGGAAAAGTCTCTAGCTAGCCGCTCCCTCCAAGCCTCTTATCATCTTCTACATCTCTATCAAGTTACCACTCATCGTGCTTTGCGACAAGGAGAAAAGCCCTAGCTTGCTCAACTTCTGCTCCTAAGACATGCTTTCTAATCCTGGCAGCAGCCTGGTAAATCTTTGCACTCTTTCTAGAGATTCCACATCCTTCCTGTGTGAGGAGACCAGAAATGAACACAATAGTGTGGCCTAACCAGAGTTTTATTGAGCTGCAACATTACCTTGCAGCTCTTGAACTCAGATTGAAGTTGACAGCTTCTGGCAGCTTCATTAGTTCCCTAACTAATGAAGGCCAATGCACCATATGCCTTCTTAACAACCCTATTAATTTGCACGGTTCTATGGATGCAGACCTCAGGATCCCTCTGTTCCCCCACACTTCTAAGAGTCATGCCATTACCCCTGTACTCTCCTATCACATCACACCTTCCAGAATATCACTTCAAACTTTGTTCGATTTAACTACATCTACCACATCTCTGCCCAATCCTGAGTTTTGTCTATATCCCATTGTGACCAACAATAACTTACAACTTTCTAGACTAACGGCAACACCATCAACCTTCGTGTCATCTGCAAATTTTCTGATCCGCTCTTCCACTTTTACTAATTGAAGTCATTTATAATTCTTTTAAAAATCCACTAACAGCAGGGGTCCCAGAACACATCTGTGCAGAACACCACTGGCAAAATATGCTCCATCTATTACCACCTACTGCTTTCTGTGGGGAAGCCCATGCAGCCAAGTTTCCCTGGATCTCATGCTTCCTGACTTGCTATAAGACACTACCATGGGATATCTTCTTGAACACCTTAAAAAAATCCATATACTGTACATCACGTACACTGTTCTGCCTTCATCAATTTGTTTCATCACTTCCACAAAGAATTCAATCAGGCCTGCTGCTCACAAAGCCATGTTGACTATCACTAATCAGACGATGCTTCTTTAAATGCTCATAAATTCTACCCTCTTGAAAAGTTTGCCTACCACTGACATGAAGACTCGCTTGTCTAGGATCATCCCTATTACCTTTCTTGAACAAATGGAACAAATAGAATTAATATTTGCCATCTGCCAATCTTCTGGTACCACTCTATAACCATTGAGAATGCAAAGGTGATTGTCAAAGGCACGGTATTCTCATCCTTAACTTCCTGTAGAAATCTGAAGTATATCCTGCCTGGACACAAAAGTTCCAGCACATCCTCTTTCTTAATATTGACATATTCCAGCATATCAGTCTGTTTTATGCTGTCCTCACATTTCTCAAGGTCACTCTAACTCAGGGGTTCCCAACCTTTTTTATGCTATGGACTACCACCATCAACTGAGGGGTCCATGGACTTCAGACTGAGAAACCCTGTTCTAACTGGGTATGTAGAAACAAAGTATTTGTTAAGGACCTTCCCTAACTCCTCCAAGTCTAGCCACATTTCCTCTTTTGTCTCTGATGGCTCCTAATCTCACCTTAAATATCCTGCTGTTTATCATGTCCTATAACTGCAGAAAACCTTGGGGTTTACTTTAATCCTACTTGGCAAGGCCTTCTCATGTCCCCTTCTAGCTCTCCGAAGTCCATTCTGGCTAATGCTGTGGAACCTGATCTCATATGAGAAGGGAGTGGACCATGGGAGAAAGGGAAGGAGGAGGGATACCAGGGGAAGTGAAAGGCAGGTGAGGAGAAAGGATGAGGTAAAAGGAGAGCCAGAGTGGAGAATGGATGATGGGGGAAAATGTCAAATTTCCATTCAGACATGACAGTCCATAGTCTCCATTCCCATTTCAATGTGTTGGTCCATGGGCTCCTTTACTGTATCATAAGGCCACTCACAGGTTGGAGCAGCAACACTACATATTCCATCTGGGTAGCCTCCAAGTTGATGGCATGAATATCAAATTCTCTAATATCCAGTAAATATTTCCCCCATGTCCACTCCCCACTTTGGCTCCCTTCTTAGCTCTTCTCCTCCCTTGCCTTTCACTTCCCCTGGTACCCCTCCTTCTTCCCTTTCTCGCGTGGTCCACTCCCCTCTCCTATGAGATCCCTTCTTCATCCTTTACCTTTTCCACCTATCACATCCCAGTTTCTCACTTCATCCCCCACCCACCTGGCTTCATCTATCACCTTCTAGCTTGTACTCCTTCCGCTCCAACACCTACTTAGTCTGGCTTCTTCTCCCTTAATTTCCAGTCTTGATGAAGGGTCTTGGCCCAAAACATCAACTCTTTATTTCTTTCCAAAGTTGCTAACTGACCTGCAGATTTCCTCCAGCGTTTTGTATGTATTACTCACTTAGGCCTGACTTGGTTTTATTGGCTCTTCCCAATTGTCTAATCACTCAAACAATCTGCAGAAAGTCATGACTGGTCCCATTCACTTTTAAATCTAGAAGTAACTGTTCTCACAATCTCAAGCACTGCAGAAAGTCCTGACAGACTTGCTTTTAGGGGCTGGTGCTCACCTCCATGAGGAAATGTTCCTGTGAGCTGAAGCTGTGCAGTATCCCATTTCTGAAAATAGTACTGATGAGTTGCAGAAATGGGCAGAGAAATAGCAGATGGAGTTTAACCCAGATAAGTGTGAGGTGTTGCTCCTCAGTAGTGCAAATGCAAGGAGACAGTACACTGTTAAAGGCAAAACCATTGAAAGTGTTGCTGAGCAGAGAAAGATCTTGGGGTCCAAGTTCAGGTCAATAGTAGGTTGAGAAGGCTAATGGAATACTTTTAATTAGTCAAGGCATTGAGGTCAAAAGTCAAGAGGTTATGTTGCAACTTTATGAAACTCTGGCCTGACCATATCTGGGGTATTGCATACATTTCTGGTTGCCCCACTATAGGAGGGATGTTGAGGATTTGGAGAGGATGCAGAAGAGGTTTACCAAGTGTTACGATATGGCAACAATGAACATTGAATTGAGAAAGGTTTTTTATAAACAAATAAGCATTTATTTAAATTCTGCTCAATAAAAATGAAAACTAAACTAACGACTAACTTAACCAGAAGTTAACTGATATATGGCAACTTGAACAGTTCTTAAAGTGATAAATGCGAAAGTCCAAATGATTTATACAGTCAATTAGGAGAGACTTTCCTGAAGTATCGAATTCCTCGATGACGTGACATTACTGCTGATCCGAGCCGAAATATGCCTTGCCCAAAGGATTCACGATGAAGGAAATAAAAATGGATGGAAGGAACTGACCTTTTCCTTGGCCAATAACACTGCACCCAACGCTTTCTGCTTTTACAATGCAGGGGCTATCTTGGATGCAGGTTACTATTCCCTGAATGAAGATCCAATAAGGTCAATCCTGTAATTCCACCAACAACACCAACTTTATTCGATCCTTCCGGTTTCCGTACTTTGGTAAATCTTCACTCTCCAATACTTAGACTTTAAAATTAAATCAAAGATACATCAAACATAACTGGCAGTGATTTTCAAACCTGCCGGCACAACGACAGTGTACCTTACAGTAAGAATCAAAACTCCACTTTAAAACAAAACTGCGTCATGAAACCAAATACACAGCATAACGGACGACTTAAACAACGTCCCAACAAAAACCCGCTTCACAGCAGGCTTTCCCTGTTTTATACCTGTTGGAACAGGCCATCATGTGACCTCACACTGGCGGGAAAATTACATCATGTGACCTCACACTGGCAGGAAAATATGTCTTCCCACCATCACAAGACCATTACATCACGCTCACCAGCTACTCAATTACATCATGGTCATGAGACAGTGACAAGATACCCACGAGGTATGTAACACAAGATGCTGCCTGGTTTAGAGGGCATGTGCTATTCTGAGAGGCTGGACAAACTTGGGTTGTTTTCCCTAGAGCGGTGGAGATAGTCTTATAAGATTATGAAAAGCATAGATAGAGAAGAGAGGGAGTATCTTTTTTCACAGGGTAGAAAGTTCAATATAGCAGAGGGCATACATTGAAGGTGAGAGGGAGTAGTTCAAACAGGATGTGAGGGGCAAGTTTTTTTTTACTCAGAGTGTTGGATGCCTGGAATGCAGTGCCTGGTTTGGTGGTAGAGGCAAATACATTTGAGGCTTTTAGGAGATGTTCAGACAATGAATGAGAAATAAGGAGCAATATGGGCTTTGTGTAGGTAGTAAAGATTAGTGTTAGGAGATTTTTTGATATACGTCTTAGCTAGTTAAATACAACACTGTGGGCCAAAGGGCTTTTCCCTGTGCTGTACTGTTCTAACTCAATGCTATGTTCTATGAATTTTCAGAATTACAATTAGCAGGTAGCAGGTTGCCAGCTGGCAAAGGTGCATTTGGATAAATTGGTTATAAAGACCACAGTACTGTACATGGAGACACAATGTACTGTTTGTATATGTTGTTTGTTGCTACGTGTAATGGCATGGCTATAATTACAATAGTAGAAGATATTTAGTTATTTTTGCACGGTGTATAAATGCAGATTCTTGTGTTGTGACTTAATATTTGGTCAAGAGTTGTCAAGAAGGGAGCATATTACTTCTGCAATATCCTTTTTTTTTAGTTCCTCAAAAATTATGAACTCATTTGCAGAGTTGATTTGGGGCATCAATTGAAGTTATTTTTTTAAGTGATGCTTCTGGTGAAACATTTTTTCTGGTTCTTCAACTGGCATTCTGAATGAATGAACTGAACACATTTGTAACCACTAGAATCGTGCACAAGTTTTGTAATTGGCAAGTGCAGTAAAAAAAATTAAGTGGCAATGACCCTGAGGAATATTGATGTACAGAGGAATACTGGGCTGCATGTCCAAAGCTCCTTAAAAGTGGCAGCAAATGTAGATAGGATAGTAAAGGGGGCTTTCAGCACACTTGGCTTTATCACTTGAATTGTTGAGTGTAACGGTTGGGGAGGCAAGTTGCCCCTGTATAAAAACTTCGGTTATAGAGTTGTAAGTTCTTACAGCACAAATACAAGCCCTATGGCCCAAGATGCCATGCAGGCTTGTCACATTTGCCTGCTTTTGGCCGTTATCCTTTTTAACTTTCCCTATCTAATTGCTTCAACTACTTCCTCCATCATGCTGCGAATATTTCATCTTCTGTATTGGAAAGATGTGTTGTCCCTCTAGCCTCTATAATCCTTTGGTTTGGACATATTTGGAGTATTATGTGCAGTATGGTTGCAGGAATAATGCGGATGCTTTGCAGAGGATACAGAAGGGTTCATGAAAATGTTGTTTGGTTTAGAGATTTTTAGCTTTAAGAGGAAGGTTGGACAAACTTGGAATGCTTTCTAGTATTAGAGGTTGAGGGACAAGTTGATGGAAGAATATAAAATCATGAAAGTTGTAGGGTTTTTTGTTCCCTTGGGTGGAAATGCCTAATATTAAAGGGTACAGTCTTAAGGTGAAGGGGGATGATTAAAGTAGGTGTACAAAGCAATTCATCACCCAGAGAGTGGTAAGAACTGGAATGCACTGCCAGGGAAAGTGATGGAAAGAGCTGTGAGAGCAATGTTGAAGAGCATTTAGACAGGCATATGAACTGGTAGGGAATGGTGGGATATAGACTGTGTGGGCAAGTGGGAATGGTTAGATTGGCATTGTGGTCAGCACAATCATGGAGCTAAGGCTGTGCTATACTATTCTATGTAAATGTTTATTAACTTCTTAGGCTGTATGTCCATTTTAGGATGATACTTGAATAGCTAACCAAATTTTCCCTTTTGTGTTTAAAAAATTTTGAAAGAATCTTGAGTGGGGATTGTAGGAAGTATAGTGAAGTATTTACTATGTTGGGAATTCCAAAATAATCTTATGGATAGTGAATGATAAGTGTTCATAGGCTTTATAAAAGTGCATCTTGAAGCACTTGAAATAAATCCCATGAAGGCTGATTCAGGTTTAAAATCCATCTTGGATTTAAGCACATGTAAATACTTGAGACAAAAGTACATGAGTTATGATTTGAATTTTTATTTATTGACCATTTTTTGTGCTCAGTATAAAAGAACCTTGCAAGATGTCATACATAACAGAAGAAAAAGTGTACTGACGTAAATTAGAAATTAATGTCATCTATGTAATACGGCAAACTGCAGTACTTCAATATAATTTTTTAAAAAGTTTGAATGATGAATGATTTTAATCGGTGCATATTGTCTGAGTTAATGTAAAGCTTTTAGAAAAGATATTAATACAGGATATATGACTCTATCTCACAATTCAAGTACAAATGACTGCTAATGCATTTTGATTAAAACTGAAAAAGAAGTAAGAAATTTGATTTGAAAAAATTTTTAATTGTTTAGATGTATCTATAATTAAAATGCAATTTTTGAGTTTTCTTTCTTTATTTATGGCGTTTGAGCATCTCATCCAGGTACTCCATGATTACTACTTGTGATAGTTTAAGTAAGCAGCTAGTTCCTGAGCTGGATTGGCAACAATAAACGGAAGATATTGCAACATATTTTCTCAATATTTTTAAATCATACTCAATACCTTGAAGTAATATAAGACTGGCAAAAAAGAAGAACATGCAATATGTGATCTCCTTGGAGGATTTGTTGACATATGATGAATGGTTGCTTAACCACCCCTCTTCCTGTGCAGATAAACACATTTCCCTGGGCAAACTAATTTGCTCTTTAATTTCTCTCTCCCTATTGGTCCAGCTAGTCCCTTTGGTATTCTTGAATAGGAAGTCATCAACTTGCTTCTGAAGTAATTTTCCATTACTTTGTGTTCCCTTCATTAGGGATTATTGGTTCGCTGTTGGGATTCTGTGAAGGTGATAGTTAAATTTCTAAGTTTATTCAATGTAATGTTGTCTCAGGTCTTCATTAATGACGAAGACCACAGTCACTACCTTGCAGGTTGTTATCCCATGTCCAACATGAAAGCTGCAGCTCATAATTATTTTCATTACATTCTTCTTGGGATCGTTTGAGTGGAGGAAAGCCCAACACCAAGATAAGTTCTATTGTTAGAGCGAGTTACATTTGATGATATGGAACTGAGTGATTTAAAAACAACAGTGAGCAAGCCATTGTTTTGAACAGGTACAGTTTAAAACCTGTTTATATTAATTGCAATAAATTGCTTGAAAAATAGAGGGCTATGGATAACCCTAAATAATTTCTAAAGTAAGTACATGTTTGGCACAGCATTGTGGGCCGAAAGGCCTGTATTGTGCTATAGGTTTTCTATGTTTCTATTACATTTTTGCAAAATTGTGTTTTTATTTCTTTTTATTGCAAGATGTGTCTTACCTTGGGGCTTAATTTTTCTTTATTTTTAAATTTAATTAAATATATATAAAATGTGTATAAAAGCTTAACCTTTATTTTTAATTTGGTTGCATCATCAAGGTGCGTGTTTAAGCCGGGTCAGCCACTGAGAAATGATTTCTACCTACTCTGGGGATTACATACAAAGTGCTTTTGCTGTGTTCAAACTCACTATGCTCAGATGGCTGCTTTGCAGGCTGTCTGCAATTGCTGCCAAAGCAACATGGGCCAAGGCCAAGTTTGCTTGTTCCCCCGACATCTTTAATGTGTGGGTTAGCCTTGAAGATGATACCGCTCAGGCACTGACAGCTTACATGGAAGCTGCCCACATTTTGTGTACACATAGCCTGCAATTTTCTGCTGCTCTGGTTTTAAGTGCAAGGATTCTTGCAATGAGACCACACCTGATGTTAATGACTTGTGCTATTCCTAGTTTTGGAAACACATCTGCCATGTAATCCAGATAAAACCTGCAGAGCTGCCAAGACTTTATGCCAATTAATTTCTTACTTTTTAATAGTTTATCAGTGTAAGCATGGGCTATTATAAAAAAGCATATCATAGTCTGACAAAGAATTTTTACTTCCTTTATTGGTTGAATATCCATTTATGGGGACAGGTGTTCCTCCCCCCCCCCCCCACAAAGGTAGAACATTCCTGTGAAACCTTTCTTAAGCCGAAATGGTGTAAAGCGAAGAGCCATTAATTTATATGTGAAAAATTTTTGTAAAAGTGAAAATCCTCTTTGTAATGTGAAAACAGGTTACTAATGTAGGTCTTTTGTAAAAGTGAAGTGGCGTAAAGTGAGCATTCGTAAAGGGGGGGGCACCTGTATTTTGTTTCAGTGGTGTGACATTTGTTGACTTGAAAGACATCATGCTTTGTTGTTATATTTCCTTCATGGTGATTATTGGTGACCATGGTGATGTATAGGTTATTTGCATTTTATTGAGATCGATTTAAGGTAGTTTGAGGGACTCCCAAGAATCAGACCAGGTCATTGTTCTATCGGGTGCAAAATACAAACAGTTGGCTTGCCTTTGTAGTCAAAATTTTGTTTTTTCCTTTGACCAGCAAATGGACTGGAGCTGGCATTTTTAATGCTTTACACCTGTTGATAGGCATTACAGCATAGGGAAGACAAATACATTTTCCCTGGTGCTCCTCCCCCTTCCTTTACTTCCATGGCCTCTGTCCTTCCCTATTAGATTCCCCCTTCTCTAGCCCTCCATCTCTTTCAGCAATTGATTTCCCAACTCCTTACTTCACCCTTCCCCCCTCCCGATTTCTCCTATCACCTAACACCTTGTACTACCTCCTCCCCTTCCCCACCTTCTGACTCTGACCTCATCCCTTTTCTCTGCTCTTGATGAAGGGTCTTGGCCCGAAACATTGTCTGATTACTCTTTTCCATTGATGTTGCCTGGGCTGCTGAGTTCCTCCAGCATTTTGTATTTGTCGTTTTCCCTTTCAACTGGATTTGCCAGAAATTCATGAGAGATGAGAACGGAAACTCCTTGATAAGATTTAAGACCAAGCAAGTTCAGTATAGTGTTCCACCAACAGTAGTAGCTCAAGGAAAGCTCACTTGATCTGCTCAATTCTTACTCTGGGGTTTGATGTCTCATAGTTATTTGGAGAGACTACAAAAACAGTAGTTGGTATTTTCCCTATGTCCTTGTCAACTGTGGGGTTCTGACTTTGAGCCAAAGCATGACCTGATGTTCCTGAGTTCTTTCATCCACAGCCAGTCAATCTGTTACCACTGGGACAGTATTTCTGTTTCATGTTGACACTAGAAGGCTTTCTCAGCTTTTTTTTCCCCTGCATGCATTTTAGTCTGGTTATTGGTGTTGATCAGCCTGACCATTTGGTCCAGTATTTAACCAAAGTAGGCATTAGAACACTCCAGTCAACATTTAGTGCACCTAATTACAGGAATGATTGAGTTAATAATATTGTGGTGAAATTGTTTTCTGCCACAGTGGTTTCTGAAAGAAACCCTTTCTGTAATGGTGAATGATGGCTGTGGAGGCCAAGTCATTGGATATATTTAAAGCGAAGCTGTATAGGTTAATAATTTAGTAAGGGTGCAAAGGCAGGAGAATGGGGTTTAGAGGGATAATAAATCAGTCATGATCAAATGGTAGAGTGGACTTGATGGGCTGAATGGTTATACTGAATGTGGTTTGCATTTTGTAGAGTTCTCCTTTGTAAGGTAGTCTCATCTGCAGGGACTTTGGATCATCAGGATTAATTTTAACTGACATTGACCGGTAGTGACCAAATGTCATCATTGCACAGAAAGTACTAACTTTAAATTGCAGAATCTGGATGCAGGAAGTCTTGTTGCTTGCAGTTATTGAAAAGTAATTGTTACTTCAGAAATAAAGAGATAAAACTCGGAGAATACTTATGAAATCAGGCAGTTGCTATGAAGAGAGAAACAGAGTAGGATGGCTGGCCTGAACCGTTTCCTCTGTGCGTCTCTCTTCACAGATGCTTTTTCAATATTTTCAGCATTTACTGTTACATTTCAGATCTATAGCATTTGCAGTTTTTTTTTAACAATTGCTGTTCCAGTGTTATATGCTTCACAGATTCACAAAATATTCATGAAATAAATAGCTACAAAGTCTAGAATTAGAATCAAGGTAGTCAGTAGAAAGATTTAGAATGAAGTGTATCATTCTATTTAGCCTAGATCCAATATCATCCGTGTCCACTTGTATCGACGGGCACTTCTATCTTGAATCTGATCTCGTTCCATGAGATTCTATGAGGAATTACACCTCTTATTGTTGCTGAATGGTTTCTAACTAGCATCAGTCACCTGCACTTGTGTGCCCACTAGACACGATGCTGTGCTTCAAGTGAACAGTTTTTAAATAACGTCAGGTGCGTGTGGTTGTCACTGATAATTGGCAAGAAATAAGCAGTAAGACAATGCAGAACTGTTTTGCTCAAGCATTTAGGTTTCGAGTTGCCAGAAATTGTCGGGAGTGAAAATGAAGCAATTTGACTACCTCAATAAGTTAGGAGCGACGAAGAATTTGAAGGTAATAACAATTATCTTGAATGTTACAATGAAAATTAAGAATTGGAGGATACAATTATCGACAGCATTGTATGAAGTCAGACCATCATCTGCACTAGGTCTCTGTGCTGATTTTGTTCATTTACAGTCAAAAGAATGCATCGTGAAAGAATTCCTCCGCCGATAAGTATTCAGAACAAATACACAGTTATATCGTCTGAGGCCTCAGTCGGTCAGAGTTGACCATGGATATTGTGTCTTAGCTGACTAGATACACAAGCCTGGGCAGAACGATATGGAAGCCAAGCTTTTGCCATTGTAGCAAGCTCCTCCTCTCCATGCAACTAATGAACCCATAGGAACCACAGAGACTGACAGTTTGGTACCAGCACCGTCGCACAAATTACCGGTCAGCATTGAACTCAATGTAGGACTGCCTTTGGGACTCCAGCTCTGGCTTTTCTCTCGGCGTTTACTCCTGAAATAATCCCCATGTGTGGGTATAGCCGCAAGGCAATGGAGAGAGTTAGACTTCTCCTAGATGCACTGCCAAACATAGCTGACGAGCACCATCTGCCCGAAGCAACTGGTTTTAAGCTGCCAGTAATCTGCCTTTGCCCCTTCTCCTGTCAGTAGAAATGGTTCTTCCAGGCTTAATAGCCATACGTGAAGGCCAGGAGCTGGACTTGGTTGTCAGAGTCTATTTGAGGTGCATGTCAATGGGAGTATTTAATAGTGGGAGCTTGTCCTCATTACCACCCCCAGCTATAACAACCTTAAATTATATAGTACTGTAGCAGTATTGGTAGAGTTACAGTTATAGAACACTACAATACAGAAACAGGCCCTTCAGCCCATCTGATCCATGCTGGACCATTAATCTGCCTAGTTCCATTGACCTACACCTAAACCTTAGCCCTCCATACCTCTACATCCATGTACCTATCTAAATTTCTCTTAAATGTTGAAATCATCTACCACTTGGGCCGGCAGCTCATTCCACACTCTCTGTGTGAAGCAGTTTGCTCTCAAGTTCTCCTGAAACACACCACCTTTCACCCTTAACTCATCACCTCCAGTTGATTTATGAATGCCAATGTGCCAAAAGCTTTCTTTACAATCCTTTCTATATGTGAGGAATTATGGATCTGTCGTACCAGATCTCTTTGTTCTACTGCACTCCTCAGTGCCCTACCTTTCACTGTGTAAGACCTACCCTGGTTGGTCTTACCGAAGTATAACACCTCACACTTGTTTGCATTAAATTCCATCTTCCATTTTTCAGCGCTTTGGTTTTCTTTTCTGTCCACTAAACACCCCCCACCCCCAATCTTGATGAAACTGCAAATTTGCTGATCCGGTTTACCACATTATCATTATGTAGCATACTCATATGTTCTGCATTTAATTTAAATACCCAATTTGATGCTCGGTCTGACTTTTTTAAAATGTCTTTTTAACTATTTCCAAAGAACTTCAGCTAATTGGGACAGCTGATTAATTGGGACAAAATGTACTGGTCAAGATGTATCACAATTAACTGGAATGCATTGTACATAGACTCTGAGTTGGTTTAATGTAGTTTTATAGCCAGTGATCATAGAATGAAGCCTTAACGTTGTTATCCTGTTTGTAGAAGTGGAACTTTTGGTCAAAGTGAAGAATCATTCAACTAAATCTTTATTGATGATTATGAATTAAGTTAGGAAAATAATTTAGTTTATAGATCAGTTATGCAGGAAGATCCCTGTACTTCCAGAAAATAATTTTGGATATTTCAGACAATCCACGTTTTAACTGGACTTTTCAAGCCCTGTGCCTCATTTCATCTGAAAGGAGCAACAGTTCCCGATAAAATTACACATGTGCAGAATCTTTCTGTGTCTAGGGATTGCTGTGGCAAAGAAAAAAATGGATTATGACTTTAAGGAAATAAAGCTCTTTTTGTCAGAGTAATTATATGCCATCAAATTTTAATCTTTATAGACAGTCATGGCAAATAGTTCTTGTATACATGCTATGTTTTCCTTGAACTTTGTTGCTGAATTTCTTTGGTAGCGGTGGTTGAGGGAGGCAGGGAAGAAACCCGCCTAGGAAATTTGAATGTTTTTACAGAAAGGAAAATGCATGTGGCCAATATTGAATTGAATCGACTCTATTTCTTACATACTTTACTTATGCGAGGAGTAAAAATCTTTGTTATGTCTCCATCTAAATGTGCAATGTGCAGTTTAGAGTAATTTGTAATAAATAGTAGTACTAAATAGTATGTACAACAGGACAGTCAATACAGCATAGAAATACAATTCTTTCAGCGTGAATTAACCAGTCTGATAGCCTGATGGAAGAAGCAGTCCTGAAGCCTGTTGCTCCTGGCTTTCATGCTGTAGTACCGTTTCCCAGATGGTAGAATGCTAGAACACTTTAAGGTTGGATTTTCTCAGGTCCCCAATGATCCTTCGGGCCCTTTTTACAGGCCTGTCTCTGTAAATCATGTCCTGAATAATGGGAAGTTCGCATCTACAGATTTATAAAGTCCTGGATGTTTTTATGTATATTACCCCCAACTTACATTGTCTAACTATGAATATCACTTGTTCCAAAGTAAATGTTTGAATTCGTTCCAACACAAAAGAATTGAATATTTGTCAGTTTCAATAGATTTTTATGAAGTATTAACTATCAGACAGGCTGAATGTATATTTCATTCATTTTGTTGTAAGAATGCTATGCAGAGCTTTCAACATGCATAAAAATCCTATTTATTTGTGGTCTGCACTGATTTTTGGTGTGGTAACCTTTAATGTTGTTATTGATTTTCAATTCAATTGAGCATTGTTTCACCAAAATGTGATATGCATCTCCACAATCTCTATCAGCACAGGTACACCACAAGGCTGTGTGCTTGGTCCCCTTGCTCTACTTGCTTTACACTTATGAATGTGTGGCTAAGCACTACTCCAATGCCATAGTTAAATTTTCTAACGGCACCACTGTTGTCGGCCGAACCAAAGGTGGGTGAAGAATCAGCTTATAGGAAGGAGACTGAAACTTTGACCGAGTGTTGCCACAATAACAACCTCACACTCAATATCAGCAAACCAAGGAGCTGATATTGACTAAGAGCAAGAAATCCGATGCCCATGAGCCAGTTTTCATCGGGAGATAAAAGGTGGAGAGGGACAGCAACTTTAAATTCTGGATGTTGTTATTTTGGAATTCTTGCCCAGTACATAAGTGCATTCACGTAGAAAGCACGGCTGCATCTCTACTTCCTTAGAAGTTTGTGAAGATTCTACATGATATCTAATACTTCGACAAACTTCTATAAATGTTGGGTTGAGAGTATATTGACTGGTTGCAACGTGGCCTGGTATGAATATACCATTGCCCTGAATCGAAAATCTTATAAAAGGTTTTTGATTTGGCCCATTTCATCAGAGTAAAGCCCTCCCCACCACTGAGCACATCTACACAGAGAGCTGCCACAGGCAAGCAGCATCAAGGACCTCACCTCCCAGGTCATGCTCTCTTCTTGCTGCTGCTATCAGGAAGAAGGTACAGGAGCCGGAGGCTCATACCGCCAAGTTCAGGAACAGTTATTAACGCTCAACCATCTTAACCAGTGGAGATAACTTCATTCAACTTCATTTACCCCATCACTGAAGTGTTCTGACAACCTATGGACTCACTTTCAAGTACTTGTCATTCCATATTCTTGATGTTTATTGCTTATTGATGTATTACTATTATTTTTTCTTTTGTATTTGCAGATTGTTGTCTTATGCACATTGGTTGTTTGTCCGTCTTGTTGGGAGCAGTTTTTAAACGATTTTATAATGGTTCTTGGAATTACTGAGTATGCCTGCAAGAAAACAAATCTCTGGGCTGTACATGGTTGCATATATGCACTTTGATAATAAATTTACTTTGAACTTTAAGCATTGAAGCTCTGTTAATGACTTAAAAATAACAAATTTTGCTGATAAAACACTGCAAAACAATACCCATGAACATAACCAAAAATAAAAAACTGAAGAATTCCAGCTCTATTTACACAAAAGATATGTAAGAATTTAACACATTGCTAGTAAAATACATTTAATTGAACCCAGTATAGTATTTTAAAATGATTGCAGGCAAATGCTGCTGTGCTTTTACATAGCAAACCTCCAGCTGAGCTCATCAATAAATGAACTGAAATAAATAAGATGCTGTGATACCTGGCTTGATTATCAGCATAACTTATTTTTGCCATGGCCATTCAATACAGAACGTTTATTACCAGCATGGTATTTGAGAGTCACTGTTTTAGATTTACATTATACAATATTTCATTAAGTGAAAGTGCTGAATGCTATGTTTTAATTAGGATGAGATCTGGCTGTGGAGCTGGTGCACTGCTTCATTGATTGATGCAAGTAACCTCGTCTATGCTGTCATAGAGTTCCAGTTGTCAGCTGAGCTGGTCGGTCCCATAAGTGCTGCAAACAATTTTTGTCTGAATTGTTTTTGAGTCTATAGACCTGCCGGTTGTATGAATTTAAAAGAGCATTGAGTTTTTTTTTCAAATGTCACCTTCCCCTGAGAGTTGCCTGTGCCATTTGCAAAGTGAGTAGAAAGCTTGGGTTCTATTCTGAAGGAAATAAAAAGAGGAATTCTAAATAGTGGCAATTAGATTTTAACCTGCTATGTATTGCTAAAATAGTTTGTTTTGCAAGGATTAATATTGATAGAACACTTGAGTCTGTTGAGCAATATTATTCCTGTTCTGTTAATTTAGAATGGAACTATTTTGTCCATACAGAATGAATTAGCAAATGATTTAATTTCGATTTGTCTATTTTGTCCATCCGAGATGGTGAATGTTAAATTGGTTTGGAAATTGGACTGCCTTTAGAACTTACTGTATCTTAGCTGCATTAAAATGAAATCTACAAGTTATCTTTGATTTGGAAATGCATTGCAATGGGTAAAACAAGCTTCGTATTAACCCTGTGATTAGGTGACAACTGATGAGCACAGATCATGTGAATTATAGAGTCCAAAATGTGGCCTCACATTTATAAATCTGATTAGAAATATATATGGACTCTTAAAACTAGGATAATATAATTAATTTGGAAGCTGAAGTCAGATCATGAAGGATGACAATTTGCTGAGAATTTATAGTCCCAGTCGCACAAGTGAGCTGTTTTGGCTGCAATAACAAGTACAATTCTCTCTTTTAAAGATTATGAATGAAGATTAAAATTTATTCCATTGGAGCATTGTGTCACCTCTGTGAGCAGGGTTCACACTGCTTGCTCTTAGTTCACTTTGTTATACAAGCCAGATTTTCAATAAAGGAGCTGACATGCGCTTTTGCAGTGCAAAAAAAAATTAATCTTTAAACAGTTCCAAAGCCCTGCTCTTTGCCTGCAAGAAAAAAAAACTTAACAACCATGCAAGCTGAAAATTGCAAAGTACTTTAGTGCTATTCCAAATACCTGCAAGCTTTATGGAGAGATTTAAGAATGACTGGTTGTGTTATTTAAGAGCTTGTAAACAAATATCTGCTGCTATTGATGATGCAATATTTCATTGTTGTGTCATGTATTTTTTTAAAACAGATAAAAATCTGACTTAATGGAGTATCACTTAGCAGAGGCACTCTGATGACATATATATTTTCTTTAAATAATCCTATGCAAATTTTTTTCAGCAGGACACATTCATTTTGAATTTTGTCATTTTTATCGTTACTATTATCCTTCAATTTTTCCCCCCCAATTTCTATTGTCAGCGCATGTTACATGTTGACTAGAAACTGGTGGCTAGTCTGTGATGCATGTATCAGCAGACGTGGCTTACCCATATGGTGCTGCGCTGCTTGTAAAATCCATATGGTCTTGTTGAAGGGGATCCCAGTGGGGATGAGAGGGGGTGTTAATGCCCTTTAGGCCAAACGATTCCCTCCTGGTGCTCTCTTACCATTGTCAGTACAGTCTGCTGAAGCATAAATTTTATTCTTGTTAATAATCAATGAAGTTCATTGTGGTTGATTATTTCAATACAGAAACAACTGTCTGTATATGTTTTAATTCAAAAGGTTATTCTCAGTCTTTTGTGGTGCATACAGTAGTGATTTGACCCAAGTCCTGCATGAGCCTAACAATTTTATTATCCTTCACAGGAAGTGCTGCAGACTGTGCCGAAGTTTTGCTTCCCCTTTGATGTTGAAAGGTACAGTATTGCATGATAAACCAATCATTTTACATTTTACACACTACTTTGAATTGGGACTCAGTCCAATCTTTTTTTTAAAGAGAAGTGTCTTCTTAAAATCTCAGGATGGAGGATTCCCATTTTTTTGAGGACTAATGTGAGCTAGAAAATTGACTGTACACATTGTAGCTAATAGCTTGTGAACTGAGTTTTACTTCTGTTAAAAATAAAGTCTTCCACTTGGAAAAAAATTATCGATAAATAAAGTGTTGTATAATTATAACTTTATAATTAGATATGGTGTTTTAAAACCTAATCCCCACTATAGTGCTGTTTAACTGACTGCAGCCTTTTAAGTATTTGCATTTGTGTGTTCCAGCACGTTGTGAAGATTTTTGTTAGCCTTCATCTAAATGAAAATAAGCTGAGGAGCTAAATGTCTCTGGTTTAAGATTCACAATATATATGTAGAAACAGGCTCCATTGCTGCCATCCAGTGGTGACACAATTTGGTTTTCAAAGAATCCAGTGCACCAGTTCTGTGAAATGCAGTGAATATACTTTTCAACTGTAAAAGAAGTTGTAGTTCTTGAATAAATGTATTTTCCAATTTCACCCTGATATTCTCCTTTTGTGTATATTGTTCTCAGTGCAGCAATAGGCTTCTGTCAACATCAATGTCAATGACATTGGAAAGTGAGCAATTATGTTGTTCCTTGAAGTTCTTAAATGCGATCACTCTGACCAAACTCCATCATTCTGCTAATTCTCTATGCCACAGAATATCTCTTAGCTATCAAAGTTAAGGTGAAAATTAGGAATTAACGTTGCACCAGTTGTCATTTAACCTTTGAAAATCCTAATTCTGACATTTCAAAACTTCAGTTCAATCATCCCCAAACCTCTGCAATTCCAGGAACACAATTTTACTCCTTGTAATCATATCTTTTAATTTAACCCAGAAGTTTTGTCAGAATCTCTCAATTGTCAGTCTATTCCCACTATGATTTGTTACTGTGAGTACTCTAGCTATGACCACAGCTAACTTTGTTGAGGAGAGCGGGAAGCTAGGGTGAGGGCATTCCCCTCAGTATATTTGGGATTCTGTTGAGCGGAATATCCTACCAGGGGAAAGTCACAGGGCTCAGGTCTCTGGCACAGAGTCTAGCCCTGTGGCTCAAAAGGAAAGGGAAGAGAAGAGCAGAGCAGTGGTGATAGGGGATTCAGTAATTAGAGAAGCAGAAAATTCAACGCATAAATAGATGATGATAATAGTAGTAAATAATAGTGATAGATATTCAATAAATAGGATGCAGAGCTCGGCTGGGAAGTTACAAATGGAGTTGAATCCAGAAATTGAAGTGACAAACTTGAAAGCAGTGTTTAGGGATAATAGCAGGACTCTTAGCAGAGGGATCTTGGGGTCCGTGTCCATAAATCCCTCAAAGCTGTCATGCAAGCTGATAAGGTGGTTAAGAAGGCATATGGTGTGTTTGCCTTCGTTAGTCAGGGGAGTGTATTCAAGAGCTGCGAGGTAATGTTGCAGCTCTATAAAACTCCAGTTAGACCACACTTGGAGTATTGTGTTCAGTTCTGGTTGCCTCATTATAGAAAGAAAGATAAAGCTTCAGAGAGGCTGCAGAAGAGTTTTATCAGGGTGCAGTCTTAAAGAGAAAGTGTGTCTTATGAGAATAGTTTGACTGAGTTGGGGCTTTTCTCTTTAAAGCAAAGTAGGATGAGTGGTGACTTGATAGAGTGGACAGGCAGTCCTTTTTTCTAGGGCAGCAATGGCTAATACGAGAAGACATGGTTTTAAGTTAACTGGAGAGTGGATGTCAGAGGTATATTTTTTTTTAAACAGGGAATAGTAAGTATATGGAGCATGCTGCTGCTGGTGGTGTTACAGACAGATACATTAGGAGCATTAGGCAGTGGACCTATCATAAAGAGCATGAAAGGTTGGGCACAGACTGAATCAGAGCTGCTGGGGCAGAGGCCCTAGAACTGCCAATGCTACTGAACTGCCAATGCTACTGAACATGATGTTCGGACAGAGATTTACAGGCCGGATTGAGGCAGCGAAGTCTGGTGTTTCCAAGTGGCAGAACCTGTTTTTCTGACTGAGATTTAAGTGCCAGGCCACATTGAAAAGGCCAGGATGTTGAGGCCTGAGGTGAGGTACAGGCCGGTTCAGATCACTGCTCGAAGCAGCAGAACCCGATGTTCAGACAGAGAGTTAAGCGCTGGGCCAGACTAAAATAGTTAGGGTGTAGTGGCCCAAAGTGAGATGGGAGCTGGTTCAGATTGCTGCTCCACAGCATTTACTCAACTCTGTGCTGAACTATGGGCTCTCTTGTGGTCTTCAGTTCAGAAACACTATTTTGCTTGCAGTTACTGTTTGCCTGATTTTTTTTTCCCATTGAACATTGGTTGTTCAACAGTCTTTTATGGGTTATTTTATTCTTTTGTTTTTCATGGGTTCTTTTTTTTATGGGCATGATGTGGTTTTTATTCTCTGAACATTGAGTGTTAGACAGACTTGCTTTTTATATATATATATATAGGTTCTTCTTTTGGGTGTCTTTGTTTTAAGGCTGTATAATGTATAAATACTTTGGTAATAAATGTACTTTGAACTTTGAACATTTAAGAGAACATTAGAAAGGCACATAAATGAAAGAAAAATGGAGAGCTCTGAAGGAAACTGAGGAAAGGGTTAGATCTGGGATTAGGTTAACTGGTTGGTACAACATTGTGGACCAAATGGCTTATGCTTTTTGTCGGGTTGTACTCTCATCCTCAAGATATAATATTAGCACTTTATTAATTTTAGTTTTTTTTTGTACTTTTCTTTTCCTTCAAATATAAAGTTTTACTCATATTTTGCACTAGTGAGGTAGAGTCACAGAAAAGTTCAGCACAGAGACAGGCCTTCAGCCCACCCAGTCTACGCCAAACCATATAAACTGCCTACTCCTATTATCCTGCACTGGGACCATAGCCCTCCATTGCCTTCCATACCACAACCATCCATGTACCTATTGAAACTTCTCTCAAACATTGAATTTGAGCTTGCATGCACCACTTGCACTGGCAGCTCATTCCACACTCTCACAATCGTCTTAGAGAAAAAGTTCCATCTCATGTTCCCTTAAACTTTTCACCTTTCACTCTTAACCCATGACCTCTAGTTGTAGTACCACCCAACCTCAGTGGAAAAAGCCTTCTTTTAATTATTTTGTTGTATCATTTGTTGCTTCATTTCTAAAATTTGGCATTCATTTACTGTTCATTTCCTTTTGATCTTTGGATATTACAAATTTTCCTCAGTTTTGAACCCTTTCACGCTTTACAACTGACTCCTCCAACTTATTCATTTATTCTTGTGAGCAAATGATCATTTCTGATTGGACCCACATCCTAGCACACTCCCAGTTAGCTGCTGTGTACTTTGCCTCAGAGACATGGCTCACCCCTAGCACTCCTAGTTGCAGTGTACATTCTACCCCTGGCCAACATTAGGCTGGCACTGGAGGAGCTGAACACCATAATCAGTATTCACAAGACTATGCTCCCTTATGCCTTCCCGATAATTGTGAGGGACTTCAACTTGGCCAGCTTGAAAAAGTCTCTGATCAACTACCATCAACATGTCACCTGTGAAACCAGAAGAGCCAACATACTTGACTTACTACATACTTGACTACACCACCACTTACCATGCCATCCCATGCCTGCACTTTGATGGGTCCATGTGGCTGGATTACTATGCCTGACGTACAGGAAGAGATTGAGGACCACAGCACCAGTGGTGAGGATTGCAAAGTCAAGGAAGGTGGAGAAATGCTCAGAGAACTGCTTTGATTTGGTGGACTGGACCATGTTCAAAGATTCCTGTTTGGACCCGAATTAATACACCAGAGTTGTCACTGACTTCAGCTAGACCTGTGTGGATAAATGTGTGCCTTTGAAGGCATACCGGACATTCTCCACCTAAAAGCAGTGGATGAACGAGGAGATTTGAAATCTGTTAAAGGCTAGGTCTGTCGTATTCAGGACCAGTGATCTAGAACTGTACAAGAACTCCAGGGATGACCTATAGAAGGCTATCTTAAAAGTGAAGAAGCAATTCCAAGTGAAGTTAAAGACTGAATTAGATACATGTCTGCTATGGCAGGGTTTGCTTCCTACAAGGTGAAACCTAAAGTCATGAATGGTTATGGTGCTTCACTCCCCAATGAGCTGAATGCTTTATATGCATGCTTTGAAAGGGAGAATGAAACTATATCAGTTTGAATCGCTGCAGCATCTGGTGACCCTGTGATACCTGTCTCAGAGACTGACGTTAGAACCCTGGATGAACACGAGTGAGGCTTCAGTCCACAAATACTGTGCCAACCAACTGGCTGGAGTGCTCAAGGACATCTTCAACGTCTCACTACTGCAGCTGGACGTTCCAACCTGCTTCACTGACTGTCCTCATTGTGGCAAAAGAGAAGGCCGTGGACTGACATGTGAGAACGGGAATGGGGAAAGGAATTAAAATGGTTGACCACTGGGAGTATTGTGAGCAGCTTTGGGTCCCTTATCTACGAAAGGATGTGTTAAAATTGGAGAGAGTTCAGAGGAGGTTCAGGAGAATGATTCTGAAAATGAAAAGGCTAACTTGTGATGAGCATTTGATGGCTCTTAGCCTATACTTATTGGAATTTAGAAGAATGAGGGGGAATCTCATTGAACCCAATTGAATGTTGAAAGACCGAGGTGGAGTGCATGTGGAGAAGATGGTTCCTTAGTGGGGGGGGGGGGGGGTGTCTAGAACCAGAGGGCTTAGTCTCAGAACAGAGGGATGTTCATTTAGTATGGAGATGAGGAGGAAATTCTTTAGCTAGAGAGTGGTGAATCTGTGGAAATTATTGCTACAGACAGCTATGAAGGCCGGGTTGTTGGGTGTAGTTAAGGTGCAGGTTGATGTATTCTCGATTAGTCAGGATGAGAAAGGTTACAAGGAGAAGGCTGGAGAATGGGGTTGAGAGGGAAATGGATCAGCCATGATGAAATACAGAGCACAGTCAGTGGGCTGAATTCTGCTCCTATGTCTTATGGTCAAATGATGTGGTATAGCTGAGCCAGTGCACAGGACTGGAAAAAGTTGCAGAGGGTTATAAACTCAAGCTACTTCCATCATGGGCACTAGATTCCCCACCAGCAAGGACATCTTCAAAAAACAATGCCTCAAAGAGGTGGCATTCAATATGAAGAACTCTCACCATCCAGGACACACCCCCTTCTGCTTACTACCATGAATGCAAAAGTACAGTAGCCTGAAAACGCCCTCTCAATATTCTAGGAATATATTTTATATATTCTTATTGTAACTTATAGTAATTTTTATGTTTTGCACTGCATTACTGCTGCGGAACGACAAGTTTCATGGCATACGTCAGTGGTGATAAACCTGATTCTGATTCTGGTATTCTTACTTTTTAAACCAGTGTGCTACTCAGTGTCTGTGAAATAGAGCCTTACTTTCCCATACAACCGCTTGAGCTATATATTCCCCTCCCTATGTCTGTTTATCATACCAATTTGCTTAGCTCAGGTAATAGATAGTGGTTAGAATTACTGATATCCATTTCCTTAAGTTAATGCACAGCAACTAATAATTTCCCAATGGAATTCAATATGTTTGCAAGACTCAACATGGATCACAGAGACTAGCTCCTTCCCTTCCACCCTAACGTCCATTCAAGACATTTCTTGTTGCCCTTCACACTGGCTTCAAGTATGTAAAGCATGCTGATATTAAAATCAAAATTCAAAGAATAACTGCTACTTGAATGATTAAAATCCTTGCAGCCTTTCTGATTAAACAGCCTTCCTTCCTCTCTGCACTGATATTTAAAAAAAATTGTTACTTTGCAATAAGTTCAAATTTTAAAGTAAATTTACTATCAAAGTACATATTTGTTACCATATGCAACCCTGAGATTCATTTTCTTGCAGATATACTCAGAGAATCCAATCAGTGAATAATATCATCAGTGAAACAGAGCGGACAACCAGTGTGCAAAAAGAAAACAAACGGCGCAAATACAAAAAAAAGGAAGAATAATAATAAATAAATATCAAGAGCATGAGATGAAGAGTCCTTGAAAGTGACTCCATAGGTTGAGGGAACAGTTCAGTGATGGGGCAAGTGAAGTTGAGTGAACAAGTGCTTAATGAGAGATTAGCTTGTATTAATTACATGGAATTATTTCACGCAGAATTGATTTCAGTTCATGGGATACTAGTGAAAACTGTTTGTAAACCAAGCATTCACTGAAAATGTTTGAGACAAAATATCCTTGGCAGCAGCAACACCCAATATTTGATCGAGTATTAGGATATAAGACCGCATCACAGGTAGACAAGGTAATGAAGAAAGCATTTTACACACTGGCCTTCATCAGCCAGGGCACTGCGTGTGGGAGTTGGGACATTAAAAAGCACTTGTGTGGTTTTGTCACCCTATTATAGGAAAATCATGGTTCAACTGTAGTGAGTACAGAGAGGATTTGTCAGAAATGTTGCCAGGATGAGAAGCCTGTTAGCCAACCTAGCGCTTTGTTTCAGTTATATGAGGGGCAACCTTACAGAAATGTTCAACAATAATGCGAGCACAGATAAGGTAGTGCTAACAGACTTTTCCCTGGGGTAGGGGATTCCAAATCTGGTGGGCATAGGGGTCAGGGTGAGAAGGGAAAGATTTAAGAGGGATCTGAAAGGCAACCTTTTGATGCAGAGGGTGATGATCATATGGAGTGAACTGCTGGAGGAAGTGGTTGGAGGCAGGTGCAAGAAAATGGTTTTAAGAAGAGCTCGGACAGTGCATGGAGGGGTGGATCTTTGAGGAATGTGGGTGGAATGCAGGAAAGTGGAACTAGTTGGGTCAGCACTGTGGTCAGCAAAGACTGGTTGGGCCAAAAGGCCTGGATATATGCTACATATGCAGTATTGCTCTATTACTCTGTGGTGTGTTTCAGGATACTTTACCACATTTCACTGAAATTAACAGAGACAAAATGTTGAATATTTAATGCTGAAGGCAGGCACTGAAAAATTAAAAGCATTGCCTGAGCTTAGTAAATTCCAATATCCTTGAAAATAAAACCGTAACATTAGGTTTTATCCGACCCCTTCTAACTGCACACAAAACACCAATCTTATTGAGGTCCTTATTTGTAGTTCACTATTGTACATTTACAGCTTTTACTCAGCCATAATCAAAGGGTGATTTTTTAAAAAAGTGTTGAATTAGCAAACCAATTGCTCTGATCACAATTGCTTCCCTTTCCCTCCTTTCCCCATCATTTTACAAACCTCAGAAATTTGTTATTTGTCAACTTTCAGTTCTTCTGCAGAGTTAACAAGATCAACACCGAACTGTCAGTGTTTAAATATTCTGACCAAATGAATTCATTAAATTAACTAATTTAAGAATTTTTAAGAAAATTACTACTATTACTTCCTATGATTTTCTGCCATTTTAGTTTCCTTCAGAAATTACCTCTTAATGTAGCTGACATTCTGTCCATGAAATCTAAATGCTTGTGCCTGTCACTTTCAGGGTTTCACGTAGTCAGGTGGGACAGCACTTCACTTTTGTGCTCACAGACATTGAAAGCAGGCAAAGGTTTGGTTTCTGCCGCTTAACATCAGGATGTAAAGTCTGCATCTGTATCCTCAGGTATGTGGAATTTAAAATGAACTATGAATTTTTGCACTGTGTTTAAGATGCATGCAAAACTATATCATTTGAATTGAATTTGAATTGGTGGCTCCAGCATTAAGCATAGCAATAATGTATCTGTTTTTTTTGTAGCACCCCTGTACCCATTGTACTTGAATCTGTGACTACAGTTTTTTGATTATTTGCTATACCCAGTGACATCGACTATTTCTGAGAAATTTTGTTTATGATACCTTGAATATGTATTCCAACTTTCATATCAGGTATCAATACATTTCCCCCCACCCTCTGACTTCCTGCTATCACCTTTTCCATGACAAAAACCACACAATAAAAACCTTTGTAAAGTGACTACCTGCTTCTGAAACCTTTATGCATTTGTCACTTCCAGGCATGAGTACCCACCCCTATAGTTGTTAAAACTCTTTATTTTTGTGCCCAAAATCTATCCTAGAGATTGTGTGATCACTCCTCTTCACAGTGACTAGTCTGAAATATTGGAGTTTCATTTTCTGGTTCAAATTATTTCTCCGCTCCACATTCTCATAACTTTTGCTCCTTGTGTGGTTCACTTTCTCATCATCCTGCATATGAAGTAGGTCAGAGAAGAAACTCAATTATGAAACATGCAGCTCTTCCTGTTTCCTATTCAAGTTCCCTTCCTGACCCACTTCAACTCTTTTTTAAGATTATTCCTCCAACCCCCATGTGTGACTAAGTTCTGTGGAGTAGACTTGATAGGCCAAGTGGTCCAATTCTTTTTTGTGTCCTATGTCCTATTGCCAAAGTTTTCCATCAGCCTCTCCAATGTATTCTTCTTTGACTCAATATTCAATCAATAATTGTTTTCCATCAGCAGATGTTAGGGTGTTTTCCCAAATTATGGTTACCATCTGAATGCTGATTGTTGGTAAGAAACAGCTGGTTGCTGACTAAAAGGTGGTTGTTGCATATCTGAGGTTAAAATAGAAATTGCTGTTAATTGAAGAAGGAGAAATTGGATAAACTGGTAGCTGTAAAGGGATTGGTATATTTGAATAATTGAGGGATTTTACCCAAGGATATCAGTTCCTTCTGGATTTGCTTTGTGTTGTCCAATGTGTTTTAACTTCTTATTTAAGTGTTTATTTCTTGGTAAGTTCCAGGCTTTCAGAAATTTACATTATTTTAAGGAAGCTGGCATACATAGCTTGTGTATTTTAGTTCTGCGCCATTTTCCTTTGGGTTCTATTTTTTCATTCTATGCTGCATGAATTATCAAGGTGCCTTAGCTTATAGTTGTAGTTGCCACTTATTACATACAAAGCCTAAAGCTGTATGAAAAAAGTTCTGTCTGTTACTAGGAATGGAGGGTTATGGGCTGTGCAGGTTGGTGGGACCAGGTGAGAGTAAGCTTTCGGCATGGACTAGAAGGGCCAAGATGGCCTGTTTCCGTGCTGTAATTGTTATATGGTTATACGGTTATACTTATACCAAGTGATGTAAAGGTGATGGTTGCTTCCTGACAACCTGATCAATCAGAGCGTGCAGTGAAAAAGTACAAATGGATACAGAAATATTTTGGCTTGAAGGTGGTTTTTGGAGGACTCTAATTTCTAAAAATTTTAATTGAGAGAAAAATTGCCTTTGTTATTGTTCAATGCTGAAGAATACTTCAATCTATACACAGGAGAGTAGAAGCGCAGTTTTACCCTGAACAATTTTCAATCTCATTGCTATGTTTTAAATCACAAAGCAGCAGAGTTGTCACCTTTGCAATCACATATCCGAGCACCATAATGATAGCTGTTTTTGATTACTGTTTGTCGAGGGTAATGTTTTCAATTTTAATGCAGGAAGAAAGTAATTTATACTTTTGTCATTGACAAATTCTATCAATAATTTTCTTGGTCTTTGCTTCGAAAATAGCTGTGCATGATTTTTTGTGAGAATTATATCAATTATAAAACTTGGTTGTCATTTTTTAACCAGAAGATTTCAATTTCTATTATTCACTTGCATATATTGCCATTTCATCTAAATTTTTGTGTAGTACCTCTTCCTGTTAGACAAAGCACATTCCAGTGATCTTAGTTAACAAAAGCAATGTCAGAACAAAATAGAATCTATATTCAGTATTTTTGATTGTCAAAATAAAGTGTTTTGTTTTTTTGATAATTTTATTATTGTTTAATGTCCTGGGGTTCATATTCTTTAATATTTTGCTCCAGTAAGTACTGTAAACAGATTATTTGCAAAATATCATCTAATACTAACTGAATGCAAAATACATGTTGGCTTCTTTTGTTTGAGCCTGAAAAATGTAGTTTTCTTTAGTTGAGTAATTTTTATCTTCTAAACTGAAAGAAATGCTTTTCATGACACATCTTTCTTCAAATCCTTAACTCTAAGGAACTACTTAAAATCAGTTATTGTCAATCTCTATTAATTAATTCTTGTATATTTCTATTTTACTGAGGTAGTGGGTGAAATAGCTTTTTGTAATAAAAAGAGTGCATCTGGGTAATAGTAACTATTTCATGTTTCAGTCTGATTTTAACTTAAAATTTTGCTTCATTTAAAAGTATGACTGTATTTGAAAATGTATGATGTGCTATAAATGAATTTTGTTGCCAAAATATAATTAAGATATAGGTATTTAGTTTTGCATTCCTTTATGAACCACTGTTAAAGTTTACTAAAGTCTTTCTACGAACACTGTAAAATGTATCTCATGCTTGATTTCTTGAGGTGTAATCTTTTTTTTCAGTAATAGTTCTGGGAATATATGCACATGATTGAGATACAAACACTACCATAATTCCTTTAAGGAACCTTTTGATCTCTACAGCCAAATCTCGGATGGGGAAAATGAATTATATTCAAAAATATTCTCAATTGTTAATGTCTGGAATCTTGAGCTCCAGCTCTGTAGTCCTAACTTTTTAACTTTATGTTACTTTTCTTTCATGTGATAGTTTATAAAAGCCTCATGAAAGTCTTTAAATGAATGGCATTTCTTGACTAAATGAAGTTTTGATTGAGTTAGGTTAAGTATTTGGAGAAATCACTTCATTTTTTAAATATACTAACTTACTAAGTACACTTTCTCAAACAATGAAGATTATTTTTGAGCATTAAATATTTTGGTTACATTTTAGTAAGAGCAATCAAAAATGATTTAAGCGTGAGCAATGAAAGGCCTAAGGGGATTTTCAGTTACTTCTAAATCACAGCACTTGTTTTAATTGCATTTGATTTTTGGACCCTGTGCAGTAAATTTTATCTGGTTGAGAACTTTTTCTTTCCCCAGATATAAAAACATTTCAGGTTTTGATCCATTATGAACTTCAAGCATCATAAATTTCCACGAGCCTCTAAATTTTTATTTAAGTATGCTTTCTGGAAAATGGTTGCATTTCAGTACTAATCTACTGTATCAACGGTGATACACAGATTTGCATTCAGTCATTTCAGTCCGCATTATTTTTTGAACATTTTCTCATGAGAAGAGAGGAAAACTTGGGGAAATTACCTCAAGTTAGATTTCAGACGTGCTTTGATGGAGAATGTGTGAATGACATTTGACTCTCTTCAGCCTCTTTATTAACAGTAGTGCCAAAGAAGAAAGGAAAATTTAAGTAGTTTTAATTTAGGTAAGTTAAGAAATGAAATGTTGCAGTAACTGCGTTGCGTAGATGTTGATGAGGGATAGGCAATTGTAGCCCCAGGAATAAATTAGCACAAACAGTTAATAAACGAATGTCCTGCCCGCTGTCTCCTCTGTCATTCTTGAACAAACTTTCATATCCGTCTCTTAAGGTCATTGAAGCTGTTGTTGGCAGGTCTAATGGGTTATCGGTGAGTGGTAAGAATCCACAGTGAGGAACGCTTCCAGGGTTTTTTTGTGGTCACCCCTGTGATGACTCTGTGCTTCTAAAGGAACTGAAAATAAAACTTGTTTAAATCATTACCTTTGTTGCATTTGTATACAAAAATACCAGCTATTTAATTGTGTCCCGTTATTGACATTATCCAATTTAGTAGTGCAAAATACATCATCATGTTTATTTTTAAGAGAAGTGCATTTCCTTCATTTTGGTTCGTAACTGTTCTGCTTCTGTAAATAGATTAGACTTTCTAATCTATGAGGACAAGACTGTAATAAATCCTTCATCCAGCAGTGACATGAAATCATTATTAAAATATTTGGTTTGCTTTTGATTTTGAAGTATTGCGATTGTTAAATTGTCACCTTCACTTAGAAAAGGAAGTGCTCTAACAAGCGAGCTCATTTTTTTTAGGCAAGTAAGGCTTTGTAGTGCAGCAACTCCCATCGAAGTGAAGTCATCAGTTGCCAAAAGTAAATCCCCTTAAAAGCAGAATGTTTCAATTTTACACACTTTGTGTCAATTTTCTGCAAAAGAAAGTACCCCGTAGACATTTCATGTTAAGGTTTGGAAAACCAACTTCCTCTGTTTTGATTTGATTACTAAGAGCAGTGTTCTCCTGGAAGTTGGTGTCAGTGGTCAGTAAGCTATTTGACGGAAAACATATCCCTTCCTTTATTTAACCTTTGACTTTTGAAAGTAAAAGTTAATCAAAGCTTAAGTAGAAGCAGCAGTAAGGTGGAAGTCCACAGCTGGCAAATAAAGTCGATCCAGCTCTGTAAATGTAACTTTGAGAGACTGCTTTTTGACTCTTTCCAGGTGGAAATCTTTAATAAAATTTAATTCACTGCCACTGTTCTTTTTTAAGATAGGAGAAGAGCCTGACCAGTTTCAGTCTCTAGAAACATTGCAATCGAATTGGAAATTGCCAATGTTACTTGAATTAAATCAGCCAATTGATCAGTATGTGGACCCCTTTATCTCCGAACTTGAAAAGAATTTTACAACTCACAAAAAGTTATTCAAAACCTGTAGACAAGAGTAGAGAAATTATCCCTTGAGTCTATTTAGTTATTCAGCTAAGTTGTACCTGTTCAAAGACCTAGACCATACTTCTCCTCTACCAGCCCACTTTCCTTTGCCCCATATCATGCCAAGAGACAAAGCAGGAACCTTGAGCCTGTGTTGCCACATGATCCAATTTCATGATCCAACCTTAACACTGAGTTCCTTCCTAACGCTAATAACATCATCATCTTGCAATGAAAAATCTTTTGTCTGTCCATCAAAGTCATTGGTTATGCTGTTGCTGGGCATTATGCTTAGAAGTGAGTAGTCAATGTTGGAGCACTAGTGAAGAAGGCTCCCAGGACTTTGTTCTGAATGCCTGCGCAATACACTTGTGTTTATAATAGGGGCACTTAAATGAATAAATAAATAATGCAAAGTTGCTTTAAAGAAACTCTAAACTTCAGGTTCAACCACTATATAAGGAAGAGAGTTACAAAGACTCATAGATCACGAAAGGCTTCCACCTCAGCTCTGTTTGAAACACCAAGTATTCATGTTTAAACAGTGACCTTTAGTTATAAATTCTTCCACAGGTAGAAGCATCCTTTCCACATCCACCCTGTTGGGATCCTTCAGGATCTTATAAAACCACAATATATAGGAGAAGAATTAGGCCATTCAGCTCATTGAGTGTGCTCTTTCATTCCATTATGGCTGATTTATTAACCTCTCAACCCCATTCTCCTGCCTTCTCCGCATAACCTTTGATTCCCTGACGAATCAAGAACCTATTAACCTCAATGACTTGGCCACCACAGCTATCAGTGGCAATGAATTCAACAGCTCGACCACCGTCTGGCCAAAGAGATTCCTCTTCATCTAAATGGATGTCCCCCTATCCTGAGGCTGTATCCTCAGGACCTAAGCTCACCCATTATATAAAACATCCGCTCCAGATCCATTCTATCTAGGCCTTTCAACATTTGATAGGTTCCAATGAGATACCCCCCATTCTTCCATACTCCAGCAAGTACAAACCCAGCGCCATCAAACACTCCCTGTACATTAACCCTTTTGGTCCAGGAGTCATTCTTGTGAGCCTCATCTGGACTGTCTCCAATGTCAGTGCATTATTTCTTAGATAATGAGCACAAAACTGCTCACAATACTACAAGTGTGGTCTGACCACTGCCTTATAAGGTCTCAGTATTACAGCTTCCCTTTTGAAATGAATGCTACCGTGTTATCGTGTTATTTGCCTTATTTATAACCCTGTAAGTTAACCTTTAGGGATTCCTGCACAAAGACTCCCAAGTCTATTTCTGCCTTTATTCCTTCCGCTATACACTTTCCTGCAGTATATTCAATCTGCTACTTCTTCACCCATTCTCCCAATCTGTCTAAGTCATTCTGCTGCAGACTTCTTCCTCAACATTACCCAACCCTCAATGATATCTTGGTATCATTTGTAAACTTGGTCACAAAGCTGTCAATTCTGTCATGCAAATTGTTGACATACGGTATAATGTGAAAACAGCAGTCCCAATATCGACCCCTACAAAACACCACAAGTCGCCAGCAGCCAACCAGAATAAGCCACCTTTTTTCCCCACACTTTCCTTCCTGCCAGTCAGCCAATCTTCTATCGATGCTAGAATCTTGAACTGTAATACCACATGCTCTTATCTTGTTAAGCAGTCTCATATGTAGAACCTTGTCAAAGGCCTTCTTAAAAAATCCAAATAAAGAAATCCACTGACTCTCCTTTGTCTATGCTGTCTGTTTTCTCAAAGAATCCTCACAGATATGTCAGGCAAGGTTTCCCCTTTAGGAATCCATGTTGGCCTGCACCTTCTTTGGCCTCCAAGTACCAAAAACCTCATCCTTATTTATGGATTCCAATATCTTTCAAACCACTGAAGTCCAGCTAGCTGGCCTATAATTTCCTTTATTCAGCCCCCCTCCTTTCTTAAAAAGTGGAGTGACATTTGCAGTTTTCCTGTCCTCCAAAATCATGCCAGAGTCTCTTAGTTCTTGAAAGATTATTACTAATGCTTCCACAATGTCTTCACCTAACTTTACAGACCCTAGGATGTGGTTTATCTGGTCCAGGTGACTTATCTACCTTCAGACCTTTCATCTTCTCAGGCACCATTTCCTCAATAATAGTAGCTATACTCAAGTATGCCTCCCGATACTCTCAAATTTCTGGCATACTGCTCATGTCTTCCACAATGAAGGCTGAAGCAAAACACTTATTAAGTTCGTCTGCCATTTCTTTGTCCCCCATTACTACCCGTCCAGCGTCATTTTCCAGTACTCTAATACCACTCTTGTATCTCTTTTACTCTTTGTATATCTGAAAAGATATTTGGTATCTTTGTTTATATTTTTGGCTAGCTTACCTTCATAGTTCTCTCCTTATGGCTTCTTTGGTTGCCTTCTGTTGTTCTTTTTTCCAAATACCAAATCCTTTAACATCCCACTAATTTTTGCTATATTATATGCCCTCTCTTTTGCTTGTATACTGTCTTTGACTTTCCTTTTCAGCCACGGTTGTCTCATCCTCCCTTTAGAATACTTCTTCATCTTTGGGCTGTATCTATCCTGCACCTTCTGAATTGCCCCCATAAGCCCCAGCCATTGCTATTTTACTGTCTTTCCAGCTAGTGTCCCCTACCAATCAAATTTAGCCAGCTCCTCTCTCATGTAAATCAACTTTGGCTAGCTCCTTTCTTTCTTATATTAAAATAAATACAAACCTAATTCTGCCAATTTTTCCTCTTGTGACAGTCCACACATTCCTGGTCTTAATCCAGCAAAAGTTTCTCAGCATTCTTAGATTGCACTGCCATCTTTTCTTAAATAAGGAAATGTAATATACTCCAGATGTCATCTCATATATAAATGAATAATCACCTCCCTCCCTTTGTATTCAGAATCAGAAACAGTATCAGATTTAATATCACTGCATATGTTGAGAAATGTTTTGTCTTTATGACCATTATATACATATATACATACATACACACTAGTTAAATGAGTAGTGCAAATTGAAAATTAAAAAATATGTAGTGAGGTAGTGTTAATGGGTTCAATGTCCAGTCATAAATCAGATGGCAGGAGGAAGAGCAATAAACAGTAACTTCTGTTAGCCTTTCTGATTATTTGCTGTTTCGCACACTATCCATCTATGTATTAATAACACACTGGAAACTCTGATCCCTCTGCTTCTCAAATCTTCTCAGTCCCTCAACTTGTAGATAATGTTTTGTTGTCTATTTCCTACAAAAGCAGGCAATCCTCTCATATTCTACTCCATACCTCCCTCTGCAATTGGATCCTCAACTTCCTAACCAGAAGACCACAATCTGCGGATTGGTAATAGCACCTCCTCCTCGTTGGTCATCAACACTGGTTTATCTCAGGGATGTGTGCTTAGCCACTGTTCTACTCTTTCTATATCCATGACTGTGTGGTTAGGCATAGCTCAAATGCCATCTGTAAATTTGCTGATGATACAACCATTGTTGGCAGAATCTCAGATGGAGACGAGAGGGCGTACAGGAGCGAGATATAGCAGCTAGTTGAGTGGTGTCACAGCAACAATCTTGCATTCAATGTCAGTAAAACCAAAGAGCTGATTATGGGGTTCAGAAAGAGCTGGATGAGGGACCACAAATAAATCCTTGTAGAGGGATCAGAAGTGGAGAGAGTAGGCAACTTCAAATTCTTGGATCTAACCCGGTTCCAACATATCGATGTAGCTATAAATAAAGCAAGGCAATGGCTGTATTTCCTTAGGAGTTGAGGAGATTTGGTTTGTCACCTAAAGCACTTGAAAACTTATACAGATGTACAATGGAGAGCATTCTGACAGGCTGCATCACTGTCTGGTATGGGGGTGGGTGTGGGGAGGGAGGGCTACTGCACAGAATTGAAAGAAGCTACAGAAAGTTGTGAAATCAGTCAGCTCCATCTTGGGTACTAGCCTCCATAGTCTTGAATACATCTTCAAGGAGTGACATATATATACTGTAATTGATTTACTTAATTTTTCTATAGTATCATGTAGTGCATTGTACTGCTGCTGATAAGTTAACAAATTTCACAACATATGCCGGTGATATTAATCCCGATTCTGATATTCTTCACCTTTGCTCACTCACTCAACAGGTTACAAATGGATATACCTTATGTCCTCTTCATGACTTATTTTCCACTATCTTTGCTTCATCAGCAAATTATAATTTGCTCCTTTCACCCAAAACCTTTGTGTATACTCTAAAACGCTGAGGGCCCATTACCAGTCCCTGTGAAATGTATTATATTTTGCCACCCAGAAAAAAACTTAATTGTGACTAAATATTTAGAAAAAGTCTTTCAACTTCAGATTTAAACTTAATTTTCCCAACATCAAGTTGACATGTAAGGAACTTGCAAGCTACAACCTCTCTCTGTTCTTCCTACTTTGATTTATCCCTTAATTTTAAGACCATGCCTTCTTGTGCTGGAATATCCAGTCAACTCTGTTGAATATTCATCCTAAGCAGAACTGTGTAACTGTTAGAAATCTGATGTGGAAACAAAGAATTTTGGAAATCTGGTTCAGAGTGGTGGCCTTTCATCAGATTTGCTTGGACACTGGCATGAACTTTGCACTCTGCTTTCCTCTCCAGAGATGCTTCCTAACCTTCTGAGCATTTCCATCAATTTTATCTTCATATTCCAGCAGAAATTGATTCTTTTTACCTGCTGTTTCTTAATCAATTTTACATCTTAGTTAGGTGTTAAAAGTCTAAGAGAATACTACTCAAATTTTGGTAGTAGGTATTCATGATTTATCTGGAAGAATCCAGGTATCTGTGCTCTATCTATTATGTACTCCTGCATATTCTTTCTAAAATGTGAAGCTCAGAAATGCATACTTAAAACCATGAATGACGCTTTTTGCAGCTGTAATGTAACTTCTCCCATTAATTCACGTTCTGTGGTTGTAAAGGGTGGCATCCCTATGGC
Source organism: Hypanus sabinus (assembly GCF_030144855.1). Lineage (NCBI taxonomy): Eukaryota > Metazoa > Chordata > Chondrichthyes > Myliobatiformes > Dasyatidae > Hypanus > Hypanus sabinus. The sequence continues at coordinate 72,091,370 of NC_082716.1, forward strand.
ATTTTATTTTCATTTGAACAATTATATCATTTTCATTCATTTTAGTGTCCTGCTGGCAACTACTATTTTTGATTTTTTAAGTTCAAGTTTAAAGACATCACAGTTAACTGCATCATGGTTCATTTTCCATTGTCTTTCCCATCATGAATTTAATGTTTTGCTTTACAAGTTATTTCCCATGGTAGGGGAGACTAGGACAAGAGCGCACGACTTCAGGATGGAAGGACATCCTTTTAGAACTGAGATGTGGAGAAATTACTTTAGTCAGATGGTGGTAAATCTGTGGAATTTGTTGCCACAAGTGGCTGTGGAGGCCAAGTCATTGGGTGTATTGAAAGCAGAGATAGATAGGTTCTTGATTAGTCAGGGCATCAAAGGGTATGGGGTGAAGGCAGTGGAGTGGGGATGACTGGAAGAATTGGATCAGCTCATGATTGAATGGCAGAGCAGACTTGATGGGCTGAATGGCCTACTTCTGCTCCTATACCTTATGGTCTTATTATCTCCAATCTGATGTTCCATCTACACGGCCAAGTCTGTTGCCTTTCTTGGACCATCTTCATGTCACTGGCAAACTTAGATTCATGGCTTTCCATTTCAACTTGGTGGAAGAGGAACAAGGAGGCAGCTCAATTCTGTTGCTTAAATGGGACTGGATAAGTATCCGAAATGAAAATGTTTATTTATATGGAGAGTGTTTAGTGATTGGGATGAGCTGTTCTTTCACACAGATATCAGTGTTACAGTGGATAAAGAGCTTCATTTACTTCTGTAATCTTTCTGTTATTCTCTGCCCATCCTATTTGTTTACAAGTGTGGTAAATAGTTACATACCTTGCCCAATACAAATGCATGTGGAATACCACAGATTATGTCCTGCTGATTTGAGTACTTGAAAATTATTTATGCTTTCTGCCTCCTGCTACTCAGTGAAATTTCCAAGCCAGTCAAATAACTTGCTCTCGTTGAGTGAGCTTCAAGTTTGCCAATTTGTAAATAGGACTACAGATGAATGTGTGTGGAAAGTCCACACAAGTAATATTCAGAGAAACCCAATCACTAAAATTGCATCTCTTCAAAAATAATTTCAGTTTTCAGATATTATATGCTCTTGACAAATCCTTGCTAAGTTTCTATGGGAAATTTTCAAGGACTTCACTTGGTATTTCCTGTTACCTGCTCTGTAATTTCCTGTCAATAAATGTCAATACACTGGTCAATAATTCTTTGTTTCTGACTACCTTCCTACTGATCCCCTTCCTGAACTCTCACCTTCATTGTCTCCTCAGTTTGCTTGAACCGAAGAGCAAAAATTTGGTAAATTTATGAAGATGCTTGGAAGATTAGTAAGTTTCTCACTACTCATAAAACTTAAAAACAGAAGGTTTCTGGTTTGGGGAGAATTATCATTGTTTTCTCCTTTAAATTTACTGACATTAATTTTGGAAAATGTCTGTCAGTTACTTGATACTGGCTTCCACAGGTTATGTGGTGTAGTAAATGTTCACCTGAAGTATTTATTCAGCATCTCCTTTATTTTTTTTTATTAATATTTGCACATTCACCACTAAGTTTTAAGGAGCAAACATCATAACTGAGCACACAGTTTGTCAATGAATAAATTTTAAAAAATCTGCATTTATTTTGATATCACAGGCAAGTTTTTTTTTTGTGTTTCAGTTACTGCTCTTTTGTATCTGTTTTGAAATATTATCCTTTGCCTCTGTGCCAGACCACAGGTCAGTGCAGGATACTTTCTTAACTTTTACGTTTTGCTTTTCAGTCACTGTTTCATTGTCTGTGATTACACATTTTCTTTTAGCAAGTTATGTCTTGGCTGTTTGGGGGTACAAGCTGGTCTTTAAATTTATTTGTCTATGTTCAACTCTTCTTCTGCTATTTTACTTCAATTTGGACATTTTTCTGTGGAAGATTCCTGTCTTATCCTGTTGAAGTCAGTCTTACTTAAATATAGAATTACTACACTTCTGTATTCCACCTTTTAAAGTAGGTATTATCAAGTAAGTGGCTGAGCAGTGAAGAGAAGTGAAGACCAACAGAGATTGGAACAAATACCTCCGAACTGAAAGCAAAGTTCAAGAAGATAGCAAGGAAAGATGAGGAAACTTACTTAAAGGAGCAATGCAAAGAAGCTGAAGAAGCCAACAGAATTTGAAAAATAAGAGATCTTTTCAAGAAGATTAGAGAAATCAAAGGAACATTTCATGCAAAAATGAGTATAATAAAAGACAAAGAAGGCAAAGACCTTACAGAAGCAGAAGACATCAGAAAGAGATGGCAGGAATACACAGAAGAATTGTACAGGAAAGTTCCCAACAGCGAAGATACCTACAATGACCCCCTCATCGAGCTGGACATTCTGGAAAGTAAAGTTGAATGGGCGATAGAAAACATTGCCAATAATAAGGCTACAGGATGTGACAGGATTCCAATTGAATTGTTTAAAACTTTATAAGGTGAGGCTGTAAATGTTTTGCATGCAATTTGCCAGCAGATCTGGAAAACCCAACCATGGCCTTTAGACCTGGAAGGATATGTTTATATCCCAATTCACAAGAAGGGAAATGTAAAGGAATGTTCAAATTACTGTACAATTTCACTAATTTCACATGCTAGCAAGGTGATGCTAACGATCATGCAAGCAAGACTCCAGCAATATATGAAACGAGAATTGCCAGATGTACAAGCTGGTTTTAGAAAAGGCAGAGGGCAGAGATCAAATTGCTAACCTACACTGTAATTCTGGAATGGTATTTATCTATGTTTTGTTAACTACTCTGAAGCCTTCAACAGTGTGGACCATAATAAACTATGGCAAATCCTTAAAGAAATGGGGATACCTGGACTTCTGATCTGCCTTATGAGAAACTTGTATGAAGATCTGGAAGCAAAAGTCAGAACTGAACATGGAACAAAAAACTGGTTCAAGATTGAGAAAGGAATACAACAAGGCTGCATACTGTCACCCTACATATTTAATCTATATGCTGAACACATCATGAAGAATGCTGGTCTAGAGGACTCAAACGTTGGAAGCCATGACTGTGACCATTTCATTAGGAGTGCAAGGAGATTTGGCAAATTTCTACAGATGCACTGTACAGAGCATTCTAACTGGCTGCATCAACGTCTGGTCCAGAGAGGCTACTCCACAGGATTGAAATGAGCTGCAGTTGTAAATGAGTTGTAAACTAAGTCAGTTCCATTATGGGCACAAACCTCCGTAGTATCTAGGACATCTTCAAGAAATGATGCATTAAAACAGTGGTGTCCATCGTTAAGGACCCCATCACCCAGGTCATGTGTTGTTCTCATTGTTACCATCAGGAAGGAGGTACAGGAGCCTGAAGCCACACACTCAATGATTCAGCAACAGCTTCTCCCACTCCACCATCAGATTTCTGAATGGACATTGAATCTATGAACAATATTTCAATACTTAATCTCGCTTTGCACTACTTACTTAATGTAACTAATATACATACATGTGTGTGTGTGCAAATGTATGTGTGTATATTATATATGTATGTGCATTTATATGTATATATATGTACTCTAATTCAGATTTTTTGTAATATTAGGTATTGCATTGTACTGCTGCTGCAAAGATGACAAATTTCACGATATATTCTAGTGATGCTAAACTTGATTCTGATAATGGATATTGCGTTATGCTCCCATGTTAAATATAGTTCACTATTTTGTTCTCTGTATTCTACTTTTGTGCAAAAAGCCTCATTTGGGCCATACATTGTAATATCACCTTCTCCTCCAATGTTAAATTAACACATTCCGAATTTTCTCTTGGGGCAATTCTTTACATTCTTTTTATCTGAAGTGAAACAATCATTATTTTTCACAATAAATCTTTTTATTTGTTTTGGAACTATTATAAAAATCTCATTGACCTGAGGCACCCACTTTGTTTTCCAATTTATTTTTGAAAGTTTGTCCAGAAAGGAATATTGAGACAAGAGTTGTTTATTCAGATCCTTGGGATTATTTCATTGTTATTTAGATTAGGATGATCTGTACCTTAACTCCATTATTTCACTTTGGCCCTGTAATAGTTCCACCAGCCAAACTGCCTGTTAAATCTGCAGCTTTGCAGGTGATCAGTTTAAAAACAATTACCTTTATTTTGGCAGACTCTTGCTGAAGAAGACATGTAAGGTAATGGAAAAGAATTATGTTGAATTATTTAATGTGGCGATACTGTCAATGTACTTACTTCGAAGCACAGGTTGTGCGATTGCTTGGTCTTGCAACTCTGTTTCTGTTTCAGGAAAAGTTGCGCTGTTTTGCTATTGAAACTGAGCTTTTTGGGGACCTGTAGCTTTCCTCTGTTTTACTTTATTTTGCCTGTTAGTCTCCAGTGAGAGATAAAGTGCATTAATGATGCTGACATTTAGTTAAGTCCCAAAAGACTGCTGTATTTAGAGATTTTGGTTACTTTAGGAAGGTTAAGTAAGCATATTGGTTGTTGCAGAAAACTCTGAATATGTAATAGGAGGAATGAATTTGTGTAAATTGAAGTCATGTACATAGGAATAGATGTGCATTTGAAGCACAGAGGACATGTAAATGGCTTAATTTGTTCTTTACATAGTCTTGGTATTCTCCAGTGCAATTTTCTTTGTTTTCAGCTGACCGCAGATCTTTATTATCTTGTCCTACAATCGTTGAAAGGCTGCACAGTTTCTAAAACCAATCAGTAATTAAAAAAGTGAAATGAACGTAGAAGTTAGAGGCGGGAATAGGTCACACGGTCCCTTCTAGTTTGCTCCGCCATTTAGTGTGATTAGGGCTGAACTAACTGCAACCTCAACTCTACATTCCTGTCCATTCTGGGTAACCTTTCTCTACCTTCCCTATCAAGCATTGATCTGTCTCTTACTCAAACATTAAAGATTCTGCATTCCCTGCCCATTGAGCTTCAGTTCCAAAGACACATGACCCTTTAGAAAGATAAGATTTGGCCCACCTTTATCTTAAATGTGCAACTCCTTCTTGACAGTGACCCTTGTTGTAATGGAGCCAGGATCTGTGAAACATCACATCCACATCCACTCTGTTAAGGTAGCTCGCTATCATGAATGTTTTCAGCAGCGTTGAACCACCTTTCTCAGCTGATGAAGTCAATGCAGTGTTGGTTTTTTTTCACACAGTGATATTAAAGGAATGAAGGTGTATTTCCATGTCAGAATAATGTAAGTACAAAGGGAAAATAGCAGCATTCCCCATGTACCCTTCGACCTTGTCCTTCATGATGGGGTATCTATCATTAATGGCAATGGACTCAAAAACTGGTTTATCTGATGATATTTATTAAATCACCACCTTGGAGAATAATGTAACAGTTTAGATGAAGGATTTGGTTTTATATTTTGCGCTAGGTTAGTGATAATTAAGGATATCCTTTATAATAAAACAAATTATGTTACTCATTGTGAACAAACATTTAACATAAGCTTTAATTCTGTTGCGAATTCAAGCAACTGTTTTGTTTCTGAATGAGTTTATTATCAGATTTAGTCCTTAATTTTAACAATGTAAATTTAATTTCAATTCTTGCTTAAGTGTAAATGGCAAATTTTGGAAAAGTTCCAGCTAAATCTGATGCTTTTATCAAACAAGTCTAAGTGGGGATCTGCTGATCCATTTCCATCTGTTCTGTATAGTCTTTAGTAACAAGAAAATTAGGAGGGTCCTTTATATCTCTCATTAATTTGCAAAACCAAGTTCAAGGATCAAGACCAAAGTGCAAAACATCAAAGCAGAAATGTGTACAATAGAAGACAAGACAAATGAACAGGTTGTGATCAAGATTTAAATTCCTGTCATAAGACGGAAACAATGAATTATGCTATCCATTCCTTGTGAATTGGGATGTGATGTTTTCTGTGCATAGTGCAGGAAGTTTAACGTTAGTCTTCTTCAATGCTTACATTCACACAGCATGTTCCATATGCAGATTATTTAACTAGGCACCAAAGGTTTATGTAAATATCAGTGAATAGTCATATAACACATCAAGGAATTTGCAAATATCAGTTTGCCCCTTCTGGATGCTTGTTTTCACAAATGTTATTCAGTCATGAAGATGTTGCTTCAGTTGGTTGTTTGCTTAAAAATAATTCACCTCACATGGACTTGTGAATGTGGCACTGAATCATCAGCATTTTGGAACAGAGTCTTTTTGCAGTCAGAAAACAATTTTCTAAGTTGCCTTCTGGGAACATAGAGGAACTGAAAATAATAGTTGATTTATGCTGGATATTTATGGTTCTTAAATTGGATTTTCTTAAGACAGTTATTAGTGTTTTTTGTAGTTTTAAAAATGTATTCTTTACATTTTTTTAAAAAAGAGACAAACTGAAGCTGCCAAATCTTGCTTTTGATTGGAGAAAAATACCATCAAATTCAGTGACATGAAGTATGAAATTTGATGTTAGTCCAAGAGTATTTGTTTTCCAAAACTAGAGTATGTTGGTGTTGTATTGGAATTAATGTAGAATTGGTAGAATTAGTTAGTTGATGATGAGAATTTTGTAAATTTTGTTTCTGTTTGATTCAAACTAACTGCTTACTTTATAGTTTAAAATTCAGAATTTGAACCTGAACTGAAGTACATTACAGTGAATCAATCAGCAAAGAATAATTGATTCGGCAACTTGATGGACCTTTCTTTTCATTGTCCTTCATGGTGTTCCCTTGTTCCTCAAGTTATTTTAAGGTGGACAATAGCCATAACCATACAGAAGTTGATGATAGAATTGATTGTGATGAATACGTGATCCTGTGCTTTGTAAAGGAAGTAGCAGAGATCTAAGACAAAGAAGTTAGTCCAAATATTTCAGGTTTAACAACATCCATACTAGCTATGTTCACCAATGTTGCTAGTCAAAAATGTCACCTATAGCAGTATGCATTTCAGTTTGAAAGTGGAAATACCAAAATTTCTATCAGTTAAATTATGCCATGTTAAACTACATAGTTTCATGTTGAGCTTAAAACCAATGAGGGAACATGTGTTTGTGTCATACCTGCTCTGAAATCTTGATAGAAAATTCAGTGCCATGTCTCAGGAAGTGCAGAGAATAGCTGAGAGATGTTCAGGTAATCGTTTGCCAACTTAAAGAGTTGCAAACTAGATTTAAAAAAATAAAGTCTCACTGAGAATTTTTAAAAACAAACTCATTGATGGCTTGTTAATTTAGTTTTAAAAAATGTTTTTTTTTAACATTTACAAAATTAAAGGTCTGAAATTTTAAGAAGTTTTAATGTGTTTAAAAGGAAGAGTTGGAATAAAGTTACCTCACCTTTAACTGGAATTGTGACCTCAAATTCTATCTGATTTTTTTCCTCATTTTTGTGGGTGAAACAAGTTCCCATTCGTCCCAAACCCACTGGTAGGAAATACCCTTTGTGGGTGTACTGGAGGGACTGACATGCCAGCCCTCCTGAAGGAAAAGCTTTCCCATGTTTTCAGTAAGTTGGGTCTGGGAGGCTAGTAAAGATGTGCAATTTTTTTTTCATGTTGAAAGGTCAGTTCACTTTAGACAAACTGCAAAATCCGGTCTGGTACTACATCTTAATAAATCACTGTCCAGGAATCGGCTGGTGTACTATCTAAACCTGGGCACTACGTTTTAGGAAAATGGCAAGTCCTTAAAGACAGTGCAGAGGAGATTAATTAGAATAGTGGCAGGGTGAAGGCTTTAGTTATGTGAAAAGATTTGTGCAATTGGTTTGCTCTTAGAGCAGGAAAGGTTAAGGGGAGATTAAAGAACAGTGTCCAAAATTACGTGCCAGTTTGATGATGCAAATAATGAGAAATGGTCAGTGCAACCAATAATGAACAGGCACGTGCGAGGCAATTGCCAAAAGAACTAGCGGGAAAATGAGCAAGTATTTCTTTTATTACTGTGGCTTAAACCTGCTGCCCACAGTGCTGGAAGCAGCTTTAGTGGTAGCTTTCTTCAGATACTTGGACGTATACTCAAAGACAAAACATTTGTGGACCTACAGAGTAGGAGCCAAGGAGAAGGATAGTTCTGTCAAATGGTCATCATAGGGCATCTTTATTGTATAATTGTACAATTTCATTCATTGTGGTAAGCTGAACAGTAGCTCTCTGGATACAAGATTTACAAGACTATATTAAGTGGAGACAGTAACAGCATTGGCGATTCATATGTGCAGGGGAAGCATAATTAAATACACAGCAACAAAAAATGGTTGAGTAACTAGAAAACAGATATCTTGACACAGGATTTTAATTGAATCTATTACAATGTAATCTGATGAAAAATATAAAGTCAGAGATATAACAGGGTACAGACTGGTTGGCCTATAGTGTCAAGACCAACCATAAACACCTATTTGTTCTAAACCTCTATTCATGCCTATTAAATCTCACCAGTTTCTACTGCCCACCAGTGTACAGGTGGATACTGACAGCAGCCAGTTTGCACAACTTTGGGATGTCTGAGCAAACTGGAGCACCCAAAGGGAAAAACATGCATTCACAGGGAGCTAGAAAATTCAATACACAAAGTACAAGAGATCAGGTTTGAACCCAGGTTTCTGATGCTGTTACGCAGCACCCCACTAATTCTGCCACTGTGCCACTCCTAATTAAATAATTTGAGTAAGTTTTTAAATAGCACACCAATAAAGGCATTTGGATGGATGAAATTCAGTCTTTGTTAAGTCTCTATCAAAGTCCCTTACCTCTCATTATTTTATCATAGATTTAGTTGTTGCCTAGTGATCGCCTTACTTAAAGTCAAAACATTGTTGTTACATACAGTACCTCAGAATAACAGCTACAAACCTTGTGTACCCTGATTCCACAGTGAAGCAGCAAGAATTGAAGAAAAAAAATCTCCATGGTAACAACAAAGTTGTAACTTTGATAGGTAATTGGATATATTTGCACTTGTTTTTGAGTGTGACATCCAAGAGTAGAATGTATTCCTTGTTGCTTGGAGATGAGGCTTAGAGCAAAGACTTTCTGCAGCCTCGCTACACGACTGTTTGTAACACAAAAAATCTCATGGCATGACACGAGATCTTGGATTGGTTACAGTACTATGGATTAAAGCAAATTGTCTTGGAATGGTGTTTACACTTGATGCAATGGATTTTATTAGCAAAAAGGTACAGCCAGTTCTGTTGTTTTGTACATCAGGATATTATATAGCTGAGATATTATTTTATCTAAGGCTTTAGGGAGGTGTGTATTAGAATATATTCAGACTCTAAACACATGGCTTAGTCATTTATTGGAACATTGAACACAGAACAGTAACTGCACAGTACAGGCCTTTCAGCCTACGATGTTGTGCTGACCTTTTAACCTATTCCAAGATCAATCTAGTACTTTCTTCCCACATAGTCCTCCATTTTTCTATCATCCTTGTGCCTGTCTAAGAGACTCTTAAATCTCCCTGTTGTATCCACCTCCATCAACACCTCTGGCAGTGCATTCCACACACTTACCACTCTGTGTTTTTTTTAAAAAAAACACCTACTTCTGAAATTTTTATGTTTCGTAACTTCAAAACATTAATTCAAAGCAAACACGGGAGTCCAAATATATGAGTGTAACTTCATCTTTTCCTTAAGTGAGGCGTGCACAAATTGCATGGTAGCATGATGACATAGGCAGTTAATGTATTTTTATATGAAACTCCCTGGTCTCCTTGGCTGTGTAAGTCTAGGGAAAACACTCTGCAGTCTCCCAAACCCATGAGATTGAGACGGCTGTCCCACCCCAAACCCCGGTTTGTGTGGATGCTGTGTCATTTGCTACCCTGTTAGAAATTAGTGCCATGAAATAACAGACAGTACACTGCATACGATTATAAGAATTAAATTTATGAATCTTAACTGAAGAATAACAAAAAGAAAAGGGCCCATTCTAATTAAACAGTCCAATGTGCACAAGCTAGAGCTCATTTTCAGCTTCTCTGTCACTCATGTGCTGGGCCCTCGGTCAACGTGAAATCACACACCACCTTCTGATCGTCACTCACAATCCATCTCGAACAAACAGGTCTCCCACAGGGTCATATCCTTTCAGCGGTTCTCCCCAGCGTCTTCTCTCTTCATCATCTGCCAAACCAAACCAAAAAACCTCAAGATCAACCTCAGTGTCCCTCACCAAGAAAACCTTCCCCTAATTGTACCATCCTAAATGGATGCCCCACATTCCTTATTTTCAACAATAACCCAAATAGGCTGCCAGCAGAACAGACTGCTCTTACAGAACTGCTAAATGAAATACATACAGCATAACAGTCAAAATATGAATCAAGGCATTACTTATAATGTGGGACCCCAAGCATGGGAGAATGAACCCTGCGCGCCCCCCCCCCCCCCCCCCCCCAAGACTATGGTCAATGCACTCCTAGAAGATAGTGGTGCGGCCAATGTAGATGAACTGAACACACTGATGAGGGAGAGGGAGAAGTGGAGAGTTCATCATCATGCCCAACGCCGGCCCCCTAGGCCTGAGTTGACGTAGTAGTTGTAGCATTTCATATATATGACAGGTAATTATTTATTCTTTATGAATCCTGAATTTTTCCATTTACAGCCTTTTTTTTTAAACTTGATTTTGTCTTCAAGAAAAAACATACGGGAGACTGAAAAGCAGGTCTGGCCTTGTCTTTAAGTGTATCATGTGTTGTAGCATGATGCAAAGGCAATTAATGTGTTTTACATATAACTTGTAATTAATTATTTAAATTAACAAGATTGCGTAATCAAACAATATATATTCAAGATTACTCAAACAATATTGAAATATTAAATATGCAACAGATATCACCCCTATGCTTTCCTCCAATCACCTTATAATCATGCCTTCCTGTATTAGCCAGCTTGACCTTGGGGAAACAATGCTGTCTGTCCGCTCTGTCTATACCTCTTATCATACACACTTCCATCCATCAAATCACCTCTTATTCTCCTTTGCTCCATAGAGAAAAGCTCAAGCCTGCTAAACCTCTCTTCATAAAACATTCTCTCTATTCGAGCATCCAGGTGAATTTCCTCTGTATCCTGTACAAAGCTTACACTTCTTTCCTAAACTGAGGCAACCAGAACTGAACATGATACTCCCAAGTATTCATGTAGGCATATGTACTCCTACACAACTTCTTCGAAGATCTGCAGATCTATTGTATTAATAACTGGGCTATTCCCAATCACACATGGTGGCATTGTCTTTAGGAGAGCAGAATGCTCGTGACAGGACACCCACAGGACATTATGCCAGTGGACATTTTGTGGAGGACAATTGAAAATCCTGTGGGTTTTCCTCTCAACTATTGTGATTTAGCTGCTGTTGGAAAGGATGGCAACTTAAAAAAAAATTACATAGATTAATTTCAGTGTTTTTAATTGCTTCGAAGCATGTGTGCATCTTCAATAAACAACATACACAAATACTCAAATGACAGTGGCAGCTTTGACTAAAGGTGAGCTCAAGGATTTGGCCTCTTATTATGGGAACGATGCAGCTGTTATGGAACCAACTGCCAGAGGAAGTATAGGCTGAATGTATATATGAAGTATGTGGCCAGGTACATGGATGACAAGCAGATGAACTCAGCCTTTTTTTTAATGCCTTGGACCAGTACCATTCAGCGAGGGGTCTGTGGATCCCAGGTTGGGAATCATCTGGTTTAGAGAAATATGGGCCACATGCTGGGAAATAGATTAATTTGAATATGTGTCTTATCGACATGGATGTGTATGGGCCAAAGACCCTTTTCTCCCCCCATGCTATGAAATGTCCAGCATTGACTTGGACCATACTAGACGAAACATGAGAACCCAGAGCTCTGGCAACCAGTGATCGAAGGGTGGAGTTAGATCTGCCCCTTGTGTTAAACTACAACTTGCTTCTCCCACCACACCATGGAAATGATTTATTTATGAATCAAAAAGTAAGTCAGAGTCAGGAGTGTATTCACGTTAACCACATTTGTCAAAAGCAGCTGTAGCTACAAGGGGAGAAAAAGGAGACACAGACTACTTGCTTGCATATTATCCTGCTCCACCTTGAGATAAGCTGCTTCATGGTTTGCAGAGCGACTCCTCTGCAGTGATGTGACTGATGGTAGAACTGTGTATTTAATTTACTTCTCAATTTGGGACTTAATGCATAGGTTGACCTTGCTGAAAAGGTGGTTGTAATCTATGAGGATTAAAAATGAGTTTCAAGAACCTTGGTTTAAAAAATAAAGTGTTTCACTCTCAACATAATTTTTTAAGTTGTCAAAATTTAACTTCAAGGTGGAAGTGCCCTCTTCAAAATACTATCCTTTAGGATTATTTTTTTTTAAAGTCATGCTGTTTATATTTGACAGTTTTATCCAATTTCAAATATTTCATAACCATTAGGTCTTGTTTTTACAGTAGGAAAAATAATTAATTGCAGTGGTAGATAAATTTTGACAGTTTAGTATGACACTGAAATGCAAAACATTGTTTATATAAGATCTTTGAATCAGGGTTAAAAAAACTATTATAAACCATGAATCATGTTTAATCTAGTAGTGAAAATGGAATCTGAAAATGCTTTATTTTGCACTTGTGTACATGGTGACTGAACATAATAGTAGATAAATAATGTTTATTTCTTCAGTGCATTAACTACATGTTGCACTCAAAGGTAACTGTTGGAGATTGAAAATTGCTATCTGTGTGAAATCAAAAGGACAAATATCATAATAAAATCTTTTAAATAAAGATAAACATGCCATTGTTGATACAACCCTAAATTAAAAACCACCCATTATATAGATTATACTTTTTGTGAGGTTTCTTTCCTAGTTGGTCAGGTATCTTGTACTCGGTGCGTCAATAACTTATTAGCTATCATAACAGCATCTTGTCAAGACTATCCAAGTCCTCATCTTTGTGCAATAGTGAAGGAATATTGTGCTATCAGAAATACTATGAGGGGTAGTCTCTAGAATGAGATGTTAAGCCAGCTGCCATTTCAATCAGAAGCAAAATATCCCAAGGTGCTCTTTAAAAAGAACCGTGTTCTGGTGTCCAGGCCAATACTTCACTCTCAGGCAACATAATGGATGAAGTGCACAAATTGACTGCCATGTTTCCTATGTTACAATAGTTGACTGTGCTTCAAAATATTCTAATAATTCAAGACCACCTGAGAATGTCTTGATGGCATGAAAAGTGCCTTTAAAGTCCAATTCTTTATTGCCTCTCTGGGAAGCATTTATATTTCTTTATCATTTTTTTAAAAAAATACAAGCTTGAATAAAATGTCTGTTGATAATATTGGAGCATCAAGCCCTTTATAAATATCAGTTTCAAATACTTTATACCTGTCATTGAATTTTGAACATATTTTGAGAAGAACATTAATGATGGATTAGTTTTCAAGATGGCAATATTAATCTTATTCCATGCTATAAAATGTAATCTATTCCTCAGAAGCCTCCAAGGTATGTTTAACTTGTATTTTCTTCATTCTTTAATTTTTGTTCAGTGTTAATCAGTTCTTATTAATGAAGCATTTCTAATTCTGTTCAGAACTGTCCTCAGTATTCCTGCATACAGTGAAATGCAGATGTAGTTAAATCTGTGCTGCCTTGCCAGCCAAACCAAAATAAATGCTATTATCTACCTGGGTGTAGACCTTCATTTATATGATTTTCAGATGATAGAAAATACACAAGTTAGTTAATTAAGACCATATTTTTGGGGAATAGAATTTATTAAACATTCAAACTAAACAATAGACATTCTTTCATCATGTTTCCTATGCCTAGGGCTAGAACCAAATGTTCTTCTTGTAGCCATACAGCCAACTATGATCAATGTTCGTAGTTTTCAGAGTTCCTAAAGAACTAGAAGTATTTGTTTTTGAATTTGAATTATTTGTGTGTAGTTTCGCCTAACCACTGAACCACCAGGAGAAATTTGTAATTCCATTCTTATTATTACCCAAGTTACTTTTTTTTTTGCAGGATACACATTTGTGGGTTGATAGTGTGATTGCTATTCAGAGTTTGGAATTCTACAGGGAGGCAATAGCTAATGTTTGTTAAAAATATAACCAGAAATCTTACGTCAAAAACACAAGAGATTTTAAAGATGCTGAAAACCCAGAGCAATACTGGGAGGAACCCAGCAGGTCAGGCAGCATCTATAGAGACGAATAAAGAGCCAACATTTTGTGCAGAGACCCTTCATCAGCAATTTATATTGCGTTGAAGCACAAAACACACAGTGTGTGTTGCAGAAATCTTTCGTATCTTGATTGTGTTAAAAACCGTGCTGTCTTCCATCTTGAAGCTTCCAGCTCGTCTGAAGGGTTCATTGCAGTCATTTCTAAAAGATGCCCTCTTATACCATGTACAGATTGGCATATTGATTAATCTGTGGCAATTCCACATGAATTCAGGGCTTGGTGTCAAGGAGGAAGATAACACAGAGACAGACCTGTCTTGGTCTCCACATGTGGTGAAATGTGGGAATGTGAGCCGATACTTGTAAAGTAAATCAACTGTTTCACTCAAAAAGCTGCAGACATCGTTCTTCTTAGTCCAATCCATAGGGAGGTGCCATGGTTCTCTTCAATTTCCGATACTGAACCCAAACCTAACAATTCTAAAGAGCTACCTGTGCATTTAGAAGGGGTTGAATGTAACTGAGATCCTTCAGTCTCATTGCTTTGTGTACCAGCCTTGCACTGCCTGAGGAAGACCATGAGCTCTAATGATTGACAGAACATCGCAGCTACTGCTCGGCACAGGGTCCTTGTGGTGGTGTGGGACTTCCCTACTCACTTTCCCTTTATAAGCAGATGCATGTGGTTTAAGTATCAGCGGGAAATGAGCTAGTTGGAAAGAGTGTTGCAGGATCTTTGCCTGGAGCTGGGAAAGCACATCTGGAGTCTTTCCTTACACAGCGTTACAGCAGAATTCCCATCACTTCTCACAAAACATCTTCCACCTCCCTCCCACAACAATGAGAATAGACTGGTGGTACTCCAGAACCTGCACTTCCCACTGATAATTGATGTTAATGGTAGCTTCAATTAAGAAACGATGAACCATAAATGTTCTTCTGTGGAAAGTGCCTTTGTAAAAGACTATTCATGTGGTAAACAGTCACAAGTAATCAAAGCTATGCTTTTGTTAATATCATGCAAGCAAACCCTAGAATTAGGGCAGTGTAGATCATTATCAATTCTGTTCAGATAGTTTCCAACCTGATGGCATGGACATTGATTTCTCTGACAATTGGTAACCTTTCCCCTCTGTTCTCCCTCCACCCCTTTTATTTTTCTCCCATTATGGTGACCCTGAAACCATTCTGTGCTCGTCCCCTGTCCCTGACCTCCCTCTGTTTCCCCACCTCCTTTTCTTTATTCCATGGTCTTCTGTCCTCTCCTGTCAGTTTTCTTCTTCAGCTCTTTGCCTCTTCCACATTACCTCACAGTTTCTCACATCAACCTCTCCCCCACCCACCCACCGTCGCCTTCCCCGGCTAGCTTGTACTTCTCCCTCTACCTCTTATTCTGGCATCTGCTTCCTTCCTTTCCAATCCTGATGAAACATCTCCATCTGAAATGCTGGCACAGTTCCAACTGTTTATTTCCATCCCTAAGTGCTCCTGACCCATGAATTGGAGTTGTTTGTAAATTAGACAGATTAAAATAGGTGATTTCTTTCTCTGAAGGACATTAATGAACTAATGAATCTGTTTAAAAATGTAAACATGAGGAAATCTGCAGATGCTGGAAATTCAAGCAACACACACAAAATGCCGGTGGAACGCAGCAGGCCAGGCAGCATCTATAGGAAGAAGTGCAGTTGACGTTTCGGGCCGAGACCCTTCACCAGGACTAACTGAAAGAAGAGATAGTAAGAGATTTGAAAGTGGGAGGGGTGGTGGAGATTGGAAATGATAGGAGAAGACAGGAGGGGGAAGGATGAAGCTAAAAGCTGGAAAGGTGATTGGCAAAAGGCATACACAGCTGGAGAAGGGAAAGGGTCACGGGATGGGAGGCCTAGGGAGAAAGAAAGTGGGAGGGGAGCACCAGAGGGAGATGGAGCAGGCAAAGGAATGATTGTGAGAGGGACAGAGAGAGAAAAAAGACTCCTTGCCCACTCTCCATCTCCCTCTGCTCCCCTCCCCTTTTCTTTCTCCCTAGGCCTCTCTTCCCAAGATCCTTTCCCTTCTCCAGCTGTGTATCCCTTTTGCCAATCAACTTTCCAGCTCTTAGCTTCATCCCTCCCCCTCCTGTGTTCTCCTATCATTTCTGCTGCCCGACCTGCTGAGTTCATAGAGCTTGTTTGTACGTGTTGATTTGACCACAGCATCTGCAGTGTACTTTGTGTTTCCTATAGATGCTGCCTGGCCTGCGTTCCACTGGCATTTAGTGTGAGTTGTTGTAATGAGTGAGGATTATTTGGAGATTTCATGGTTTTCATTACTAATCTGAGCAACTGGAAAAGTCAGGGCATCAGTTGCATTGGAAGTGGTATTTATTGCTGTCTGTAGGGATGGGACTGGCATACGTCTGACAGAAGGATTTACCAAAACAAAAGTGTACAATTGCAGACCTATTTGTGAAGGCAAATTGGTGATGTGAAAGGCTTAGAAATGCCAGGTATTTGTTTAAGTCGAGTAAAGAAGTTAATGCTGGGAGGTGGCACTGCATCTTGATCTTATTTTGCATTGCAAGGAATTACTGCAGGGATAAGTGGCAGTGAAGTAAATCAAAGAAACTGTGTTCAGTGGGGTGACACACATATAAGACACAGGCCAGATCTGAAAAGGTTTGTTTTATGCAAATAGATGTAAAGTGTTGGTGGGTTACTCTGGGAAGATAAGTAAGAAGCTCTGACAGTTTAGAGGACATCTACGTTCTGCATTTGACTATATCTTTTTGAAACTAAACAGGCAACCTTGGGGAATGAGGTAGGAACACTTATTAGTTTGCCAGTGGAGTTCAAGGGGAACTGAATAAGGTTGGCTGAAAGAAGGTGATTGTAGTTTGCTTTCAAGGAATTTGCTGGAGAGAAGATAAGTGAAAAAAGGATGAAGCTGTATGGGTTTTTGCTTCTAAAGATGGCAGTGATGGGCGCCTCAGTCGGCCTTTAAGTTTATTCCAAAGAACTGCAAAGTAAGGATGTTGGCAGGAGAATAAAATAAATGAGAGACTTTCGCGTCCCTTTCTGGATGCTCCAAAGTGCTCTCTAGCCAGTGAAATACAGCTGACAAACAGTTATTTAAGTCAACATGTGCAGAAATGTTTTCATGACCAGCAATATGATAATGATAAAATTTATTTTTACAGTGATGTTAATGAAGGGATGGCAAAGTGGCCAGGGATCTGAGGATATCTTCCTTAATATAAAAGATGGTGCATTGGGGTGCTTTGCTTTCAAATAAAAAGAACAGATGGGGCTTCGGTTTGATAACTCATCAGAAAGATGGCACCTCAAAGAGTGCAACATTGATTCAGTTGAGCGCCAGCCTAAATGTTCTTCTCTGGGCTTTATCATGGAACTAGAATTCATAACTTCCAAGGTACAGCGGAAGTGGGAACTTAAATTTCAGATTCAACTTTGCTCTATTGCTTGAGTAGTGGGAACTTGATCACACAATTATAGATCTTTTCTGGAAAGTATCCCAGAAGAGTGAAGCGAACAATGGTAAAGTTGTATGATATGCGAATGAGAGATGTGGCCATGAGAGAAAAAAAATGAGGACAATGCACTCAGTAGGGCTTGTGACCTGAATAATGAATTAGAAAAGGAACTTGGTTTGTACTGTCTGACTTTATAAATAGAGTACATACAAGGAGAGAACAGTCAGTGGTTCTGGTTGATGCAAGGTTCATGAGGTGAAGCAGACTTACAGGGAATACATTATAAGGTGCACCGAAAGCTCATGCCTCTGTTTGGAGTCAGACTCAGAAAGGAAATGGAGTGCTCTGGAAAAATTTGGTGGGAGGGGGCAGTGGGAGGAAAATCAATATCTCAATTTTTTTCCCCATTTGAAACACAGACCAATTTATGGAAACGTAAATTCGCTTGAAGGTGGTTGCAGAAGTGATTCTTTCTGTTCTGAAATAAGTACTTTTAAGTGGGAAGTACCAAGGTTCAGTTTTAATCATTGAGTATTTTAAGTAAATGACTCTAATTATCTAATTTGAAAGATATATCTTCCAATAATTCTGCAACTAAATTTACTCTGACTTAATATACATCTAGTTAATGATTTGCAACCCATTATGTATGTATCAAGTGGGTCATTTTATTTTAGCCTTTAATACATCAGGAAAATTTGACCCTAATGTTATTTAAGCAGTTGCTTGTCATTGTGGAAAAGGATGCTTAACACCATCAGCAGTGTTATCTTGATATAGAAGTCTAAGTAACAGACAGAAGCAAAGGGAAAACAGTGCAAAATTTAAAATGGTCACCATTTCAGCTATCTTCATGCATCATGCTATTTCCTGGCAAGTAATACTATACTTGTCTTTTCACAAAGTTTTTTATGTTTATGTAAGCTTTACTTTTTAAAACTGGCTTAGAGGGAAATTTCTGTATTGGTATAATTTCAAGTGAAAGCAAAGAGTAATTCAGTCATGTATTTATGACCTGGTAAATATCTTGTAATCTTTTGCAGTTATTTGCCTTGGTTTGAAGTTTACTACAAGCTGTTGAACACCTTAGCAGACCTTCTGGTTAAAGAGCAGGTAAACTATTTGCTTGTGCCTCTTATGTTTCATGGTTCATTTAACTTGTTAAATTACATGATGCACAAACAGAATTATTTACATTCATTACCATAATCCCAACAGCAAATTCAGGTGTGAAAATCAATTTCTATACCATTCTAGCTGGAAAATGTAATTTTGAAGTCAGATTGGACTGTAAAAATAAAATTGGAATTGTGTCTTGAACCAACAAGCAAAAGTTGCCGACGTCAATGAACAACTTAAATTGCAACACTGATCTATTAAGCACATGGATGATTATTTCCGTGTATTTAGTCTACTAACAAGTATTTATTAATACCATCTAGTTTATTGGAAATTTTTTGTTTTGTTCACTGAACTCCAGCAGCAATACACTTGATAGAAGTATTTGCATTACCTAAAGTTATGAACATCAATTGAATGTTAAGTTATTCTGTGATAATCATTTACAATTTACAGATGATTGACTTATTCTTGCCAGTGACTCTAGGGTGGGGGAGGGGTGGAGAATGGATTTTTTAAAAAAAGGCAATTCCCTCAACAATAACTTGGCTTACAGGAACCTTCTTGCAGCAATTGTACCAAAGATCAGAGCAACAAACTGGCCATAACCCAAGTGTGTCAGATGAAGCACCATATTGAACCTATGGATTAAATCTTGAACAGCCCACAAAGCCTTGCATTCTTGCTTAGTTTGATGTTGGAGCTCTGCAGAATATTGAATGCTTTTGACATTCAGAAAGATTTGCAATCCATTCAATCACTTAGTCTTTTTACATGGAAGAATTATGCACTTAAAACATGAACTGTTAGATGAAGTCAAATTTAAAACTACCTATATACACAATAACTCTTGTTTATCCACTCTCTACCGAAATCATTGGAATGAAACCCCCTACACTAGGCCTAACCCTGGCACAGGTCGTTCATATGATTGTACCAGACTCTATGAAGTTCATCTTCATAATGCATTCTTGAAAAATACTTCAAATAGCTGACAACAACTTTGAGTTTCTGTGTCTGTGGAGAGACTGTAGAGGTTGCTGTCAATTAGACTTGGAAATATCAGCAGTTAGCCAGCTGATTGCCAGTATTTCTTCATTAGATCTGTTCCATTTGATTAACTCCTAATTTTCCCTCAACTTGCAATGAGAAACAAAATATTGACTCCAAGAGCTCATGTACTAAGATAGAAGCTTGTGAAAGATCTAAGCATTTACCATGCTTCTATTGACTTGAAAAGCTTTTGAAATCTATCCTAAAAACACATCTGCTACCATATGGCAGTGATTTGAAAGGACTTAAGGTTCATATTGCAAGTTGTTGCTATTTCTCAACTTTTGTTCTCCAGGTAGTAACTGGTCTGTGCTCTTGAGGTAATAACCTGTCCAACTACAAATCATGGAAATGTACAGCATGAAAGATGACAATGCTGAAGATGACCATTAATTACATTTGACTGCTGTTTTGCTCAGGGACCTGCAGATGTGTTACTTTTGAATATATATTACGTAGTTCTCTTTTGAAAGCCACAACTAAAATTGCATCTGCAATATTTTAAGACAGATCTTTTCATAACACAACTACTTGCTGCATTAAAAACCCTCACTTCATGCTTTGATCTTTAACACTCAAAATTATGTGTTTTGGTTCCGAAGCTCTCTGCTGACGGGGACATTTCCTCTGAATTTGTCCATGTTAATGACTTGTACACATCTTTATATCCTTTCTCGAGCTTCTCCACTGAAAGAGAACAAGCCCTACTCCACCAGTTAATCCTCATAAATGAAATCTTTCATGTTGGAACTATGTTAGCAGAATTCCCTCTTGACCTTTACATCTTTCCTAAGGTGTGGTGACCAGAAAGACACCCAGTACTCAATTATAGGCTAATTGATACTTTATAAAAAGTTACTGTCTCTACCTTACTTTAATATTGTTTGTGAATCCCACTACCAAGTGCTTTGTAAATCACTTTCTCAACTTATCATGCCATCTTTAACTATTTCAGTACATATAGGCTGTGGTTGTCTGCTCTGGAACCCTGTTAAGAAAAAAAACATTCAGTTTATTCAGTTTCCTGCCAAAATTTCTCACTTTGCACTTCCTTCTAGTAATTTAATCTGCCACTCATTTGCCTATTCCAGTCATTTTGAAGTCTGTTAGCCTGAGCCAATCTGATAACCACAATTGAAATCTTTCTACCATATTTGTGCTGCAGTCCATTAATGAAGTAGCAGTGATCCCTGCACCAAGCCTGTGGACATCTTCAGTGTTTCTCCTGTAACACATGGTTCAATGGCACTTCTCAATCTCCATGACAGATCCTGTGATGCCTCCTTCCTCCAGTCTGAAGAGCAAGTTTTTACAATTACTCTGCATTCTGTCTTTGTGAATTCCTTATCTGTTCAGATACTAATGGGTTTCAGTCTATTTAGGATCTTATCAGTCCACATCTCTAACTTCTACTACATTAGCTTCATCAACTCTTCTTGTAACTCATTCAAAAATGATCAGATTAGGAAATAATAACACTTACAGTGTGTGTTAGTTGTTTGTTATTTAGTCAGAGATCTGTAAATGTCCATTTTTGTTATAGCTCCTGCCAGGCCTGTGGTAGTTCGTTACTCTCTGCATTCCTTCTTGAAGAGAGTCATGGTCACTATTTTGACCATCGCCTTTCATAGTGAGGATTGGAAGAAAATAACAAACTCTTTTGTACCTTCTATCCCTCTATCCTTCAGGAATATAAGATACATGCTAAACAGGCCATGTGATGAATTCACTATCATCGTAGATATCCTCCCTGTGGCTGCCTTCCTCCCCTCCCCTTCTCTCCTGCCCTAGCAGCTCCCTGGTCCCCGCCTCTCCTCCACTTCCCCTCCCTGACAGCTTCTGCTCTCTCAACAACCTCTCACTTTACCATCACCTTGATTGCATCCTCTCCTTTAGCAAAGAAAGATGCAGATTATTCACCAAGTATTTCAAACGTGCCATCAACTGCATATAGTGGGATCTTATTGATTGTTCACAAGGCCCATTCCTTTTAGTACCTCACTAACATTCACATGGCCTTGAAAACTTATAGATTTATTTTTTATGTTAAGTGCTAACTTATTTTGATATTCTCATTTTACCTCTTTTTACTCACTTCCCCTCTGAGCTTTCGGTGTTCAGCCACATTCTCACTTACACTTCCAACATAATGGAAATCATGCATCCACTTTTTACATTATATTACTTCAAACCGGCATTGATTACATTATCTTTTCACTCTCTTTGAAAGCTGTCAGTTTTTTCTAACAGTTTTGTCTGCCAATCTTTAACCTCAGGTTATCTGGACTGGATCCCCTTTTATTCTACTGAAGTTAGTGCTCATTTAGTTATTAAGTTCTAATTTGGTTAATCCTTTTTTCCCATTACTGATCAAAATCTTTTGATTCTATGATTATAACCCTTCAAATATTTCTCCTAGCACAACTCCTTCTCTAAAGCTAGATCCATAATGCATGTTCCCCTCTAAGACAATAGGGCACTGAACAGGGAAGTTCTTAACTACATTCTAAAGCGATTCCTCCCTCTCGGCCCAGCTCCCACCCCTCACCCTCTAGTTCCTTTCACACTATCTTAATCAATACTGAGGTGGTTAAAAGTCCTTTTGTATTTCGTGGATTGTGCACCTCAATGTGATCTTTTCCTCCTCATCAGTGGACTAACCCTGCCTTCTTCTCCCTGTGGATTATAATATTTGAAAGTGCTAATGCTAAATTAAATGTAAGATATCAATCTCAATGGGTACAGAATGGTGCCCAGAATAAATCTATTAATTTAAAAATAAATTTATTTCCATTGCTTTAGTTAATATCAAATTGACATTTGATATTTTGTTCAAAAATAAATTGCTTTTTATAAATAGACTTCAAAATAAATAGACTTTTTAAGCTTTGCTTTTGAGTTGGGTAGAGAAAATAATTACAGATAATATTTACAGTATACTTACTTTAGAAGAATGAATTGTATCATCATTGGGATGGTGCATAGAGGACAAATTGTTTCTGCTTAATTCTTAATTTTCAGTCTTTGATTCCATTTAAGATAAGTTCCTAATATCTAATTTGTGAAAATTCTTATTTGACTTGCAGGAAAATGACTTGAATGATATTTTACAAACGTTATACAAACATGAGGTGCCATTGCCTAATACTCCTGTCAATCTCAGCCTGGTAGGTTTACTTTTACATTTGCTTACTTTAAAGACAAACTCATATTTTAGCAATTTCAGACATTGGTCCAGTTTTGTGTGCCATAGGCAAAAGCAAACAGGACTCCTCAGTGCTTTATATTTAAGTAACCAGCAAAAGCTTTTCATTTCCTGCCTTGGTTTTAAATTTGGTAGCCCACTATGTGATAGTTTAGTAATAGCTCTGTATTATTTATCTTAACATTTTTCACACAGCAATTCAGCAATTTACTTTTGAAAAACTCTAAAATTGTATTCTATTAAGTGCAGAAAAGAAGTTGGTGCAAAGTAAGTTGTTGTTTTTAACAGATAGTTAAGTTAAATTCAACTATCATTATTTGTAAAATTTTCAATTCTGTTATTTTATGAGCTCACATTTGGAACTGAATATGAATTCATATTTTGGTCTTAGTTACCAGTTGAACTTCACTTTGTTAAAGAGGTTGGCTACACTTCAAGATATTGGAGCCGAGTCTGTCAATACAATATAAGATGAAGAAACACAGATGGTTATCTTTGCACTTTCATAAAGACAGCGCATTTGTTTACTGGAAGAGCAGTCGGAGGGTATTGCTGTAGTTTTAAGACAGTTGTGAGTTGCTGATGTTAACATTTTTTTAACTAGAACTGTGCTGTGTATTATCATGTTATCAGTGCTCCATATCTATGCTACTTCGAAGTTAAGCAGCCTTCCAGTCAACTCACATTAATGGAAGGATATTCTTATCCAGCAAATCAGTAATTAACATAAAACATGAAAAGTAAAAGGAAAATACAAACATACAATGATTATTGCTCTGACAAAAAAAATTGGTGAAGGGTTGACACCAACCTCCATATTTGGATAGAAGGAGGTAGGTTGTAAGCAGCATTATAGAGATTAGGAAAAGTCAAGCTACTTTAGGAGGGAATTCCAGCACAGATACCTCGGAGTGCTGGAGGGCAGGAAGATGAAAAAGATAACAGAGTGAAACAAGGAGAAGGACTTTAAAACTGATGTAATTATTAACTGATGGCCATCTTATCAGTGAGTACGTGATTATTGGGTGTGTAAATCTTGGTCTCTGCCCAAGGACAGAATACAGGCAGTCCCCAAGTTACAAACGTCCGACGTACAGACAACTCGTACTTACGAACCGAGGAAGGAGAACGCCATTGGCCATTTTAAGTTGGATCGCAATGCTGTCCGCCATTTTAAGTCGTTGCCACTGACACTGTTGAGTATGTAACTTTGTATATGGCTTAAATTTTTCTTAGCAAGATTCACCCTGACCCTGCCCCCACCACCTTTTCCGGTCAGCTGGTGGTGCAGTATGATCAGCGCCAGGTTTGAAACAGACCGCTCCCAAGCGCGCCAGGTTGATGTCGATCCAGTGACTCCTGTACCATCCGTGCTGGGTTGATGTCAAGCTCACAACTCAACCTCATAAAAAAAACACTACCACCTCCTGTTTAAATTCTCTCACAGAATATTGTGGAGGATCAAATACCCAAACCCAACACAGCCCCATCTTGTCCCATTTAACTTGTCTCAGAGCGGTGGAGTTTAGGACCTGGGGAATTCAGTGCGGTGGTCCTCAGGACCCAGCGGAGCTTGGCAGCTGGCGGAGGTCGGGACCTGCCGCCCACAGTGTTTCTCTTCCATTGACGGGAAGTGATCGCGATTGAAAATAAAGTGGAAATAATAAAGCATTTGGAAAGAGGTGAAACACCATCGGTCATTAGAAAAGCATTAGGCTACAGTTGGTCAATGATCGGAACAATTTTAAAGGATAACGGATAAAGTGAGGATAATGGAGCATGTGAAAGGCCCTGCCCCGATGAAAACTACAATTATTACTAAGCAACACAGTGGTTTAATTATTGGAATACATATGCTTCTTAAGTGTTTTATATGCATAAAAAGGTAAAATATATACTATATACTAAGACAAGCATCTGACTAACTGACGCTAAATAATACCGGATGTACTTGTTCCGACTTACTTACAAATCTGACTTAAAGACAGACTCAGGAACGGAACTCGTCTGTAACCCGGGGACTGCCTGTAGTGATAGAAGATATCTAGTTATGGAAGGGCACAGAAGAAATCAGCCAGGATCTTCTTGGAACAGAGAATCCTGAGGGATTAGGTTTACAGCAGATGAGATAAGTAGAATTTGTTGAATTAGAAATGGGAGTCTGGAAATTTCAAACTCTATCCTGCATAATATTTATGAATGCATTTTAGAGAGAACTGACCATTGTATGAAAATAATTGTTATTTTGACAATGTTGAGTTGTTTGCTTTACTCACTTATGATCCGCTTTTCTTATTCTTGGGAGGTTTCTCAGAATTGAGGACGACTTGCTTCACTCCAAATTTTGGAGATTCTGAGGTAGCAGTTCTAAGCCTCCACCTATGGCTGATGGGGCAGGTTACTTCTGCTGCCTTTGTAGGGGCTCTGTGCACTTCTAACTCATGGACTGAAGGTTCTTGAAGCCATCCCAAGACTGAAACAGGACTTTCAATTAAAAAGGGCATTAAGTCAGCAATCTAATTTCCAAGCAGTAATTTTGTTACACACTATTTCTTAATTATCATTCGATTTCATAGATTTGCTTATATTGCTCATTTATTCAAGTTAGACTTTAGCACTCTGAGAAAGCTGTTTGCAAATTTTCTTCGTGATGCAGCATATTGAATTTTGTGGTTAACATCACTTATACCATGGAACAGAAAAATTTCAAATAACTTTTCGCAAATGTTATTTAAAATGGGCAACAACACTAATTTGCACTGCTTGTCGTTAATTGGCATTAAATATATATTTTGCTGCATTGCTGGTATGCCAAATTGGGCATATTCTGCCTCTTCCCAATAGCTGAAAAGCTTTCTCAGAGTGCTCAAGTTTAACTTGGATAAATAAGTGATATGAGCATCTGTAAAACCAACTGAACTATAAATAAGACATAATGTGTAACAAAATTAGCTTGAAAACTATGCCATCTGAAGGTCCTTTTCTATTGAAGGACCTGTCCCAGTCCTTGGATCTGCTGCACATTCCACAGAGCGAGTTCCCAGCCAAATGGAGTGGATGAATCCACATAAAGTCCTGGCTTTCTCTGGTCTGGTGTGATACCACAATGTTGGAAAACTCTGTGGGGTTAAGAGTGACTGGTACCAGTTGCAAGCAAGGTAGTTTGTTGTCCAGGAGCCAGAGTGCTGGGGAAGCAGTTCTGTCTGTGGAATGCAAACATTCACTCCTGAAGATAGGGTGATCTGTGAGGGCAGAGTAACGAGATGTCTATTCCACAAAGGTGCTTCTTTCCCCTATTATCATTTTGCTGTTGGTATATTCTGAGTTTTAAGTTGTCACTGAACGTTTACAATTTGTGAGTGTCCGTGACTTCAAAGAGCCATTTGTAACAATACAAAGCAAATTAATTGGTATTATAGGTATGTATCTTTCTTTGTACTTGTTCTTATTGTAATATAAATTTTTGTTAATGTATGATGCTTCACAAGTCTATGTAAATACTGTATTTCAGAATATGAATGGAGCATTGCTCTGGAAACTTCGACTGTTTTCTTTAAAGTCAGACCACATGTAATACTTTGTGTATAGGTTGCCTGCTCCTAGATCACAGCATAGGTATTATTATCTTTCTGAGGATTAGTAAGGAGCAATTATAATTCCAGACACCTGGAACCAAACAGAAGGAAATGTTCAGGGATTTCCTTTGGGAGCTGGAAGAAAGATCATAAAGTTTTTAGAGTCCTAGAAAAGTACAGACAGAAACAGGTCTTTCGGCTCATCTCGCCTGTGCCGAACCATTTAAACTGCCTACTTCCATAGACCTGCATCCAGATAATTGCCCTCCATCCATGTCAATATCCAAACTCCTCTTCAGCGTTGAAATCAAGCTCGCATGCACCACTTGCACTGTCAGCTCATTCCACACTCTCATGACTCTTTGAGTAAAGGGGTTTCTCCCCAATGTTCCCCTTAAACATTTCACCTTTTACCCTTAATCCATGACCTCTACTTGTAGTTCCACCCAACTTCAGTGGAAAAAGCCTGCTTGAATTTACCCTGTCTATACTCCTTATAAATTTGTGTATCTCTATTAACTTTATTCTGAATCTACTACTTTCCAAGAAGTAAAGTCCTGACCTATTCAATCTTTCCATATAGCTCAGGTTCTCCAGTCCCAGCAACATCCTTATAAATTTTCTTTGTACTCTTCCAATCTTATTTATATCTTCCCTGTAGATAGGTGACCAAAACTGCACACAGTATTCCAAATTAGGCCTCACCAACATCTTGTCCAACTTCAACTTAACATCCCATCTCCTATATTCCGTACTTTGATTTATGGAGGCTAATGTGCTAAAAGCTTTCTTTTTGACCCTATCTACCTGTGCAACTTCTTCAATTAATTATGTTCCAGTTTTCCCAGATCCCTTTATTCTACTGTGGTACTCAGTGCCATACCATCTACTGTGTAAGACCTACCTTGGCTGATCCTCCCGAAGTACCATACCTCACACTTGTCTGCATTAAATTCCATCTGTCATTTTTCCAGGTGGTTCAGATCCTCTGCAAGCTCTGATGGTCTTCCTAGCTGTCCACTACACCACCAATCTTGGTGATGTCCTCAAACTTGCTGTTCTAATTAACCATATTATCATCCAAATCATTGATACAAATGATAAACAACAATGGACCCAGTGCTGATCACTGTGGCACATCGCTAGTCCCAGTCCCCCAGTCAGTAAAGCAACCATCTACTACCACTCTTTGGCTTTTCCCACAAAGCCAATATCTAATCCAGTCTACTACCTCATTTTAAATGACAGACAGACAGACATACTTTATTGATCCGGAGGGAAATTGGGTTTCGTTACAGCCACACCAACCAAGAATAGTGTAGAAATAGAGCAATATAAAACCATAAATAATTAAATAATAATAAGTTAATTATGCCAAGTGGAAATAAGTCCAGAACCAGCCTATTGGCTCAGGGTGTCTGACACTCTGAGGGAGGAGTTGTAAAGTTTGATGGCCACAGGCAGGAATGACTTCCTGTGACGCTCAGTGTTACATCTCGGTGGAATGAGTACTCCTGTGCCTAACCAGTACATAATGGAGTGGATGGGAGTCATTGTCCAAGATGGCATGCAACTTGGACAGCATCCTCTTTTCAGACACCACCGTCAGAGAGTCCAGTTCCACCCCCACAACATCACTGGCCTTACGAATGAGTTTGTTGATTCTGTTGGTATCTGCTACCCTCAGCCTGCTGCCCCAGCACACAACAGCAAACATGATAGCACTGGCCACCACAGACCCATAGAACATCCTCAGCATCGTCCAGCAGATGTTAAAGGACCTCAGTCTCCTCAGGAAATAGAGACGGCTCTGACCCTTCTTGTAGACAAGCGACTGAACCTTCTTGACCCACCACCCATACAGGAGCTTGTCAAATGCTTTGCTGAAGTCCATGTAGGCAACATCTTCTGCCTTGCCTTCATCAGCTTTCCTGGGAACATCCTCAAAAGCTGTAGGTCATGTCAAAAGACACGACCTACTGTGCACAAAGCCATGCCCACTATCCTTAATCAGTCCATGTCTATCCAAATAATTATATATCCGGTCCCTTAGAATATCTTCCAATAACTTACTCACTAATGATGCCAGGCTCACCAGCCTATGATTTTTTGGTTTATTTTAGAGCCTTTCTTAAACAGTGGAACAACATTAGCTATCCTCCAATCCTCCGGTACTTCAGCTGTCTCTAAGAATGATTTAAGTATCTCTGCTAGGGCCCCTGCAATTTCTGCATTTGCCTCCCACAGGATCCGAGGGAACACCTTGTCAGATACTGCGGATTTATCCAACCTAATTTGCCTGATGACAGAAATTACACCCCCCCCCCCAACACTGTAATCTTATTAGGGTCTGTGACCTCACTGCTGCTTTGCCTCACTTCTATAAGTGTCTGTGTCCATCTTGTGAGTAAATGCAGATGCAAAAAACCCATTTAAGGTCTCCTTTATCTCTTTTGGCTTTACCATTCTGATCTTCCAGCGGACCAGTTTTGTCCCTTGTAATTCTTTTGCTCTTAACATAGCTGTAGAATCAGGATTCTCCTTCAGCTTATCTGCTAGGGCAACCTCATGGTTTTTGTTTTTAGCCCTTTGATTTCTTTATGCGTTCTCCAGCATTTCTTATACTCCATAAGTACCTCCTATACCTGCTATGCACCTCTTTTTTCTTAACAGGGCCTTAATTTCCCTTGAAAACCAAGGTTCCCTACATTTGTTATCCTTACCTTTTACTCTGACGTGCACATACACATTTTGTACTCTCAAAATTTCACTTTTGAAGGCATCCCACCTACCAAGTACATCTTTGCCAGAAAATAGCCTATCCCCATCCACACTTGCCAGACATTTTCTAATGCTAGGAAAGTTGGCCTTTCTCCAACTTAGAATCTCGATCTGTGAACCAGACTATCTTTTTCCATATTTACTTTGAAACTAATGGCTTTATGATCACTGATGGATAATAAAATTGGGAAGCTGGAGCCCTAGTTCTTGCTACAGCTGAGGCTACACAGCTCCCAAGTCACTCCAACTCTTCATGCCCTTGTGACCATGTCTGCCTAAAAAGAGCAATGGAGGGCAGTGCAGAGATCTGTTGAGGCTATCCACTTTGGTAAGAGGAGCAAGAAGGCAGAATATTACTGTATTTAAATAGTATGAGAATATTGAATGCAGGTTAAATGTATTTGTCTTAAAAGAAAACTGCAAGCAGGTAGAGCTAGTGTTCAAGGGGGCATTGTAAGTTTTTAATCATTATTGCAAGTCAATCTCATATAAACTGAAGGAAGTTTTGCTGCAAGACCTTAGTGGGACAGAACTTGAGGACAGCACTGCAGCTCAAGCACAGAGTCAGTGTGCCAGTTGATGTCCCAACTATTCAGTACGTCTACATAAAAAATGTTGCTGTAGGAAAGCAGTATCCATCATCAAAAATCCTCACCACCCAGACCGTGCTGTTTTCTCGCTGTTGCCATCAGGTAGAAGGTATAAGTACCTCAGGACTCACACCACCAGGTTCAAGAACAGTTTCTACCCCTCAACCATCAGGCTCTTGAACAAAAGAGGATAGCTATACTCATTTAAGGACTCTGTTATATTGTTATTTCATACTTATTATTTATTGCTATTTATTATTATCTGCATTTGCATAATTTGCTTACAGTTAACAGTCCCTGATGTCTACAGTTTACAGTTACTGTTCTATGAATTTTCCAGGTATGCCCGCAGAAAAAGTATTTCAGGGTTGTATGTGGTGATATGCATGTGCTCTTATAATAAAATTTATTTTGAACTTTGAACAGAGACACACAGTTTTCATCTGTGTGCTCTGGCTTCCTTCTATGTGCCAAAGATGTGTGGATTAATAGACCACTGTTACTTGTTCCTAGTGTTCAGGTTAGTGAGGGAATCTTGGGGGGGGGGGTGGATTTGATGGTAATATTGAGATCAGCGTAGGATATTGTAAAAGTCTACTGAATAGTTGAGGAGGATACGGTGAACTGAAGGGCCTGTTTCTGTGCTGTAAAACTCTGACTCTGTAACTCCTGGAGTAGTGTGTAAAGTTTTGATCACATTAAAGAGAAGATATACTTGGAAGCAATGCAAGAACATCCACTGGATTGATTCTTGTCAGAACGGGATGATTTCATGTTGCTGTATTGACCTTATCTTCATGTTGAACTCTATTATGCTGAAGGAGCTTGGCAGGATAGACATTGTGGGGATATTCTCCATACTGGCACAGCTTAGCACTGGGTACATGGTTTCAGAAGAAATTGTTTTCCAAGTCAGACAGCTAGGAGACAAATTACTTCTCTTTGTGGTTGTGGGTCTTTGTAAATCGCAACCCCAGAGAGATATGAAACTTGAGATCACCGAATACATTCAAGATAAATTTCTTGATGCAGAGTGCAAGATTGCCACCAGGTTGCAAAAGATCAGGTGATCTGGTAGCAGAGCTTGGAGATTTGGAGTCTGATATTGTTCGGACAAAGGATGAAAGAGGCCGGGAAACAGCTGAATGCATTCATCAAGGCAGTAGATAATTAGTTGAATATTTTAACATTTGAGAAGGAACAAAAAATTAATGGCAAATTTGTAAGTGAGCATGTTCAGAATTATAAGATTTGACTGTACTGACAGCAAACCATTTCCTGTTTCCTGCCCACGGGCACAAGATATGAGCTGTATCACCTGATTTGAATGTGAGCGATGAAGAAACTGGAAGTAAAAGCTGAATTGAGGAAGAAAGATTTTAAGCAGGATTTCTGTACTTGCAGAGAATTATTAATTTCCTTCAAGTAGACAGTTGTCCAAGTACTGCAACTTCTGCTTGGCATCCGACTGTCGTGAAGGGTAATGGGTGATGATGATCATTGTCGTAAATGTGGATGGAAGATATGGAGATTCTGAGATGCCTAGTCAACAAGATCCCCCTCTTGGCCTTACAGTGTAGTCCAAAGGAAAGCTTATGAAGCAATACATTTGGCTGCAGCTTGACTGCAGGAGCTGCCTGCAGGATGTTCAGTGATTCCAGGCACTTCAAGGGCTCCACTCCGGATTTACCTTCTGGGTTTACTCCAATAGTCTTTGTTTCTCCCAAGGCTGCCCACAATGCAGTAGGGCTATTTACCCATAGTTGGGGGAATCTGGTTCATGAGCACCAGGGTGTGTCTACACACTTGCGAGCCTGTTTGCTACGTGTGCAGGGGCCAGACCACCTCCCTGTCCTCTATAGTTCAGTCTGAGTCCGAAAGGAGTTCAGTTTCCGTGTGTCACCAGTGAAGAGGCACTACATGAGGCTTGCTGTTGCAGAAGCTATGTACTGGCTGGGAGAGACTTGCACACTCAGCTCTCCTTTTCACAAGACTGCCGGCCAGCAGTGGAAGCTGAAAGTCAGAGCGACAAGCACTCCCCACTACACTACCACACTAGACGCACCACAGTAACTTATACTTCTGATGTAATTGCTCAAACTCAGTGCACTGTTGTATCATTTAAACAGTTCCCTGAGTAACTTGCCGCCAGCGCAGAAGGTTAAAGGTTCAAATACACTTCAGGGAATTGAGTTGAAAATTGTAGGTTGACATTCCCATCCTGCGATGAAGAATTGTTGCTCAGTGTGAGTTGACATATTTTGTATCTGATTTTAAACAGAAGTCCCATCTGACTACACAGGTGTACGTAAAGGATCCCATGGTACTAATTCAAAGAGCAGAGGGATATACCTCTGGTGCCCTGCTAAATATTTATCTCTGTTTCAACACCATTAAAACAGATGAACAGGTCATTACCACATTAAAAATGCATGGTTGTTTTAATTATTTCCAACTGTTGGTAAAGGTGGAAAGGTTTTCTAACAGCAAGAGTTGTTAGAAGACCGTTGTGGCAACGTGTGGCCAGGGCTTTGGTTGCTATTGCCTGTAGTCTACCCACTGCTTATCACAGAATCATGGCATGCATTGGGAGTCACAATCATTTAATGAGGTCACGTGAGAGACTGCAATGCAATGCAATTCTACCTGTTAAAAATTAATCTCTTATTTGATCTTATGAGTTTTTTTTGTGTGGGTCTCATTAGCATTAGTTGTTCATCCTTTTTCATGTTGAGCACTATGTACCAAAATTTCTTCTTTAAAACATCTCTGTTGAACATTCCATTCAAAGCATGGCAATTCATTCAAAACAGCAGTTCTTTGTCAGATCACCGGAGTGACAACCTACATTTTTTTAAGTTGGTTCTCTGGAGTAAGGTTTGAACCTCCGGTTTTCTGTGGAAAGTTACTGCCTAAGCCACTTACTTGATTAAAAAAAATGTGCACCCAACAATGGTGATTTCCATCAAAATGTAACTTGTAAGCTAAGAGAACTTGCGAGTTAAAGCAACATAATAGTTCTCCGTAAGTGTTGGAGCCATTGGTCTTTTCTGATACCTGCTTTTATTTCTGTTTCTTCATTGATGTTTAAATAATGTGAAAATCCATGTAGTCATGGACAGGATGCAGGAAGTGGCTTATTGTCTGGACAGTCAGATCTCAAGCTTTTGAGAAAGCTCTTGCACTACCTTTCCGTCACAGTGGTATGCAAAAGTTTGCCATCAAGAAGGAGGTCTGTGAGCCTCAGGAATAGTTATTACTTGTCAGCCATCAGGCACTTAAACCAGAGGGCATAGTTTCACTTGGCCCATCACTGAACTGATTCCACAACCTATGGATTCACCTTCAAGGACTCTACAACTCGTGTTCTAGATATTTGTTTATTTATTATTATTATTTTGTTTTTTTCTCATTTGTATTTGCACAACTTGTACACATTGGTTGTTTGTCCATATTGTGTGTAGTTTTCCTTTGATTCTTTTCTTTAACAAACAGCATTTCTGACTTAAAATCTTAAAGATTACCTCATCTTTTGTAACCTGATAGGAATCTTGTCTTATGTCAAGAGAACTATCGTGAATGTATACTCAAAAGATTCAGTATGCATTAAGATATCGTGAAATTTACAACCCATTGAAAGAACAAAATCTTGTTGCCTCATTCTAACTTAGGTGGCTCCTTATTTTGAAGTAATGCATCGTGCTGCTGGATTCTCAGAATAACCAACATCCTCACATTATCTATTGTGTCAAATACACTCAGGAACTTCGCATTCGGTGAGAGCATTGGGTCAATCTTGTTGTATAGAATGATCTCATTATCTCAGGAAGATTTTCTCCACACTGCCTCTAAGTATATCCTCCTTTAATGAGTCTAGACTATACACATCATTCCATGTGCTATCTCAGCTAAGTCACACACACTTGACATGCAACTTTCCTCTATTTATACTCCATCTCTTCAAAATAAGAGGTTATAATTCAATTTGTCTTTTAGGATATTTGCTGCAGTCAGTTCTTACCTTATTCAAGTGCTTTCAGATCTCTCTGTATAACATTCAGTAATCTCACACCATACAACTGAATGGCAAAGTAGGTCAGAGGACATTAAAAAAAAAGTTGCATTGGCGTAGGAGCTACAGACCAGTATTGTGGAGTTAACAGGCTACTGTTCCTGATTGGCATCAATGTATCAGTGGCCTTTTGAGGAGCAAATCAGCTATTTTTATTTGTCATTTATTTCAGCTTTCCTATTCAGCACTTTATTTATCAAAGTGGAGTTCAGATTTTCAACTGAGCTTGTGTCTCCTTGACTCTTAGCCCAGGACTGTTTAGATTATTCGTCCAGCTACATGTTTCCATTTGTATTTGTATACCAAGCAGAATGGTCAGTATCAAGTGCAGAACAGATTTCATTGTGAGCCCGTGAGTTATGCTGGGCGGGAAGTGCATGGAAATGCCTCCACCTGTAAAGTTTTTCTTCATGTCATAAACCATCCTGGCTTGGAAGTAGTTCTTCATTGCTGGTGTGCGTGACTCATGGAACCTTCTTCCCTGGAACACTGTTGCCATGCCATAAGCTGGAGCAGTCCAGCTGTTCAAGAAGGTGGCTCACCACAACGTTAACAAGGTGGTGAAAGATTGCCAGTAAATGTTGACTTTATCAGTGATGGCCAGATCCCAGTAAATTAATGAGGGAGCAATATCAACAGAAAATGACAAAGGGAAGTCAGGCAAAGTCAAGTTTATTGTCATGTACCCAAGTACATGTCTGAACAACTTAACTTACAGTAACTTCACAGGCATGTAGCATCATATCAGCCACATTCACAAGAAAAACAAGTAAATTAAGGACTGTTTTTACAATAAAGAAAACAATTAGACCAAAAAATCTATTTTGGTGCAAAATAGTTGTGCAAACTTTTGACAAATGTTAATATTATAATGTAAACAAGGGCTGTTTATCATATTATGACCCTTCCACAGCCTTAATTCAGTTTCAAAATCTAGTTCTTGTCATTACTCTCAAATACATAAGATATTTTAGAGATGCATTTAAACAGAAATCATGGAACTGGAAAAGTCTACAATTCTTCCAAGTACTTCTAACTACCAGGCAGTGGATACAAGTGAAATTTCTGTGGATGGTCATATAAGTGGGAACAGTGAGGAAAGCAGTTATCAACATGGAATACTGTTTCATTTGAAAATGTTTGAGGTGGGCTGGATGTTTGGTTTTAAAATGTTGTTTGCTGCTCTCTGGTGTTTGCTTGGCGCTGCCCTGCAAGTGATTGCTTGGTGGACAAACAAGCTGGGCCAGGACAACATTCCTTAAATGTACAGTCGTGCTACTAGGGGACTTGGCCTATCATATATTTTTTTCTTTGTAACTGTATGTTTTTTCTGAAATTGTAACCATGTGTGCTATTTGTGCTATGTTCAAAGTTCAAATGAGTGTAGCTATCCTCTTTTGTTCAAAAGAGGTTGAGGGGTAGTTACTGTTCTTGAACCTGATTATGCAAGTCCTGAGGCAGTTGTACCTTATGCCTAATGGCAGTAGTGAGAAAAGAGCGTGGCCTGCGTTGTGAGGATCTTTGACGGATGCTGCTTTCCCATGACAGCGTTTCATGTAGATGTGCTTAATGGTTGGGAGTGCTTTATCAGTTATGTGCTGGGCTGAATCCACTACCTTTTGTGGAATTTTCCGTTCAAAGGCATTGGTGTTTCCACCAGGTCATAATGCAGCCAGTCAATACGCTTTCCACTACACATCTTTAGAAGTCTGTCAAGAGTTTTGATGTCATGCCGAATCTCCGCAGCCTTCTAAGGCAGTAGAGGCATTGTCATACTTCCTTTGCAATTACATTTATATGATGGGTCCAGGACAGGTCCTTTGAGATAGTGACACCCAGAAATTTTTAACTACTGACCTCCGATTCTTTGATGAAATAATGTGATTTGCAACTTGGGCCGGAAGAACACTTTTCCATTTGGCTATATTTGTGTATGGTTGAATGATAGTTAAACTTGAACTTACTCTAGGGAGAAACAGTACGAAGTCATTGGGCATAGCTCTGCACAAGTTAAAGGCCCTATATCAGGATTCCTCCACATCAGTGAATCTGGTCTGGCTCCTGCAGTGTGACATGTTGACAAAGTCACACTAAAGATCAATTTAACAACGTTAGCCTTGTAAATCTTATCAGCGGCAACAGGAAGTGCAGTCATCAGATGAGAGAGAAAATAAGTGATGAGCAATAATAAAGTACTTTAGGTTCTGAAAATCTGAACTAATATCCCAGGAACACTAGATACTGAGAAAAGACAAAAACAAGTCTCAGCCCATTTGTAAGAAAGATTAAAAAATTTGAATTTATTCTGGTAATGTCTTGGGTAACTTGTATTGATCAAGTGCTCTTAATGTAATACACTTGATGTTGCTGTTTATTTGCTGGGAAGTTAAATGCAATTATAGAGTGAGAAAACAATTCCAAAATTAGTCTGTCTTAACAAACAAGATGTTCTTGCCATTCTTACAACCTCACTGTTGTTTGGCAAGTCCAGTGGATTTTGGTTAATTGGGGCACAGCAGGACCAGTACATTTTGGCCCAGTTATGCAGCTGCTCCAATTAGCGAAAGTTTGACAGAAATAGTTAAAATATATTAAAAAGACATGCTACCATTTAATTGAGTTAACAAATACATAAGAAATTAGAACACTAATTTGTGGTTCCAAATAGTTATAGATTGCACTTTTAATGCACTACACTTCACCGTGCTCCTTTGATTGACTACAAATGAACAAAATCAGCATAGACACCTAGTGCAGATAATGGACTGCCTTCGTATAATGTTTTTGAAGATTGCAATCACAAATCTTCATTTTCATTGTAACATTCAAGATGATTGTTGATACCCTCAAAATCTTCATTGTTCCTAACCTGAGGTAGTGAAATTGCTTCATTTTCACTCCCTGCTGTTTCTGGCATTTCCAAGCCAGAATGCTTGAAATTGCAGAGAGCAAAACAATTCCCAGTTGTCCTTGTGCTTATTTCTCACCAACCAACAGTGACAAAAATCACTGCATTTTGAACACAAAAACACTTATCTGATGCTGTTTAAAAACTTTGCTCTAAGCACGATGTAGCTTTTAATGGCCACACAAGTGCATGTGAACGACACTGGCTAGAAATTTTGGCATCAATGTCTGATGCACCATCAATAACTCACACTGAGACGTAGGCGAGATATCGGCTTTTATTGACTGGAAGAAGGAACCAGGAGTGAGTGTCTATCATACAAGGTCCTGGAGACTGAGGCCGATCTTCAGGCCGCAGGTCTCCTTTATACAGGGGCCTGTGGGAGGAGCCACAGGAGCAGTCAGCAGGGGCGTGTCCCGACAGGCACATAGTTCACCACAATGTCCCAATTAAATGGCATTGTTTTCCCAAATAAGTGAAGGGATCCCAGCTTTTTCTTGATTATGTTTTCTTTAAAAGTTGTCCTAGATAAGTAGCTGCATTGACTAGCCAAAGGCCCAATAAAACAGAATCAAAAACACGAGAAAATCTGCAGATGCTGGAAATCCAAGCAACATACACAAAATGCTGGAGGAACGCAGCAGGCCAGGGCAGCATCTATACCATGACCCTTCATCAGAACTGATCCACTGCATTCAGCAACTTCAAACCTAACAGGCAAAGATTTCATGATGCATCTTCATGTGACCTGGAATTTAGTTGAGTTGCCACTTAAACTTTCTGTTGCCCGATGGCTGTGATGTCCTGATAGGGATTAGTCTGCTCACAAATGATGTTAATCCGCTGAATCTTTGTTTCCTGGAAGGTTTAATTAATCTCCATTGTTTCAAACTGAGATAGTTTACAGGATGTACCAATCATCTAGTTCATCTGCATTTCCTCTGCACAGCACAGATCTTCTGAGTATCAAATCCTTTATATTACAAATTCTCTAAAATAGTAATGATGATGCAAATTGCTTGAAATGTCCTTTACAGCAAAGTGAACAAGATCCCAAAACATAGCAGGAGTAAAGGATTGATGAGAGGGATAAAAGAAATATTAAGGTACAAATGTGATAGAAAAATAATGAAAGAAGAAGCAGGACATAAATGAAAGAGAAGACAGGTGCTATGCATCAATGCTACACATGCCTGGAGTTCTGATCCTATCTCTTGGGTTTTATGGTTACTGCAGTGTAAAGGAGAATATTTGCAAATGGAGGAAGGAGGAGTTTGGTGAGGAGGGCTGATCGGAGAGATTTAAAGAATCTTAAAGAAGCAATTTTTAAAAAAGGAAGATTGATATCATTATTCTTCAAGACCTCTGTTGACGAGGAGTTTTGCAAGCCAACTGGAAAGCTGCCAGGTAGCACTGGGAAACCCTACTTGCTGTTGATTTTCAAGGCAATTGTGCTTTGAAAGTCTGAACAGTTTTAAAATAGGCTTCTAAGTGGTTTCATCTGAGCATAGCGCTAGGAATCTGATACTGACAACCCAGTACGAAACTTCCTCTCTAGAGAGAAAGGGACGTGGGAAGGCAACATGCATGAGTATGGATTTTGTCATCCAGAGCAGAAAATAGTTGCAACGGTTTCATAAATGGGGAAAAAAATGAGTGGAAAAGTCATATTAGGTCGCAAGGAATGCGAAATATGCAATATGGAGCAATTTTGACTGTGGGATAAAGGTCACTAGACAACTAAAGAAAGTAAGTTATATTCAGAAGAAAAATGAACTGAATATCAGGAAGTGAGAGATAAATGATAAATTTGAAAAAAAAATCTTGCTACAAATAGATACAAAAGTACTTAATTTCATCTGTTTAGCCTAAAGTGGCAGGGTTGAGGTAACGTCAGAACTATCTGTGTTGTAGGGTGGAAGAAAAATGGTTAATCCAGACCTCCTGGAGGTTGTAATGTGGATGTCACTTGCACATCATTTTAATAAAACATAGAATTTGAAATTAAATTTGTTAAATTCAAGTTCAAAGTAAAATTATTATCAGTGCATACATAGCACGATATTTATCACCCTGAGATTTATTTTCTTCCAATCACAGTAAATACAATAAATACAATAAAATCAGTCAAAGGCTGCTCCCAACAGGACTGACAAACAACCAACATGCAAAAGACAACAAACTGTACAAATACAAAAAAATTAAAGTAATAATAATAAATAAATAAGCAATAAATATTGATGGTTATGCATGCTGGTTAATAGTTTCATGTTGTTCAATGTAAACTAATAAACCATGTGTTTTTTAGTGCTTGAAGTGTTAGTTTACACTTTCACTCTGATGTTAATTTTTAGTCAATATGTTTTCATGCTTTGGGAAATTACTACATCATCTTCATTATTGACACAATTTTCCAATTGTTTTAAAAATGAGCTCTAACCCATTTTTGACACCCATCTGTGGCACCCTTCTCTTGTTTTGGTCACCAGTGACTCCTCATCTCACTGACCTACGATTCCTCCCTGACTGCTATCATGTTAATTTCAAAACTCTCAGTTTGATCTTCAAATCCATCTTTGGTTTCATCTGAGTCTGGTTTCCTGCCCAGGCCTGGTAGAATCTTCCTATATCTGTCATATTTGCATCAGTTCTGGTTTGAAGGAGAAGTCTAAGTCCAGAGTTCACATAAAATTGAATTAGCTTATTATTACAAGTAACTAATTTTTTGGTGTTGAATTTCATTTGTGGATGAAGGTTATGTGCTGTATGCAGGGTGCCCTGGTGAGCTGAGAAGGAATATACAGGATGAGAAGCCAGAAAGCAGCCTTGAACCAGTGAACAGGTTATGGGAACTGCTGGCAGCAAAGATCCACTCAACACTACTGAAATTATGAAGGCCAATATCAGACCAGCAACCAGTCCTTCGAGCTGGTTTCTCAATTCCATTCTGACAGGATCTGATTCAAAATTTCACATTGGAAATAAGAAATAAATCATAAATGCTCTGGCTCGGATTGGTCCCAAAGCTTGGCAGCTCACAATGAAACTACTGAAACTTTTTAAGTCCATTAAGTGAGGAATGTCGGAGAACATGGTAAAAGCATTTCAAGATTCTGCCAGTTCTTTATGGCACAAGCAATATGTACAAAATGTCAGAATGTGAACATAATAGAAGCAGCAGTAGGCATTCTGCCCCTAATACATGCTGCAGGTGCAGTCTCGCTGTAGCCCAAAGGAAGTACCCAGTTGTCAAGTTATAACAAGCAATTTGTTATATAGTGATACGCTATCATAGTGTTGGATGATGTACAAATTCAACTGCTATCTTCCTTCCTTCCTCTTCTTCCCTGCTGTTACTTCTGCTTGGTCTACTGAAAAGGGTAGATCAATATTTCCACAGTTGCCAGTTTTACATTGGAAAACTACCTCAAGAGTGTATTTGCCGGGCATCCTTTTTCTTTGATGATTGCTATTAACATGCATTAAATTCATGGCTGGGCCACTTAGGGTTTACGATGACATGTTGGGAAATTGTAAACATTGTGCAGCTTTATTTTAAAAAGTAAAATTGCAACAAAACATTGATCTGTCAATATGTAGACTCAGTAATGAAATAGCTATTTGCAGTTTGGTTACTCTTAGAACTTAAATACTTCAATTAGAATAAATAGACGGGGAAAAACACTTCCACAGGAATAAAATAGTGTTTCATATATAGATCAGAAGGTAGATTTCATGAAGTTTTGTTTTTGCAGTGTATTGGATCATGTGAGCTAACCAAATAATCATTCATGAATTTAAGCACTGAAGTACTAGTTTTTTTCATGTTTTGAATAATATTTTGAAATTAAATGAAAGCAATTCTATAGGTTAATCTGAAGCAAAGATTTGTCTACTTTCATAAATCATGCTAGATTAGGCAATTCCACTGTTTACCACATAAAGAGAGAGAATGAATACTGATAGGGAAGGAGCTGATGAATGTTTTGCTTTTCATCAGTACTGGTATGGAGCTGTTTAAATTTGACTCTGCCAGCTCATCAAATGCTGAAAAATGCTGAATTTTTTTTCATATATAACAGAGTGAACAGGTATGCATTAGAAGTGGACAACTGAAAAATATGCCAAATCAGATTTTGGTGAGTTTAAAGCTTGAGAGTCATATTTAAAATTATCTAATTAAATTTCTATCGAGGTAATTTGTTAATTTGGCCTGCCTTATAGAAAATATCAGTGCATGTCAGGTAATGGGTGCTTGATTAAACGTAATGAGGTAGCTTTGTTCTGACTACACCTTTATCCTTATTTTTGGATGTTCTTTGATTAATGCTACCAATTGGAAATCCTCCTGCAGCTTTATTTTAAATTATTGCTTCTTTGGCTTAGGTAACCAGAAATTTGTGATGAAACACCTCCTCTATTTTAATCAAACAATTTGGTATCAACTTCATATTTTTAAAAAATATTGCCAAACCTGTTTAATGCATGTTATTGAATTGACCATTTCCCCAACTTCAAAAGTTCAGAAGGATGTCCTTTTGGTAGGTTGACTAACAGAAGAATTCCAATCATTTTCAATATTCTCAGCTTTGGCATTGGGTCTACTTGATTTATAAGCATTAATTAATCATTTTTTTCTGTGATGATCAGCTTTATTGCACTCTTCCATTTTTCCACTGTTCAAGTTTTTAATGGAAAACTAATAGTTGACTTAATTGGTATTCCTGATAATTACTGGTGCATCAATTAAGGGTCTGCAATAAATGCTGACACCAGTTATATTTTTATATTTGAAAGTTTAAGTATGAGGTGCAAAGCCAGAACAGAATTATCTGCAATTAAGCTTGAATGAGAGTGGAAAGTCATTGAAAAGAGAAGTGACTACAGAAATTTATTTCCATTGAAACTAACAATGGCATGTTTCAGAAGAGGACAGTCCTGATGAAATGTGTACAGTAATGAATGTAATTAGTAAGTAAACTGAAGATAAATTTCTACCCCTAGGTGTGTTTTGTTTGTCAGGGAAAGCCACCAACAACTTTGAGACCTGAATTAATCTATTTCAAATTAATACTGCAAAGCTTTTGAAAGAAGTCTGCTGTAAGAAGATCGAGAACATATTACAATTGCCAGCAAGATGTGCAATTGTAACAGCTGTTTACATCAGCCAATAGCAGATCTTGAGTTACATTAGTGAATGGAGGATGCAGTGGAGAATTCAATTCTCAACCTTTTTATTTTGGTGTGTGTGATTATTACAATTAGTAGAGCTGATTTGTGCAATTTACTTGTTTTTGGTGAAGGGAGTTTCCTGGGTTTATTGATGGTAAGTATGCCATAGTGTTCCACTGTACATAGCAATACCCAAAGTATCTGGCATTGAAAGCCATGTTCATTCTGCTAATGTAGTAATTATGAAATTCCTGCATGCAATCTCCTATTTGTGTTCAGCCAACCAAATTCAGAGTTGTAGGATTTTCAGTATTTTACAATATAATGCAAAATTCCGGGGCTACTTAGTACTCAACAACATCTATGGAGTGAGTCAAATTTTATAAAATACTGCCTCACCTGTTGAGTATTTATGATACTTTATGTTCCATTTTTATGGTGCTTATTTTTCACCGTATAGTTCTTAAAATCTTTATCAGGCAGGAATAATTAATTAATTTAACATTTTTTTTCCGGATATTTCTGGCTTACCTCTACCTTTCATTGACCTGCATTCAAAATACATTGAAATTAAGATTCCAATTGCTAGCTAGTTAAGTGCACACTGTTCAGTCCTTGGAGGACACTACACTTGGTCTGCATGTGTTGCGGAGGAGGTCACCACTTCTGACCCCCTTCTGCACTCCGAGTCAGCATTAATATGGTGGTATGAGTCCAAATCACGTATTGGAAAAGGTAGCCAACGTGCTGTCTTCCTGGTGTCGGGTTTAGTTTTAGGGTGACCACCTGTTTGTTTGGGATGATCAAACCTGAAAGCCCTGTCCTAGAGCCCAAAGGTTTGCAGGCTGAATGGTCCCATGATCTCCTCAAGGCCTAACAGATATTTTCCTCTGGGATCCAGCTGAATAACATGGTGGAAAGGAGCATGGTCCTGGTGGTAAAACAGGCAGGTGGCATTGAACAATCATCCTCTCTTTTGAGGTACAATGAGTTAAATTCTACAGGACATAAGTGAATGGTGAAGTTAGGTTGGTCAGGTTCACAAGTAAACTATAAAAGCCTGTGTTATGTTAAGCTCCTACCTTCCATTATTTTTAACCAGTCTGCAGCCTTCCATTCAAATGACTAATACATTGTCTTTCACCCATGTACCTGTTTTTGTTTTTCTTTATTGAATCATAACCAATGACTAACCTGTAGTGATTCATTTTACTATTCCTTCTCTGTCACTTCTGTAGATTCCTAAAGGTTCACCCTTGACCACCTTGTATTTGAGAGAATGTCAGCTGCTGCTTCTGTGCTGTACTCCACAAAGACTTCTGTGGACCATTCCCAGATCTCAGATTTGTCCTAATGCTTACCTGAGTAAGGGAAACTGAAGCATTACCTTAGATTTCACATTTGCAGTGCTGACTTGTCATCTTCATTCTTGCTTCCAACTTGTTCTGTTGCCCACCTTCATCTCTACCTTTGGCTCAGCAGTTGTTAGAATCCTCCTCCATATTCCAGATCTGTTACACTACGCCCTTTGCCAGCTCCACAGCAACTACCTACAAATTGGGTTGGCACGGTAGCATAGTGTAACTTTACACTATACATAGTGCACTTTACAGTGCAGGCAACCAGGGTTCAATTCACATTGCTGCCTGTAAGGAGTTTGTACATTCCCCCCCATGACTGCATGGGTGTCCAATGATATACCAGTTGGTAGGGTTAATTGATCATTGTAAGTTGTCCCGTGATTAGGCTAGGATTAAATTGGGGGTTTGCTGGTTGGCGTAGCTCAAAGGGCCAGAACGGCTTATTCCACACGGTATCTCAATTGAAAAAAGTAAATAAACTTCTGCTCACCCAAAAGTATTTTCTCCAAATTTCATTCAATCAGAATGAATTCCTACTGATGTTCTCCAACAAGACTTAGTTTAAGCTCTTCATTCTTGTTTACAAATCCATACAAGGTCTCATCTTCCGCACCTTGAAATTCTCTGCAGACATCCAGTCTTCTGAATCTTTTCGAGCTCTCTGTCCTCCAGTTCCAACATCCTGAC
The DNA here is from genome assembly GCF_030144855.1 of Hypanus sabinus. Classification (NCBI taxonomy): domain Eukaryota; kingdom Metazoa; phylum Chordata; class Chondrichthyes; order Myliobatiformes; family Dasyatidae; genus Hypanus; species Hypanus sabinus. Next base: position 72,135,567 of record NC_082716.1, read on the forward strand.
TTTAATTGTTCCACCATTTGTATCCTATGTTTTCAGAAACCTTGACTCAAAGCTCTGGAATTCCCTCAAAAAATCCTCTGCTTTTCTCCCTCTCTCTCCTCTTTCACAATGCACTTTAGAATCTCCCTCTTCAATTTAATCCATCCTGGTATCTCTCCCTCTGGCTTACCATAAAATTTAGCATAAAAACAAATTGTCACAGATAACTAAAAAAAGCTTATGTTTTGCAGTGCATATTTGGAATCCATTTCAAATTTTCTTCCTTGTTTTGCTTAAGCTTAGGTGCAATTTGAATAATAGTTTTATCTTTTTCTTCATGTAGCATTCATACTTCATCACGCCTGATACAAATGGACTGCCTACAATTCCTGAAAGTGTAAGTACAATAAGAACAAGATCAAGCTTTACTTCTCTGGTTTCCCATTTCATGGAGGGAATCTTGATTATTTTTCACAACAGCTCTCAGTGTCAAAACATTGTAAATTAGATCCCAGTGATTGAGAGTTAACTTCCATATATGTAACTTGCACAACTGCCACGCATTTATCTCTCTGTCTTTAGAACATAAGGTCTAAAATTTAACAAATGGCCTGATAAATGTTTTTATGTGCTTCTTGAGCAAAATTAATTAAACTTTAAAAATGTTAAATGTTAAAATCAGATTTAATAAGGTTCTCTATTCAAATAGGTAGTTTGTTGAATTATGGTTTAAACTTAATAAATGTTTGTTTACCATGCATGTATATGTTATATTCGATTTAATCCAATTCAATCTCAATGTGGAAAAACTAGTTGTGTGGGAAAACTAGAGGATTGTGCAGTTTCAGCTTCATTAACAGTTTAATGCCATTTGTACTTAATCTAAGAAAAAGACATACGTGCTGCAAGTAAACCAGATTGGGACTTATAAAGATGTTAGTTCCATTGTGTGTTAGTTGTAGAGTAACATGGCCCAACTGGTCCATGGTGACCGCAGCACCCTCCCTGCTAATCCCAGTTGACCAGGTTTAACCTGTAACTTTCTGTGTAAAGAAGTTACCTCCCAGGTCTCTTTCAAATCTCTCACCTCTTATCTTATCTTATCTGTACCCTCTAGTTTTGGACTCCCCAACACTTGGGAAAAGACAATGACTGTCCAACTTATTCGTACCCATCATGAATTTATAAACTTCTATGAGGTCACTTCCCATTCTCTTACAGTCATTAGATTAAGAATCCAGTGTGTTCATCTCTCCCTGTAACTCAGGCCCTGTAGTTTAGGCAGCACCCTCATAAATTCCCAATTAATCCTCAGAGCTGAAATATTGAGGGGCAAGTGACCTAATAAAACTGTGGGCTTGTATCAGCGAGAATGTGCAGAAGATTTGCTGAAAGCCTTGGAGATGTGCCCTACTTTAGTTTCTGCCATCAGAGTGAAACTAGGAAACTATGGCTTTCATGAAGCCGTGCACAATAGATGCCAAAATTCAACTTTCTCCAATAACCATAACATATAACACCATTGGCAAGGCTGATGTTTATTTCCACCACCAATTGCTCCTAAACTGGCTTGCTGGCTGTTTCTTAGGGAAGTTAAGAATCATCAGCAGCATGGGATTGGGGTCATAAATAAGCCAGACCTGCTGAAGATGTGAGATATTTTTCCCTAAAGGACAATATGAGAATCGGAAGGGTCTTTGATGACAGTTCAGTTGTTTCATCATTTGTGATTCTAAGTGCTTGTCGTTTCAAAGTTTTTAAAATTATTTGAATTAAAATCCTTAGTTCCAACGGTGAAATCCATTCATGTCTGGCTACTGTAGCTTTGTTATTAATGGTTAAGCCACCCTTTGCAGTAATGGTCTCCATACTATAAAACTAGAACTGGTGGAACTAGACAGAATGAAGAGGTTTCATTAGAATGTTACGTGGATTGCAAGACTTTAGTTGTTATGTGGAGATTCAATGGGCTTATTTTCCCTTGAGCAAAGGAGGCTGAGAGGTGACCCAACGGAACTATATAAGATTATTAAATTGTCAACAACATTTTTGCGTGGTTGGAGTATCAAAAACAATGGAGCAAAGGTTTAAGGTGAGGCAAAAGGGATTAAAAGGAGATCTTGGGGTACATTTTTTACAGAATGGTTGATATCTACATTGCTGTGCCAGAGGAGATGATTGAATTGGATATATTTACTACATTTATGAAGGACTTAGACACTTAAATAAGCAGGACATAGAAGAACATGGTCTTAATGCGGGCAAATGGGGTTAGTGGAGTTGGGCAAAAAGCTTGGCAAAGACACAATGGTCCAAAGGTACTGTTTATATTCTGTGCAACTTTATAACTTTGTGATTGTCTATTCAGAAATGATGTTTTGTGGCTTAACTTTATAGTAAAAGATGAAAGTAAAACTAATGCAGATGTTTTTCATTTATAAATATTGAGCAGTATTTAATCAAAGCTTATTTGCCTATAAATATGTTCCAACATTTTTAATTCAAGCAACAAGATATTCAAATGCAGCTCTTTTATCTTCAATTACAGAATTTTCTCATTATGTTTTACATTTATATTGCAGAGAAATATGACAGAATATTTTGTTGCTGTGAGTGTCAACAATATGTTGCAACTTTATGCCAGTATGCTGCATGAACGACGCATTATCATTACCTCCAGTAAACTTAGCACTGTGAGTACTTGTGTCACTGTATGAGTTACGGGATTTTGTTAAGTAACATTGCAGCTTTTTACCTCAAAAGCAACTGCACACAAAAGATTTATTCCTCGCATTCATTGCTGGACAATGTCAGAGAGTGTTGGCTTTGACTGACTTTTGTATGTAAAAAAAAGTTCAAGCTATTCAGTCTTCTGAGTTATATTCAGATAAATTAATTAATGCTAGTCATTGGGAGATAAGAGGTTTTTGACTCTACAGAGCTCATTTAACTGTCTTGTCAATGTACAAGATTCCTTTGGGTCTTTGTGTTCATGATTATCATTTAGAGCTTATACTGTCAAGGCTACTTGAGAAAAAGCAAAAGGCTACGATAATAATGGTTACCTCAAGCAGTAATAAGTAAATTTATTTCAGCTTCTGTGTAGCAGCTTGGGAAGATATAATAATACTGTTTTTGAATAAGGCTTCCAGTGCTTTGTGGCTGAAGAGGAGCTACTTCTGTGATACTTCAAGGCTTTGCTCCCAGATGGAAGAGCCAAGTATTCTGAATGCCAGTTTATAGTACCTAGGTAATTCAAAGACGGCTATTGCTCATCAGCCAAAATAATCAGGCCTTCCGCACCAGATACGCCTTGTGCTTCATTAACAGTACGTTATTCAACTTGCTGTAAAAAAATAGTGCAATTGTCTTCACAAATGAGTGAAGATCCATTCTCAGTAATGCACTCCATTGAATGTCTCCAACACCATCTTATGGGGGGGTAATGAGCAACATTTTGTAGTATTTCATCTGGCCAAATTCAAATGTAAATTATTTGTTCAGAAGTATTCTTCTCTGTGTGTTAACTCATTTGAACCCTTCACCTCCATCTTTTGTTCTCTTGTATGTCTGGTCATTTGTATTCATATTGAGAGTTGTTTTCTGACTTTTAAATTGTTCAAATTTGTTCCCACTCTTTGTTTCTGCAGATGACAATCAAGTCTCTCAGGTTTTCAGTATGCTTCTGTCATCTCTTTGGGGCATTGCTGGTGAAATTTAATCTGGTAGATGCAAAGCAATATAAATGAGCTATCTCGGCAATTGTTTTGTGAAGATGTGCTTCAAAATGCTGATAATTGCCAATAGGATCAAAAACAAAAAATTCTTCAGTTTTTGATTATGTGAAAGATTTTAAAATAGTTCCCTTAGTCTGTTATCTCTACTATTTGTCCCTTGTTACATTTCCCGGCCTTTGTTTCAGGTTTCCTACGGCATCAGTATTTTATTTCTTGTTCGTACTTGTGGACGGAATGTTTTGCTTAAAGATTATTTCTCAAGAGTTGTGCTTAAAAATATATTTCCTTCTCTCCCACCCTATTCCCTCTTCTCAGTACCTTTTTTCCAGGGAGTATTAACAACAATAAAGTTATCTTGTAAGTTAGCTATGTGTGACAGGTTTATAGCCTTTGAGAGAGTCCAATGTGTGATGTCATCCCATGGATATCGTCTCGTTACTGTCGATGACACAGAGTAACATGAATGATAAGAGCTTGAGATCTTCAAGGCTTCCCTTGTGGGAGGTTACTCATATCTGTCCTGTAGAATTTGAAATTTATGGCTTGAAAATTCTTGAATAGCAATTTAAATAAAGTGAGTGGTTTTTTTTAGGGTTGAGATCAGTTGTGTTGAATTTAAATATTCGTTGTCTTTGTCCTTGCCACAGTTTTGGACAACGTGAACGATATCATGGACTCATTGATCTTTGCTATAATGTTGAAGAAATTTCATCCTTTTAAAAGGAAAAAAAAGTTAACCACTAAAATGAAAAATCAACTTAAATACTACTGTTGATATTATTTGGGGATTTTAAGTACCATATGATGATTTTGTTTTAAAGTTCAATTAGCATTTCTTCTTCTGTATTCTTTGTTTAAGGATGTTAGTAAAATATGAGTTAAATAATGTACCTCTGCAGCTGAAAGGTCATTGGTGCCTGTATTAGGGTAATAAGTGACTGTACTATCAGAAACATCTGTTGCTGCACTAGCCTAGGGCAGGGTCCCAGAAAAAGTATAAATAGGACAGATGAGTAGAGTAAGGACAATTTGGCATGGAAGGGTAGAAGGGTCATTAATTCTAAGAGAAACAGAAAGATGGAGACTGATGTTAGAAATCATGCCTTAAGTACTGCACATAAAGGGAAAATTATAAGAAACTACATTAATTAAATAGACAGAGAAGGTGAGTAGTTGCTTAAATGAAACATTAGACAGAACATAGAACTTGCAATCCAAACAGTTATACATGGCTACGTGAGATCATTTAATAAAGAAGCACGGAATCACTTTGATGAAATGATGCTTGCAATGGATAATAAAATAAGTGCAACATTTCTTGCATTTATAGTAGTAAAAATGATTTGTCAGGAGCAATTTGCATCTCTGGAAAAGTGTTGGAGATGTAAATTAATAAAACTGACACCTCCAATGAACAATAACTGAAACATGATTCAAAGTATGCTGGACATGGAAGGGGAATTAATATTGGATCGTATTTAGAATTATTTATCACATTTATCTTGAAGCATACAGTGAAGTGTGTCTTTTGTGTTAGCAACTAACATACTTAAAGATGTGCAGGGTGCAGCCTGCAGTTGTTGCCACACGTGTCAGCACCAACATCGCATGCTCACAGTGTTCAATAGAACAACACAAGCAGTAACGCCAAAGCAAAACAAGACAACAGCAAAACATGTCCCTTTATGACCCTCACACACACAGACAGGCCTCCAGCCCCAGGTTAATCTTCCTCTGGGCCTCCGACCCTTAGCCTTGGACACACAGGCATCAAACCTCCAAAACCAGGATACACCAGTTACGGGTTTGACCTTTGGGCCTCAATTTTTTTTAACTTGCATGGACTGCCAACCTGGTGGGTCACCAGCCCTCATGAATCCCACCCGTATGGACCTCCGATCTGGGGCCTGGGATTGGCTGACCTGGGAATCAATGGTCTCCTTAGTATCTGCTGCCTCAACCTCCAGGGTCACTGACCTTCAACCTCAGACTCCAAACACTGTCTTCTATCTTGAATCTTCATTTACTTCCCCAGACCTCTAATTCTTCTTCATACCTGTTCAGGTGAATTGATCATGGGGAACAAGGACATGGCAGACCAATTGAATAACTACTTTGGTTCTGCCTTCACTAAGGAGGACATAAATAATCTTCCGGAAATAGTAGGGGACTGAGGGTCTAGTGAGATGGAGGAACTGAGGGAAATACAGGTTAGTAGGGAAGTGGTGTTAGGTAAATTAAAGGGATTAAAGGCAGATAAATCCCCAGCGCCAGATGGTCTGCATCCCAGAGTGCTTAAGGAAGTAGCCCAAGAAATAGTGGATGCATTAGAGATAATTTTTCAAAACTCCTTAGATTCTGGATTAGTTCCTGAGGATTGGAGGGTGGCTAATGTAACCCCACTTTTTAAAAAAGGAGGGAGAGAGAAACCGGGGAACTATAGACCGGTTAGCCTGATGTCGGTGGTGGGGAAAATGCTAGAGTCGGTTATCATGGATGAGATAACAGCACATTTGGAAAAAGGTTAAATCATCAGACAAAGTCAGCATGGATTTGTGAAAGGAAAATCATGTCTGACAAATCTTATAGAATTTTTTGAAGATGTGACTAGTAGAGTGGACAGGGGAGAACCAATGAATGTGGTACATTTGGATTTTCAGAAGGCTTTTGACAAGGTACCACACAGGAGATTAATGTGCAAGCTTAAAGCACACAGTATTGGGGGTATGGTATTGATGTGGATAGAGAATTGGTTGGCAAACAGGAAGCAAAGAGTGGGAATAAACGGGACCTTTTCAGATTGACAGGCGCTGACTAGTGGGGTACCGCAAGTCTCAGCGCTGGGACCTCAGTTGTTTACAATATATATTAATGAGTTAGATGAGGGAATTAAATGCAACATCTCCAAGTTTGCGGATGACACAAAGCTGGGCAGTGGTGTTGGCTATGAGAAGGATGCTAAGAGGATGCAGAGTGACTTGGATAGGTTAGGTGAGTGGGCAAATTCATGGCAGATGCAATTTAATGTGGATAAATGTGAGGTTATCCACTTTGGTTGCAAGGACAGGGAAACAGATTATTATCTGAATGGTGGCCGATTGGGAAAAGGGGAGGTGCAACAAGACCTGGGTGTCATTGTACACCATTCATTGAAGGTAGGCGTGTAGGTACAGCAGGCGGTGAAAAGGGCAAAAAATGGTATGTTGGCATTCATAGCAAGAGGATTCGAGTACAGGAGCAGGGAGGTTCTACTGCAGTTGTACAAGGCCTTGGTGAGACCACAGCTGGAGTATTATGTGCAGTTTTGGTCCCCTAATCTGAGGTAAGACATTCTTCCCATAGAGGGAGTACAAAGAAGGTTCACCAGATTGATTCCTGGGATGGCAGGACTTTCATATGAAGAAAGCTTGGATCGACTAGATTTATACTTGCTGGAATTTAGAAGATTGAGGGGGGATCTTATTGAAACGTGTAAAATTCTAAAGGGATTGGACAGGCTAGATGCAGGAAGATTGTTTCTGATGTTGGGGTGTTCAGAACAAGGGGTCACAGTTTAAGGATAGAGGGGAAGCCTTTTAGGACCGAGATGAAGAAAAACATCTTCAAACAAAGAGTGGTGAATCTGTGGAATTCTCTGCCATAAGAAACAGTTGAGGCCAGTTCATTGGCTATATTTAAGAGGAAGTTAGATATGGCCCTTGTGGCTAAAGGGATCAGGGGGTATGGAGAGAAAGCAGGTACAGGGTTCTGAGTCGGATGATCAGCCATGATCATACTGAATGGTGGTGCAGGCTCAAAGGGCCGAATAGCCTACTCCTGCACCTATTTTCTATGTTTCTATGTCTATGTTTCTCAACCCTTACCTGACCTTTGACTCCTCTCATTTTACTAAAACACATCACTATGAAGCTAAAACAAGCAACTTCGCCCGTGGCACAACATTAACGAACATTGCAGCTCGACACCATCTTGACCAGAAGATTGAGGATAGAAAATGACCCAAATTAATGCAGGCAAGGTTAGAAAACCAATGTTGTTGCAAAAAAACAGATATTTCTAAGACAGGGTTTTATGGGAAATTGAGAAGTTGCTGACATCCTCATTGCTATCACTCAGTATTTTCTTACTGTTGGTCAGAGGTGAGCAGCATTATATTGTACATATAATCCTATGGTAAACACTCAAAGTAAGAATGTCCTGTTGTGCTTACACCAGAATTAAAGCCATTTGAGAAAATATTATTGTTATTCTTCTGTGACACTTCTGAGTAATGTCAGAAGCCTTCACAAAGGATTCAGAACGCACTAGAGGAGCTTTTGACTCATCACACCTGTATCAGTTTTGTGCCCCCATTCTCACACCCCCCTGCCCCACAGCACTCCCAAATCCTTCAGCTAATGGTTTCACTAAAATTTTCTCCCACGGTTGATGTTAGTCTCTTTGCTTTCTTTAACTACTTTTCATTTGAGCTATCTCAGTGCCAAAATTCTAACTACTCCCTGTGCAAAGCAGTTCCTCATTGGACTAATTAGTGTGTGTGTATATATATATATATATATATAAAATATCAAGTTTAGTTAAACCATCAAGCGATGTGATAAGAGGGTTGGGTAGATTAAGGAATTGATGAGAAGTCTGGGTTGGCCATGACTTCTCTAAGTGTTAGATATTGGAATTGGAGAACGGTAGGACCATCTGGCATTTTGAGAATTAGGAGGTTGCTATGCACTGTTAAAATATTTAGCATGTATGAAAGATAAATTCAACAAAATTAAACCTAAGCAATAATGCAGGACATGGCCATACTATTTTCTATAGATGCTGCCTGGCCTGCTGAGTTCCTCCAGCATTTTGTGTGTGTTGCTCGGATTTCCAGCATCTGTAGTTTTGTTCTTGTTAATGCAGGACATGATGCAGCTTCAAGTTAATCTTCGAACACTTTTATTTTGTTTCTTTTGCTAAAGACAATTTGAATTGTATGTTAAAGAAAAACGAGTCCTGCAAACACTCCTTAATTTTGAAGCAGTTGATATAATCAGTGAAAAGATAGTCTTTGTGGGGTTAGCTTGTTGGTTCACTGCAATAAGAGTGAGAATACTGATGTGTGTGAAGCATTTAAGTCTTGGCTGTGAACAAACACACTGTGGAAGATGTTTTGAACGTCAAGCAGTACTCATACTGCATTCAAGGCCAAAGAATAAATCATGATTTTACAACAGTGTATAAATTGACTTATTGCTGTTTTGTGCCAATAGGTAAGCAGTATCGCAGTTTAAAGCCATGTCATCAGTTTTCAAGTCAGTCAACCATGCAAGCTTGTCATATGCCTGTATAATTGTTCCACACCAGGCTTTTTTTAACTAGTCAGCTGGGGCCGTGCATTTTGTCTTAGAGACTTTGGCTGGCCTGCAGCTGACAAGAGGCTTCTCATCATCCTGTCAGACGTATGCTAACCAGAGTGTATCATTTGCAACATACAGTGGCTCCCAAGCAGGTTGTTTCTACATGGACCTGCTGTCAATATGTGTGTGGTTAGTAAGTCCAATGTTACACAATATACAGGATATCATCTTTGCAGAACAGAAGAGCAGGCAAAACAAACTCCAGTCAAAAGCCCTTCAGCTTGTAAACCCATCTCATTTTGCCACTTTTTGTATGGATTCTCAAAACTTCCACCTTGTTTATAAATAAACCATGACTGTTTCCTTGGCCTTGAGGCCTTGTTGAAATAATTGGAGTCAGTTGCCTGAGTTTTCTGAGCCATTACTTCATGGCATTGGCTGCTGAAAGGTTGTTTCCTCAGGGACCAGGGAGCAGCTTGTTTGCAGTGTCCATGTGGCCTCTGAAACTGGTTGGTTATGTCAGGGTTCTGCTGAGAGTTTCACTGGGTCAGGAACTTACTGCCTGTTCATGTTATAATGATTTCTATTTGGAAGTAATAAGAATTACTGCAACTACACTGCATCTATTGCATTACCCACCTGAAAAATACACAAATTATGGACAATTATATCGTTCCTTTTAAATTCTGATAGGTCAACTTTTCAGAAATTTACATTTGCATTGATACTAGGTATGACTTTTATTTGAAGTAAGTATATTCATTGTAAATACATCAGGTGCAACCATTGAAATGAACATGAATGAAATTCAGCCATTTCGTTTCACCACATCAACGTAAATTGGGCCTCTTCAACGAACAACTTCTATCATACGATCTAATTTTAAATGTGCTGCACTTTTTAAAAATATATATGCACAATTTGCAAGTAAAGTGAACACGAACAATGAAATTCACATCCTCCAGTTTGACTGAATTTGCTTTCTGTGTCTTTGACCATCAACAGTGATACTGCTAAATTTGTAAGTATATTGAGGGATTAATGATCAAAATTTTATTGTGAGAAAGAAGCACAGATTCTATGATTATATACTTCCATTCCATACTGAAGTACCAACATTTGCCTATGACTGATTGTCTAAAAAGATAAACACTTCTGTATTCTCTTCATACTACATACAGTCCATTAACAGGAATATATAATTTTGTATTAGCATTTAAACCGTGTAACTGATTCAAGCTGGTAAATGCAAAGTAGTTTACATTTTGTCAATGTTGCAGCTGCTTTCCAAATTCAGACTAAATTTCCTGGCAGAGTAAGGTTTCACTCCAGAGCACATCCAGCTAAATCTTCGGTCCTGTATTGTTTTGAGATTGGGTTGGATCCTGCTTTCATTTAATATCAGCAGTTTGAATGGATCATGAAGTTCAAAATGCAACTTTTGCAGGCAAGACATTTTAGTGTTTTTTTTAAGTATGCGTCCTTAACCTATTGTAAGTTCTAAGAAGGTCTAACTTCCATTCCTTTGTTACTCTGGTGCAAGCTGTCATTTTGCCTTTTCTCAGTACTTGTGACAATGCTTCCTCGATAAGGATTCAATACTTGGATTTGGGCTGAGCGGCAATTTCTGGCAACATCTTATTTTCCAAAATAAGATTGCAATTTGAACATGATGTTGTACTGACTTTGTAACATCACACACTCTCTGTGGCAGATCCTGTGGGATAGGGAGACACTGTCCAATTGATGGTGATAAATAGTGCATTCATTGTTATAGTGGAGAAGTGAGTTCTTTATTAATTCTACAAACTGTACTATACAAAATAATATCAGAACACTAATTTTGTTTTACTTAGTATCATGATTTTAATGAAATACTATGAAATACAATTTATGTAAAATGAAATGTTTGCAGAACAAAACTCCATTGTACCTAATTCACCATAAAGAGAGAAGACAGATGTTAACTTATCCTGAAGATACATGGAAAGTTGTGATTTGACTGGGTTCGGTCGATTCTTATCAAAGAGGTTGCTATTATATTGTGTTGTCTCCATAACTATCTCTGTTATATTCTTGCCTTGATAATATGTATTTAAATAACTCTTGTAACGAAGACAATTGTTGTTTTTAAACTACACATCACTTTCTGGTAAGTTGGACACTGTTTTCTTTATTTTGGACTGATATGGTGTTCCGGGAAGGAAGTCAATTTCAGTTACCACATTGAAAAGGTGCTTTTTAACCCCCATCTGAAGACATTTTTGTTCACTTGATTTCTATTGGTACAAATGCAAAAGAAACTCTTGATAATAAATATTGTCATCAGAAGTAGAAATAGATATTATAAAGAGTTTGTCGTTTTATCAGTGACTTGGATAATAATGTGGCTAACAGAATCAGCAAATTTGCAGATGACACCAAGATTGGGGGTGTACTGGATAGCGAGGAAAGCTATCAGCTGAAATTGGGCTGAAAAATGGCAGATGGAATTTAGATAGATAGATTGAAAGATAGGTTCTTTATTGATCCCAAAGGAAATTACAGTGCCGCAATAGCATTACAAATGCACAGATACACAGATATTAAAAGAGAAGTAAAGAATAAAAAATAATAAAATAAGTCACCTCAAACAGAGTAACAGGAGGGTGTCGTCACTTCCCCATCTATAGGTTGACTCATTATACAGCCGAATGGCCAAGGGTAAAAATGACCTCATATCATGCTTTTTGAAGCAATGCAGTTATCTTAGTCTATTACTAGAAGTGTTCCTCGGTTCAGCAAAGGTAGCATGCAGAGGGTGAGGAACATTGTTCAGAATTGCCAGGATTTTCTACAGGGTCCTTTGTTCTGCTACAGCCTCCAGTGTATCCAGTTTGACTTCAATAACAGAGCTACCCTTTCTAATCAGTTTATTGAGCCTTTTGGCATCACCCATGTTGATGCCATTGCCCCAGCACACCACCGCATAGGAGAATGTACTGGCGACAACAGACTGGTAGAACATGTGAAGGAGAGGCCTGCATACTCCAAAGGACCTCAGTCTCCTCAGGAAGTGGAAGTGACTTTGGCCCAGTCTATCATCCAGGTACATCCCCAGGTGTTTGTAGGTCTTCACCACAGCCATGTCCTCACCATCAAATGTAGCCAGGAGCAATATAGGCTTAGTCTTCCTGAAGTCCATCACCATCTCCTTTGTCTTACTGATGCAGACAAGTGTGAGGTATTGCACATTGGTAGGACCAACCAGGGTAAGTCTTATACAGCAAATGGTAGGGCACTCAGGAGTGTGGTAAAACAAAGGGATCTGGGAAAACTGGTCCATAATTCAGTGAAAGTGGTGTTTCAAGTAGGTAGGGTCATAAAGAAAGCTTTTGGTACATTGGCCTTCATGGATGTTATGATGAATACATTGGTGAGCCTATTTGGAGTATTATGTGCAGTTTTGGTCATCTACCTATAGGAAAGATGTAAATAAGGTTGACAGAGTACAGAGAAAATTTTTGAGGATGTTGCCGGGTCTGGAAGACCTTGGGTATAAGAAAAGATTGAAAAAGTTAGAACTTTATTGATTGGAATGTAGAAGATTGACATGAGATTTGAATGAGGTATACAAAATTATGAGGGGTAAAGATAGGGTAAATGCAATCAGGCTTTTTCCACTAAAGTTGGGTGGGCCTGCAACCAGAGGTCAAGGGTTAAAGTTGAAAGGTAAAGTTTAAGGGGAACTTGAGGGGAAACTTTTTCACTCAGAGGGTTGTGAAAATGTGGAATGAGCTGCCAGTACATGGTGCATGTGAGCTCGATTTCACTGTTTAAGCAAGGTTTGGATAGGTACATGGACAGTAGGGGTATAGAGGGCTATGGTCGCAGTGCTGGTCAATGGGAGGAGGGAGTTCAAATGGTTTTCGCAAGAGCTAGATGGGCTGAAGAGCTAGTTTCTGTGCTGTACTTCTTTATGACTCTATAAATGGTATTGAAATAGCTCACACATTTCCATGATTTAGATAGCATCGGGGCAGTTATGTCAACAATTTGTGCCCAGAAGTACAATTGGTGCAGTTAAGGGCTATTACAGACATTACTAAGTACATCATTTGACGAAATCTCACAATGAAAAAAAGCTTTGATTTCACCAATGTGTTTGTATCTGCAGGTGATTGGAACAAAATACAGATTTTAAACAAGTATTGACTGCAGCTTTGTGGAAGTTAGCTATGAAATGTTGCCTTAAAAAAAACAAAGCTCTTGTGTACAATAAAACATTTAGTTTTCAGCTTCAGGTTATTTATAACACAGTCATTTACTCACCCCATGGGATAGTTTCATAGTACCAGAACCATAAGGTCAGTATTTGTGATTCTGTAATGTTGTGCTAAAACATTCAGTTTAGTTTAACAAGGAATAGCAATGAGCTATATCTAAAACTGGCATAGTTGGTTGGTTTCTCTTGTCAGCAGTACTAGTGGCCAGCTTTTCCCTTGATTAATAACATACCAATTGCTACTCAGAAGTCAATCAAGGTGCTTGCTGTGTGATATTTCTTGAAGTACTTCAGTGACTAGAAAGGATATAGAGTGCTAAGTGGAGATGCTTATTGCTGTAGCCTAGAGAGTTGTTTCTTGGAAGCTGAGGCACGTACACAGAGGTAATTTTGCAAATAAAAAGGAACTGGATGTCGATGAGTGGTGTAGGATGGGGTATTGGAAGCATGAGTGTGAAAGATCATGAAAGAAGCATCAAACCTTCCTTCATGTCAATGTAGCTTCTGGCTGCCTCAATGAATCATCAAAATCATAGGCTGCACCACAGTGACATGCACAGGCTAGCGACTGCAGCTGCATCGAAACAGAACTTGCAGTGGCAAGGTACTCTGCTCCAATTGCTAGCTTCATATATAGAAAAAATTAGAGTACCAACCTACAGGCATGATAGGTGCTGCTGTAAAATATAGTCACATTGAAAATCAGGTTTCCCAAAGAGCATTTATGTGGATTTAGAAGTGGAAGGTTTGTGGTTGTTCAAGAGGTGATTTTGATCCATTAGAGATGGGTCAAGTTTCTCTTGCTGTGGTAGTCAGGGGTAACACCAAAACTGGCCAGTAATTGTAACCCAACAATGATTGCAAAGAAAAGTGGTGTGAGATTATTCTGTGGAGTTCATCTTGTGCAGTGTGCAGTTGAATCTTGGTAATCTGGTTAAACTGATAATTTAGTAATTGAAATGTTGATACAATGCAGACTCTTCATGTGATGCTCTTAAAACATCTCAGTTTGAGTACTGCAAGGTGAAAAACATGAGTGGAACTATAAGCATGTTGGTAGAATTCTCTCTAGGTCAGGACAGTTGTATTTGTGCAAATCATTGTGCGGCTGCAGAGGATTGTAGCAGCCGCAAGACACAATACCATATTGGCGTGTTCTTTTTCTTAATTCTTAATCCTTTGTTAATATTGTCAATTCATTCAATATTTCATCAGTAAAATGGTGAAAAAAACAGTATTTGTGTTTTGTCAAAGATGGGACACATCATTTAGCCACTTACAGATCACAACAATGCTTCTGGTGAATTATCATGTTAGTAGATTATTCCAGTGGTTTGGGAGATAGTTATACGATGCATTAATCAGACAGAGTTCCATTTCAACAGCGACTGCCAGTCTGTTTTTGAGTGCCAATTTTAATCTAGCTACAACCTCAAATGCAGGATGCATTTTTATTATTCTTTATAACAATTTTAAGATTGTTTATGGGTGTACTTACCTGTGAGTGCTCAACTCTCTTCTGAGCACTAGAAATGCTCAGCTAATGCCTTTGCAGCTCGAGAACCTTTGAATAAATCTCAAAGGCACTTTCAATATAGAGGTAAATACCATAGTGTGACATTGTAAAATTCTATTAAAATCCCCAAGAATAAAACAAAATCTCCATAATGTTTATTTCATGATGAATAATGAATAACATGCTTTTTAGATTTAACATATATTTATTAGCAAGACAATCCTATATGGACTTTTTAATGGAGTGTAGGGTTATGCTTGTATGAAAAAGTACTTTGGAGATGATTTACATTTGTTTAATTGATTTTCATTACGAATGCAGGTAGGAAACAAAAGGAGTTGCAGGAGTATCTGGGGTATCAGCCTTACAGTGACAGTTGTTTAATTTTTCTGTTTAAAAGGGATCTAGCTCCACACAATGTCAAATCTACATTTTGGAATTATTAAAATTATGTTTATTTGTATAAGATTGCATTACTGATCTGCTAAGATTACAGGAAGTTCTTTCATGGCTGCCATCGTAATTGTTAGGAGTTTAACTGGTGTTCGTATTCTCCATTCTTGACATTTTTGTGTGTACTTTGCAAATATATTGGAACTCAGTCCTATATTGTAATCTAGGTGTAATGTACGAGGGGTGATTGATAAGTTCGTGGCCTAAGGTTAATTTTAGAAAGCCTAGCACATTTATTTTTCAACATAGTCCTCTCCTATATTTACGCACTTACTCCAGCGGGCGTGGAGCATACGGATCTTGGACCTCCAGAAAGTGTCCACAGCAGGGGTGATTGATGTTCGTGGCCTAAGGTAGAAGGAGATGAGATATTAACTTCAAACTTTCTGCATAATCACTCAAAGAGTTGACCTGCATGTGCATGTAACGAGAGCTGTATAACTCATCTCCTTCTACCTTAGGCCACAAACTTATCAATCACCCCTGCTGTGGACACTTTCTGGAGGTCCAAGATCTGTATGCTCCACGACCGCTGGACTAAGTGTGCAAATGTAGGAGGGACTATGTTGAAAAATAAATGGGCTAGGTTTTCTAAAATTGACTCCTTCTACCTTAAACCATGAACTTATCAATCACCCCGTGTATTATCTGAGGCAAGTTGTATCTTTGGATTTCAGTAGTATCTAATTAGTGCTTTAAAAGTTCTCAGATATTGGGTATATCACAACTTAGACAAAACGCAAGAGGTTAATGTAAAATTGGATATCTCACAAAAATAACATTTCCCTCGTTGCTTTAAAATTTTGCGGTAGGTGTATAATGTTCTGCATGGTGTCCGTGAGTCTCAAAACATAATCAGTGATGCTTGTGATTTTGAATGCTGGCCATATTAGCCAATGAGAGGGAAGTGCTGTAGGCAATGAGAATCCTGTGCACTTGAAGCCCCAGTGAGATGACAAGTGAAATGGAGGCACACGATGCTGGAATCTGTAGCCAAAACTATACTGCTGGTGTAGCTCAGCGGGCCAAACAGTATCTGTGATAGGGGAATGGGAAGGATTTATAGATATTTTAGGTCTAAACTCTGCATCAGGACTGAGAGTGAAGCAGGGTGATAGCTAATATAAAGAGGAAAGGAGGAGGGATGAGACAGAGGCTGGTGGCTGGAGCCAGATGAAGTAAGGATAAATCTGGGAGATGAAGAAAGGTGGGTGTTTGGTGGAAGCAGACAAGAGGGAGTAATCAGGTGAGGAGAGTGAAGGTGGAGATTGCAGCTAAAATACTTCAAAGAGAAAGATATTGATGGGCACAGCATTAAATCACATCCCCATTGTTGCAGCCTCACTGATGTAAAGAATTTGCTCCCTACTTCTGCATATAGAATCAAAAACAGAATATATGACAACCGCAATGTTGAAACTCCCAAGTGCAGTGTATTATGAAGAGTTAGACTGCATGATATCCAAAAATTTTTAAATGTAGCAATGATGTAAGCATTGATAACTGTATGGTGATTTTAATGAATATAGTTTTCTTGAATGACAGTTTAATATTTCTTAACCTTCAGCCTACTTTATACTGCTTCCTTTCTGTATAATGGTTTGAAGCAGTTAACAGAAACAATACTACCTATTTACATTTTGTCTATTTGAGTGGAATTGCAATACTTTGAAAACCTAGAAGTTTTCTGAGTCTGTTTGTGTGGAATTAGGGAAGGGACATTGTGCAGGTTTGATCAAGCCTCCCAAATCTATGATCTCCGTTGTCAAGAAGAAACAAGAGCTTTTGGCATGTGGGAACATCATGATCAAGTGTTCCCTCCAAATTGCAATGCACCCAGATTTTGAAATATGTTGCTGGCCCTTTGTCACTTGTTCTAAAATGCTGGTGCTTCTTACATAATTGCATTCTGGGAGAACATGCAGCAGTTCAATGCAGCTCACTGCTCTGTAGTCAAGTGCAAATAGAGATGGTCAGTAAATAGTGGACACACAGGTCCCAAAACTGGATGTTTTAAAACACAAATTATGGATGAGTATATCAACAAAATAAGATGGAATGTATTGCCAGCTTAAAATAAATTACAGTTTCAATTATAAATGCTCTAAATGGAAGACTAAAGTATTATTGGTAGCCACAATTGTGAGTTTATCGTAGTTAATAAAAATTGCTTCATGAGATGACCCACTCTGTCATATAATCTTTACAATCTAATTGCATGGTTTGTTTAGATCAGAAAAATGCTCACAATTAAGATGTGCAGTAGTTGTATAGTAAGCTTTTCTGTTTTTGTACACGGTTCCATTGCAACACAAAAGCAAATAAGTTGGTTCCAGAGCATTGACTGGAGATAAAAAGCTATAATATATTTATGCTTTCAACTGTACAGCTGTTTAGCTCGGGCAGTTGCTGGTCAATAGTGGCATTCCATGTGTCAGTGAACAAATTCTCTTGATAACTCAAGCTGCAGTTCACACATCACCATAGCTCCAACTGTCGAACGTTTCAATCCCTCAGAGTTTTTCAGCCTCGAGACTCTCCTGGCTGGCTCATGTTTCATTCTTGGCAATTTGCCCTAATGATATCCCTCAGGAGCCTTCAGACCCTGTTCTTTTCCATATTTAATCATGTTATTTTAATCCTGAAGATGAGCAAATTATGGTGCAGACGTGACCTTTTCACTGTTGAACATTTTTTTTATCATTAAACATTTTTAGCATAAGGATTTGTAGTCAACTGTTCTGTGTTTTGCTGTGATTTTCTAGTCAATTTTGTTTGTGAACGTATTGTTTTTTGTTATTTTCAGTTAACGGCTTGTGTTCATGCATCAGCTGCCATGATCTATCCAATGTATTGGCAGCATATTTACATCCCAGTGCTCCCTCCCCACCTGCTGGACTATTGCTGGTAAGGCTACTAATCTACCTTGGAGATCTCTGCTTTAGTTACCAATGTAGATTTTAAAACTCTGGATAACACCAAGATTCTGTATATTAATATGACAGTGTCATGAGGTTTGTAGAACCACCGTTGGGGCTTCATCCACTGTTATTATTATGGATGGTGCATTGCAAGTTCTGGGGATATGCTATTTCTTTTCTCTAGCTCCTTAATAAAAGGTAAAGAATTGATTAAGTATATCTAAGTCCTGTAAGAAAACTTCCTCGGAACCCTTTAAAGGCTGTTGCAAAATCTGTTTATTTATTGACATTTATTTCTCCATGGCATTTGCTCAGTGGAAAATGGATAAAAGATATTTGCAACTGATTGATATTGAACTCATTTGTTAGCCCTCGGCAACGTGTTTTGAGGTGGTGCCAGTTAATTTTTAAAAGTGAGTTGTAGCACGGTCTAATGACTTCATCTTAAAAACTAGGAACTCTACTATCAAAACCTGAAAATATTTAAACTCTATTTCAGAAAATTAAAAATAATCTTTCACTTGATTATATAGAACATTGATGAGTGCAGCACAGGAACAGGTTGGATATCTTTCTTTGATCAGTTGCCTAGTGTACTCAAAAGCATGAGGACAGAATTATATTTTTAAAAATGGTTGTATCATCATTTCTACATTGTAGGCTATCTGCTTACGCGTGTAGTGCTTCATACGTTTTGTAATCCAAGATATGTAATCACTATTGTGACAGCATAGACTGAGTGAGTCTACTATTGATTATAAACAGCATGCCCTCTGTTCATGATTTCATGATGCAATATAAATATGCTTCTGATGCAGGAAAAGATTTCAACACATTTCACAAAGGCAAAAGTGGAAGCTGAGCCAAAAGTAGCAGATGACAGTGCAAGTGTCTGCAAGTTTGCTAGAAGTGGTAGCCAAGGCATAATGCCAGTATGTGTGCAGGGCAATGCAAAAGAAAATGGGCTGAGAGCAGGGGTGCCCAACCTGGGTCCACAGACTGCTTGCTTAACAGTATCGATCCAAGGCATAAAAAAGTTTGGGAACCCTGGCTTAGAGGAATGAAAAGCTTGTTGTGACTATATAAAGAATTGTTCATGGTTACATTAGAAGTGGAAAAGCTTTTACAGCAGTTTCCCAACCTTTTTTATGCCATTAACCAAGGGGCCTGCGGCACCCTGGTTGCTAACCCTTGCTTAAGTAGCAGGTAAGAGCTAAATGCTGATGATGAGTCATACTAAGCACTGGTGTCTGAAAGGCTACAGGCTTTGAGTTACCTGAAATATATTATGGCTGGAAACTGAAACATGGGAGGTATAGGAATAGTTAAGTCTGAAAATTAAAAAAAAACAAGTAGCTTTCAAGCTTTAAGCAAGTGTAGCTGGGGCAGTAGTGTGTAACATGATTAAGGTGACAATTGATGGCTTGGTGACAGAAAGGTGTATTTACTCCTGGTGTCAAGGTGAAAACTTTGCCTTCTGGGTCAGCTTGAGACTATGGTCAGGGAGGATGGAGTAATGGTGAGCTTATTTAAAAGAGGCTGAAATTATTCCGTCAGAGACTGGATGTCAAAGCTGTTGTCTTGCCCCAAGAACCTATGGGAAAGATAAAGAGGAGTCATGGTGAGAAAGTTGTTGTTAAAGTGCATGTTCATAAGCGAACTGGAAATGCATAGAGAAGGTCATCAAGGGACAACACACAGGTGATGAGTGGATGGAAGATAATTGGGGGACAGCTGGGTGGCTCTGTTCGGGCAAAGAGAAGCAATTTTCAGAGATGCTTTGCAACCAGATGGAGTCTACTGATATTACCAGGATCATTCTTACAAACTCAGTGAACTGCTATTCCTGGCCTCTGGTTTATTTTTTTTCCCTTCTGTGAGTATGAAGCAACAGTGAGTAACTCTTGTCTGGGGTGGTTCTCGATCCATTGACAAGATGCCCAAATTAAAATTGTGTTTCCGGCAATGAATAAATTAATAATTAAGTGAAACAATATTCCTTCTGGTATTTCCATCAACAAATTTAACAATTTATTAAATTTAAAAAGTCTGGTTGTACTTGCCATTGCTGACAAGTTATCGAGTGCAATCCCACTAAATCTTTCCAACTCACTGAAGGTACAAGAATGAAATCAGCATTGAATTCAGTAGAACCAGTTGAACAAAAGAGGAGATTGCTTTCGATTTTCAGAATTGACTGTATTTAGTCTATGGCCCTTCGTTGATTATCAATCCAGAAGCCCAGATTCTTTAAGCAACTATGCATGTCAGTGTATTCACCCACAGGTCCTTTTCTCCCTCTTCACTGCTCTTTGTTTTCCCAATAACAGTCTGCATTGTTAAAGCAAATTCTAATCAAATGATACATTGCAATTTGTTCATGTTGCAATTTTGATCTCAAAATTAATTTTGAGATCCCTGTTAACATGTTTGCAATTTTCAACCATGCTTGTTCACATCATGTCTGTGTGTTACAATTGTAGGGCAGAAGAGCTATTATGGAATACTTGAGCTCATTCTTTGAACAAGCTAAAAGCAATTGTGAGGATACAGTTAACAATTGTCAAATACAAATAAATACTAGGTTGAGGAATCTGCTGTTTGTGCTGGATGCAATTTAAAAATATTTCATTTGAAACACTGCAGCTGCTAAAGTGATTCTGCATTGAATTTCCAGCTGTTCAAAATTAAGATGCCTCATGTAAAGAGTGTAAATTTATTTTATATTTTACTGTGAAATTTGACAGATGGACTTTCTAATCAGTGTTGTATCAGCTATAGACCATAATGATTTGAGTGGGAAGAGCTGCTTCCATTAAAGCATATGCATCAGATGGTTTAATATGATTATAAATGCTTGGTGGGGACAGGAGGAGGGAGAATTAATATAGCCTGCAATTATTTATTGCATCTTGTGTTAATGGTGTTAATGAGGCCTTGTGCTGCATTGTGGTTGAGTTACTGAACTAGTAACCAGTTCTGGACCACTGATCCAGAGACATGAGCTTGAATCCTACCACGGCAGCTGGGGAATTCAAATAATTAAGTAAGTCTGGAATGAAAAGCTGTTGTCAGTAGCACTGACCATGAAACCACTTGTCGTAAAACTCATCTGGTTCACTGATGTCCCTTCAGAGAAGAAACTCTGTCATCCTTATCTGATCTGGCCGATATGTGATTCCAGAACCACTGGCATCGTTGGCTTTTAATTGCCTCCACAGTTCAAGGGCAATTATGGGCAGGCAATGCACACTAGCCTTGCCAGTGACACCCACAAATATTGGCCTAAAATGATCTTTATGTGTACTCTGCTCAAAGAATACTTGTTTTCAGATTATTTAAAAGATGTTATTGTTAAATTTCTTCTGTTACTTTATTCACAGAGTTCCATTTAAAGCTAGTAAATGTTGTAACCTTAATAATTTACCGTTAAATTGTGGAATATACTAGATAATTCATGAAAAGATTGTAAACATAAAAAATCAAAACCTAAAACTATTAATTACGTATGAAAATACATAATGAAGTTATTGTAATTAAACACAGGACTACATATAGGACAGAATGCCAGTCTTGTAGATTCATTAGGGATTGGAGAACTATTCTGGGATTACCTTGCTGGCAGGGTTTATGTTGCTGTTTACACAAATTAAGCTAGTCATGACTATTCAAAAATAGAGATTAAACTGTTATTAGCTGGAGACTGTATTCTGTGTACTGTTAATATTTGAGAGAAGCATTTTAGCCTTTTATAAACATCTTATCTTCTGTGAATTTATTCTGTTTTTTTTAAAAAAGCGGGAACTGGAAAGAACAGCACGCTGCCTGGAAATGAAGGACAATTTTGCCCTTGCCCCTAAGTAATGGAATACTTCAAATTTAATCAGAAGTATTTCCTCTCCTTTCATAAAGAAGAATATCCTAATACTTCTGTGTGAAATATCAAACACATGCAGTAGTCAGTGTTAATTGCTGATGCCAGACATAGTCGTTTCAGAAGCCACCTATCATGCTGCGGATAAAAAAAGCCGTGAAGGAGTTGTCAGTACAGTGATGCAATATTGTGCTGGGAAATGAGTCTCAGAACCCCATATTAAATTGATCATTTGTTGGTTTTTCTGAAGCGATTTTTCAGTTCATTTTCTAATGGGGAAGCCACTGCTTACAGCATAAATGCACATACAGTGGCACTGCTTCTACAAACCTTATTTTATTAAATGAGAGCAGTTATTTATCATTTACTACATAATGTAAGGACAGTAATTGCCATAGGAAATTGCATTTTTAACAAATAATATCCTTCAGTAAAAACAAGCCTTGTTAATAGTTGCCCATTTCTGTTATAATTTGAATGCCAAAGAAGCATTATTTCATAATTCACTAATTTTATCAATTTAATGCACGTGTGTGCATGCAAAACCATAATATTGGTCCATGCTCTCATATGGAAAGATTTCGTACGATGCATTACTAGAATCCTTTTGCACTGCAAATACCTATTTACAATTAAAAGTTATGCCCTCAAATTTCCAGATCTGTTTTTCATCATATCTAATTATTTTAGAAAACCTGACATCTGGGCACATCATACCAACTTCTTCATTTGATCTAGGTACTAGCGTAACTCCCTTATTCCTTACTGATTATTAATTCTCTCATTTCCTATGTAAGTGTATCTCCCACTTGTTTATCCACAGTCGAGGTGTGGAGCTCGCTGTGTGAAAGGTTTTTGGGTGGGGCTGTGTATTCCACTAGACTCATTGGTTGACCAACAATGCAGGCCTTGATATTCGGTCATTATGATCTGCTTATAAGCACTTAAGAATCTGTTTTCTTTTCCAGTGCCCCAATGCCCTATCTCATTGGTGTTCACTCGAGCTTAATGGAAGTAAGTTGAATGTTTCTAAACTATATTTAGCAACGTGAGCGCATGTTAAGTCATAGAATAGAAATCTTATTATGTGGCCTGAAGGGCAGAAGCAAATGTTGACTAAATGTCAACGACATCGTGCCAACAATATTGTCACTGCCTTGTGTTGTGAATGTTGACAGTGTGAAATAATATACTTTACTGATGGGGAAAAAAATCCTGGGTATGACAAATGGGAACACTTTTGTGATATTTTGGGAAACAGAAAATACATATTTTTAGAAAACAATTTTGTATTATAATAGTATACTGCTCTTTGTTTAATTATTTTGCTTAATGTTTCTGTGCTTAGATTTTTAGGAACATTACCCACTGTGGAATTTACAAACATATTCCCTGGTGGTAAGATGGGCTTGCAGAGTTTTTTTTTTACCATCCTTTGAGTTTTGGTGTAATATCACTGTGGGCAGTATTATAGAAGTAGTGGAAATGTAGTGCCTATAATTGTTTAGATATGAAGGCATGAATCTTGAATTGTTAATAGAAAATTTAGAAAAACAATAAAAACCAGACATTAGATTACGGAGTAGCCTTGACTAATTTTAGACTGTAGAAAATTAACTGGAATACAAAATAGTTGTATTCCATATTTAGGAATATAACTTTTTCTTGAGGTAGTTTTGTTTAACTGCTGAAACAGTGTATTCCATATGAATGATGTCAAAAATTCTATGTGGAAGTGTTTTAGGTGATGTGTTCATGCTATTTTAAGTGAGAAAATTGTTATTTCATTTATAATATATTCAGAGCTGGACTAGTCTCCTCTGCCATTGTTCAATTCATTGCCCAGTAGGTTTGAAACATGATGGATGATGTAGGAGACCGTTGGGCAGGTGGGAGAGAGGAAAGTCATCACACTGGTGTACCAGATTAAGCTTTCTGTGGCACACTTTTATATCTGAATAAAAGGAGAAGTACTCCAGATTAATCTGCACCATACGTGATCTGGGAATATATATGCTTCTGACATCAGATCCCTGAACTGTATGAGTAGAAAATGCTTTCGCTCTTTTGCTGGCAGGATCTGAGATGGCAAAAGTTGGTGCAGGCACCTTGAAGTGCAAATTATAAAACATGATTTTCACCTGAGTGCAGAAACAGAACTGCTTTTATGTTCCCTGAGCTGTATTATTAGGTTGCCTTTTAACCACATGAACGTAGCAGAGCACAGGAACAGGCCCTTCAGCCTATCGTGTGCGTGTGCCAAACCTCTACCTGCATGTGGTCCATATCCCTCAATATCTTGCCTGTCATGCCCCTGTCTAAATGCCACCTGAATCCTTCTGGCCATAATGCATTCTGGCAACTTAACATATCCACTTGAAGGTTAAAGGCAAACTTGAGTTGTTGTAGCCAAAAGGCCGAGAGGTGAAATAAAAAAACAAAAAAAAAGTGCTGAAGAATCTGAGCAGATCAAGCAAAGCTGGAAGCAGAGTTAATGCTTGAGGTTGAAGACACTGAATCAGTGTAGTGGTGAAAGTAACTTAAATTAACTGACACAAATAGTTGCTATGCTGTCATTGACAATTTAACATGTTTTGCTGTGTTGCACCAGTTACTTCCCAGTACACTGTATCAGCTAGCTTTCACTTCTAGATCTCTGTAATATTGTTTGCTCTTGCTTGGTGCAGAGACTTAAGGTCGGGTTTGCACTTCCATGTGCACAACCTAGGAGTTATCCCTTACTGTTGCAATATGCCCGAATTTAAGATGAGCATGATTTGGTATGAAAGCCATGTAAATGATTTAAACCATCCATGTAAAAGGAAAAGGAAACCAATGCCCATTTATATCTTCATTACAGTCTCAAAATTTAATGTTTCAGCTTGCATACTGATCATCCAATCATGTTAAACACAACAGGTTTAAGAGACTGCAACCAGGAAAGCATCATGTAATGTTTTAAAACTGGAATAAAATGCACATTATGCACAGCAACACACACAAAATGCTGGAGGAACTCAGCAGGCCAGGCAGCATCTATGGAAAAGAGCAGAGTCAACATTTCGGGCTGACACTCTTCATCAGGATCCTTCGTTGACTGTACTCTTTTTCATAGATGCTGCCTGGCCTGCTGAGTTCCTCCAGCATTTTGTGTGTGTTGCTTGGATTTCCAGCATCTGCAGATGTTCTGTTGTTTGTGGTTATACAGAGCTGATCTTTTTTAGGAATGGATTTTTTTTTTCTACTGCTGGGAAACAGTTGAAACTCTCAAATCATGTGAAAATATGAAGAGATCCCTCTAACCTCAACAGCTCACGCTCCTGAACCAGTGCAGCTAAGCGATACCTTTGAAAATAGGGGCCTTACTGCTTTCATTCATTCAAATGGACAGACACAGGGATGGAAACTGCAGTTGTGCCTGAAACTAGAATTATTTAAGCTAGGCAGGTCGCTTCGATATTACATGAATATTTCAATGCGAATGCATAGCAAACTGTAGGACATGGATTTCAGTTTCCAGCACAAAGTTTGGATTGGTGTTCACACCAAAGTGGACCTCTTTTTTTTTCTTTCAGCTATTTTCTGTTCAGGCAAAAAAAAATTTGTGAACCCTTTACAATTACCAGGTTTTCTGCATTAGTTACTTATGAAATGTGGTCTGATCTTCATCTAAGTCACAATAATAAACAAACACTATCTGCCTAAGCTAATAACACACAAACAATTGTACTACTTCTCATCAATACTGAGTGCACCATTTAAACAATCAAAGTCTAGGCTCAAATAAGTATGCGAACCACTGGGCAAATGCCTTCTACAAAGCTATTTGGAGTTAGATATTCCAAACAATTAGATGAGTTTGGAGGTGTGATTTGTTGAGGTGACCTACCCTATAAAAAAGACACCCACAAAGCCAGGTTACTGACAGAGCCTGCTCTTCTCAAGAAAAATCTGTTTATGTGCACCATGCTTTGATCAAAGCAACCTTCAAAGGACCTTAGAAGAAGAACTGTAGAGATGCATGAAGCTGGAAAAGGCTACAAAAGCATTTCTAAAGACCTGAAGTCTGCAGTAAGAGAAATCATGTAAGAGAAATTGTTTACAGATGGAGGAAATTCAGCACTGTTCTTACTCACCTTAGGAGTGGGCATTCTGTAAAGATCACACTAAGAGCACAAAATGCAATGCTGAAGAAGGTGAAAAAGAACCCAAGGGTAGCAGAAAAGGACCTGCAGAAATCTTGAGAACTTGTTAAAGTTCCTGTTCATGTGTCCACTATAATAAAAAGACTGAACAAGAATGGTGCTCATGGAAGGACACGACACTGATCGCCAAAAAAAGAAGCATTGCTGCAACTCAAGTTTCCAAAAAACCACCTGGTTGTTCCACCACACTTCTGAGACAATGTCCTGTGGACAGATGAGACAAAAGTTGAGCTTTTTGGCAGAAATGCACACCACTGTGTTTGGAGGAAAAGGGGCACTGCATACCAGCACCAAAACCTCATCCCAATTGTGAAGCATAGGGGAAGAGGAGCATGGTTTGGGGCTACTTTGCTGCCTCAGGGCCTGGAAAACTTGCAGTCGTTGAGGGAACAAAATTGTATCAAGACATTTTTACAGGAGAATATCAGTGTAGCAGTCTGTCACCTAAAGCTTAATAGAAGTTGGATGATGCAACCAGACAATGATCTGAAACACAAGTAAATTAACAACAGAATGATTTTTTTTTAAAAAAGGAAGTTTGTTTTTTGAAATGGCCAAGTCAGAGTCCAGACGTTAACTCAATTGAGATGTTGTGGCATAAACTGAAGAGGACTGTTAATGTAAGGTGTCTCAGAAATACTGATGAACTGAAACTGTTTTGTATAGAGGGATGGTCTAAAATTTGTGCAAGCCTGATCAGCAGCTCCAGGAAATGGTTGGTGAAGGTAATTGCTGCCAAAGGAGGTTCTGCCACTTATTAAATACAAGGTTTTTCCAGCCTGGACTGTGAATGATTAAACAACGTGTTCAATACAGACATGAAAAGTACAATTTTTTGTCTGTTATTTGTTTAGGCAGATTTTGTTTGTCTGTTATTGTGATGTAGATGAAGATCAGAAAACATTTTATGAGTATTTAATGCAGAAAACCAGATAACTGCAAAGTATTCACAAGCTTTCTCTTGCATCTGTATTCCTCTAAGTTTTGTTTTCAAAACTTCTTGTATCTAACTAAGATCAGCAGCAGTTTGTTTTTCTGTGGCATTCTATAAAATATAAAGCGGATACAAAAGCAGGTAGCACAGCAAATTCATGTACAAATTATTTTTTTATGTTCACTTGAACCTCCTTCATCATGTAGCTTAGCATATTTGTTATTTCCTCTTATTGCATAATTTCCTATTAAAAGCTTCCATTTAAAATAATTGTCTCAATGGCTCCTTGTCGCAACAAGTTCCACATTTCCTTAACTTGCTTTGGAAAGCAGCTTTGTCTGAGTTTCCTTCTGGATCTCATATTGGTCTTGTTTTTTCAAACTTTAGGATCAATCAGATAAGGCAGAGAAAATTGCTATATGAGGGAAAACTAACAAAATAGCTCCCCTGTATGTTTAATTTACAAGATGCCACACACACAAATCAGCAAAGTTTCTTTGACAGCTTTATTGCTGGAAGCCACTTCCAACTTACTTCCTAAGCTACAAATATTGTGTCTTGCAAATATGTTTTTGACGCTTACATGTTACTGGGTGATCATCCTGGAATGTTCCACTCATTAGCATAGTACTGAAGAGGTACAAAGTGATGGCTTACCACATATAATGTGGATGGGCAGTCAACACTGGCCTGGCCAGCAACACCTATAGTTCATACACTTCTTTTTCCTCATGGTTGATGCTGATTCCTGGCCTCTTATTTATTCCTCCCGCATATATTCCCTTTATTTGACGTTCATCATCATACTTGCCTGTTTGCAACTTATTCAGTTGCTTATGCTTCGTAGCTATTAAAAATCTGTTAATTTCAGTGTGGAAACAAATTTGTCTTTAACCTCTTAGTTTTGCACACTAACCACAAATGGCAAAACTCTTGTTCAGTGATTGCATTTAAAATCTCAGTCAACTCCACCAGGACCCATAAATGAAAATTGTCAGAGCCTGGAGCCTTTTTCCTTACCTTTGACTTCCTAAACCTTTTTATTATGTGTTTCCTTCTGATAAGTGTTTTCAATCTGCTCCATTGTATACCCCCATTTTAACTCAAGCGTGTTTTTTCTCTTGACATACCCCTGCAATTTCATTTCTAAAACAGTCATTAAATAATGATTTAATAATTCTTTACTTAATTATTTTCAGACACCGTCTTCCTGCTTCTTCTGGTAAACAGCCTGATGTGTTTTTGCACCTTTTTTTGTTGATGCTTGTGTACTTAAATGAAGATGACTTAGTGCGAGTACTGCTGAAATATTCCTTTTTTTAAGTAGTGAGTTGACACTCGTACTAAACGTTCTGAAATGGAACTGGGAATCATGCATGCTAAGCTGCATTAAATTTCATTTCAGTGCAAAGTAAATTTTTGCAGTTGTAATTGAGCCCTTACATTTAACAAAAAGTCAATTTTATGGTCACTCATTTTGTGGAAGTGACCTTAACCCTCTGGCTTTGCACAGCAACCTGTAAGAGGAGTATTACTGCCATAAAGTTGCCAAATACAGACAGTTAACACTCTCACTCAAGTCTGTGGAATGCTGTCCCCAGGGAGAGCACTTCTGGCTGGTGACATGGCAACTGTACAAAAATGATATTTCCTCTCACCTCATGACTCTTAAGACCATAGGCCTGTTTGAGAAAATGGGGCAATCTTATTTACAACCGTGCTGAACCATTTCTCTTTTCTGTTCAACAGAAGGTGAAGTGCAAAGCTATAGAAGATGTGATTATATTAAATGTAGATACAAATACACTGGAAACACCATTTGATGACCTTCACAATCTACCGAGCGAAGTGGTAAGTAAGAAATGAGCAGTGCCTTTTTTTTAATTTCATTAGCTCATTGAATGTGATAAAATCTCCTCTGTTATCACAAATTGGTAGATGCAAGGGTGGGGATGGGGAGTGGGAGGAAGCGGTTAGTAGTACCTCATTTGCTACTTTTTCTTGTGAAAGTCAGGAGCTGTAAATTGACTCCTACAAAAACAGAATTATTTTCAACTATGGCTGCAGAGGTTTTGAGCTGTGCAGCCAATTGTAAATGAAGCTCATGATCAGAAAGATATCTGCATTCATTAGTTGTAGCTTTTTAAAATGTAAGTCTCTTCATCTTATACTTAATCATTAAATTACAAAGTATGCATTTCTGTCTGCCTAGTGGCATTTCTTGCTGAAGAACGAGTTGAGTTGTGAAGGCAAGTAGAAGAAGGGGGCCAATTATCAGCTCCTGTTTCCCTGCCACCTGCCAGCTCTTTTTCCTTTAATTAATGCTCGGATGGCACTGGTCAATATAATAAGTAATACTTTTACAGTTGGGGTCACAAAATTGATCCTTTGATCTTCAGTATTCTGAAACATGCGTTTCCTTGAATTAGTAGTTTTCCAGTGCACTTTAATTTATTTCCACCTACTTACTGAGATGTTTCCAATGGAAATATCCTATTTGTTTTAAAATGGTCTCTTTTGCTTAGATTTCATTTTAGAAAAAAAATGACAGTTTTAACTTGGCGCAAAAGGATACTGGTCTAAATTAAAGGACGGTTAAAGAAGGCTATCTCTTTATCAATGAAGCCTGATGAAAGAGATGTCAACCGCATTTGTACTTTGATCTTGTGTTGCTTCCACTACTTTTCTTTCTTAACAATCAAGGTGATTAGTACTTAATGTATAAATGTAAGCAAACTGTAAATAGCATACCGCAATATGGAAGTACCCATTTCTGAGTATCTGTTACCCTTCTCTAGAAATTAACATGCAAATTTACAGCAAGAAGTAAGTGCTTTGCTTTTAAATTTATCAAATATACAAAAGTCTGCATACACTATTTTCATTTTTGTACTCTTCTCTCCCTTCCCAGATAAAGCAATTTTTAAAAATTATGATATATTCTCTCGCTGATTTGAGTAAAGCTGTTACAAGATATGTTTAGTTACATGTGAGTTCATGCCACAATGATTTTAGTCCATATGGAGTTTATTATTAGGTCAGTTTTTATATTGGTCTCAGTTGTCATAAAGGTCTCCAGGTCACAGTTGTCCTAAATTACTGAACTGTTTTCATGTAGACACACTGCTGTGTTGTATGCTGCCATCTTAATAATGGTCTCTTGTCAGATATTCACACATAATATTTAAGAGTTATGGACTATTAGAAATATTACTTTTCTTGATAACATTCTGCTTTAGGAAATAGTGTGTATTTCCAAATGAAGAATAATAATTGTGACTAGCCACTGAAAACCTGTTTATCTACTTGCTTGCTGAAACGTTGTTACATTAATGTAGATCTAAAATCTGCTGATCAAATTTTGTTTCACGAATTTTACCATTGATAAAAAGTATGAAGAACAAAACACTAATTTTGTTCTACTGTTACAAGATGAAGCCATGAGAAAATGCAAACTTGGGAATTTCCTATTGCAATGATTTTTTTTTTTGGCTTCCTTATTTGTAACATTATCCTTACTTAGCAACTTTTGGTCATCACTGCAGTGGATTCTGCTAAGGAAAAGCTGTGTTCAAAACAACAATTTGAAATCAAGACCGTTAGTCATTGAGTCAGAGTTGTACAACACTGAAGCAGGCCCTTTGTACCACTCCATCCATGTCAACCATTTTGCAAGTCTGTGTTAATCCCATTTGCCATATCCTTCAATGCTTTACTTATTTATGTCTATCTAAATGTCTCTTTAATGAGTATTTGTGTCTATTCCAGCACATCCTCTGGCAGTGTTTTCCAGGTATCAACCACTCTCTTATCTGTGGAATTCTTTGCCACAGGCAGCTGTGGAGGCCAAGTCTTTATGTATGTTTGAGGCAGAGTTTGATAGTTGCTTGAATGGTCAGGGCATGAAGGGATACAGGGAGAAGGCAGGAGATTGGGGCTGAGAGGAAAATTGGATCAGCCAAGCAGACTTGTTGGGCCAGATGGCCTAATTCTACTCCTATATCTGTGGTCTCATGGTCTAAAAACACTTCAGATCCCGTTTAAAGCTTCTTCTTGCCTTAAACCCATGACTAATTGTTTTTAATCATCCTGTCTTTGCCTCTCATAATCTTATACACTTCTGTCAATTCCCACCTCAAACTTCCTAGTTAAATGGACAGCGAGCACAACCTATCCAGTCTTTCCCCATAACTGAAGTCCTCCAATCCAAGTAACATCCTGGCAAGTCTCATGAACTAATAGATTTTGAAACTTATAAAACGTAAATATGCGTATTCTTGCCACGTGCACACCTTGCATTCAAAAAATTCCTTCCATCTTTGCAGATTGCTCTGAAGTGATATGAAGCAAGAATCACCTGTCAGCCATTTCACCAGAATAATGTTGGAACAGTAATTTATCTCCTCCTTAAAACCATTAAAATTAATTATACTTCCTTGGTGTTCTATCTAATTTAACTGCATAGAAATTAGTTGAGTCTGCTTTTTTTCCAAAATATTTTCTGAAGAGGAGGAGAACAGCCATACAAAACATTTTAAGGGACATCTGCTAGTAACAAAACCAATTTTTGCACCTTCATCTTCTCATGATTTGGCTGTAATTTGTTCAAAATCTTTTAAATATCAATTCACATTTCTGAGAACCTAACACAAATTTCATTTTCAATCAAGAGAAATTTAATGCAAATTGGGCTTACCAATCTGATTTTTGTCTATTGTTTCAAACCTTCTGAAATAACTGTTGGAACTATTTCTTATGTGGCAAATGGATCACAGTAAGTTGCCTGTTGACCCTGGCAACGATGATATGTCAAAAAAGAGAAAATCTGCAGATGCTGGAAATCGGAGCAACACACAAAATGCCGGAGGAACTCTGCAGGCCAGGCAGCATCTATCAGAAAAAAGTACAGTTGACGTTTAATGATAATATGTGAAGTGCATGTGCATTTGATACTGACTTTTGAGTCAATGAACTAAGTACAGACCTGAATATGTGGTGCAAGGCAAGGTGCATATACCTATGCACACTAAAGTAAATTTGAAAGCTTGTTTTGAAGAAAATATTCTTCAAGATGTTGGTGAACACCTAACAACCTACCGTCTTTATGCAAAATTTGCTGATCCTAACTATACAACTTTAGTGTATCTCTGATGTAACCCTGCATATAACTAATCAAAAATATCACTTAAAACCCAAATCATCACAATGGATTACTGTTGACATTATTCGCAGATGCATTTGGTTTGCAGCAATGGTGCTTCCAGTAGCATTCATTGTTCATGTGGACCTCCAGGAAATAAATCCTTCAGCTCTCCTTCTTGAGGAAAGAAGTTTTTCATTATAAGATTCAGGTTTGTAAGGAAGGTTTCAAGCCGTGCCGACTGAAATTCTTCTCATGTGTCTGCAGAACTTTTGTTTGAAAGCTTGAAAATCAGGTTGTATAACAATAGTTACAGTCCCTGATTTCCTTTTAAGTCGATAAAGACTTCACCTAATAGTGATCAGCAAGGGGCCAAGCAGAGAAATTCTGCCTCTGAGACATAAGTTTGTACAACTGGTTTCAGGAAAATCTTTCTGCATATCTAGCGGAATCATTATATTTGAAAACCATGTTCATTTAGGTTTTTATTCTTGTTTTTAATATATTTTTTCTGCATTAAAGCTTTGATAAATGTCAAAGAACATTGTCCTGAATGGTTTCCAAGAATATGATTTTTCGGAACACTTAGAAAGCGGGCTATTAAATTAAAGTGAATTAAATCCAAAGGAACACAGCTTAGACTAGTGACTTGTGCTAAAAATATCAAGAATCTTTGTTTTGGTTGTTCTGAATTTGTTACTCTCACTAAAGAGGGAAATTAAGGGTTCCCTTGTCTTTAGTTGCTTTATTAATGATGTCTGCAGGAGCCAAAAGTCTGCTGTCCTGCCTGCCTTCCTGTGTAATGGCCAAAGAAGACAAAAAACAAACTTACTGGGCATTTCACCCTCAGGCTACAAAATAACATGATACAGTGTCAAAACTCAAGGCCTAAGCATAGTGTAGTCTAAGCAGTTTTGCTGCTCTTTTATTTTGTTCCCTGCCTTATTTAATAGGGCAGTTACTTATAGATTCTTTAATGAACTAAGCAGATCGTAAACTAAGTTTTAATATTTCTAGAGTTTTGAAACTTACTTTGAAACAGGGTTCTCAATATTACATTGTCAATGGGTATAATTTCCTTCAGTAGCTGTTCTGTCCAAAAGCATGTTGTTACACGACACCTTTTAGACAGAGGTGGGAATAAACAGCTTGTTCTGAAATCTCCAAACCTTGCCAATGTAGCATTTCCTCGTTTCCAGTTAAATAATTAAATTTCTCCACTTATGCATCTGAGAAACTTTCTTCTGAGATAGTTTAACTGCCATTGCCCTATTATTTCTTTTTAATCCCCAAAGGTACTGTTTGTGGGATCTGCCCTTGGCATGTACTGGTGTATTGCACCTGTTAAAATTTTCAGACTGAGAAATCGTGATATTTTGTTATCTGATGGTTTACAGAATGAATCCTCCATGTCATACTAATTAAAAGGGCATAGAGAGTCCAGTGGATTTGTATGTTCTTTAACCTTTCTCACCACAGAGATATAGATTATGTACTTCACAACCTGCACTGAAGTTAATTGAAAATACTTAATGAGGCTTGGTATATGCAGCCAGAGCACTAAATGAGTTGGATTTCAAAACTTTCATCTGTAGCCATCAAGCCTTGATGTAAATTGAAAAGATCACAGCTATTGGGAAAAGACCTATATTGTAAAGTCCTTTCTGCATAGATTATGAACATCATAACTCAATGATTTTTCCATAAAAATATGGCTGTAATTGGACCCTATGGGGGTCCCTTTCTTTGATCAGATCACAGTAACTGTGACTTTACACTGAAAAATGTCACTGCTGTAAAGGTTTATCACCTGTAGTGCTTAGTTTTCTCTGATGCCTTGTACTGTGCTGGTTATCTTTATTAAAAGAAGTATAATGAGTAATTAAACAGCAAATCATTATCTGAAGCACAGAAAAAAAAAGCTTCAATATTTAAGTTATAGTGATTGTATTTTCTCATTACTCATCCCTTGACTGCATTCTTGCCTTTTTTTCAGTGTGCAGTTTATTGCTAATTATATTTTGATGAAAATTTGGTCTCATTTCATTATGCAGCTATATGCGATTATTTGTGCGGTGATTTTATTTCTGTTTTTCTTTTTTCTAAGTAACTGTGAGACTGAAGAAAAAGTCGACCATTGTAAATTACTGAAATTATTCTTGCATTGAGAGTTCTGTCTTCAATATTAATTAGTTATGAATGGGGAAAAAGATGGAGCTTATTTAGCCCTGATTGGTTCAGTGATTTTAAAAGTGTGCTCTTCTTAGTGATAGGCCATATGTTGCACAACTGCAGTGAAGATCTGTAGGTGTGTTGCTCGTTAAAGTGTATCAGAGTATTTAAAGTCAAAACTATCAAAATATCTTAACATGACAAATAGAAGCAGGATGTTGCTATTTGACACCTTGCTTATTACCTGCCATTTATTAAGAACATAGTGACCTCAGCACCATTTTGTGGCACTAATGTTAGGTACTCTTCATTTCTTTAATATCCTAAAATCTGTCACCATCCACTTGGCAATTAAGCCTTCATGGTCTGCTGGGAACAGAATTCCAAAGATTTGCTACCCCCTTACCTATTTATTCAAAGGTAAGATGACCTATTTATTTAAATTCTCTGCTGTATATTACCCAGTTCTCAATTCACTACAACGTTACGACCCAGTCCCATATGCTCCAGTTCTACTTTTAGCGAGATGCGCACTTATGTGGCATGATGACATATGCCATTCATGTACTTTTGCATAGAACCCATAATGAATTACGTAAATAACAAAGAACGCTTTATCAAACAACATATTTACAATATTACTCAATTATTACTGAAATATTAAACGCACAATACTATGCTTTGGAAATAACCAACAATCTGCTGGAGGTACCTCAGCAAGTCGAACAGCAAGCAAGGAATTATTGGCGTTTAGGGTCGCAGTACATCAAATCCTGATGCAGGGTTTCACCCCACCGTTCAACACACAAGATTTTCCCCCAGCAGGTTGTTTATTGCTCCAGATTCCAGCAGCTGCTGCCCCTTTTGCCTCCATGCTTTTAGAAGGTGGTTTTGAAGATTCTGGATAGCACACATTGTCAAACTCCAAAATTCAAAAGATTCTAGATTTTTCCATGGACTAAAATGTAGCAACTGTAATTCTATTTTTTGAGTAAGAAAAGACAGAACAAACAAGAGAAGTATAGGAGCGTACAGGTTATGCCTGGCTCTGTGTTTTCCTGTCTATTAGTTTTGGAGTTACACAACATAACAGTGGTGACAAGTAAGTTTTAAACAGACCCAAGATGACTAGTTATCTGTTGAACCACAGTGAGATGTTTGAGTTTTAAAAAAAAGTGCAGTGAAACATTCAGTTTAAAAAAAAGCAGAAAGCAGACAATATTCACGAGTTCATTAATGGTGAGTACTGTTGTAATAATAAATTTAAAGAAAAGCAGAAATGGCTGGCTACATCAGAAAAACAGATGCGTTCAATTATACAACAGATAACTGGATTTTGTATACTGAGTGCATTAAGTAGTATTTCGAAGTAAATGAAATGGCCAATAAAAAGTGAGTGCCGGTTTTGCTGAATGCATTAGGTGAAAAGGCATAATAGTTTGCTTAGAAGTTTAACTGTTCCAACCAAACCAGCCACAATGAGCTTTGCTAATATCAAAGTAATGCAGGAACATATAGAACCAAAACAATTGTTGATTGCAGAATGTTTTAGGTTTCATAAGCAGAATCAAAAGGAAGAGGAATCCATTTCAGTTCATGTGGCTGAATTGAATGAACATTGCCCATTCGGTAGCAGGCTTAATCCTGCACTAGGAGATCATTTAGTTTGTGGAATATTACAAGAAAGCAAACAAAAACGGCATTTAAAACAGTATTTGAAAATGCTGTAATGGAAACTGCAGACAGGTTCAATTGAGGTTCAGTCAGGAATGACAGTGAGCATGAAAATAATTGCAGTGACTACACAAACAGGCCTGGCTGAACCAGTTGTGTTACCTTTGTGACAAGGGTGCACATTCACCAGACTGCTACAGATTTAAAGGCAAAACTTGCAGAAAGTGCAACAAAGTAGGACACATACAAAGAGTGTGTTGGGCAGACTAAGATAAATGGACTGCATAGGGAAAGGAAGATAAAAAGTCAAATTGCAGTTTCAGAAAGAGCACTAATCTTCATGATGAAAAATCTGAATTATGAAAGTAACACAGGACTGTGTAGCCTTGAGATGTAAAATGTGAAAACTGATAAGAGACAAGCAATAAGGAGTGAATGGAAAATTAATTAAAATGGAATTGGATACTGGCTCTCACACACACAATGCTGGAGGAGCTCAGTATGCCAGACATCGTCTATGGATATGGAAAAGAGTAAACATTCGACATATGGGGCTGCAGCCGTTCATCAGGCCTGATACCACAGCAGTGTCAAAAGTGGCACTGGAAAAATCCAACATATCAGGGGTAAAATAGTGTTAAATGAAAATACTACACTCAAGTTTTACAAAGCCTGTCCATTTCCTTGTGCCATCTGTGATAAAAGAAGGAATTCTTTCCAAGGTTCATTGGAGTCCATGGGCAACACCAGTGGTCCCTGTAGCCAACAAGAATGGATTTGTCAGGATCTGTGGTGACTTTAAGGTCACCATCAACTCAGTACTAAAACTAGATGAATACCCTCTACCCAGGATAGAGAATACCTTTGCAAACTTTTCTGGAGGAAAACACTTCATCAAAATGGAATTAACAGAGGCCTATCTACAGATGGAGATGGAAGAAGAGTGAAAAGTGTTTAAACATAGAAAATAGGTGCAGGAGTAGGCCATTCGGCCCTTCGAGCCTGCACCGCCATTCAGTATGATCATGGCTGATCATCCAACTCAGAACCCTGTACCTGCTTTCTCTCCGTACCCCCTGATCCCTTTAGCCACAAGGGCCATATCTAACTTCCTCTTAAATATAGCCAATGAACTGGCCTCAATTGTTTCCTGTGGCAGAGAATTCTACAGATTCACAACTCTCTGTGTGAAGAAATTTTTCTTCATCGCGGTCCTAAAAGGCTTCCTCTTTATCCTTAAACTGTGACCCCTCATTCTGGACTCCACCATAAACACTCACAAAGGGCTTTATCGATACAATAGGCTTATTTTTGGATTAGAAAGCTATAGACCAGGCATTGCAAGGCTGCCCAGGCACTCAGTCTACCTAGATCGTAATGTTATCAGTAAGGATCACAAGGAATATCTCCAAAATCTCAAGACAGTGCTAAAAATATTAGAAGGTTATGGGCTCAGAGGACATCACAGCAAGTGTGAATTCTTTAAACCAAGCATTACTTGCTGTGGTCACATCATTGATGCACAAGGATTTTACACAAGTGTGCTCAGAAAATTCAAGCAGTAGTGGATGCCCCAGGGGCAAAGTGCATGTCACAGTTGTGGTACCTTTCAGAATTTGTCAATTACTATAGCAGTGTCCTGCCAAACTTGGCTTACTGTGATCCGCGACTTGATCTGGTTACTACAGGTCTAGATGAAATGTCGATGGACAAAACAGCATGAGGTGGCTTTCCAAAAAGCAAAAAAAGATCATGAGGTCAGGCTCTGCACTCACACATTATTATCCACGTCGTCCACTGAAGCTTCCCTGTAATGCCTCACCCTATGATATAGGTGTAGTCATGTCACATGTAATGAATGATGTCCCATAGCTAATTTCCCTTGTAGCTGCAGAGAAAAGTTGTACACAGATTGACTGAAAGGCCTTGAGTCTGATTTGATGTGCAAACCATTTCAACCAGTTCTTGTATGGGAGAGAGTTTACCCTCATTACTGTTCATCATCCACTGGTGTCTACTTCCAGTCCACGGAAGGGTGTTCCGCTAACTGCAGCAGCATGAATGCAGAGATGGGCTCTGCTTCTTGGTGGATGCGATTACAAGATCAAATCCAAGAGGACAACTAATCATAGAAATATTGATGGGATTGACCTGTTACCCTTGGAAAAGGAAATACCTGAAAAAATTTACAGAAGAGTACACTCCTCTTGACTTGTTCAAAGGTCCAATTCAATGTCAGAGAAATATATACAATGTACATTCTAAAATGCTTTTTCTTCACAAAGCATCCATGAAAACAGAAGTGACCCAAAATATGAATGAATGAGAACCCCAAAGCCCCCCCATGTGTAAGCGGCAACAAACAATGATCACCCCTCCCACCCCCGGTAAAAGAAAGCGTATCCACTACCGAGCACAAGTGTGAGCTAGGCGATAGCAGAGACGCACACCTTGTAGTTATCCCAAAGACTATCGCATTTCATCCGGCATTTGACAGCCCACGAAGATTTCGGGTCTTCGGTCCCACAGTGAAAGCTTTTCCGGTCTCCCCCGATGACACATGAGTCACCTCTTGTGACACCGACCCTCGATGTGCCCGTCTCCAGAGCCCTGAGATCTTAGGCTTCCATATACGAGCTGGAATCATAGGCCGAACCCTTGGCGTGCCAAACAATGGCCGGTACTGAAATCCCAAGAACGGGTCCCATTCCCGCAAAGAACCAAAATCTGCATGTAACTCCAGGTCAGGGTCTTCAAAAGAACCTTGAAAGGGAAAAATAAAGATATTAAAGATGAAAATTGAGCTGTTTCCGAAGATGCAAGCAAAGGATTCACTGTTTAGCACCATCTTCCTAATGCAAATTGAAGGTCTCCCTATTGTGGCAGAGATAATTCAAAGTGAAACCAAAAGAGACCCTGCACTGTCTCAGGTCTACATGGCCACCCAACAGTGCTGTAATGTGCAGCAAAAATTCCAGTTCCCCATTCTTACCAGCTCTGGGTTGAACTTGCCCTTGACGGGGATTGCCTTATGTGGGGACTGAGAGTAGTTGTACCATCCAAACTGAAAGCTAACTTGTTGGAGGAGTCAAAATGAAAGTGTTGGCTCAAAGCTTTGTCTGATGGTCTGGGGTAGATCAGCAGACCCCTCCATTCTAGGGAAAGTCCTACATTGCCCTGGCAGGGGATTCATCTGCATTTTGATGTTACCATTCATGGGCACAAATTCCTTGTCAGTAGTGGAGGCAGCTACAAAGGGGCCCAGAAGTACTTCCATCAACCTCCACTACAGCCTCACACACGGTTGGTGTATTGAAAAGCTTCTTTTCAAGGACTGCTGTTCCAGAACACTTGGTCAGTGTGAATGGACGATGGTTTGTTGCAGAAAGTCACTCCTGAAAGTGAATATAAATCATTCCATTCATCTGCACTTTAGTACTCAGCTTCATATGGCTTGGTAGTAAGGTTTGTCTGGGGTCCTAAGAATGCACTTTGAACAATGTCAGCGGACCACACTACACTGTCACTGAATCAGAAGCTCACCAATTTCCTCCTTGCATATCGCAATGCATCACACACTACAACAACTCACCAACTACGCTGTTCCTGGATTGTCCCTTGAGATGATGCTTGGATCTCCTCAAACCCTATCTCAGAAGGAGTATGCAGGACAAACAGCTGAGACAAATTGAGGGTGCCTCAAGCAAAGAGTTTTGATGTTTCACTCCTGGACAAGCAATCATGTCGAGGGACTACGGGGGAGGGTGACCAAAAGTGGGTATTTGGAAAGATTAAGGACAGAACTGGACCACATTTCATACACAGTGGAAATTGTGCAGATGACACATTGATCAGTTGAGGAGAGCAGAGTCAATTGTTAGAACTCTTAGAACCACTTCCTGTAGTCCAAGAGTCAACTCCTATAGCCACCAAGGAGGAGGCCCCAGAACTTGAGGTTGTTTCTCATCCACAAGCCTCAATTGCCAAGCAAAGTGAATCCCCTCCTTTTTAGGAAAGATATTCTCCCACAAAAATAAGAAATCCTCCACATTGATGAAATCTTTAGGCCTGAATGGGTCAATTTATAATTTACTATGCTGTGGGTGCATATACCTGTATAGTGATTGCATTTTATAGTATACTGTGTATATACAGTGAGTGTGTGCGTGTATATATATATAAAAAAACTCCAGAGTAGTACGTTACCTATTTGAGTTGAGATGCATTCTATATTGAGTTGGAGTTTATAGCTAAGCAGGGAGGAATATTATGTATTTAATATTTCAGTGATAGTTGTGTAATATTGTAAATATATTGTTTTATTAAGCATTTTTGTTTACATAATTCATTATGCGTAACATGTAAAAGTATGTGAATGGCATACGTCATGACGCCACCCATGTCATAAGTGTGCGCCTCACTAAAGGTAGAACTAAGAGGCATGTGTTATTCCTAGCTCTCTTTTTCTTTCAATACATTTAATGTTTGGGAGTTACAAAACATAACATGTTATGCAGATACCAAGGTCTTAGGAACATCGGTTTCCAATCTCATTCATTTGTTTCTTTCAGATTTTTCATGCACTGTCGATCCTTTTTAGTTTGCTTCTCCTGGATTGTGTTCTGTATCTTCCATGAATGCAGTCAAAAAAGTATAAGTTTAATTTCTCCCTATTCAACAAATAATTTTTGCAGTCTCCGTACGTAAGAGACCAACGATAGCTTTGCTGATCTTTTTTCATTTTACATATCTATTGAAGAATAGGCCGTCTTTATTTCTCATAAAATTATTCTCAAAAATCTGTTTTCCTTCCCAATCCTCAAGCTTACTGCTCTTTCTGGCAACATTATAAGCCTTTTTCTTTGATTTAATACTGTCTTTAATTTATCATGTTCGCAACAGCTGGACAACTTTTCCTGTGTATTTTTTCCTGTCTTGGGGGAATATGTATTTGCAGTAAGTCATGTAATAATCCTTTAAGTATTAGTCTTTGCTCAATTACTCTTGTGTGTTTTAACATAGTCTGCAGCCAACTCGTACTTCATATCATCATAGATTGTTTTGCTAAAGTTTAGAATCCTATTTTCAGATAAAACTAAATCATTTTAGTCCACTTTAGTAAAATATAGCATATTACAGTCACCCTTCTTTGAAGGTCCCTTTTCCACATGATATCATTTATCTTTTTCTTCACACAATACTTAATCTAAAATAAATAGTTCCTTTAATGTGCCCATAGACTATAAGATATTAGAGCAAAATTAGGCTATTTGGCCCATCAGGTCTGCTCTGCTTCTGCGAGATACTTGCGTAGAAAACCTTTCCTTATATTTTCCACTGGGAATTTGGCCTCAATGTGTATTAAATTCCCCTAAGGAATGTTGCACTGTTCTTGTAACATGTGACTCTAATTTCTTGATTTCTACAATTCCTGAATTACTAGAGCTGTTTAGGGACCTATAAACAATTCCCACCAATGTTTTCAGCCATTTCTGGCCTTCATCCTCTTCCTTTGTTGGACGTTGGGCAACATCATTTTGCCTGGAATATTTCATTTCCACACTTAGCCACGGTAGAGACATGGTTGCAAAATGGTAATACTCCGTCTCTGATCATTGCTCTCCCAATCTGAGACTTCAGCTCATCAACTCTGAGGCAGGCACAGTAGATATTGTTGCCATGGATCACAGTGGCTTCCATCAATTCCCATATACTGCAACTGCACCACGTCACCTTCCATGACGTGCCTTACCTGAATTTAATGAATGCAATTAATAAAATTTATTCAACTAAATTTTTAAAACTAAAACTACACTATCACTCTTTGCTCACTGGTTTCCTTACCATAGTCACTGCATTGCACACTATGTCTTAGCAAGCTTTCATCAGTCTCTTTTTATTCATCAATCTCTTCATCAGTTCTCTTTTCATTTTGTAAGCATTCAGAGAGGAATGCCTCCCCTTTGGATTACCAATATACCCAGAATTTCTATTTATTCTCTTTCTACAGGTCTCATCGTTGAAATACAAACTGAAGAAGCAGTCTACAGCCACTGGTGATGGTGTGGCCAGGGCTTTCCTTAAGGCACAGGCAGCATTATTTGGCTCCTATCGGGATGCACTACGATATAAACCTGTAAGTATCTACAAATGAAAAGATCTCCATTGTTATATTAACTTTTGGTTTAAACGTGCATTGGAGAAGTGAGCAGTCTTTAGATTTGGTTTCATGACGATATTGTTCTCCTGCAGCTCCATGTCCATGATTTCATCTCAGGTTTTGAATCTTCTTCACACTTACATTCTGCTCGACCATTTGCTGCTAGGTTTTACCATGTTACCACCCTGGCTTCCTGGAAATTCCACTAGTTATCCATTGGGTCTGGCAAGAAGTTTACACTTCTACATTAAGAGAAATACAATTTTAACAGTATTTTTATGTGAGGATTTTTTGCATGATGACCTGTTCAATGATTGAAGGAGAATAATCATACCACTGTTGTACTTGGCTTGTTCAAATGTCAGATTAATCTCGTGTTATAATATGTTAGGCCATGTCACCATATTAGACTTATACTTATTCAAAACAGCCTGTCCACAATACTCTCAGATAATTTTTAATTCTTAGATCTTCATCTAAGTTAAAGTGTTTCTATGAGATTTAACAAATACTTAATGTGTTACTTATCAGGGAATTGCTTCATTAGTAGGAGAGAGTTTGGGTGAAGGAAGCAGAATTGTTTTCTTTCAGAAACCTGAGAACCTTGTGTGTTAGAGTTAAGTTCTGTCGATTATCAGTGGTGATTGTCCTTTGTGATGTAATGTTATTATTCTTTTCTGTCCTTGCGCATGGGAAAGATATCACACTATTACAGGAATAATCAATAAAGGGGTGGAAAGTAAGTCGAGGTAATATTCAGTGATGTATTCAAATAAAAATATATATCTATTTGATTTTAAATACCTGAAATTGATTTTTACTTTGAAAATTGGCAAACATGAATGATTTCCAAGTTTCACCCAAACATCAGAAATGTTGGTAATCAAATCAAAAGAGTTCATAGGTTAGATATCTAAAGGACTTACAGCCTCTCCTGAATCTGCTGGCAGCCAATGTTTGGAAATCCAATGATAAATGGAAAGACAAAACCAGTGAGCAGACTTGCAAATTGATGGAAGAAAGAATAATATAAATTACATTAAAGAATGCTGTTGGGTATGTGTGAGAATCATTCCCATAACGGGAATACTCACTTCAATTTAATTAAAAGTGTTAAACTTCCCTTAAAATTGGTTTTATATCTTTAGAACTGCCATAACGAAATTCCACCACATCGACGTATTCTGTTTGCAACCTGCCTAGAAGTGGGAATTTTCTCTGACTGGGTGTTGAGTATGCCTGGTTGCTGTTGACAAATTGCGTGCACGCATGTGTGAAATGCTGCTCGGAGGTTGGTTTATAACCTCCTTCCGTGAAATGGCAGTAATTGAAGTAAAAAGTTAATAACTACAAAAATAACTGATAAAAAGGAAGACTTTAATTTTTTTATGTAAGCAACTGGGTGGAGAAAGTAATTTTGGATGGTAT
Organism: Hypanus sabinus; assembly: GCF_030144855.1. Lineage (NCBI taxonomy): Eukaryota > Metazoa > Chordata > Chondrichthyes > Myliobatiformes > Dasyatidae > Hypanus > Hypanus sabinus. The sequence goes on from NC_082716.1 coordinate 72,179,366, forward strand.
GGATGAATTTGCCTGCATCTTATATTGATTTTGAAATACAGTGAATTACAGTTTGCAAGACCTCGGTCTTTCAGGATCTCTGAATTTTGTGTTGCAGTGGCCACTTTCTGGTTGTGCATATGTGAAATATGCAGAACCAGTACATTGAAGTTCCTTAATTACTAAATATGCTTAGTGTGTAGTTCTTCAATATGTCAAGATTTAAAAAAAAAGAACAAAAGTCGACTGTGTCCACTCTCAGTGAGTTGATAAAATCTTATAGGTTCCTTCCAATTTAAAAGCATTTACCAGCAATATCAGAAACACTCTGTACTGAGATCACTGTGTCAGATGAGTGTGGATCATGATTAAATTTTTAAACACTGTTCCTAGGAGTACTGCAGCACTATACTGGTGCACAGTGTGGATGGTGCAAGCCCTCAGCTTCTTTCTCCTGTTCTAAAATTCAACCCAATACATGGTCCCAGACAAGGGACACATATGATACTAGTTGGATGACTTTTTCATTAAATGTGTCTGTAGATTTGCATTGGTATCATGTGCATTGTATTCAAGACTGTTACCAAGAAGTATAACATAGCAAAGATGAGCGCGAAACTGGAGGACTGGGGAGCTTTCAAAGAGCAACAGAAGATAACAAAAAAGGCAATACGCCAAGAAAAAATGAGGTACAAAGGTAAACTAGCCAAGAATATAAAGGAGGATTGTAAAAGCTTCTTTAGGTATGTAAATAGCAAAAAAATAGTTAAGACTAAAATTGGGCCATTGAAGACAGAAACGGGTGAATTTATTATGGGGAACAAGGAAATAGTAGACGAGTTGAACAGGTACTTTAGATCTGTCTTCACGAGGGAAGACACAATCTCCCAGATGTAATAGTGGCCAAAGGAACTCGGGTAAAGGATGAACTGAAGGAAATTTATATTAGGCAAGAAACAGTGTTGGATAGACTGTTGAGTCTGAAGGCTGGTAAGTCCCCGGGACCTGATGGTCTGCATCCCAGGGTACTTAAAGAGGTGGCTCTAGAAATCATGGACGCATTGGTAATCATTTTCCAATCTTCTATAGATTCAGGAACAGTTCCTGATGATTGGAGGGTGGCTAATGTTATCCCACTTTTCAAGAAAGGAGAGAGAGAGAAAACGGAATTATAGACCAGTTAGCCTGACATCAGTGGTGGGAAAGATGCTGGAGTCAATTATAAAAGAGGAAATTACGACACATTTGGATAGCAGTAGAAGGATCAGTCCGAGTCAGCATGGATTTATGAAGGAAAAATCACGTTTGACTAATCTTCTGGAGTTTTTTGAGGATGTAACTATGAAAATAGACAAGGGAGAGCCAGTGGATGTAGTGTACCTGGACTTCCAGAAAGCTTTTGATAAAGTCTCACATAGGAGATTAGTGGGCACAATTAGGGCACATGGTATTGGGGGCAGAGCACTGACATGGATTGAAAATTGGCTGGCTGACAGGAAACAAAGAGTAGCAATTAACGGGTCCCTTTCGGAATGGCAGGCTGTGACCAGTGGGGTACCGCAAGGTTCGGTGCTGGGACCGCAGCTGTTTACAATATACATTAATGATTTAGATGAAGGGATTAAAAGTAACATTAGCAAAATTGCTGATGACACAAAGCTGGGTGGCAGTGTGAAATGTCAGGAGGATTTTATGAGAATGCAGGGTGACTTGGACAGGTTGGGTGAGTGGGCAAATATATGGCAGTTGCAGTTTAATGTGGATAAATGTGAGGTTATCCACTTTGGTGGCAAGAACAGGAAGGCAGATTACTATCTAAATGGAGTCAAGTTAGGAAAAGGGGAAGTACGAGATCTAGGTGTTCTTGTACATCAGTCAATGAAAGCAAGCATGCAGGTACAGCAGGCAGTGAAGAAAGCTAATGGCATGCTGGCCTTTATAACAAGAGGAATTGAGTATAGGAGTAAAGAGGTCCTTCTGCAGCTGTATAGGGCCCTGGTGAGACCCCACCTGGAATATTGTGTGCAGTTTTGGTCTCCAAATTTGAGGAAGGACATTCTTGCTATTGAGGGAGTGCAGCATAGGTTCACAAGGTTAATTCCTGGAATGGCGAGACTGTCATATGTTGAAAGATTGGAGTGACTGGGCTTGTATACACTGGAATTTAGAAGGATGAGAGGGGATCTGATTGAAACATATAAGATTATTAAGGGATTGGACACACTGGAGGCAGGAAGCATGTTCCCGCTGATGGGTGAGTCCAGAACTAGAGGCCACAGTTTAAGAATCAGGGGTAGGCCATTTAGAACAGAGATGCGGAAAAACTTTTTCACCCAGAGAGGGTGGATATGTGGAATGCTGTGCCCCAGAAGGCAGTGGAGGCCAAGTCTCTGGATGCATTCAAGAGAGAGTTAGATAGAGCTCTTATAGATAGCGGGGTCAAGGGATATGGGGAGAGGGCAGGAACGGGGTACTGATTGTGTATGATCAGCCATGATCACAGTGAATGGCGGTGCTGGCTAGGGGCCGAATGGCCTACTCCTGCACCTACTGTCTATTGTCAATCATCCCCATTGAGCAATGTCACAGGAGGTCATCAAAGTTCATATCGGAATTTAGTAATTGCCCATTCATTCCTCATATTTAGAAAATGCTGGTACAAGTGGTGCTTCAACAGCATTGTTTTACGGGCTACATGTGTGTTCTATATACTTACTCTGCTGCTTATGTACAGTTCTTGAAATACTCATCATGTCTCTGCAGGATACATGAACTCGGTTTTTTTCATGTGCAATAATTAGCTTTGCCTAAATTGTTTGTAGAGTATTTCCTTGTCTGTGTCAGTTTTCTATCAGAAGAAAATGAGCCAGTGTTTTGTTGCTTTTTAATAATTGGGAGCAGTAAGAGATCAGTGCATGAGGGGAAGGATGCTGCAGTATGAGCTAATGTACCTTGAACCAATTATATGGAAGAAAAGTGACTCATTCCCATCTTGGAGTCTGTTGTTTATTTAGTTGTTAAGTAAAACATGGTGCTGGTAATCCAATGAATGAAAAGAAAGGCTTATTTTAAAATCTTGATTGGGTTTCCTCTGGGACAAAAGCCTAGAAAGCATTCTAGTTCCTAATGAATGAAGAGAATTGTTGATGCATTATACTGGCTTCTTCGGTTCTATCAGAAGACTTAGAAAGCATGCATTTTTGGTGCCAGCAGATCATGGAGCTGCTCTTAACTCTTCATATCCCAAAATGCAGGAAATTATTGTTTAAAAAAATCCTTTTTTTCCATGACAAATATCCATGAAGGTAAATAAATTGGTTCATGAGTTCGAATGACAATACACGTTTTTCTGACCTTTCTCTTTGGACTTTGGGAACTGAGTTCCGTTATGTTTAGTTTTTGTACGCTGAACATTATATTCCCCTTGCTCTGTGTGAAATCTTCTCCCGATTTTCCCTTGTGTCTGTCATTCTGGAGGACTCACGTTCCTATCCAGACTGGTGTGACTGAGGACAGTTCTATCATTGCTGCTCAGGATTTGATTTGGAACCATTCAGATCTGTGTGATTTACTGAGCAAAAATGGAACTGCTGGGATATGAAAAAAAAGTAATGCATAAAATGCGAGAGAATCTCAATATTTCTTGGACATTTTTATTTCAATACATTCTGAATACAACACTTGGTTTATAAAGCATACTGACTCTTCAGTTTTTTGACTGAAGTTCTACTGTTCTGTGACACATCTATTGGGTCAGTTCGTTTTGTTACCTGGTCTGTGATCACAGTGACTTCATCAGTCAGTGAAGGTTGCTAATTAAATATGCACCACCCCATGACCAGGATATGGATTTCGGGTGAATGTGGCACTGTGGATTAAGGTCTGCTGTCACCTGATGGAAAAGCAGAGGCACCAGCAGGGGCCAAATGATCTGCTCTTGTTTGCTTTCACTGTTGACCATCGTAAACAGAATCCAGAGGAAAGCAATTCAGTCTCAATTATTTTTGTGTACCATTCTTAATTATTCTTGAAAAATTCACCCATTATTTTGAAAAGTGATTCTATTTTTAATCATTTGTATCGGCATCTGAGTGATGGATATTTTGAAACACTCACCAGTTTTGGGCCTTTGCCAGCTTTCACTACTTTTTCAGATGTCTTATAGGTAGGGCTTCAATACATCTATGGAAGTTTCACCACCTCTCAGGTTACATCAGAGTTCTGGGGCAGCTAGGTAAGCCCTCTGCATCTTGACAAGATATTGTAGACAAGAAGTACATGCCAGCAAGATTGTTCCAATTTGGTTTCTTTACACGTGCTGTGAGTGCCAGTGTTTTCTTTGTTAGCCTATTCTCCATGTGATATATTCACCTTTGCATTATTCTGCACCATATATGATTGAAGGTGCTTCCTAGTCCCTTAATATCTTTATTAATTACCATCTTGCCATTTCGCGGCTATTTTTCTGTGAATTTATAGCCATGACCCTGTCTGCCAACTTTCAATTTCTCTGTGCCTCTTATACGTTCACCTTTCTTCCAACCTGTAACTGTGGGCCCCATAGTTAAGCATCTTGAAACCATCCTCTGTCACTTCTCGTGAATCCGTTCTGTTTTTCCATCACTTGCTGTTCTTTTAAGACCATGCTTAGACCTTGTCAGAGCAGCAGCCATTTTGTGAGCCCCACATGAGTTGCCCTTTTGATGTTGAATTGCAGCTAATTTAGTGCTTGGTAGCAACATTTTCCAGCAGGTGATTAAAGCTACTTAGTCTTATTCTAAGCTTAAAAAAATCATTCCACGTTAGATACAGACACAAATCTCACAGGTAAAAAAGATAGCTTGTATTTAGTCTAGTTTGCTGTCTATTTTCTTTTTTCCTATTTTCTTCAGTACTAAAAATACTATTAAAAAAGAAAGGCTTGTTTGATTTTTCTTCTTCTTGTGCTTTTGCTTTGAATAGAAACTGGATTTGAACACTAAGCTCCTGATCCAACTCTAGAAAGGGAGAAAAGTACCTATTGGAGTTTGCTTTTAATGGTTTTTCTTTGAATAATCTGATCTACAGTTCAGAGTTTTTACTGACAACATTTTGGTATTCCTCAATGGGGAAGAAGTCATGTGTAATAGGTCTTGGCAGCAGTAATTCCCAGTGCTATTAACTGCCAGAACTCTGAAACACAGCCAAAAAATGTATCCATTTGTATCAGAATGTTACAACATGTAAAGTTTTCATCCTCTCAAAGATTAAAGGGGTATTGTCTGTGTTCATAATACTGACACACTTCAAATATGAATGTTCCCATTTTGAGGGTCAGACTTGCAGATAGCTTTGAAATAACTGTCTGAATATCATAGTGATGAGAAAAAATATATTTATAAAAACTTTAATCCTTTCAAGCCCTTGTTGCTTCAGGCTATTTTATTGCAATAAGCTTGTTTTGCTGAAGGTTGTTTTGATTTTATATTGTTATTTTTGAAGTACATCATTTCAGTTTGAAGAAATGATTTATTACACAGTGCATCATCAAAATAAATTTTAATGTAAAGTTGGAAAGCTGCTTTCATGGATCAAGCTATCATTGAAATAACTGTATACTGGAATAATATTAAATTGCAGTCACGATGGAGCCCCAACCATATTTCATTGGAGTGCATTCAGCCTTTCAAATCTGTGCTGCCTTGCAGAGATTCCTGTTAATCCCATTCACCATTCTCCCCACTATTTCCTTGTAATTTGTTCACTCCCCCGCCCCCATCCCCCCCCCAAATACCAATCAATTTCCCTCTTATAGCCCACCTACATGAGTAATGTACAGTGGCCAATTAACCCACCAACATGCACATCATTAGGATGTGGTATGACCCAGGGAAAAAGCAGGCAGTCAGAGGGACAACGTGCAAACTCCTCATAGGCAGCAGTCATGATTGACCATGGGTAACAGGAGCTATGCAGCGGCACCACTAACTATGGTATCCAGTGCTACCCCACAATCTACAGCACTTCCATTAGCTCTGTACCAGCTGGATCCTGTTGGGTATCTGTATCCCTTTTGCAGCATATTACACATTGGTTCCTCGATCCTGTGCCTTCCAGATCTCCTGCTTGTACTGTGTACATCAGGCACGTTGTGGAAACAACTTTGTTTGAACACTCTGCAGAGAAACCCCGTTGGATGCTTCTCTGAGTTCAATGTGTCAGATAAATGCTCATGGTTGCAACAACTCTGGTGCCATGTTAATGTAGCAGTTAGCAGGACACTATTACAGTTCAGGTCGCTGGAGTTCAGAGCTCAATCCCAGCAGGAGTTGGTACTTCATCCACGTATAATGTCTAGGTTTCTTCCAAGTACTCCCATATTCCAAAGACGTACCACTTAGTAGGTTAATTGGTCATTGTGAAATATCTTGTAATTAGGCTAGATTAGGGGTTGCCAACCTTTTTTATGGCATAGACAAACACCATTAAACAAGCGACCCATGGACCCCAGGTTGGAAATCCCTGGGCTAGAGTTAAAAATTGGTGATTGCTGCTGGCATGGCTCAAAGGACTAGAAAGGCCTATTCCTTGCTGTATGTCTAAATAAAATAAATAATAGGCTTGAATTTTTCTACCTAAATTTCTTGGCTCCCATATATTTATCTGCACAGTTAAAATACTGAAATAAGGGAGTGTATATAAAATTATTTTAAGGAAAGCATATTTGTAGTTGTTTTCCATTCATTGTGTCTTTGAAGCCCTACTTTAGATTTGGAAGTTGTGCTCCCCTGCAGAAACGTGGCCCTGGGTAGGCTGATAAATGGCTTCACTTGTCAGTTTTCAGTGAAGAGAAGCCCATGTTTTATGATTAACATGGCCCTGTCTTTGCCAGCACGAGGTCAACCTTTGATATGCTACTTCAGCATCAAAAATTGAATAATACTACTGCTCACTCCCCTATAAGATAACAAGAGAGTCCCTCTGCATTAACTGCATTCCAAGCTCCTGCTGTAATTTCACAACTAATTTACAGACTAAATTAATTTTGTCAAAGTAAGATTTATCCATATACAGGATTCTTAACTTTAAACCTTTTGGGTTGGAAGGATGAAAACCAGCCAGTTACACAAATACACAAATTTAACGTTGTGCCAGCAAGCAGCAGAAATAAATGACATGGATTCTGACAGATTTATGGATACTTTCATTGTAGATCAGCACTGCAGTGATTTACAATCCAGAATATCTCTAGCCAAACAGCTCCAATACCATTACAACTGACAGAATCCTAACAATATAGTTGATTGCTCAGTTATATCTTTTCACAAAAATAGCAGGACAAATCCAGTTTATCAAATTCTTACCCAAATCAATAATGGACTCTTGATCATCAGCAAAGTGTTGGAAGTTGTTGCCAATGTTGCTATCAAGTGATGCTCGCCAACAATCCTCCCAACACTAGTGCACAGTGTAGATTCTCCCCAAGATCACACGGCTTCAAATCCTTCGCAGTTTTGGTCCAAACATGGCACAGAAATTTGTTTGGAACACAAAGACAGCATTTGACTCAGAGCAGCATCAATGTGCACTAAGAAAACTGATGTCAACAAGCATAAAAGAAAATGCATTCCATTGGCTGAAGGCATGCCTCCCACAACCGAGGATTGTTCTTGAAATTTACTCATCATGGGTCCAGGACATCATTGGAGGAGTTCCTCATGCAGTGTCCCAGGGCCAAACACTTTCAGGTGTTTAACCAATGTCCTTAGATCAGTCATAAATGGCTGTTCAAATGGAAATGACTATTATGCAATCAGCAGTCAGTGCAAGCAGCAAGACCTGGATAATTTTCAGGCACAGACTGATAAGTAGCAATTAACATTTACACCACAGAAGTGTCAGCATTGACTGTCTCCAGCGCTACATCAACTCTATTAACAACTAATCTTAACATCCTCTGTCTGATTGCTGATAGAAACTACAGAGTCAGCTATACAAACACTGTGCACATTGTAGGCTTGGTATCCATTAGCAAGTGATTCACCTCCTGTCAGGTCTATGCCTTTCAATTGTCCAAAAGGTACAAGTCCAGATGAGAGCAATGCTCAAGAAACTTCAGCACATCCAGGCCAGTGTTTCCAATTTGTTTGGCACCCTGTCCATTCTAAACATTAATTCCCTTCACTATCGTGTCCACTCCAAAATGCATTGCAGATATTTACGGAAGCTGCTCCCAAACCACTAAGCTGTACCAGCAAAAAGGACCACGGCAGCCTGTTTGTTCATCCTCCAACTCCTACTCTATCCTGAGGTAGATCATAAAGGCAAATCACCACCAACATTTCTGGAGCAATTGGGATGGGTAGTAAATCCTGACCATTCTAGAGGCGCTCAGATCCTGAAAAATGAATGAAAACAGCGGAAGATGCTGGAAACTTTCAGCAGATCAGGCAGCATCTACAGAAGTGAGAAACAAGAGTTAACATTTCAGATCAAAAATGTTTAATCATACCTGGGAAAGATGTAGATTGTTTTCTCTTTTTCCCAGTTCTGACGGTGTCTTTGATTTGAAACATGGACACAATCTCTCTTTCTCCGAATGTTGCCTGACCCATTGAGCGTTTCGAGCATTTTCTGCCTTTGTCACAGATCTGCAGAGTTTTCTTAATAAACCATCTGAAAATTGTAATTATCTGCCATCTTGATCTAGTTTTAATTACTAAGGTGGACCTTTTTAATTCACCTTACTGAAGAATTTTCAGCAGTTAGAATGTGAAGTAGAACAAGCCCAATTTTGTCATCTTAATGCATTGTAATTAATCTAGAGTAATATTTTTTTCCTTCCCATTGTAGGTCACTGCTTTGTTTGTATTTAAAAGCTACTCGTTGGCCTTAATAGTAGTTGATTGTTGATGGATTGCAAACTATAGTGCAAAGATTGTTAATGTTGTTCCCACTCCATGATTGTATGAATCGCTATTAACATCACATTTGGAATTTTGGCTTCTTTTATAGTGTCCTTTGAGTGCAGCCAGCAATGAAAACCATACTCCAGAGAGTCTTTGCAATTTCCATTACATTATCATTTTCTGTCTACCTGACAGAAATATGGGCTTTTGTAATGATTTATTATAATGTATTATGAATAAACATTAAGATTCAAAGAAACCTTCACAACCCCATTTTTTGTGCATTTTATCTTGCATACAACTTACATTTGCATTTCAAGGTGATTCAAAAGTATGTATATTATTCAAATAGCTGTTTCACGTTTGAAGTTATTTGATGCATGGGAGGGTCCTTATCATTTGGATCATCTCTAGATTATTTATAGACTGTTTTACAACATCTAAATTGAAACTTTCCTGTTTTTAGTTTATTTCTCCATTTTCGTAACATATTAAATATGAAGTATTTCATTGGTATACAGCAAGTCTCAATTTGCAACTACTTTTCCACAACATGCAACCAAGTTATTACAGATTTTTTACTATCTCTCCACCTCCATACCCTTTTCAGTCAGCACATTAACTTGTTAATCAGCATGAAAACATCTGACAATGCTTGCCAATATTAATAGATTGGCAATAAATATAAATTGCTCCCATTACATTTCAGAAGAAAATTGTTTACTGTGTCCTATGAAAGGAGCACAGATCTAGAATATGAAAGTGGTGCTGCACAGTCCATTTAAATGGTAATTAGTTTTCCTCAAGCAAATTTGTAGATAGGTTTTCCTTCATGTGTTTAAACCTTCATAGCATCTCATACATTTGCTTTTGAATGTTTGCAATAAAAATAAAACTATCTGTATTGGGATATAAGGTATTACAGTACTGAAGGGAGCTCTTCAGCCTATTGAGTGTATTCCAGCTCGCTGCAGAGCAATGCAATCAGTCCCATGCCCCCACTTTATCCAGTCCCCTTTTGAAACCATTGACCATATTGGCTTTCATCCCATATAGAGGAAGTTCTAGGCCATTGTCACTTGGTGACATTTTTTAAATTCCTTACATAGATAATGTATATTTTGCACAAAAGTTGCTCATTTCTTCATATGTTTTCGCATCTTCTTCTTTGACTTCGGAAGGCAGCAGTTTAACAGTTCCTTGGATCATGAGTTTCTGAAAGTCATGCAGATTTGTTAAACAGAATTTAAAACTAGCAGGATTTCTGGCACCATAGAATATGCAGTAGTTGCTAAGCCTTTTGAGTGAGTATATAGATGTGATTGTTACTATAACCTGTAAAGTTTGTGCGTTTTTTCTGTGATGGTCCTATGTGTTTCATAGGTGTGTTTTGGTCTACCTCTTTCTTAGGCTTTAGCTGTCCTGTCCAGTTTGAATCAGACAGTGAGAAATAGCTATCAAAAAATGGCATGAGCCAAGCAAATATAAATGCCAACTGTTAAGCCAAAAATAATCTATACAGTAATTGAGCCACAAGCGTATCAAAGTGGGTTTTCTATAGAGTATGTGTCGGTTTCCATGGCAGTAGACTGTATCTGTTCTCCGATCTTGCACCAAGAGGTGCATTATGTGAACCTGGGAAATAACAGTTGCTTTTTTTTAAACTGTTGGTGCTCCACCTATGTCGATAAACATTGTATTCCCTTCTAACTTCAAGAGGTTTCTATTTCAGTTGGTACTGAGATTTTTAATTATTTTTTAATTTAGAGATACAGGACCCGAACTCACTCTGCCCAATTATACACACATTTTTCACTGGCACAAACCAGTAACTGATTCAGTATCCATATCCAGATTTAATATAATAGTTCAAGAGTAAAGCACACTTGCTAATGTGTAATTGTATGGCCATTCCTTAATGGAAATTAGAACAGGATGACTAAACCTCTTGGGCTTCCAGCCAGGTACAGGTATCAATTATAACCGATGTTTCAGTGACAAACTCTGCCATCTTCTGATGAAGAGTTTATTTGTCATCTATGCTGGGAAAGTACCAGATCCTTTTGTTTTTAGAGCAGGACAGTTAATAATTTGCTTTCTGCTTAAGTCGCTATAACTTATTTTTATATTTTTAAATGAAGTTAGTTTCAATCATCTTATACATATTTTAAGTAATGAGAAGTTTGTTTCTCATGTGTTAAGATGGAATCTTCTAAGCTCCCTGTTAACCATTGCTTTGACGACATAGAACATAATCTGTTTTTTATTAACATAATACATTGGTCTGGATCATTGCAAGTCCTCTTTAGGAAAAAAAACACAATAGCATTAGAAATATACATGCTGTGAATTGTTAAGAAGAAAATTGTGCGTTTGAATAATTTTCTTATAAATGTTTAATTTCAGGGAGAGCCAATTACATTTTGTGAAGAGAGTTATGTGGCCCATCGAGCCAGCACTATAAAACACTTCCTTCAAAATGCTGTGCAGCTTCAACTCTTCAAGCAGGTACGATCAAAACAGAAGTTTATTGTAATATGGAAAAGCTGCTGGGGCAATACTATATACTTGGAGAGAAAAGTCCTGCACTGGGAACAGAAAAGGGTCCGAGTTTGGCAAGTGTTGACACAGATTGAAAAGCCTCATTTTGCGCCATACAGTTGTCTTGATCATTGCAAGTATACTTCCACAGGCTGTAGAAATGCTGAAATTGTGCCAAAAAAGGGAGTGAGATACAATGCTGGAGCTTTCAGGAATGAACACGACATACAAATTATGTTGCCATTGTGCAGGGACTTGTACACCTGACTAATGCAGGTTTAAAGGTGGAACTTGCAGAAAATGCAATAAAGTAGGAAACATACAAAGAACATGTCGGGCAGACAAAAATAAATGGACTGCACAAGGAAGAGAAAAAGCTAAAAAATCAAGTTGCAGTTTCAAAAAGAGCACGAACCTGTATGCTGTTGATAGAAAAATCTGATTGTAATGAGAGTGACAATGGACTACGTAGCCTTGAGAGTTACAATGTGAAAACTAACAAGAGACGACGACTATGGCTTACACCAGAAGTGAATCAGTTAAAATGGAATTGGACACTGGCTTAGCTATTGCAGTCATTTCACAAAATGAGTTTGAAAAGTAAAATATTTAGAAACATAGAAAATAGGTGCAGGAGTAGGCCATTCAGCCCTTTGAGCCTGCACCGCCATTCAGTATGATCATGGCTGATCATCCAACTCAGAACCCTGTACCTGCTTTCTCTCCATACCCCCTGATCCCTTTAGCCACAAGGGCCATATCTAACTTCCTCTTAAGTATAGCCAATGAACCAGCCTCAACTGTTTCCTGTGGCAGAGAATTCCACAGATTCACCACTCTCTGTGTGAAGAAGTTTTTCCTCATCTCAGTCCTAAAAGGCTTCCCTTTTAACCTTAAAGTTCAAAGATACTGAACTGAAACCTGCAGATAACCAACTAAGAACTTACACTGGAGAAAAGATAATGACATTTGTAACAGTGAAATACAGTAACCAATGGACCACATTGGTCTTGTATGTAGTTAAAGCAGAAGGGCCAACATTGTGGGGCTACTGTGCTCCACCCCTTGAATTCATTACTACTGATTGGGAAGAAATGACAATGGTCAAAGCAGTGTGAGGTGATGTTCCAGAACACAAAAGGAAATGGTGACGTCAGACACTGTACTCACACGTTGTGGTCCACCTTATTCTTTGAAGCTTGTCTGTTATTCCTCTCCTTAAGGAATGTAGATGCGGTCATTTCACATGTCATGAGGGAAATGAACATCCATAGCCTTTGCATGACAGTCTTACCGCAGTTGGGAAAAATTACATATGGATTGACAGAGAGGCCATGAGTCTGGTAAAACATTTCAGCCAGAACTTGTATGGGAGGGAGTTTATCTTCATTACTACTTAGAACAATTAGTGTTCATTTTCAATCCACAAAAGGGTGTTTCACTAACTGCAGCACAAATATAGAGATGGGTTCCAATTTTTGGAGAACACAATTACAAGATCAAATTCAAAAGGATACCTAATCATGGAAATGCTGATGAATTGTTCTGTTGTACTTGAAAAAATTTACAAAAATAGGATACTACTTTTGACATATTCTCCCTAATGTACATCAAAAATCACTCTATTACAGTAGGTAGGTAGGCCTCCATTAGTCTTGATAGACCATGGATTTGCGCCTTGGAAAGTTTCCAGGACACAAGCCTGGACAAGGTTTTTTTTAATGGAAGACCGGCAGTTGCCCAAGCTGCAAGTCTCCCCTCTCCATGCCACCGATGTTGTCCAAGGGAAGGGCATTAGGACCCATACAGCTTGGCACTGGTGTCACCGCAGAGCAATGTGTGGTTAAGTGCCTTGCTTCAGGACACACACAGCGTCAGCCAAGGCTCGAACTAGCGACCTTCAGATCACTAGGCAAACACCTTAACCTTTTGGCCACGTGCCAGTGATTACAGTAGAGATGATCAAAAGGAAAACCAGAAAAGGCCCCACACTCTCAGTTCTACATGTCCACCCAAAGTGACTGGAATGTACAGCAGAAATTCAATTTCTCCCATCTTTACCAGCACCAGGGTGAGCTTGCTTTTAACATGGGTTGCCTTCTGTGGGGACTCACAGTTGCCGTACCATCCAAGCTGAAAGCTTAAGTGTTCGAGGAGCTACATGTCAGTCATCTAGGCAAGGTCAAAATAAAAGCATTAGCTCATAGCTTTGTCTGGTGGCCTGGGATAGATTGAGCAGCTTCCTCGGGATGCCAACACGTCCAAAAGAAAGGTGTCCAGAGCTGTCGAAACCACTTCCCAAAGTTCCAAAGTCAACTCCTACAACCACCAAGGAAGAGGCCCCAGATCCTGAGATTGCTTCACAGTCACAAGTCTCACCTGCTACAGGTTGTATGTAAGACGTATATATGAAGGGCATATGTCATTATGCCACCATGTCATATGTGCACACCTCAGTAAAGTAAGAAGGAAGTGTACACGAGTTATCTCCTGCTCCATGCTTTTCTTTCAATTAGCTTTTTTTTGGAGTTGCAAAGCATAACAGTGGCCATTAGGGATCTTCAAAATTATGATGACAGATGCCAGCCAGGCCTTGGGGAGGATGCTTCCACTTCTTGGGAGGGGTCCTGATTATGACTTTCATTAATAACTCCAATAGGGAGTTCAAGAGGAATTCTTCTAGAGTGTGGTTTAAATTTGGGTCACAGAGTAGTTGAGGCAATTAGCTTTACGGGGAGATAGGTAAATGCTCAATGGAGAAGTTCTTGGTGGGTAGAGATGCAGAACTTGTGGGTGGAATGTGAAGTTGGCTCACTGCTTTATCCCTCGCTTCTGTCAACCCAGAGGAACTGAGGGAGCATAAGCCTCACGGTATTTGGTGGGTGGAAGGTGTGTCACCTGTGTACTGCAATTAGTTAGTTTTCAAAGCATCTCTGAAAAATACCACATCTAATTTGTGATTGTTTCCTCAAGCCATGTTTCTCTGCATATTCTCCCTCCCTGAGTTATTCTCAACTTGAGCTTTCTGGAATGTCTAACTCCTTTAGACATATCAGTCTGTCTCTCAAATGATCTAAAACTCTCCACCTCAATTCTGTTTACATAATAAAGAAATACGAAGAAGCTATTTTGAACCATTATCTCTCAGCTGAGTCTTCAGTGGAGTATCTAATTAATCTCTCTCCCTCATATTCTCTTCACAGTTCTTTTATACTTCTGCTTCTCTCTCAAAGTCATTTAACCAAACTTTTGCAATTTGTCAACGAACCTACTTCCACAATTAAAATCACAACTTGCAGCTATTGTTCCTCATCTACCTTGGTTCATTTGCTAATCACTTTGAATCTTAATCCTCCGCTAATTGCACTTTTTGTAACTTAAAGTAGTTTGTTCCTCTTTCATCTTCAAAAATAGTTCATCAGTATCAAACCTCTTCCAAATGTTCTCCGTTGCAAATGGAGCAATCATTAATTCTCCACCTCATCAAACTCATATCCAGATCTAATTCTTATGGATTGACATTTTTTAATTAAAAGCCTTTAATTTTCTCTAAAATTCCATAAACACCAGTTTTAGGAAATTATGGGTACCGAAGCAGATCATCCCATTATTTGGATATCCTTATGCACATTTTGTCCATCGGTGATGTTTTTCTAACACTCAAGAAGAAGTGTGGAGGTTGCGGAGGGTGATAAGAGAAGGGAATGGTCATGCTGATGCTGAGGACCTAAATTACTATCTGTAACATCTGTCATGTGTTGCTGAGTCATTCTTAGAAAATAAAATTGTCCTCCACAATATCCACAACTCTGTATTAAACTTCCCTTCTTATGTTTTTCATTCAACTCTACTCAGAATTTCTGAGTCATTATAAGGTCAAATATTTTTTCACCACTTTTCAAAAGTTGTTATTCACATCTTAGTTCTTGCATGTTTGCTAACTGATTTCCAAATGCATTTACAGATGAGTATTACCTCATTTTGAGAGGTAAATATGTACTGAATAAGTTGTCATACATCTGTTTAGACATCGATAATTTGTCTCATGTTGTTAAGTTGATGTGATTTAGTAGTATGTGGAGAATGACAATGAATCAAGTGCTATCTTATGGCAGAAGAATTTCTTGAGTTGTCAGAGCGATAGCAGCCGGCACTTCAAAGACACTTCTGCTCTGTGGTAGCTCAGTTGTCTTTATCTTATTCTGCTCAACATGAAATCCAATAAAATACACTGATCTGACCATGAACCAAGGCCTTTATTCTTGGAAAAGGGCCCATTTAAAATAAATAGGACTTTGTCCAATAAAGTTATAGAATATCTGCCTGGTTTCTATCATTTGTATCCCATTTTCTTCTGCCATTGTTTTGATTTTTCGGGAACTTAGCCTGCTTCATATTAGCAACTGAACTCACAGCATCAGCTTACCAGTGACTGCAGTACATCTGCATTCAGTATAAGTAGTTCATTGCACATTTATCTTCTACTTGAATCTTCCGTGGTGTTTGGGATAATTTTACTCTATTTTTTCCACTGTCAAAGAAATATTTTTCACCATGAAGTGAATAGTCACGGTCCTTTTCCCAAGGTAAAGGAGTCTAGAATTGCAGGGCATCGATTTAGGGCGAGAAGGTAAAGAGTTAAAGGTGACCTTAGTTGTACATTTTACACACAGAAGGTGGTTGACATATGGAACAAGCTGCCAGAGAACGTAATTGTCCCTGCCTCTACCACAACCTTTAAAAGACATCTGGATAAGTGCATGGATAGGCAAGGTTTAGAGCAGGCTTTCCCAACCTTTTTTATGTTATGGACCCTACCATTAACAAGGGGTCTGTTTAGAACCCCTGGTTTAGAGGACCTGGTCCAAACGCAGGGAAGTGGAAATAATTCGGGGTATCAAGTAAGTTGGGCCAAAGGGCCTGTTCATAGTTCAAGTTTAATTGTCATTCAATCATACCTGAATACGGCAAAACGAAATAGCATTATTCCAGGGCCAAGGGCAGCACACGGTACCAGCTGTCACACACAACACAAATCACATATAGCACCCATACAGTAAGATAGCAAGCACATGTAAGATATCGGTAAGAAACAGTCATACAAAAACATATATTGTCCAAGGCCCTGAGTCCAAGAATGTTGCAAAAGTATACAAACACAATACGGCTTGTCTTCTGCCAAGAAAACACTAGGGGGCAGCACTGGCTCCACCTTAGATGTAGTGCCACATTGCCTCCAATGGAGCACACCGTCACTGACGTCTCTTCCCTGAGTGGCCGTAAACAGATGATACCACAGCTCAAGGCCTAGTCCCCACTACAAATGAGGCCACGTAGTTCCTCTCTCACCCGCCGATAAATTAGTAAATGGGACTTGTGGCATCCCGCAATGTCCAATGGGGTCTTGTGATCACAAGAAAAGCGACTAAGACGATCACTTGCTGTTAGAGTACACATCTCCTTCACACACCGATGCCTCTGATGCAGCACGATCCTCACCAAGACCAGCTCCTTCAGTTTCTCTGCGAACGAGCAACTCGCTAATGGGGTAGACCTACAGTACTTTAAGTTCTTAATGTCCAGCAGGGTCTTGCGATCATTAAAAAATGTGTTTAAAAAGGAAAATACACCTTTGATTGACCCCATAGCAGCTGCTGTAATTGTACATGCTGCCATCTTACTATACACTCTAAACACCCTGTGCTGTTTGACTTGTGAAATCTATGAACCTATTTCCATTGATCATGCTAATGCCAGTCAGTCAAAAACAACAGCTACTTCTGGCCTAAGTGTTTTTAAATGGTGGTTGATGCTATCAAACTGTAACAAGTTGATTGGGGGCTTTTTTTTAAATGTTCTGTAAATTTTGAAGGATTTGTCATGAAATAGGTTGAAATCTTTTGTACAGATTATTTAATGAGATCTGATCATCTGAAAAAGTTATGAACTGAACTATCAATACAAGGCTATATATTTTAACATGCCCTTATAATATTTACAAATTAAATTGACTGGTACAAAGCCTTGAGAGTTTGAATTTTACCTCCCAAGAAATGACCTGTGTTTTCTTTGTTTCTCATGCTGAGGCATGAAGAAGGCAACACCACAGACAGATTCTGTTAACTGAAGTTGGCTTCAAACATTCAACATTAGACCAAAAGCATACGTTTCATCTGAACACTCCATAACATAGTAATATTGATTTGTATTTTCTGTGGGATTTGTAGACGTTAACTAAATTTTTGTGTAAGAAAACCGACAGTTTGAGTTCCCATGGTTTGAATGCTAAACTCAAATGAGTATGGTTTTGTAAGTTCAACACGGTAAACTTTTAAAGCTTTTTCGAAGTTGTGATTTTTTTTATGATAGCTTGAGCCACAAGGCTGCCAAAGGGGAGTTTCTATAGGCTATGTATTGGTTCCAATGACAGTGGGCTCTGTCAGTTCTCTGAAGTTTCACAAATAGTTACATTGTGTGAACCTGACAACTGACCATTGGGTTTGTTATTAAACTGTTAATGCTCCAGCTCTGCACATAAATTGTGTTCCTTCAGATAAACATGCATAGCAGGAAGCTAAAATCTTCCCAATCTTAGCTGCATTTTTCCCAACCATCAAAGGTCGATTCTTGTAATCGCGCAAGAGCTAGTTGAGAATAACTAACTGCCCATGAACCTTTGATTCATCCTCGTCCTCCCCAATCACAGAACACTGATGCTAATCAGGGAATGGGATTGTTCTAAGAACTAGCATTAACCTGATGATTTGAAATGAATCTTGTAATATGCAGTGTAAACAAAAAAGGAAGATGTTTCAGTTTTCCTTTTTAAAATGAACTAAATTGGAACAATCTAGCTCACCCATTAATTATGTGTTTATTTTTTTCCAATTTCACTGAACCTTGCATTTTTTTATCTTTTAGTTTATTGATGGCAGATTGGAAAAATTAAATGCAGGGAAAGGATTTTCTGATATTTTTGAAGATGAGATCACTGCTGGAGGTTATAGTGGAGGTAAGAACCTAAAAGTATATATCTTCATTATTAATATTTTAGAGATGTTCTAGTTTTATACCCCTTGAGATTGTCACATTTCAAATGACACAAATCCATCCACCTTTCCTTTCTCTTGGTCTAGGTTAATGGCTGGCCTGGCTATTGATCAGTCACTAGATCATTAATTTTGTTTAAGGTGATTTGATTTTGTCTTGTTGGGATAGTGATTGCTTTCAAATGCTGACATTATTGTAGAAGAGCATTGTGATTTTGGATTACTTGCTCAGTTTTTTGCACTAATTCAGGAATAGGCAGTGAGGTGTATCTGAACATTATAGAATAATTGGGGTCAGAGCAATGTTGTAGCAATTGTATATAAAATGGAGAGGGGGGAGGTTTAGGTCTTAACTGAAAGGTGAGATTTTTAAATGACTTTTGGAAACTTTGTTCTAATACTTAAAAACGAAAATGGATCTCATATTCTTAAAATATCCCCATATTTCCTCTAAATTTTGAATATATGAACATTAACTTTGCTCTCCTGTAGCTTACCAGAAAGAAGTATTAATCTATTTTTCTTGGTAATTTCACTGTTCTGCTTATTCTTGGTATTCGTTTGGGTTAATCCTCTGTGAACTGATTTCAATGCATTAATAGCTGTAATAATGGATATTATTTCCAAATTAATCCACAGGAAGTTCAAAGTCTTATCAACAATGGATCTGCACAGTCAAGGTGAGACTATATACACCTTTTCTTGGTTTTACGTCCTTATTCTGATTCTGATTCTAATTCCATTTTTTTTTTCTTTGCAGAAAGGTGGAGCTCTAATAAATACAGTAATGACAAAAGCAAATCCTGCCATGAAAACAGCATACAAATATGTAAGTCTCTTCATGGAATACCTGCAGCTAAATGTGAGGATGTAAGCATGCTACTCACAAAATGAGGCATTTGATGCAAGTATTGCTGAAGAACAAAATGATCCTTAACTTTAAATGTGCAACAGTGCCTGATCACTTTGGTTGTTAAATCTGTTTTTGTTTTTCTCAGATGTGTAATATCTGAAGGTGTGTCTGCCCAACACTCTCTTTTACAGAGAGGTCCAAATGTTTGTCTGGAAACAGACACTTCATGTTTGATAGCTGTTTCCTTTCTCTGTGCAAAGTAAAACTGAGGGCATTGTGGATGATCTTCCCGTTCTGTGTTGATGATGTCATTAGTTGACTGCTTCCAAGTTTCCCCTAGCCAACTGTTCCATCGCAGTTTATCATCTTTGGACTTTATTGGAATTCGAGTGCAAATTACAGTCAAAATTGTGTTCCAGTTTGGAAGTATAGTTGCGATTAATCATTCCATTTGCTAATTTGCATAATAATACATAGTCTTTCATAAAGCACTGAAGTCAGATAACATTTCATACGTTTGTGTCATTTCAGCTCTTGCATTTAAAAACAGTGTTTCATATACTTAACGCAGCAAGTGATAACAATGTCTTGGTCTGTACAGCTTTTTATTGCTTTACAATATGTGGGCATCATTGGCAAGGCTAGTGTTTCCTGCCCATACCTAATTACACTCAAGGCAGAAGTACTGACCTGGTGTCTTGAACTGCTACTGCCCTCATTGTGAAGGTATTCCCATGGTACTGCAGGATCATGATCTCTGTATTTTAGGTACATTGTTGTTGAAGGTGACATATCTCCACATCAGGATAGAGTGTATCACGGGGACACACTAGCAAGTGGTGGCATTCTCATGAGTTTGAGATTTTATTTTTCTTGGTGGCTGAGGCTACAGGTTCAGGGAGGTACAGTGAAACCCCATTACAACACGATCGTTCGGGTCCATCGCGAGAGAAGTGGGGTCGTGCTAAATCAGGGTTCAAGAAAATCAGTGTTCAAACTGACCCAATGTTGACCTAACATCCTAAAACACCCCTATTTTTGGCCTATTTGACCCATTTTTGCACATTTACCTTCTGGCAAGTAAATTACCTTTGAATTCAGAATCCATTCAGACAGCTTCTCTGCCTCTCGCACATCCTGTGCTGGCGTTTAAACCGGCCTAGCCATCCATTGCTAGCTTTGAACTGTGAGGTTTCTCCATTGACCTGCTTGTCAAATTTCTCGGCTTGAGCTTTGAGAATAAGACTGGAAATTGGAAGGCCTTCTGAGCGAGCTTGAATGAACCACTCATACAGGGAGTCATCGAGGCTGACGTCTTTGGCTGTCTTCAGGCATTTGGCTTTTAGTCCTGCTTTTTCTTCTACTTTGCAAAGCGACGTGCGTAACTTTTCTTCGTGAGATTTCCAGCCACGAAGTGTTGATTCCGGTATCCCAAGGTCTCGTGCAACTTGAGTTTGACTTTTAGTCTTGTTCGCGTCAAGTGTGTGAAGCTTATCTTTCACAGAAAAAGATTTTCTTTTTCTAGCAGTTTGTTCCATTTTGAACAAAAGAAGTGTCCAATGACTCACACAAAATGCTGGTGGAACGCAGCAGGCCAGGCAGCATCTTGCCGAGACCCTTCATCAGGACTAACTGAAAGAAGAGATTCTAAGAGATTTGAAAGTGGGAGGGGGAGGGAGAGACCCAAAATGATAGGAGAAGACTGGAGGGGGAGGGATGAAGCCAAGAGCTGGGAAGTTGATTGGCAAAAGGGATACAAGGCTGGAGAAGTGGGAGTATGGATTGACGTGGACATGGAGTCCAGTGACTCATGGCATTATATCCGAATTCACGTTAAATTGGGGCATGTAAAATCGGGGTTTCACTGTATTATCAGAGTAGCCTCGGCAAATAGCTGCAGAGCAATTTGTAGATGATGCACATTGCAGTCACTCTACACCTTTGGCGGAGGCAATAAATGCTTATGGTGATGGAGGAAGTGCCTCCATCAACATGACCTGGATGATGATAAGTTCGTTGAAAGTTGTTGGAGATTCATGATCCAGGCAAGTGAAGATTACTCTGTCACTTTCCTGACCTCTGCCATCCAGATGCTGGAAAGTCTTTGATTGGTCGGGAGATGAATCACGCACCCAAGAGTACCCAGCTGCAGTGGTTTTGTGTTGGGTTGAATCCATTTTCGGGTCAATAGTGGCTCTAGAATGGTAGGGACTCAGCACGAGTAATCCAGATGAAGATCAAGCAATGTAAGTGAAATTCTGTGTCCATCACTTTAAGGTACAAATATTACTTGCCACATTTCAGTCCAGTCCTGAACTTGTCCGTCTGTTTATTCAATTTGCAATGAGTTGAAAAGGGAAGTGGACATTCTTGATTTTGAAAATGACCTTCCTTCTATCATGAAGTCATTTGCATAATCTTCAGCAAGCATTCATACTTGTGATCATATACTAAGGATTTGAAGAAGCAGCTAAAGATGGATGGGCCTGTGAACTCCTGCTGTGACATCACTGAGATGACTGACCTCCAGTTGAAACCGGGTTTGCCACAAACAGTTACTTAATATTGTATATCTAGTCTACTAACTTTTACCAATATGATTCTAAATATCTAAAATGACTTAAAAGTGTATTGAACCATTTTGTAGCATCACTGGCATACACAAATCAGTAACATCTATTAATGCCTTTTGTAACATCCATTAAGGCCTTTACATGAAGTAAAAATTGTCATTCCCTGCCTCACAACACTTTGGAAATATTTCCACCACAGGACTGCAGTGATTCAAAACAGTGATACAACGCCACCCACAATCATATCCCCTGAGAGAGCTGAGAAGAAAAATAAGCAAGCATCCCAAAGGGCTCACCATGATGATTAATTTGCCAAGGGAGTTAACCAATCACCGAGCTATTTTCAGCTTGATATTTTAAACCAGCCGTCCAGCTGCAAAACCTCCGTTTAGGGTGGAAGTCTGTTCCAGTGCAGGTGCCTCAAATTTTGCTGAGTGCTTATTTGGCCCTACTCTATGCATGGGCAACCCAATCAGCCCTACTCCCTCACATACCACCCATGGCCCTGCCAATTTTGTGCTTTCAAAATGCTATCCAGCTGTCCTTTGAATGCAACAATTGAATTTGCCTTCACAACCACTTTAAACATTGCGATCTAAGTTCTAGCTCCTCACTATGTAAACATATTTTTCTTGTTTTATTTCTGGTTCTTTTGCCAATGATCTTTCTTCGATGTCCCTTGGTTCTTGACTTTACCACCACTGGAAACTGTTTCTCCCTCTCTGCTTCTAGATTTTAAACTTCTCTCTACAATCCTCTTGCAATTTTCTCGAGCCCCAAATTTTCCAAGGCATCTTCATAGAAAATGGGGTGACGGGTATTCCTCATCTTTAGAATAATTTGAAATGTCCCTTTTGCACACTGGCTGAAATCCGCAGGTCTTAACTAAAGTGCAGTATCCAGAAATGGCACAATGCTTGAGTTCTGGCTGAACCAAAGACAAAGGTGACTTTCATGCTGTTTTATCTAATTCCCAGGAAATAGCACTGGGAAAAATTTGTATCAATACATTGGAAAAGAACTCATGGTTAAAATTTCATTGAGTTCACGATTGCCCTATTTGTGACTTAATAGCTTAAAAGCACCAAAAATTCTTGGGCCTGATTTTGCATTGAAAGTAGTGACAGGACCAACATTGCCTCCCTTTTTGAAGGATTAAATCAAACAGCAATGTTCCATGTTTACATTTGTGTATTTAAACATGGAAATATAGATGTTGTGATTCAAGTGATACACATCCTCTTGAGAAAGGGTTCCCAAACGTTGTTATTTCATGGACTCTAGATTGGGAACCTCTGCTCTAGAGGCTGGGCTGAGGAGGTTTCTCACCAATAGATTGCACTTTAAAATCAATTTAATCACTATTGAGTTATGACTGTAAGTCACTGGTTGCTTAATAGGTGTGACAAAAAAAATTGGACTAATGAATTGAGGAGCAAGGAAAATTTTTATTACATTATTCATTACAATTGCTAACAACCTCTGGTATGAAAATATTACAAACATGGGGTCTCTTCCCTTTACAGTTTAGTTAGCATTGAACAGTAAATTATTGTTTGATATTTTTAACGCATTTCCCTCTTTTTCCATCTGCAATCCTCAAAAATAATCTGAACAAGTAGGAAGACAAAGGGAAATGCAGATACTGAATTCCCAAACCAACAATAGAATGCTGGAAGAGTTCAGTGGGTCAAGCAGCATCTGTGGAGGCAAAAGGCAACTTACACCTTTTCCTCCACAGATGCTGCTTGGCCTGCTGAGTTCTTCCTGTGCTTTGTTAATTGTTTTCAATATCAGTTGCACAGTCTCTATCCTCACAAAAGTGGTATTGAACTTTAATATTGCACTTCAGCAAAGCAAATACCAACTGGAAATGAAATAACATTTTTATATTTAGTCAGCAATTCAAAACACGGTGTGATCAGTTTCAGAACATAAGCAACTTTCATTTGCAAGAAAAAGAACCCTTTTCAATTACCTGGTTTTCTGCATTAATTTTTCATAAAATGTGGTTTAATCATCTAAGTCACAATAATAGACAAACATAATCTGCCTAAACTAATAATACACAAACGATTGTAATTTTCATGTTTGTATTGAACACATTGTTTAAGCATTCACAGACTAGGCTGCAAAAAGTATGTGAATCTTTGTATTTAATAACTGGTAGTACCTCCTTTAGCAGCAATAACCTCCACCAAACATTCCTTGCAGCTGCTGATTAGACTTGCAGAATGATGAGGAGGAATTTTAGACCATTCCTCCATACAAAACTGTTTCAGTTCATCAATATTTCTGGGACTGCATGCATGAACAGCCCTCTTCAGGTCATGCCACAGCATCTCAATTGGGTTAAGGTCTGAATTCTGACTTGGCCATTCCAAAACACAAATCTTCTTTTTAAACCAATCTGTTGTGGCCTTACTCATGTGTTTTGGATCATTGTGTGGTTGCATCATCCATCTTCTATTAAGCTTCAGATGACGGACTGCCACCCTGATATTCTTCTTTAAAATGTCTTGATACAATTTTGTATTCATTGTTCCCTCAACGATTACGAACTGTCAAGTCAGGAATGGCGTGCGTAAATGGGTGGACCCCACGTCTAAGAAAGGATGTGCTGGCGTTGGAGAAGGTTCAGGAGAGGTTCTTGAGAATAATCTTGATAATAAACATAAAAGGAGCACTTGATGGCTCTGGGCTTGTACTCACTGGAGTTTAGAAGAATGGGGGGGGGGGGTGGGTGTGGAAACCCAATTGAAACACATTGAATTTTGAAAAGCCTAGATTGAGTGGATGTGGTGAGGATATTTCTTGTAGTGGGAAAGGCCAAGACACTTTAGAACAAAGTTGAGCAGGAATTTCTTTAGCTAGAGTGTGGTGAATCTGAGGAATTCATTGCCACAGACTGCTGTTGTGTTATATTTAAAGCAGAGGTTGATAGGTAAGGGCATTAAAGGTTACAGGGACAAGACAGGAGAATGGGCTTGAAAGTGAAAATAAATCATCCATGATAGAATGGCGGAGCAGACTAGATAGGCCAAATGGCCTAATTCTGCTCTTGGGTTTCGTGGTCTTATTTAAACCACATGCTGAGGGTTCGTATGCAGCACTCTAGTGCTTTCAATTTCCACTTGCAACTGTTTACACCAGGAATTGAGGTCAAGAGGGTCGAAAGTTTCAAATTACCAGGGGCACAATCGAGGAGCGGTTAGCATAACAGTATTACAGTGCCAGTGACCTTCAATCCTGCCACTTTGTGTCAGGAGTTTGTATGTTCTCCCTGTGGCTGTGTAGATTTACTCCCACATTCCAAAGACTTACGGGTTAGTAGATTAATTAGTCACATGGGTGTAATTGGGTATCTTGGACTGTTGGGCCAAAGGGCCTGTTACTGTGCATTATCTCTAAACAAAGAAATTCTAGGCCCTGAGGCAACAAAGCAGCCCTAAACCATGATGCTCCTTCCACTATACTTAAGGGTTCTGATGAAGTTTTGATGTTGGTATGCAGTGCCCTTTTTCTTCCAAACAGAGCGGTGTGCATTTCTGCCAAAAAGTTCAACTTTTCTCTCATCTGTCTACACCACATTGTCCCAAGAGTGTTGTGGAACATCCAGATGGTGCTTTGCAAACTTGAAGAGCAATAATTTTGTTTTGGAGAGCAGTGGTTTCCTCTGTGGTGTCCTTCAATGAACGCCATTCTTGTTCAGTGTTTTTCTTATAATGGACACATAAACAGACTTTAGCAAGTTCCAGAGATTCTGCAGAGCCATTGCACATTCTGCTCTTGGTGTGATCTTCGCAGGATGCCCATTCCTAGGGAGAGTAGCAATGGTACTGAGTTTCCTCCATTGGCTGACAATTTCTCCTACCATCGACTGATGAATACTCAGGTCTTTAGAATGCTTTTGTAGCCTTTTCCAGCTTCATGTATCTCTACAATTGTTTTAAAGTCCTCTGAAAGTTGTTTTGATCAGGGCATAGTGCACATAAACAGACCTTTGAGGAGAGCTGGCTCTGCCAGTAATTTGACCTTGTGTGTGTGTGTTTTTTATAGGGCAGGGCACCCCTAAAACCCACAGATCTAATCTGATCTCATTGATTGGAACACCTGACTCCAAATAGCTGTTGTGGAAGGCATTACCCCCAGAAATTCACATACTTATTTTGAACCTAGTCTGTGATTGTTTAAATGGTGTACTCAGTATTGATGAGGAGAGGTACAAGTGTTTGTTATTAATTTAACAGATTGTGTTTGTGTATTACTGTGAATTAGATAAAGATCAGATCACATTTTATAATCAATGCAGGAAAACAGGTAATTGCAAAGGGTTCGCAAACTCTTTTTTTGCAACTGTAGCTTGTGGTAATATTTCATCTGAAAGCCCTGATAAACTGAAGTGTGGTAGAGGATGTGCAATCAGATTACTTCTTTACCATGGTTCAAATTTCACAGTGGCAGCAAAGAATTTCAATTCAAGTAATCAACAAAAGAACTAATACTAGTAAAGGTGGTACTGGTGACCATGCAATTGCAGGATTGTTATAACAATCTAACTTTGTTTCAGGCAAGGAAATCTTTACTATCTGGTTGCGCCTTTATGTTAATATAGAGCCACCTTTGGGATTGACTACTATTTGGGATATTTAGATAGGGGTCACAAATTCTGGCATTGGCAGCTATATCCACATCCTGTGAATAAATAAATGCATTTAAGAGATTAAAGAAAGCCATTCTCAGTGAAAATAATTGGTTTTACTATCTGATGGCATCTCTAAAAGAAAATTGTTATGAACTATACATAAGAAGAAAGTTTTATTATATTTAAAAGGAATGTTTCCTTCTCCCCCCCCAACCACCTTATTCTGGCGTGATCCCCTTTCCTTTCCAGTCCTGAAGAATGTTCTTGACCCAAAATGTCGACAGTTTATTCATTTCCATAGATGCTGCCTGATCTGCTGAGTTCCTCCAGCATTTTGTGTGTGTTGCTTTGGATTTTCAGCATCTGCAGACTTTCTCATGTTTATGATTTGCTGTATAAAACATTTTCTTTTCTTCAAGGCCAAGAATCAGGCTAAGATGGGGATCAAAGAAGTGAAGAGCATGTTAAAGCAGAAGGTACATAACATATCTGACTTCATTTACGTTGTATTCTTTGAAATATCTAAAGCAAGAAAGTTGCAAGAGACATTGTCTGTTAATGATTTGTGAAATTTGCTTAGTTCTTTGTTCAATAATATGCATTTTTCATAACTGACCCTCAGGCTATCATGATCTGCTATTGTCTCATGCAGTGGCTGAATGATCCTTTTTTTGTTTGCCTATTTTATTACAGAAATATTGATGTCCCAAATATTGCTTAGAACATAACGTGCATTTTAATGAAGATGATTGTTTTGATATTGCAGTTGATGCTTTAAATGTCTAATTGGCACTGAAATCATAGCCAACTCACATGTAAAGTTTGCGTAGATTTATGTCAAACAGACTACCAGCAGAGTTAAAATGTAAAATCGTCTTTTGTTAGTAACAAAGTGTAGATTAAACAGAATACAGACTGATACTGTGTTCCTAGACTCATTGCAAATTCATATTTGGGGAAAAGTGCCTTCCTTGTTAATGGCTGAGAGAAATTTGGTGTTGGGTGGTGAAGAAAATAGTTTTTCACTTATGATATTTCTATCATCAAATTGAGCTGAACTGAAGCCATTGGATTTACTGTTTTACACAGGAAGCAAATGAAGATGATGACATGGATTACAACAAGACTACATCTCCAAACCTACAAAGGCGATCGAACTCGGATATTTTGAAGAATAGGCTTCCAGCCACTAAACGTAAACAGGTAAGGAAAGGAATTGGACTAATTTTTGTGGAATATCCATTTTATTTGCTTTATCTGTCCCAATTTTACGAATATATATTTGACATATATTTTGTCTAATTTTGAATGGCTTTGTTAATTTTATTATTGGGATTAGCTTTCATTAATTGCAGAGCATCCACAGTGACTTCCATTTCATATTATTATTTCAATACATTAATGTTCAAGACACATTTTAACAAATAATATCAATGTGGAGTATTTGTAGTTACGACCAACTTCAGAAAAATCCTCCAAAATGCTTCAAGCAATATCGAGAAGATGGGGGGCAAACTTGAAATACTGTTACAGCTGTCTGTGGACTTTCCATAGGGTGTTACAGTGGAACATTGTATAAATCAGAGAACCGAAAGAGACGATGTCCACTGTCCAGCAAATTGTACTCTTAAATGAACAGGGCAAGTAACTATGCACCTTAGTCAGCTTGATTGAGGAGTTGTTTTCTGTATTTCAACCAGAAAATGGTAGCTGAAATATTTATATGCATGAAGCAAAACTGTGAAGGAAAGAAGATTGGTGTGAGAGGGTAAACAAACATTCTTTGCAACAATGTCTGCACTTGACATGTACAGTCCTGACGAAGGGTCTCGGCCCGAAATATCGACAGTCCTCCTTCCTATAGATGCTGCCTGGCCTGCTGTGTTCCACCAGCATTTTGTGTGTGTTGCTTGTATGATTTATAAACTGTTTTGGGATATTAAAGATGCTATAGAAATCA
Source organism: Hypanus sabinus (assembly GCF_030144855.1). Classification (NCBI taxonomy): domain Eukaryota; kingdom Metazoa; phylum Chordata; class Chondrichthyes; order Myliobatiformes; family Dasyatidae; genus Hypanus; species Hypanus sabinus. Next base: position 72,207,854 of record NC_082716.1, read on the forward strand.
GAAGTTTTAAATTACCAACAATAATTAAAATCTGAAAGTGGGAGACTTAACATAGTAAAATGGTAGTGATGATATGACGAAGCACAGAAAGAGACTTAAAAAGGCTAGTTCTAGAAATCTAAATTTTAACAGAATTTTGCAACTTCTTAGCAGGTCAAGGGACATCTGTAGACAACAAAATGGAGTTAACTTACCAGTTACATTAGATTTTTCTTCAGAACTGAAACACAAACTGTTTCTCTCTCCATAGGTGTTACCTAACCTGCAGACTACTTCCAGAATTGGTAGCATTATGTCTTTCAGGTATTCTATGTAGTTATCGTGAGCTAGTGCTGCTCTTACTTTCTTTGCTTGAAATGTCAGATTGACTCATTTATACCACTCCCTTGCCTGCATTGGAGAATCATGTGCCAAACCCACTGGAGCATTTGTATACATAATTTATTCTGATATGTCAGTGCAGTCCTGAAGCCATATTGTTTTACCAAAGGTACCGTATTTCAGATGAGGGGTCAAACTGAGGCCCCCTTTTGTTTGTCCAACTGAATGAACGAGATCTTGTGAGAAGAAATCCCTCCTCAGTTAACACTATCAATATTTGCACTAAACATATTTGAAGAAACAAATACATTTCCCATTGAAAGAGCAACTAAAAAAATCACCACTCCCACATACGCACAAGCAATATTATGTTTGAGTTGTACAATCTGTAATAATGAATCAATAATTGAAGATTTAACAAGTACTGACTATTTATTGCCAATAACACCTATTCCGGCAGCTCACAGAGCATATAAACCTGGAAAATAGTTTAGAATTGCAGGTGTGTGGAAGGTGAACAGAGCACTATTTTTCAGAGTAGCAGAAAATTTTATCAGGCAATATAAACAGATGGTAAATATCTCTATTTACAAACATTAAAGGAAGACTTTCATCTTTAAAATTTCAAGTTCACTTCCAAGTACATTTCCCTGCCAACGTCTCTAAGCAGGGTTGAGTTTTGCAGTGCCCCATTTGAACCGTGGAGCTTTCTGTCCTTGGGTGAAAGTTTTTTTCTATTTACGCATTGACTATTGGATCATGTACATTTTTTAGCCAATCTGTGAACCCTTTTGCAGCATTGCGAATTATAAAAGAAACTACACAACAGCTACGTGACTCAGTTATACAATGATGAAGCATTAAATGGTGGTTGTGAACTACCAGAATTAATTAAGGGAAGGAACACCAATAGGAGTCACAGAGCAGAAGTCATAGAATAGTTCTCTTCATTGCACGGCATAACATATTGAAATACCCAGGAGAACCCCTGGTGGTAGTTTGTTGTCTGAAAACATTAAATGTATCTTCGGTCACTTTTAGAGTTAAATGTTCTTTTGAATAAAATACACAATGACATGCATGAATATTCTATTTTTAGTGGTGATAAGTTCCTTGTAATTTCAAGTTATTTGTCAAAACCCCATTCTTTGTTTTATAGCTTTATAAAAGTGACATTTTTCCTTAGATGGTTAATTGTAGTGTTTTGTGTTGCAGTGTACTTTGGGCCTCATTGAAAACAATAGCCAAGAAACACGTCAGTAAAGTCCATTTATTTTTTGCACTCCAGATATGTGGAGAGATTTGTTAAATTTTCTTGTTGTTTTACAGCCACTTTTCACATTGAGAAATTAAAAGGAATTTCTCCTGCTATCTCTTAACATAATCAGTCTTGCAGAACATTTTAATTATCTGCCTTAAAGTTGTTGGTTTTGTTCATACAGCCAACATTGTTAAAGGACTACTTGTGTCATCCTTGGTGACAGTTGCCATGTGTTTTGTGACACTTCAAACATAGACCATGCATAAGGTTTATTTGAATGAATCTTGATAGTTAACAATGGAGTGTATTCTCTGTGCCATTTTTTGGTAATGTTCCGATTTTTAAAAAAACTTTAAATAGCCGGCTGGTGGTGCAATGGCATCAGCGCTGTACTCCAGAGCCAAGGCTTCCAAGTTGGGCCACCCCTAAAGCCTGTTTAAGGCCACAAGTTTTAGCTTGTTTTCAAGGTACAGAAAAGCTGACACAGCTAAGTCATGAAGGCCAGACTCTGAACAACTGTTTATTTATTGAGACACAGCATGAAATAGGCTCTTCTGGCCCTTTGAGCCACACTGCCCAGTAACCCCCGATTTAGCAATTTACAGTGACCAATTAACCTACCAAATAGAATGTCTTTGGACTGTGGGGGGGGGGGGGGGGGGAGCTGGAGCACCTGAAGGAAACCCACACGGTCACAGAAAGAATGTACGACTCCTTACAGTCAGCAGCGGGAAGTGAGTCCTGGTCAGTGGTAACATAAGCATTGTGCTCACCACAACGCTGCTGTGTCGTGCTTTCTGATGCTCTCGGTGATGGTCCTTCCAGTCCAATCATTTTTAGATTTCTAGAACCATTTATAAATTATTTATTCAGTTAGTGTATCCTCTCATCCCGTAGCTTTTTAAAGAAAATACAGAAGATGGAAATATTCAGCAAGTTAGAAAACATCTCTGTTAACTCTACTGCTTTTTCATTGAAGCTGAAGCTCTTTTGATATTTTCTGCACTTGGTTTAAATTTACCACACCTGCAATAACATGGTCTTGTGCTGCTGTGTGACTCTTAAAATAGAACAGTACAACGCAGGAACAGGACCCTCAGCCCACCGACTCTGTACTGACCATCTGATCAAGGGCCAACTTTATTTACCATACACATTTACATGTATTTGGAATTTATTGGGTATGTTGCTCAGGGTGCAACATGCAACAAAAAACAAAATTTATACAAAGTAAGTTAGAGTTCAATGGTCGGATAGGGAATAAAATGTGCATAAATACATAAATATCAGCATTTATTTGCAATATGAAGAAAATTATTAAAAATGCTTTAAAGTATGTGCAGTGATGGGAGACATGATAGCTAGAGGGGGCGGGGAAGCAAACTATAATGGTTGATCAGATTAACTGCCTGGGGAAGGAAACTTCTAAGATGGCGTGAATAGCCCTTTGCTTTAATTGCCCTATAGTGCTTACTAGAAGGGAGCTTTTGTAGGGTGGGGAATGTCAGCAATAATTTTCCTGGCTGCTTCTTGACCTGGACACATACAAGTCTTATAATGATGGTCGACTGCAGCCAATTACTTTTACTGCTGACGTGACAGGTAGCTGTAGTTCTTGTGTATTTTGAGGGGCTGCTGCACTAGACCAGACAGTAATGGCTGATGTGAGGATGTTCTCTATGATGCCAGTGTAGTATAGCTCCAGTATTGTATGGGGAAGATGGAATTTTATGAACTGGTACAGGAAGTACCATCCTTCAAAATTTCCCAGTATTTTCTCCCCAATATTCCCAACAAATCCTCCCTGATTCTACCTGTCTTTAATTTTGCACAGTTGCTTTATTTGGTTTGACTATTAAGCATGCATATTCTTCAATTAAGAATCCGTTGTCAAAACCTTATCTGCTTGCTTAAGTTCCTCAGATGAAAAACATGATTTTCTTCCACACCTGATGACTCAAACTGTGCTTGGATGTAGCTTGTGGCTGGTATAATTTACATTAATTGGACCAATGCATTTTGGCAGTGGGAAGATTATTTGCGGTTGTGATGGTGAATTCCTTACCTGTGCCAAAATACTAGAAAAATGGTGGTCAGCAAATCATTCCTGGTAGTGAATAGTTTTCGTAAGCCAAATAATTGCATAGAGAGGAAATAGAAATCATCTTCGTCTAGTTATGAAACGCCACATTAAACAATGTTTTTCTTTAAGTTCAGCAATGTTATTAAGAACATAACTGTGATTACTTCATTGAGGATAAAAACCTACTGAAATAATGCCCTTATAATTAGCAGTATTTTCTTACTTGTCACTGGCTTGATGAAACAACTTAATTTGAAAATAAATACAGGTGTACCACAAATATAAAGAATTCTCCTTGTGAAGTTAATAAATTTGAAGTCACTGTGGGATTGTGAGGTCAATTATCCATGAAATTAACCCTGTAGTTTACTGTTATACACAATTACACTCTGCCATCTTGTGGTCAATTGCATTATTTTGAATAGATTATTAAGTGAAATACATGGATGAATAAACTACAGTTGGCCCTCCTTATCCGCGAGTTCCACATATGCGTTAAACCAACCACAAACCGAGAAACTGCGAACCGAGAAAACCCGAAAGTGCTCTTCCAGCACTTGTTGTTCGAGCATGTACAGACTTTTTTTTTCTTGTCATTATTCCCTAAACAATGCAGTATAACAACTATTTTACATAGCATTTACATTGTATTAGGTATTATAAGTAATCTAGAGATGATTTAAAGTATACGGGAGGATGTGCGTAGGTTATCGTGAATCGGGATCGGAAAAAATCGGAAGTTCTCTTACTAAGTAAGTCAGAACAGGTACATCCGGTGTTATTTAGCGTCAGTTAGTCAAACGTTCGTCTTAGTATATAGTATATATTTTACCTTTCTATGCATATAAAACACTAAGAATGTATGTTTCAGCACCGGGCTCGGGAATGGAAGTTCCTGAGTTCAATCCAGAGACAGATCGCTCCCAAGCACACTCTCCATCCGTGCCTAGTTGAAATGGAGGATCAAAAACCCAAAACCCATTTACTAAACCACTGTGTTGCTTAGTAATAATTGTAGCTTTCATCGGTGCAGGGCCTTTCTCACTTTATCCTTTAAAATTGTTCCGATTGTTGACCGACTGTAGCCTAACACTTTTCCAATGACCAATGGCATTTCACCTCTTTCCGATTGCTTTATTATTTCCACTTTATTTTCAATTGTGATTGTGATTACTTTCGTGAACAGAAGCACTGCGGATTCAGAGCTCCGCCACCTGGTCCTAAGGTCCACCGCTTTGAAACAGGTTGAATAAGGGACTTGAGCATCCACATTTTTTGGTATCCGCGAGGGGTTCCAGAACCAATCTCTCCTGGATAAGGAGGGCTGACTGTATTTTTAAAATAAAAAGAAAGTGTATGACAATTTGGACCCTGGAACCCAGAATCAATGTGCATAGAGCAATGCAAAAGGTGACCCGGTGGTGGAATGGTTAGTTCTCTTGCCTCACAACTCCACTGATCAGGTTCACCTCTGACTTTAGGTCCTGTGTGGCTGGAGTTTGCATATTCTCTCTGCAACTGTGTGGTTTCCCTCCATCCGCTTTGCTTTCCTCCCAGGTGCTGAAGTAGTGCCAGCTCCTGCAAATTGCCATTACAGTAGAAGTAGGAGCCTAGTGGGAAGGGGAAATTAATGGAGAGACAACAGGAAAAATGGAATTAACGTAAGGTACTTGATGATTAGTGTGTAGAAGTGGACCGAAAAGACCTATTCCTGTGTTGCATGACCCTGTGGCAATGTCATTTGGAAAGTGTTTGCCTTACTGCAATCCTATAAATAGTCTGGTCTTAGAAATAGAATGAGGAATGAATTTTGGCATAGACATGGGAGTAGTTCCCTTGCTCTTTAAAATATTGCCGTGTAGTCATTAACTTCCACAGGGCCTTGGCCAAGTATCTCTTCCAAAAGGTGGCACTTACGTCACACCAGCAGTTCCTCATTTAAGCACTGGAGCTAGGTCTCCTCGATGTAATGATATGGCACAACCACACTGCCTGCACTGCTGTCTTGAGCTCATCCATAACATTACAATGGGCAGCTTATGTCCTGTAACATTTTTGCTAAATTTTCTGAACCATTATGACATGGTTGATGTGTATTGCTTAACAGGGGGTCCCTCCTCGGGAGTGATGCAGATGTCTTGTTAAAATTAACTTTTTCAAGCAGAGTATCCAATACTACATTTCATTAGAGATGCTGAATTAATGTTTTCCAGTCTTCTATTTACATATTTTCCTTCAGATAGTACATTAAATGTATAACACTAGAAATTTTAACAATAGATTCATATTCTGCCTCCATTTTACTTCTTGGACGTTGCGCCAACTTATAACAAGTACCATGGCTGTTTTCAAAAAGGCACGAATTGAGTAGTAAGTAGTAAGACCAAGAAGCTTGTAATAATTTTATATTAATCTTTTATTGCCTGAACTCCAGAAGCTTGGGACCTGGTGAAAGTAAAGTGTTAAAATTCCATTGGGTTTGCTGTGAGGACGAACTTTATTCATTGGCCAGCACGCAGCTAACTCTGGGGATTAGTTAGTACCTTACCAGCAGCTGCTCACCAAGGAAATCACTATAGAATGGTATCTGGTATTGCAACATGATGTAACAATGTGATATTGTCATGTGCTACCATCAGCTTTGACATCCAATTGCCATGGATGTTTGTGTCCCATGATATGATTTATTTTTGCCATTGTGACCCAATGACGCCTCTACATGGAATTTAATTTCCTTTTACACGTAGTGTATCAGTAAAATAATTGTTGTGCTGTGCTCCAGTTGTTCATTTCTCAAGTTATACTTTGCATAAGCTGCTTTTTAGTTTGCAAAAGCACAAAGTGTTTGTCATTTTTTTTTCAAAGTGTGACCGGTATGATTAGTTCTGTCGGATTAAGAACCAATGTAGGTAACTAAGTAATTCTCTACAGTGTCCTGGACTCCTTTTGGAAAGGATTGTAAACCTTTATTCACTTGAGTACAGTAGATGATCTAATCAAGGTTGTTTACTATCATTAAAGGATTAGATAGAGTAAAGAAGATCTATTCCTCTGATGGAAAACCTTCAAAAAAACAGTATTGTGCAAGTACTAAGACACAGTATGGGTCTTAGGGACATCTATATAGCCAGGGTGCCAAGGCTTTTGCACAATACTGTATTTGTCAACATGGAGCAGAGAGAGAGTTTGTAAATCTGGTAGGAGCAAAGTGTATGGGAATTGGTGAGGGTGAAGCGCTGCGGGAGGGCTGTGGGTTAGGTGGCAGAGGAGTGTTGCACGGGTACACACACACCAACCCTGAGACAACAGGCAAGGTCATTTGATTCCAAACAATTGGTTTATTGATCATTATGAAATGTCTCTCTGGTGCTTCCTTCTCCCTCCCCTCTCCCTTCACCTTTTCCCAACTATGATTTCCCTCTCCCCACCCCCTTTCCACTCTCAGTCCACAATAGAGACTGATATCAGGATAAGGTTTATCATCATGCACATCTGTTATAAAATATGTTTTTTTTGTATGGCTACAATACAGTGCAATACATAAAATGACTAGAGGACTGTGCAAAAGTCTTAGGCTCCAGTACTGCAGGAGCACAATCAGGGATGACACCAGTAAAGATTTGTGCGTGCAAAGGGTTTGGAAATCAAGGAGATTCTTCACATAAGGCTGCAAAGAATGGAACTCATCCAAAATGTTAGTTTATTTAAGTGTATAAAGGGATAAGGAGGAGAGAGGTTGGACTTGATCTCCAGTTGGGTTGAAATCTGCTCAAATGGCACAGAAGATTGAGTTTCGAACCAGCTTATTTTAAAAAAAAAATTTACATTATGAAACATTTAGTTGCATTAAAACTTAATGATCTCCTTTCAAAAAGCAGCATGCATGAATGAAAATGCGCAGTCATACAGTATCTGTTTTTTAAAAAACATTGATCAAGAAATGTTCAATTCACTTTCCTAAAGAAAGGTATAATTTAATAGATTTGTGAATAGGTCTGCCTATTTTGCTCCCTGAAAAGTTTTCATTTCATAAAGGGTTAGGAGCTAGGAAATGACTGCCCAAAACAGTTATGCAAATTCTGAAGTAGAAGTGTGTACTCCCCCACATAGAGACTGCCAAAACCTTTTATCTGACAACATTACTTAAGTTGCTTTGAAATTTATTGAAATGTCATAATTTTGCAATATATGCATTCAAAAGCAATACGGAAAGTTGAAAATTGATAACATGAGAATTGTATCAGTCTTAGAACTTCAAAGTTACATAACTCTTTGGCTTGACTTTCTCTATCATTTTATATAACACAAACAGCAAATGATTTATATATAGCAGGAAGCTCTAGTTAAATGTTTGAATAGATTACTGCATCAATAGATAAATGGAACAAAAGGTGATTTGGGAATGAATTAAACCTGTGATTTCCCATAGACCAATGAATAGTGAAGCATTTCTAAATCTAATAAAGTCTTTCATCTGTAAGATTTTCTGTTCCTACCTCAGTATGTTTACTTTTTCATTCTGAACTGCTGGTAAACAGAATACATGCGAGACTCTGTATTTTTCTCCTCTGAGGCTATTATTTCTGTGGATGCCCACAAAGTTTGAATTCCATTCGTGGAGAAGTGTTGCAAACTTACTTGTAACCATATCTTCAAACATTTTATGTGGGCTCGAGCTAAGAATTAGTAAATTTGAAAGTCAATAAAACATAAATTCTGGAAACTGGGACTAAGAAAAAAAGTGCTGGAAGCATTCGGGTTGGACTCACTTGCTTTCTCTCTTCTAGTTCTGCTGAGAGTTCTGACTTGAAACAATAAGCCTGTGACCCTTTCCACCAATACTTTCCGAACTGAGATTTTCCAGCATTTATTCTTGATATTTGTTATAATAATTGAGTTTTGTTAAACAGATAGTCAAAGTCAAAGATGGGTAGAAACATAGAAACATGGGTAGAAACAATGTTGTGCCGAACGTGTCCCTATCTTAGAAGTTACTAGGATTACCCATAACCCTCTATTTTTATAAACTCCATGTACCTATCCAAAAGTCTCTTAAAAGACTCTATCGTATCCGCCTCAACCACCGTTGCCGGCAGCCCATTCCACAGACTCACCACACTGCGTAATAAAAAAACAACTTACCCCTGACATCTACTCTGTACCTACTGCCAAGCACCTTAAACCTGTGCCCTCTTGTGGCAGCCATTTCAGTCCTGGGAAAAAGCCTCTGACTATCCATACCATCAATGCCTCTCATCATCTTATACACCTCTATCAGGTCACCTCTCATTCTCCGTCGCTCCAAGGGAGTTCACTCAACCTAGGTTTTAGGTGTACCCTAGGTAACCCTGAAATAGCCATTCTTTTCAAACAACTTTTCTTGCGAAATTTTGTCTTCTAATAAGATAAGGAATGTAAGTGCTAAAATATTATTTTATCAATTGCAGTTACAACCGAGTTTGACATTTTGATTTTCATGTATTAGGTCTTAGTTCTATCCATGTAAAAATGCTTGAAGGTATGGTGAAAAGTAAGTTTGCATTATTTCTCCACAAATTGAATTTAAATTTTTGAAGCGTCTGTTGCACTTATCCAACTCCTGTGAATTTGGCTTTGTATGACTCAGCTTCCATTTTCACATGTCTTTAACCCCCTTGGTCTTTTCACCACCATGTCACTGACCAGCAGATCTGGCAATCGAATGCAGTTGGCTGGATATCTGCATGTGCTGCATGTGGAATTCTTCTTGTAAAGTGAAAGAAACCAGTTCTGCTCGGGTGTTGTTTATTGCTGGCATAAAGTTTCGTTAAAACTTTAAATAGTATAGTAAGAGGCCATTCTGCCCACTGAGTTCACGGTCTCTCTCAGAGCAATTGCCTCCATCCTGTTTTTCAACGTATATGTTGATTCACACATGCCATTTTCTGGTGCTTTATTGTTGAAAAATATTGATAATACCCCAGGTTAGACTTCCATAGATTTTTTTTAAAACAGGTAAAATCAAACAATTCAGACCCCATAAATATCAGCAACTTCAAGTTCACCTTCTATTCCTTGTGATCTTATGGTCCTGCTGAGTAATTTATCTGTTTTGCACTATAAACCAAGTACCCTCTCACTATGGCCTTGAGAGCTTATTTATTGTAGGAGTCTCTCAGCTTCTAGAAATATCCCATTGTCATTTTGAAAAAGAATGAATCTGTGTAGGAGACTCAGAGATTGCAAAGAAATATTTTTGGCATTATAATGCCATTTTACATGATTAATTAAGGAGCATGTATTAATATGTAAGTTTTTTTTTTGTCTTTCTGCTTTCTGACAGAAATTGACATTGGAGAGGCAGTGAGAACCTGTATTTGTCTTTCAACCATGTTCTGTCAGTAATAGGCTGCAGCTTAGCACTCTGCTCACAGCAGCATATCTTCCACAACAATATATCGGATGTCACACTCTCTTGGAACACTGGACTGTGATCATTCAGAAAGAACCATGCTTTACATATTTCCATAGATGATTCTGACTTTTTGCTCTGGAAACATCAATATCTGTGAAAGCTATGGGAACTGACCACATTGGCATTGATTTTCATGCAGAGGCCTTCTAGTGAAGCTGTTGACACTGATACAGTGCTCACTCATTAGTCCTTACTGGCAAGAAACAGATTCTTGCAAAGCACGAGTTTTATTTTTTAAAAAGGATTTTTAATTACCTCACAGTATGGCACTCCACATGGAGCTGTTAATGTTATTTCCCTGTTTAAAGTAAAAAAAAATGCGTAAGTACTTTGGAGTAACTAAAAACCCACTTCTTCACACACACAAAGTAAAAAGGATGTATTTCTATTAAAAACAGCTTGGCTTTTACACATTGACACAGATGGGCCAATAAAATTGTAATTACTGCATTTACCAACTTGTTTTCCCTATTGCATTGAGTTTAAACCTATAACACTACCCTGCCTTTGAATAAAATTAACCTGCTAACACTTGGAATCATTTAACCATTTCTTAATGAAAAAGATCCTGTAAAATTCAGCACCACTCCTAAAACATCAATTTTCACGCTGTGTGTGTCAGTGATAATAAATCTGAGTCTGATTCTTTTCAGTGTGCAATAACAAATGGATCTACGTTAAATCAATTTAATTTGAATATATTATATCAATATCAAATATGATAGCTTCCATACGACCATAAGATATAGAAGAAGAATTAGGCCATTTGGCCCTTCAAGTCTTCTCAATCATTGACTTATTTTCCCTCTCAACCCCATTTTCCTGCCTTCTTCCTGTAACCTAAGACACCCTTATTAATCAAAAACCTATCAAATTCAGCTAAATATACCCAGTGACTTGGCCTCTGAAGCCATCTGTGGAATGAATTGCACAGATTCACCACTCTCTGGCCAAAGAAATACTTTCTATTTTCTATTCTAAAGGGGTTTCCTTCTATTCGGAGGCTGTCCCCTCTGGTCCTAGACTCCCTCACCGTTTGAAACATCCTCTCAATGCCCACTCTATCAAGGCCTTTCAATATATAGGTTAAAATGAGATACCCCTCATTATTCTAAACTTAATTGTTTATAGGCCCAGAACCATCAAATGCTCCTCATACATTAATCTTTTCCTTCCTGGGATTATTCTCATAAACCTCCTCTGAACTCTCTCCAATGCCAGCACATTCTTTCTTAGATATAGCACCCAAAACTGCTCACAGTACTCCAAATGTGGTCTGACTGATGCCTTATAAAACCTGAGCACTACATTCTTCCTTTTATATTCTATTCCTTCTGAAATTAATGCTAACATTGATTTTGCCTTTATTCTTTCTAACAAAATGCACGGCGATACACTGTATTGCATCTGCAACTATTTTGCCCACTCTCCTAATCTGTCCAAGTCTTTCTGCAGACTTCCTGCTCCCTCAACACTACCTGCTCCTTCACCTTTCTTTTTATCAGCTGTAAACTTGGCCACAAAGTCATCGGTTTCATCATTGAGATCATCAACATTTAGCATGAAAAGTTGTGGACATATTACTGACCCCAACCAGAAATAGCCCCCTTTATTCCCATTCTTTGCCTTCGGCAATCAACAAACCTTCGGTCCATGCTCATTTCTTCCTGTAGTGTCATGGGCTTTAATCTTGTTCAACAATCTCACATACAGCATCTTGTTAAAGGCCTTCTCAAAATCCAACTAAGCAACATCCACTGACTCTTGAAAAAACCATACTGACTCTGGCCTATTTTAGCATGTGCCCCCAAGTACCCCAAAACCTCATTCCTAATCATGGACTCTTGATAATCTTGCCAACCCCTAAAATCAGGGTAATTGACCTATAATTTGCTGTACACCCTATCCTCGTTTTATGTGGGGGATACGTTCCTCGCAGTCGGCGCATAATGTGAATAATTATTTAAATGGAGAAAACAGGGATGCGTTCCAGAGGGCTTCCTAAGTATGTTTTATCTGTAATTTATTCACCTTTTCATACCAATACGACACAAAAGCAGCACCACAAGGCACATTCATAGTATATTTAATCAATTTAAGGTAATATTCAATGTAATAAATCACAGAAAGTTAACATACTAGGGTGTACAGTACTCACCAACAGTGGCAGGTGTGTTGACTCCGGCAGATGAGTGTTTGTTGTGTTGTCGGGCAGCTTTACGTGGATAAGGTGCGTGGATGGTTGTGGTCATCAGGATCATATCAAGCACAGCAAGGGGTATTTCACTGCCTTTGCTTCATAAACAGTAGAGTTGCGATTGGCCGGTCCTCTGAAAACAATTCCAAAATCTAATGATTCTGGAAAGATCAATCGTTCCATTTAAAATCAGAGAAGTGTATACAATGTACATCCTGAAATTATTTTTCTTTGCAGACATCCACAAAAACAGACGACTGCCCCAAAGAATGAGCGACAGATAAAATGTTAGAATCCCAAAGCCCCCCCCAATCCACCCTCCCACACACAAGCAGCAGCAAAGCAATGACCTCACCCACTTCCGCAAATAAGCATCAGCACCCTTCACCCACCTGGAATGCAAAATCAAGGCCTCCAATGAAGACCATGATCTGCAGTGCAAAAAAAAAACTAATCGTTCACCTGACAATTTGACATGCCACTGGCTCTCTCCTCTCTCTGCCTAATAAAGGGGAAAAAGAAGTATCATAGTGAGAGGGGAGAGATACAAAACAGCTTGCTAATTTACATTGTTTAAAGTCTGTTGTGCCATTTTTCTTCTGAGTTCTGAGAACTGAGAATCGGCAACAATCTCTCTCCTACCAATGAGAGAGAGCAAAACTGGCCGAGCACAGAGCCTCCGACAGCTGATCCACTGTGCCTGGTGATCCATTTTCTCCCCTGACTCTTCAGTCAGTGACACCGGCTTCAAATCAACCCGTCTACAGGGCTGCAAAACCTCAGAACCCCGAAGGCACGCTTGTCTTCTAGACTGCGTCATTGGGATATTGAAAAGCAGCTGGCTATGAGCCCCCTGGAGCAGGTCCCACCACCGCATGAGTGTAACTTGAGGTCAGGGTCTCCTACAGAACCCCATCCATCCTTAAAAGGAAAAGAAGAGATTTCAAAGGTAGAAATTAAGCTGCTTTCGCGGATGATCACAAAGGAGTCACAATTTAGCGCCTTCCTGATACCCCACTTTGTCTATGTCACCCATTGATCACTACTACGATTTCCACAGTCTCTTCAGTTACCTCTTTCAGAACCCTATGTTGTATTCCATCTGGTCCAGGTGACTTATCTATCTTCAGTCTTTACAGCTTCTGAAGCACCTTCTCTGAGCTCACTTCTGTCCCCTGACAGTCTCGAATTTCTGGTATGCTGTTGGTGTCTTCCAGAATGAATACTGACTCAAAATACTTATTGAGTTCAACCACCATTTCTTTGTTCCTCCACTTCTACCTGTCCAGCATCATTTTCGAGTGGCCTGATGTCCACTCTTGTCTCTCTTTAACTCTTCTGCTTCTTTTATATCATTGGCTAGCTTTCTTTCATATTTCTTTTGTAATCTACTTGTTGATTTTTAGTTGCATTCTGTTGGTTTTTAAAAGTTTCCAATTCTCTCAGTAATTTTTGTTATATGCCCTTTCTTTTGCTTTTATGCCACTTTTGACCTCCCTTGTCGGCAACGGTTCCCTCATCCTCCCTTTGGGATGAACTGATCTTGCATCTTCAAAGTTATTCCCAGAAACTCCATCCATTGCTGCTCTCCTGGTATCCCTGCTTGTGTCCCCTTCCTATCAACTTTTGCCACAACTCTCTCATGCCTCTGTAGTTCCTTTTTCTCCAGTACAAAACTAATACATCTAATTTTTGCTTGTCCATTTCAGTCTGCGGGGTGAATTCTATCATATCATGCCCATTTCCTTTGTTTGATTTTAAGAATTCATTGCATATGCGTTTAAATTTATCCTCTAGATCCCACCCTATCTCGACAAGGTAAACTTTGATAATGACACGGTTACTATTGTTCAAGAAGCTGAACATTTCAGAAATAAGATGTATACAACTGCTTGTGTATTATATTAGCTAATACCCTATTTCCATCAGAACCTTCATGTTTGCTCCCAACTAGTCTGTAAAAAGGTTTTTCTCACCCACAATTTGGGAACATTCCAAAAACATGACAGCTTTTACATCCAGCATAGCCAGAAGTAGGACATTTTTTCTTGCCTATCACAATCTTAGCGGCTTTGTTTGTGGGTGTGGCTTATCCAGCCCACTGATGTGGGCTTGCAGTCACTCAGGGCCTTGGCATATGGGTCTTAAATTCTTTCGTTCAGCAAATCCAACGTTCAGAATATAAACCACAAACAGTGGTATGGCTCTTAAAGATTTCGCACAATATTTTGTCTTTCTATTGATAAAATTGCCTATCTAGTTAATTTAAAGCTGAATAAGGCTCATGCTAAAGTTGCACTCAATTTAGGATCATAGCTGTTGGGGAGTCAGGGAGCTGACAAATTATTGTTTTAATCTAATACCAAATTGAGGAAGACTATTGCCGTTTTTTCACAATGTGAAATTATCCATAATAAAACTTGCACCACTATCAGTAGTGCCTGTCTTTTTGCAGTTTACTGAATTGGAAAATCCCTCTGGGACTCTTCAAATTTCAGAAAATCTTCCATGGCTGGTGAAAGCAGTATAAATTCCTCAGAGATGAAAAATGCATGTTACTTAACAGCAAATGAGTTCATTAGAAATTTAAATAATCTGGATTGAATTTTGTGTGTCCTAAACTGCATGCAAATATGCGTTACACTTCATCAGTTGTTTGAAATCCTGCTCTTTCTTGGGTTCAGTCAGCAGTGTGTGGGTGTGGTTTGACACTTAGGAACAAGATTGGTGTGTTTTTTATGTGCTTTTGTATTTGTGTGCTGCAGCCTATAATTGCTTGGGTTAGCTGTTTTGCTGTTTGTTTTGTTAACTATGGAGCATTGCTCGTGATAACAGATGGCTAGCCCGAGGCTGAATAAACCACAATGGAAGGGCATGGGAGAATGGAAAGTGCACACATCTTAATTCTCAATCCCTATTAAGGGTTATGGTGAATAAAGGTGAATGGAAGAGGATTTTTTTGTGCATTTCAGCAAACTGACTGAATGCATATTCTTTTGGCTGTTGAATTCTCACCTTTGTAATTAGTGAGGCAGCTCAGAGTACTTCCAGGAAGGACATGCGTAATGCTGAGCATGCAGTGGCGTGCAGCTCAATTTTTAATAGTTCTTCTCTTATTGTTATCAGGGAATTACTTGGACTCCTATTGTTGGATAGGGTGCTTAAAAATAGATTTCATATGAACAGCCCAAAATGAGTATCCATGTCATTATTAGCCCTCTTTGTTCTTAATTACTTTGCAAATATTGCTTTTCACTGCTTGTTCAAGAATTTATTATGCAGGGAGAAAATAGAATTTCAATAGAATATTGTTAATGCTATGCTTATAAACACCACACGTGGAAAATGGGGAACAAATAGGTAGTTCCTTGTATTTTACACATTTGCTGCTGGGTTAATCTGTGTAGTTTATATTAATTCAATTAAATAATTCTCTATGTGTACTAGGCAGTATTTATGAAACACACAGCTGAGTATTTTTTTAAATTTCAAGACTATTTTCAGAAGTATAATACTCAATAAAATCAAACAGAAAGGGTACAAGTAGCAAAGGACATCAATTTACAGTTATATACTGAAGGGCCAGCGCAGTGGTGAAGTGGTTAGTGCAAGACTATTACAGCACCAGCAAACTAGGTTCACTTGCTGCCGTTGTCTACCAGAAGTTTGTACATTCTCCCTGTGACTGTGTGGGTTTCCATCAGATGCTCCAGTTTCCTTGTACATTCCAAAGACCGGTTCATAGGTTAATTGGTCACATGGATGTAATTGGGCAGCAGGGGTTCGTTGGGCCAGAAGGTTGTATCTCTAAATAATGAAAAAAATGCTCTGTTTCCAACTGCTGGGAATAATGGAACAGTTTCCCACCGAATGTTGAAAGTTTCACTGATCGGTGGTCTCCCAGAAACTGTTTGTAGAGCAGTGTTAAGTGTAAAGAAGGATTTCAGAATCGGGGTCAAGTTTATTATCACTGGCGTATGTTGTGAAATTTGCATTTTTCCAGCAGTGGTGCAGTGCAATACATAAAAAAATAAATTACAAATCCCAATCTGACTTCATGTGCAAATCTGTAATGTGATCTTTACAGAAGAGCACAAGTAAGACGGTCCTTTTCAATACTTACGGAGAAATGTATGATTTTCAAAAAGTGCTGCTGCTTGGTATTGAGATGTAAGCTGTGGTAGAACCAAGAGGACCAGAATATAAAAGCAAAGGTATAATTTTGAGGCTTAAAAAGCACTGATGAGGCCTCACTTGGAGTATCATGAGCAGCTTTGGACCTCTTATCATAGAAGGGATGTGCTGACATTGGAGAGGTTTCAAAGGAGGTTCACAAAAATGATTCCGAGATTGGAAGGCTCATCATATGAAGAGTGTTCGATAGCTCTGGCCCTGTACTCACAGGAATTCAGAAGAATGAGGGGTGACCTCATTGAAACCTATTGAATGTTGAAAGGCCTTGATAGAGTGGATGTGGAGAGGATGGCGGGAACGCCTAAAACCAGAGGATATAGCCTCAGGAAGGAGGAGTGTCCTTTAGAACATGATGAGGAGAAATGTCTTTAGCCAAAGAGAGGTGAATCTGTGGAATTCGTTGCCACAGGCAGTGGTGGAGACCAAGTCATTGTGTATGTTTAAGGCAGTGGTTGATAGATTCTTGATTAGTAGGGCATAAAGGGATAAGGGGAGAAAGCAGCAGACTGGGGCTGAGAGGGAAAATGAATCAGCCATAATGAAATGGCAGAGCAGACTGGAAGAGCCAAATGGACTAATTCTGTTCCTATATCTTATGGTCTTATGGTAACCAACTTGCACATATCTCAAATTGACATTATTATTACATGCAAAATTATTATATTTGAAAATGTTTAATGTTTGCATATAACTAATCATCTCGGCCCCAAAATGGACTCTAATCTTCAATGACTAAAATGCATCCCTTATGCCCAAAGAATGCTGAACAAGAAACTTAAGTCTGCAAGAAATTCTTCCTTGATAACCTTTTATATTTCATGGTTTCCTTGTGTAAAAGTGCACTATGAAAAACTCAAATAATTTATCTGTTCACTGTAGTTGGATACTGAAGTTGAGGCTAGCATTTATTACCCATCACTTGATGCTGTTTCGTGGTGGTCCTGTTGAGCCATTTTTTTGAACATCAACAGTTCATGCGGTGAAGGAACTCTCAGTGCTGTTAGGTAAGGACATAGAAATGTTTATATTTCAGTTTATCTGCTAGGCTAGACTGTAGAGACTGTGGGTGTAAGCCTTCTGGATCTTCTTTAATGTTACTCCAGATTACCATTTCCAATCTCAATGGGTTATAGAGAATTAATTAGTTCAATTAAATTTGACTTTTAAACTTTGATACCACCCACAATGACAAGCTAACACCTTTCAAACTGCAAAGTTACGTAACTCTGCCTTTATGCTTTCATCAAGTGCTTGTCACTTTCTTGAGTTCATGCAAGATTTGGTAAAGAGTTGTATGATTAAAAGAAAATTTTGAACTGGGACTCAGGATCCTAACTTGGTTCTGTGTGCTACAGGGGATGCGGTTTAATTTTTTTTAACATTAGTGATGGTACTTTATAAAACTTCTGGATATTGCAAGGTGCCTCAGATCTATCACTTGAAGAGGTTTCTGTGGGTTTTCTCCTTGATTCAGCTACTTACAAATGAAGTCATTAAAACTAATTCTGTCTGAAACAAAACTGGATGATTAACACATGCAAGGAAAACATCCAATGTTACTTGGAACAAAAAATGCAATGGAATATATGATAGCTTGTCTTTTCCAAAAAGATCAAAGAGTCCTCATTACAAATAATTAACTTTTGTATTCAAATTAGCAGATCAAATATAAAATGCAGATTGATTATTAATACATTTGATTTTTTTTCACTGCTCAATGCAGCTTGACAACAAAGACTTTTTATGTGCTGAAAACATCCTGCTACAAAAAGGTTCTGTTCAGCTACAGAAAAAATAATTATCAGAAACCTGTCATCTGGTCTCAAAATTAACATTTTGAATTAGTCATCAAAATTTCTAATTTTTGTAACAAAATATGCAGAAAAATAATTGTTTATGGGAAATGCATCAACAGTGTAGCCCAGGATGATGAATGGGTGTTTATTTGTTAGTAATGCTGTATCTGATTTTCCAGTTTGTTTTTCTTGTCCCTTCTTATCATTGCAAATCTGCTGCAGTGGGTTGTCTTCTCCTTCATATAATTATGTTATATTGTTACTTTGAGCAGGGTGGGAAAGTCAGCTGTTATTGATGGTAGGGTTAGGCTCTACACAGCCAAGCACTGAGAGCTTGTGCATCCAGCACACTGCATTACCTAATAGTGGGGCACTTGGTCATGTTTATGACCTCCACTGACAGCGAATGGGCCATGTGTCTATTGGAGGTTAGACACTTCTGCAGGGAGTGAGGTTAGCGAGGTGTCAGGTACACAGTCAGCCTTGACCATCTTCCCTCTCGCAACCTGACATCAGTGAATTTCACAGCAGGGCAGGTGAAAGCTCAGGGCAATTTGCTTTACTCTTTTGACCATGGCAGGTAAATGCAGGGAGATCCAATGCATTTTTAAATCATTACTTACCATATGACTACATTGAAAACCTTCGTCACTTGTGGGAATTTATTATGGAGGAATAAAGGCCTTCTTGAGTAGCATTTCTTATGCACTACTACAAGTATGTTTACAAAATAGCTGATGTTACACTTTTAATTTTTGCTTCAAAGAAGATTGTTAGATGTAAAATTTTCATACTTTTTCAAGATAACCTTGATGATATGGAACCGATATGCATATATCATCATTGTAAACGATTGGTATGATTTTAGTTAAGGGTTTGAAAACTTATAAGTACCTGGCTAGGTTGGTCATTTAATCAGAAGAGAAAGAAAGACTGTAATGATGCAAAAATTAATTGTGGCCTGAAACTTTTGCAAGATCATCTAAGCAATGAAGCTGCATTTCCAGGTTAATGTGCCAACTCAACTGCTGCAGCTTCATTCACACCTAAACACATGGTGCTTCTGTGTTCCTGCACCACCACTCTTTTCCTTATACAGTCTCACCCAGAGGGGGTGGGGGCCGGAATAAAACAGCATAGCAGAATTTCTGAAATAGGAGTATGGCAGAGAGATTTATTTTCTTACGAGACTTGATGGGATCACCTTAGAACTGACAGATCCTAACACTCAGCATTTCAATACCAAGGAACACCAAAGTAGGCGAGGTGGAATTTATAACATCTAATTGCCATATTTCCAAATGAAGATGACTAATAGCCGGTTCTGATCTGTTTCATGAAATTGCAGCATTGCAATGATGTCCATTTCAGTCTTAATGTGCTGTTATGATTTTATTATTATAAAGTAGTGAAATATTGAGGAGCTGAGATCAGCAATTTAATGTTTGAAGTGCTTTATCATTACTATTTTATCATAGACAGAATTAATATGCTTTTTTTTGTTCATTTATTGAGATAACAAATCTCACTTTGCAATTGGTATGTTATTCATGACAGGACAATGCATAGGCACAATCAGTAGGCTCACTTTCAGCACTCCACAACTTATGTTCTCAGTGTCGGTCTTTATTTATGCAATAGTTTCTTTATTTCTTTATTTAACTGGTGTCCGTCAGTAAGGGCTCTCAACACCCAAGACATGCCCCCTTCTCATAGCTACCATCAGGAAGGAGGTATAGAAACCTGATGGCACACAATTAATGGCTCAGGAACAGCTTTTTCCCCTCTGCCATCCGATTTCTAAATGGACATTGAACCCATGAACACTACCTCACTACTATATATATATACACACACACACACACTGTAATTCACATTTTTCTCTCTGTTATCATGTATTGCATTGTACTGCTGCTGCAAAGTTAACAAATTTCACAATATATGCCAGTGATATTAAACCTGATTCTGATTCTGAAATACCTGCAAGAAAAAAAATCTCAAGGTAGTAAATGGTGACGTACTGTATATGTACTTTGATAATAAATTTACTTTGTCTCTGACTTGAATTGCAAGAATATTCGTTAGTTTCCTTTTTCCCTGCTGGCCATGCTCACACTGAGTATGGAATTAACACTGAGTATGTGGTTCCAGAAAGCAACATTGCACAAGACAGACCCAATATCTATATCCTTTGAACTGACTTGTACAGGAACTTGATCTGTGTGTTCTCTGACACAATATTTTATTCATGTTTATTTTATTTTATTCCATTTTCAAGGGAAATACATGTTAGTAGGGAAGTTAGGTAAATTGAAGGGATTAAAGGCAGATAAATCCCCAGGGCCAGATGGTTTGTATCCCAGAGTGCTTAAGGAAGTAGCCCAAGAAATAGTGGATGCATTAGTGATAATTTTTCAAAACTCCTTAGATTCTGGATTAGTTCCTAAGGCTAATGTAACCCCACTTTTTAAAAAAGGAGGGAGAGAGAAACCGGGGAATTATAGACCAGTTAGTCTGACATCGGTGGTGGGGAAAATGCTAGAGTCAGTTATCAAAGATGTGATAACAGCACATTTGGAAAGAGGTTAAATCATCGGACAAAGTCAGCATGGATTTGTGAAAGGAAAATCACGTCTGTTGAATCTTATAGAATTTTTTGAAGATGTAACTAGTAGAGTGGACAGGGGAGAGCCAGTGGATGGGGTACATTTGGATTTTCAGAAGGCTTTTGACAAGGTACCACACAGGAGATTAGTGTGCAAACTTAAAGCACACAGTATTGGGGGTATGGTATTGATGTGGATAGAGAATTGGTTGGCAGGAAGCAAAGAGTGGGAGTAAACAGGACCTTTTCAGAATGGCAGGCAGGCAGTGACTAGTGGGGTACCACAAGGCTCAGTGCTGGGACCCCAGTTGTTTACAATATATATTAATGATTTAGACGAGGGAATTAAATGCAGCATCTCCAAGTTTGCGGATGACATGAAGCTGGGCGGCGGTGTTAGCTGTGAGGAGGATTCTAAGAAGATGCAGGGTGACTTGGATAGGTTAGGTGAGTGGGCAAATTCATGGCAGATGCAATTTAATGTGGATAAAATGTGAGGTTATCCACTTTGGTTGCAAGAACAGGAAAACAGATTATTATCTGAATGATGGCCGATTAGGAAAAGGGGAGATGCAACCAGACCTGGGTGTCATTGTACACCAGTCATTGAAGGTGGGCATGCAGGTACAGCAGGCGGTGAAAAAGACAAATGGTATGTTGGCATTCATAGCAAAAGGATTTGAGTACAGGAGCAGGGTGGTTCTACTGCAGTTGTACAAGGCCTTGGTGAGACCGCACCTAGACTATTGTGTGCAGTTTTGGTCCCCTAATCTGAGGAAAGACATTCTTGCCATAGAGGGAGTATAGAGAAGGTTCACCAGATTGATTCCTGGGATGGCAGGACTTTCATATGAAGAAAGACTGGACCGACTAAGCTTATACTCACTGGAACTTAGAAGATTGAGGGGGGATCTTAATGAAACATATAAAATTCTAAAGGGATTGGACAGGCTAGATGCAGGATGATTGTTTCCGATGTTGGGGAAGTCCAGAACGAGGGGTCACAGCTTAAGGATAAAGGGGAAGCCTTTTAGGACTGAGATGAGGAAAAACTTCTTCACACAGAGAGGTGTGAATCTGTGGAATTCTCTGCCACAGGAAACAGTTGAGGCCGCTTCATTGGCTATATTTAAGAGGAAGTTAGATATGGCCCTTGTGGCTAAAGGGATCAGGGGGTATGGAGAGAAAGCAGGTACAGGGTTCTGAGTTGGATGATCAGCCATGATCATACAGAATGGCGGTGCAGGCTCGAAGGGCCGAATGGCCTACTCCTGCACCTATTTTCTATGTTTCTATGTCTATGTTTAAATGCACAACTGAAGAATATTTCTTATTTTCATGGAATGCTATGTCCTCTCATTCAATGTGATCAGCATCATAAAATTATTTACATAGTATTTGATCTTGGATGATTTCCAAAAAATAATTAGTCATTTCTTGCAGGTTTATTTCTGGTCTAAAGCTAAAACTTAACAAAGATTTTACTGTTTGAAGCTTGCCTCTGACTGAATTTAAAATATTCCTGTTTCTAGTGATCATCTTGCAAGCTATGGTTAAAGCAAAATGCAGCTTAGCTACAGAATGAGACCTGGTGTAGGTGTAGTATAATTTGTCGGTTAATGAAAGATACTAGTATTACCCAGCATAATGTGAGCAATGCCAGAGTAAATCTTAATGTTAAGGCCTAATTTCTAAGATTAACATTTGAGAGAGAGAGAGTTGATCTTGCAAAGACCTTCTCATATACATCTAAGGACTCATTCTAAAATGAGAGAGCTGTCCCACAGATTAGTGAAGCAACAGCCTTACAGGCAGTATACCTGGCTGTTGTGTCAATTCCTGGATGAATTCCATGTCACCAGCAGTGCTGGACGGTGACAAACTGGCCCATGGTGTCAGGGTTACCTGCAGGTGAGGAAACCACAATTTGATTAACATCTACATCTTCCCTCAGCCGGTGATCTGTGCACAATCCACACTTAGCAGTAAGGGCATAGAATGTACTCCTGCCAACAGCCTTCAATATTGGTATGTTCTGCGCCTCCACTGACCAAGCCAGCCAAATACTGAAAGACGATGTTGCCAGATTGTCACCATCGCAGGCAGTGAATGAACCAACATGAAACCTGAACCTACTTGATCTCAGGCTAGATGCTAGATGCATCTGTCCATTACAGCATTGGTGCAAGTGACCATTGCACTGTCCCTATGAAGACAAAGTCTCTCTTCACTCTCAGGGCACCATCTGTTGTGCTGTGTGGCCCTACATTCATGCAAAGTGGGCAAGCATCAAAGCAGGTGAGGGCATCCTGAAACTAAATATCCATGAGGTGATGCAGACCAGAACCAACAACAAAGTGTACACCACCACAGTCTGTGACCCCATTGCCCATCATATACTATTCTTCTCAAAGCATGGATCAGCCCTCGTCGACTCAGGACTATAGAAAAGCATGGTATGAATATGATTATATGAGTTACTGAACCTAAAGCACCGAACTATAAACCATAAAATAGCATGTGATAGACACAAGTAAGCAATTCCACAACCAATTTATCAGATAAAAGCTCTCACTAATTGCAAATGGTGGTGCACAATTCAATAACCAACCAAGAACATCCCCTTTTTCATTGAGATTAGTGCACAACGCATGTATGTTAGCTTCAACAAGCTCAGCCATAAGGGCGAAGTGAAAGATCCATTTCACCTTCCTCCTGAGCTGCTCGCCATCTCAGCTTATGGTCCTCCTGTAACACAGTTGGACCAGCCACATAAAAACCGTCTCCAAGAAGAAATACTGAGAGTGTGACCCAACTCCTGACACCCCAAAGTTTAGGTGCTTGCCTGCCATCTCTACTTGCTTGAATGAGTGAAGCTCCAAAAGCACTCTTAATATTCAGGACAAAGCAGCCCATTTGATCATTACCCCTCCAAAACTCAAAATATTTATTCATTTCACTATTGGAAGAATGGCTGCAGTTGCTGTGCCAGTGCCACCCAGCCACCAAGAAGAGTAAGTTCAGTAATGCATCACCACCTGTAGATTCCCCTCCATGTCACGTACCACCCTGACTTAGGAATGTACCACCGGCCTTTCTTTGTCACTGGAACCCCCTCCCCTTCAATACTGTGGAAGTATATTCACGGAATAAACACAGGAGATTTTGCATTTGCTAGAAATCTGGAGTAATATGCACAGAATGCTGGAGCAACTCTCTATGTAAAGGAATAAAGAATTGATGTTTCGGGCTGAGACCCTTCAGGCAGGATTAACGTTCTCTGCCCCGACTCTTAAATAAACAACTGTCTACTTGGATATGCTGCCTTTCACCTATGGAGCTGTAAGAAGGAAGGAAGAGGGAAAGTGGTGTGGAGGGGAATAAGGAATGAACACTTGAAATAAAAATCACTTTTTTGTCTTCAGATTCACCCTCAACGATTATCACACACTGGTGATAGTTCCACACTGGATGACGATGAGGTAGACACAGCAAGCAAGTAAGGAATCATTTTAGTTGCTGCTTATTTCTTCTCTGTTTCATCTGATTATCATCCTTATGCACACAGTTCTAAGCTAAATTTCTATGAAACGTCAAAACTGCATACTTAATTGTCAAGTGCTCTGTGTATTGCTTCCCTTGCCACTAACCTTTGCATAGAATACTCAGATATGGTTTGAAATAAATTTGAATAATTGTTAAGATAATAAAATAAGGCCAGCACCAACAATGCACTTTGCAAACTCCAGTAATGGTGAAGATGTTTGTGATGCATCGGAAATATCCTCTCTTTGCATTTATGAATGTTTTCCTTGCTGAAAATAACATGTCTATTGGTTCCAATTTCTTTTCAAAAGTCATATTTCTTGTCATACTCAGCAAATTTGTAGCTCTGAAGAAGTATATAGGTTTGTTAAATTATTTGCAGGTACTATTTTCACCATTGAACTATACTAGTGTGATCACATTTTATAGAACATTGATTGGGAAGATTGTATTTAAATAGCAAAAACAATTATAGGAATAGTTTATTTAGTATATTAGTTTCTGTTAAAAGAATTTGTATATGTTTAGGTAAAATCAAGTTTTCCAATGGTTGCATTTATTATTTTCTCTTACTTGTGTAGTCTTGCTTTGAGGATAATATTGGAATCAAGAGGCTCAGTATCAGAAATGTGTGTATCAATGCTGACCTCTGCTGGTTTCAAAATATCAAATCACTTGGACTCACTTGTATTTTTAAGTCCTTTAAAATGATGGGTGATATGTATTTTCGATGGCTGACAAAAGAACCTAATTACCTCTAATTGCAGTAGTAGAACCCAGCGGTGTATAGACTCAGATTTATTTCTAGTGTTATTCATTGACTGCTAACAGGTTATTTTAAAAGATTTACTAAAAGATTCAAATGTTTTTGCCAAGATATACCGGTACTTGACCAAAATTTCAGCTTCTGCTGTTTCCACAGAGAATTACTGACAACGTCCTTTGAGGTCAGTGTCACTGACTTCTGTGTCTGAGCTTTGAAGTCTATTGGTTTATTATTGTCACATGTACTGAGGTACAGTGAAAAACTTGACTTGCTTACCATCCATACAGATCAATTCATTACAACAGTGCATTGAGGTAGTACAGAGTAAGATAGTACAAAATGCAAAATAAAGTGTTACAGTTACAGAGAAAGTGCAGTGCAATTGGACAACAAGGGGTAGGGTCATAACCAGCTAGATCATGAGGTCAAGACTCCATTTTACCGTTCTAGGGGCCCATCTAACAGTCTTTTAACAGTGGAATAGAAACTCTGCTTGAGCCTTATGGTGTGTGCTCACAGGGTATTCTATCTCCTGACCTATGCGAAAGGGAGAAAAGAGAATCTCCAGGGTGGATGGGTCTTTGATTATGCTGATTTACCACAGCAGCGAGAAGTGTAGACTAAGTCCATGCAGTGGATGCTTTTTCTATAACATGCTGAGCTGTGTCGACAGCTCTCTAGAATTTCTTGTGGTCTCAGGCAAAGCAATTACCATTTGAACCATGATGCATCTGGATAGGTTGCTTTCTGTGGTGCATTGATTAAAAAGTCAGTGAAAGCCAAATGGGACGTGCCACAGCCAGTTGAGTTGGAAGCCAGAGGCTGGTTCTTCTGACCTCCAGCTTCACTGCTGATTTCATCATTGACTCCAATGTTGAAACAACAACGAGCTGGGTAGACTTCACAAGAAAACACTTCAGCTTTACTCCCATCAGGCTCACTGCTATGGCCCAGTCCATCTCACAGCAAAGCCATAGCATCCGGGCCTTGAGGTTGATTGTTTACACAGAGACCAAATGTGACCCAAGAACAGGCACATGTAAGTACAGGTAGTGGCCATGAGTAAACACAGCATGGCTTTCTCTGCTACTGCAATAAGAGCATTTTTCTTAAATTACAAAACATTATAAAAATCAGTAAGTCACACCCTTTCTATTAACGTGTTTGAGTATAAAAATGTTTTGAGGCTACATAATTTTGTGACCTAAACACAAACAATTGTCAGTGTTTACTCTTGATGTTAATGATGTTTGTTGATTGTGAGTTCTTCAGATCTTTGAACTGATTATGTATGTATTTAGTAATCTATCAGCAGGAACAAAATTATTTCTTGCAGTTACTCTATGGTGGTTGGGATGTAAAAATGAAGTTGCTACATCTAATTGCTTCATAATTTCACAAGACAGTTTTCACCATTGCAAAGCATACATCACCTCTTGCTTGATTCTGGCATGTTCCTCCTTTGGAAAGAGGGCAAGAATTTGTTAACTCTGGCAGACTGAGGATAAGGGCATCTGGGATTGTCAGTGAAGCAGACAGCCAGAGAAAGTGAGGAGAGCTAGCACTTCAGTCCCACTTGTAAACAGCTCCATACAGTGTGGGAAAACAGCAATGTGCATTTACCTGACAGATAATTAGAGTTAAGATGGGAAGCATTAGTAACTTCTTCCAGCACGTTAATGGCAAACATGCACCAGGGCATTGAGGTACAATCATTGAGAGTATGAAAAGCATTGGCTTGATGCATGGTATAAGCTAACCAGGGCTGGATGACTACATTGATTTACCTGCACTGTACTGTGGTATATATTCTATTATACTCAATAGTTATGATATTTCCTGAAAGGATATCAAGTTTGGTTCTGATGTAGACCAGGGAATGGTGACAGTGGAATTGAATATTTCACTGTGAGTTGTCTGCATCTTTTCTACCTGCCTGGCAAAAGTTGATAACTTTATTTGTAGTTATTTAATGTCTGCCAAGGAAATATCTATAAGTATGATGTTTGTTAATTGTGGATTTATCAGATATTTTAACTAGTGCTATCAGAATCAGTATCAGAATAATGTTTATTATCACTGGCATATGTCATGACATTTGTAGTAACTGTACAGTGCAAGACATTAGAATTACTATGAAATACACAGTGCAAACAAAAATTAATGAGGCAGTGACCATTCAGAAATCTAACGACGGAGGGTAAGCGGCTGCTCCGAAAACAGTGAGTGTGGATATTCAGGCTTCTGTTCCTCTTCCCCAATGGTTGTACTGAAATGAGGGCATCTCCTATATGGTTAGGGTTATTAATGATGCACGCCATCTTCTTGAGGCAGCACCTTTTGAAGAGGTGCTTGATAGTGAGAAGGGTTACATGGAACATAGAAATCTACAGCACATAACAGGCCCTTTGGCCCACAAAGTTGTGCCAACCATGTTACGCACTCTAGAAATTGCCTAGAATTTCCCTACTGCATAGCCCTCTATTTATCTGAATTCCATGTACCTATTGAGAGTCTGTTAAAAGACCCTATTGTATCTGCCATCGCTGACAGTGCATTCTACACACGCACAACTCTCTGTGTGAAAAACTTACCTCTGACATCCCCCTCGTACCTACTTCCAAGCACCTTAAAACTATGCCCCCTTATGTTAGCAATTTCAGAACTGGGAAAAAGGCTCTGACTATCCACACGATCAGCACCTCTCATCATCTAATACACCTCTATCAGGTCACCTCTTATCCTGTGCTGCTCCAAGGAGAAAAGGCCAAGTTCACTTACCCTATTCTCATAAGGCACACTCTCCAATCCAGGCAATATCCTTGTGAATCTCCTCTGCACTCTCTGTATAGTATTCACATCCTTCCTGAAATGAGGTGACCAGAAATGAACACAGTACTCCAAGTAGGGTCTAACCAAGGTCTTATATAACTACAACATTACTTCACGGCTCTTGAACTCTAACTCACAGTTGATGAATGCAACACACCATATGCCTTCTTAATACTGTAAACCTGTGCAGCACCTTTGAGTGTCCTATGGACACAGACCCCAAGATCTCGCAGATCCTCCACACTGCCAAGAATCTTAAAATTAATATTATATTCTGTCTTCAAGTTTGACCTAGTGAAATAAACCACTTCACATTTATCTAGGTTGAACTCTATCTACCACCTCTCAGTCCAGTTTTGCATCTTATCGATGTCCTGCTGTAACCTCTGACAACACTCCAGATTATCCACGACATCCCCAACTTTTGCATCATCAGCAAACTTACTAAACCACCCTTCCGCATTCTCATCCAGGTCATTTATAAAAATCACAAAGAGGAGTTGTCCCAGAACAGGTCCCTGTGGAACACCACTGGTCACCAACCTCTTTGCATAGAATGAACCATCTACAACCACCCTTTGCCTCTGTGGTCAAGCCAATTCTGGATCCACAAAGCAAGGTATCCTTGGTTCCCATCCCTCCTCACTTTCTGACTGAGCTTTGCATGGGGAACCTTATCAAATGCTTACTGAAATCCATAAACACTACATCTATCTTCATCAACGTGTTTTGTTACATCCTCAAAGAAGAATTAAAAGAATTCAATCAGGCTCGTAAGGCATGACTTGCCCTTGACAAAATCATGCTGATTATCCCTAATCAGATTATGTCTCTCCAAATGCTCATAAATCCTACCTCTCAAGATCTTCAACAATTTGCCCACTACTGAAGTAAGACTCACTGGTTTATAATTTCCTGGGTTATCTCTACTACCTTTAAGTACAATGGAATAACTTTTGCAACCCTCCAATCCTCCAGTACTTCTCCCATTCCTATTGATGATGCAGAAATCAAGACCAGAGGCTCAGAAGTCTCCTCCCTCATTTCTCACATGGCTCATCCTCTTGATCTTCATATACTTTTAGATTGCCTTGGGTTTTCCTTAATCTTGCTCACCAAGGGCTTCTCATGGCCCCTTCTGACTCTACTAATTTCATTCTTCAGTTCCTTCCTGACAACCTTGTAATTTCTAGAGCTCTAACAGTACCTAGTTTCTTGAACATTTCATAAGCTTTTCTTTCTTCTTGACTAGATTTTCTACATCCTTTGAACACCATTGGTCTTTTACCCTGCCACTCTTTCCCTGCCTCAAAGGAACATTCCTCTGCAGAATGCCATGCAAATATTCCCTGAACATTTGCCACATTTCTGCCATGCATTTCCTTAAGAACGTCTGCTCCGAATGTATGCTCCCAAGTTTCTGCCTAATAGCCTGATATTCCCCCCTACCCTAATTAAATGTTTTCCCAAATTGTCTGCTCCTCTCCCTCTCCAGTACTTTGGTAAAGGAGATAGAGTTGTGATCACTGCCTCCAAAATGCTCTTGCACCAAGACCAGGTTCATTACCCAATACCAGATCAGTACAGCCACTCCTCTAATTGGCTGTGTCAGGAAACTTTCCTGAGAACACCTAACAAGTTCCACCCCATCCAAACCTCTTGTTCTACGAATATGCCAGTCAGTATAAGGAAAGTTAAAATCTCCCATCACTACAACCAATGGATGAGTCTAGCTGAGTCTACAACCCACAACACACTCTAATCTCTTTTGATCCTGTTCATTGGAGCCTCTATATAAAGGAGTTAAGAATACTCTCGACCAATCTCTTGAAACTCCTTAAGAAGTAGAACCACTGGTGTGCCTTCCTCATGAATACATCAATGTGTTGGGCCCAGGATAGCTCCTCTGAGATGTTGACCCTCAGGAATTTGAAGCTGTTCACCCTTTCTATTGCTGATACTTTAATGAAGACTGTTATGTGTTCTCTTAGCTTCCACTTTCTAAGTGATGTACTTACCATTCCATTAACAAGAACAAAGTGACTTCTTGTTGGTACTCTGTGGTGATCCTATGCTCCTATTCCAACTAATTGTTTCATAATTTTCATAAAAGCAACATACACCTTTGTTAACATTGCACTGGAAAAATCATACCATCTCTTACTTATATCTATCATGTTCCTCATTTGGATAGAAAGCAAAATTTGCCAGTTCTGTTTCACAGGCAGACTGAGGATAAGGAAATCTTGAATTATTAATAATTTCACATTAATTAATAATACTTTAATAAAGATGTTACTTTTTGCACAACTAAAATTTAAGTGGGGTATCTGTGATTCATGAAAATAACATACAGTTTATATATGTATTTAAGGATACAAGGCCATCTTGCTGGCAAATGTACGGTCTCTGGTAAATAAAATTGAAGATCTCAGAGCTAGCATGCTGTATCAGAGAGTTACTTGTGTCTTTTCTTTCTCGGAATCTTGGTTAACCTGTTCTGTTCTGGACGCAGCAATTCAGATTAATGGGTTCACAATACACCACCTACATTAGATTGCCGAGTCTTTCAAAGGCAGAGGAGGTGGAGTATGCTTTACATTCAACTCCTTGTGGTATACAAATGTGGCGGTGCTGTCCAGTCCTGATGGGAGATTTCAGCGATTATTTTGGCAGTGGTGTACATCCTATCACAAGCCAGTTGCAAGCAGGCTACAAATGAACTGAGTGGCAGTGTGATCAACAGCATGAAACAGCACATCCTGATGCCTTCCCTGTCATATTGGGGGATTTTAACGCAGGTCAGGTTGAAAAAATCTCTAAATAATTATTACAGTCAGCCCTCTATATCTGTGGGTTCCGCTTCCACGAATTCAACCAACCGTGGATCGAAAATATTTTTAAAAAGGTTCCAGAAAATTCCAAAATGCAGACTTGAATTTGCCGCGCGCTGAGCACAATGCTGAATCCACGCGAATGAAGCAATGTGTAGGCATATCATGCTGTAGCCTCCTGCCATTTCACAGATCCTCAGTATACTGGAGGATGTGCGCAAATACTAATCCATTTTATATGAGGGACTTAAGCATCCACAGATTTTGGTATCCATGGGAGGTCCTGGAACCAATTCCCTTCAGACAGCGAGGGACAACTGTACTAACAAATCACTTGTAGAATCAGAGGAACCAACACACTCTCAATCAAGCATGCTTTCTGTACCATCCCATGTCCACACTAAAGAAAATCGGACCACCGGGCTGCTCTTTTACTCCCTGAGTATAGGCAGAGATTGAAGACTGCAGCACCAGTAGTGAGGACCAAGAAGGTTTGGACAAGGGAGACACAGGAGCACTTACAGGAATGCTTTGAATCGGTGGACCGGACTGTATTCAGGAATTCATTTTCGCGTCTGAATGAATACGCCACAGCTGTCACTGACTTCATTAAAACCTGTGGATGAGTGTGTGCCTACGAGACCTTACTTCACATACCCAAATCAAAAGCTATGGATGAACCAGAAGGTCCATAGTCTGCTATGGGCTAGAGCTGTGGCTTTCAAGTCTGGTAACCCAGGTCTGTACAAGAAAACTGGGTATGACTTATGGAGAGTTATTTAAAGAGCTAAGGAGTAATTCTGAACAAGGTTGGAGGTGACATCAGATGCACATCAACTCTGGCAGGGGTTTGCAGGGCACTACTTCCTACAAAGTGAAACCAAACATTATGAACAGCAATGATGCTTCACTTCCAGACGAGCTCAACACCTTTTATACTCTCTTTGAAAGGGAGAATAAAACTACAGCTATGAGGATCTCTGCAACACCCGATGACCTGTGATCTCTGTCTCAGAAGCTGATGTCAAGGTGTTGTTCAAGAGGGTGAACGTGCAAGGTGACAGACCCCAATGGAGTACCTGGTAGGGCTCTGGAAACCCGTTCAACCAACTCATGGGGCTGTACTAAAACATTTTCAGTCTCTCATTACCATAGTTGGAAGTTTCCACCTGCTTCGAAAGGGCAACAATTATACCATGTCTTTGGCGGATGCGATCTCATTGGTGCTCGACTTGGCCTGAGATCACCTGGCCAATACAAATTCCTCTGTCAGGATGCTGTGTATTGACTGCAGCTCAGCGTTTAACACCTTCATTCCTGCAGTTCTGATTGAAAAGTTCCAGAATCTGGGCCTCTGCACCTCCCTCTGCAACTGGATCCTCAACTTCCTCACCAGAAGACCACAGTCTGTGCAGATTAGAAATAACATCTTCACCTCACTGACAGTCAACACGGGTGCCCCTCAGGGATGTATGCTTAGCCCACTTCTCTACTCTCCCTACATCCTTGTCTGTGTGGCTAGGCACAGCTCAAATGCCATCTATAAATTTGCGGATGATACAACCATCATCGGCAGAATCTCAGATAGTGATGAGGGGACATACAGGAGTGAGGTATTCCAGTTAGCTGAGTGGTGTCACAGCAACAACCTTGCATCAGTAAGACCAAAGATTGTGGACTTCACGAATGGTAAGACGAGGAAACACACAACAGTCCTCACAGAGGGATCAGAAGTGGAGAAGGTGAGCAATCTCAAGTCCTTGGGTGTCAGTATCTCTGAGAATCTAATCTGGATCCAACATATCAATGCAGCTACAAACAAGGCATGAGAGCACTTGTATTTCATTAGGAGTTTGAGGAGATTTAGAATGTCAGCAAAAACACTTGCAAATTTCTACAATGTACTACGGAGAGCTAGTGTGGTGCTGGGGGTGGGGGTGGCTACTGCACAGGATCGAAGTGAGCGCAGAGTGTTATAAAATTAGTCAGCTCCATCATGGGCACTAGCCTCCATAGTATCCAGGACATCTTCAAGGAGTGGTGCCTCAGAAAAGCGGCATCCATTATTAAGGAACCCCACCACCCAGGGCATGCCCTCTTCTCATTGCTACCATCAGGAAGGATGGTACAGAGGCCTGAAGGCAGACACTCAACAGCAGCTTCTTCCCCTCTTTGTTCTGACTTCTGAATGGACATTGAAACCATGAACACTACTGCACTACTCTTTATTTCCCATTTTTGCACTACTTATTTAACTATTTAATATTTTTACTGTAATTCACAGTTTTTACTCTATTATCATATATTGCATTGTGCTGATTCCACAAAGTTAACAAATTTCATGACATATGCCAGTGATATTAAACCTGACACTGAAGTTGAGTGTTTTTGAGGTTGATGTCAACATGGTGAGAAATGCTGAGAACAAAATGAAACTTCACTGGTAAGATCAGCCAGATCTACTTTCATTTTCCAGGATATTGCTATTCTCAGCAACCAGACTGGCTTACCAGCTGAGGGTGTGGGAGCAGACATAACTAAGTTCTTATATTCTTGGAGTTTTTTCCCCCTAATGACTCTGCAAGCCAGTGCTGTAATGAACAGAATTATAGGATCTCGCCACTTAGATATCCAAATGGATGTTCATCACTTTCAATGTTATCCAAGTTTTAGAGACATTTAAAACAAATGCAAGGAACTTTTTACGTATTAAGCGTTTGAAGTACTTTTTTGTTAGTTTTTGATTAAAAAATTTTTAATGTATTCATAAATGGTAGATTTGGTGATACTAACTTCAAGAAGCCAAGCCACTTAAAGCATTTATGTACCATAGGTTATCATCTGAAGACAGTGGAGAAATATGTGCCTATATCGAGGATAGTGATGAATCTGAACAAATGGAATTGGAGTCACAATCTCCAGGCCAGATGGACCTGTTGGGAGAGATCCTCGACACCCTCAGTACCCACAGTTCAGACCAAGGGAAGCTGTGTGCAGCAAAGAGCCTGGACTTTTTCAAATCAATGGATGATGTCAGTTATAAAACTAGGGTGAGTGTGTGTATTCCACTTCAAGGGTCACAGTTGTACATCAGAATAAAATATTGATTTGTTTCAAGGGACTTTGTATTCAAGCTTTAAGCAGAATCTCAAGCTTTTTCATTCAAGTTGTTTTGCTTGAAAGATTCACAAAGTTTTTATTGAAATTTTCCTGTGCATATGTTTTAGTTGGTTAACAAGGAATGCCACAGAGGCAGTACTCAGAGGTACCTTTATTAAGACTGTCAACCTGTATTCTGGCATACAATGTTACTGAGTTTTAATTTGGAAAGAAAATATGAGGGAAAATCAAAAATTAACATCACTTAATTTGTTTAAGTTATAACTTAGAAAATGTTAACTCTCCAAAAGTGATAAAGGAATAGTTATTTTGTGTAAGAGATTTGGGTTGGGCTTCCATAGTTTGTTTTATTTTTGTCAGTTCTTTGTCTCTCAAATCTGATTTTTCGTTTCATTTTCTTAGAACAAGTCCAATACTCCAAGCGAGGGGAACCTGTCTGAACTCGGTGGGCAGTGCAACGATCATCTGAGTTGGCACCTGGGACAAGATGATACTACTGTCCACAGAAAGCCCCTTCCACCATCTCCAAGGAAGTCGTTTTATAACTGTTCTGAAGATCCAATCACTTTTGAAGCATCGCCTTGTGAAAACTCCACTGAGTTTGTTGAAGAGTTGACAGTCTTCCCGAAACTGCATAATGACTCATCATGTAAAGATTCACTGGGAACTCATTCCTCTTGCAAAGAAATGAGCCAGGAGGTCAAAGTTTCAGCCAAACAGGAACCAAAACGAACACTAACTAGTAAAGACCAAGAGCAGTGTGAAAATACACCAAAAAACCCATCCACTTTAGTTCCTTGGGAAAAAGATGATATTGAGGCTGAACTTTTGGAACCCACAAGTGAAATAGACCTGCTTAAGGAGATTGACTGTTTATGTTCCAGAATTCAAACTGGTCACACCATTTCCAGTGTAGGTGCTTCCACCACTAACACCTAGTGTGAAAGTACAGCAGTGTTTTAAGCTGGGGTAGATTTAGCTAACTATTTAAGTGTTTGTTAGACTGCAAAAAGGGGGAATTAATCTTGGACTCTTTAAGTGCAGAATAAGTAAAAATGCACTGCCTCATTGAATTATGCAAGATGAAATACAGATTGTCTTATAGTTTTAAACATTTAACATACATTTCTAAAATGACTGGTAAGATCACTTCTGATTTATAGACTTGGGCTAAACAATTGGCTTCAGGTTATTGCTTAGGTGGTCATAATATATTGGTTAGTCAACAATTCTTTAGTCTTGTGCATAGTAGTTTCCTTTTCAATCAAGTCTTGTTGGAAGTGAAAGAATTAACATTAACTCCAAGTACCAAAAGAGCAGACTTACATTTCTCCCTTGATATAGGAGGTTGTAATTTCCTTTCATAGTTGGTGAAAATTCTTCATGTTATTCCAACCGATTCAGACGTTACAGTCAAATGTTGTATAGATTCATAGAGTCACACAGAGCAGAAGTAAATCCTTTGGTCAACTCATCCATGCTGCCGATCTATACAGATTCCATTTGACTGAGTTTGACCCATAACACTCTAAGCCTTTCCTATCCATACACCTGTCCAACTGTACCTGCCTCCATAATGAACGGGCAAGTTTATCACACGTGGAGTAGTGGGTATGCAAAATAAACTGCCAGCGGAGTTGGCAGTAGAAACAATTTACAAGACTTATGGACAGGCACATAGATAAGAGGAATATAGTGAACTAAATTCTTGCAAATGTTGTATGAAATCTACATACATTAACTAGCACAGTGGAGTCAGTAATAGATTCACCAGATCTCAGTAGCAAATGCGGGGAGAGCAGTAGTCATCGCTCTTTGCAATTCCTTTCACCTAAGCCCTCCTCAGCCCATTCTGTGCTATTTTAGTATATCTATAAGCTGGATACGCTGAATTATTTAAACAATCCATTTGTATTTTATCTGTTCTTCCATTATCTATGCTTTACCTATGCTAATGATGAAATATGCAGTAAATTAATGCCAAATAGCCCAAGGTCCTGCCTTAAAAATACAGAAATCCTTGATCTTTATGTAGCATCTTTCTCAAATCATATGGTACTTAAATGGTATAAACCTGAATATGCTTGAAATCAACCCATTAAGCAATAATTACTAGGATTACTAGGGATGGCAATGCAACTGTGGTTAGTTAAGGGAGAAATTGAAACAAAACTCCTGTGGAGATAATGCTGTATTTTATAACATTAGCAATCAGTTAGGTTTTTACCAATGAGTTTTCAATCCATGGCTTCCTGAAACGAGTTGATTTGTTTCTCACCCACCCCAGCATCTTTAATGTTGGCTCATTTGAACCTCGGAGTGATATACTCAGTAGAAAACAAATTTTCAGGACATTCAATTGGTTATCTTGGGACCTCATTTAGGGATTCTGGCTTGTGTTAAAATATAGGCGTTAACACTTTGATAAGGATTTGAGTGTTATCAATTTTCTTAATATAATCTTGGTGTAAAGTATTTCATTTTTGAATTGAACAATTGTGCATAAATGCTTTAGGTGTTAATAGTGAAATATTGTTGTGTCTTAGAATGTGTTGTGATAGAGCTGGTCTGTATAAGTGACAACCGACACTGGTATCGAAGGGAAAAGAAGAACCTGTTACCCCCTTGGTTCACAATGGTACTTCTATAGGTACAAACAGGGAAAATAAGTGTTAGGATAGTTGACAGCATATTAAATCCAATGATTCTAGTAACTTGTGCTACACTAATGTTTAATACTTTTAAATATTTAGATTCACTCGGTTACTTTATTACAATAAATATTGCCTTGCACTCTTTGTTACTGGGGCCAAGTGATAAATTTTGGCCCTCTGTTGCTCTATTCTAATTTTCCTTTTACTTTTTATTGGATGTTGTTAAAGGAATCCAATTGTTAATTTTTCAGAGATACAAATATAACTTTTTTAAATACCTGGTACTTCACGGCAGCAAAGTCTGGAATAGGTGCCTTAATGAAAACATGAATGATGGTACTGAATTTTACTTTGGAAACTGGAACATTTTTTGAGCAAAAAATGAGAATATAATGTGTATCAGAAGATGTCATGTGCACTGACGTTTCAAGGTGTAATGTTATTTCCATGCTACATAGGTTTTATATCAAAACAGAAAGTCAGCATGATAATCCTAATTGATATACCTCAGACTTCCCAAAAACTCAAATCAATCTGAGTTTTTATTTTTAATGCTCCCTTAATCAAACATGCTATTGTCTTTAGTTTATATATTGAAAATAATTTAAATACCGCCTATTTCTTAGTCCAGAAGGCATAATATCCTTTTTATAATAATTTTGTGCAATATGAATCCTATTTACCAATGGTTTGTATTTCAGATGCAGTTCTTAAGTTAGATTTTTATACAATGACTTTTTAATAATGAAGTTGAACACAGAAGCAGCATACAGTTTGAGTAAACATTAAATCTTGCTCCATTGTCAACTACAGAGTCAAGGAATAAGCCAAGAGGTCTTTAGTGAATAAGGATCATTGCTGATTTGTCATTAATTGAGGTTTTTTAATTTCCTACCCCAGTATCTTATTCGATCAATAATCTATTACCTTCTGACAAATGCTCCAAACGTGTTGCATAGCTTGTATCACATTCGCAAATTGGAGTGCTCTTTTTAAATATGCAATATTTTGTTAAACTGTCTTGTTTTTTGTATTTATCTGTTTATCTATATAAGTAAGTGTCCACCACTGTTAAGGCTGTCTGTCCTATAATGTGCACATGATGTTCACCATGTAAATTACTTACAAGTGTAATTTATGCAATTGTTTGTATTATTGCTCACTTACACATCTATCTAAAACATAATTGATAATGAGTCACACAAAACTGTTAGATTAAAGTTGCGTTAATATGTCAAGATCTTGTAAATACCACCTGGCCTATTGCTTAAGTTCTATTCAACAGTAATACCATTTAATTGTATATCTCAGATGAGCCTAGGGCTTTATCAAAATAGCTGTGCATGAGTCTATTGAAAAATCCAGCCATTTGGCTCATAAACTTTGAACTAATGATCTGTACAATTGCCGTTTGTGCCAATTGCAATGAGAATGTTCCGTTCACGGAGCTTATTTGTACGGACCATCCATTTTTATCCAGGTTAACATGGTGAAGGCTGTTTTCTACTATCTTTTCTATGATTGAAAAATTAAAATGGAAGAAAATTACACTCATAGCTGTGTGGTCTCCAGCCATATTCAAATTGGTCTTGATGTTCCAGCTGTCTGCTCTTTTTATATACTGAGGCAGAATATAATAATTCCTTTAGAATAAACATTTCTGGACATTTATATGAATTCATTTCTAATTCAGGCCATGTCTAAACTGAAAACCAATAACATTTCATCAGAGCCAGTATGTACAGTGATGTGGAAACTTGATGTCTTTGGTTGATCTGTTTTCTGATGGTTGTCCAAGCTGCTGTATAATGTTGAGGAGAATAATGCAAAATTGGCTGAATAAAGTTATTCTTGCGACTTTGCAGAGCTGTGCTTTGCTTTTGCAAACAATAAAATTTCAATTTTACATTCAAATGTTTTGTTCAACCTATTTCTCTTTAAAGTCTTGTGATTCTGATTTTGAAATCAGAAGAACCTACTCTGTGGATTCAGATCATGTGATCTTATCAAAGGGGTAAATTGAGGCACAGGAAATGAGTGCAATTATGAAAGGTTCCAGCAAACAGAGCAAGAAATCATACACTCAGTGGCCACTTTATTAGGTACCTCCTGTATCTACAAAATGGCCACTGAGTCTGTGATCTTCTGCTGCTGTAGCCCACCCACCTCGAAGTTCAACATGTTGTGCATTCAGAGATGCTCTTCTGCACACCACTGTTGTAATGTGTAGTTATCTGAGTTGCTGTTGCGTTCCCTCATCTTGAACTAATCTGACCATTCTCCCCTGACCTTGCTCATTAATAAGCCGTTTTCGCCCACAGAACTGCTGCTCACTAGATTTTTTTTGTTTTTCACACTATTCTCTGTTAGCTCTATTGTGTGTGAAAATCCCAGGAGATGAGTCATTTCTGAGACATTCAAACCACCCCTTCAGGTGCCAACAATCATTCCAAGGTCAAAGTCACTGAGATCACAGTATTTTCCACATTGTGATATTTGCTCTGAACAACAACTGAACATGTTTACCATGTCTGCATTGAGATGCTGCCACATGATTCGCTGATTAGGTATTTGCATTAACAAGCAGGTGTACAGATGAAAAGTGGCCAGTGAGTATATATTCAGTTTAAAACACTAATGACCATGTGCTGAAAGATTTGATTTTTTTGCAATGTCTGTCACATGTAGGTACACACTTTATAGGCAATAGCCTCTACGTTTGTTGTCCTTCTTTCTCCCACACACTACAGACTAGTATACATCTTAAGATATGATGAGTTTGCTCGGTATGTGTTGATTCCATCGACCCCACCACAGTACATGAGAAGATCTTCACGTCTATATTTCCTTGCAACATCAGAAGAACCATTTTGGCCCAAGTCTTTGCCAGCTTACCCAGCTGTTCTGTTCTCCTACTAGTTTTGTTCCATAACCTGTTACTTCCACATTCCCATTAACCTTCCCCAGAAGTCCTGACAGTCTCGGCCCGAAACGTCGACAGCGCTTCTCCTTATAGATGCTGCTTGGCCTGCTGTGTTCCACCAGCATTTTGTGTGTGTTGCTTGAATTTCCAGCATCTGCAGATTTCCTCGTGTTTGCCCAGAAGCTACCACTCACTTACACACCAGGGGCAATTTATCACAGCCAATTAACTGGCCAAGAGACACATGGTTGGAATATGAAAGAATGCAAACTCAAAGCAGTGAGCACCAAAGGGCACAGTTGAACCTTGCTTACTGAAACTGTAAGAAAGCAGCTTTACCTGCTGAACCACTCTGCTGCTTCAAGCTAAGACGTGTACAGCTTCAAAAACTAATTTCTTTACTTTTTTTTGTTGTCTTTTGGGAAAACTAAAGGAGTTTAGCTTATGGTTCTACCCAAATACTCAAAATAACGCTATATACTTGACACTGTTTTTAGCAATAATTTAATTAAATAATCAAGTTCCATTGAAAATAGATTTTGCTTGTAAAATGTCAACTTTTAATATTTTAAAACAGTGGTAAGTGGAGAGATACAGACAAACTAACTAGAATATTATTTAGGGTAACAGTTCCAAAATTGACCTTCAGAGTATCATGTATTCTGCCATTCTGTATCAATCGGAGACAAATGTTTGTTCAGTACCTTTGTAATATACCTTCATTTGAACATAAATAGTTTCCATTAATTGTGCCTGGAGGAGATTGTTCAACAGACAATGCAGTTGCCATGGCTTCTGAACAATAGGAATGGATTCATGATGCACCTTTGATTGGGTTGATGAGTCAGCTCTTGACATGAAGAGCTGAAAGATGAAGTCAGAGACTATGCTATTATTTAATTCAATGAGTTGTTCTCACTGTCTCCCTGTTATTAGAAAGGTCTGATTGTACAAAATGTATTATTCTGTATATTATGATGAAAGTGAAATTGGGAACCTTGCTGTTTAAAATGGTGGCCAGACTTGCAAGGAAATAGTAACAATTCCGTGCGCATTTCCAATGCATTCAGGATCCCTATGCTTGTACAACGCAAAAGTACCAACCTGCCTGATAGCTGTACACCAGGTAACTTCTGACAATGCACTATTTGTTGGAGGGTATCTTGTAGCAAACTGTGACGATGTAGCAATTGTCCAACATAAAGGTGTGGAATCATTTAACAATTGGCACCAGTTAAGATCTTACATAGGAGGGGAAAAGCATATCATTTCCTGTGAGGCATCATGGTTAAGTTTGGATTAAATCACATACATTTGAATTATTCTAATATTTTAAATGTTTATGTGTATTATATTAATATTTCCATGGTCAGAATATTGTTAATTATTTAGGAATGTTCTTGAACGTTAGTAGTGTCCAATATTTTTGAAAGCCGAGGAAGCTGGAGGTCAAAGGTGATTTAGCCACCTCTCAAGGCATTCCCCAGCATTTTCATGGTCAAAGCTTATTCTGTTCCTCCTTGTAGCCAGATTTGCACAGCAACTGTGAGGTACTGTTGAGATTTCTTTGCCCAATATGTTGCCTTCAAGAGGTCTATACTGTGTAAGTAGAACAGTGGGTGACATGCCGTGGTGTGTGAATTCTAACCCATCAGCTTCAGTCCTCTTTTATCTGGCAGCTTGTTTTTGATAGGGACTGGTGCCTTCTCATTATATCAGACTGCTGGATATTTGTATCCATACAACAAAATCGTTGTCATTGACCTAGTACTATGCCATGCCATGAACTGTACTGTGTCTTCAAAGTTATCAAGGGACATGACTTAAGTTGATATGGGCTTAAGATATTTACCAAAAACTCAAAAGTCTTTGTTGTATGGTCTCAGTTTTAATACAACACTGAACTATAATTACTGCTTAACACAATTTCTGGCACTAAAACAGCTAATTTTATACAATTTTATCATCAGTAGAATGGTGACAAAATCCAAATTAACATTCTATCTATTGAGTTGATTTATTATATTATTACATCTTTATTTACTGGTCTGTAAACTGCTTGTAATGTTAATTACACTTAACATTGCGCTTTCCCATCCAGTTTGCTGTTTGCGAGAATTCTCTGATGTAATTGGCTGCTCAGCCAGCTTGATGACATAGCAGCTGCTAGTTTTTGGGAATCCACTATAGCAGTGAGCACAAGGAAAAGGGGACATTGCCACACAAATGTAACCAAATCTTTGTGGGAGGCATTGTTCAGGAACATCAATATATGTCTGACTGCAAATCCTGGCAACCAGATAGACCAGGCCCCTGTGTTTATATTCACTTCAGACTGTCTTCCAAATGAGACATGAAATGCATAAAGTATTTGTAGCATGCTCAATCATTGCTTACATAAAATGGGATATCTTCATGTTATTTTGTTGAACCTCACACTTGTTAATTAGACAGTAGGTAGTAAACGTACTCAGAGAAAACACTGTCACTTTTTGAACGAATTGGCACCAATGTACCCGTGAGAATATCTCAAAGACCTGGCATTTGCAATAGCAACCTTGGCACTTAATGAAATTGGCCCTGTCTATGACAGAAGACTCAAAACATTTAGAGGAAGAGGGTCAGGATGGCATTTCTTTGCAAGATCACATGCCAAGACTGCATCACATAGGCTCTGGTACAAACTGGCCTCAACCTAAGTGCAAGGGTGATAGAGTTACTTGTAGATCAAAAGTTCCAACCAATTAGTTGTAGAAAATATCCACAATATTTTGCAAGCAGGACTGCCGAAGCACACATTAAACCAAAATCATGGTTGTTGACAAATTTAGTAGCTTATCTTGAGATGTAGAACTGCAGGAGAAATTAATTTGAGCCAATCTATGTACAGAAAAATACTCCCATTGTAAACTGGGTATCTCTTTGCAGAAAATTGCATTGCAGCTTTAATCGTCAAAATGGAAGGTAATGTGTAACTTTGATCCAATATGTCAGAGGTAGAAATTGCAACTCCCAATGCATCAAACTCTCAGTAGTTTCTTGTGTCTTCTAATTTGCAGGTTGACTATGTTCATCTCTAATATGAATCATCACACACACCAATTAGTTTTGAGTCCTTAATTTAAACCACCTCGTAATTTTGCTATCAGTAGTTTGATGAAGAAATCCAAATTAGCAGACAAATACAAACAATATACAGTACATTGCAGAAGAAAGGGCTTTCCTCTCAGCCACTTCTTGCGGGCTTTTTTTTGTGGGATACCAGAAGCTCCCATTTTGCTCATCAAATTCCACCAGGTAACTCTTTCTTACCTTTTCCATCAGAGATGTATTCACCTTTCTGTTGAAGGCCTCATTGTATCATAAAGTGAGTTTGGAGATTCAGCTGCATCACTTAGATTGAAAGATTATTCTACATCCTGAACACGATCCTTCAGATATGGTACAACTTGAAATGAAAGGCATGCCCTTACCAAATAACTGTGGACTCATGTTAACAATGGGGCAGAAATTGTATAACAATGAAATGTGTGTGGTGTAAATGTAATGTTAATGACTGATACTGCTCTGATCCTATATACAAGATTATTCCTACTCCCTTATCATGAATTGTCACAGTAGTGACATTAGCAAACATCCCCATATCTGATTTGGTGACAGTAGGAAGCTTGGACATTTTCCCAGGGCTGGGTAAATTGATCTCCATAAAGTCAAGCACATTCCTTGGTGAAAGGAGTGACTCCAGTTTGCATTCGTACTTGTTCCCAAATGTCAAGCATTTGTCAAAACCTATTACAACAGACTGAAGCTGTGCCTGCACTTCCTAAAAGGAGAGATTGTAGCGGTGTGCTACAAGCAGCGCTAAAATTACGACACGGAGTCGGTAACTGCAGTCGAAGGAAAAACTTTATTCGAAAACTTCAGCCTCACTTTTAAGCCTCTGTCAACCGGCCCCCCATGGCGAAGAGGCTCCAAAGCTCTGTGCTCGCAAACCCCCGTAGGCTATCTAATTGTGAGTCGGTTCGGATACGCTAGGAAATGAGGCGCTACATAACCCCCCCCCCCAGAACCGGCGATACACCCCCCAATGTCCACAGCCTGGGCCAGAACCTGCTTGGGAGGTCGGCCTCTGCGCCGAGGCGCCGGAAACTCGGCCGGTTGCGCCAGGTCCACATGGGCCGGCTTGAGGCGGTCCACCGTGAAAACCTCCTCCTTCCCCCCAACGTCCAGCACGAACGTGGACCCGTTGTTCCGGAGCACCGTAAACGGCCCCTCGTATGGCCGCTGCAGCGGCGGCCGATGCCCGCCCCTTCGTACAAACACAAACTTACAGTTCTGTAGGTCTTTGGGTACGCAGGTCGGGTGCCGCCCATGCTGTGAAGTGGGTATGGGGGCCAGGTTACCGAGCTTCTCGCGAAGTCTGCCCAGGACTGCAGCGGGTTCTTCCTCTTGCCCCCTCGGGGCTGGCAGGAACTCCCCGGGGACGGCCAGGGGCACGCCGTATACCAACTCGGCCGACGAGGCGTGCAGGTCGTCCTTGGGCGCTGTGCGGATGCCGAGTAGGACCCAGGGAAGCTCGTCCGCCCAGTTGGCTCCTCGCAGGCGGGCCATGAGGGCCGACTTCAGGTGACGGTGGAAACGCTCCACTAGCCCATTCGACTGTGGGTGGTAGGCAGTGGTGTGGTGCAGCTGAGTCCCCAAAAGGCTGGCCATAGCTGACCACAGGCTGGAGGTGAACTGGGCGCCTCTGTCGGAGGTAATGTGGGCTGGTACACCAAAGCGGGATATCCAGGTGGCGAGCAGGGCTCGGGCGCAAGATTCGGAGGTGGTGTTGGTGAGCGGGACCGCCTCTGGCCATCTTGTGAACCGGTCCACGATAGTCAGGAGGTAACGCGCTCCGCGCGACACTGGCAGGGGGCCCACGATATCCACATGAATGTGGTCGAAACGCCGGTG
Source organism: Hypanus sabinus (assembly GCF_030144855.1). Lineage (NCBI taxonomy): Eukaryota > Metazoa > Chordata > Chondrichthyes > Myliobatiformes > Dasyatidae > Hypanus > Hypanus sabinus. The sequence continues at coordinate 72,252,396 of NC_082716.1, forward strand.
GGCGGGATGGAACTGCTGCGGTGGGGCTTTGGTGTGCCGCTGAACCTTGGCCGTCTGGCAGTGCATGCACGTTCTGGCCCATTCACTGACCTGTTTGCGGAGACCGTGCCAAACGAACCTGCTGGAAACCAGCCGGACAGTTGTCCGGATGGAGGGATGCGCCAAGTTATGAATGGAGTCGAAAACACGTCGCCGCCAGGCTGCGGGGACGACCGGACGGGGCCGGCCGGTGGCGACGTCACAGAGTTGGGTCCTCTCACCTGGGCCCACGGGGAAGTCCTGGAGCCGCAAACCAGAGACTGCAGTCCTGTAACTCGGAATCTCCTCATCTACCTGCTGTGCCTCTGCCAGTGCCTCAAAGTCTACCCCTTGGGAAAGGGCATGAACGGTAGGGCGAGAGAGCGCATCCGCCACGACATTGTCCTTACCCGAGACGTGCCGGACATCCGTTGTGTATTCAGAGATGTAGGACAGGTGGCGTTGCTGGCGGGATGACCAGGGGTCGGATGCTTTCGTAAACGCAAAGGTAAGCGGTTTGTGGTCCGTGAACGCAGTGAAGGGCCGGCCTTCTAGGAAGTACCTGAAATGCCGGATTGCCAGGTAGAGCGCCAACAGTTCCCGGTCAAAAGCACTGTACTTGAGCTCGGGTGGCCGCAGGTGTTTGCTGAAAAACGCCAGGGGTTGCCAGCGACCTGCGATGAGCTGCTCCAGCACCCCACCGACTGCCGTGTTTGATGCGTCCACTGTGAGGGCAGTAGGGGTGTCCATTCTGGGATGTACTAGCATTGCGGCGTCAGCCAAAGCTTCCTTCGTTTGAACGAAAGCGGCGGCGGACTCCTCGTCCCAGGTAATGTTCTTGCTCGGACCCGACATCAGGGCGAACAGGGGGCGCATGATCCGGGCAGCTGAAGGGAGGAAGCGGCGGTAGAAATTGACCATACCTACGAATTCCTGAAGGCCTTTGATCGTGGTGGGTCGGGGGAAGTGGCGGACCGCATCTACCTTAGCGGGCAGAGGGGTTGCCCCGTCTTTAGTAATCCTGTGGCCCAGGAAGTCAATGGTATCAAGTCCGAACTGGCATTTGGCAGGGTTGATTGTAAGACCGTACTCACTCAGTCGGGCGCAGAGTTGACGGAGGTGGGACAGATGCTCCTGACGACTGCCGCTGGCTATGAGGATGTCATCCAAATAGATGAACGTGAAGTCCAGGTCCCGTCCCACCGCGTCCATTAACCGCTGGAACGTCTGTGCGGCATTCTTCAGGCCGAACGGCATGCGGAGGAACTCGAAGAGGCCAAACGGGGTGATGAGAGCCGTTTTGGGGACGTCGTCAGGATGCATCGGGATTTGATGGTACCCTCGGACAAGGTCGACCTTGGAGAAGATCCGGGCGCCGTGCAGGTTCGCCGCAAAGTCCTGAATGTGCGGCACAGGGTAGCGGTCCGGTGTGGTAGCCTCGTTCAGCCTGCGGTAGTCGCCGCACGGTCTCCAGCCCCCCGTCGCTTTGGGCACCATGTGCAGGGGGGAAGCCCAGGGGCTGTCGGACCGCCGGATGATCCCCAATTCCTCCATTCTCTGGAACTCCTCCTTCGCCAGTCGGAGCTTGTCCGGGGGAAGCCGCCGAGCACGGGCATGGAGGGGTGGTCCCTGTGTCGGGATGTGGTGCTGTACGCCGTGCCTGGGCATGGCTGCTGTGAACTGCGGTGCCAGAACCGATGGGAACTCCGCCAGGACCCTGGTGAAATCGTTGTCGGACAGCGTGATGGAGCCGAGGTGAGGGGCTGGCAACTGGGCCGCGCCCAGGGAGAACGTCTGAAAGGTCTCGGCGTGTACCAGTCTCTTCCTGGGCAGGTCAACCAGCAGGCTGTGAGCTCGCAAAAAATCCGCACCCAGAAGCGGTTGGGCTACGGCGGCCAGTGTGAAGTCCCACGTGAACTGGCTGGGGCCGAACTGTAGCTGCACCTGACGGGTGCCATAGGTCCTTACTGTGCTGCCATTCACGGCCCGCAGGGGGGGACCCGGTGCCCTGCTGCGGGTGTCGTAACTCGTCGGAGGTAAAACGCTAACCTCAGCCCCAGTATCGACCAAAAACCGGCGTCCCGACCTGCTATCCCACACATACAGGAGGCTATCCCGAAGGCCAGCCGCCGTAGCCATCAGCGGCGGCTGGCCCTGGCGTTTCCCGGGAACTTGCAGGGCGGGCGGCAACGGCGGGCTTCTGCGCCCCACCGCTGGTGGTAGAAGCACCAGTGGTCATTGGGCCGGGGGTTAGTGGGCTCTGCGGCCGGGCCTGGACTGGTTTGCTGCCGGGAGCGTGGCTGGGAGATCTGTGCGATGGACGCCCTGCTCACCTTTTTGGCGTTCCACAGCAAGTCCGCCCGGGCTGCCACCTTCCGGGGGTCACTGAAATCCGCGTCGGACAGCAGCAGGCGTATGTCCTCGGGCAGCTGCTCCAGGAATGCCTGCTCAAACATGAGGCCTGTGTGTCCCTCGGCCAGAGACAACATCTCATTCATTAAAGCCGATGGAGGTCTGTCGCCCAAGCCGTCCAGGTGCAGTAAACGGGCAGCCCGCTCGCGCCGTGAGAGTCCGAAAGTCCTGAGGAGCAGGGCTTTGAATTCCGTGTACTTGCCGTCTGCCGGGGGCGACTGTACGAACTCTGCGACCTGGGCCGCTGTGTCCTGGTCGAGGGAGCCCACCACGTAGTAGTAGCGGGTGTCTTCTGAGGTGATCCGGCGAACGTGGAATTGGGCTTCGGCTTGCTGGAACCATAGGTCCGGGCGCTGTGTCCAGAAACCCGGCAGTTTCAACGAAACCGCATGAACAGAGGCGGCGTCGGTCATTTCTGGTCCAAAAATCGTTTGGACCGTCGGGGTCACCAATTGTAGCGGTGTGCTACAAGCAGCGCTAAAATTACGACACGGAGTCGGTAACTGCAGTCGAAGGAAAAACTTTATTCGAAAACTTCAGCCTCACTTTTAAGCCTCTGTCAACCGGCCCCCCATGGCGAAGAGGCTCCAAAGCTCTGTGCTCGCAAACCCCCGTAGGCTATCTAATTGTGAGTCGGTTCGGATACGCTAGGAAATGAGGCGCTACAAGATAACCATTTTCTCAAAGCACTGCTGGAATTAGAATTAGTGGAATTTCCTGGCAACCCAGAGATCTTGAAAGCCATCTCACATGCAAAGTGGCAATTCCTGACCAAACTTAAAAGAGTGCTGAACAGTTGTGGCAGGGTTTGGATGGCATAACCTCCTTCAGAGCAAAACCAAGCTCAATGTCTTTTATGCTTGCTTTGACCAACAAAACATGAAGGCACTTTCATGAACTCCATAGGCTTCGATGAGCCTGTGATTTTAGTCTCAGGCTGGTGTGAGAGCATCCTTCAGGATGAAATGCATCTGGTTCAGATGCTGTATCTGGCTGAGTACTGAAGACCTGTGCTGATCAGCTCTCTGGAGTGTTTAATGACATCTTTAAACTCTCAAATCGGCAGTCTGAGGTAGCCACTTGCTTCAAGAAAAAAGCGAAAACCTGCCCCAATAACTATTGTCCAGAGGCACCGACAGTGCCTATAAAAAGTATTCACCCCCTCCCTTGGAAGTTTTCACGTTTTATTGTTTTACAACATTGAATCACAGTGGATTTAATTTGGATTTTCTGACACTGATCAACAGAAAAAGACTTTCATTTCAAAGTGAAAACAGCTCTCTATAAAATGATTTAAATTAATTTCAAATATAAAACACAAAATAATTGATTGAATAAGTACTCACCCCCTTTAATATGACACACCAAGTCATCACTAGTGCAGCCAATTGGTTTTAGAATTCACATAATTAGTTAAAAAGAGATCACCAGTGTGCAGTCAAAGTGTTTCAATTGATTGTTGTAAAAATACAGCTGTATCTGGAAGGTCCAACTGTTGATGTCAGTATTCTGGAAAAAGCTACACCATGAAGACAAAAGAACACTCTAAGCGACTCTGCAAAAAGGTTATTGAAAAGCATAAGTCAGGAGATGAATACAAGAAAATTTCCAAGTCACTGAATATCCCTTGGAATACAGTTAAGCCAATCATCAAGAAATGGAAAGAATATGGTAGACCTGCCTCGACTAGGCCATCCTTAAAAACTGAGTGACCATGCAGGAAGGGAACAAGTGAGGGAGGCCACCAAGAGACCCATGACAACTCTGGAGGAGTTACAAGCTTCAGTGGCTGAGATGGGAGAGACTGCACATACAACTGTTGCTCAGGTGCTTCACTGGTCACAGCCTTATGGGAGCATGGCAAAGAAAAAGACACTGTTGGAAAAAAAACTCACATGAAATCTCGGCTACAGATAACAAGGCATAAGGGAGATTCTGAAGTCAGCTGGAAGAAGGTTCTATAGTCCGAAGAAACCCAAATTGAGGCTTTTGGCCATCAGACTAAAAAGCTGCACATAAGCCAAACACTGCACATCACCAAAAACATACCATCCCTACCATGAGGCATGCATCACTGCAGCAGGTCCTAGAAGGCTTGTGAAGGTAGAGGATAAAATGAATGCAGCAAAACACAAGGAAATCCTGGATGAAAACCTGATACAGTCTGCAAGAGAACTGCCACCTGGGAGAAGATTTGTTTTCCAAGCAAGACAATGACCCCCAAGCCTATAAAGCCAAAGCTACACTGGAATGGTTTAAAAACAACAAAGTTAATGTCCTGGAGTGGCCAAGTCAGATTCCAGACCTCAATCCAACTGAGAATTTGTGGCTGGACTTGAAAAGGCCTGTTCACTCAAAATCCCCATGCAATCTGACAGAGTTTGAGCAGTTTTGTAAAGAATGGGAAAAATTGCAGTGTCCAGATGTGCAAAGCTGATAGAGACCTAACCACACAGACTTGAGATTGTAATTTCTGCCAAAGGCACATCTATTAAAAACTGACTTGATGAGGGTGTAATTATGCAATCAATTATTTTGTTTTACATGATTGTAATAAATTTAGACCCATTTGTAGAAATTTGTTTTAATTTCGACATGAAAAAGACTTTTCTGTTGATTAGTGTCAAAAAAGCCAAATTAAATCCACTGTGATTCAATATTGTAAAACAATAAAATATGAGAACCTCTTGCTGGGGTTGGGTGGGCGGGGTAAATACTTATTATAGGCATACACTGGGATGAAGTGCTTTGAGAGGTTGGTCATGAAGCTTGAGGAGTGACGGATTTGCTCCAATCTGCCTACTGTCGCATCAGGTCAACAGCAGATGCCATATCATTGGCTCTTCCCTCAGCTCTGGGACATCTGAACAGTGAAGATACATACACCTGGATGCTCTTCATTGATTTCAATTCATTTAACATTATCATCCCCTCAATACTAATCAAAAAGATCCAAGACTTTTGCTTCAATACCTCCCTGTGTAACTGGATCCTCGATTTCCTCACTTGCAGGCCCCAGTCAGTATGGATTGGCAGCAACATCTCCACAATTAGTGTCAGCATAAGGGCACCAAAAGGCTGTGTGCTTAGCCCTTGGTCTACATGCTTTACACTTATGACTGTGATCTCTAACACCATGTTTTAGTTTCCTGACAGCACTGGAGGTGTTGACCGAATCAAAGGTGGTGACAAATCAGCATATCGGATTGAGATTGTAAATCTGGTTGAATGGTGCCACAACAGCAGCCTCTCACTCAACGTCAGCAAAACTAAAGGGTTGATTATTGACTACAGGAGGAAGACTTTGGGGGTCTATGAGCCATTGCTTATGAGAGGGTCGGAGGTGGAGAGGGTCAGTAGAGTCCTGGGTATTTTCATATCTGCGGATCTGTGCAGATACCAGCACATAAATGACATTTCAAAGAAAGCATGGCAGTGTCTCTACTTTCTCAGTAGTTTGCTCAATTCAGCAGGTCATCTGAAACTTTTACAAATGTCTATAGATGCATAGTGGAGAGTATCCGGACTGGTTGCATCATGGCCTGCTATAAAAACACCAGTGCCCAAGAATGGAAAAACCCACAAATAGCCCAGTTCATCACAGGCAAATCCCTCCCCACCATTGAGTACATGTACATAGCAAGTTATCATGAAAAAGAAACATCCATTATTAAGAACCCCCACCATACAAATCATGCTCTCTTCTCGCTGCTACCATCAGGAAGTGGGTACAGGAGCCATAGGTCCTATACCAGCAGGTTCAGAAGCAGTTATTACCAGTCAGCCATCGGGTTCTGGAACCAGTGAAGACACTTTCACTCACTTCAACATTGTACTAATCATTGAACACAACCAATGGACTCCCTTTCAAAACCTCTACAACTCATATTCTCAGTTTTATCTATCTATCTATCTATTTATTATTACATGTTTCTTGTATTTGCAGTTTGAGTCTTTGTGTACTTTTTCATTGATTCCATTGTAATTACTTGTTCTACTGTGAATGCCTGCAAGACAATGAATTTCATGGTGGCATTTGGTGATAATACATTTACTTTGAGCTCATGGAAGCCATGATGGGGCGTAGACAAGAATCCATCCTAACTTTCTTGGCTTATAGGAGGGAGAGGAAAAGTCATCTATGTCCAGGACCACAGAAATCCATTCAAGTCCATTATGAACCCTCGTCAAAATGGGGGTGGAAAATCAATGCCATGCAAACTGCACTAGAAGGTTTCATTGATGTTGCCTACATAGTAAAGATCAGTAGGCACGTTAGCAAACACCTTGAATTCTCATGCACACTACCCCATGAACTGTACCACCAGCTCTTCACAACAGTCTCAATCAATCACAACCATGGCACAGAACGAGATCATTTGACACGTTGATGCCCAAACCAGCTTCTTGTAAGGGACATTCAGTTAATTAATTCACTGGCTTTTTAAAAATTTTTCCTGCAGCTATGTATTTCTCTCCTTTGTAATACTTGTACAAATAGCTTTTGAAAGCTCTGTCACACTTCCAGGCTGTGTGTTCTCGATCAATATTATTGATTGCACAAGAAAGCTTTTTTTCCTAAACCTCCTTTTATCAAAAAATGAATATGGATTCTCAGCTACATCACTTACAATAGAAAGAGATTAATCCATGTTCTGGACATGATCATTTAGGTGTGGTATAATTTGAAGCTGTATATCTATAAAAATGAATGCCTTTTGTTTAATCCAATCTCTTTCTTGTTGTACCTTCATGCTTCTAAGCCTTCTCATTATTCACAGAATCCAAATCTTACATGATTTTGAACCTCACTCCTCTCAAGAGAAGAGCCCAAGCTCCTGATGCTCCACTATAAAGCCCTCACTCTTTCAACTGCTGCCATGGAGTAAGGGGATGTTTGGAAGAGTAAAGACTATTCCGGAGAGTGAAATTACTAGGGGGGTCCACCACTGTCAGTAAAGTCTATGATGCAGGTTGAGATGAATTGCCTGTCACCTCCCATATGAAAGTGCTCATTTTTGGTTTGCTGTTGTTCACTTCATTCTCTTACACATCGAGAGTTGGTATTTTATTTTTTTTCTTTAAATTAGGTTCTTTTGGGTTTCTTACTTTGTAGCTACCTGTGACCAAGCAAATCTCAAGGTTGTATAATTTATACATTCTTTGATAATAAATGTACTTGAATCTTGAAGGAGCCAGGTGCAAAGAAGTGCAATTCTGATCTGTTTTTATCACGCCGCGGATGATAGCATTCATGAAGTTTAAATCCACAATTGTGTAATATCTTTTCCACTCACATTCAACCCCTATCAAATGTGAAAATCATTTAGGATCCCTTTAAAATTTGTATATATAAACAATATACACAAAGGCACAAGTGTGCACATAATGGCACAAGTGTGCACACAATTGAAATTACAAACATATCGATATCTTACTACTATTGTCTAACACAACTCCTAGAAGATAACTTGTCTTGAAAGAGGGAGCTTGGAATGCTTTTGAATATAAATGCAAGGATATATGATGCCAGTGTGCAGGCACGGGAAGCATCAGTAGCAGCAGAAGGCAGGCGGAGGACTATCAAATGTGGTGAGCTCTTTCTCCTTCTTTTGGGGACTTTCTTAAAAACAGTAGCCAGTGTGCAGGCTGGGGACACATCAGAAGCATTGGAAGGCAGGCAGAGCACCACCAAACACAGTGAGCTCTTTCTCCTTCTGTGGGATTTTTTCTTATTTTTCAAACCATCAGAGAGAGATCGTCTAGCAGAGCGGTCATCGTCAGAGTGGTAACTTAGAGGCTTTGACTCAAGACTTCAGTGAGAAGAGGCCAAGGCCAAAGAAATGGGCAAGAAGGGTAGGTTGTTCCTTTTGTTATTGCTGATATAGTCTTGGTTCATGGTACAGTGCAGGCAAGATGGCAGATATATGGAAGTGGAAGGTTCCTCCTGTAGGATGTGGGAATTCAAGGAACCTAATGGCTTCCCTGATGACTACATCTGTGGGAGATCCAGTTCCCAAAAGACCACATTAAGGAGCTGGAGCTGGAGTTGGATGAACTAAGAATCATCTGGGAGGCAGAGCAACTGATAGATGCAACTTCTGAGCAAGAGGTGACACTCAGAGTGCAGAATTCAGGGAGTAGATGGGTGAACACCGAGAGAGGTAAAGGGATAAAGAAGTTAGTGCAGGATCCCCCTGAGGCCATTCCCCTTCAGCAATAGTTATACCCCTTTGGATACTGCTGAGAGGGGTGACTTATCTGGGCAAGGCAGCAGCCAGACCAGTAACATTGTGGTCGGCTCTGAGCCAGGTGTAGCAATAGTCATAGGGGACTCGATAGTTGGGGGGAAAACAGGAGACTCTGTGGCAGCAAAAGTGACGCCAGGGTTGCCTCCTGGGTGCTGGGGTCCAGGATGTCTTTGAGTGGTTGCAGAATATTACTGAAGGGGAGAGTGAGCAGCAGAGGTCATGGTACACGTTGGTGCCAATGACATTGGCAGGAGAGGGGCAGAGGTCCTGCGCAGTAAGTATAGGGAGTTAGGAAGGAGGCTGAAGAGCAGGACCTCCAGGGTGGTAATCTCTGGATTAGTACCAGTGCCACGAGCTAGTGAAAGTCAGAACAGGAAGACAGCGCAGACAAATGAGTGGCTGAGGAGATGGTGCACGGGGCAGGGTTTCAAGTTCTTAGATCGTTGGAAGCTTTTCTGGGGAAGGGATGACTTTTACAAGTGGGATGGGTTGCACCTGAACTGGAGGGGAGCCAATATCCTGGGAGGGAGGGAGATTTGATAATACTATTGGGGCTTAGATTTGCAGGGGGGAGGGAACCGAAGTGAGGAGGCAGAGGATGGGGCGGTTGATACACAAGTAGAGATAGCTTGTAGGAAGTTTGTGAGGAAGGATAGGCAGATGATAGAGCAAAGATGCACTCAGCCGGATGGTTTGAGAAGTATCATGAACAAGGAGAATCAACTTAGAGCATGGATCAATGTGTGGAACTATGACATTGTGACCATTACAGAGTCTTGGATGTCTCACGCAGGAATGGCTGCTGAGTGTGCTAGGCTATAAACGTTTCAAAAAAGATAGGGAGGGAGGCAAAAAGGTTGGGGCATGACATTGCTAATCAGGGATAGAATCATGGAATCATGGGATAGAATCTCTCCTGAGTCAGTGTGGATGGAAAACAGAAACAGGAAGGGGGCATTAACTCGACTGGGTGTTTTTATAGACCCACCTCCAATAGTAACAGAGACAACAAGGAGCAGAAAGGAAGGCATATTCTGGAATGGTGCAATAATAATGGGTTGTTGTGATGGGAGATTTTAACTGCTAATATTGACTGACATCTCCTCAGAGCAAGGGGTTTGGATGGGGTGGAGTTTGTTAGGTGTGTTCAGGAAGGTTTCCTGACACAATATGTAGATAAGCCAACTGGAGGAGAGGCTGTACTGGATCTGCTATTGGGACATGGACCTGGTCTTGGTGGGAGAGCATTTTGGAGGTAGTGAGCACAACTCTATCTCCTTTACTATAGTGCTGGAGATGGATAGGAGTAGACAATTTAGGAAAACATTTAATTGGGGTAGGAGGAAAAATGATGCTATTAGGCAGAAACTTGGGAGGATAAATTGGGAGCAGATGTTCACAGGGAAATGCACAGCAGAAATGTTCAGGGATTATTTGCATGGCATTCAGAATAAGTATGTTCTATTGAGGCAGGGGAAGGATGGCAGGGTAAAAGAACCATGGTGTACAAAGGATGTAGAAAATCTAGTTAAGAATAAAAGAAAAGTTTATGAAAGATTCAAGAAATGAGGTACTGTTAGAGCTCTAGAAAATTACAAGATTGCCCGGAAAGAGCTTAAGAATGAAATTAGGAGAACAAGGAAGGGCCATGGGAAGGCTCATTCAGAAGGTCAGGAGGCCTGGGATCCAAGGAGACCTTGCTTTGTGGATCCAGAATTGGCTTGCCCACAGAAGGCAATGGGTATTTGTTGTTTGTATTCTCATGGAGACTCCCCCCCCCCCCCCCCTTGTGATTTTTAAAAATGATCTAAATGAGGACGGTGGGTTAGTAAGTTTGCTGATGACACAAAGGTTGGGGGTGTTGTGGATAGTCTGGAGGGTTGTCAAAGGTTACAGCAGGACATCAATAAGATGCAGAACTGGGCTGAGAAGTGGCAGATGGAGTTTAACCCAGATAAGTGTGAGGTGGTTCATTTTGGTTGTTCAAATTTGAAGACAAAATATAATATTATTTGGCAGTTTGGAGGATCAGAAAGATCTTGGGGTCCATGCCCATATGACACTCAAAGCTGCTGTGCAGGTTGACAGTGTCATTAAGAAGGTGTATAGGGTGTTGGCCTTCATCAACCATGCAACTGATTTCAAGAGCCATGAGGTAATGTTACAGCTATATGTGACATTAGTTAGACCCCATGATGAACTGTGTTCAGTTCTGGTCACCTCACTATAGGCAGGATGTGGATACTATAAAGACAGTGCAGAGGAGATTTATAAGGATGTTGCCTAAATTGGAGAGCATGCCTTATGAGAACAGGTTGAATAAACGTATCCTTTTCTCCTTGGAGTGGCAGAGAATGAGAGGTGACCTGATGGAAGTGTATAAAATGATGAGAGTCACTGATTGTGTGGATAGCCAGAGGCTTTTTCCCAGGGCTGAAATGGCTAACACAGGGGGCATAGTTTTAAGGTGCTTGGAAGTAGGTACATTTATTTAGATGGAGCTGAATGACTTAGCTGCCAGTGTAATTCAGCTTCTGTCTGAACAGGGACCTGAAATTGGGATTTAGTTTGTTCCATCTCCCAAATCTTGCAAAAGGGCAAAAAGTACACATAGCAATCAGCAGGAGTTGCTGTTTGTTACCGAAAATGCTTCAAAAAAATAAAATTAACAGACACAGACACCAAATAATACAGTTTCCTAAATGTTTTTTGTGAAAATTAAACTGTGATTTAGGTTTTTAACCACTTGCTGCATTAAGCTGATAAAGTGTGAGTCTGTTCAAACAGTTTTTCTTAATGTAAAGTAGTAACAGATATTTGCAAATAAACCCGTGAATAACAAATGATTATTTATTCACTAGGGAAAGATAGTATATTCTGCTTCACAATTTATGTACAGTCATTTAAGTTGCTCTAAACATCAAATATCTATATTCACAATTTTCTACATTTTGTTTTTAAAATCAAATATGAGGTTGAAACAACATTCTAATATCTGCAATGTACAGTAACTTTATGGCACAGTTATTGCAAAAATATTACAAACAAAAATCTGAAGGAAGTTGGCACTTTGAGAAACAAAACATCTGGGTTTCCTTTTGATGTTGATCGATCACAATGTACATCAGAGTTTTCAAACTATTTTCACAAAATTTGAGATAGTTGTAGGTCCACAATTACAACAGCACTCAAAAATCTTGGTAACAGGCTTATTGGATTTTATATTTAACCTTAAGGTAAAATATTAAAGAAATTGACTTCTATTTCAATTTGAAGTGTAGGGATGAAAAGGCATGCTTCATTTGTGCTATATATTGCCCACAATTCAGTTAAATACTTTAATGAAACATGCAAAACCAGGACAGGAAAAGAGCTATTCTGAAAGCACTAATGTTTTGTTTGCTATAGATGTTGGTTTTAAGCCATGTTTAAGCCATGCAATTTTATAATCTGTGACTTTTTCAATGAATTTCATAAGGTAAAGTGAGATTCAAATTGACGTATATTATTTAAATATTTTTTAATGCTTACTATCACCCACCCAATGTATAGTTATATCTTAGAATATTTCTTCATAGAAATTCTTTGAAGCAACAGTCTATATAGTTAACAGAGGAAAAATTATGGGAATTATGTCTTTTTGGGATTATAATTATAACTTTTTGGGATTATTCTTATCCAAAATAAATGAGGTGACTCAAGGAATTTACTCTCACAATATTAACTTGAAACTTCAAGTTTGCATTTTATAGCAAGTGCCGGTCATTAAAATTTCAATTTTAATTCCAGGGAAGACACTGCTGTTCAAACTCTACAAAACTACAGTACCTAGTCACTGTAAAATAGAAAAAAAGAATCCCAAAAAGTTGGTATAAACAGATAAATACAATTATTCTTTATTTTCCCATTTTCTGTACTGGATAATACACATTGAGTCTGACTTGTAAATGTTACAGAAATGACTGCTTAATTTTGAATGTATCATTATTCACAAATACCAGTTAACTTTCAGAGGATAAATACTGTCCAAACAAAATTTCTTCATAACATACTTATGTTAGCATTATTTCTTCAGCCTCAAAACTATCTACTTTCTTCAAATTACATCTTGAAATTGAAATCTCTGAATCAAAAGTGATATTGAAAGCATATTAAGGAGCCAGGTCTTAAAATCAAACTGATGTTGCTCAATCTGACTGATTTATAAATGTTGTAAAACATATCAACTAAGTCAGTTTTAACACAGCAGGTCCACCATTTGAATATTAGTAGATCTTGATTTTAGTTGCCTACATTGGCAGGTTTAAAGGGCATCTTAAAAAGGAGCAACATACACAAAATACTGGAGGAACTCAGCAGACCAGGCAGCTTCCGTGGAAAAGAGTAAATAGTCGACATTTTGGGCCGAGACCCTTCATCAGGACCCTTCACTCCTTAAAAAGAAAAGCAGGCAAAGTAGTCAGAACTGCAGCGTTCTAGACTTGGCAGATGAGAGAAAGCTAATTTTAAATTGGTGATGTGTCTCAAATCTGCATTTGAAGAACACAAAACCTTTGGACAGAGTAGCAAGATTGAAGGAAAGCAAAATGGTGAAACCAAAAAGCAGGGAATTGTAAAACTGAGTCACTACTTCACCGAGTTTAAGTCATCAAATACAGAACTGATTGATGAATGAATCATAGTATGAGATGGACCCGAGGTAGAAGAGCTATGAATGACCTTGGGTTTACAGAGTCTAGGCAAGGGAACCTGGTCAATAATGCATTGGATTAATCCCGTCTGAATATGCTAAAGGATGATTAAGGTTTCCAGATAAATTGAAAGCAAGACCTGAGACTATACTGTATGGGAAATAAATGGTCTTGGAAATGGTATGGATATGAGATCTAAAACTTTGCATCAAACATGACAACTTTTCAGTCAGGATTTAGACAGTTTCTAAGAAGAATAATGCAATGACAAGGGAGCAGGTTTTGTCTTGAATTCCTAATGCAATAACTTTGGTCCTTCCATTGTTATAAATATCTGCTGAATGCAGAAAATGTTACATTTTCCTTAAACATTTTGACACTTTAGAGGCAAGGGGGAGATCAGAAAAGGTGGGGTAAAAGGAAAACTGAATGTCATCTGCACATGGATTGAAACTGACATTGAGGTATTGAGTGTGAGGTATTGTGTAGAACAGAATGAGGAAAAGGAGGGAAATAGATCCTTGGGAAAATGTAAGAAATATTGTTCTGACCTTAGGAAGAGAAGACCTTGATAACAATAGTTTGGATAAGATTAATTGGAATAGAACTGGGTGAAAGAAAGTTGGACAATTGATCATGCCGACTATTTTCTAGATTACAATTAAATAATTTGATTTTAACATAAACAAAATAATTTAGAGTTGTTTGTTAAAGACCCATCTCTCCCAGATGCTGCCTCTTAACATCAAGTGTCACAAGCATCTTACTGTATGTTTTCACTATTCTCATTAAGCCATTGGCAAAATTATTTTTACTTGTTGGCTCAATTACTCATTATATATCATTACTATTGGGGCATCTCCCACAAGTGATAAGATGATGCAGTTCAACTTGTCGGGCACCATGTCCTAATGTTGCCCTTCCCAAAACTAATCTCTGAATATATTTAGAAGGCCACAATTCTTTTTTAACTTAACCTATTTTATAGTACAATTTTCTGTGATTCGATGGGTGGCATGATCCTAGTTTGATTTTTATTGTTGTTGCAAATTCTGTTGTAATGATCAGTTGGTTCAATAGATAAGATTTTTTTTTGTTCCAGGAAAACCATCAGATCCTTTTGAATCCAAGCAACACACACAAAATGCTGGAAGAGCTCAGCAGGCCAAGCAGCACCTATGGAAAAGAGCAAACAGTCGATGCCTCAGGCCGAGACCCTTCATCAGGACTGGAGAGAAAAGACGAGGTCAGAGTAAGAAGGTACAGGGAGGGCAGGAAGAAATACAAGGTGGTAGGTGAAACCAAGACAGGGAGGGGTAATGCAAGGAGCTGGGAAATCAATTGGAGAAAGAGATAAAGGGCAGGAGAAGGGGGAATCTGATAGGAGAAAACAAAAAGCCATGGAAGAAAGGGAAGGGGGAGGAGCACCAGAGGGATGTTATGAGGTGATAGGCAGGTAAGAAGATAAGGTGAAAAAGGGAAATGGGAACGAGGAATGATGCAGAGGTGGGGGTGGGTGACATTACCAGAAGTTTGAGAAATCAATGTTCATGCCATCAGGTTAAAAAACTTATCCTCAGTGTCTCCTCTGTACCTGCTTCCAAGCACCTTAAAACTGTGCCCTCTCAAATTAGCCATTTCAGACCGGGGTAAAAAACCTCTGAATATCCAAACGATCAGTGCCTCTCATCATCTTATACACCTCTATAAGGTTACCTCTCATCCTCCGTTGCTCCAAGGAGAAAAGGCCGAGTTCACTCAACCTATTCTCATAAAGCATGCCCCCCAATCCAGGCAACATCCTCGTAAATCTCCTCTGTACCATGTCTATAGTTTCTATATCCTTCAGATGATCAGAACCGAGCACAGTACTCCAAGTGTACTCTGACCAGGGTCCTATATAGCTGCAACATTACCTCTCGACTCTTAAACTCAATCCCATGATTGTTGAAGGCCAATGCACCATATGCTTTCTTAACCACAGAGACAACCTGCACAGCAGCTTTGAGTGTCCTAAGGACTCGGACCCCAAGATCCTCCACGCTGCCAAGAGTCTTACCATTAATACTATATTCTACCATCATATTTGAGCGACCAAAATGAGCCACCTCACACTTATCTGGGTTAAACTCCATCTCCCAATTCTCAGCCCACTTTTGCATCCTATCAATGTCCTGCTGTAACCTCTGACAGCCCTCCACACTATCCACAACACCTCCAAACTTTGTGTCATAAGCAAATTTACCAACCCATCCTTCCACTTCTTCATCCAGGTCATTTATAAAAATCACGAAGTGTAGGGATCCCAGAACAGTTCCCTGAGGTCGCCAACCTAAATGCAGAATATGAAGCATCTACATCCACTCTTTGCCTTCTGTGGGAAAGCCAGTTCTAGATCCACAAAGCAATGTCTCTTTGTGTCCCATGCCTCCTTACTTTCTCAATAAGCCTCACATGGGGTATACCATGTCAAATGCCTTGCTGAAATCCATATACACAACATCTACTGTTCTACCTTATTCAATGTGTTTAGTCACATCCTCAAAAAATTCAATCAGGCTCGTAAGGCAGGACCTGCTTTCACAAAGCCATGCTGACTATTCCTAATCATGTTATACCTCTCCAAATGTTCATAAATCCTGCCTCTCAGGGTCTTCTCCTTCAAATTACTGACCACTGAAGTAGGACCCCCAGTCTACAATTTCCTGGGCTATCTCTACTCTCTTTCTTGAATAATGGAACAACATCTGCAACCCTCCAATCCTCCAGAACCTCTCCCGTCCCCATTGATCATTGCCAGAGGCTCAGCAATCTCCTCCCTTGCCTCCCACAGTAGCCTGGGGTACATTTCGTCCCGTCCCGGTGACTTATCCAAAATGATGTTTTCCAAAAGCTCTTGCACATCCTCTTTCTTAATAGCTCAAGCTTTTTAATCCACTGTAAGTCATTCCTACAATCACCAAGATCCTTTTCCTTTGTGAATACTGAAGCAAAGTATTCATTAAGTACCTCTGCTATCTCCTCCGGTTCCATGCACACTTCTCCACTGTCACACTTTATTTGTCCTATTCCCTCATGTCTTATCCTCTTGCTCTTCACATACTTGTAGAATGCCTTGGGGTTTTCCTTAATCCTGCCCACCAAGGCCTTCTCATGCTTTCCTAATTGCTTTCTTAAACTCCTTCCTGGTAGCCTTGTAATCTTCTAGATCTCTATCATTACCTAGCTTTTTGAACCTTTCGTAAGCTTTTCTTTTCTTCTTGACTAGATTTACAACAGCCTTTGTACACCACGGATCCTGTACCCTATTATCCTTTCCGTCTCATTGGAATGTACCTATGCAGAACTCCACACAAATATCCCCTGAACATTTGCCACATTCCTTCTGTACACCTCCCTAAGAACATCTATTCCCAATTTATGCTTCCAAGCTCCTGCCTGATAGTCTCATATTTCCCCTTACTCCAACTAAATGTTTTCCTAACTTGTCTGCTCCTATCTCTCTCCAATGCTATGGTAAAGGAGATAGAATTATGATCACTATCTCCAAAATGCTCTCCCACTGAGAGATCTGACACCTGACCAGATTCATTTCCCAATACTAGATCAAGCACAGCCTCTTGTAGGTTTATCTACATATTGTGTCAAGAAACCTTCTTGAACACACCTGACAAACTCCACCCAATCTAAACCCCTCGCTGTAGGGACATGCCAAATGATACTTGGGAAATTAAAATCTCCCACCACGACAACCCTTATTATTATACCTTTCCAGAATCTGTCTTCCTTTCTGCAACTCAATGTCCCTGTTACTATTGGGTGGTCTATTAAAAAAAACACCCAGTAGAGTTATTGACTCCTTCCTGTTCCTAACTTCCACCCACAGAGACTCCATAGACAATCCCTCCATAACTTCCTCCTTTTCTGCAGCCATGACACTATCTTTGATCAACAGTGCTACTCCCCCATCTCTTTTGCTTCCCTCTCTGTCCTTTCTGAAACATCTAAAGCCTGGTGCTCGAAGTAACCATTCCTGCCCCTGAGCCATCCAAGTCTCTGTAATGGCCACAACATCATAGTGCCAAGTACTGATCCACGCTCTAAACTCATCCGCTTTGTTCATAATATTCCTTGCATTAAAATAGACACATCTCAAACCATCGATCTGAGCGCATCACTTCTCTATCTCCTGTCTATCCTCCCTCTCCAAGCTTTCTCTATTTGTGAGCCAATCACCTCTTCCTCCATCACTTCAGTTTGGTTCCCACCCTCCAGCAATTCTAGTTTAAACACTCCCCATTAGCCTTAGCAAACCTACCTGCCAGGATATTGGTCCCATTGGGATTCAAGTTCAACCCGTCCTTTTTGTTCAGGTCACTCTTGCCCCAAAAGAGGTCCCAATGATCCAGAAATCTGAATCCCTGCCCCCTGCTCCAATCCCTCAGCCATGCATTTATCCTCCACCTCACTCTATTCCTATACTCACTGTCACGTGGCACAGGCAGTAATCTCGAGATTACTACCTTTGAGGTCCTGCTTCTCAGCTTCCTTCCTAACTCCCTGTCTTCTGTTTTCAGAACCTCCTCCCTTTTCCTGCCTATGTCATTGGTACCATGTACCATGACCTCTGGCTGTTCTTCCCACTTCAGGATATCGTGGATGCGATCAGAAACATCCCAGACCCTGACACCTGGGAGGCAAATTACCATCTGTGCTTCTTTCCTGTGTCCACAGAATCACCAGTCTGACTCCCTAACTATAGAGTCCCCTATCACTACTGCCTTCCTCTTCCTTCCCCTACCCTTCTGAGCCACAGGGCCAGACTCTGCGCCAGAGGTGCAGCCACTGTTGCTTCCATCAAGTAGGCCATCCCTCCCAACAGTACTCAAGCAAGAGTACTTGCTGTCAAGGGGGACAGTCACAGGGGTGCTCTCTAGCCTCTGACTCCTGCCCTTCCCTCTCCTGACTGTTACCCACTTCTCTGTCTCCCCAGGCCCTGGTGTGACTACCTGCCTATAGCTCCTCTCTATCACATCCTCACTTTCCCTGACCAGATGAAGGTCATCGAGCTGCATCTTCAGTTCCCTAACACGGTCCCTAAGGAGCTGCAGCTTGAAGTACCTGGCACAGATGTGGCCGTCTGGGAGGCTGGGAGTCTCCTGGACATCCCACATCTGACACCGAGCATGGAACACTGGCCTCACACACATTCTTCCTGTCTGTATTCTACACAGTCAACCTACCTCGCCTTGACCCATTATCGCTGAAGCCCCGTTGAGCCAAAGTCCTCCTACTCTGTCTCCCTCTACTCTGTCACCTACTCTATAAATCTATCTCCTTTTAAACTCTTCTTGCTGTTCTCACTGGCTGATGTCCATGCACTTCCTGTCCTCCAATTTGTCTTGATAGTTTTATTATACCATCATCAACAGCGCCTTCTCACTTATTTTAAACAAACACATATCTTTGGAATTAATCATAACTATAGCAAGTTCCTTGACATTCTTAGTATATGCACATTAAAACTGACCCCATGCGACTTATGCTAATATTCCTTGTATTTAATCGCACTGATTGGAGCAAACACCATCTGTATGGCACTAGACCTTGAACTCTTTGACGATTAACATCCCCCACAATGTGGATAGTAATAAAAACATTCCCAAATCAGGAAAAAAATCAAAATCTAATAAACATCCTTCAGCTGATTTTTCTCAATTCTGCCATACAATGCTACGTGTTAGTCAGATACTGAAAATAATCAATTCACCAGGCTACTTTGAACATGTGTTCCATTTAAAATGTTTGTTCAATGCAGATGGAGATTAAAGCATGATCTGGTAAATATTAACCTCACTCCATTCAACAATTCTTCAAAGCAGTCTCAATACAAATAAAAAAATGTCAATTTTTCCAGAGTTAAAAAGAACTAAGAAATAAGAAAGTACTAGAAATAAAAAGTGCTTGCAAAAAGGAAGAACTGAAGGAACATCTTACATGGCCTCTTTTGGTGCAGAATTGACCCATGAAATATTAACCAGCTTTGATTCCTTCAAAGAACTAGCTTGAAACTAGAGACTAATTTGAATATGTGTAACAAAGGTTTATTTCATCCGAAAAAAAGTAGTGTAGCTGCATGGTTTGTAACACTTACAGTATTGTTATACAAAGATTTACACTGTGATAATATGTTTTCAACATGTTTAAAACCATTATAAGTTGTGTCTAATATTTTTATTTTGTCACGTTTCCACTTAAGTTTCCACTTGTTGGCAAAACTATAATCTGTTTTTGTCCATCTTAATTCTAAATCAACTCAAAAGATCAATTTTCTCAGGCCACAATTTGTAATTCTGTGATGCTTTGCTCTGGTCTTGGTGATCTTGAGCACATTAATGTGAAAAACAGTGCTGTATTACAAAAAAAAACTTTGAACAACTACAATGAAATGAAAGAGAAGAATTTTAACATTTTCACCTGTTTGAGATGCACTTGGTTCAATTTTCATCTGTCATGAGGGGTTTGATGCTCCATTTCTGACCATCTTGTTTTTAATGGTAACGCCTAAGAGTTGTTGGTACGTTCGCTTATTACCTTGGCTAAACCATCCAATTGCATCTAACTTTCTGTATTTGTGCACATTTTGTATTCTTAATATCTCTTAGTTATTAGCATTAAGACCCATTATATGTTGACGATTTTGAGGAAGAACAATTTTCAATAGCATTTTTGAATATTGGGGCAAGCAATTGACAGATTAAAGTGGAATTACCTAGTTAACTACACTGTAAAGGTACATTCATGTTGATGGGCCACAGTTCAAGTAGGCAGTTCATTAGTACCATCTCATGGGTAGTTAGAGATTGGCATTAAAATAGGCCTTGCCGGTGATGCCCGCAAATGTGTAACAGAGAATATCTAATACATACTAATAAAGCATTTCTTGCAAGATGTTGAATTGAATAGTCCTCAGCCTATACATGCAGAGGTGATATGACAACAGGTACTGAAACAATTGGTTAAGCTTCGTTCAAATAAGTCTTTCCACTTGTGGTGGTTGCACCATGTTCCACATCTCCACTCGTGATCCCTCCTTCTCCTGCCGGCTTGGGCTGTAGGCCCCATGTGTTGCTCTTTTATTCAGGGTCATAATAGTGGCAGCAAGTACTAGAAAGAAAATCAGCAACAACACGACGGTGACCAACCCAGTATAAAGAAGAAGCTCTGACGTCCAAGCTTCCTGCTGACAAGAGCGAAAACAATTAAACATTTAGGGATAACTCACACTGGATTAGCTGTGAAGCTGCCTTGTTTTGAAGAAATAATGCACGCGCACACACACACTCTTTGAGTTCCACAGCTTTGTGACAGATTTTTTTTATCTCCAATCGTTGAGTAGCATAGGGAATACCTGGGGTGTGTTGACATCGTCCACCATTAACCCCCAAGATTGTATCCCAAAGCTTCAACACATCAAATCAGGCGCTCTTCTGGTGGTAGTTTAAGAGCATTGTTCATTTCCATTTGAGCTCCTGTTTGTTCCTGGTTGCTTGGGCTGTAGTTCCCTTCAGTCTTGCGTTTCTCACGCAGTCTTAGGATTAGAAAAGTCAGAATGGCAGCAAGAACTATCACCCCAACAATGACACATGGAGCCACAATGGCTGCTATGTTTACTTGGCTAGGTGGCGAAGTTGTCTGTGAAAATAATCCATATTTTTATTATTAGAAAGACTGACACAAATGGGACAAACATTTGTCTAGACTAGGCCTGTAAATCAAAAGCCCAAACTAACTTACTTTTGTTTAAAAGCATATTTAAGTTTGATTTGGATTGTGCTACCTTAATGAGTAGTGGAGGCAGACTCGTAAGACATTTTTGAAAGAAAATTGGTAAATGACTGGTAAATAGTTGCAAGGAAATGAAGAAGGTGAATGACGGGTAGGATTAATTGGAATGCTCTTTTACACATGAAGCATGGATGTGATTAGCTAAATATTTGTCTTCCATGCCTTCTTGTATTTTGGGATTAAAATATTTCCAGGTGAGATGTTTCCATTTACTTTAATACCCATTTACTTCTAAAAACCCAAGATCTTTTGGAAATACATATAACCTGCCCATCAGTAAAAATATTTTCCTTGCATCCACTTTTCTACTGCCTTCCTTCACTGCTCTTGGTGATCAGTGAGATAATGACCTGACATAGACCAGCCCAACATCCAGCTTTAGGACGAGCTGATGCCTGCTAGCTGGAAAAGTTGGTATGTGTTCAGACTCTTCCCCGGCACTCTGGACTATACTGGGGATCCTGGAGATTGAGGGTGAACTGAGGATCAAGTCTCATTCCAAGCCAGCATCAACAGAGTTACTCATCTGCTGCAGCTTCAGTTTTTATATTTACATTATGCTTGTTTTCTTCCCACTCTTGGGTAACATCTATCACACAATGGACTACTTCAACATTAAGCCCTGATGTAATCATTCATGCATAATAAATTCATATATTGTATCTAATTCAATGCTTGTTATGAATATGATGCCCTTCTCTATCAGGAATATTTCCACAACAAAAGCATGAAAGGCTTGGAAACTGCAATCTGATTTTCTGAAGTGGCACTTATACATAAATGCATTAGCTGGATAATGCATATAATTGCACTAATTTAATTTCATTTCAATTGTAAAGGCTTCTTTAAAAACGGCATTGTTGATCATGGTATTAATCTGATAGTATCCTATTAGTGATAATTGGAAGATCAATTGGCACCCCAAAGATAAACCTGTATAGTGCGACAGAAACAGTTTTAACTAAATCCTTTCTGAATTGTTCCTTAAAAGCTAAGTTAGACTGAAACCCGTAGTGTATATCAACATCAGGTCAACTTAAATCTATCAACTTACAGATGATGAGTTATCAGGCTTCCTTGATGGTGTAGAATCTGTAACATTCACTGCTGTAAAGGAATCAATACTAGTATGAAGACATTACTGGAATGTTGAAAGTTGAAATCTACACGATCTAAACCGAAATTGCCACTCTTCTCCTGACAAAACAGTAATGCAAATGTATTTTTATTGCAGGCTTTCTTTAACAAGGTGAGGGGTTGCAAAGTGGAGAATCTTAGTACTTGGCTCAGTGAACAGGTTTTAGCTCAGTTAGTGAATTTTGCCTGTGTTGCAGACACCTATTCTTAAAATGGAAATGTGTGAACCAGAGTGGAAAGCTGGGCTGCTGATCTGAGCTGCTGGTGAAATTCTAATACGGAGGGAAAGCCTCTGCATGTGTTTTCTTCTTTTTATTAACATTACAAATCTGAAAGTGTTCTGATGAGGGAAGTGCAACCCTCATTTACAGGCCTGGCCTCAACTTCCATTTGCTTAGAGTCAAGAAGCAGAAATGTTAGCTCTTTTTCTCTCTGCACAAAAACTGCCTCTTGCAATTCCAAACTAATCTGTTTTATTTTTAACTCCTGGCAACCAGTGTGAATGTCACAGATTGTAAAAATTTGACTTAGTTGAATAATAGCTGTATAAACCGATGTTACAAATAGCAACCTTTGCATTTATGTTGAGATACTGACTAAATCTGTGGGTAATACACTGCAAAATAACTATTGATAACTAATAATAAGCAAATCATACTTCCTCATAACTTTCTCTGATGTAAGTAGGTACAGAATACTGGTATTAAAATGCCCAAATCTAATACATTATCAAACTACCGAAGTTCTACTGAAACTACTCACTACATTTCAAGTCTAACAAGGAAGTCTTTGAGGAAGTTTGTGTAAATACTGACTTGGTTAAAAATTCACAGTATTAAAATGATCCAAAATGGAATATAACGGGGCAGATTTGTCTGAATCTGCTGGCAGATAAGAACATAACTGGGCTAGTCCTGAGTGAGGCAGTTCTGCAGAATTCTGCTCAGCATATCATTGGTCCACAGTGATTCCACACATTCCACAGTGCACAGGGATTACTGGTCAATTCCACCATCACAGCACTAATGTCCATGACCCTCCAGCTCTCACAATTGGGAAATCTTCCCATTCCAACTAATGCAAATGCCACACAAAATGCTTGCAGTCAGCTATCAGAACAAAGTACAGATTTTCTTTTTTTTTTATTCATTAATTAGGTTGATTCGAATGGTTTAGAGAATGTGTTTTAATATTTCTAATTTTGTAGAATTATTTTCATCTATTAATAGATTCTATTTAACTTTGAATATTCAGTAACAGTGACAGGTTTCACGGCCAGTGGGGATTCACAGCCTTCACATCTGCTTCCTCCCATTTAGCCTATGCTGCCCATTGAGTTATGTTGATCATATTTAATATGCCCCATCCAAAATGCTGAAGGAACTCAGCAGGCCAGGCATGGGGGATTTCAACTTCCCTAGTGTAAACTGGGACCTTCTCAGTGGAAGGGGTTTAGACTGGGCAGAATTTGTTAAGTGTACCCAGGAAGGTTTCTTAAATCAATATGTGGATGGTCCAACGTGAGGAAGGGCTGTACCGGATCTGTTGTTGGGTAATGAGCCTGGTTAGATGACTGACTTTTCAGTGGGTGAATAGTTAGGGAACAGTGACCACAACTCCCTAACTTTAAGGATAGGTATGGTCCTTGCAGGAGAGTTTTAAACTGGAATAGGGTAAATTATGAAGGCATTAGGAAGGATCTATGAAGAGTTAATTGGGAACACTTTTTTTCTGGCAAGTCCACATTAGACCACATGGAGGGTGCTTAAAGATCAATTGCACAGAATGCAGGAAAGATATGTTCCTGTTGGAAGGAAGGATGGGGATGGAAAGATAGGAGAACCTTGGATTGCCAGAGTGGTGATGAATTTAGTCAAGAAGAAAAATTAGAAGTATGTAAAGCTGCAGAATCTATGGTCAAATGAAGCATATGTGGAGTAGAAAGCAGCCAGAAAGGAACTAAAGAAGAGAATTAGGAAAGCCAAGGGGGGCCATGAAAAGTCCTTGTTAAGTCGGATTAAGGTGAATCTTAAGGCATTCTTTACATACATCAAGAGTGAGAAGTTAACTAGGGAGAGAGTGGGACCACTCAAGGATAAAGGGGGAACACTTTCTTGGATGCTGAGAAAGTGAGTGAGGTACTTAATGAGTACTTCGCTTTAGTGCGTAGCAAGGAAAAGGATATGGAGGACCAGGAGATCAGTGCTGAGTGTATAAACATATTAGGGCATTTAGAGGTCAAGGAGGAGGAAGTGCTGGGCCTCCTAATGAGTATTAAGGTGGACAGGTCCCCGAGGCCTGATGGGTTTTGCCTCACGTTATTGAAGGAGGCAAGAAACGAAATTGCAGGGCCCTTGACTCATAGCTTCATGTCCTCCCCAGGCACAGGCAAGGTCCTGGGGACTGGCTAGATGCTAATGTTGTAACTCTACTTAAGAAGGAGAACAAGAGAAAATCCTGAGAACTATAGACCAGTGAGTCTCACACCAGTTGTAGGGAAATAGCTAGAGAAAATTCTTAGGGATACGATATATGAGCATTTTGAAACCCATGGCCTTATTAGGGAGAGTCAGCATGGCTTTGTGTGGAGCAGGTCATGTCTTGCCAACTTGATTGAGTTTTTTGACAAGGTGACAAGAGAGATTGATGAAGGTAGGGCAGTGGATGGTGTTTACATGGACTTTAGTAAGGCGTTTGATAAAATCCCTAATGGGAGGCTAATCCAGAAATATAAGATGCATGGGGTAACATGGTGAATTGGTGCTTGGATTCAGAACTGCCTTGCGCATAGAAGACAGAGGGTTGTGGTTGAAGGAACTTATTGAGCTGGAGGTCTGTAATTAGTGGTGTTCCTCAGGGATCTATGTTGTTAGTGATGTATCTAAGTGACTTGGATGAAAATGTAGATGGATGGGTTAGTAAGTTTATGGATGATACCAAGATTGGTGGAGTTGTGGACAGTGTAGAAGACTGGCAAAGAATACAGTATAATATATGTCATTTGCAAATAAGGGCAGGGAAAAGGAAGATGGTGTTTACAAATAAATGTGAGGTGTTGCACTTCTATCTGGTAAAAGTAGGTCAAATGCAAGGAGACAGTACACTGTTAAGGGCAAGATCCCTAACGGTGTTGCTGAGCAGAGAGATCTTGGGATCCAGGTTCATAGCTCCTTGAAGGTGGCTACACAGGCCAATAAGATGGTTAAGAATGCATTTTGAATGATTGGTTTTATCACTCAAGGCATTGAGTTCAAAAGTCCAGGTCATGTTGCATAGATTTGTCATAGAGTCAAAGGGTCCAGCATAGAAAGAGGCCCTCTGGCCCACTTAGTCCATGCCAAGATCATTTAAACTGCCTAATCCCATCAACCTGCATCGAGACCATTGCCCTCCATACCCTTACCATCCACGTACCCATCCAAACTTCTCTTAAATTTTGGAATTGAGCTTGCATGCACAACTTGAGCTGGCAGCTTATTCTACACTCTTGTGACTCTCTGAGTGAGGAAGTTCCCTTCATGTTCCCCTTAAACTTTTATCCTTTCACCCATAACCTGTGGCTTCTGGTTGTAGTCCCACCTAACCTCAGTGGAAAAAGCCTGCTTGCCTCTTAACTCTGTCAAATTTCCACTCAATCTTCTATGTTCTGGGGAATGAAGTTCTAACATATTCTATCTTTCCTTATAACTCAAGTCTTCCAGACTTGGGAACATCCTTGTAAATTTCCTCTGTATTCTTTCAACCTTGTTTACATCTTTCCTGTAGATAGGTGACCAAAACTCCACACAATACTCCAAATTAGGCCTCACCAATGTCCCATACAACTTCAACCAAACATCCCATCTCCTGTACCCAATACATTGAATCATGAAAGCCAATGTTCCAAAAGCTTTCTTTACAACCTCTTGCCTCTTTTAACAAATTATGTACGTATTCCCAGAATCCTTTGTTCTACCACACTCCTCAGTGCCCTACCGTTCGCTGTGTAAGACCTACCCTGGCTGGTCCTACCAAAGTGCAAAACCTCACATTTGTCTGCATTAAATTCCATCTGCCCATTTTTTTAGATGATGCCGATCCCCCTGCAAGATATAATAGCCTTCCTTGCTGTCCATTACACCCCCAATCTTGGTGTCATCAACAAATTTGCCGATCCAGTTAACCACATTATCATCCACATCATTGATACAGATGACACACAGAGGACTTAACACCGTTAAAGCTACGTGAGTCACAGGCCTCCATTCACAGAGGCAACCATCTACTACCGCTCTCTGGGTTCTTCCACAAAGCCAATGTCTGATCCAATTTACTACCTCATCTTGCATGCCAAGCAACTGAACCTTTTTGACCAATCTCCTATGTGGGACCTTGGCAAGTGTCTTGCTAAAGTTCATGTAGGTAACATCCCCTGCCTTGCCTTCATCCACTTTCATGGTAATTTCCTCAAAAAACTCTATAGGATTGGTTAGACATGACCTACCATGCACAGAGTCATGCTGACTATCCTTAATCAGCCCATGACTATCCAAATGCTTATATCTCTGGTCCCTTAGAATAGCCCAAATAACTTTCCTACATCCATATCAATCTCGCCAGCCTGTACTTTCTTGGTTTACATTTAAAGCCTTTTTTTTTAAATAGTGGAACAAAAGTCCTCTGGTACTTCGCTTGTTGCTAAGGATGATGTCTGCTAGAGCCCTGGCAATTTCTGCACTTGCCTCCCATAGGGTCCATGGGAATACTTTGTCAGGCCCTAGGGGATTATCTACACAGATTTGCCTCAGGACAGCAAACACCTCCTCCTCTGTAATCTGTACAGGATCCATAAAGTTGATGCCACTTTGCCTCAGGTCTATGGACTCTGTGCCATCTCCTGAGTTAATACAGACACAAAAAAAAATATTTAAGATCTCTCTCATCTATTTAGGCTCCACACATGGATTACCATTTTGGTCTTCCAGAGGGCCAATTTTGTCCCTTGCAATCCTTTTGTTCTTATCATATCTGTAGAATCCCTCAGGATTCTCCTTCACTTTGTCTAACTAGAGGAACTTCATGCCTTCTTTTAGCCTTCCTGATTTCTTTCTTGTGTTCTCTTGAATTTCTTATACTCCATGAGCACCTCATTTGTTCCTACCTGCCTATACCTGCTATGCATCTCTGTTTTTTGCTCTTAACCAGGGCTTCAATATCTCTTGAAAATCAAGGTTCCCTACATTTATTATCTTTACTTTTTATTCTGATGAGGACATACAATCTTTTTACTCTCAAAATTTCACTTTCAAAGGCCTGCCAATTAACAAGTACACCTTTTGCCAGTCCCAATCCATACTTGCCAGATTATTTCTGATATCATCAAATTTGGCCTTACCCCAATTTAGAATCTCAGTCTGCAGACCAGACCTATCCTTTTGCATGTTTTGTTTGAAACTAATGGCATTGTGGTCACTAGATGCGAAGTGTTCCCCTGAGCAAACTTCTGTCACCTGCCCTAACATTATCTAACAGTAGATTCAGTGTTACACGCTCTCTTGTTGGACATCTATGAACTGATGAAGGAAACTTCACTTGAACGCATTTGACAAACTATCCCATCTAGTCCTTTCACTGCATGGGATTCCCAGTCACTATGTGAAAAGTTAAAATCACCTACTATAACAACCTTATGTTTGTTACGACAGTCTGTGATATCTTTACAAATTTGTTCCTCTAAGCCCCTTGGATTGATGGGTGGTCTGTAATATAGCCCCATTAACATGGTCCTACCTTTCTCATTTCTTAGTTGTACCCATAATGCCTCACCAGATGAGTTCTCCAGTTTATCATGACAGAGCACAGCCGTGACATTTTCCCTGACTAGTAACACCACCCCTCCTCCTTCAATCCCTCCCACTCTGTCACATCTAAAACAACAGAATAGTCAGCTGCCAGTCCTGCCCCTCCTCCAATCAAGTCATGCTATCAGCTACAATAACAAAATTCCAGGTGTTGATCTACGCCCTGAGGTTGTCCACCTTTCCTATGACACTTCTTGTATTGAAATATATGCAGCTAGTTACATCATACTCAACCTTTTGATTCCTGACTTTTTTTGAGGTCTTACCAATATCTGTCTCCACAACCTCTCCACTAACCGTTCTGGTACTCTGGTTCCCACCCCCCTACAACTTTATAAGTTAGGTTACATCTAGAGTATTACGTTTAGTTTGGTCACTCCTACAGGAATGATGTTGAGACTTTGGAGAGAGATGGTGTAGAAGAGATTTTCCTGGATGCTGCCTGGTTGACAGAGCATGAGCTATTATGTAAGGCTGGCCACACTTGGGTAGTTTTCTCTGGAACATTGGAGCCTGAGGGAGATCTGACAGAAGTTTATAAGATTATGAGAGGCAAAATCTTTAAAATTGTATAAGGCATTGGTAAGGCCAAATTTGGAGTATTGTGTACAATTCTGGTCACTGAATTATAGGAAAGATGTCAACAAAATGGAGAGAGTACAGAGAAGATTTACTAGAATGTTACCTGTGTCTCAGCACCTAAGTTACAGAGAAAGGTTGAACAAGTTAGGTCTTTATTCTTTGGAGGGTAGAAGGTTAAGAGGGGACTTGATAGAGGTATTTAAAATTATGAGGGGGATAGATAGAGTTGATGTGGATAGGCTCTTTCCGTTGAGAGTAGGGGAGTTTCAAACAAAAGGACATGAGTTGAGAATTAGGGGGGAAAAGTTTAAGGGTAACACGAGGGGGAATTCCTTCACTCAGAGAGTGGTAGCTGTGTGGAACGAGCTTCCAGTGAAAGTGGTAGAGGCAGGTTTGATATTGTCATTTAAAGTAAAATTGGATAGGTATATGGACAGGAAAGGAATGGAAGGTTATGGGCTGAGTGCGGGTCAGTGGGACTTGGTGAGAGTAAGTGTTTGACATGGACTAGAAGGGCCGAGATGGCCTGTTTCCATGCTGTAATTGTTATATGGTTATAGGTAGAGTGGACAGGGAGTATCTGTTTCCCATGGTTGAAATGTCTAATACCAGAGGGCATGCATTGAAGGTGATGTTCAAGAGGGATGTGAGGGTAAGTTTTTTTTCACTCCGAGAGAGGTGGATGCAAGGGAATGTGCTACCTGGTATGGTGGTAGTAGTGAATACATTAAAGGCTTTGAAGAGATGTCTAGATAGGCACATGAATGTGAGGAAGATGGAGGGATATGGATAGTGTGTAGGTCGGAGGGATTAGCGTTTGGATATTTTTGATTTGCTTTTTAGCTGGTTCGGCACAGGGACTGTTCCTGTGCTGCACTGTTCTGTCTTCTATCAATGTCTCCAATGCTACAGAAACAGTTTCTTTAAATCTGTGTCCTTTGTGAACGGAACCTTAAAAAAGCTGAATTAGGCTAAAATCATATTAATATAAGGCTGTGTTAAATCTATCAATTTCCATTTTTCTATGAGCACTCATTGATAGTGTAGGCAACACCTGTCTTGTATCATGTGACAATGACGGGGTCAGACCAACTAAGTGAATATTCTTGTTTAAGAACTTCTGTGCTTGGCTCCATTCAATTGTACTTCAAAAATTACTTTTGGTAATTATGCAACCTTTTTTTTAAGAGCTTAAGCCCAGTTTGTTTTAGGACTTCAGATAAATAGCCATTATTGGCAGTATGGGTAATGAATTAATTTAGCACAGAGCAGCACTTCACGTGTTTGAATTTTGTTTACTCCAACAAGAAAATAGATTTTTTAGGGAGAGAGAAGTTAAACCTTTCTGGTTTTCCTTTGCATCACAATCTAAACAGGAACTGACTGAGTGAAGGCAGGGTCAACTACTTTGCCATTGGTTGTATCAGATTCCTTCAGCATACATTATAGCAGGAGGTATGCATGTAATAGATTTCACCGCAGCTAAACTGGCAAAATGTCTTGTCCATCAGAATGCCTCTTCATGCACTACAGAGGGATGGAGAAATGATGCCAACAAAAGTCAGCTGTTAACGCTGAAATTTAGGGAAGAACTGAAACTAGGAATTCAGGACATTTTAAGTTGCAGGTATCCTGCCAGAGTACACTTTCAATTTATTTGGTAATTTGATTACCTACAGTATAATCAATGTGAAAGGTAAAAAGTCTAGAATCCCAGGATATCTCAAGGAGGACCTTATTTTCAATGAATATAATTTTCAATACATTAAGAGCCATGTTGTCAGATAATATATGGTTATTAATGTACTTCTTGCATCAGTCCTGTTTTAATATGGGTGAAGATATCTAGTCCTCCAAGGTTTTATTTTAAGTTGTTCTGCTGCTATGGATTATAGAACAAATTACCTTTCTAGATCTAAGAAATTGGATAAAAATGACTGAGTATTTTTGTGAAGACTAGCATTTCTACTCAATTTATTTTAATGTGTTAACAGGTTGTGGACGTCACAATGGCAATAGAGTGCTTAGCATCCCACCTCAGAGGGCCAATACCCTGTCGATAGCTCGGGTCACATATAGGTCAAGTCAAGCATATTTCCATCATTGAAGGACATTGGTAAATCACATTTTTTGTAATATGGTATATTCATGGTCATTTTAAATTAATTATGGTTTCCTAATGTGCACCTTGAAGAAATATTTTGCATTATGCTATATATTTTAATTTTTGAAATTTAGCATTTTAACTATACTTACATTGATGATATCAAGTATTTATTTGATTGAATTTTTTGATAAGATATCTAAGCACGTTGATGAGAATATTGCAGTTGATATTGTCAATATGGACTTCAGTAAAGTCTATGAAAAGATCCCACAAAGGAGGCAGGTCTAAAAGGTAAAAGCCCAGGGTAATTTAGAAAATTGGGTCTGCAAGTGACTATGTGATAGGATGTAGAGGATGGAGGCTGAAGATTGTTTTTATGATTGGAAACCTGTGGCCAATGGGGTATCTTGAGAGGATCTAACCAGGTCTTGGGGAAAATGGAGCAGCAAGGAATTAAATTTAATAGAGCAACCGTTAGGGTCATAAATTAAAATACTGGTAAACCAGAGATCTGAGTGAAAAGCACCGGATGAATTAATTTGTGATTTGAAAATTGATGTTGTTTGAAGGTGGAGGATAAGGTCAATGGATTGATATCCAGGTTCTTGGATATTGCATATGGAATGTACCTCAAAATTATAGTTTTGGTGACCTATATATTGTATTAGTAACCAGTATGTATAAGTCACTATCTAACATCATTTATATGGTGAAACTACCTTTGGAATCTGAGTTAATACATTCAGATGCAGAATTGCCATTGCAAGGTGTCTGGGCTGAGAACTGATATGACTGGTTGTTTGCTCTGGTAATGAGCATCATTATACTCTATATTCAGTTTGGAAAATGAAACCAAACTGAGTCAGGGAAAATTACTTACTTGCCTTGGGAAATGGAATAATTACTTATTCGATTGTTTTACATAAAAGTGACAAAAAAGTCGCTCAGATCTAAGATTAGCTGTAAGCGCCAAACAATGCCCCAAAACAAGTTGAAACCCCAGTAATGTTTTGGTTCTAGTAGCCATAAAATATTCTGACAGCTGTGGTTGAGTATGCTTTGTACACCTTTGGAACCACAAGAATTACTTTCAATTGTTTTATGAGGAAAAGAGATCATTTGAAATTTCTTTCCCCACTACAAATCTCGTGTAATTATTGTCTTATTTCATTATTCTCATATTATTTCATAATCTTTATAAATTCCCATGTGTTAAATACAAAATCACCAAAAAATTTATCTCCAAGTTCATGTTTGCTTCTTTAAAGAAAATTATAATAATTTGATTGTACCGGAATACTAAAGAAAACAACAGCATTTTCAGTTTCATTTGAAAACTGTATCTACTAAAACTAGCAAATATGTATGTTGCTTTGTGTGTGTATAGTAAAGCGATTTCCTTTTTGCAAACATACTACATTTTACTTCATATAAAGCCTCGTACATTATGCACAAATAAAAACATACCTGCCAACAGTAAAGTCTTAACCTCAAGCCAATCTTTTAGCAATCAAACCTACTTGACATTTCACTCATAAAAATTCCCTTTTTCCAAGGTAGTACAAATTATCCACCATGATTGTCTGGGAGTAGAGAAGTTACAACTAGTGTATAATCAGTTAGACTGCAGCTAGAATACTGTGCCCAAATGGTCTACAATACAAAGAATGAGATTTAATTGGAAGCTGTGCAGAGGACATGGAGAAAGGCCATTCAGCCCATTGAATCTGTGCTTGCTCTCAAAACAATCTTGTAGATGCCATTCCCTCATATATCTCACGTGCTCCTCAACTCCCCACCTACCTGCACAAAGGTTAATTTACATCTACCAATTAACCTGTGAAGCAGAATGCAATTGTGTTGCAGCAGAGGAGTCTCGTGCAGTCAATGGAAAAGCATGCAAATTCTACACGGACAGCTTCCATGGTCATGATCAAATTTATTGCTCATCCTCTTCCTGTTGCCTAAGATGGAAGATTTCAGCTGGGGAAATACAACGCAGCCTGGGTTTGTTTTCGGGTGGGGCACCCTGACTGAAGGAAATAGTATTATACAAGTTATTTCAAGGAGAATTAGTGTGAAAGTTTACCCCTTTTGGCAGAAATGTCTCTCCAACCACAGGGCACAGGTGTAACACAGGGGTCTAAGATTTAAGGAAGATATTTATTTTACCCAGAGGATGTTTGTAATTTGGAAGCAGGCCCTTTCAGAACATTTGAAGGAATACTTAGATGAAACACTTAAAACAGCATCTCATAGTAGGTTAGAAGCCAGTTGGTGGAAAAAGGAATGAATATAACTTGGTACATTTATTCAGCAGCAACCATTATGGGCTGAAAGGCCTGCTTTCATGTTATATGACTTTGCCATGTCAGCTTCCAATCCAATTTCATCTGGAAAAAGTATACTGTATTTCTACTTCTACAGCTCCCCTTACTTTTAGCAAACAGATCATTCATTACCTTGTGTGAGAAAAACTCCTTCCTTTAGAAAAAGTATTGTGGTCAGCAGCCAGCCAAGGATAGGCAGCAGTTGTTCTTCCATTCTACGAGTCCATAGCTGTGTCGCTTGAAAACCACTTCCAAATTTTAAGTGTTTTAATTCTGAAGTGATCAGTTGCAGGAACTTAAGAACCTTGCAAAACAGCACTACGAGTTGCCTTTCCTCTTACAGCTTACTGATCCTTGGTTCTTATGCTGTGTGCTTGATTTTCAAAATAATAGGATGTTGAGTCTGATTTCAAAAATATCCCTTCTTTCTGTATTTGACCCAGCTTCCAGTTTCCATGTAATTTCTGCCTCTACCTTTTGAAAACCAGTAACTTCTGTCAGATTCTACTCGGTACCTTGCTCAGGTGTCAGGTTACAGCCACACCTGAACCCTGCAGCTAAAGTTGTAGCCTGTGGTGTAATTGACCGTCAGGACCCCTTTGCTGTCTTTGGCTGGCCTTAAAAACAAATTTTATTCCCAATCATCTCTGGAGATTGTTTTTTTTTCAGTTTAAAGAGCAGCATTGTTTTAGGTTAAATCACCTCCCTGAATATGTTAGTCAATTATACTTGTCAATATGATAATAAACTGATTGTGAAATCGTCATCCCTCAATGGATTTTCCAAGCTCAGGTAAGTACCATGGGAAGTAGTGTAGTTCATAAAGTATTAGCTGACTGTATCTTTAGATGTGTAGATAAACACATCTGAACTAGCAACTTGTTCAAATCTCATCTGTCTTTCCAATAAGATATTAAATCAAACCTCTGATTGCTCTTCAAAGGATTGTAAAAGATCTCTTAGCATTTCTTACAAGGAATTGTAAATGATCCCAAGGCATTATTACATCAAGAATAAAAGCAGAGAGGTTTTTCCCAGTGTCTTGGCCAATATTTATACGTCAGCCAACACCACGACAAAGCAAATGATGTCGCAATTCACCTATTAGCATATTCTATTTCTAAGAGCTTACTATGAACAACTGAGCTGCCTGTTCTTTGCGTGACTAAAATAACTTGCTTTTCGTGGAACACTTTGGGACTTCTGAAGGGACTGATACAGATAACGCAAAAGTTATTCGTAGAGAAAGTATTTATATCTAGCCATACAGAACATGGCCAAGCAATGGAATTGTGTGGTAGAATGGCTTTGTGCATTACATAACTCAAACTCCAATATCAGTCACTTGTAAAGACAAGTCATAGACCTGCAAGCACGCTGATATTGTTTGAAACTGCACATGGACAGCCTTACAGATGCTGTTAATTAAAGGAAACATGGTTGAGCAGATTCTAGACCTTGGGGGCCTAATGCTGGAAACTCATCTTCTGATACTTCCCTGTAAGTAAAAGACTTCACTGTTGCAAAAAAGTCCTCATGTTCCTCCCTCACAGTCACAACTATTGCCACTCTATCTTGAGTTTTCCAATCTCCCACCTGAATCCCACATTCATCTCTGACCCAGCTCAATTACTTGAATGATCCCAAGCATTAGATTGTGATGTAGCATGATCCATGAGGTGCTGCTACTGTTGACAACCAATTCCCCAATTCAGTTAACCTATTGTGTGCCCAGTGATTTGGTGCCGCACACCTTTGCAGACACCAGACAATTCAGTCTTGATTGAAAATGGTGACAGGATTCTGTTGGGTCTCCCAGGCACTTCTCAAGACGTATGTGGAACTTGAACAACTCCGAGCTCCATTGGTGACTTCCGCTGTACACACTCCACCATGGGCTCTCCGGGAATGCTAATGGAAGTGCAGAAGCTTATTTGTGATTTTACTCTTGAAGCCTAGTGCAGAATTCATACGTCTGGTTATATGGATGAGGATTTCCAGCCTAAAGGGAAGAAAAGGAAGGCAATGCTTTTGGCCTGACAACAATACAAAAGCAGGGACTGGCCCAGGTAATTCTGTGGACATGCTGGTTTCCAGCACTCAGGTAAGATATAGGATAGCTTCTTTCAGTCTGCTGCCACCAGACCGTGTATTCTTCAGGATGTTTATACGTCCTGAAGAGATACCTTTTGTACACCTTTTCTTGATTGAAGATTGATTTAAGGTGCATTTTCCAATTCCACCCTTTCAAAATTTATGCAAGTTAATTTGTTTTTCTCTCTCTCTCCCTCTCCCCCTCTCCCTCCATCAGAGAGAGTCAAGTCACTGTTGGGTCTCATCTTAACCAAATGGACCTGCAGTATTAGGTAGTTGGAATAATGAAGAAGGTGGCCTTCTTAAATATACATGAGTTTAACCCCAAAGCAAGCTAAATGACTATGGTTGTAACAAAACCAAATGGCTGACTCCATGGTAAGGGGCTGTAACGTGAAGGAGTTGGAATAAATTTCAGACTAACATCAGATATAGGCTTATTCAAACAGCTGAAATGGGACAAGTCATTGGTATTAGTTTATTATAGACAAACTTAACAGGCAATAATTCATCTTCTGATATACTGTCATGAGCAACCTAACCAAGGATCAAGATCCAATAATATTGTTTCAGTTTACACGAATGGGTTGGATTTTCTGGAACCGCTTTAAACTACTTTCAATCTTGTTTAATAGGAAGAGAATTCTTTGTTAGCTGTGGTGACTGTGCATCCGAAATCCATGATATTGTATTTGCTGTGCCACAAGGGACAAGTCTTGGCCCGTTGATGCTCTCACTCTACAGGCTCACCTTAGGTCAGATTATTTCAAAACACAAGGTGAATTACCACAGCTATGCAGATAACACACGATTATGCCAGATGACCCTGAGGTTCCAATCCCTCCAGTTTGTTGCCCTATTAGTATTACAGAATGGATGAGTTTGAAACTCCTTCAACTAAATAAGGAAAACAACAGAAATTTTGCTTATTGGTAGGAATAAAAATATGTGAACCTTAGAAATAAACTTGGTCATCTGGCTTTAGAAATTGAGCCAGAAGTAAAGAATTTAGATGTAGAGGGATAGAGCATAGAGCGTAGAGAAAACAGAAATGGAGAGAGTGAGTTCCTGGGCGTCAAGATCTCTGAGGATCTAACCTGGTCCCAACATATCAATGCAGCTATAAAGAAGACAAGACAGTGGCTATATTCCATTTGGAGTTTGAACAGATTTGCTTTTGTCAACTAAATATGCAAAAACTTCTATAGATGTACCATGGAGGGCATTCTGATAGGCTGCATCACTGTCTGGTACAGGGTGAGGTGGGCGGGTGGGGGGGGGGGGTTGCTACTGCACAGGACCAAAAGAAGCCACAGAAAGTTGTAAAATTAGTCAGTTCCATCCTGGTTACCAGCCACCATTGTATCCAAGACATCTTCAAGGAGTGGTGCCTCAGAAAAGCAATGGCCATTAAGAATCCCCACCACCCAGGGCATGCCCTCTTCTCATTGTTACCATCAGGAAGGAGGTACAGAAGCCTAAAGGCACACACTCAGTGATTCAGGAACAGCTTCTTCCCTTCTGCCATACAATTTGTAAATAGACAATGAAGCCATGAACACTATCTCACTTTAAATTTTTTTTTCTGTTTTAGCACTATTTTTAATCTATTATATATATATATATATATATATATATATATATATACACACACACACACACTGCAATTTATTTATTTATTTTCCTATCTATGTTATCAAATATTGCAATGACCTGTTGCTGCTAAGTTAATAAATTTCACAACACATGTCAGTGATAACAAACCTAATTCTGATTCTGATTATTGATTCTGAACTAAATTTCAAATCACATATTAACCATATTATTAAGACTGTATTCTTTCATTTACGGAACATTGTAAGAGTTCAATTTCTTGTAACATCTCAAGACGCAGAGAAGTAGATACACACTTTTGCTTTTTAGCCAATTAGACAGCTGAAATGAACTCTTTTCAGGACTGTCTAGGAAAGATATAAATTGGCTGCAGCCTGTTCAAAATGCAGGAGCAAGAAAGAAGGAAACCTGAGTACATTTCATCGGTTTGGCATCATTACATTGGCTGCCTGTTGTTCTTTAGGATCAACTTTAAAGTGCTCTTAATTGAATATAAGGCCCTGAATAATCTAGCTCCTCCATATATTTTGGGCTGTCTATGCCTGTGTAATCCCAATTGTAATCTTAGATCTGTGAATATTGGTTTGCGCGGTGGTTCTAGAGCAAACCAGAAAGAACTGGTGATGTGGCTTTTTTGCTGTTATGCACCAAACATCTGGAATACTCTACCAAATGAGATATGCCAGCCTAGTACTGTAGAATGTTTCAAAACCCTTCTAAAAACCTGATTTTTTAATTTGGCCTACTTACAGAATTACCTAATGCCTGTTGATATTGATTATTTCATTTGGTGTATTCAATTGCATTTTATACTATATAATATTTGTCAATATGTATGATTTTTAAAATAAATTTTGTATTTTATGACTATATTGATTTATTTTTACAATCTATGTAAAGCACTTTAAGCCTGAATCCTAATGTATAAAAGGTGTTAATTAAATAAAGTTATTATTATTAATGACTTAAGTAATATGGAATGAGGACTGATGGAGGGGTGCATAGTGATGGTTGATTGATCCTATTCTCTCAAGTCTTATCCTCTTGCTCTTCACATACTTGTAAAATGCTTTGGGGTTTTCCTTAATCCTGTTCGCCAAGGCCTTCTCATGGCCCCTTCTGGCTCTCCTAATTTCATTCCTAAGCTCCTTCCTTCTAGCCTTATAGTCCTCTAGATCTCTATCATTACCTGGTTTTTTGAACTTTTCATAAGCTTTTCTTTTCTTCTTGACTAGATTTTCAACAGCCTTTGTACACTACGGTTCCTGTACCTTACCATCCTTTCCTATCTCATTGGAATGTACCTATGGAGAACGCCACGCAAATATCCCCTGAACATTTGCCACATTTCTGCCATACATTTCCCTGAGAACCTCTGTTCCCAATTAATGCTTCCAAGTTCTTGCCTGATAGCCTCATATTTCTCCTTACTCCAATTAAATGTTTTCCTAACTTGTCAGTTCTTCTCCCGGTCCAATGTTATGGTAAAGGAGATAGAATTGTGATCACTATCTCCAAAATGCTCTCCCACTGAGAGACCTGACACCTGACCAGGTTCATTTCCCAATACCAGATCAAGTACAGCCTCTCCTCTTGTAGGCTTATCTACATATTGTGTCAAGAAACCTTCCTGAACACACCTAACAAACTCCACCCCAACACAGTGTTGATTGTGCATAGAATCTAGTAGTGGACAAACTGTCAGCATTTGAGGCAAGCTTGATTTGTACAGGTACCCTCTAATCCGGTGATTGCAGTGGGCATAGTGCCACTTCAGGTGTAGATCTGGGTACCTATTTATTTTTGCTCCTGCAGATTCCCCCCCACCCCACCACCCCCAGGTTACAAGCACCTGACTTACTGACACCCGCACATACGAATGAGCGTTTGGGAGGTGATTGGGATGGAGGTGCTGGATGCTGCAGGGTGGGAGTGGGCATTTCTGGGCACCCTGTTTCCCACCCCCACCCCCTCCTCCTCTGCTGAGCCACAACAAACAGGGGTCGAGTCAACCTGAGCAGAGCTGGCAGCAGTAAGCAGCTTACTGAGACAATGAGGCCAGCTGCTGGCTACTCCTCCCACACCCGTTCAGTCCCTCTCATCACAGCCTTTTCTGTGATTTCCAATTTAGGAACAGTTCAGTTCTCGGGAATGAAACCCTATCAGACTGCTTGGAATAATATAAGGAGCAGAACTCCTTCTGCAATTGAGAAAAATGGGCAAAACTTGACTTTGCAGGTTGTTGATGCGGGGGGGGGGGGGGAAACAAATGAGAGCAAAGAAGGTGCCATCAGCAGAGTTTGGGGTACAGCTGAGTTGTAGGGATGGAAAAAAGAATAAGTTGTAAGATTTAATGTCTATATCAAACACCAAGTTTATTAAATGTCAGACCTGTCTGAAAAGGCAGTATAGGACAGGATGGAATTGGGATCTGTTGACTGGTTTGAGGAGAAAAATGACCACAGTAACCAATACTGGTTGGTGAAATTTCTTACTGATTTAAGGCTGAGCAAACTGTTTGAAAGAGCAATGGTCATGGAGAGGATGCTACTGTTGGAGAGTCCAAGCTAATTTTCAAAAACTAAATACATCTTCCTAACCTAGTCACCATGATAATTGCTTTCTGAAACTCTCACGGTATGAAGTTAAACATGTAACAGATCTTTCATAATATCAGACCTCCCAGTACAAAGCCCTTTGATGTCTCTTTGAAAGATTTATCCATGTGATCTAACTTCTATGTATCCTTGTAAATTTGCAACAACCAGGAATGGAAGATAGGAGAAAAACTCAAAATAAATTTCATTTCTATAAAATATAAAAATTCTTGCAAATAAAGTCTTCTGGCAGGGTGGAAGAGGAATGCCATACACACACCTGGATGATGAAATCCATTGTTATGGACAAGAGCTTCACAATACAGTTATATGTAACTGACAGATTAAAAACTTCCCCACTTTGCATGAGTGGGTAGTAAGTTTACCCCTCTCCTGCACTGTTTAAAAAAAATCTCACTGAGCTCTTTACTTACCCTGGAAAATTAAAAACCATTAAAAAAATTGCTGTCCAATAGTTGACAGTACCCTCTATTTTCCACATGGCCTTTGTTAGTTCTTTAATCCTTTATGAAGATAAAATAACTGCTTCAAGATAAAAGGTTTGAAATGATTCTCTCCCACCAGACCTCACCTGTACCTATGTGTTACCTCACAGTGATGCTTATCTTGTAACTGCAGTTCTGGAACTTGTTTCTGCAGGTAATGATAATCAAACCATTATCATTTTAATCTCCAGAAACTCAAGAGGCCTTAGACATTGTGACTCTCCACAAAATGCATTCCTCTTCCATATTTGTCAGTGCCCTTCCTTCTGCATACCTTGCCTACTCTGTTTTGCCTTTCATCTCTGCTTTTGTTACACATTCCATTTGTTACGTCCATAGCCCCCTCCTTTGTGAGAATCGCAAGATCACTGTTGGGTTGGGTCAAGGGGTCCAAGAAATGAGAGAGAGATGTGCAAAATGCCTCCTTTCCCCGGCGATGTAAAGCTACTGGACATGGCCATTGTCTCTGGAAGACCAAGTTGTGTATTGAGTACTGTACTATTCATTGAAGCCCCTCAGGGGATGACCAGAGTGGGCTGGTTGAGGGATTGCATCATCCCAACCTGATTGACATCTGAGGCCCCGTGAGTAAGGATAAAAGAAGGTCTGGGGAACAGCCCCTTCAGACGCACCAGAAGAAACGTTAAGCGACCATGTAACAGCAGGAAGTCATCTGAAGGAGGCCACGTGCGTTCATTTCTGTGGCTGGAATTGGTGGCTGGAACCACGGAAAACAGCTTTTAGCTAACAACAGGGAAATCCGCTCCCCTGACTCAACGGATTGGCATCATAAAAGACCTGGGCAAGTTTAAACCGCATCGCTCTTAAATCCAACAACGCTGCAGCTTGAACGAACTGATAGTGACTGTTATCTTTCCATCGGACAATACATTATCCCCTAGACAACGATAGAGCTATTTCTTATTGGTTATTATTATACCCGCGCTTTAGATTTAGTATTGACAACGTATATTATCTGTATGTTTGCATTAATCTTATTTTTGTGCCCTTTATCAATAAATACTTTTAAAAATAGTACCATCAGACTTCAACGGACCTCTCTATCTTTGCTGGTAAGTGATCCAGTTACGGGATTTCGTTACACATTCATTACAATGTCCCGCTTTCCTTTCTTTTTTCCATTCTCTGTGTGGACACTATTTTACCTGCATTTTTGTTTTATTTCTATTGACCATTGGGCAGATTATTTTACTCCCTTTAATGTAACTGCAACAGCACATTTGATTAGAAGCTGTGCAATATTTTGTGTCCTGTCAGAAATGGCTCCCAGGGGACACATGATGACTCAGCACCAGCTCTCTGACAAGGGTTAGACTTCAAGCAACTGGGAATTAACAACTACAAGATCAGTCAAGTTTCTCTCTTATGTATAGGATAAGTCTCAATATTTCCTTTCTCTGACTGAATAATTGTAATTAGAATCCAGGTGTACTCCCAGGACTGAACTCACTTTCTACCATAAGCATGGCATTAACAATTCATGCTTCAATGTACAGTTACTGAAGGTTGTGAAATGCAACCATGTTACATCTATTGTTTGATCATTCACAGTGCCAATTTAGTTCAAAGTTCAAAGTAAATTTATTGCCAAGGTACATATATGTCACCACATACAACCCTGAGATTCACTTTCTTGTGGGCATACACAGTAAATCCAAGAAACATAATAGAATCAATGAAAGACCGCACCCAACAGGACAAACAAACAACTAGTGTGCAAAAAACAACAAACTATGCAATTACAAAGGAATAAATAGATAGATAGATAACTATCAAGAACATGAGATGAAGAGTCCTTGAAAGTGGCCATAGGTTGTGGGAACAATTCAGTAAAGGAGCGAGTGAAGTTATTCCCTCTGGTTCAAGAGCCTGATGTTTGAGGGGTAGTAACTGTTTCTGAACCTGGTGGTGTGGGTCCTAAGGCTCCAGTATCTTCTTTCTGATGGCAGCAACAACAAGAGAGCATATCCTGGGTGGTGGGGGTTCTTGATGATGGATGCTGCATTCCTGTAACAACACTTCGCATAGAGGTGCTCAGCGATGGGGAGGGCTTTATCCATGATGGAGAGGGCTGTATCCATTATTTTTGTAGGATTATCAGTTCAAGGGCATTGGTGTTTCTATACCAGGCTGTGATGCAACCAATCAATATACTCTCCGCAACACATCTATAGAAGTTGGTCAAAGCTTTAGATGTCATGCCGAATCTTTGCAAACTTCTAAGGAAGATGCTGCCATACTTTGGTCATAATTGCACTTTTGTGCTGGGCCCAGGACAGGTCCTCTGAGGAATTTAAAGTTGCTGACCCTCTCCAACTCTGACCCCCAGATGAGAACTGGCTTATAGACTTCCCCTCCTGAATTCAATAATCATCTCCTCATTCAATGTCAGCAAGAACAAGAGGTTGTTGTTGCACCACTCAGCCAGATTTTTAATCTCCCTCTTATTTGCTCATTCAGCAATAATTTTGATTCAGCCTCTGACAGTGGTGCCATCAGCAAACTTAAGCATGGCATGGTAGCCATGTGCTTAGCCTCACGGTCATAAGTGTAAAGTGAGTAGAGCAGGGTCTAAAGCACACAGCCGCGTGATGCATCTGTGCTGATGGAGATCATTGGATTGTGTCAATCCAACCAGACTGTGATCAGGAAACTGAGGATCCAATTGCCCAAGGAGGTATTGAGGCCAAGATCTTGAAGTTTATTGATAGATTTGAGGGGAAGACGGCATCAAATGCTGAACTGACCTGGTGTATATGTCTTTGCAGTCCCAATATTCCAGGGTTGAGTCCCAATATTCCAGGGTTGATATGTCATCTGCTGTGAACTTGCTGTGGGTTGGGTAGGGTAGGGGAGTGAAAGTGAGAGAGGCATGTGTACAAATCTGCAGCATGTGATCGGAAAGGATGTGGAATAATGCAGTGGGGTGTCGGGAGGAGGATTAAGTATGCTGTCAACTTCAGTGGTCTCAGTCACATACACTTTCCTGTTCAAGAGGTGGCTTTTGAGAGAACCAGCTGACTTCATACTACTGAGAAACAGGGCCTGAGTGCTGCACTCAGGCATCCAGCAGCACAGTTTGCTGGACTCAAGAGCCACAAGCATGAATTTTGTGTGCGTCATATACCAGCATAAACAGGAGTTTAATTAGACACAGTATTCCAAACAGTGACACCTGCCTAGTTCCCTAGTGCGGACTGATGTCTGTACTTCAATGGAAAGATTAAGACAATTTCTTGTTGTCCTGACTAAAAAAACTCACTCAGCCAACTTTACTCAAATATTTTGCCTGATTGTGAACTCAATACAGTGGGGAAGAAACAATGCAAGATCAACAAGAACATAGAATTAAATTGTCTTGTGTGTGAGGTATTCCTGGAGAGAAAGAAGCCAAGAGAATGCACTGGAAGCGTGAAGAGTCCGTCTCCAAAGGTACTGTATGAGATAATTACCCAACGGTGATGTCTGATGTTGCTTTGTTTGAATCATTAGCTAACAAACTCAATTTATTGTGAGCTCACACTGGGCAAACTAGCCAACAAAACCTTGGGGGAAAAAAACACAAGATATTCTGCAGATGCTGGAAATCCAGACTAACATACAGAAAAGCTGGAGGATCTCAGTAGGTCAGGCAGTATCTACGGTTTGGAAAGGAGTGAAGAGTCAATGTTTCAGGACAAGATATTGATTATTCACTCTTTTCCATAGATGCTGCTGAGTTTCTCCAGCAATGTGTGTGTGTGTTCCTAATATAGTATTATAACTGTCTCGGGTATTCTCTACTGACAACCCTGGCCTAATGCTGATTATACTGAGACAGAAAAGTAGAACCAACTGCTGTCACAGAATGATAACATCTTCAGAAATTTGATAAAGCAACCAAGTATAAATAGCAGAATAAGACAATATTTTATAGGTCAACGATTAATCACCGGAAAACCCACTGTTATCTTTATTTTCCAAAAATGAATTCCAGTAACACATTAAGAACCTCCCAGAAAATTTCCCACCTAAACTTATCTGGACTAACATTGTATCAGGGAGAGGAAGGAAATTGATGGCTCAGAAGGAAAACATTCAGCCCATCATTTCTATGCCAGACAATGCAAAAGTCACCTCCCATCTCCTAATTGTCACTCTGCACTCTTCAGAATCAGAATGAGGTTTAATCTCAGCGGTACATATCATAGGATTTATTGTCTTTGTAGCAGCAGCACAATGCAATATATAATAATAGAGAAAAAACTGTGAATTATAGTAATAAATATATATATATATATATATTAGTTAAACTAATATATAATTAATTATTAATTAAATTATTTAAATTAATTA
Source organism: Hypanus sabinus (assembly GCF_030144855.1). Classification (NCBI taxonomy): domain Eukaryota; kingdom Metazoa; phylum Chordata; class Chondrichthyes; order Myliobatiformes; family Dasyatidae; genus Hypanus; species Hypanus sabinus. The sequence goes on from NC_082716.1 coordinate 72,296,779, forward strand.
TTAATTAAACTAATATATATTAGTTAAATTAAATAAGTAGTGCAGTTTGCAGAAGTTCGAATGTTTCTCTTAAACATGTTGTGAGTTTCTGTTTCCACCAGTCTTACAAGCTCATCTGTTTGTGAGTTGGAAAAAAATCGTCAAGTCCTTTCTCAACTTTCTCGACTGATCTTAAATCTATGACTCTAACTTATAGACCATTCTGCACAGGGAAATAGGTTCTCAAATAAATAAACTCCTATCATGTTCTTAACTGTCTTTGTGATATATTACTCTGAATGCAAAAGTTACTTTGTTTTGCTTTTGTATTGAGCATGTTTGCTCAATTATACACTATGTGCTTCCTAGAAGTTTCTGAACGTCACGGTACTTAACAAGTGTAAATATGGTCTACCTGATAGTGCTGTTTCTCAAGTGAGCTTTACAGCATGTAGTTTGCTAAGGGCTATTTTAAACTGCTTGGCTTGCTTTACTGTGGTAAAACCTAATCTCTCAAAAGCTAATCATTAGTCACCACCCAGATATAAACTTCTGCCCACAAGGCCCTTAAGGTAGAACTTGGGAGTCCTCTCCCAGTAAACTCTTCATCCAAATGCATGATTTGTTGGTGATCACAGGTCATACAGGTACTGATGTGTGGCATCCCTATCTGTTGAACATCAGAGAATATACAAATAGAGGAGCATATGTTTTTAAATCATAGTTTCTGTTGCTCTAGCAATTCGGAAAGATATTATTACTTGTCTTGCTGCCTCTCCAGCTAAATTTTTGATCAGTTGTCCTAAAGTTAAGGTTGTTTGATAAAGCTCCTTACAATGCAGATGCTACATAAATACGAGCAGTTAGTATTTCTGTTAATATACCATAGAACAGGGGTTACAAAACTTTTTCATGCCATTGACCAACACCATTAAGCAAGGGGCCTGTGGACCCCAGGTTGGGAACCCCTGCCATAAAACTGATGTGGCCAATTTATTGTACATCTCTCTCCATGAATAAGAATAATCATACACACAACTTCTTTCCATTTTGTTTTGTGGTGAAGATGAGTTAGCTCCTCTGCCAGACATTCTACAAGAGTCAGCACCAAACCTTCCAATAGCCATGTGGACTTCTATAATTCTTAAGTTCTTTCTCCTCTTGAGGATACTCAGATTAAACCACCAGCCTCACTGACCTACCTTTACTCATACCCTATCTATTAAGAGCTCAGCTCCACTTTACAATGACCTCATCCAAAGTTTGTTCTAGAATCTACTGATCTTCTTACAGTTCATGTTCACCTTAATGGTAGCTTTCATTGGAATGAATTTAAAAGGAAAGTGTGAATAACTTAATTGCTTATTTTTATTCAATCACTAGATATGAATGTTGTTGGTAATGTCAATGTAAATTATACAGTGTAGCCCTAATTGCCTTCTCATTTGATAAACATGTTAGAGGTTGGTAGGTAACATTCAACTACATAAGTGGGCCTAAACTCTGAAAAAGGCTAGATTTTCCACTCCTGAATTACAAACATGAATCAGATAGGCTTTTATGATAGTTTGAGTTTCAGTCTCATTGGCCCTGGGCCAACTAAGAGATTTAAAATCTGCTGAGGGCTAGATTCAGGGAAGTACAAGAAATTCAGGTATGATCCCTGGATAGCCATCCCACCTGTTGAGCGGTAAATCCAGACTAAACTTGAACCACAAAGGAATGGTCAACAACTGTGGCAGGGGTCGAATGTCACCACTTCCTTCAGAGCTCGTTATAACTGACAAAACATGGAGATACCTTCATGAACCCCTCCGTGCACCCCCCCCCCCCCACTGGAGCTCTCCGATGAACCTGTGATCTCAGGCTCTGAGACCATCGTGAGAGCATCCTCTAGGAGGGTGATTCGCAAAAAGCATCTGACCCGGGTGGTATCCTTGGCCAAGTATTGGTGTCCTTTGTGAATAACTGTCTGGAGTGTTGATGGACATCTTCAAGCTCTCGATTCAGCAGTCTGAGGTACTCACTTCAAACAGATATCAATTATACTGGTGCCCGAGAAGAATGTGGTAACCTGCCTTATAGCCCAGTTGCATTTCCATCCACAGTGATGAAGTGTTTTGAGAGCTTGGTCATGAAATATATCACCTCCTGCCTGAGGAGTGTTCTGAATCTGCTTTAATTTGTCTATCATCAGAATGAGTTAACAGCAGATGCCACTTCATTGGCTTTCCACTCAGCTCTGGAACACCTGGACAATGAAGATGCATACTTCAGGATGCTCTTCATTGACAACAGCTCAGGATTCATCACTCATCATTCCCTTGAACCCCATCACTGGACCTTGAACCCCAAGACCTGGACCTTACTACCTTCCTGTGCAACTGCATCTTCAAATTTCTCACTGGCACATCCAATATCTCCTCCACTCTTACCATCAGCACAGGTACACCACAGGGTTGTGTGCTTAGTCCCCTGCTGTACTTGCTTTATGCTTATGGTTGTGTGGCTAACTACAGCTCCAATGCCATATTTTAGGTTGCTGATGACACCACTGTAGTTGGCCGAGTCAAGGGTGATGTTGAATCAGCGTGCAGGAGAGAGACTGAAAATCTGGTTGAGTGGTGCCACAATAACCTTTGATTCAGTGTTAGCAAAACCAAAGAGCTAATTATTGACTGCAAGGGGAAGAAGCTAGAGGTCCATGAGCCAGTGCTCATTAGGGAAATGGATGTGAGGAGGGTCAGTAGCTTTAAATTCCTTAGTGTCAACAAATCCAAGGCTCTGTTCTGGGACCAGCACATAAATGTCATGACAACAAACGACTACTTTCTTAGAAGTTTGCGTAAATTCAGTATGTCCCCTAAAACCTGACAAACTTCTATAGATGAGCAGTGGGTGGCATCCTAACTGGTTGTATTATGGCCTGGTATGGAATCACCAGTGCCGAGGAACAGAAAAGGCTACAGATAATGGTTGATACAGCCTGGATAACTTCAATCACCGCTACTCAGAACTGGTTCTGAGACCTATAGACTCACTTTCAAGGACTCTTTACAACTCTTGTTCTCAGTATTTTTGTTTTAATTGCACAGTTTGCCTTTTTTGCACATTGTGTATCAGTCCTTGTTTATTCACAGGTTTTCTGTAAAATTCTATTGTATTTCTATTTTTCATGCAAGTGCCTGCAAGAAAATGAACGTTATGATAATTTGACAATAAAATTACTTTGAACATATTTAACATCAAACAAAGCACAATAAATGAAGGCGCACAGACAGAAAAATAGATCGTGTGTTTATTAAGGTTTCAAATGATAACATTGGGACAGTGCCCCCAAAGTGTGGATTATCATACATGCTGCAACAGGTTAAACAACACTGTGGATATTAGGAATCGATGGAGCTGTTGATCTTCTGGAATAATGCCAGATGACAATGTGGTTTAGCCAAAAGAACACAGACACAGTCATAAGATGTAGAATGGTCATAATGGTTGGTGAAGTTAGTAATAAAGAATATCAAGGAGGATTAGATGAAAGGTGGTTCGCACACTCATCTTTGTGAGCTTGATGACTTTTTGAGGAAATGTATATTCTTATGACATTGAAAAATACAGGAGCTCTATGTACAAACAAGGAAAAGAACAAAACTACAACTTAAACAACCCAGGTATTCCCTTGCCTTTTTTTTTCTTGTTCCAATAAAGCCAGAACTCATACTTTATTTTGTGTGCATTTCGTATTTCCCCTTGGTCTGTATTTTTCTGACCAGGGCAGCTCCATTATTTATAAGAACACAAGAAAAAGGAGCGGGCCTTTGCTCCTCAGCCCCTTGAGCCTACTGCACTATTCACTAAAACCACAATTTATTTCAGTTTGACTTACTAGATCCACAGTCAGTCAAAAATATAATTTCAGGTAACAGGAAATAGAGAATATTTGTAACATATGCATATATAAAATATACAATAAGATCATTTATAAACTTTCAGCATAATTATTTATAGAAATATATATAAAATAAGGTATGCTTAGATTTTCTTATTACTGTGGTTTTGTTCACATTCAAAGCAACAATATAAAAACACTTAATTTACATGTTTTCTTAATGATCAATCTTAAATCACTAGCAAGAGGCTGGTATGAAGATCAGGAATTTTACTTCAGTGAGATGGAGAGTATTTGATATATACTACCAAAGGAATGCAAATCTTCCTTGAGCGGCATGGCAACATAATGGTTAGCACAATGCTTTATAGTGCCAGTGACCAGGGTTCAGTTCCCACTGCTGACTGTACGTGCGTTCTCCCCGTGACTGTGTGTGTTTCCTCTGGGTGCTCTGCTATCCTCCCACAGTCCAAGGACACACTAGACACAGTCCAAAAGCTAATTGGTCGTTGTAAATTGTCCTGTGATTAGGCTAGGGTTCAGTTGGGGGTTTCTGAGCGGTGCTGCTCAAGGGGCTGGAAGGGCCTGTTCCACGCCGTGTCTCAATAACATCTACCATGTTGGTGTGCAATGAATACCAGGCTTGTATAGATAACAGGTGTTAGGTGTTTGCAGCACACCTGGTCAGCAAGAATACCATATTTTAATTGATCTATGTTATATTTATTTATTTAGAAATACAGCGCAAAACAGCTTCTTCTGGCCCAACAAGTTGCTCTGCCCATAAGCCTGCTTATTTAACCATAGAGTAATCACAGGACAACTTACAATGGCTGACTAACCAGCCAACCGGACTATGGGAGGAAAACTGAGTACCCAGAGGAAACCCATGTGATTAACAGGAAGAACATACAAACTCCTTGCAGATGGTGCGGAATTGAACTCTGAGCTCCAGAACGTCCTGAGCTGTAACTGTGCCATGCTAAACCACTATGCTACTGCGGCCTTATGGCATAAACAGAGCCTTAATACGATATCAGTGCTCAACCTGGAAACTGGAAACTTTGAAAAGAATCTCACAACACTTAATCCTGGGTTTGATTTGGTAATCCTAATTTGTACATCATAAATTTAGCATCCAGTGAAAGTGAAGACATCCTGTATTAATCCTAAATTTACTGTGACTGAACTCTGAAGCACCGCGTTCTGAAGCTGTTGTATATAATTAAGTGTAAGCCCTTGAAGATTTCCATGGAAGTCTGAACATATTTTGCTTCACTTGCTACTTGCTGTTCAATGGAACCTTGGTGAAATCACTTATCAGTGAAAAAGAACACCTTAAGATCGTGATCTGCTGTTGAATTGGTCGTTCAAGCAATCTGTCACCCCATCACTGGTCCTAATGCCCTTTTTTCCAAGGCTTTAGACACTGCTTCATTAGTGGCATGGTTTGAAAGTTTATACTTGGGCCAGTAGAAAGGTTAATAGTTTTGTAACAACTGAATTTACTACTTTATATTTAAAAAAAAATAGAGAAATTGTGGACGATGGATGACAGTTGAATTTACTGGTATATGTCTCTATTTGATTGGAATTTCTTGTTGTTAATTACAGCCAGGATTTCTGCTGTGCCCTGAAGATGTACCCAAATACTCTGGACAATTGAAGTCCATTAATGTGATTCCTATCATGACTAAGGTAGTCATAGGTGATATTCGGTCTTTCACTTGGCAATCAATGGGAAAAAGAGCAACTTCAGGATGGGTTTGATTTACCAGAGTTGATCTGAGTTGTGAAGAATCAACTTCATTGATTTTATTCCAAAATTCACGGGCTTTTCTTCTCTGAGGAGTTGGGTGAATGGCTGATTTTTTTTTGTTTACGATGCAGCACTGCTGATTTATAATTTTATTATTCTTCTTTACCCGAAAATACGATAATTTTTGCCAGATGTCTTTCATGCCTCCAAAATCTAGATCACAGAATAATATTCATTACTGGAATTCTGGCCCCTTATATGAGCAGTTCAATGAGACCTACTCTCCACAGTTCCACCACTACGCTCTACCAATGCAGGTTCTGCTTTAGATATTAAACAACCCTTCCCTAAGACCCAGATACCCAGATTTGAGGTAAGTGATTGAATAGACTGGATTTTCCTCCTGGTATGAAAGCTCACTTGCTCCTCACTAATTGCCCTGTTTCGCTTGCACCATATCCAACACCTGGAACACATCTGTGTTGTCATCATCAAATAGCTGTAACTAGTGCTATCTACAAAATGCACTGAAGTTACCTGTATTTGTCTAAGCTACTCCAGCACAACCTCCCAAACCCACAACCTCAAACTGCAAGAAGCTCAGGAATAGGCTAACATTGAAAAGTTGTATATGATGTGGCAGCACATTACTCAATGACATTCCCTTTAGCACTTGTTGATCTTATTTTTAATAATTTAAAGATAAAGGGACAGTTGAGTAGTTTTGGAACCTTTTTACTTTATAAAAGATGTAGAGGTGGCTTGACAGAGGTCTTTAAAAGTGGAGAAGATATAAGGAAAATATCAAGTCCAATGTACAAGATAATCACTAACAATTCCAGCTGGGAGGTTAGCAAAAATAATTTTTCTCAGAGTGGTTAAAAAAGGTAAATTTGCACCCATTTGAAATGACTGAGGTGGATAGAGTAACAGCGTTTAAACATAAACATGAAAATGAGAGGAAAGAAATGATATCATAGAAATGTTTACCATATTTAAATATTTTTCACTTTCATCTGAAAGAAAAATGCAGAAGCTAATAACTAAAACTGCTAAACACCAAAGTGAGTTAAGATGGTTAATCATCCCAGTGTAGTCTGTTCATCTTGCAAATCACAAGGATTTAAACTAGCTAAAATGAATATTCTTAATTAATCTCCACTGGAAACAAAATATAATGGGATCATCTCCACAGGTATTTATTCCCAAATTACTGGAAAAAAAGTTTCTTAGCTATGTGTTACATTGAAATAACTGACGCTGAATGTTTCCAAAAAATAATTTTCCCAGATAATGTGCACTAAATATAGTTTGAAAGCCATAATAGGGCCTGAGTTTTCCCAAGGTTTAAAGTTTTTGTAATTAGCTGCTTCCTAACAGTACCGAGACCTATTCAGGCATAAGTTAAGTCCAATCCTTTTAGATGATTTATTAGTTTGGTTATCCAAGAACTTCAAGCCCACTCAACTGCTGGCTCATCATCCATTCGTAGAATGAGGTAAGAAAGAAGCTGAAAAATATTTTGCCACAGTAACACAGAGATGAAAAATGAGAGATCGCTTACATCAAACTCACAGCGGTCACCAGCAAAGCTCATGTCGCAGATGCACTGAAACTTGTTGGGCAGATCTTGGCAGAAACCTCCATTAAGACAAGGGTTTGATTCACACTCATCCATGTCGATTTCACATCTGCAAGATGTTCAGGAGAAGTGATCAAAGAAAATACATAAGAGAAATATAAGTTACTCTCAGTTTTTAAGGACTATTGCTCAAGTGGGCATCATTCAAAGTTCAAAGTAAATTGTATTATCATAGTACACATACATAACCATAGACCACACTGAGATTCATTTTCTTCTGGGCATACATAGCAAATTTACAGAATAGAAACTATAATAGGATCAATGAAAGACCAACCAGAATGCAGAAGACAGGAAACTGTGCAAATGCAAATATAAATAAATAGCAATAAATAACGAGAACATGAGATAAAGAGTCCTTAAAGTGAGATCATTGACTGTAGGAACACTTCAAAGATGGGGCAAGTGACTGTAATTATCTTTCTACTCAAGAACCTGATGGTTGAGAAGCAGTATCTTTTCTTCAACCTGATGCTCTGGTATCTTCTACCTGATGGCAGCAGTGAGAAGAGAGCATGACCTTGGTGATGGGGATGTCTAATGTTGGATGCTGCTTTCCTATGACATTGTTTCATGTCGATGTGCTCAATGGTTGAGAGGGCCACATCCACCATTTTTGTAGGATTTTCCATTCAAAGGCAATGGCATTTCCATACCAGGCTGTGATGCAGCCAGACAATATACTCTCCCCCACACATCTGTAGAAGGTTGTCAAAGTTTTAGATGTCATGCTGAATCTTGACAGACTCCTAAGGAAGTAGAGGCACTGCTGTGCTGTTTTGAAATTGGGTCCAGGACATGTCCTCTGAAATAGTAACACTCAGGAATTTAAAGTTGCTAACCCTCTCCACCTGAAATCCTTTGATGAGAACTGGCTTATTAACCTCTGGTTTTGCTCTTCTGAAGTCTACAATCAGTTCTTGGTCTTGCTGACATTAAGTGAGAGGTTGTTGTTATGACACCACTCAGCCAGATTTTCAATCTCCCTCCCGTATGCTGATTCATCACCACCCACAACAGTAGTGTCATCAGCAAACTTGAATATGGCATTGTAACTGCGCTTAGCCACACAGTCATCATCACTATAGATTTTCTCTTGATTGTCTACGCCTTCAATGCTTGCTTTGACCGTCAGAACATGAAGAAACCATCATGATGATCCTTTGATCTCAGTCTCCAAAGCTGACATGCAAATTGCCTTCAGGAGGGTGAATCCACGAAAGCATCTGGACCAGACGGGAGACCTGGTCATGCGCTGAAGCCCTGTGCTGACCAACAGCAATATAAGAACAACAGTCTTTATTTATTTAGAGACACAGTGCTTAATTGTAAGCAATTCTTCTACCACTGTTCACTGTAGTATTATGGAATGGCACACATCTGAGTTTCAGATATTCTTTGGAATGCAGTATCATTTGTCCTTTTTTTATATTTAGTCTGAATTCTTCGACTCAAAATGTGCCTGTCCCTTACAATGTCAGCTCAGATTTAGTTGGTAAATGCCAATGGTACCCACTTAAAGTGAAGTTACCAAGTCTGGGAATTGCACACATGCATTGCAAATGTGGAAGTGCCAAATTTGGTGGCCACTGGATCGCTCAGACATCGGGTCACACAGCTTTCCATGGAGCCCACTGACAAAGCATGATCTTGCTGAGAATCCCCACCATTTCAACTTGAGTATCTGACCCCTTCAACGGGGATTGTCAGACCGCAGAGAAAAAATAAGGAAGATAAACTCCTTATTGATTTGTTTAATATTTGCAATGATCGCTGTTGTTTGTATTTAAATAATCTTACTTGGATATTTTTGCAATAATTTTGTTAATTACAGTGGATTCTGTTTGTATGAGACACACCGGGACCAGTACTTTTTGCCCCAATTAGCCAACGTTTCATGGAAAGAGTTAAAAAGGTATGAAGAGTTGTTAAGAGCAGGGTTCCAGTACTGCACTGATGGAGACACTGTTGCCACTGAGGATCTGGGGCAACATGATAGGGTGTCCACAGTGAGCACAGATGCTGAATGCAGGAAAAGGCTCCATGTCATCACAACAATACATCTCCTGAAATATTTATTCTGTTTACTTGTGCTCCATCACAAATTCTTCCTTTTCTCCAAAGGGTGACTGATGTCTTTATTGCCTCTGTTTACGGTTTGAGGGCATATTTGGAAAGGTCAGTATTTAATATTCGTTCTAATTGCTCTCTAGAAAGTGGTGATGAACTGCCCTCAGGAACAGCTACAGCCCCAGTGATAAAAGACGTCGCTGCACATCTGATAAGAAAGTAATTCCAGGACTTCGAACCAGCACTGATAAGAAATAGGGATTTATTTTCAAGTCACTGAGCAGCTTGTCGGGAGATGTTTAACAAAATGACAAGTTGCTGCAGTGCGTTTAGCAGACAATGATGCAGTTTGGGGAAAGGTGTGAAGACAGCAATGTTGTCATGGGTGACTTTAACAGTCCAAGCCAGTGGGGGCAGTGGGAGAGGGGTAAGTGTTTGGAAGTGTTTACACAGTGCCAGTTGAGCAGGCTGCTTTACTCTATTTAGATCCATGAGAGTTATTGGAACTGCAATCAAAGGCAAATGCTGAGTGCTCCATCTTACCCCCTTATCACTGATATTGATAGAAATATTAGGAAGATCCAGGTGGAGAGGCATTTGCCTCAGGTTACAGTGTCCCTGACATTCTTGCAGCCACAGCATTTAGAAAGTAAAGATATTGATGACACTCTCCCAGGCCAGATGTTAATGGTGGTGACTATATTGTTGCATCTTAAGGGGAAATATTTAGCTCTCTCGTGTTGGAGACAATCATTGTTTGGTACATCTTGCTTGTTGCTTCTTAACCCAAGCCAGAACATTCTCAATTTCCTGCTTACATTCAGACAGGGACGGCTTCATTCTCTGTGGAATTGCAACTAATATCCAATGTCCCCTTTCCTGACATTGGGAAGGTCACTGTTGAAGCAGCTGAGTTTAACCCATTCACATATTTGCTACTTTGAACTATGAATCATAGCTTTTTTTGCACATATTTAACAAGTTGAATTGGAAAAGCTGCTTCCATCAGTTGCTATGATTTAAAGTATATAAATAAGTAGCATAAGAACAAAATAGAAAATAAGTGTGAGCACTAGCTGGCCATCCTTTGATTGCTCTGCTACCAGAGAGGGGAGAGCCTGTCCCTGTGCCTGGGGTGTTGCTCAGGTTTTCTGAACTGTTGAAGCAGTCTTATTCTGTGTTTTTCATCCGACCATTCTCATTTTTTTGTGTGGGGAGGGGGATTTGGATGTTGATGCGCTAGCTTTGTTTTGTTTGTTTTTTTGTATGGGAGGGATTTAGGGTTTAATGTGCCTGTTCCATTTTTGTTTGTTTGTTGTGCGGGGATCTTGGGGTTTGATGATCATGCTGTCTTTCTTTTCTTTCTCGGTTTCAGGGCTAGCCAGAGAAGAATTCAGAGTTGTATACTTCGATAATAAATGAACCTTTGAACCGTTGAAAACTTGGCCCAAACATATTATTACACAATTTTGCTGACAATTCTGACAGTTATCAGAATTTTATCCTATGAAACACCAGACAGATTGTATGAGAAGAAGCAATTTAGTGCATATTTAATTTTATATCTCTCTTAGTTTTGATTTTAGAGAAATATTGTTCTATGTAAAGTTGCTACTTCCCATCCGTTTATGAAAATGCAATTGGCAGTATACACATTAATGAATTTGTTGTCAGAATTTTCTTTAATCTTGATATGGTGATGATCTTCTTTCCAGATTTAATATATCTGCAATTTTATTCTCGCTAATTGCCACATGACTGAATTGGTAAGTTTTATGACGGTTCCTGCCTATATTGATGATAATTTAGTTGTGATGAGCTGTCTAAAAGTAGAACAATCTGGAAAGTCATGAACTTAAAATGTTTCTTTCTCTCCTTCCGCATGCTGCCTCCAAAAATCTGCTTCAACTCTAAACGTTTCTTTCCCTCTACCATCACCACCAATAAGTCTACCCTGCCCGCACACCTTTTAGTGCCAAATTGATCAGAGTATGCTACATTCATTTTGTGTGTCACTTACAGGCTTCCAGTGAATCCTAAGGGACAGGTACACCTTGCATCTTTCTCCTCGGTACAGTTGCCTCCATTGTAACAGGTCCAATTATGGTTCTCATCATGGCAAAATGTAATAGATAATCTATGGTATCTATGACAAAAGGACATTAATTCTATATTAATTATTGAGTACAAAAAGGCTAGAAAAACATCTTGGTACAGTTATATGTCAAGTGTTTTAATATTTTTGTCCCTCATGTGTTTGTGCATTCACATTTGAAATGTTGACATCCAGGAATTCAACATTTTTACTCTATCTTTGCAGCAGTAAGTTGTGTCAAACTTCCCAGCAATGTTCCCTCCAATTTTTTTGCCCAGTGACAACAACAGCCGCGCACTGAATTTTATATGTAGAGGTGTTCATTTTAACAGCTAGCAAAACACTGCAATAGGAACGTTCACTGCCTCTGGGTTTGATTGTTTTTGCTCCTATTCACCTGCACTCTCACAAAACATATGTAGCAGGTCAGTAACGTGTAATGAAGGATTTTCTTGCCAGAGCTTTTGCACACCATCCATATAAGTTTTGCTTGCTAAATGACACTTCAAAAAAGTCAAGTTTCTGACTATCATCCACTTCTTCCCACTTGTAAATTCTCCAGCAACTTTTGCATCACAACAATACAAACAGATAGCACAAGTTTCTGTATCGTACATCAACATTTATCACAGAACAGCTTTTGGTGCAACAATTTCTGCTGTTTCATTAAGCATATCCACTTTAAAAAATCTAGCAGTTCCTTTGCACTTCACGCACTTTGCTTCTTTGGAATTCAAAATGGTGAATCAATAATTTCTTCAATAAGAACAGTATAAATAAGGCAGTCCTAAAATCTGCAGAAAAATCATTGCAAACTCCACATTGTCAACAGTGTCCGCATCAGAAACCGGAAAAGGAAATGTGATTGTGTTTGATCGTGAAGTATACTTAATATGCCAAAGAGGTAGAGTGTGACAACCTTTCATGTACAGTTTAAATTCCTTTGTGTGCCAGGAGAAAAGGTGTGTGTGTATGCACATGTGCACATCTTAGAGGGAACATTGCTTCCCAGGGTAAGATTCAGTCCTCCCTGCAGGCAGGGTCAAGTAGGAAACATCACTTCTGCATTTGAATCATGCCACTTGTACGAAGAGTGTGTTTTCTAGTTAAAGCACATTGTTGAACAGTGCAAGGTTCATCTCAGAATCATGCAGCAGCAAAGGCTTTATTTTATGCTTTTCTTCTATTTGCTTTTCCATTTCATTTCCTAATACCAAAATGACAAACCTGGCTTTAACTCTGTTCCAACTTAGAAGATTTCAGTTTGTGCACCTTCCAGTGCATTGTTCAACTTCAGCCATGACAGGAGTTCTGCTGCTTCAATTTCTGTTTTTCATGTTCTTTAGCAAATTAATAATATCAAATTCCTGCTTTCAAATGTTAAGTTGATTTAGTTTGTCAAATACTTCCAAGTAACACTAGGTGAAAGAATAGAATTTTTTAATCATTTGCTCTCAGTCTTAAAATTTACTTTGAACTTTGGATAGACTAACCACAGTTGGATCCCATATGGATCATGTCATGAGTCTTTGGCCCTGTGTGCTTTTAAACTACGTTGTGTAAAACAACCTTTGCTGTGTGTGTTCACCAATATGTTTTAATAATGCAACATCTTTATATGTTCCTGACCAATTCCTATTTTCTGATCATTACTGAGTAAAACTCATGAATGATGCAGGATTAGGTCACCTGTGCACAATAGCTTGAGGTTCTTGAAACATCTTATAAGACCATAAGATATAGAAGGAGAATTAGGCCATTTGGCCCATTGAGACTGCTGTGCTATTTCATCATGGCTGATGCATTTTTCCTCTCAGGCCCAATCTCCCACCTTCTCCCTGTAACCCTTCATGCCTTGACTAATCACGAATCTTTCAACCTCTCTTTTAAATATACCCAATGACTTGGCCTCCACAGCCACCCGTGGGAACAAATTCCACAGGTTCACCATTATGGCAAAAGGAATTCCTCCTCATCTCTATTCTAAACGGGCCTCCCTCTATTCTTAGTCTGTGCCCTCTGTCTTAAGACTCCTCCACCTAGGAAACATCCTTTCCAAATCTAATCTGTTGTGGCCTTTCAACATTCAACATATATTGGGCAACAAGCAAGTAGAAAACAATAAAGGAAAGCTACCATGTCATCTACCATGGCTAGATTCAAATGTAATATTTCAAAGTAATCTCTTTGTACAAACCATACTATCAGTTACTGAGGCTATTTTTTAACCTTTTCCAGTACAGGAAATACAATACATATTCAATATATGCCAGGCTTTAAATTTTGTTGGAATTTGAAGTCTAGGGCATTTTAAAATAAATTACCTTTTTATTTAAAAAAGAAATAATATAAAGAACAAGAATGGATCAATCAGTGATGTGGTGGATGTGTATTTTACATTACTTCCTTATGGAGATGATTGGACTCAAACCAAAACCAAGAGGCAGTTAAGAACTAAATTAACTATCATCTGAAATTCAGCAGTTTCCATTGAAGTTTGACTGGAGAACTAAATTACTCTAAAGTAGCTGGAAGCCTTGTTGTTTTGAAGATTAGTTCCCATTCTAATGGTGACATCAGAATAATATTTTAACTAGGACCTAAGTGAAGAAGGCACCATGGTTTCTGAAGCAGGATAGGGCAATGCAGGATCAGAGACACTCAAAAGTTTCTCTCTCTTTTTTTTCCACAATAGTGTCCTGAAACCATTTGCTCCACCATCGATGCAGAAGGAACCAAATGCTGCCCATTTTAATTTGTACTCTGAGCTACCTTCATCTCTGATGGGAACTGGCAACAAGCATCATTTAAATGAATACTCTTTCTCATGGAAAAATGTAGGTTGTTTCCACGAGAAAGAGTATCCATTTAAATGATGCTTATTTAGATTTTAAGATAAATCTTTCCCACTCTGAATTAAAAGTAACCTTAGTATTGTTTAGCAAGGGCCATGAGAAAGATTATTCCATGCAATTCTAAGCAAAGTTTAAAGCAGTATTCATTGCATGATCTGCCTTTAGCTGACAGAGACCTGAAAAATCTAAAAATTATTTAAATTATCTTATAATCTAAATTAACCCCGTATAGTTACTTTGAAGTTTTTTTCACAATTATTGCTAATGCTGTAAGACCATAAAGACCATTGGGCCTATTGAGTCTGGTCTGCTACTCCATCATTGCTGATTTATTATCCCTTTCAACCGCATACTTCTACCTTCTCCCTGTAACCTTTGATGCCCTTACTCATCAAGAACCTATCAATCCTCAGTGACTTGGCTCTATAGCCATCTGTCGCCTTCTGAACTTGGTCCATTGGTTCACCTGGATTTCCCTGAGGGATCACAAAGTGTCACATGGTGCAGTACAATCTGATAATTATTTAAATTTGTCAATTGTCTAATTTACTTTCACAGTGAATTTTGCATTTTAGGTTTTCAACTATCCAGTGTAAAGACATGCAATAGCAAAAAGGTGCAAATTGCAATATTTGGTACTTGATTCTCATGGGTTTGTCAGTAGCCTCAAGTAATGTTTGTATGTAAAATAAAGAGATAGTCATGGGTCTCAGTTCATTTATAGACAGTATTGTTAGGCTTTTTTGTGTGAAAAGATATGTTAGAGAGAGCCTCTATTGTGAAGCAAATATCATTGGGACTTCTGAAATAAACTGTGAGGCTCATACCCTGTGATGAATGAAGGAAAAATACAACACTACAGCAATAGAAAAATACTTTTTACTGGATACGTAGCCCTCCAAAGATGGTCCAACTTCTGATATATTACAGATTTAGGGAGAATCTGACAACAGAGCTCATTATTAAAATTTGGTTACACTCAAAGAGTGTCTATAAAGTGCGAGCTATCTGAGTAAAGAGGCCTACTGAACTTGTGCCAAGGACAGACTGTACCGATCTCAATTATGTTAACAAATCCTCTGACCATCATTTACAATTCAGGTATCAGCATGAGATCTCGCAATACCTGTTCCATCCGGAAACCTGCTGTTGGCATGGCCTCGTTCCAGTAGCAGTTTACTGAGAAGGCATGTCTTTTGCAAGTATGAGCTGGTTTTCCATCAGGAAGGAGATCAGAAAATAGCAACTTACTGGACAATTAAATAATTATAGTGTACAAGTCCGGTATTTGTCCCATTGAATCCATTTGTGTCTTTTCAGCCCCATTTCCCTGCTCTTTCACCACAGCACTTTAATTCACTTTCCCACACACACACACACACACACCTATTCAATTATCTTTTGAATGCTCTGGTTCTACGTTCATTGCCCTTACAGGCAATGAGTTCCAGTACATCATTTATTTCTGCATAAGAAGTCTTTTCCTCATATCTGTCTCCATCATATTGTTACGCCTGTACCCAACTCTGAGGGGCCGAGGGGTGCAGAGTGGCCCCCTCCTTTTTGAGAATTGCAAGATCATTACTAATTCAGGTCAGGAGACCCAGGAAATGAGAGAGAGATGTTTGGAACGTCCTGGCCCTCAGCGATACAAAGCCACAGAAAAGGCCATTGTCTCTCAGATACGGAATTGTTTATTGAGCACTGTGCTTCGTGGAAGCCCTCAGGCAACATGGGCTGGTTGGGGGATTGCATCATTCCACCCTGATTGACATCTGAGACCCCGTGAGTGAGGATAAAAGAGGGTCTGGGGAATGGCCCCTTGAGACGCACCTGGAGCAACGCTAGAAATCCCGGGACAGCATTTAATAGCGACAGCCGGTGGGGCTCGCGTGCGTCCTTTTCCTTGGCCTAGGAATTGGCGGGCGTCCACGGAACAGCTTAGCTAAAAGGACCGACTACAAAAACGGAACTCTCGAAGGATCGACATCATAAAAAGGAAAAGTTGGCAAGTTTAAAACATCTGTCTCTCTTGACTCCAACCAAAAGCTGCAGCCTGAATGAGCTAATGATTTTTATATTTCCAGCGAACAATACATTATCCCCTAGACAATGATAGAGCTTATTTCTTATTGATTATTATCATACCCGCACTGTTAGAGTTAGTATTGATGACGTATATTATCTGTATGTTTGCATTGATATTATTTTTGTGTATTTTTACCAATAAATACTGTTAAAAATAGTACCATCAGACTTCAACGGACCTCTCTATCTTTGCTGGTAAGTGACCCAGTTACGGGGTACGTAACAATATCACAACCCTTTTGCTTTTTGTTGATGATGCCCAGTCATCCAAACATCATTTGATAATGGTTATTATCAAATCCCTTCACTTATCCTATCTAGACCTGTCATGACCTTGGCCAATCAATCAGAATCAGGTTTAAAATCACTGTTATTCGTCATGAAATTTGTTGTTTTTGTGGTAGCAGTACAATGCAACATATAATAATAAAAAAAACTATATATTGCAATAAGATTAAAAATTAAATTATTTAAGTGGTGCAAAAAGAGAACAAAAAAGACAAAAAAGCACGGTAATTTACATGAGTTCATTTGTCCATTCAGAAATCTGATAGCAGAGAGGAAGAAGCTGTTTCTGAGACACTGAGTGTGTATCTTCAGGTTCCTGTACCTCCCCCTTGATGGTAGCAATGAGAAGAGGGCAGGATCTCAGACCTGGAACATTAACTTGATCTCTCTCTCCACAGATGCTGGCTGAGTTCTTCTAGCCTTTTCTTTCGGAGCACCAGCACCTCCAATTTTACAAATTTCTTTTCGATTTTTTTTTGTAGGCTTGTTATGGACAATAAAGTGAGCATCGTGCCTATAGTCACTCTATATTTTTGATGTTACTACTGTATTCATGCACTGGAACTGTTTATAAAAAGGCCAGGTCTTGGAGTATGTGCCTTATTGAATCACTGTCAATGATCATACCTGTAATGAATTATCAACTGAGCAAATGCAGTGAGTTAAGAATTAAGGTTATGAAAACAATATTCAAATATATATTGATTACTCATACTCTGATCAACAAACAAAAAAAGTGCTGCAATGTATAAGAGCAGATTTGCTTCACCTTTGTCAATTCTAATTTTACAAGATTACTTACTGACAAAACCTTCCAGTGAAGTTACTCGGGCAATTACATGAATAATTGCTCACTGTGTCAATGCAGGTAGCTCCATTGGCACACTTGTGCTTTTGACAGTTGTCCAGGCTCACTTCACAATTAGTGCCTGTGAAACCAGGCAGGCAGACACATTTGTACGCTGAGACTTCGTCTGTGCAGTTGCCATGAACGCATGGACTTGACTGGCAATTGTCAATATTCTCTTCACAGTTCCAGCCGGCAGGGCAGCTACATCGATAGTAACTGACCATGTCCTCACACTTGCCGTTATTTTTGCAGGGATTTGATGAACAAGTACTCTCCGTTGGGCAGCCCAGTAAAATGATTTTGAAGGATGTCTGTATAAATTGTTCTTGCTGAGGTTGGATAATATCCATATTATCAATTGCAATGTATGGCAAAGAGATGCCAGCAAGTTTCACTGTGTTCAAGCAACCTTTGAAGTTGCCTCCTTTGTGTTCATCCCCACCACCTAGGTAAATGTCTGTTCCTGCTCTCAGGAAGTTCAAGTTCCCACTGACCGTTGCACTGGTTACAATTTCTTTCCTGTCTACTTCCAGCTGCCAGCTGGAATACTGAAGCAAGGGGTTACTCATGCGAAAAGTAACATCATGCCAGAGACCGTCGCTTATCGGATTTGAGCTGCAGATACTCAGATTGCCCCAGCTGTTTCCACTTTGTATCATAAATACTAAATGGCCCTGCTGGGTGCCAACCGTAATAAAATCTTGCTCCTTTACTGCATGGAGCACAACTGCATTCGATTCCCTTGTCCGGAGGCTGAACGTAACATTGGTGAGCTGTCGCTTAATGTTGCCATTCCCTCTGAAAGTAAGTCTTTCCTCTCCTTTAAACGTGGCACTAATAAGGCCTGCAATTGAGACAAGAGGAGACAAAGTCAAAGGCTTATACTGAATGTTTCAACTTCCTTTAGAACTGAGATGAACTAATCAAAAAGTGAAACATATCATTAACTTAGTTAACCACACTGCAGTTATTTCCACAAATCAAAGAACTGAAAGCATACTTTTGTATCTGAGTAAACTAAATAAAAAGCGAAATGACCAAGCCTAACTTGTTGAGATACGTAATTGGAAGAGGATTCAATGTTCAGAAATACCATTTAGACTCCGGCTAATTTCAATGATTTGAATTTCCTTCACTACCAATCAAGCCTCTATATAATGTGCAATCCAAACTTCTTGTGTTAACTTGGAGAGCTGTTGTGTAGTGAGGGACTGAGTAAAATACCCTTCAACTGTGAAAGTGCAATGCCTGGGAATCATCTATGACTAGGTTTCATTGGCAATTTTACATTCAATATCATGCTTGAAGCCAATAGGGTGAGCAAGAATGGAATATCACAAGGTCTCAATTAGAAAGAATAGTCACAGTACTCAGATAAATTATTCAGAGGTTTTGGGAGATCCTTTTATAAAAGGGCATAACCCTACTGCACTCAGACTCTTGCAATGGTCCAATGGAAAGAAAAAAACTATACTGAGCTTGTTATACAGTTACCCGTCTTATTTCTATTCTCATCCTACAACAAAAATGTGCTGTCTTTACCTGAAACAATGTGGGTGAGGCACTGTTTAGTTGAATTTCTGTTGTGATTTTCCAGTTCTGATGAAAGATCTCAAACCTGAAATGTTAATTTCCATTCTCTCTCCACAGATACTACCTAGCCTCAAAGTTCAAATTAAGTTTATTATTAAATTCTATATATGTCACCATATACAGCCTTAAGATTCATTTTCTTGCGGGAATACTCAATAAATCCAATAACCATAATGGAATCAATGGAAGACTCCACCAACAGTCAGACAATCAGTGTGCAAAAGAAAACAAACTGCAAGTACAAACAAAAAAAAAAGAAATAATAATAGTAATAAATAAGTAAGCAACAAATAGAGAACATGAGATGAAGCGTCATTGACAGTGAGTCCATAGCTAGTGGGAACAGTTCAGTGATGGGGGTGAGTGAAGTTATTCCCTCTGGTGTTTGAGGGGTATTAACCATTAGTGTGAGTCCTGAGGTTCCCGTATCTTCTTCCTAATGGCAGCAGGCAGAAGAGAGCATGACCTAGGTGGTGGGGGTCCCTGATGAAGGCCTACTTCGAGCACTTTTTCTTTTCAGATTTCCGGCATGAAAAACTTAGTATATTTAGCCATTTTTGCTTCTGGCCCAGTTTCTGCTCTGCTTCCAGTGGGCATAGCTAATGGTTAAAATTAGCAGCTGGACACGTTCATTCTACATATGTAAAGAAACCCTGTCCAGTTTCTGATAGAAGTCCATCTTCACTGCTCAGGAGAGCAGGGGAAAACCAGCATCTGTAGCCCCCTCACCTGATGAGTCCTTAGCTATTTAATCAGCATGTTCAACTGTTTGGATTCCTACAGTCAAATGCACAGCAAATTTCCCTTAATAATTTATGTTGTAGTACCTGCTTTTTAAGTCATTAGAACAATAAGAACAGCTTTAGTGGCAATAATAATTGCAAACTCTGATTACAGTTGTAATTGTTTTATATAAAATTAGATAACTCACTGCAAATCAGCAAAGAAAATTAATTACGAATCTCAGATATACTGGGTTGGATGCCAAGTTTAAATGAAATGCTGTATCTGTTTAATGTCCTTAGCACCAGTGTCTTTGGCTATGGTCAGAACTAATGTGGTTCAGCCAATCAAAAGAAGTTTTTGGGTTAAGCAAGTACACTAGAGTGCTGCAACTGAGTGAAGGGTAATGCCATATTCATGACAACACCATAGGATTCCTTTTTATGGATGTACTGCCGAGGCTTTGAAGCCATTTGTCAGACCACATTTGGAGTATTGTGAGTAGTTTTGGCCCCCAATATCTAAGAAAATATGTGCTGACATCGGAGAAGGTCCAGAGGAGGTCCTCGAGAATGATCCTGGCAATAAAAGTGTTAACGTATGATGAATGGTTGATGGTTCTGGGCCTGTACTCACTGGAGAATGAGGAAGGTTCTCATTAAAATCTATCGAATGTTGATAAAGTGGACATGGAGAGGATGTTTTCAATAGTGGAAGAGTCTTGGACCGGAGGGCACAGCCTCAAAATACAAGGGTGTCCCTTTAGAACAGAGATCAAAGGGAATTTAATTAGCCAGAGGGTGGTGAATCTGTGGAATTCATTGCCATAGATGACTGCGGAGGCCAAAACATTGGATATATTTAAAGCGGAGTTTGATAGGTACTTGATTGGGAAGGCTGTCAAAGGCTAAGGGGAGAAGGCATGAGAATGAATTTGAGAGGGAAAACAAATCAGCCATAATTGAATAGTGGAGCAGACTCAATGACCTAATTCTGCTCCCATGTCTTATGGTCCATGAGATGTCTAGTGGAGGACTTGTGCCTGCTGGGACACTACAGTAACATTCTGGACCTGTTTTGAAGATCCCATTCACTTCGGTGGTAATTCTAAAAAAGCAGATTAGGAGACCAGAGGAAAGCAAGTTATTTTTAATATTAAGTAGCTGTGGTTAATACTTTAGATAAATTTTAACTGACGTAATGTGTCTAATTGTTTTTTATTATTATTTAGACCTCCAATGAACCTGATTAAGTATTACATGGAGACTGTTAGTGGTATTAAAGGAGTTCCACTTCTGGGTTTCATTTGATACTCATTCACCAACTGGAGTTCACAAGCCATTTCAAAGATACCTAGACTAGTGGGATCAATTCTCCCATATGGCCATGGCAAATGTTGGATGTGTTGTAAAAGTAGGTTGCAATTCCCAATTTCAACAAGTTCAGCAAGTTAGGAACTACAAAAGATATGGAGGTATTGGCAATCATCTTGAATGCTATAATGAAAATGAAGATTTGGAGGATGCAATCATCAAAAGTATTATGTCGACTGTCCATTAACTGCTGTAGGTGTCTGTGCTGATATTTTTGAATTACAGTCAATCAAAAAAGCATGGCAGTATTCACAGGATGAATTCATCCGTCAAAAACTGTTACCAACTAACACAGATTTATAGTTCTGAAGTGGTAATGATAGTTTTCTAATTTCTTCTGTATTTCATTTAAACACATAATCTGTTACTTAGTTAAATGATAGTTTGTCAATTTTAACATTTTAAACATTTAGAGTTCCCAAATAAAATTAATCTCTCTGTTGTATATGGTGACATATATGTACTTTGATAATATATTCACTTTAACTTATTCCCATGAAACCCGCAAACTGGGACAGCTGCTTAACTAAACCAAGATGTACTGGTCCCAAAGAGTCTGAATTCACTGGAACCCACTATACTGTCATACAACATGTTCACATTTGTATCTTGCATGTTTGTTTGTACAATAGGCAGTTCTAAAAACAAAGCAGTATTTCTGGATTTTACAAAATTTGCAGTTTATGTGTGAAATTCCTTCAACTTTTAGTCAATTATTAATTGGTGCAGAATACAGTATATTTACTAATCTTGTTGGCAATAAGCATCCATAATATGATGTGCTATGAAACCTATTATATACTAACAAGCATCAAGAATGAGCCCATGGCATTAAATTTTGGAGCATTTCAGTTCTGTAACCAAACGATTTTCCATTGTTGGATATATCTTTCCAACAATCTATTATTTTAAAAATGTCCTATCAAGAAAGCTGACAAGGAATCTAAAAAATCAATATATCTTGGTTTCACAGAAGTGTAGAAATGCTTCAGACTTATCAGGATATCTGACAACAAGAACAAGATTTCCCAAAGTTAATCTTTCAGCTTGATGAGAATACACATTATTAATTTAATTTCATCTACTTGTTATAGCACATGCTGCATTTAGAGTTCCCAAATATATTAATTCTGATTAACATCTTTTTAACATCTGATTAACTGAAAGAAATGTCAGTTTTATACTGTCATTTTACTGTAATCTAGCTCACCTAATTAGAATGTTGAGTGAGAAGACACAGCTTTGACAGGCAAAGCATTCCAATGTGATGGAGTTTCTAGTGGTAGTTATAAAATTGTATATATTAAATTTATTTACTGACATTGTGGTTTAATTCAGCATTAACTAAAACTATAACATTTGAAAGTGTGCATTTACCTTGCATGTTCTAATAGTTATAAGGTAGGGACAATAGTCTAAGGAAGGGGAGAAAAAGGCAGATACAGTTATACTCTTGCCATTAGCATACATCTATGCTTGTCTAGATTAGATCTACATGAGTTTCTAATGGGAGATGTGTTATCGATTCCTGTTTATCATGGGGAAGCCATCACTTGCAGACAATTTTGTAACAAAGGTGGTTCAGATCACTCTTTTGATGCTCGATATTGTACTAAATTTTTGCACCACCATGGTTTTCCAAAGCACTCTGAAGAAACATAGTTTAGTCAGCCTGTTGCCACAGAAGCAATTCTGCGTTTGACAGAATGGAAAGAAAAGCAAATTCTCCATAATCATTGAACTTCTAGTTCAGAGGGAAAGAGGAACACGTTGAAACATGAGTCGAGTTCTTGGTTAATGAGATGTCTTGTGCCTTAACCCACACTCAGTGGCCATTTTATTAGGTACACCTGTACACCTGCTCACTAACGCAAAATCAGCCAATCATGTGGCAGAAAATTCATGTATAAAAGCCTGCAGAAATGGTCAAGAGGTCCAATTGCTGTTCAGACAAAACATCAGAATGGAGAAGAAATGTTATCTGTGACTTTGACTGTGGAATGATTGTTGTTGTCAGACAAGATGGTTTGAGAATCTCAGAAATTGCTGATCTCCTGGGATTTTCAAGATCAACAGTCTCTAGAGCTTACAGAGAATAATGAGGAAAACAAAGACATCTAGTGAGTGACACTCTGCAGGTGAAAATACATTGTCCTTAAGAAAGGTCAGAGGAGAATGGCCAGACTGTTAAGCTGACTAGAAACTGACAGTAAGTCAAATAACCACAAGTTACAACAATGGTGTGCAGAAGAGCATCTTTCAATGCATAACAGGTCGAACCTTGAAGTGGATAGGCTACAGCAGCAGAAGACCATGAACATTCACTCATGCACTTATAAAGTAGCCACTTAGAGTATAATTCCCTATATTGCTGATGATTGCTCCTTACAATGAAGACTAGCTAGAGCAGGGATTCCTAACTTTTTTATGCCATGGACCAATACTGTTGTGCATTTGATATTTTAATAATATTTGAATAATTGTGTGTGTGTGTATATATATATATACACACACACACACACACACATAAACATGAGGGGTGATTGATAAGTTCGTGGCCTAGGGTAGAAGGAGATGTTATATAGCTCTTGTTACATGCACGTGCAGTTCAACTCTTTGAGTGATTATGCAGAAAGCTTGAAGCTAATAACTCATCTCCTTCTACCTGGGGGGGGGGGGTGGTGCGTGTGTGTGTGTGTGTGTGTGTGTGCGTGTGCGTGGAAAGAGAGAGAATAAGCATTCATTTTTCATTTAAACAATTTATTACAGGTTATATGTATAAGTGCGTGAATTGCAGACGTCATCACACTTACATGAGATATGCGTGCACTTTGTTTAAAATAAAAGATAAGGTTAGGCTCACATTATGGACTCCCGTGTTCTCCTCTGAATTAGTTCAATGTTTCAAAGTTACAAAACATATAGTTGGTGACAAGGTTTTTTTAAAATAGACCCAAGACTGCTACTGACCTGTAGAAGCACAGAGAGATGTTTGAACTAAAAAACGCACAGTGAGCATATGCAGAAACAGTTGAGTAAAAAAAAGCAGCACAGCAAGTATTTTTCAGAAGGGAAGGCACAATCAAGTTTTTTTAAGTTAGAAAACAGAAGAATTCTTATGTTCATAAAGAGTGAGTACTGGGTGATAATCATAAATCTTGCTGGTTCCCTGTCAGGTACGATGGCAGCACAATCAAAAGCTTCAGCCTCTTGAAGGCCAACCAAAGGTGCACTTTCCATTTTAAAGTATGTTTTTATGGTCATAAGACTATATTGTACTCCAAAAACAAAGGGTACAGCAGGCCTCCCACACCAGTGATCTGTTCGTTGTTCAGAGCTGCTGGCTGGGGTGTTGAAGGAGCTGGCAGATGAGTCAGAGAAGGAGAAGCCAGTGGATGGCCAAGAGAAAGAGAAGCAGGTAGACAGCTGGGAGAAGAGAAGGCAGTGGATAATCTGGAGAAGGAGAAGCCAGCGCTCGGCTGGCTGAAATAGAAGCCAGTAGTCGGATGAGAAGAGGAAGCCAGCAGTTGGCCGGGCGAAGCAGCAGCTGGTGGGTGAGCTAGGAGGCCAAAGACAGTTTGGAGGAGCTGACCTGGATGCTGCCTGCTACTCGAAGATGTCAAGAGTTGGTGCACGAAAGTATCGTGCAGTGTAACCGTGAGTGACTGTTTTGGAGATTTCTCTTGCGATTAGACATTGATAATGTGGGATGCCGCAGGCCTGTTTCCCTTGCTTGGTGATGAGACAGGCAATGAGGCAGCAGCATGGCCTTGGTTGCAGCAAGGACAAGGCCTCAAGCGGGCTTGCCAGTTGCTGCAGTCCTGATGAGCTGACACTGGGGGCGCTATAGCATGGAGTCTGTGCTCAGTTGAGGGCTGGCCTCTCCCATCAGTGCTGCCCTCCAGTGTCTGTCCTGCAGAAGGACAGGCTAGATTGCCTGTCCGTGAATTTGCACGTCACTCAGTGACTTGCATTATACATGTGTTTTCTTGCATAAACAATGTGTGTTTTTTTTTTCTCTCACAATTTTGAATGTATGTTATGCACCTGGGCCCCATAGGAGTGATGTCTTGTTCGGCTATATCCGTGAATGATAATTAAACTTGATTTGATTGGATTTGATAAAAAAAGAGCAGAAATGGCTGGCTACATCAGGGAGATCAGTGCATTTGATTCCACAAGAAATAACTGGCTCACGTATACTGAGCTAATGAAACAGTATTTTCAATCAAATGAAATAGCCAAAAGCCAACTTTGCTGATTGCATTAGATTTAAAGGCATACAGTATGCTCCAAAGATTAATTGCTTCAACCAAACCATGCAAAATGAGCTTTGCTGATATTGTCAAAGTGATGCAGAATGCTTCAGGTTTCATAAATGGAATCAAAAAGAAGGGGAGTCTATTTCACCATACGTGGTTGAATTGAAGAAACTGAGCATTTGTCATTTCGGCAATGGGCTTAATGATGTACAGGATATTGTTTAGTTTGTGTAATCTTACAAGAAAGCATTCAAAAGTGTCTCCTAACTGAAACACAACTTACATTTAAAGGAGCAGTGTGTTGCCCTTAAGGCATTTGTTTAGTTTATTATATTTTTGCTTTAGTAATTCATTTGTAATCCTTTTTTAGTTAAAGTTAAGGTTGTTGAAGGTAAATTCGTTGCCTGTGATATAGCGCGGCATGCGATGACATCACACCCGGTTTCGCTGCATTTTGTGGGAAAATACCAGTTTGGGGAAATGGGAAGGAGGGGGCTTGCATGTGTAGGATCAGCATGAGAAAAGTTTTCTTTCTACGCACTAGAAACATCATAGAAGCAACGCCGTAAGTTCATAAGATAATCGATATGTTGAAGTAAAAATGTTAATGCTGATTCTGTTAAAAGTAATGACGGTTGATAAAGTTTCTTTGTTATTTAAAGAGTTGTGGATAGTTTGTGTTGAAGTATTTAAAGCAGTTGATGGCGTAGATAGATTCTGACTGTATGTTGTACTTTAATGTAATATAGTTTGTTGTAATTTTATTTTTGACAGTATTTATGATGTAAATGTGATGCCAAGAAGGAAACAAATACTGTATATATTTTGTATTGTTTTATCAACAGTTTTCACCATACATTAATGTGGATGAGTGAACTGTAAACGGTTAATCTTACTGGGATCGCGCCTCATTGAGTCCGGTTTATACTTGGTGCTTAGTTCAGAGTTTTTACACCTGTGCGAGAACACTACAGTGAAAAGGCAGCATTACCAGGTGTTTCAAGTGCTACAATGGCATCGCGATCCAGCGTCAAGTCATTGCCATCCAGCGCCAGGAGCAGTAGGGCATCTACAAATAAGACTGCCCACGCAAGAACTAAAGCAGAATCTGCTAAGGTGCGAGCGTCATATGCTGAACAGGTAGCAAAACTGAAAATGGAAAAGGCTGCCAGAGAAGCTGAAAACCAAAAGGAAGCAGCTGCCAGAGAAACCGAAAACCAGTTGGAAAGAGTAAGGATAGAAGCAGAGTTAGAAGTGCTGATGCTGCACCGAGAAGCCAAAGCTGCCAGGGTGGAAGCAGAGGGATTAGAAAATGCTGAAGAAATGCATGTTCTGGAAGAAGTAAAATCTACTTCAGAAAGGACCAGATTGGAATGCACAAGTGACTACGTCCGATCTCAAAAGGACCTGAAGAGTCGTTCTTCCTCTCCATACTTATATGCTAACATCCCATTTCATGAGGAGTCTCAGAGAGGCCCAATTGCATCACATCCATCCGAGGAAGAAGACAATTTACCCTTGCAGCTCCGTGACGAATTCAAGAATGAAAGGGCTGATGACAAATATTTCTCAACACCAAACTTACCAGATTTGGCGAGAAGAGAGGCAAAGGCTGAATTCAGAGCAGCAAGTCCCATAACAAATGAACACCCTTAGTCATATACCCGCCGACATATTCCCCCAGCCAGCATGCCACTTGCATTTGAGCCCAGGGCACAGTATTTAGCATGATGAGATCTCGTCACTTCAGGACTATACCAGTTTGACAATAAGCCTGAAAATTACCGTGCATGGTACTCCTCATTCGCCAACACTATCCACGGAGTCCAGCTCGGAGCAACTCAAGAGTTGGATCTTATGACAAAATGGCTGGGAAAAGAATCATGTGAACAAGTGAGACGCATACATTCAGTGTACATCAACAACCCCAAGCTAGCCTTAAGCAAAGCATGGGAGGGACTTCGGGAGTGCTATGTGGCCCCTGAAATTATTGAAACGGCACTATTTCGATGTCTGGAAAATTTTCCTTAGATGTCAGCCAAGGACCACACTAAGCTAAGAGAGCTCGGAGATCTACTCATGGAGATTGAAGGCGCTAAAGAAGACGGCTATTTAACTGGTCTGTCATATTTAGATACTTCATACGGAATTAGACCAATTGTGGACAAACTTACATTTGGGCTGCAGGAAAGGTGGGTGTCTGTTGGCTCAGAGTACAAGGAAAAGAAACTGGTACAATTTCCTCCCTTTGAGTATTTCACTAGGTTTGTGTGCGAGGAGGCAAAGAATCGAAATGACCCTAGCTTCATCAGTCAAGGTAGCAGTACAATTCACACCAAGCCAGTCAAATCCACTTTGAATAATTTTAACATCAATAAACCTGTCTCAGTGTGTAAAATTGAAGTCTCTACAACTAACAATGACCCTAGCAAGAATTGTCCATTGCACAACAAACCCCACCCCCTCAAAAAATGCAGAACGTTAAGGAAAAAACCCTTTGATGAGAGAATGGCCCTTCTCATGGAGAAAAAAATGTTTTAAATGCTGTTCCTCTATCTCTCACCTCGCTAGAGAGTGTACGATTTCCGTGAGGTGCTCGGAATGTAATAGCACTAATCACGATGGGGCCATGCACTCCGGCCTATTACCGCAAACTGACAAAACTCCTTCGCCCTCACAAGAGGACAGCGGGGAGGGAGAGGATCACTCCAAGACAACTGTTGTCAGCTCGAGCTGCACAGAAGTTTGCGGTCAAGGTCTTGTTCAAGCCGTTCTTGTTCAAAGATCTGCCTCACAAAGGTGTACCCTAAGGGAGCCAAAGACAAGGCCATCAAAGCCTATGTAATTCTGGATGACCAGAGCAACGCTCACTAGTCAGACCAGAGTTCTTTGACTTGTTTAACGTAGAGAGTATCAGTTCCCATACTACCTTAGAACTTGCTCAGGCAGCGTAGAAAGATATGGAAGGAAGGCAGAAGGCTTCCAGCTTGAGTCGCTGGATGGTAAAGTTGTCATCTGTCTCCCTCCACTCTTAGAGTGCAATGAAATTTTGAATAACCGCACCGAGATCCTGACACCAAGTGCTGTGCAACACCAGCCACATCTCCACCACATTGCCAAGCACATCCCAGAACTGGATCCAAAAGCAGAAATACCCCTGCTACTAGGAAGAGACATTCTCCAGGTACACAAGGTCAGGCAGCAGGTCAATGGACCACAGGACGCCCCCTTTGCCCAACGCCTGGATCTGGGCTGGGTGGTGATAGGAGAGGTATACCTTGGCAATGTACACAAACTGACAGTTAACACACTCAAGACCAATGTGCTAGAGAGTGGCCGCCATTCAATTTTTCAACCCTGCACAAGCTTCATGTGTATCAAGGAAGCACGACAGGGCTTTAACAAGTGTAGTAAAGTAACTGACAAGACACTGTGACAGTCAGTCCTCGCTCAAACTGAGCATGATAATAAACTTGCTCCATCAGCACAAGATACCATCTTCTTAAAAATAATGGACACCAAGGTCTTCAGAGACGAAGCAAATAACTGGGTCACCCCACTACCTTTCAGAGAACCATGCCAGCGCTTGCCAAGCAACAAAGAGCAGGCAGTCAAGCGGTTCATGTCTTTGCAAAAAACCCTGGAAAGGAAACCTGAGATGCAGCAGCAATACGTAGCATTCATGGAGAAGATCTTTGCTAATGGACATGCTGAAGTAGCACAGCCACTGAGAGAAGGTGAGGATTGCTGGTACCTCCCAAAGTTTGGAGTTTACCACCCACAAAAGCCCAATCAGATCAGGGTGGTCTTCGACTCCAGTGCTCAGTGCACTGGTGTCTCCCTTAATGATGTGCTCCTCACAGGCCACGACCTCAACAATACCCTTCTCGGGGTCCTGCTGCGCTTCTGGAAGGAGAAGGTTGCAATCCTAGTGGACATCCAGCAGATGTTCCATTGCTTCTTAGTACAGGAAGACCATTGCAATTTCCTCCATTTCTTATGGGACAAGGACAATGACATTAACAAGGAAGTCACTGAGTACCGGATGAAAGTCCATGTTTTCGGCAATAGTCCATCACCGGCCGTGGCCATCTATGGGCTGTGAAGAGCCATCAGAGAGGGCGCACAGGAGCACGGTGATGACACCGTTAAGCTTGTAGAAAGGCACTTCTATGTCGATGACGGCTTGATATTGCTACAGAAAGAAGACGAAGCAATTGATCTGCTCCGATGTACACAAGCCTCACTCGTTGAGTCAAACCTCCACTTGCACAAGTTCGCATCAAACTGTCAGGCAGTAATGGAGTCCTTTCTTTCCACATGATGACTGTGCTCCGGCAATCAGAGACCTAGATCTAGATGGAGAAACCATCCCCACACAAAGGAATTTGGGCCTCCTTTGGGAGATTACGACTGACACATTCACGTTCTCCGTGCCAACTGTGATCAAGCCATTCACCCGCTGTGGAGTTCTCTCCACCGTCAACAGTGTTTTCGATCCCTTGGGTCTACTGGCACCAGTTACGATCCAGGGAAGAGTCCTTCTCGGAGAACTTACCTCTGAGCTCTCCGACTGGGATACTCCCCTACCAGAAGACAGGCTAAGCAAGTGGGAGGCTTGGAGAGATTCACTTTGAGATCTAAAACAGCTTCATATCCCACGTAGGTACACTGTGACCTCACCCACCGAGGCAGCACACACAGAATTGTGTGTTTTTTCGAATGCGTCTACCAAGGCCATCGGTACTGTGGCTCACTTGAAAGTAGTCGGGAAGGATGGGCAAGTTGAAGTAGGATTTGTAACTGGTAAGGCGAAGCTCACTCCTCAATCTGAGCAGACAATTCCAAGGCTTGAACTGTGCGCTGCTGTCCTGGCTGTGGAAAGGACAGATCTTTTCCAGGACGAGCTAGACCTAGAGCTGGATTACACCAAGTTCTACACAGATAGCGAAGTAGTGCTTGGTTAGATTTATAATGAATCAAAACGTTTCTACGTGTATGTTCATAATAGAGTTCAACGTATCCGCTTGTCATCAAAGCCCGAACAATGGCATAATGTACGTACCGAGGGGATAACCCTGCAGACCATGCATCGAGATCCTTACCTGCATCCCGTCTGGCGCAGACTTCCTGGTTCACCGGACCCCTCTTCTTGTATCAGCCACCAACAGAGAAAACTCAAATGAGCCAGACATTTGAGCTGATCGAACCCGAAAGAGACTCGGAAATTCAGTCGCAAATACAAACAGGAGTCACCTAGCTGGAAGAATCAATATGAACCAACGAACGCTTTCAGCGGTTCCCACTTTGAATTCCTTAGTGAGAGGACTTGCGTTCCTCATTCATATGGCCAGATCTCATAAACACTCATCCCGAAATGGTAAATGCAAGGGATGGCACAAATGTAACTTCGCTCGCACTGCAGACGAATTGGCCCAGGCAAAGGATGTCATCCTTAAAGCAACTCAAAGAGCAGCTTTTGCTAGGGAGTTTTCGGCCCTCCAAGTTAATAAACCAATACCAAAGGACAGCCCTTTGAGGAAACTCAACCCGATCCTGAAGAACGATCTCATTTGCATTGGAGGCCGGTTAATACACTCTCACCTTTCAGCTGCAGAAAAGAGCCCAGTAATCCCGCCCAAAGACAGCCACGTGTCCTTACTGTTTACTCGCCATCACCATGAACAGGTAAGGCATCAGGGCCATCACCTGACAGAGGGAGCAATCAGGGCAGTGGGACTGTGGATCTTGAGAGGCAAAATGCTGATCAATTCAGTACTCCACAGATGTGTAACCTGCAGGAAACTGCGAGGGAAGATAGAAGCTTAAAGTATGGCGTACCTCCCACAAGAATGCCTGGAAGCCTGCCCTCCTTTTACATATGTTGGGCTCGATGTATTTGGTCCCTGGACTATCACTACTAGACACACCAGAGGAGGACAAGCAGAGAGCAAACAGTGGGCCATCATGTTCAGCTTCATGAGTTCGAGAGCGGTACACATTGAGGTCATTGAATCGTTGGATACATCCAGCTGCATTAATGCTCTCAGGCGCTCCTTTGCACTAACAGGCCCTGCAAAACAGTTAAGGTCTGATTGCAGCATGAACTTTGTTGGAGCGTCCAAGGAGCTTGGGATGGACAAAACGGTGCAAAGGTACCTCAGTCAGCAGGGATGCAACTGGGAATTCAACACACCACACAACTCTCACACGGGAGGCTCATGGGAGCGGATGATTGGTATCGCCAGAAGGATCCTTGATTCAAAGTTTCTGCAGCAAGGCACCCAACTGAGCCACAAAGTACTGTGCACACTAATGGCAGAGGTCACAGTCATTATAAATGCACGACCACTACTACCTGTCTCTTCTGACCCGGAAAGCCCCTTCATACTCTCGCCATTAATGCTTCTTATGCAGAAGACAGGAGCTCCCCCTCCACCTGGGGACATACATCATACTACCACGTGATATGTGCATGCCTTGCTTAAAGTAAAAGATGAAGTTAGACTCACATTTTGGACTCACATGTCTTTCTTTGAATTATTTTAATGTTTTGAAGTTACACAACATAACCAATACCACTAAGCAAGGGAGCTGAGGACCCCAGGTTAGGAACCTCTGACCTAGAGGGTCAGTCCTAATGCCCATTTTCAAATGTAAATATAAAAACTGCTACTGCTTCTTTTGTTTTAATGTGTGTATTTAAAATCTGGAAATGTGGTAAATCCTCTCTCAAGTTCAATGTGACCTGGCATTTCATTAGTCTGATCATCTTCGCGTTTTGCGTGTTGACGCCACCTTGAGACACTAGCCAGCATCACGGGAATCCCCATGTGCCTTTTTTTTAATCAAAAATCGCCAAAGAGGGACTGTTTTACCTTTCAGTGAAGAAAGCTTAGTTCAATATGTAATCTGCTTTATTCTGCAATAAGGTAGGAACAATCATAATGATCAAAGTAGTGATTCCCACTTTAAGATTAATGTTTACATGATGATACAAAAAAAAATGCTACCCAATGGGGCAAAATGTCCAACAACACTTCTGTTTTCTGTTCTACAATGCCAGGTGTACTTCCATAGCAGCTTACTGGCTGACTCCCCCTACAGAACAAAAACTGCAATGAGCTTGTCATATTGTTCCTTTCCTAACAAAACTCTCTCAAAGTGTTTTCTAGCCCCATATAACCAGGTGTATTTTTGCTTTCCTGCACAACCAAATGATTAGCTTCTGTTCCACCTCCGGGAGAACTCTCTGTTTAGCAACACGCTAAATATCAACAATACACATTTGTACTGTAAGATCCAGTATGAAGTTTCAAATCCTTTCATTGGAAAAATCTTTTTTTCCACAATGACATTAGGCTGTCATCTTAGCTGGCAGCCTGCTTTTTCTTACCTTGTACTTGCATCTCCTTTCTTTTCTAGTAAGAAACAAGGTTCTTTCTGTTTACACACAATCAACAACACAGCTCACAGAAATGCTGTAAAAAAATTGGCTATCCATCCCCTTTGTAGAGATGTGAACAGAAAGCTGAGCCATGGACCAAGAGCCAAGGAGCAAGGGCAAATGAGGAATCTGAAAAGCCTTTGTCCACACTCCCTGCCAATGCCGGAAGGAATTTCTCTCTGCTACCATCAGGGAGGAGGCACAAGAGCCTTAGGTCCCACACAATCAGGTCCAGAATAATTATTGCCCTTCAACCATCAGGCTCCTGAATCAGCGTGGATATTTTCACTCGCCATAACACCGAACTGTTCATTGAACACATCCTTTAAACTCACTTTCAAGGACTCTACAACTCATGTTCACAGTTTTACTTATTTACTTATTTATTCTTATTATTACTTGTTTCTTTTTGTAATTACACAACTTGCCAGTTTTCATTGATTCTAATGTATTTCTTTGTTCTTCTGGGAACGCCTACAAAAACGAATCTCAGGGGAGTATTTCATGACATATCCATACCTTGATAATAAAGTTTACTTTGAACTTAGAAGAATACAAATGTTGAGAAAAATGGGAAGTTCCCCACTTACAATCAGATCCACCTCTGATCAGGTGACATTTTGAACCTTGCGGGCATGGACTCAGCTGGCACCACTGGACTTGGTTGCAGGTTTTTCCCAAGGTATTCGAAGGACAGTTGCAGACAAAGTCATCCTCGATGGAAGAGCAGATTCCACCATTCAAGCAAGGGCTGAACTAGGTAAACAAATAAAAAAATACAGAATGAAAAATTATATCTGGCAGATTCAATTCTAGATACCAAATATAACTGCTTAAAAATGTGCTATATTTATTCTCTGGAGAATGCCTACCTTTCAAAGAATTGTATTTGTATTAATAGGTTGCCCTGTTAGAATTGCATACAGAATCTCTGATACCAATAAGCACCTTCATTTGTTTTTAATGCTTAAATAAATTTTTAGGATTTAATTAGATTGTATGTTATGCAAAATTTTTATAACTATTAACACTGTATATCTTCATATTAAGATACATAGTGGTAGCAATTATAAAATCTGAATTGTGTTCTTCTGTTCTAAATTATACTGACTCCATGTACTTATCACTTGCAAGCATTTTGGTAAAGAACTGAAAGCAAGGTATACTTTGCCAGTCAGGCAAAATATATGTAAATATATTTTTTCATATTTTAAATTAGTTTACCTCACATTTTTAATTGATTTAGGAGAATCTGAAATTCTTTGAAGAAAATACAGTAATTGAAATTGAAGGTATTGACAATCATCTTGAATGTTACAATGAAAATGAAGATTTGAAGGAAACGTTTGTTGAAAACATTGTACGAAGGCAGTCTAGACTGATCTTCTTCATTTACAGTTTATCAAAGGAACACAATGGCATACACGGGGTTCATTCCTCCGTCAATAATTATTAGCAACTAATACACAGTTTTATAGCACTGAAGAGGTATTGGTAATGTTTTAATTTGTATTTTCATTTAAATACATAATTTGTTACACAGTCTTTTTTATACCTTTTTTAAACTACTTTCTTGAAACTTTGGCTCATTAGGGCAGGTACTTTTACTGTTTACTGGTCTCAATTAACCAGAATTCACTGTCGTTCAAATGACGGATTCCATCACTGTTGCCTTTGTGACAAATACTTGTTTGCTCTGATATTATTGTGCTGATATTTTGGTTATAATTGGTTGTCTTCACATCAATTAGATAAAACTCAATGAATGAGGATGTGTGTGGTGAACTATGTGCCTGTCTGGACACGCCCCCTGCTGACTGCTCCTGTGGCTCCTCCCACAGGCCCCTGTATAAAGGCGATCTGAGGCCTGACGCTCGGCCTCAGTCTCCAGGACATAGTATGATGGACACTCACTCCTGGTTCCTTCTTCCAGTCAATAAAAGCCGATATCTCGCCTTACGTCTCAGTGTGAGTTATTGATGGTGCATCAATGTGTGATGTAATCAGTATACTGTACCTTACATGCATTGTTGCCATTACAGCCGCTTGTTATATTGACAAGTATTCTGTTACTGTAAGTCTCCTTGGGGATACTAATGGGATAAAATTCAAGTCTCTTGTTGTTGATCTTTACATCCTGGATGCACCCTTCAAAGTGTCTTGTATCTTGAGCATGCTGTGGCTGATCTGGCAAGCCTCCGATATAAACTACATCACCAGTTCGAATTCTAATCGGAGGAATTTGTACATGACCTACCACTTGTCCCATCTGAACAAGTTTCATTGTGTTTTGTTTTAATTCCACAGTTATTAAATAAAATTCACTGTCCATGATGTAGTGATCACTTGTGAGAGGTTTGGACAAGTGAGATCGGACTACCACGTGGCCAGCTTCCAACTCCATCTGTAGATAGAGAACACTACTGTTCCTCAGGATCAACAGCGCACCGTCTGGTTTGTGAGAGCGAACAAACATGGATATGTTCACTTCTTCTCCTGGATCATCATCGATGACAAACAAAGCATAGCTTTTGGAATCTTCATAGCCAAATCCACCAGGAATTAATTCTGTGGAAGAAAAAAAGGCAGAATACTCTACTATTAAACGTCATTCTGAATCAATTATGAGACTTCAGTCACTGACCAATTTGCTTATGTACAGAGTTGCGTCAGTTTCTACCCCAAAAGAAATTAGACTAGCATTATTGATTAAAATGAAACAAATGCATTGATTAAGAGTGTAAGCACCAGATAAATTTGAGTGAAATCTAACAGTGTTTAACTAAGCATTGTGATACATGCCAGTCTTGCACGGTCAAACAAAACAAGTTCAACAAAATTCAGCCGTTTTGTATTCCGTCATTTTTTAAAATTAGGGGCAAAGTAACAGGGTATCCAAAAGGCAGATGATTCACTCTTGCTCATTTTGTCCCATAATTGAAGATCGAATCACTTTCCAATAAAGCCTGCAGTGACTTAGACATGGTTTGCATCAAACTTGTTAAATTCGATTGTCAAAATTAACAGAGATGAGAATATCTGGTGGTTAAAGTGGCAAGAACACTTATATTTACAGTAAAGGGACTCTACTGATCAACAAACTTGTTTTAAATTCAAAATTATACCTTTAATTATACAATTTGAAGCTTTTCTAACTATGACTTGTAACTCAATTTATTGTTGGCAACTTGGATTGTTATAGGAACTCAGCAGGTCAGGCAGCATCCATGGAAACGAGCAGTCAACATTTTGGGCCGATGCCCTTCATCAGACAAAGGGTCTCGGCCCAAAATGTTGACTGCTCGTTTCCATGGATGCTGTCTGACCTGCTGAGTTCCTCCAGCTTGTTGTACGTGTTGCTTTGACCACTGCATCTGCAGTGCACATTGTGTTTTAGATTGTTATAGGTTTGTCATTGATGCTCCTCAAAAACACAGGTTAATCTTCCTGGCTGCCACCAGTGTTTCAGAGGAAAATGTTTGAAGTGGAGTGATTCAAGCCTCCAAAACATGTGCACGTGTGAAGTGTTCTAGACCTACTGACTGATAGGTGACCTGATGTCTGTCACAGCACTTTGTTGCTGAACTCCACATAGAGCCCAATGATGGAACTCCATCTTGCTCAAATTTCTCAGTATCATGCTGAAAGGTAGGCAAGTCTACAAAACAGTTGGCTGATTTACTTTTGTACAGCCATTTCAATGCCGTTCTAAGCTTGGCGGTAAGGAGGCAAAGGGGAAGTCATAATTAGTTTACTTCAAATTATTATTTCAAGTTTACAGATTTTAAATATTTTTGATTCTGAAAGTCATGTAAAAATTATTAAGTTCAGTGATGGCTTTAACCACACCAGCTATAACTTCTGACAGGACCTTTTCAAGCTTGGGACCTCTACCTTTTACCGGATGTATTGCAGTCAACATCCAGACCTTACCATCCAACATGAATGTAAAGGCCAACAAGGTAATTCCTCTTCAGGTGGCGTGGATGAGTATCGACTATGGGCAGAGATTTCAGCACATCATGTCCAACAAGATATAGGCCACTGTCAATGTCGACTATAATACAATGAAGTTTAGTCAATAACGTAAATGATGGGTGTGAGGGGTTCGAAGTTTTAATTGTAAAGTTACTGTCTGGAAAGAACATATCTAAATTCAAAATTATATGTTTAATTTTAATAGACTTAGGTTATTTGAATTAATTACAAAATCTGAAACATTTCTAGTTATGATCTGCAGCCCTATCTATTGCTGACAACATAATTTTATAATAATTTTGATACTTTTTTTCTTGGAAAAATAATCTGGAATACTTTTGCACTTCAGAATCAGAACATTAAATCTTGTTAGCTGTTCTAAGGGGAAAGAAAGTTAAGGAGACAGCCCATCCAATTGTATAGAGTAGCAATAGGAGTACTGAACATCAGTAAAGGACAGGATATAGAGGCATCATTTGCATCTGATAACATCAGATTTAGGAAAACTGGTGGAAAGACAGAATTAAAGTGTATTTAGCTAAATCATCCTGCCTTTAAATTATAGTAAATGCATTAATGACAAATGGGCAGGATTTAAACAATATGACAAAGAGATGACTGTAATGTGACCAAAGCTGGGAATATCTGGGTACTTCACCTTCAAAACCGAGACACAAATGGAGTAGCTGTTTGTAAAGATCTTGGTACAGAAGATCAAGATGTAGGACTTATTTGGGTGGAGACAGAAAATATTAAGGGAAAAAAGTCACTGGAGGAAGTCAGCATGGGTTTTTTGTGAATATAGGCTTGCAGAAGTACTTGAGTAACTTTAACATTCATGAAAATTGGACAAGTCAAATGGAAAAAGGTAGCCAAGTAGAGTGTATTTGAAGCCATTTATTCAAACATTATGCTGTGGAACCAACACAAAATAGGTTTCTTTGCATCCTCTGGGAAATGGTGGTCATAACATGATAGAATTTCATGATCTGAGCGCAAGAAATTGGTGAATGACGCTTGTGCCTTAAATTTAAATGAGGATAATTATAAGGGCACGAACGTAGGTTGACTAATCTGGCAAATAGATTTAAAGGTAAGACAGTAGTTAAGCAGTGCATTTTAAGTATATTTCACAATGATATTATCCATTATGAAAATTACAATAAGGATAATCCACCCATGGCTAATAAAGGAAGTTTGGGACATTATCAAATTGAAAGAAAAAGCATGTAATGCTATCACTAGTCAATGTATTGGGAAAAATGTGGAAACTGCTAAAGTTACTGAACATTAGTGACTATAAAGTTACTAAAGAGATGTAAGGTAGATGCAAGTGAGTAAGAACCAATAAAAAAAAAATCAGATCTTCTTCAAGTATGTAAAATGCAAGAGAATGGGTAGAGTGAATGGGTTTACCTTTGATGGTGAGATTGAAGCACCACAATAGAAAATAATAAAATATCAAGACATTTTTGAACAAATACCTCTGTTTCTACATTCAGAGAAGAAAATAGGTGCATCCTATTAACAGTAGCAAATCTAGGTCTGATGAGGAAAGTACAGGTAATAGGTACTCATTTGAGATTAGAAAAATAAGAATGGACTAACACACCCATAGTTCTGGGTGCATTTGGTACAGTTACACTAAGCTTGCTCCTCTTTGTGTGGGAATTTAGTGATTGAAGAGTGCAGAAAAATATTTACAAAGATGGTGCCAGGATTTAAGGGATCTTGTAATAGGGTGAGGATAGACAGGCTCAGACTTTAACCTTGAAGCATAAAAGACTGAGAGGTGATCTTATTTATTCATGAGGGGTATAGATAGGGTGGATGTACTTGGTCACTTTACCAGGGGTGGGGAAATCAAGAAATACAGGGCATAGATTAAAGGTGAGAGGGGAAAGATCTAATAGGAAGTTGAGAGGCAACTTTCTTATTTACACAGAGAACAGTATATATGTGGAATGAACTGATTCAGCAAGTGGCTGAGGAAAGATGTTTGGATAGTTACATAGATAGTAAATATTTAGAAGATTATGACTTGCCCTTTAAGTCCTTTACTATTTGACCATCGCTTTAGAACCGTTGGCTATAGCTATTCGTATATCACCTAATATTCTGGGTATTACCCGTGGGGAGAGGACATATAAAGTATCATTATATGCTGATGATTTGTTGTTATATATATCTGACCCTGAAAGATCTATCCCTGCTATTTTGTCTTTGCTTGCTCAATTTAGTAATTTTTCTGGTTATAAATTGAATTTTAACAAGAGTGAACTATTTCCATTAAATATGCAAGTTCCAATTTATAAACATTTACCATATAAAATTGTTACAGATTATTTTACTTACCTAGGTATTAAAATTACTAAAAAACATAAAGATTTATTTAAGGTTAACTTTTTATCTTTAATTGATCAAATTAAGCAACTTGCTATTAGGTGGTCTCCTCTATCTTTGTCATTGGTTGGTAGAGTTATTGCTATTAAGATGATGATACTACCTAAATTCTCATATTTATTTCAAGCATTACCAATTTTTATTCCTAAAGCTTTTTTTGATACTATTGACTCTAAAATATCTTCTTATTTGTGGCAGAACAAAAATTCTAGATTGGGCAAAAAATATTTACAGAAGCCTAAGAAGGAGGGCGGCTTGGCTTTACCAAACTTAAGATTTTACTATTGGGCAGTCAATATACGGTATTTAATATTCTGGACACAAGAATGGACTATAGCTACTTGCCCACAGTGGGTAAATTTGGAATGTAAATCTGTGCAACATTTTTCACTGATTTCAATCTTAGGATCTTCATTTCCTTTCTCTTTATTCAAATTGAATAAACAGATAACTAATCCTATAGTCAGACATACATTACGAACTTGGTTTCAATTGCGTAAATTTTTTGGTTTGAATAAATTTATTTTATCATGTTCTATAATATCTAATTATTTTTTTGGCCTTCATCAAGCTTTTCTTTTATGGAAAACAAAAGGTATTATATGTTTTCGTGATCTGTTTCTGGATGATAACATTATGTCCTTTGAACAGCTATCTAATAAATATAATTTACCTAAAACCCATTTTTTTAGATATTTGCAAGTTAGAAATTTTTTGTATAATGAGTTACAGTCTTTTTTGAAAGAATGTCTATTGGACATTACAGAAAGAATTTTAGCCCTTAATCCTTATCAAAAGGGTTTAGTAGCCATCATTTATAAGATGATCATGAATTTACAGTTAGATGTATTGGAAAAAATTAAGAAGGAATGGCAAGAAGAGTTGCATTGTCCTATATCTACTGAGCAATGGGAAAAAATGTTATTATTGGTAAATTCGTCCTCTATTTGTGCTAAACATGCCCTAATACAATTTAAGGTTGTACATAGTGCTCATATGTCTAAGGATAAACTGGCTCAATTTTATTCTCATCTTAATTCAACCTGCGATAGATGTCATTCTCATGTTGCTTCATTGACTCATATGTTCTAGTCTTGTCCTTGTTTACAAAATTATTGGAAAGATATTTTCAGTATTATTTCAAGAGTTTTAAATATCAATTTCCAACCGCATCCTTTTACTGCAATTTTCGGTTTACCAATGACGGATAATAACCGTTTATCCGCTTCATCTCAACGAATGATTGCATTTGTTACATTAATGGCTAGAAGATCTATTTTATTGAATTGGAAAGAAATTAATCCTCCAACTGTATTTCAGTGGTTTTCTCAAACTATCTCTTGTTTGAGTTTAGAAAAAATTAGAAGTGTGGTTTTTGATCCTTCAGTTAAATTTGAAGAAACTTGGAAACCATTTATTCAACATTTTCATATGAGTTGAATTGTCTTTTCCTAAACCTTACTTATATTATCCTTAATTATTTGGATGGAGGTTCGGAGTTATTGGCACAACTGTATATGTACGTAATATTATTCAATGTTGGTTAGTGTTTTTTTTTTGGGGTCTTTCTTTTTTTTTCTTTTTGCTTCTTTGTTCATTAATGTTCTGAGTTTGAGAGGTTATATATTTTTATTATTATATATCTGAATGTCTATTTAAACTATTAATTATGTATTCTCGAACACCTTGTATTCATGTTTCATTTATGTTTGTTTAAAATTAATAAAAAGATTTAAAAAGAAAGAAAAAGATTATGACTAAATTCTGGCAAAGAAATTAGCTCGGATGGGCACCTTGATTAATATGGCCAGTTGGGCCAAAGGGCCTGTTTCTGTGCTGTACAACGCTAATTGAAGGCACAATTTAAGAACAAATCAACAATATTAGAACAACTTAAGTCAGAAATAAGAACAGGTTTCTTCTCAGGAGGTTCATAGTGTTTGGAATGTTCTACCTGAGAAAGCTGTCCAATTGAAATCACTAAATACAGTATAATTAACTTAGGACAGCTAGGTTTTGGAATATTGGGAAATTAAGGCTTATGGGAAACCATCCAGTAAAAAGGACTGAGGCCAAGGTCTGATCACCAGTGACCTTAGTCAGTAGTGGAGCAAAGTTCTGGGCTTCTCCATCTTATGTTTCTTTAACACTGAATTGGGAAATTAAATTATTAGGAACATGTAGAATGGATAGTGAGCAGTATATCTAAGAAAAAGTGTATTCACTTAAAACCTTGAAATATTATTGTACCATTTACCTTCAGAACAGTTCCAACCAATATATGGTCTGGAACATTCACATGTGTAATTGGTCAACAAATCGATACATTGACCCTTGCCCTGGCACGGATTGCTCTGACACCAACTGCTCTTGCTGCACCCTGGTTTCACATTCAGTGCTGAGTCAACTGTAAGAGCGCCCATGTCTATTACTTTTGATTCCACTGTTAAGTCCTGAAGGCAACCAATAAAATGAGGCCAGGCCTGGGGCTGGGTGGCTGCTGAAAATCCTCCATAGCTGTCCTCCATGCCCCCAAAGAATATGTTTTCAAATGCTGTGGCAAATTCCTCACTCTCCATTCCTATAAACTTCAGGATCATGCACTCTTCCAAACACGAATTGTCCAAAAGTTTGACAGAAAAGTTTCTGCTGAATGTCACTTCCACAGCATGCCATTCTCCATCACTTACGTTCTTAAAAATCTCAAGACCAGCGACCAGTTCATTGCTTATTTGCAGAGATGCATATAAGTGGCCATTAAGTATTTCCAATTTCATAAATGTTTTTCTGGTTCCTCTATGAAAAATAAGTGCATTGGACAACACAGTTCTACACCTTAGGAATACATGATAAGGAAGTTTATTCGTCGAGTTCTGATTTCTCCCCGTGAGTGATGTTTTAAAATGAAGATGTCCACTGACAGCAAAGGAAAATGTAGTTGATAATTGACACTTCAAGCCAATATAGCCATTAGCACAGCGACAATGGTACCTGTGTTGTGAATCTATCACATAAGGAATGCATGTTGCTTTGTTCTGGCATTCATGGTTCTTGCATCCAGTTAGAATGTCTGTACAGTTCTGGCCTCCGTAAAATATCTCTTGTTCACTTCCTGTCGGACAGTGACAAATATAACCCTCTAGGGTATTCTGGCATGTTCCTCCATTTTGACAAGGGCTTAATTCACACTCGTTAACATCCATTTCACAATGTGAGCCTTGAAAAGGAAGAAAATACAGTTTTGCTCTACTAACTGATAATACATTAAAACTTTTGTACATATCGCATAAATGTGAATTTATTGAACTTATCAGTCACCATCAAAAAT
The DNA here is from genome assembly GCF_030144855.1 of Hypanus sabinus. Classification (NCBI taxonomy): domain Eukaryota; kingdom Metazoa; phylum Chordata; class Chondrichthyes; order Myliobatiformes; family Dasyatidae; genus Hypanus; species Hypanus sabinus. The sequence continues at coordinate 72,339,401 of NC_082716.1, forward strand.
CACTTCCTTTTGTCACCATTTTGACTGAGCTATGATATAGTACAGAATCAGTCCCTCTTGACCATCAAACACTCATTTAAGCTAATCCCATTTTGTTTTACCCATACACCCATTTAATTCTCCCAGATCCAACCACTCAGCAAATCACTTGGTGTAAAGCACAGAGGCCTATTAACCTATCAACTTGCACACCTTTGGGAGGTGAGAGGAAACCCACATGGTTAAAAGTAGAATGGATGGAAATATTAACTCCTAACATATCACTAATTCTAAATTACTGCAGTAATGATTATCAATGACTTATGTGATAAACCAGTTGTACTCAGATCATTTGAACCAATGAGTCTGTGGCACCAATTTCAAAGAGCAATCAAGTTAGTTCCATTCCAATCTAGCCCCATGCTATAAACCCCACCCTCCTACATTCCTGTGTCTTTCTCCTCTTTCTATTTATCATATTGCCTCATGAATTTGTCCCCTACATTCTGAAGCATTGCATTCCCAATGAAAATCAACCAACTGCAGTTGCTAGGAATTTGAAGCAAAAACAGAAAATGCTGTAACCATGAATTCTTTTTTTCTGTATATAGAAGCTGGGTGAACTGCTGAGAATTTCTAGCACTTTTTAAATTGATTCTAAATTGATTCTTTGTCTAAGATAGTTTCTCCTCATGTCATCTCTAGGTTCTTTACCCACCGGTTGACATTTGAGCCGCCCATTAGCCAACCATTAAACTTTGTGTAATGATTTTAACCATTCGGGAATTCTATCTCAACAGTGGATGACACACGCTAAATGCAATTACACGTCGGTAGGAGAGCCAAAATAGTTGTTACACTTTTCTGTAAGTTAAAACACATATTGATTATAAGTTGTTCCATTAATCAATATACAAAATAAGCAAATAGAAATAATTTAAGTAAATATTATGATTAGAAGTAACCTCATAAGTAGTTAATTGTTATATCACCTCTATATTGAGGTGACAGCTTCCTGTGGATTATGGAGATTAATCTATTTTTGGTTAATATATTGAACACAAAAATCTTGGTCACTCTTGATAGTGGAACTGCAGATTAAATCCCTCTTTTGAGAAAAAAGCAGTCAAATTCAAGCAAATCATTTCCAGTTCAGTAAAACCATGAAGTAATTCCAATGAATTATATTTGAAAGATTAATTAAGCTAGTTACGCTCTTCAAAACATAAAAAAATGCTAATAAGTATATTAAGGTTCCTCTGGATCTTTGCAACACCAACTAATGTTTAAAGACTTTTTATCCAGTATAAGTGATACCCTGATCCTTCACCACACAATATTGCTGTTTAATAGCTGCAATGAACTCACCAGAAGCTCATTTAGAAAGGAGCATTTAAATAGTCACTGTGTATATAAGATGTCATCATCTACTTCTTTTTCTCATGAGTATTTAAGTAACACTCACTCTTATACTCTTGCAAAAGAATATTTTTGAGAAATATTTACCTGCAACAGCCAACATGAAAATGGAAGCCTTAAGAACTGATAATACCATTTCTCCAAGACAATTCTTTAAAGACATGAAAAATCTTCAAAAACCTTTAGTCTTGTGCCAGCTCTGCCTCTGCTGTTTGTATTTCATTTCTTACTATTAACTTACATCCTAACTGTGCACATTGTTCCTTTGTCTGCTGTGCCCGCTGATTCCGCTCAGTGCTCAATGCTCTGAAGGACAGATCAGCAAGGCTAAGCTTAGGAATCAGTCAATTCCTTGCTGATCCAATGGGCTAAATCCCTGTGACCCATTTACGCTACTCCCACAACTATAAGTGGTGGCGTCTGTGAAAAGAGTAAAAAGAAATATTGGATTATAACTGTGGAAGAAATGCATTGCAGGATTTAGTTCAAAATGTTGCTTTTCTAGCAGGGCATTTTATCCTAAAGGCTATTTATTACTATAATCTGATTAAGTGAGGTAATAGATTTTGTCAGTCATATTGTCGTTGCTTTGATACAAGTTTTGAGCCACTTACATTGGATTCATGTAGTTACATTTGTAGCAGACCTGATGTTTTCACTCAGATGATAGCAACACAACTGAGAAAAAGATTGTGAACCATTAATTCTTTTGTGTATTGCCCCAGTCTTATCTCCCAAGTAAATGGATTAACAAGTGTAGAAATACAGCACAAAATAAAACAATTTTTGCAAAAAGTGACAAATACAAAATGTTATTCTGTCTCTGAAGACCTACACTACAGATGGAAACAAGTTGAACCCTGACCTTCATCAATTAAAGAAATGGCCTCATTTTTCTATACAACTTCTGATCTTTATAAAATCAGGAATAAAATAGCATAAGCTTTGCGATAATATGATTAAATTGTGGCAAAGGAAGACTGTACCATATTTTATAATGCTATATCAGAGTAATTAGGTTCCAGCAGTACATCTCCCTAAATCTAAGGATTATGAACTCCATTTCCTTTATAGAGATCTGAGCACATAATCTACCTCATCACCTCAGTTCAGCAATGTGGGAATGCTACACCGTCATCCTTCAGAAGGGAGGTTGAATAAGTCTCTAGGCAACAGTTCCTTTAGATTGAAGTTTTGTTAAGTTGATACCTTTCTGACTGTCAAAGTAATATCATCAGGAAACATAGCTACTTGTACTCACCAATTCTCTAACAGTATGATCATGACCAAATATTTTATTTTAATGATATTGGGTCAAGAATAAATATTGACTTGGATTATTCACCGTCAGTCTGTAGTCCTAAAAATACAGCAACTCCTGCATGCAGTACTTGACAGAGTACACTGCAGAGACAGGGTGCAACCCCCAAGTTGCAGGAGGCAGGTACCTGGGTGACTGCCAGGAACAGAGAAAGAAATGGGCAGCCAGGACAGAGTATCACGATAATACGTATACTGCTTTGGACACTGTCACGGGGTATGAGGAAACAACGTGTCAGGGGAGAGCAGCAGCATCTATGTCTCTGGCACTGAGTTTGGCTCCGTGGCTCAGAAGGGAAGTGGGAGAGGAGGAGTGCAGCAGTGATAAGGAATTTCATAGTTAGAGGAGTAGACATGAGATTCTGTGGATGTAACAGAGACACCTGGATGGTACATTGCCTCCCAGGTCCACAGCACTCTAAAGAGGGAGGGCAAGCAGCCAGTCTCTTTGGTATACAATGGTAAGGAAAGGGAAGAGGTCCTGAAGAGAAAATTTCAGGAGCTAAGTAGAAAGCTGAAAAACAGGACCTCAAGGGTAGTAATCTCTGAATTGTTGCCTGTACAACATGGCAGTGAGGATAAGAATAGGATGATGTGGCAGGTGAGTGCGTGGATGAGAAACTGGTGCAGGGGGCAAGGCTTCAGTTTTATGGATTATTGGGATCTCTTCTGGGGAAGGTATGAACTGTACAAAAGACAGTTTACACCTGAACCCAAGGGGGACCAATTTCCTTGCTAGAACTATTGGTGAGAGTTTAAACTAATTTAGCAGGGGGATGGGAACTGGAGTGATAGTGCTAATGACTGACATAGTTGGTCTACTAAGGCAATCTGTAGTGAGACTCCCAGCAAGGAGGGCAAAATTACAGTGAGCGGGATGAGTTGCAATGTTAAATGGGGACCAAATAGAAAAGGATGATGAATACAGGACTGAAGGGATTATATTTGAATGCACGTAATTTATGGAACAATGTAGACAAACTTGTAGCACGGTTACAGGTTGGTACGTATGGCACTGTGGGTATCATGGCTGAAAGAAGATTATAAGTGGGAGACTAATGTCCAAGGATACACGTTGTATCAAAAGGACAGGCAGATAGGCAGAGGGGGTGGCATGGCTCTGTGGTAAAATTGAAATCAAATCCATAGAAATCGGTGACATACATTTGGAAGATGTAGTATCTTTGTGGGTAGAGATAAGAAAATACAGGGTTAAGAAGACTCTGATGGGAATTATATACAGGCCTCCAAACAGCAGCCAGGATGTGGGTTACAACTTACAATGGGAGATAGAAAAGGCATGTCAAAAGGACAATGTTACAATAGTTATGGGGGATTTCAATATGCAAGAAAATTGAGAAAATCTGGTTGGTGCTGGATTCCAAGAAAGAGAACTTGTAAAGTGCCTTTTTAGAACAGCCTGTGGTTGAGCCCACTAGGAGAACAGTTATTCTAGATTGGGCACTGTGTACTCAACTGAATTTGATCAGGGAGCTTAAAGTAAAGGAACGCTTAGGAGGCAGTGATCATAATATAATAGAATTCACCTTGCAATTTGAGAGGAAGAAGCTAAGGTCAACTGTTTCAGTATTACATTGGAGTAAAGGGAATTATAGAGGCATGAGAGAGGAGGTGGCCAAAGTTGATTGGAAGGGGACCCAGCAGGAATGGCTGGAGTTTCTGAGAGCAAGTTGGAAGGAGCAGGATAGTTAAATTCCAAAGAAAAAGTATTCTAAGGGAAGATGACACAACTGTGACTGACAAGGGAAGCCAAAGCCAACATAAAAGCAAAAAAAAAAGGGCATATAATAGGGCAAAAAATAGTGGGAAGTTAGAGGAGAGTAATAGTGAAGCGAGAATAGATATCGGATCACTGGAAATTAACACTGAAGTGCTAGTAATGGGAGACAAGAACTAGCAGGCAAACTGAATTAATTATTTTGTAACAGTCTTCACAGTAGAAGACACAATCAGTATGTCAAAATTTCAAGAGTGTCAGGAGATAAAGGTGAGTGCAATTACTTTTATTAGGGAGACGGTGCTTGGGAAGCTGAGTAGTCTGAAGGTAGATGGGTCTACTGGACCAGATGGACAACATCTGAGGTTTCTGAAAAATGTATCTGAAAAGATTGTGGAGGCATTAGTAAGAATCAATAGATTTTGGCATGGTTGCAAAGGACTCGAAAATTGTAAATGTTGCTCCACTCTTCAAGCAGGATGGAGGCAGAAGGAAGGAAATTATAGCCTGACCTCAATGGTTGGAATGATCTTGGAGTCAGTTATCACGGATTAGATTTTAGGGTACTTGGAGGCACATGATAAAATAGGCCAAAGTCAGCACGGTTTCCTTAAGGGAAAATCTTGCCTGACAAATCTCTTGGAGTTCTTTGAGGAAATAACAAGCAGGATGAACAAAGGAGAATCAATGGATGTTTGGTACTTGGATTTTCAGAAAGCCTTTGACAAGGAGCCACACGTGAGGCTGCTTAGCAAAATAAGCTCCCATGGTATTAAAGGAAAAATGCTAGCATGGGTAGAGCATTGGCTGATTGGCACAGGCAAAGTGGGAATAAAGGGAGCTTTTTCTGATTGGCTGCCAGTATCTAGAGGTGTTCCACGTGGGTCGGTGTTGAGATCTGCTTCTTTTTATGTTGTATGTTGATGATTTAGATTATGGAAATGATGGCATGGTGGCCAAGTTTGTGAATGATACGAAGATAGGTGGAGGGGCAGGTAATGTTGAAGAAGCAGGGAGACTGCATAAGGTCTTAGACAGATTGGGAGAATGGGCAAAAAGTGGCAGATGGAATCTAGTGTCAGTATGTGTATGGTCATGCACTTTTGTAGAGGAAATGAATGCATAAACTACTATTTTCTAAATAGAGAGAAAATTCCAAAATCCGAGGAGCAAAGGGACTTGGGTAGGATTTTCCGATGGTTAATTTGCAGGCTTAGTCGTTGGTGAGGAAGGCAATTGCAATGTCAGCATTCATTTCAAGAGGACCAGAATCTAACAGCAAGGATGTAATGCTAACACTTTATGAGACACTGGTGAAGCCTCAGTTGGAGTATTGTGTGCAATATTGGGCTCCTTATCTCAGAAAAGTTGTGCTGACATTGGAGAGGGTTCAAAGGGTGTCCGTTCAAATGATTCCAGGAATGAAAGGGTTATCATATGAAGAACTCTGGCTCTGGGTCTGTACTCACTGGAATGTAGAAGAACGAGGAGGGATCTCATTGAAGCTTACTGAAAGTTGAACGGCCTAGATAGAGTGGACATTTTCTATAGCGGATCAGAGGGCGAAGCCTCAGAATAGGCATTTATGAAAGAAATGAGGAGGAATTTCTTTAGCCAGATGGTGGCGAATCTATGGAATTTGTTGTCACAGGCAGCCGCGGAGGCCAAGTGAATGGGTGTCTTTAAAACAGAGGTTGATAGCTTCTTGATTAACCAGGGAATGAATGGTTATAGAGAGAAGGCAGAAAGATGGGGTTGAGAGGGAAAATGATCATCCATCAGCTGACTTGATGGACCGAATGGCTTAACTCTGCTCATATGTCTTATGGTCTTGTACTCCCAACCTACTACTTTTAGCGCAACCAACAAGGGGTCCATTTTTAAGTATACATCTTTTCTTGTAATTAATTTTTAAAACATTTAGTAGTGCGTTACATGACAGAGCTTGACCCTATGGTGCAAGTGTACAGTCTGGTCACATTATCAGGTGGGATATTAGGAATACAGTGAAACATTACCATCCTTAGAAGTGCATTGTACAATTGGAAGAATCAATTGCATTGTAATTTTTTTTCAATGTATACTTCACACAAGTATTCAACCTTATCATTGCCAGGCAAAGTTGTAATGCGTTACAGACATTTTTACTGATAACTGAATTACAAAGAAGATAGATAGGGACTTCATTGATCCCAGGGAAAATTACAGTGCCACAGTAACACTACAAGTGCACAGATATACAAATACCAGAAGAGAAGAATGAAGGAATAAAACTCAAGTTACTTCAAACAGTCTAACATGAGAGGGTCATCACTTACCCGCCTATAGGTTGACTCATTATAGAGCCTAAAGGCCAAGGGTAAGAATGAACTTGTATAATGCTCCTTCGAGCAGTGCAGTTGTCTTGGTCTATTACTAAAAGTGCTCCTCTGTTCAGCCAAGGTGGCATACAGAGTGTGAGAAACATTGTCAAGAATTGCCAGGATTTTCTGTAGGGTCCTTTATGTACCACAGCCTCCAGTGTGTGTCCAATTAGACTCCTATACAGAGCCAGCCTTTCTCTTCGCAATATTTTTATTAGTTTCAACATAAAGGAATACAGAGTACAAGAAATTATATATAAAAGGTCAAAAAAGATTTTAAAAACTACCAATTACATTATATCTGTTCATAATAACAATCTCATTACCCTGTAGTCATGTATGTTAATCAAAAGTTATATTGAGCTATACTAATTTATTACAAAAAAAGAATCTAACTCCTACCAAGACAAAAGCTGTTTATTAAAGAGAAAAAAGGTAAAATACCTTCTCATATAATAAAAATTAATAATAGCCAACATCTGAATTTAAACAATGGGTTGAAGGTTTTGAAAATAATTCAGAAAAGGTACCCACAATGTTTGACAGTCTTGATGAGATTCAGAAATTGAGCAACAATTCTTCTCTAATTCTAAGCATGACATAACGTCGCATAACCATTGAGGAGAGTAGGAGGAAAAACATCTTTCCATTTAAAGAAAAGCGCCCTCCTAGCTGTAAGAGAGCTAAAGGCCAAAATATGTAAATCAGATGCCTTCAGCTTAATATCCTGTCCTGCAACAATACTGAATAGGGCCATCAGAGGGTTAGGCTTAAAACTGACATTTAAAAGTAAGGAAAAAGTTCAAAAAACTTTCTTCCAATATTTTTCAAGATTCGGACAAGTCCAAAACATATGAATTAATGAAGCTCCTCCAGTATTACATCAGTCATAATAGGGAGATATATCCAAATAAAAACGAGATAGCTTAACCTTAGTCATATGAGCTCTATGTACCATCTTAAATTGTATGAGGGAATGATGAGCACATAGCGATGAAGTATTAACCAGTTTAAAATTTTCATTCTAAGTTTCCTCAGATATTGATGTCTGTAAATCTTGTTCGCAGAGATTCTTAATTTTGTCTAAAGGAAATTCCTCATCTCCAGTAACATACCATTAGATATTGAACTATTATGGAAATGTGTCAAACTAAAAATTACATCTAGTAAGTTCTTATCTGAGCTTATAGGAAATGTGCATAATTGAGTTCTTAGAAAGTTTATGATTTGTAGATATCTAAAAAAGTGAGTTTTGGGTAAGCTATATTTAGCTGACAATCGCTCAAATGAGAAAAGGTTTCCGCCAACAAACAGATCCCAAATACATTTAATACCAAACCTGTCCCATTCTTGGAGGGTTTAAAAAAATTAGAATAAATGGGACTTGAAAGAGAAAATCTCAATAAACCAAAGTGTTTTCTAAATTGTATCCAGATCCTCAGAGTATATTTAACTATTAAATTATCAGTTTACTTAAAAATAAAGGAAGTGACGATCCAAGAAGAGAAATAATAACAATTTATTAACAGAGTTAGCTTCTAAAGAGACCCATACCAGACAGTCTGCATGATTAATATAATATTGACAAAATGTAAGATATCATATATTAACTGCCCAGTAATAAAACCTAAAATTATGTAAGGCCAGACCTCCAGACATTTTAGATTTTTGAAAATGAACTTCATTTAAATGAGAACATTTATTTTTCCATATATAGGAGGATAAAATAGAATTAAGAGAGTAAAAAAAAAGGATTTAGGAATAAAAACAGGTAAAGCCTGAAAAAGATATATAAATTTAGGTAGAATATTCATTTTAACAGGTTTAATTTGTCCAATCAATGATATTGAAAGAGGTGACCAATGTAATGATACCCTTTTTACATGATTCAATAAAGTAGGAATGTTTTCGTGAAACAGGTGTTTGTAATTCTTAGTGACTGTTACACCCAAGTAAGTAAATTGATTCCTTACAACTTTAAAAGGGAGATTAGTATTAATTGATACCAAATTATTTAAAGGAAATAATTCACTCTTATGTAGGTTCAATTTAAATCCTGAAAACTGGCTAAATTGGGAGAGTAAAGAAAGTATGCAAGGTAACGAGGTCTCAACATTAGAGATGAAAAGCAATATATTATCAGTGTAAAGCGAGATTTTGTGAGTAATATCTCTCCTTAAAATACCACAGATATCATTAGATTCTCGAAAAGCAATGGCAAAGGGTTCTAAAGCCAGATCAAAGAGCAAAGGGTTCAATGGACAGCCTTGTCTAGTTCTGCGATGAAGTTTAAATGGTTTGGAATTTTGAAAATTAGTAACAACACGAGCATAAGGAGGTAGATAAAGTAATTTAATCCATTGAATTAAATCTGGTCCAAAATTAATTTTTTCTAGGGTTTTAAATAAATAATTCCATTCAACCCGATCAAAGGCCTTCTCAGCATCTAAGGATATCACACATTCTGATATCTCCGGGGAGGGAGAGTAAATAACATTTAATACATGGTGTATATTAAAATGGGAATGTCGGTTTTTAATAAATCCAGTCTGATCATCAGAAATAATAGAAGGTAAAATATTTTCAATCGTAAGAGCCAGAACTTTAGAAAGGATTTTAGTATCAACATCGAGTAATGAAATTGGCCTATATGAAGAGCATTCAGTTAGGTCCTTGTTCTTCTTTAAGATAAGCGAAATAGAGGCTTCATAGAAAGATTGAGGCAAGCTACCCAATTTGAAAGAATCCAAAAACTGTGGGATAATTAATGAAGAAAAAGCCTTATAAAATTCTCCAAAAAATCCATCTGGACCTGGAGCCTTCCCTGAGTGTAATGAACATATAGCCTTGGCAATTTCCTCATAAGAAATGGGTTGATCCATATATTTGCTATTATCTGCAGAAAGTGCAGGGATTTTTAATTGATCTAGAAAATTATTCATTACAGTATTATCTTTAGGGGTATCAGATCTTTAAAGTTTAGAATGGAATTCTGTGAAGGTATCATTTATTTCAAAGTGATCAGTTGTCCTATCACCATTAGTTTTGCAAATTTCTTTATTTGTCATTTCACTACATAAGTTTTTAATTGGTTGGCCTGATTTATCTCCGTGAATGTAAAATTGAGTTTTATCTTTAATAAATTGAGTTTCAATTCAATATGTTAACAGAAGATCATATTTAATTTTAACTTTTAATTTAATTTTAACATGTCTTTTATAAAAAACAGGATCTGGAGCTAGAGCATATTTTTGATCTAGTTGTTTCAACTGATTGGCTAATTCAATTCTTTCTTTATTAGCTTTATTCTTGATACACACAGTATAAGAAATAATTTGTCCTCTAATATAGGCCTTGAAAGTATCCCATACAATAAGATTAGGTCTTTTCCTTTTTATTCTCTTCAAAAACAAAATAATATGCCTCTCTAGAAATTTTAAAAATTCCTTATCAGATAACAAAGTTGTATTAAAATGCCAAAATCTGTTTGTTTGAGGAAGACCAGGGATATTTAAAGATGGAAATACAGGAGCATGATCTGAAACAGCAATCTCTTTATATTCACAGGAACAAAATGATGAAATCATTTGACTATCAATAAAAAGATAATCAATCCTGGAATATGTATGATGAACATGGGAAAAACGAGTTCACCCTATCTAAAGGATGCAAGAAATGCCAAACATCAACAATACCACATTTCAATAAAAGAGATTGAATAACCAAAGCTGAATTATTAAGAAGCGTTGGTTTAGAAGATGATCGATCTAAAATTGGGTCTAGCCAACAGTTAAAATCTCCTCATATCACCAAAGAGTAAAGACTCAGATCTGGTAAAAACGGGAAAAATGCTCAAAGAATCCTGGGTCATCTACATTTGGGGCATACACATTGGCAAATACTATCAACTTATTATCTAGTTTTCCAGAAACCATAACAAAACATCTATTAGTATCAGGCACTACTTTATGTTGAACAAAGGAAAGTGTGTTATCTATAAGATTCTAAACTCCTCTAGGTTTGGCCTGAAAAGAAGAGTGAAAACAAAGTCCATTCCAATGGCTAAAAGAACATAAATTATCACATTTCCGTATGTGAGTTTCTTGTAAGAAAATAATAGGGACCTTAAATTTCCTAATATAAGGAAAAATCTTATTATGTTTCATAGGGTGATTTAACCTTTTCACATTAAAACTGAGTAAATTAATAGTTTGGTCCATTTTAACGTTATTTAAAGGAAGGGTTAAAATGTAAGTTAAAAACCAACCCATAAACCTTGAGAAATGGTAACCAAGGAACAAGTTGGCTCAAAATTTGTAAACAGCTTCTGAGAAAAAAAAACGATCCCCGCCCACCTTCCAAAGAAAGAAGACTGACCAATAGAAAGTCGGCATCTACAACTACGGACAACCCCCCAAAAAACCTGGTTATCATTCCAATTAGTTTCAAGGTTATTTATATTCCAACTTAGGCTGAATAATATCCAAACAAGAAATTCAATTCTTGTATATCAAAAATACATTATTAAAAATACAAAAGGAAATTATTTACGAAAGTTTACCAAAAATAAAAGATACAATTATTCATCCAGAAAGACATTAAACATTTAATCTTATACCTTCATGAAAAAACAGACTAAGCAGTTACCCTTCAAGTTTAAAAAATCTTTGTGCTTCAGTATTCAAACAAAACCATTCGAAGGATCCATCTTTAATGAGACTCTCAGTCAGACTAGGTAGCCAAGGGACGGGTTGAAACCCTTGTGAAAAAAATTCCAACAAAGCTTGTTTAAACTTAGCATGATCCTGCATAACCTCAAGCAAATAGTCTTTGAGAGTCTTAATATGCCAGTCTATAACCAATCATGCCCCTTCAACAGGATTTGTGAATTAAAAGTTTCTCATTTAATCCTGTGTCTTCATGTAAGGACAAACTAAACAACTAGCCTTCAGATTTTAAAAACCTTTGTGTTTCAACAGTCAAACAAAACCATTCGAAAGATCCATTTTTATGTGTGATTCTGAGTTGAGCTGGGTAGCGAAGGGAAGGCTTGAAACCCTTGTTAAAATACTCGGAGATAACTTCTTTGAACTTAGCACGTTCCTGCATAACCTCAGGCGAGTAATCTTCAACAATTCTAACCTTGCAATCATTATAGACAATCATGCCTCTTCGATGAGATTCACGTATTAACAGTCCCTTTGTCTTAAGTTCATGAAAACAGATTATTACTGATCTTGGTCTGTCTCTGTTAGGAGGTCTAAACGCGGGAGACCTGTGAGTGCGATCAATCGTAGGCAAAGACATCAAAATTTCCAGAAATAATTCTTGCAAAAAGTTTGCAGAAAATTCCATAGGATGATTACCTTCGGTTAAATCTTCGAGACCCAGAACCTGTAAGTTTTTTCTTCTAGACCTATTTTCTAGGTTGATAATCTTCTGTCTTAACTTTTCGTTGGACTTCAATTGCTTTTCACAAAGCTTTTGCAATTGATCCACTTCCATTTCCAAAGACGACAAAATTGCTTCACTATTTTTTTTATATGTTTATCGTGTTCATTAGGAGTTTGTTGAATAGAATCCAATTTACCATCTATTTGTTTAAATTCAGAGCTGAATTGTTGAAACTTCTCAGAGGCTTCTCGTGTATGACTTTGCAGCAAATCCATAATAGAATCCAAAGAGGCAGGGAGATCATCCTCTTTAGTACCTCTAGCACCCCTTGTAGCCACATTGAAAGAATATCACACTTACAGAAGAAGTTGGATTGGAAATAGTAAGATGATGAAGGTTGCAGCACAGCAGATTGCTGTTACTCCATCAGCCACCACCAGGAAATCCCAAGCCAGCCTTTCTAATCGGTTTATTGAGCCTGGGGCAATGCTGATGCCATTGCTCCAGCACACCACTGCAAAGAAGTGCATACTGGCAACAACAGACTGGTAGAACATGCAAAGAAGAGGCTTGCACACTCCAAAGGACCTCAGTCTCCTCAGGTAGAAGAGGCGACTCTGGTCCTTCTTGTATACAGCCTCTGTGTTGGTGCTCCACTCAAGTCTGTCATCCAGGTGCACCCCCAGGTACTTGTAGGTTCTCACCGCATCCACTGTCAATGGTAACAGGGAGCAACTCAGGCTTAGTCTTCCTCTGACCTACTGATGTTGAGTTGCAGAAGATTCAGTTTGCACCATTTGACAAAGTCCTCCACCAGGGCCTGTATTCATCCTCCCGTCTTCCCTTTATATACAATATACCAAATAAAAGACACAAAAACTTTCACCTTTGCTTTATGATTATTATCCAACGGTTAAGATCAAATTCAAACTAGTTACTAACTAGTAACTTGAATGGAAAAGGTCTGGGAGACTACTCGACTGTCAATTCCTATTTACTAATAAAGCTAAGAAGATAACTTTCTTGTCTCAGCATCTTATTGCAAAATACAACTATATTACCTCCTGTATGGGGGAATTTTATCATGAACCAAGCATGAATGGCCTCATTCAATGTACACATCACATTACATCAAAGTTGTCCATTTTCCCCAGCACTTGCTAACACTAATTTCTTCCATCTGCTATTAACAGCAGTTAATTGTCATCTAGTTAGTCTGTTTCAGTGAATCTGTTCTAAGTAACCACCTGTTGATAAGTAATTGTTAAACAATTACTGATATAAAATGGCTGTGGTGAGTTGTCCTTAAGGACTAATCTGAATCAGATTTAATATCACCAATGTATATCATGAAATTCGTTAACTTTATGGCAAGAGTACAATGAAATAAATGATAAATAAATATGGAGAAAAAATACTGAACTGGAGTAAATATATATTGGCTTCAATGACCATTTAGAAATCGGACAGCAGAGGGGAAGGAGCTGTTCCTGAATCGTTGAGTGTGTGCCTTCAGGCTTCTGTATCTCCTTCCCAGCAGTAGCCATGAGGAGAGGGCATGCCCTGGGTGGTGGGGGTCTTTAATGATGAACACGGCCTTCCTAGGGCATCGCTCCTTGAAGGTATCTTGGATACTACAGGGGTCCTAACATAGAAGGCCTTACATAGGGTCCTTACATCTCTGCTGATGTATGAAATTGAGAAAGCCTAACACAAGCAGTTCTGTTCCAATGAATCCCATAACCCAACTGGTTACCAGCAATATTGTATTAATTATGTTAATCAATACATTTTAAAAAGGCTTGTTGATGTTGATCCTTTTTCAGCATTTGAAATGGTCACGGGAAGATTTGCATCTGGCTGTATATTAATTGAGCTGTCTAATGTTCTTTAGCAGTGTGAAGTCAATTAGTTGCCTCTGTTTTGCAATGTATCAGTTTGCTACAGGTTTATTAACCAGGAGGCAGTCCTTTTTCTGACATCATGTATCCTGCCCTCCTCTTGTGGGAGAACGTTGGCGAGCTCTTGGTGGAGTTTTTTTAAAATAAGTTTCTCATGAGAGAAACATGTTCATATTCTCCACAAAACTGACAAGTTAAGCAGAAACCATCCTAAAAAGGGTTTGCTTTTTCCAGAGTCTATTTTACATGTTGTCTCAGAGCCACTGACTCAGCTTAAAGCAGATGGATGGACTGAAATTTAGAAATGTATGCAGCTTTTTCCCAGGGTTGAAATGTCTAGTACCAGAGAGTATGCACTGAAGGTGAGAGGGGGTAGGTTCAAAGGAGATGGGAGGGGTATGTGTTTTTACTCAGAGGGAGGTGGATGCCTGGAATGCACCACCTGGTATGGTGAGGCAAATGCATTAGAGGCTTTTAAGAGACATTTAGATAGGCATATGAATATGATGAAGTTGTAAAGATATGGACATTGTGTAGATAGGAGGAATTAGTATTTGTAGTTTTTATTTTAATTTTCAGTTGGTTTGGCGCAAGGCCCTGTTCCCATGCTGCACCGTTCTATGTTCCAACTCGAAATAATCTGGCGAAGTGCTCTTGAAGATTGACCCAGCTCCGGGTTCAATAAATTTGCTTATATTTTGGAGTCTTTTAGTGCTCAAAAGGAAATTCATCTCCTCTGTTTTGTTAGAATTTTTGTCCTGCCTACCCCAATTTCCAGAGTAAGATTCCCAACGAGGATGCAACAGGAATGCTACATTAAAAATTGATTTAAAAAGTCTTTAAGCCAGTGAGTTACCAATTAAGACATTCTAATTTTGAAAAATTATTAATTCCACGGAAAACTATTTCATCTTTAACGGACAACTCATACAATGTTAAGGGCATCTGTTTCCTTTGATAATATTTCTAAATTAGAATTCAGTTTCCATGTATAGTAACTAGTTCATTAATATCAGTTTCCATGTGCATTATTATTGAAGTGTTTCGCCAAATGACATCACTTACTATAATGTCAATAATTAAACTGATAGTAGTCCCCAGATGAAAGAAAGGGCAAAATCCTTAGCCTTGTTTTGTCTCTAAGTATTTGTTTACTACCAACGTAAACTAAAATCTCTGATGATTTCTGCAATGTTCTTCCCCAGGAAACAAAATGCAAAGTATAACTGCGAAGGTTACCTGTAAATCCATGCTGACATTTACAGATGTAGCCAGAAGCACGCTCATAGCTAAAGACTACAGGCAATTCAGTTGTATTTCCATACAAGCTTCGCCAGGAGAGTTCAACACACTCTGCCCCGTGTAGACAAGGATTACTGAAGCACTCAGGGATATCGATCTCACATCGTGCCCCCACAAAACCTGAATTTAAATCACAAAATGCATATGATGGTAACATTTACTTTTACAGTCTAGACCGCAAAAGAAAATTAATCAATACTCTCCGCCCAAGAGTCATGAAATGAGGGTTATTTGGGGGGGGGGGGGATAGAGTTGGATAAGGATTGTGGGGGAAAGGACATCAAATATCTGAACAAAATTCTACCATTCTTTAAGCCTGTGATTGTTGAATTAGAAATTAGTAAATGAAGCAGAGGGAAAAGATATCATGTCTGCTCTCACCTCTTTCACCTGCCCCTTCTTACTTGTCTTTTCACTCCTTTCTCTCTTGCTTCTCTTTATTCATCCTTTTTCTCATTCATCCATCATCCATTCTCCTTTTTTACCTTTCCTCTTTACACTTTGTTCCGCCTAAGTTTAATCAGAATCTTTTCTTTCATCGGCCCTCTCCTTCCATTCGTCTTTTCACTCACTCTCTCCACACTAAAGCTCAGAATTGCTCAATCACCTCCAAGAAATGCAGACAATCTGAACCAGGTACTGACAGCAGGTAATGTCCAGGGTAGCTTGCAGCTGTCACTGACAATCGTGCTCCCCACAAACATTATGAACTATTAGTAACAACAGAGTTGAAGAACAAATCAAAGAACTTGTACAAAAATGTCTTTACTTCATGGTTCTGTGGCATTCAGCTAAGAGACAGTTTTGCATACATAGCTTTGTTTGAGCAGGATCTCACTGTCTAGGCCTCAGCTTTCTAAAAATGTGTAATTTTGGATTAATGCTTGATAGAGCTCCACTTTCTAGGAACTGGTTACATATTGGGACTCTGAATTTTGCAGAATCTTTCTTGACATTCCATGCATTTATAATTTACTGCTCAGAGAACTTGGCCACATACATCTTTAAAACTAAATGTAGTTGTTTGCTTAACACACTCAAAATGCTGGAGGAACTCAGCAGGTCAGGCAGCATCTATGGATGAAAAGTACAGTTGATGTTTCAGTCTGAAGCCCTTCGGCAGGACTGTTTGGTTTGTTTTGACCTTTCATAATCATGATTAATAGCCACACAGTGTATCGATCTGTGATACTGGACCGAGCTGGTTTCCATGTTGGCTTAAATGACACACTATGAGTGATCATCGTGGGAAGTGACTTGCAATGCCGTAACAAACACTGCACAAAACTCAAGGAAAGGAAATAAAACCGAGAATATGAGATTACCATTGTCATCTTGTGTTAAAGAACGAGTTAAACTGCTTCATTGCGAACAGGTAGCACTGAAACCACTGCTGTCACATTAAAGTCCACTCAGCAGGCAACTTAGACAAGACCCCTACCCTGCATGCCTATCCTCGGTCATATCACTCTGGTTCCCATCCCCCTGCCAAATGAGTTTAAAACCTCCCCAATGGCTCCAGCAAACCCATGCAACCAATCCTTTGTATATAGGCCATACCTTCCACAGCAGGCTTTTCCCTAATTCCCTCTAGTCAGGACCTCCTCCCCCTTGCTCCCTATGTCATTGGTACCAATGCTTGTGTTACGCCACCAACTGAGCAATATGCCACAGCAAGGCCTGGGTCCTAATGTGAGGTACAGTATGCTGTTTAGACAATCCAAACTCCAGCCCAGATGACTAGAGAGATCAGGTGTTGAGAGTCAGGCGAGCTTGGATAGTTCTAAGTGCCAGGCAGATTTGGAGAGGTCAAGAACGGCTTCTCTGACAGTGAAATCTAGGTCCAAAGTGAATCGCTGTGCAGCGTGTTCTAGGCCCGGAGTGATTCGCCGCCCCGAGCCCAGGTCTTAATGAGAGGTTCATACAATTTAAAAAGCCCACCCAGAGAGTCTTGGGGCTCCTCTCTCCATGATGCTGAGGTTCTGGGACTGCTGTGCTTCATGTCTGCAAACTTTCTAGAGACTTGCCCTGCTAATATGATGAACTGAAGACTGAGGCTTCAGGCCTACTCTGGGAATTTGGATCTAAGGACTCAATTTGGTTCAGAATGCTATTGTTATTGTTATTGTTTCTTCCATTGTTTCCATGATTTGTTTTGATTTTTTTCCTCTTTTTCTGTGGGTACTGAGGGTTGTTCTTATTTTTTGTAAATTAGGTTCTTTTGGGTTCATTGCTTTGTTAAACAAACAAATCTCAAGGTTATATAATTTATAAATTCCTAACGAGTGCACTTTGAATCTTTGAACTGATTTTGCCCTGCAGTGTCAGTCTTTACTGTAGAAGACACTAGCAGAATGCCAGAATTCAAGAATGTCAGGGGCAGAAGTAAATCTAGTTGCTATTACTAAGAACTTGGGAAACCAAAAGTTCTGAAGGTAGATAAGTCACCAGAGGGACTACAACACAGAGTTCTGATAGAAGTAGCTGAAGAGATTGTGAAGGCATGAGTAAAGATCTCTTAAGAATCACTAGATTCTGGAATGGTTCTGAAAGGCTGGAAAATTGCAAATGTCACTCCACTCTTTAAAAAGGGACGCGGGCATAAGAAAGGAAATTATAGGCTAGTTGGCCTGACTTCAGTAATTGGGAAGATGTTGGAGTCCATTATTAAGGTTGAAGTTTTGGGATACTAGGAGGTGCCTAATAAAGTAGGCCAAAGCGAACCTAGTTAAAGGAAGTATTTTCTGAAAAATCTGTTGCAATTCTTTGAGAAAATGATAGGCAGGATAGGCAAGGAGATCAGTGAATGTTTTGTACTTGGATTTCAGAAGGCCTATGACAGGGTACCGCACACAAGGCTGCTTAGCACGATAACGACTAAGATGCTAGCATGGATAGAGGATTGGCTGATTGACAGGAAGTAAAGGGTCGGGATAAAGGGGCCTATTCTGCTTGGCTCCCAGAAACAAGTGCTGTTCTGCAAAGGTCAGTATCGGGACCGCTTTTTTCATTTTACATGTCAACGATTTAGATGACAGAATTGATGGCTTTATGGCCAAGTTTTCAGGTGATATAAAGATAGGTGGAAGAGTGGATAATGTTGAGGAAGCAGGGAGAACGCAGAAGGATTTGAACAGATTGGGAGAATGGGCAAAGAAGTGGCAGCTGGAACAAAGTGTAGGGAAGTGTCTGATCATGCACTCTGGTAGAAGGAATAAACATGTAGACTATTTTCTAAATGGGGAGAAAATACAAAATTCAGAGGTGCAAAGGGGATGATCCTTGTTGCAGGATTCCCTAAAGGTTAATTTGCAGGCTGAGTCACTGGTAAGGAAGGCAAATACAATGTTAATATTCATTTCAAGAGGACTAGAGTATAAAAGCAGATGTAATGCATTGGTCAGACTGTACTTGGGAGTACTGTGTGCAGTTTTGGGCTCTTTTTCTAAGAAAATATATTCTGGCATTGGAGAGAGTCCAGAAGAGATTTACAGTAATGAAAGGGGTAACATATAAGAAGAATTTGATGCCCTATACTCTCTGGAGTTTGGAAGAATGAGAGAGGATCTGATTGAAACCTAGTGAATATTGAAATACTTAGAGTGGATTTGGGGAGGATATCCTATGACCAGAAGGCCCAGCTTCAGAATAGAGGGGCCATCCATTTAGAACAGAGATGAGAAGGAATTTATTTAGCAAGGGGTCGGTGACTCTGTGGAATTCATTGCCACAGATAGATGTGGAGGCTAAGCCATTGAGTATAGATAAAGCAAAGGTTGATAAGTTCTGGGTTAGTCAGCATGTAGAAAGTTACCGGGAGAAAGCAGCAGAGTGGGGTCGAGAGAGTAATAAATCAGCCATGTTTAAATGGTGGATCAGAGTCCATGGGCCAAGTCCCCTAACTCTGCTCCTATGTCTCATTCACAAGACTAGCACCTTCTTCTTACAAACAGAAATGTTCTGCGTATGGTTTGACTGCATAACTATGTACATGGTGAGAAAAACCACGTGCCTGAGTACAGCAAACAGCACAAATATTTTTAAATCAGAACTTAGAGCAATCAAGGCACTGACTATATTAAAATACATATAACCATAAATATTCCAACATGATAAATTAATAGAAAATGCTGATTTTATTTAATAACATTATGTTGATACTTTGAACAAGATAACAATAGTCGTTTATACAAAATGTAAAACCACAAACCTGGCCAGCAGTGACAGGTGTAATTTCCATCAGTGTCCTGGCAGGTGGCGCTGTTGAGACAGGGTTGTGAAAGACAACCAGGGACATAGAAATCACAGTGCAAACCCGTATATCCAGTGTTCACACAGTCACAGCTATACCTGCAATAGTCAAATGAAAGGCAGTCTACGATTAAACATTATTTACAATCAGTGATCTTTGATAACAGAGTTTATCATGAGCAAACCAATGCCTTGTGACAGAATTAATTATTATAGTTATAAGTAAGAATTGCAATATTTTTAAAATTATTTATTCTAAGGACTAAAACATTTTAAGTTATTGCTTCCTCAATTACCCTTAATATTATAGTCTCAATCTCTGAGACAGTGCAGGTTGCCCCTGGGTACTCTAGTTTTTCCTCCCACACTCCAAAGACATAGGTTAATTGGTGTCAGTGAGTGCCAAGGAGAGTTGGGGAAGTTAATGGGCATGTGAGAGACAAATGTGTTTATTGAGATTGCTCTGAGAACCAACATAGATTTGATGGGCCAAATAGCTTACTACATAATAAGAAAAAGTTAAAGTAAGATATTTCCACATTCACCTGTAGAAATGTATAGGTTTCATTAATCTGATTAGTGGCATGCATTTGATTCTCTAACAAGAAACTCAAGTAACCATTCCAATACGTATAAATGTAGAAAAGTCATGTAATGCCCTGGTTAAGATTTCTATTGCTGTGCTCTAGGTATTTCATTTTAGTAGCTTTCTGCTAAAGCAGTGCAACTTGCTGGTAGAATGTTTTGGTTTTGGATAGCAGTAAGAGGCCATGTTGTTCAACTTAGGAATGTTGTGTCAGCCAATCAGGATGGTGGGATTGGGAGAATGTTCTAGAGGGAGCGGGGTGGAAAGAGTTTTATGATGGATAGTAGCCTGGTTTGGGGTCTTTTGTGGGAGCTGTGAAGCAGAACAGAAGGGAGGATACTGCAGGATACCATTGAAGGACAGTCCCTGTTGACAAAGTGCCTTGTGTAAATGATGGCTGCAAAAAGGAAGGGCCAGTACTCCTAAGAGAGAGAGAGCCAGCTGCTGGAGATGGTCTTCCAGGAAAGTTCAGACTGCGGCAGGTGTTTTCACACAAACCGTGGTCCAGCGCATGAGGAAAAGATGACTCCTGTATGAGCTCCAACGTTATATGCACATTGGACTCATTTAACTGTAATGGGCCCTTTTCCTTTCCTATTAACTATTTGATAAAGCTGAAATTGGTAAATATACTTCCTTTATAATTTTATGTGGTGCACGATCTGTTATTTCTTGCCGACCAATAACCGTGTACGGGCAGTATTTACATAGCATTTGCTCAAATCAAGATTCCATTAATTGGAATGTCCCAACTTTCCTGTCTGGTTGAACCGCCAAGCATAATGACCCCAGACATACATTGTTTATGAAAGGTGGCCTTCTCACCGCTGAGTCACATGCCTGTTAGCAGTGTTAGTAAATGAGCTGAGTTTGCATATGAGGCTGGTGAGAGGGGTACAGTCAGAAAGTACACTAATGTTTCCATCCCTCAATACAATAATACTAACAGGAGATAACATTGATAATGTTTAAAGTACATGTTGGAATATATAACTTCTAGCTAAAAAGCAGTAATTTATTGGCATTAATTATTCTCAAAGGGTCTAACTAAAATATGTTTGCCTTTTTCAGATACTAAACTGAGATAAGCCAATCAACCCTTTAATTCTTTGCTCTCTTTCAGAGGCTTTATCACATCAAGCAGACTTCTCCTGAGCAGTGATCACAGTGCAGTATGCTGAAAGCCAGCTACTTCATGGAGAAAAATAAACCGAGGGAAGAACTCAAATGGGATCAGCAGCATGAAAGCAGACCCTTTGGTTCACCAAGTTCGAGCTGATTATAAAGCATCTCTTCACAGTACCGTAATCCTCTTTTACATTTCAAACACGCTCATCAACACTCCTCAAAGATTCCGGCACAACCACTTCACTCATTTATGTGTCAACTACAATTTACAGTAGCCACTTTAGATGAACCTATGGAATGAACAATCTTGTGGAACTCAGCAGGCTGAGTGGTATTCATGACAGAGAAGGAATTGTCGACATTTCAGTCCTTTTGCTGCATTTTGACCTGAAATCAATAATTAATTTATTTCTAGAGAAGCTCTTGCCTGCCAAGTTCTTCCAGCATCAGCAATCTCTTGTGTCTCCACTACCTTTGGAATGTGGGAGGAAACCAGAACATCTGGAGGAGAATATGCAAACTCTACACCAGGGGTTCCCAAACTTTTTTATGCCATGGACAATTGCCATTAAGCAAAGGATCCATGGACGCCCAGGTCGGGAACTCCTGCTTCACACAGAGAGCACCGGACCAGGGATTGAACCTGGGTGACTCGTGCTCTGAGGCAAGAGCACCACTAGTATGTCACTCTATCACCTTTCTTTCACGTCATCATCAGTGTACAATATAAAAGTACAGACCCCAGATTTTTTTTCAGCTGGGCTGGGGGAAACTGTAAATCTGTTGTCTGTCCTATACTAAAAAGAAAGCAATTTGACAAAGTAATTTAAAACCTTCATGGAGTTCACATTTCCTGTAAAGTTTCTGCAAGTCCATCAGTATTCTAATTTCTTCACTGCATTTCAAGATGTCTAAGTTGCTCAATCTTGGACCAAACAAAAAAAAAACATATCCAGTTATTTTGTTAAATTCTATAAAGCAAAGGGATTGCCACAACATAAAAGGAACTTTGCACAATATCCAAGTTAGATGATCATCATTGGCCTGGGTACTGTAGTGAAAATATTGAGGATATGGGAAATGCAAGGCGTTTGTCCGCTGACCCTGCATCAGATTATGACGACTGCTGAGAGAATCATCGGGGTCTCTCTCCTCACCTCATCTAGGACAATTACCAGAAGAGCTGCATTTTTGGAGCCCTCAGCATTGTCGAGGACCCCTCCCATCTGTCCTACAATCTTTTTGACCTCCCACCATCAGTTAGAAAGCACCACAGTATAAGATCAAGGATTGTCAGGCTGAATAACAGCTTCTTCGCCCCAGGCTGTTAGACATCTGCACACTCTACCACCAGCCAGTACACATTATTTATGACAGTGCCAGTAGCATTATACTGTTGTATATTTAACCATATGTTGTAGATGCATTTACAGAATATATTTTTATTATTTGTTAAAATTATTGTATTAATACTATTTTATGTGCTGTATGTGATATATACACTGTGTTTTGCACCTTCGTCCCAGAGGAATGCTGGTTTGTTTGGCTGTATATATGTGTACAGCTGAGTGGCTAAACTTGAACTTGAAAGGGAAGATAGGCAGGTGATAATGAAGGGACACAGTCAGACCGATGGTTTGAGATGTGTCTATTTTAATGCGAGGAGTATTTTGAATAAAGCGGATGAGCTTCGAGCGTGGATCAGCACTTGGATGTTGTGGCCATTACAGAGATTTGGATGGCTCAGGGGCAGGAATGGCTACTTCGAATGCCAGGCTTTAGATGTTTCAGAATGGACAGGGAGGGAGGCACAAGAGGTCGGGGCATGGCACTGCTGATCAGAGATAGTGTCACGGCTGCAGAAAAGGAGGAAGTCATGGAGGGATTGTCTACTGGGTCTCTGTGGGTGGAAGCGGAAGGGGTCAATAACTCTACTGGGTGTTTTTTTATAGACTACCCAGTAGTGACAGGGACATCAAGGAGCAGATAGGGAGACAAATTATGGAGAGGAGTAATAGTAACAGGGTTGTTGTGGTGGGAGATTTTTTTTCCCCAGATATTGATTGCCATTTCCCTAGAGTGAGGGGTTTAGATGGCGTAGAGTCTGTTAGGTGTGTTCAGGAAGGTTTCCTGATACAGTATATAGATAAGCCTACAAGAGGAGAGGCTGTACTTGATCTGGAATTGGGAAATGAACCTGGTCAGGTGTCAGGTCTCTCAGTGGGAGAGCATTTTGGAGACAGTGATCACAATTCTATCTCCTTTACCAGAGCATTGGAGAGGGATAGGAACAGACAAGTTAGGGAAACATTTAATTGGAGTGAGGGGAAATATGAAGCTATCAGGTAGGAACCTGGAAGCATAAATTGGGAACAGATGTTCTCAGGGAAACGTAGGGAAGAAATGTGGCAAATGTTCAGGGGATGTTTGCGTGGGGTTCTGCGTAGATACGTTGCAATGAGACAGGGAAAGGATGATAGGGTACAGGATCCGTGGTGTACAAAGGCTGTTGTAAATCTAGTCAAGAAGAAAAGCTTATGAAAGGTTAAAAAAAAACTAGGTAATGATAGAGACCTAGAAGATTATAAGGCTAGCAGGAAGGAGTTTAAGAATGAGATTAGGAGAGCCAGAAGGGGCCATGAGAAGGCCTTGGTGGACAGGATTAAGGAAATCCCCAAGGCATTCTACAAGTATGTGAAGAGCAAGAGGATAGGACGTGAGAGAATAGGACTAATCAAGTGTGACAGTGGAAAAGTGTCAGAGGAGATGGCAGAGGTACTTAATGAATACTTAACTTTAATATTCACTACGGAAAAGTATCTTGGAGATTGTAGGGATGACTTGCAGTGGACTGAAAAGCTTGAGCATTAAGAAAGAGGATGCGCTGGAGCTTTTGGAAAGCATCAAGTTGGATAAGACACTGGGACCATATGGGATATACCCCAGGCTACTGTGGGAAGTGAGGGAGGAGATTGCTGAGCCTCTGGCAATGATCTTTGCATCTTCAATGAGGATGGGAGAGGTTTCGGAGGATTGGAGGGTTGCGGATGTTGTTCCCTTATTCAAAAAAGGGAGTAGGGATAGCCCAGGAAATTATAGACCAGTGAGTCTTACTTCAGTGGTTGGTAAGTTGATGGGGAAGATCCTGAGAAGCAGGATTTATGAACATTAGAGAGGCATAATATGATTAGGAATAGTCAGCATGGCTCTGTTAAAGGTGGGTCATGCCTTACGAGCCTGATTGAGTTTTTTGAGAATGTGACTAAACACATTGATAAAGGTAGAGTAGTAGATGTAGTGTATATGGATTTCGGCAAGGCATTTGACAAGGTACCCCATACAAGGCTTATTGAGAAAGTAAGGAGGCATGGGATCCAAGGGGACATTGCTTTGTGGATCCAGAACTGGCTTGCCCATAGAAGGCAAAGAGTGGTTGTAGACGGGTCATATTCTGCATGGAGTTCGGTCACCAGTGGAGTGCCTCAGGGATCTGTTCTGGGACCCCTACTCTTTGTGATTTTTACAAATAACCTGGATGAGGAAGTGGAGGGATGGGTTAATAAATTTGCTGAAGACACAAAGATTGGAGGTGTTGTTGATAGTGTGGAGGGCTGTCAGAGGTTGCTGTGGGACATTGATAGAATGCAAAACTGGGATGAGAAGTGGCAGGTGGAGTTCAACCCAGATAAGTATGTGGTGGTTCATTTTGTTAGGTCAAAAATGATGGCAGAATATAGTTTTAATGGCAAGACCCTTGGCAATGTGGAGGATCAGAGGGAACTTGGGGTCCGTGTCCACAGGACTCTCAAAGCTGCTACACAAATTGATTCTGTGGTTAAGAGGCATACAGAGCATTGGCCTTCATCAATCATGGGATTGAGTTTAAGAGCCGAGAGGTAATGATGCAGCTATATAGGACCTTGGTCAGACCCCACTTGGAGTACTGTGCTCAATTCTGGTCGCCTCACTACAGGAAGGATGTGGAAGCCATAGAAAGGGTGCAGAGGAGATTTACAAGGATGTTGCCTGGATTGGGGAGCATGCCTTATGAGAATAGGTTGACTGAACTTGACCTTTTCTCCTTGGAGCAACAGAGAATGAGAGATGACCTGATAGAGGCGTACAAGATAATGACCGGCATTGATCATGTGGATAGAAAGAGGCTTTTCCCCAGGGCTGAAATGACTGGCACGAGGGGGCATAGTTTTAAGGTGCTTGGAAGTAGGTACAGAGGAGATGTCAGGGGTAAGTTTTATATGCAGAGAGTGGTGAGTGTGTGGAATGGGCTGCCAGTGGCGGTGGTGGAGTCGGAAACGATAGGGTCTTTTAAGAGACTCCTGGATGGATACATGGAGGTTATAAAATAGAGGGCTATAGGTAAGCCTAGTAATTTCTAAGGTAGGGACATGTTTGGCACAGCTTTGTGGGCCGAAGGGCCTGTATTGTGCCATAGGTTTTCTATGTTTCTATGTTGAACTTGATTTGTTACACGAAGGATCCTCACATTAACAAACATTCACCGAAGAATTAAAATTCAAATGAAACAATTAGAAGCCAAACATTTCTAAAAGATAAAATAAGATTACTTCAATTAATTGAAAAGTAACATTGCTCACCCTATACTTGCCATTGACCCTAAAGGTAATCCTGTTCCTTTAGTATCAGTAGACTGCTGTCCATTCACTGGGTCTAACCTGGAATGAGTTCAGTTGACAGTTCCCTAAATGTGACTGCTGGGCAACTGCAACATTCATATTCTATCACTACACAGCAGGAATGGTTCAGCATCAAAGTGGATCCAAAGAGTCAGCAGCGGTGCTGGACTAGTAAATTCAGTAGCACAGAATTAACTATTCCAGTTTACACGCATTGTTCTGTGGTAGTTCTGACGGTTTGTGGAGATGCGTATTTATAGACCCAGTTCACACAATACCCATTCCCATTTCCCATGAAAGGTTCTAAAAAATGTTTTCTGATTACAGCAAGTTATTAAAGAAAGGCAGACAGTTGTAAAGAGCATCTAAAATGAACCCCTGTTATCATCCTGTTCACCGTTGCCCTGAAATTATGGGCCAATATCCAGTTGACGTCGCAATCATTATTAACTTACCCATTTGCTTCATTGATGCACTTCCCTCCATTCTGACATGGGTGACTAGCACATTCATCAAAGTTTACTTCACAGTTGTTGCCTGTGAAGCCTGCAGAACATGTACACGTGTAGCTGGCAAAATGATCCTGACACGTTGCCCCATTCAGACAAGGCTGAGACGAGCATTCATTAATTTCCAGTTCACAGTGAGTTCCTACAAAACACAATTGAATATTTTATCATAGCATGCAGGAGAACCATCAATTCAGCATCCTCTGTGCAATTAATTTAGCATAACACCACACTTGGTAGCTACAAGGTTAACAGACTACCTGAGAGTTGCCATATGAAACCCATGCTCTGTCGAAGACCTGTTTGCCATTTATCTAAGAAAGGAAGGAAAACTGCAGAAGGAAGTCATTCTTCTGTCAATCAAGCAGACACGATGACTTATAGCAGTGACTCCCTCCAGTGGAAATTTTTCAACAACTGGGGCTAACGTTTGCTAGCTGACATTAACACTTCCAAACAGAACTGCAGGCTTTAAAGCCCATAGAGAGCAGCGAGTCTTCAACTACCCTGAACGTGTCAAAGGTAATTAAGAATACAGAAGTGTAGAAGCTACAAATCAGAAAGGAACATGAAAAATGCTGGAAAACCTCAACAAGTCAGTCTTGTTGACATGAAGGGGTGTTGACATTTCAGGATGAGAACTTCCATCAGATATATCTATCTTCAGTCTGGAGTGTTAATTGATTCCCTTAGCAGCTGTGTTTTTTTTTTAAATGCAGCATTTTCTTTTTTTTTGTTTATGCCATGCCAATGGGGAGCCTTTGAAAACAAAGGCTCTAGCAGTCTGATCTGGCACCAGTGTAATAGGAAGCATCAGTGCATTATTGGCTTGTTGGTTTTTGTAAATGCTATCAGGTGTACATATACCCATTGACCAATTTAAGTTTCAATGAAACTCAACATTGAAAACATTATACTGACAAATTAATAAATCCAAATATTTGATACCAACAGTGCGGCCCCATCTCAACCTTTCACAACCCCGACATTCTCCCTGTGGCTGCATGGTTTTCCTCCCAGTGTTCCAGTATCTTCGCACATCCAAAAACAGAATTGTCTCTAGTGTGCAGCTAAGTGGTAGGATCTTGGGATCTGGGGAATAAAAATGGGATTTACGTAGGAGTAGCAGAAATGGATGATTGATACAGTTTCAATGGGCTGAACAGCCTCTTCCCATGCCATATCTCACTTTGAAACTGTGAGACGAGCAAGCCTAAGCTTCACTGATAGACATACAAGAGCAATCATGTTGTCTCCCTCCATTACTGAATTCCAGGTGGAGTTCAACCTTGCTAAGAGATTCCCCAGTATTTACAAAGGGGTACTTCTCTCTCAGATCCTGTAATGGGCTGGGTTGAGCTGATCCAAATTTCTAGTGCCCAGAAGATGTGATTATTAGTGTACAAGCACAGCAAAGTAAATTAAATCTAATTTATTATCATAAAATAGAAAGCACATATAAACTGCACAAAATACTATGTAGCAAGTAAAAAAGATTTCCACAAAGATTTCAGGGCTCATGATGCTTCATCACCACTCAACTGTTACTGTTCAGAACTCAAATTCCAACTCATTTGTGAAACCGTCCCTGGATCCTAGGCACCAATCGCGATTTCTGGCCATCGACTGAAGTCCAACGAAACCAGGAAGAGCACGTCAATAAATACAAGTTTCACAAGCACAGAGAGACACGTACAGAGACAGTCAAGCTCTTTGATCTTTTGTTTCAACGCAGCCTGTCTTTTTTCATACACATCCTGTGTCCATCAACACAGTGTTCAGCATACCCTCGTAACTCAATTAGACGCTGTAATGGTCACTCCTCGTCCATTGGTCTCCATTTGGACACAACATTCCTTTCACTTACAAAAGAACATTAATATTACATACAAACGATAAGCCTGAATCTAAAAAAGAATCCATCAAGCAAATTTAACAGACAATAAGAAAGAATCCATCAACTCTACAGACACTCAACATGCTGCAAGCTCAGAAAGAGTTAAATTGTCATTTCCCCTCCAAACATTCATCCAATCTTTACACAATGAAATACAACACATCTACCCCTCAAACGTCTGGCAGGTGAAAGAAACTCAGAGCACTTCTGCTTAAAATGAAGAATACATATTAATATCCCTTGGATGATTAAAACTAATATTATCATGATTATTAAAATATGAAAAATTATACATATCCAGTGATTAACCTCAACATTCACATTCAAATGTATGCCCTTGTCCCTAAGGGGCAACTTGAACAGAACAAGTAGGATTTATGAACACCGCATTGCAATCAGTGATGAAGACTCTAATTACAGTCAATTTGGCACTTACTTGTTTAACAGGAAAAGTCACATGAGGCCGGTCTCTCTAGGTTTACAATATTCCCTCACTCTTATAGGTCCCCAATTAGCATATATCACTAGTGTACATTGTCTCCCGAAACAATAATATAATTCTCACCAATCACAAGGTTATCAGTGGCCTGACAGGTCTGAGCAGACGTCCAACATCCAACAAAACACAAGAAGAGCCTCAAAACAGAACAAAGCAGGAACCTTTACAAATAAAACTGGAGAGAGATAAATGTGTTCATTTGTCAAGTTACCTTTATCCACACACACACAGGACAGGTCTGTCCTTGTACCATCACCCAGTATGCCTATAACCCGTCCGTCAGCTATAATCGCACCCTCCACTGGAGGGCAGATGGGTATGTCACCCATAGTCTACCCCCATTCCTTGCGGAACTGACTTGGCTCTTTATCAGCACGTTCAGTTGTGCCATCGGAAACAAAGGGACAAGATTGTTCTATTATTAACAAAAAGGGAGTGCCTCCTTTCAAAGGGCAGTTATTCAAATTATACAAAACACAGGGAAGGACAGGTAACTATCCAGATAAGGTATGGACAGAAGTAAGTCAACAAATTTGATGTTTTAATAGGCCATTCATTTGTTCAATCAGATCATTGGCCTGAGGATAACAGGGGATATGGAAGATCAATAGGGACAGCTCCTTCTTGTACCCTGGAATGCAAAAAGTCAGAACCATTGTTGAATTGAATTTCGAGGGTATTGCTGTATACAGAAATAAAGTTTCTAATCCCCTAAGGATACCATCCTGATTAGCTTTAATGTGGGGATTGCTATCAAAACAGGACCAGTGTCCACCATAGTGAACAAGTACTGGTATCACTTCTGTATAGGAAGGAGATCGAATTAATCTACTTACCAATTCTGAGCAGGAGCAAACCCATGGTGAATGGCAACCAAGGGTCATTTTAAAAGGTCCTTAATTTCTGAACATAGCCCACAATTCTTTACCGCTGTAAGAGTTATATCTGTGAGAAGGAATAATCCCTGTTGCCTGGACCACTCCATGGTACCTTGTACGCACAAGTGACCAGAAGACTCACGAGCCCTCTGAGCAAGTGGCAATATTGATATTTGAGACTGAGGGCTAAACGTCACTGTGTCAACACAAGCAAGTTTGTCAGCAATGTGGTTATTCCTGTCATCGGCAAATCATCTTTCAATTAGGCGATGCCACGGTAAGCGGTAATGGTAACATGCGATCACAAACAAGAGGCGATCGGCAGATGCTGGAAATCCAAGTATAACACCTGTGTAGCACCAGTCTTATTGCGTGTGACTAGTCACCACACTCTTAGGTGCTAGTAGGCCATCAGAAGGTTCCGGTATCAGAAGGAGGCAGTGCATAGAAACCACACACTTCTGGAGATAAAGATTGTTTATAAGAAAAAACACAATATGTACAAAATATCTACATGAGCAAGAACAATAAAAAATTCCAACATTCTGTTTAGGTTCCAAATCTTAGATATCAACCCAAAACATATTCCTTTTAATCAGAATCAGTGAGATTCCTTTAACTAATTAGATCTTGTATTATTCCCTATTTAAAACTTTATAGACTAAACTTTCCTATTTACTTATCCCTAGTTAGTTATAAAACCAACTATAATTACTATTCTTAAGTATTATAGTTAACTTCAGTTTCTGTTCCAGGCAGTATACCTACAAGTTTAAATTCAAATTAAAAAATTATCAAGACACAGTTTAATTCCTTTCACCACAAGTCTCCGACATCACAACTTTTAAACAAAGTAAATCTCACTCTGTAACTTATCAAGGTCTTTGCAAAAATAATAAGTTCTGGCAGAAAATCAAATTCCCGCACTGGTTCACCGATCTTAGACAGCTCACCATCTTGTTTTGTTGGATGAAATAGTTGATCATTCATGGAAAGTCAGTTCACAAACTTGTACAAAAACTCAACCAAATCCCTTGACATGATTTTGCAGAACTAATTCCCGACTACACAGTAGGGATCTTGGACATTCGTCTCTGCCAATATTGTGTCATTATAACTGCTGTGTCATAGCCATAGCTTCAATAAATCTTTTATCGCTATTGTCTCTCCTCCAGGGGTTTCACCCTGAGGGTTTCAAGTAGGGTAAAGATACTCAATACTAATTCCACTCTTAACAGTTCATGTCTTCAGCTTCTAATTGTTTTGTTTCTCTCCTTATCCATGCCTATGTCAGTCACACCTCTCTTGCATAGTGTTTTATTTTTCAAATTCTTTTTTTTAGATCGGTAAGCCTCATTTTCATCCCTCCACAGGTGGAACTCTAACATTACATCTTTGGGTTTAATTAACCTGGGTTATACAGGCAATGCACATAAAATGCTGGAAGAACTCAGCAGGCCAGGCAGCATCTATGGAAAGAAGTACAGTCGACGTGGATAGCTGAGACCCTTCATCTGAACTGGAGAAAAACAGATGAGGTCAGAGTAAGAAGGTGGCGGGAGGGGAGGAAGGGTGAAGTAAAGAGCTGGGAAGTTGATTGGTGAAGGAGATAAAGGACTGGAGAAAGGGGAATCCGATAGGAGAGGACAGAAGGCCGTGGAAGAAAGGGAAGTAGGGGAGCACCAGAGGGAGGTGATGGGCAGGTAAGGAGATAAGATGGGCAAGGAAAATGGGAATGGGGAATGGTGAGGGGAATTACTGAAAGTTTGAGAATTTGATGCCATCAGGTTGGAGGCTGCCCAGACGGGGTATAAAGTGTTGTTCTTCTAAAATGAATGTGATCTCATTGCAACAGTAGAGGAGGTCAAGGACTGATATGTCAGAATGGGAATGGGAAGTGGAATTAAAATGGACTAGAGAATACGTACACAACGCTGGAAGAACTCAGCAGGTCAGGCAGCATTCGTGAGAAAAGAATAGCCAACGTTTCGGGCCGAGACCCTTCATCATATTTTTGTGTATTAAAATGGACTATATGTTTTCCCACCCTGTTACTTGTAAAAATGCTATCCCCTTCTCTCAGTTCCTCCATCTCTGTTGCATCTGCTCTCAGGATGAAGCTTTTCAATCTAGAACGAGGGAGAAGTCCTCCTTTTTCAAGGAAAGGAGCTTCCCTTCTCCACCATCAATGCTGCCCTCAACTACCCCTTTTCCATTTTGCGCACATCTGCCCTCACCCCATCCTCTCGCTATGCCACCAGTAATAGAATTCCTCATCCTCACCCAACATCCCACCAGCCTCTGCGTCCAGCATACAATTCTCTGTAACTTCTGCCATCTCCAATGGGATCCCACCACCAAGCACATCTTTCCCTCCCCCCCCCCCACTTCCTGCTTTCCACAGAGATTGCTCCCTATGGGACTCCCTTGTCCATTCGTCCCTCCTGCCACTTACCCTTGCGAGCTGAACAAGTGCTGCACCTCCCCCTACACTTCCTCCTGCACTACCATTCAGGGCTCCAAACAGTCCTTCCAGGTGAGGTGTCACATCACCTGTGAGACTGTCGGGGTCATCTACTGTGTCCGTTGCTCCCATTGTGGCCTATGTTATATTGGCGAGATCCGACGTAGATTTGGACACCATTTCGCCGGGCATCTGCACTCCGCCCATCAGAAAAAGTGGGATCTCCCACTGGCCACCCATTTAATTCCACTTCCTCTTCCCATTCCCTTTCCAACATGTCAGTCCATGGCCTTCTCTACTTTCTCGATGATGCCACACTCAGGTTGAAGGAGCAACACCCAACACCTTCTATTCCATTTTGGTAGCCTCCAACCTGATGGCATGAACATCAATTTCTCAAACTTCCCCCTCACCATTCCCCCATTCCCATTTTCCTTGCTCATCTTATCTCCTTACCTGCCCATCATGTCCCTCCGGTGCTCTTCCCACTACCCTTTCTTCCATGGCCTTCAGTCCTCTCCTATCAGATCTCCTCTTCTCCAGCCCTTTCTCTCTTTCACCAATCAACTTCCCAGCTCTTTACTTCACCGCCACCATTTCCCCCCCCCCCCCCATTTCACCTATCACCTTGTGGTTCTTCCTCCAATCTCCCCACCTTCTTACTTTGACTCCACCTTTTTTCTCCAGTCCTGATGAAGGGTCTCGGCCCGAAACGTTGACTGTACTCTTTTCCATAGATGCTGCCTGGCCTGCTGAGTTCCTCCAGCATTTTGGGTGTGTTGCCTGGTAACGTGCGATGATCAGTTCCAAATGTCCCCTCACAACTCCACTAGTCATAAAAGATGTCCTTTAATAGTATAAGGCCGCTGGTTCCACCGGGGCAACCTGACGGGAAGTCCATTAGCAACAGATCCAGTATTAATATGGAGTCCTTCATTTTCACACATAAAGACAGTACGCACTGCTACAAGCTTTGCCTATTGACTCAACCTGTCAGGGCCTTCCTGTGGTTGGGTGAGAGGGATAAAGGCAGGAAACTTCCAAAAACGACGACCATTTTTCCATGTTGCAGAGTCATCGGTGGAGCGAAGTTAAGATGGCGCTAAACAACGACTCCTTTGCTTGCATCTTCGGAAACAGCTCTATTTCCATCTTTAATATCTCTATTTTTCCCTTTCAGGGGTCTTTTGAAGACCCAGACCTGGAGTTGCATGCCGACTTCAGTTCTTTGTGGGAACGGGACCCGTTCTCAGGGTTTCAGGTCTGGTCGGTGTTTGGCACGCCAAGGGTTCGGCCTGAGAGTCTAGCTCATATTTGGAAGCGTAAGATCTTGGGGCTCTGGAGGCTGGCGGATCGAGGTTCGGTATTACAGCAGGAGACCTGTGTGTCGTCGGGGGAGTCGGAGAATCTATTGCTGTGTGCCCAAAGACATGGGATCTTTCAGACCTTTGGGGACAGAGCTCAGAAAAAGCAACGTAACGGACTTTTAACATCGTAAACTGGTGAATTGTGTGTTATGTCTCCCTGCTCACTGGGGAAAATGGAGACACCTCCTTCTCCCTCGTTAGGGAGAGAGATAACCTGTGGTATGTCGAATGCCAGGAGAAATGCAAAGTCTGGGGTAACTGCAAGTCTGTGTCTTTGCTGTTGCTTTGCTCATGCCTGAGCACTCGGTGGCGGGTGCAGATGCTTTTATTTGCCGGTGGGGGAAGGGGGATTGTTGCTTTCTGCTGCTTACCCGCGGGAGGGAGGGAAGCTGGGGTGGGGGGGGGGGGTACCTTTGTGGCTCTTACCTTTAACTGTCATTCATTCCTTCAAGCACTCCTCCGATTTTGTGGATGTTTTGCGAA
Source organism: Hypanus sabinus (assembly GCF_030144855.1). Classification (NCBI taxonomy): domain Eukaryota; kingdom Metazoa; phylum Chordata; class Chondrichthyes; order Myliobatiformes; family Dasyatidae; genus Hypanus; species Hypanus sabinus. The sequence continues at coordinate 72,373,534 of NC_082716.1, forward strand.
GAAAAAGCATTTCAGGATGTATATTGTGTACACCTCCCTGACATTAAATTGGATCTTTGAACCTTTGAACCAGGTGTGCCGCTGCTGAGCGGGAGTCAGAAGATGAAAGGGAACGCCCCACCCATCCGGCTGGACGTAGTAGCTTCAGGCATGGGTGGCGCAGCCTGAGGGGCTCAGAAACCAGTTCATGAATTCTGTCCCGTCCCTTTGGTGTTCATTCAGAAATATACCAGTTCCACCTGAGAAATGAACTCTGCTGTGCACGCCCTATCCTCTGGCAGGTCAGAGCTGAAAGAGACGAGAGAATCTCCCATCTTTGTTTCAGTTTTTATCAAAACCCAGTAGCAGGCAAGAGGTTTTTTTTTTCTCAAACGCTGTGTATCTGGCAGCAGCATCAGAAGCTTTCTGGGATCAGAAACTGAGAGGCATATTCTTCCCTCCATACCTCTGTCAGAGACTCCAGACTGACAATCTTCTTGCAAATCATATGGCAAGCCCTCTCAATGAAGATGCGGGTTAAGGCTCTGGTGATGGCCTCCTCTGCAGCCTCAAATGCTGATTGTTGCTCAAGGCCCCATATGAAAGTAAACTTCTTTCTCGTCACAGCACACAGAGTTGGAAGAGCAGAGTCAAATGGAGTATGTGTCACTGCCAGTATCTCAAAAGACAAACAAAGCATTGGGCTTCTTGTTTAGTCATAGGGGGTGCTATATCTAGGAGCTCATTTCCCACCTCATCCGGAATTATCCCATCTCCCTTAGTCCATTGTATTCCCAGAAAACGCATAGTCATAGCTGGGTCCTGTATTTTATCGGGGTTAATTTCTCACCTCCTCAATCGCATGTGATCAGGAAAGTATTAAGGCCTTTAGAAACCTCCTCAGAGGATCTCCACAATACCATATCATCTATACAGTGAGCTACTCCAATGCTGGGGAATAGGACACATTCACACATATCCCATGCCACCACACCGTTGCAAATGGTAGGGCAATGGACATATACCTGGGGAAGCTGTGTAAAGGTGTACTGAAGGCCATTCCATGTGAATGCAAACTGATCTCCGGACTGTTCAGCAACAGGAATGGAGAAGAAGGCATTAGCCAAATCAATAATGGTACAATACCCGTCAGTCCCCTAGAAAGATCCTTAATTAAAGGTTCAAAGGTCCAATTTAATGTCAGAGAAATGTATACAATATACATCCTGAAATGCTTTTTCTTCACAAAACATCCAGGAAAGTGGAGAAGTGCCCCATAGAATGAATGACAGTTAAATGTGAGAACGCCCAAGTTCCCCCCCCCTCCCAGCTCACCCCTCTTGCGTGTAATTTACAGCAAACGACTCCCCCTCCCCCACTGCAAAAAAAGCAAGCATTAGCACCACCACCGAACACTCAAGCATGAGCAAAGCAATAGCAAAGTCACAGACTGCAGTTACCCCAAAGACTTGGTGTTTCACCTGGCATTCGACATCCCACAGGTTCTCTCTCTCCCTAATAAGTGAGAGGAAGATGTCTCCATTTTTCCCAGCAAGTGGGCAGACATAAAAAATGACTCGCTGGTTTACGATGTTGGAAGTCCATTAATGTTGCATTTTTTGAGCACTGGGCCTGAAGATCACAAATATCTCAGGTCTTCAGGCACACAGCAGCAGATTTTACAACTCCCCGGATGACATACTCTGTTGGGTGTCCCCAGAGCCCTGAGATCAGGCTTCAAAGTTTGAGCCGGACTCTCAGGCTGAACCCTTGGCCAGTCCTGAACCCAAGAATGGATCCCATTCCTGCAAAGAGCCAAAGTCAACGTGCAACTCCAGGTCAGGGTCTTCAAAAGAACCCTGAAAGGGAAAAATGAAGATATTAAAGATGGAAATAGAGCTGTTTCTAAAGACATAAGCAAAGGAGTCGCCATTCAGCGCATCTTAACTCCGCCTCCATCTCCGTCTGGGTCATAACGTCTGAAACACCTGTGAGCAGCAGAGGGGCTCAGAGGCTCCGAACATTTAGTGCGCCCCTGCCATGCCCACGACGTGTCACTTAAAATAGTGTTCTGAGAACTGAGGCCAACTCACGCTGCAGTCACATATTTTCCTCAGAGGATTCAGTTGTTTCAATACTTAACCGCCGCAATGCACTCATAAAAACTCCCTCTCAGAAGGAAGGTCTATATGCTTAAGGCATTGTGATACTATGTACGGAAGCGTAATGTCAGACAATCCAGCAAATGCATTCTCACAGCATCTGGGAGGGCCAAATCATTAGCCAAAGATCCAAAACCTTCTGAGTTGTCCATTCGGGGACCTGATTACGGTATCGCTCGACTTGCTTGTCCACCCCCACATATTGCTGGACCCTGTTCATGGCACCATAGATTACACAAAGGGCTGGGTTAATCAGACCCAGACAATTCAGATGTCCATTGTATGGGGTAGTAAGTGTACAAGCACAACAAACTAACTTAACCCTAGTTTATCATCACAAAAGAAAAAGCACAAATAAACCACACAAGATAGTACGTAGAAAGTCACAAAGATTTCAGGGCTCACGATTCTTAATTACCACTAGATTGTTGCTGTCGCCGGGGGAAACCTGAATTCTGATTCACTTGTGAAATGACCCCTGGGTACAAGCACCGATCATGATTTCTGGCCCGTGGCTAAAGTTCAACAAAACTAGTAAGGGCACCCCAATAAATATGAGTTTCACAAGGACAGTGAGATACACAAAGACAGACAAACTCTTTGAAATTTTGTCTCAACACAGCCTGTCTTTTTTTCAAACACATCCTATGTCCAGGATACCCTCATAAAGCAATTAGGCATTGTAATAGTCACTCCTCATCCACTTGCTACCAATGCTTTGAACGTATAAAGGATAAGCCCAAGTCCAAATAAAAATCAATCAAGCCAATTTGACAGACACTAAAAAAGAGTCCATCAACCTTGCACTCAAAATGACCAACGGACATTTAATCATAACTGGCATCCTCATGTTAATGGCGCCTGACACTAAGAAAGAACCCAGTTACTATCAACAAATATTAGCCATTAACAGACCTACATTGTTTACCATGCATGGACACTCTACATGCTTCAAGCTCAGACTGAGTTAAATTGCCACTTTACCTCCCAGGCATTAATCCAGTGCTTTACAATACTGAATATAATGCAGATCCTGCAGCAGTTCACAATTGCCTGAGATCCAAGATCCTCTTGACTTCAAGGGGGGGGGGGGGGGGGCAGTGAGGATTTTGGTTATCAGATCAAGAGGAAGGCAAGTTACATTTTGTTTTCAGAGAAATGGCTTGCTTTTAATTCTGCCTCTGATTAGTTATATTTTTATTGAACAACATTTTTTTTTAAAAACAGCTAATTTTAGCTTTTGCCCTCAGTTGATAGCTGTTACATGTCTGAATGCTGACATTTGGGCTTTGATGATTTTCTGGGGTGTTTGTGGAGCTTGATCTCCTCACAGCACAGTCCCAGGTCCTGATGTGACTGAACTCACCCCGCTCTTCTCTAGGAAGTAAACAATTGGAGGAATAAGACCCTATATCTGGATGTGTGCAGCTGTGTGAGCGACCACGGATCACCAGGCCAATGAGCTCCAATCCAATGTCCGGTGACATGTGACAATAGGTAGCAAATGGAAACTTAGACTGGGATATGATGTACAACTGAGTGTTACTGTTATCATCCATTTGACATAATTAATTAAAGTCATAATTACTTCCCTTAAGTTGCTGCAGAGCCTAATGCACACTCATCTCACCCAACACCCAAATTTCAATACTCTCCAGAAGTGAATCCACTTTTCTAGTTCCTGCTCCTTGGCAACTCCGAATTTAATTTCTTCATCTTTGATATCCCTGCCTTCAATCCACACACCCCATCCCCATCCTGAAGCAAAAGCCCAAAGATCTATATGGAACTTTGTAGGGCGACATTTGGAGCATTGTGTGAAATCTGGTTGCCCAAGACCAGGAAGGATGTGGATACTTTGGAAAGGTGCAGATCACTTTTACCTAGATGCTGTCCGGATTAAAAGGCATGATCTAAAATGAGAAGTTTGTCAGACATGAGTTGTTTTCTCTGGAGCATCTGCTAGAAGTTTCTAAGATTATAAGACATGTAGACAGAGTGGCTGGAGAAAATATTTATTCCCAGAGTAGAAATGTCAAGTACAAGAGGACATGGCATTTAAGTTAGGCGTTCACAATCTTTTGGACCCCTACTATTAATCAAGGGGCCTGTGGGCATCAGGTTTGAAACCCTTGATTTAAGTTGAGAAGGGAAGTTAAAGAGGACATGTGGGCACGATTTTATTTCATATGGAGAATGGTAGATACTCAGAAAGAGCCATTGGAGGGACTGGAAGAGGCAGATATGACAACGGCATTTAAGAGGCTGTTAAACACTTAAACATTTAGGAATGGAGGGATGTAGTTTAACTACTTTAATTTGGCATCATGTTCAGTGCAGATACTGTGGGCTGAAGGGCTTGTTCCTGTGCTGCACTGTTCTATGTATTGTGTGTGTCTTATGTCAAATCCCGACCATTTTATATATGTTGAGAGGATCAGAGTTGACGACACTGATGATTCTGTATTTTTGTGAGACATTATAAAGAGCCCTTTCTTTTTGCTTTTTTCAGTTTTTCTTTTTCCCTTTTTTCCTTTTTTTTCTCCTTATTAGCTATTAGATTATTAAGTTAGATCTTTTTGCATTTTTTTTCTTTTTCTTTTTTCTGTTTTTTTTAAAATTACTTATTATGATATACCTATGATTATTATGATATTATGATATGCCTTGTTTATTTATATATTGTATCGTCCATGATTTGGGAATACTCATTTATACTGTAATCATTGCTTATGTATTCTTTCATGTGCAGTTGAAATGTGTATGTTTGTAATCCCATTATCTATGTATCAATTGTATTTTGTTGATATTAATAACAATAATAAAAAGATTGAAAAAGGAAAAGCAAATCCCGACCTGAATATCTCTCTGGCTCTTGTCTAACTTCATTGACCAAGATTGAGGTCATCTGACCAAATATGCAGCTCTGTGTCCCTGGTAAAGATCCTGTTCAGAACCATGAGGAGTTTTATTCCTCTTTTATTCTCATCCACCTTAATGAGTATTTTCACGTAAGCTAAACTATTATGAATGTGCTTCAGGGACCAGGGTGACAGACACTCTTGGTACTTACCAGAAAAATAGCAGCATTGAACAAAGAAAATATAAGATACTTAAAATTCTGTCCTAATGCACCAAATAAGCAAAAATTGTATATAATTTGTATGAGGTAATTTCCTATCCATTTAGATTCAGTGACCCATAAAATGCAAATATGGCTATAGCTCTAAATATGCCTCATTTTAATTATATTAGCTTAAGTAACATCATCAGTTCTAGCTTCATTGAAATTAGCATATTCATTATACACCAGCTACATTTCGGGTCTTTGAAACCGATACACCTGGTTTGCCTTTAGTTGCTGTATTATCTTCGCTCCTTGAAGTTTGTATAATTTGTCAGCGCTTAAAATGTGCAATTCATTTTATGATAATAGGCAAGCCTTGGTGAACTGTTGTTGGAGTTTTGTTCATATGCATTAACTTCCAGAATCAACCACACCATTTGCTAAATGGTATGCTTTCTGTGACCACCTGCCTTCAACCGAGTTAAAAATTTGCACCTTAGTGAATTTGTAATTGGAATAAATACATTATTCTCTTTTCTTCTCTATTTTTTTTTAAGTATTTATTGTAAGATATCAGGTTAACTGAAGAGATCCCGCATTCTTGATGGAAAATGATGAATATGGCCTTAGTTACAAATAGAGTCACAAGAATGAAGGCATAAACTTCAGCCTAGGCTCCTTTCAACCAGAATTAGTCACTGACAACAGACAATTACTGGGCTGTGCCATGGGGATGAGGAACACCATGCATTATTATGTGATTCTAAATGCAGCAATAGATTCCTTTCCAATATTCTTTATTTTTGAAATCAGAGTTATACAGCACACAGAAAGCTAATTCCTAAAATCTGTTCAAATAATACTTCCAAGCCGACCAAATCGCAAACAGGAATCCCGTTTGTCTCAATTGCTCTGCTTGGCCATAAACCTTTTGTATCCATGTACCCATTCAAATGTCTTTTAAACTTTGCAATTGTGACAACCTCCACCTTTTCCTTTGGCAACTCATTCCACATATGTACCAGCCTCTGTGTAGATAAAATTACCCCTTGGGTTTCCTTTAAATCATTTCGCTCTCACCTCTAGTGCTCTCTAGTTCCTGGCTCCCCTACCCAGGTAAAAAAAGTTAGTGACTATTCACTTTACCTAAGCCTCTTGGTTTAGTCTACAATAGTGGTCGCCAACCCGTCAAACACAATCAGCCAGTCGATCTTTCAGACTGTCCCAGTAGATCTCCCAAAAAAAAAGAAAAATAAATACACAAATACTGTTGAGAGATTGTTTCCAGGTTGCGGGGTTTTAGTTCCATTCTTTCTGCCCAGTGCACATGCGTGTAGCTCCCCCGCACTACACAGTGTACTTCAGTGGTCCCCAACCACCAGGCTGCAAGGAAATGATAGGAGTCAGCTGCACCTTTCCTCATTCCCTGTCACGGCCACTGTTGAACTTGAACCCACGTGAGGTCATCAGTCACCTAAACGCAGTGATACCCTCGTGCCAGGGATCATCGGTTGGCCTCAGGCGGCCGACGGGAAGTGCCGTCACTACTGGCCTGGAGCGTTGCCTCTAAACCTGTTTAACACACTGAATGTTCATGAGGAATCTGGTGCTAAAATATTCACAGACGACCTAATTCGGGCTCAGAGTTTCGTAAGTAGCAGAGCAGCTACTGCGCTGAGATCTACTGAAACAAACTTTTGTCGGCTGGTAGATCCTACAAGGGGAGCAGGCATGCGCCCTGTTGCACTCCTCGCTCGGTCGGTCACTCTCTCAGGACTGTGATTGCCGTGGCCCCGGCACGGGGACCTTGTCCTCTCACCCGACCTACGACCAACTGCACCTGGCCAAGGCCTCTGGCCGTGGGAGGGCGGGAGGCTGGAGCTCGGACCTGGAGGCTTTCTAATGAGGCAATGAAGCCCTCAAAAACTGCTTCGACACCTTGTGTCCAAGCACTTAAAGACAAACCTGTTGAGTTTTTTCAGCAGAAAAAACATGAGCAAGTGCGGGACAGAAGTTAAGTGCCCAGAGCCGCGAAAACTAAATTGCGGAATAGACTGGACATAAGGAACCTGCTTTGAGTATCGCTGTATTCCTGTCGTGTTTAACACCCCCCCCCCCCACCCCGTCGGCCAGCCCGCGGCCCGCAAGAATACTATCAATATTAAACCGGTCCGCGGTGCAAAAAAAGGGTGGGTACCCCTGGTGTTTATACATTATTTCTACTTCCGGGTTGTGGGGTTTTACTTCCGGTCTTTTCTGTCCCGGTGCGCATGCGTGTAACTAATCGATCTGGGGTCGATCTTGTCTTTTACTAAGGCCGAGGTGGGGGATCTTGGGCTTAAAAAGGTTGGTGACCACTAGTCTACAAGATCACCTCTCAGCCTTCTATACTTCAGGAAACTATACCCCAGCTTATTCAGACTCTCCTTGTACCTCAAACCCTTCAGTCCTGATAACATGCTAATGAATCTTTTTTACATCTTTTCTAGCTAAATGACATCATTTGAATGTCACAATGTTTTGCATTGCCTTTTAATGCTTTTTAGCTATTATCATCTGATGATACATTTCTAAAATGACAAAGAGAATGGCAGATCCTGCCTCCAGTCACAATAGAATTAATTAAAAAGTCCTCATGGTTCTAAATGAGAGAAAGTTTGAATATCCATGATCTGAGTGACTAAACATGGTATTCTTCATTAACAATTGATCTTCCACTGTGTTTTAAATATATCAAGCCACTAGACTGGGCATCGGTACAATGAATAGAGCTTGTTAAAGGTTTCATAAAGATGCTGCACTAAAGTTGATATGGGATGCAGTGCTTGATGGAATAGTGGGAAGAGATTCAATGTTAGCTCTAAAAAGGCAATTGGACTATGACAGAGAGTGCTAGATAAACACACTGCTTATACATGGGCATTTACCACACACACACACTTGTCATGCTGCTGTGGTTGACTTGAGTATGCACATTTCAATGTCTTCCCCAGTATATTCCAAAAATGGATCCTAAAAGGTTTGGCTTCATGGCGCCTTTCCCTCCATACGCAATGAAATAGTCAATTTCTTTAGTAATGGGTTGATATCTGGGGACCTTTCCTAAATTACTTTTCCAATTTATAAAGTTTAACAGCGCGCAGACTTTTAGGTATATTTTTATCTTCTCTTCTTAAGCGAATATTTTTTTTTCTAATTATCCATTATCATCCATCAGCTTTTTTCTTTGGTAGTTGGTAGGGGGTTGACTTTTTTTTAATATAAAAAATTTCTTTTATGATGTATGACCTATCTTTAAATTTTTGATTACAGGGTGGTATACCTTTATGTGTTATGCTATAACATTTTGATCAATTTTATTACAATATATTAATGTACACAAGTTTTGTTGAGATGTATCTATGTGTTGCACTCTGTAAATCTTGTTTTTTTTTCTTCTGAGTAAAAATATTGTAAAAAGAAAAAAGTAATGGGGATGTGAAAAAGTGTATTTTGTTTGCATACTGCATTTAAGGTAGATGCTTCTGTTGATTTGGTAATGTGATTGCGACTACATTGTGGAGTGCATCATATTTTAATACATGTGTAGTCTTACATTAATTTTGTCGGTAATTAAAGATGGTATGTCCTGGTGCCTTTAAAAAAGCAGTGCAAATCACTTTCAGTAGTGGGAACAGAGAGAGCTGCCAGATGTTCACACTGGACAAAGTATGGAGCTATTTATTGTATTTTCCAGTACAAATCTTTTTGTAAATATTGGTTGTTCTCTTTTCACTAATTTTTGTAAGTTTGATTTTTGACACACATTATGAACCCCCTTGCATGAAAATGCTAAGCGACTTCAGCCATTTTTTTCCCTTTAGTCCAAATCACATATCGTAACTTGGACATGGATTAACATTTTCAGAAGTGTGGAGAAAGAGCAAGGATGTAGCAACTGCACTGACAGTCACGAGAGGACAGAACTCGGAGAGAGACAGCGAGAGGAAATAGTGAATCAGTTCGGAGAAGGCCAGCATAGAACAAAGGTACGTGGGTGTAATAGGGCATGATACATGGTGAGAGACGCACAACTAGATAAGTTGAAGTGAAAATAATGTGATGGTGTTCTTAGTCTGGAAAGTTGATGAGTTTGATAGTGCTAATGAGAACTAGAAATCGTCTGTTGAGAGGGTTGAACTGTTTTGTAATGTGGATGAGGAAAAGAAACCCGCCACACTTCTGAGCTTAATTGGTGTTAAAATGTACAAGCTCTTACGTAACTTAGTAACTCCAGAAAAGCCAGCAAGCAAAACGTTTGATGAAACTGTTTCTTTGGGTAACCCTAACAGATACACATCCTGCGCTCCTTGCTGTGGGTTTCCACCATGTGCCCCGTCTGGATGATATACGCTGTAAATATGTATAGGTTTGGGTTACCGGGAGAAATCGGCGGTAGCAGAACACTGCATTTGCAATGGCCATAAGATTGACTTTGATGGCACAGAACTACTGTGTCATGCCATTGGCTTTTGGGACCCCCTGATGAAGGAAGCCATTGAACTAAAACTAGAGAAAACTAATTTTAACAAAGGCGAAGGCCTAGCTCTTAAGTAAGAACTGGAATTCGATTGTAAACAAGGTACGACAGTGGAATGGATGACGAGGATAACTATACCATTGGACTAGACATGCCTAGGCATCATCCCTAATGAAGATGGCAGAGTCTGTTATCGAAACATTGGTTAAAATTGACCTGTACCCAATTGGAAGCCCGAGAAGAGTTTATTTGTCCCTTGTAGGTGATTTACCAAGTGATGCTCAGACAAACCCAGAACGTGCTTTTTACCTGTCAAGCCAAGTGGGCAGATGCAGGTGTACTTGTCAATTCCATTCACACAGGTAGATTCATTTCTGCAGGGTTCTGAAGCACACTCATTGACTTCAATCTCACACAGTTTGCCCTGGTAGCCAGGAACACAGAAGCAGGAAAATCCATTAAGCTTGTCCTTACACACGGCTCCGTTTTCACATGGATTTGGTGCACATTCGTTCACACTGGTTCCACAGTCAGTGCCAGTGTAACCTAGAGGGCAAATACAGCTATAGCCAGTGGCATTGTGCAAACAGATAGCACCATTCAAGCAAGGAGTGCTGGCACACTTGTTAATGTAACTTTCGCAGCTGGTCCCAGTACGATCCGGAGGGCAATCACAAGAGAAGTCAGCGGTACCCAAAATGCTCTTGCATGTTGCGTTGTGTTGACAGGGATATGATGCACAAACGTTGAACAGTTCCTCGCAGTTCTTTCCTGTGAATGCCACAGGTATCATTGGACAGTGGCAAATGTAGTCATCGGTTAGGTCCTCGCAGGTCGCATTGTTTTTGCAAGGGCTGGAGAGGCACTTGTTAAGAATTCCAGTAAAACATAAACCTAAAGAAGCAAGCAAAAGAAAGACTAAATTAGTCGTCAAATAATTACAAGTTACAGCAAAGCAAGTAAGCCCTTTGATTTCGAATTGCAACTGAATTACAGGAGTTCACTTAAAAGTATGCACTTTTTTTATGAAGTTACATTTGATTAAGTTAGTCCAATATACCACACTAGACTTCTAGGCAGCCCCTCAGGATCAAGGACAATTTACATCCACTCTGGTTTCATAGGTTCTGAGGTGCCTGTTGAGATTAATGCAGGAACTGCAGGCTCTTCTATAGGTGAGCTTGGTGAGTGATTGAGGTGAAGCAATCCTTCCGAAAGGCTTCTGTGTGTTCCTGATGCTTGGCCTCGAGCTTCTCAATAACTTCCCAAAAGGGCACTTTCCACTTAAGGAGGTCTTGGGCCAGGGGCAAGGCAGAGTGCTTCATTTCATGAAGGAAGATTTCAGCACAGCCTTGAATCATTCCATCATTCCTCTATTCAACTGCTCATCTCCTCACACATCAGGGAAGAAAAAGGAATAGAGCATTATGGGAGTCTGGAGACAGGCATGGAATGACTTGGCCTGCCCAACATAGCAAACTGAGGGTAACTTGAGACTCAATGTAGGACACGTTGGCCAGGCAAGGATGCTGAAATTAGTCTGCTTATTCTTCCAATGAATTTGGAGGATTTTGTGAAAGTACAGATACTGGTATCTTTCCAGTGCATTCAGCAGCCTGCTGTTTGTAGTTCTGATTCAGAAGCAAATAGGGGTCCTATAAACCATGTCGAAGCTTTGGCACCACTTCCAGGACAATGACAGCCCTTGGTTAAGCCTGTGAAGTTAACAGCTGCATAATAGCTTTTATGCCTGCAGTCAACACAAGAGGTCTCTGTCACTGTGCTCATTTGCATCAGTCAGGGCACCAAAACAATAATAAATAATGCTAGAAAGCAGCCTGCGACATAAAAGAGCCTTTCAATTCTTGTGTGCAGGAGAGATTCCCAGCCAGGGGAGTGTTCTAAACTGAAGAGATCATGTGTGCCAGTATCCCAGTGATAAACCTGTTCCTGTACAGAACTAGCTGCTACCCCAAAACAATGAATAGGGCAAAATCATATACATGATGCTCAATATCTGCAGTTTCCATAATTCCCTTTGTCTCACAGATGTTCTGGTGTTACTTGAAGAGCTTTTAGGATGCACAAAGGCTGCAGAATATCACAATACATCAAAACCACAGATTTTAAAAGCTCGTGGAGATAGGCAGCATAGAACTGGGTCCTTTGGCTCACCTCGTTCATCCTGACTGTCAAACACACATCCTATTTCATTCTATCCTCCTTACCTTCTCAAGTCCTCCCAAATGTTACTGCATGAGGTGAAATTTAGAATGGCCAATTACAATACCAGTTAACACATCCTTGAGCTGTGGGAGGAAACCAAATTTCAAAGTACACTTATTATCAAACTATATATATCCTATATACAGCCTTGTGATTCATCTCCTTACAAAACAAAGAAACTCAATAGAACCCATTTAAAAAATACCATCAAACACCCAACATGCAGAAAATAAAACAAATTGCGTAAACAAAACTGAAAAGAAATCAAACATAGAAGACACTGAATTTTAACTTGGACAAGAACTCTCAGGAGCCTGTATTCCTCATCGCCACAGCAGTGATAAATTCTGTCATCTCTGCTCCTTGAGCAACTGGAGGTGGAGAATATTTCTCTTTCAATAGCTCACCTCTTCAAGCATGTCTCAACATGGCAAGAGGTTATGGCTTTTGGCTGTAATGGTGCAATATATTCACGTCAAGAAAGAAACGGATATGAAAATAAAAATGCAAAGTAAAGGATACAAATACTTGATGATAGGCTTATTCTCAGTTGTGTCTACAATCTCCATCCCCTTCATGTCCAGCATGCTGGATCATATCTTTGTAAGTATCATCCTCCTGCCTGCAAAGGCAGCCTTCTCTTATAGGTCAGTATGAAAATAAGCAGTTACTTTACTCCTAGCCTAAAAATGGGCCAGGTTCAGCTAGCCTGAGACAACAACAAAACTGGTATTTATTCTTGCCAAATTTGAATGTTTACACAGATGATGTGGTGACAGTGACCAGTTCACAGGAACAGCTCTTCCAAGGAAGGTGGGGCCTGTACAGAAGAGATGGTTTGCATCTAAACTGGAAGAGACCAACACCCTAGTGGGAAGGGTTGCTAGTACTGCCTGCTGGGGCTTTAAACTAGAGTTGCAGGGGGTGGGGTGTGGTAACCACATTGCCAGTACAGATAGTAGAGTGGTTGTGGAGACAGATGTTGTTAAGACCTTAGACAACATCAGGAAACAAAAGGCTGAACATGGTGTGACTAATGCTCTGAGTTGTGTATATTTCAATGCAAGAAGTTTTGAAGGAAAGTGAGCTCAGAGCATGGATCAACACATGGAGATGATATTTATTACAGCCATTAGTGAGACTTGCTTGCAGCAGGGGCACGACTAGCAGCTCAGTGTTCTGGGGTTCCATTGTTTTAGATGTTACAGAGCAGGAAGGAGTAAAGTGGGAAGGGTGGGGTTACCAGTCTGGAAAAATGTCACAGCAGTGCTCAGTCACGACAGACTGGAGAACTTGTCTAATGAGGCATTATAGGTGGGACCAAGGAATAAGAAACACATGATGATGTTAATGGGGCTATACTATAGACCACCCAACAGTCTGTGGGATTTAGAGGAACAAACTTGTAGAGAGATTGCAGACTGAAACGTAAGGTTGCGAAAGTAGGTGATTTTAACTTTCCACAGAGAGACTGCAACTCCCATACTGTAAAAGGACTAGATAGGGTACAGTTTGTCGAATGTGCTCAGGGAAGTTTCCTTAATCTGGACATGAGGTCCCAATGAGAGAATGTGCAATACTTGATCTTTTAGCGAATGAGACAGGGCAGTTGACAAAAGTTTGTCTCGGGGATCACTTTGCATCTAGTGATCATAATGCAATGAGTTTCAATGTATTTATGTAAGAAGATAGGTCTGGTCCTTAGATTGCAATTCCAAATTGGAGAAAGGCCAGTTTTGATCATATCAGAAAGGATCTGCCAAGTGCAGATTAGGACAGGTTGTTTTCTAGCAAAGGTGTACTTGTAAGCGGAAGGCTTTTGAAGTGAAATTTTGAGAGTACAAAGCTTGTATGTGCCTGTCAGAATAAAAGGCAAGGATAGCAGGTTTTAGGGTAGCATGGTTTTCAAGAGATAGTCCGGCCCTGGTTAAGAAAATAAAAGGAGGTGCACAACAGGCATAGGCAGGTACAAACAAATAAGGTATTTGAGGAGTAGAAGAAATACAAGCGAACACTTAAGAAAGAAATCAGGAGAGCTAAAAGAAGGCATGAGGTTCCCTACCAGACAAGGTGAAGGAAAATGCTCAGGGATTCTGCAGATATGTTAAGAGCAAAGGGATTGCTAGAGACAAAATTGGTCCTCTAGAAGAATAGAAAGCTAATCTATTCACGGAGCCAAAAGAAATGGGGGAGTTCTTAAATGGATTATTTTTCATCTGTATTTACTCAGGAGATGGATAGAGTCTATAGAAGTGAAGCAAAGCAGCAGCGAGGTCATAGATCAGGCATGGGCAAACTACGGCCCGCGGGCCATATGCGGCCCGTTAAGCTTTTTAATCCGGCCCGCAGAACGTGGTGAAATTATATTAATAAACCTTGTTAACGTTTTTCCCCGCAATTCTGGCGTTTTCCCAATAGATGACGCACTCTATATACATTGACCTTTGTTGAGGTGCAGTGTATTACTCCACATTTGCGCTTTACTCTTTGTTCGGCTCGACCTATTTGTGTGAACAGGCGTTCAGCGTCATGAACATCAACAAAGCCAGCCACAGATCCAAGTTAACTGACCAACACCTCAGATCCATCCTGAGAATCGCCACAACAAAACTAAATCCAGACTTTGATGCGCTGGCTGAAAAGGGAGACCAACAACACTGTTCCCACTGAAATTAAAAATAAGTTTCTTCGTTGTGTTATGTAAAAAATGCATTTGAAAATATTTTTTCAATGAGCCTTACATGTTATATGTCATTTCTGTTAAGTGATGGACATGAGTAGTGCGCAGGTGCACGTACGTTCTCAAAATAAAAAATGCGCTCCAGATCAAATAACGTGCTCCGCATACTGGCGCGCTGTCATTGTTCTGTCTTTGTGTTGGTCGTTGTTGAGTTTTGGCACAGGGGACAATTGAATAAGAAGGAGCAGGACAAGTAGACCTGCATCTCCTACCGTTTTTGAAATAAAGACAATCAGGAGGAGAGTGATGATGATAATATCTTGTAGGATAACAGAATTTTCAGTGCTTTAAAATAATAACTGTTACTATTAAAAAAAGCTGTATTTTATTCATTTAATTTTCAGTGTTTTAAAAGTCATTTCAATAAATAGCTAAATACCATGGGACTTCAAAGACAGATATTTTGTTGTAAGGCATTTGTTCATTTTCAATTGAAATTAAAGCACATGTTTTCTACATATCCCATGATATTTTATTTTCTCTTATGAGGTGTATTACCAAAACACTCCGTCCATCTGCTCCTGGTCCGGCCCCCCCTGTCAAATTTTAGAACCCTTTGTGGCCTTCAAATCAAAAAGTTTGCCCACCGCTGTCATAGATCCTATACAGATTACACAGGAGGAGATGTTTGAGGTCTTGAGGAAAATTCAGTTGATAAATTTTCAGGGCCTGACAGGGTGCTTCCTCTGGCCCTGTAAGAGGCAAGTGCAGAAATCGTAGGAGCCGTAACAGAGATATTTATATCACCCTTATAGTGACAGGTGAGGTAGTGCAGGATTACAGGATAGCTAAAAAATTTTCCACTTTTGAAGAAAGGCTCTAAGAATAAAACAGGAAATTTTAGGCCCGTGAGTCTGACATCAGTAGAGTGAAAGTTACTGGAAGGTATTCTAAGAAACAGGATATATGTGTATTTGGATATACAGGATCTAATTAGGGATAGTCACCATGACTTTGTGCATGGTAGGTCGTGTCCAACCAAATAAAGAATTTTTTTTTGAGTAAGTTACCAGTAAAGTTGATGAAGGCAAGACACTGGATGGTGTCCACATGAACCTCAGCAAGGCATTTGACGAAGTTCCACGTGGGAGGTTGGTTAAGAAGGTCCAGTCACTTGGCGTTCAGAATGAGATAGTAAATTGGATTAGCTATTGACTTTGTGAGAGAAGACAGAGAGTAGTAGTAGATGGTTGCCTCTCTGGCTGAAGGCCTGTGACTAGTGGAGTGCCACAGGAAATGGTGCTGTGTCCATTGTTGTTTGTCATCTATACCAACGATTTGGATGATAATGTAGTTAACTGGATCAGCAAATTTGCGGATGACACCAAGATTGAGAGGGTGTCGTGAACAGTGAGGAAGACTATCCGCTGGAAAAATAGGCTGGAAATAGAATTTAATACAGACAAGATTGAGGACTTTGGAAGGACCAACCAGGGCAGGTCTTACACAATGAGCGATAGGGCAGTGAGGAATGTGGTAGAATAAAGCGATGTGGGAATATAGGACCCATAATTCATTGGAAGTGACATCACAAGTAGATTGGGTCGTAAAAAACCTTTTGGCACATTGGCCTTCATAAATCAAAGTACTGTGGCGACCCATTTCCTGGCACATCCAAACCGGCTCACAATTAGATAGCCTACGGGGGTTTGCGAGCACAGAGCTTTGGAGCCTCTGCGCCACGGAGGGCAGGTTGAGGGAGGCTTAAAAGTGAGGCTGAAGATTTTGAATAAAGTTTTTCCTTCGACTGCAGTTACCGACTCCGTGTCGTAATTTTAGTGCTGCATGTAGCACACCGCTACAATTGGTGACCCCGACGGTCCAAACGATTTTTGGACCAGAAATGACCGACGCCGCCTCTGTTCATGCGGTTTTGTTGAAACTGCCGGGTTTCTGGACACAGCGACTGAACCTATGGTTCCAGCAAGCCAAAGCCCAATTCCACATTCGCCAGATCACCTCAGAAGACTCCCGCTACTACTACGTGGTGAGCTCCCTCGACCAGGACACAGCGGCCCAGGTCACGGAGTTCGTACAGTCGCCCCCGGCAGACGGCAAGTACACGGAATTCAAAGCCCTGCTCCTCAGGACTTTCGGACTCTCACGGCGCGAGCGGGCTGCCCGTTTACTGCACCTGGATGGCTTGGGAGACAGACCTCCATCGGCTTTAATGAATGAGATGTTGTCTCTGGCCGGAGGACACAAGCCCTCCCTCATGTTTGAGCAAGCATTCCTGGAGCAGCTGCCCGAGGACATACGCCTGCTGCAGTCCGACGTGGATTTCAGTGACCCCCGGAAGGTGGCAGCCTGGGCGGACTTGCTGTGGAACGCCAAAAAGGTGAACAGGGCGTCCATCGCACGGATCTCCCAGCCACGCTCCCAGCAGCAAACCAGTCCAGGCCTGGCCGCAGAGCCCGCCAACACCCGGCTCAATGAACACTGGTGCTTCTACCACCAGCAGTGGGGCGCAGAAGCCCGCCGTTGTCACCCGCCCTGCAAGTTCCTGGGAAACGCCAGGGCCAGCCGCCGCTGATGGCTACGGCGGCTGGCCATCGGGATAGCCTCCTGTATGTGTGGGATAGAAGGTCAGACGCCGGTTTTTGGTCAATACTGGTGCCGAGATCAGCGTTTTACCTCCGACAAGTTACGACACCCGCAGCAGGGCACCGGGTCCCCCCCTGAGGGCCGTGAATGGCAGCACAGTAAGGACCTATGGCACCCGTCAGGTGCAGCTACAGTTCAGCTCCAGCCAGTTCACGTGGGACTTTACATTGGCCGCCGTAGCCCAACCGCTTCTGGGTGTGGAGTTTTTGCGGGCTCACAGCCTACTGGTCGACCTGCCCAGGAAGAGACTGGTACACGCCGAGACCTTTCAGACGTTCTCCCTGGGTGCAGCCCAGTTACCAGCCCCTCACCTCGGCTCCATCACGCTGTCCGAAAACGACTTCACCAGGGTCCTGGCGGATTTCCCATCGGTTCTGGCACCGCAGTTCACAGCGGCCATGCCCCGACATGGCGTACAGCATCACATCCCGACCCAGGGAGCACCCCTCCACGCCCGCGCTCGGCGGCTTCCCCTGGACAAGCTCCGACTGGCGAAGGAGGAGTTCCAGAGGATGGAGGAATTGGGGATCATCCGGCGGTCCAACAGCCCATGGGCCTCCCCCCTGCACATGGTGCCCAAAGCGACGGGAGGCTGGAGACCGTGTGGCGACTACCGCAGGCTGAACGAGGTTACCACACCGGACCGCTACCCTGTGCCGCACATTCAGGACTTTGCAGCAAACCTGCATGGTGCACGGATCTTCTCCAAGGTAGACCTCGTCCGAGGGTACCATCAAATCCCGATGCATCCTGACAACGTCCCCAAAATGGCTCTCATCACCCCGTTTGGCCTTTTCGAGTTCCTCCGCATGCCGTTCGGTCTGAAGAATGCCGCAGAGACGTTCCAGCGGCTAATGGACGCGGTGGGACGGGACCTGGACTTCGCGTTCATCTATTTGGACGACATCCTCATAGCCAGCAGCAGTCATCAGGAGCATCTGTCCCACCTCCGAATCTTGCACCCGAGCCCTGATCACCACCTGGACATCTCGCTTTGGTGTACCGGCCCACATTACCTCTGACAGAGGCACCCAGTTCACCTCCAGCCTGTAGTCAGCTATGGCCAGCCTTTTGGGGACTCAGCTGCACCACACAACTGCCTACCACCCACAGTCGAACAGGCTAGTGGAGCGTTTCCACCGTCACCTGAAGTCGGCCCTCATGGCCCGCCTGCGAGGAGCCAACTGGGCGGACGAGCTTCCCTGGGTCCTACTCGGCATCCGCACAGCGCCCAAGGATGACCTGCACGCCTCGAGTTGGTATACGGCGCGCCCCTGGTCGTCCCCGGGGAGTTCCTACCAGCCCCAAGGGGGCAAGAGGAAGATCCCGCAGCAGTCCTGGGCAGACTACGCGAGAAGCTCGGTAACCTGGCCCCTATACCCACTTCACAGCATGGGCGGAACCCAACCTGCGTACCCAAAGACCTGCAGAACTGTAAGTTTGTGTTTGTACGAAGGGACGGGCATCGGCCACCGCTGCAGCGGCCATACGAGGGGCCGTTTATGGTGCTCCGGAACAACGGGTCCACGGTCATGCTGGACATTGGGGGGAAAGAGGAGGTTTTCACGGTGGACCGCCTCAAACCGGCCCATGTGGACCTGGCACAACCGGCCGAGTTTCCGGCACCTCGGCGCAGAGGCCGACCTACCAAGCAGGTTCCGGCCCAGACTGTGGACATTGGGGGGTGTATCGCTGATGCACCGTCATTAACTCACTCTGAGACGTAAGGCGAGATATCGGCTTTTATTGACTGAAGAAGGAACCAGCAGTGAGTGACCATCGTATTACATCCTGGAGAATGAGGCAGAGGATCAGACCTCGATCGGCTTTATACAGGGGCCTGTGGGAGGAGCCACAGGAGCAGTCAGAAGGGGGCGTGTCCAGACAGGCACATAGTTCACCACAATCGCCAGTTCTGGGGGGGGGGGGGGGGGGGTTATGTGGCGACCCATTTCCTGGCACATCCAAACCGGCTCACAATTAGATAGCCTACGGGGGTTTGCGAGCACAGAGCTTTGGAGCCTCTGCGCCACGGGGGGCAGGTTGAGGGAGGCTTAAAAGTGAGGCTGAAGATTTTGAATAAAGTTTTTCCTTCGACTGCAGTTACCGACTCCATGTCGTAATTTTAGCGCTGCATGTAGCACACCGCTACAGTACTGTGTATAGTAGTTGGGATGTTATGTTGAAGTTATATAAGACATTGATGCAGCCTCATTTGGAGTATTGTGTGCAGTTTTGGTCATCTACCTACAGGAAAGATGTAAATAAGATTGAAAGAGTACAGAGAAAATGTACAAGGATGTTGCTGGGACTGTAGAACCTGAGTTATAAAGAAAGATTGAATATGTTAGAATTTTATTCCTTGGAAGAGGTATACAAAATTATGAGGGGAATAGACAGGGTAAATGCAAGCAGGCTGAACGTCGGTGAGACTATAACTAGAGGCCATAGGTTAAGGGTGAAATCGGAAATATTTAAAGGGAACATTAGGTGGTGAGAGTGTGGAATGAACTGCCAATACAAGTGATGGTACATAGATAGATTATAGATAGGAGGGGTATGCAGGGCAGGTGCAGGTGCAGGTCAGTGGGACCGTGCAGTTCAAATGGTTTGACATGGACTAGATGGGCCAAAAGGTTTATTTCTGTGCTGTAGATTTCTATGACTCTATGACTAATTCAACATGAGCACCCATCCACTTATGCAATCAATAGCAGGCACAGTGCAGCCCATCAGTCTCCTGAATCAGGCTGAGAACGATTCAGACTTAATTTTTATTGTGGACAGTATTGTTAGATGAAACCATGACAACACATTCAATTTCCAGCCTTCAAATACCTTTGTCATATTGCCCCAGATGAGGCACCATTTACTCACTTGCTACCTCCATCTGTTGCTCAGTCGTTCATTCTGGCCATTAAAAAAGCCTCCCATTCTTTGAAGAGCCATCCAGCACAAAACATACAAAGCATTGTCATCAACTTGCTGCGATTCTCAATCCTTGTCTATTCCAAGTCTTCCCTCCAAACTATCTCAACTGTGGATTGACTTTGAGGATGAATAACAATGTTTTTAAAATCTCTTGGCTCCAGATCATCTGCCCGTGGCACTGTGGGGCTGCCAGCATGTTCTCTGCCGAAAACTGAAAGTGGTGAATGCCTATTATAATGAGTTGACCTTGCATTAGAGCCCAGGTCAGAATCAAGCAACACAGCCATGCACAATACCCTAAAAGCAGCGATCCTGGAGCCGTTGAGGCAGTACTATGTTTTCTACTGGTGATTTTTGTATATATTATTAACACATTAACATTATATAACACTATCTGTAATGACAAAGAACATGCAACATTATCTGCCGATAAATAACTATGAGAGGTCTAACAATATCACTGAAACTTTCTTATGATTGCATTCAATTGGTGGAAAATATTCATTCAGAAATGTGTTTGTTTATGTAAATTTACAGTTGTTAGAGCCTGAGACCAGAAACTATATATCAAACACCAGCTGGGTGTAAGCCTAGATTTGTCTTTAAATGTAGAATTGAACTGTCACTGCAACCAATGTTTTAAATAAAGTTTAAACATTTTTAGTTCACCAAGCACTTTAGGTAAAAATCACACAGTCCTACATTCCAGTTTAAAAGAAAATAGAGATCAAATCTGTGGAAAAGGGTTTTAATATCCCTTTTTACTGTGCTGATGAAATAGAAGAAATGAATATGTGATGAGAACCGAAGATTGCAGGGTTACTCTGCACTTCAGCTCAAGTTGATGATTGAAATATCTTTTGAAATGCAAAAATAATGAGCTGGACTGGTGCCAGGTCACAGCAAGGCCAGTATGAAGTGACTGTGCCCATATAGAGAAGTAATGGGAGATTTAGCATGCACACTCTTCATACTTTGCCGATGTACATAATTCAGCTTTCTTCTGCTGTGCTCATAGCTCAAACTCTAATGTAATTCTTTTGTGAGAATTCACATTATCAATGCAGGAGCTTCACCTGCAGGCCCACAATCAAGTTGCCATATTTCTTATTCTGAAATTGATGAATCCTCTTAGCATTATTAGCACAGGGGTTACGAAAAAGTCACTTTTGCTTTCCAGGCAAGATTTTTTTTCCACATGGATTATTTCATGCTAAATTAAACAAAAGTAATCTGACATGTCAGATAATCCAGAAGGGAAAAACAATTAAATGCTAGATTTGGGACGTTGTCAAATCTTGACAAAAGTTGAGTGTGAGGATATAATTAGTGGACATTCAAATCACTTTTTAGTGTCAGCTTTGATGATGGATTTACTTGCTGTCTTTCTTTGAAAACAAGGAACGTGGCAACGTGACATCCACTGACATGATATCGAAAAGAATTCCTAATTATCTGAGGATATCCAAACAGGACGAGTGTAGTCTTTATAGGGACAAAAATGAATCCCTGTCCACAATACAGTGTCCAAGAAACCTACTGGATGTCCAAAATAGAATCTGGTAACAAGCTGAAGTTCTCATAAATGAAATTCATTCATTGCAATAGGCACAAACCACCATTGGTGATCTTACAAAACTTATTTAATAATACAAATTAATCTGATAAAAAGCAACCTCAGCTTCATATTGATACGAAACTGACTCTTAAATAAAGGCTTATGTACCTTCAATATAAAATCTAATTATTTGTTCAATCTGTAAGAATTAACTAAAGTCTATTTCACTGAAACATGTGTTTCTCTCTATTCCATTGATTGATGATGAAAATTGAAATATTTAATTAAAACACATACAAATATATTAATAATATGTGAGTTATGTATTTTTGCATTTTCTTGCTCTCAATAAATGTCTAATAAATTCATTTTCGGTGGAGTGAGGGAAATTACAGTGGTACGAGAGAGGAGTTGGCCAGAGTAAATTGGAAGGAGCTGCTGACAGGGATGACAGTAGAGCAGTAATGGAATAACGAGGAAGGTGCAGGATAGATGTATTCAAAAAATGAAGAAATACTCAAATGGCAAAATAGTACAACCGTGGCTGACAAGGGAAATCAAAGCTAATGTAAAAGCAAAAGAGAGGGCATACAACAAAGCAAAAATTAGTGGGAAGAAAGAGGATTGTGAAGCTTTTAAAACCCCACAGAGAGTAACTAAAAGAATCATTAGAAGGGAAAAGATGAAATATGAAAGCAAGCTAGCAAACAATATCAAAGTGAATAGTAAAAGCTTCTTCAAGTATGATAAAAATAAAAGGGAGATGAGAGTGGATATAGGCCTGCTAGAAAATGAGGCTGGAGAAATAATCACTGGAGCCAAGGAGATGGCAGATGAACTAAATGAGTATTTTGCATCAGTCTTCACTGTGGAAGACACAAGCAGTGTGCCAGGTGTTGAAGGGTGTGAGGGAAGAGAAGTGGGTGCAGTTACTATTGCAAGGGAAAAGGTGCCCAAAAAGCTGAAAGACCCAAATGTACATAAGGGTACACAAATTATTAACACCAGCATTTACAACTCCTCAGATGCACATTAAGATTCAGATTTACTTATCACATGTATATCAAAACATAAAATTTGTTAAAATATGTAGTTGTTTATGTTAAAAAGCTACAGCTGAGGATATGCTGGGGGCAGCCCACAAGTATCGCCACACATTCCAGTGCTAACCTAGCAATGCCCACAATGCTCAGCAGGATAGCACAGGGCCACACAAAATCCCTGGACCAGCCGACGTCAGGACCCTGAACTCCAGGCACACTGACTCACAGGCCTCATGCCTCGTGTTCACATGGACATCCAATCCTGGGACCCACTGATGTGGGATTGCCCAACATCGACGGATATCCTTCATTACCCATCCACATCGCTGACCTTCAAGTGCGGAGTGGAGGCCTGGACTCTGGATGTCCTTTGTTGCTGGCCTTTGAATGTGGAGTGGAGGCCCAACCTCTAACTCCTCCACATCGCTGTTCCTAAACCCTAATATGACCTCTACTCCCCTTCCCTGTCCCCCAAACCATCCGTACAAACTGAAACAACTACTAAATGTGAGCCATGATCTCGGCGGAGACTGCAGCTCAATATCACTTTGACCAAAATTTATAAATTTCATATATTAATGGAAGCAATAATTAAGTCTCAAAGAAATGAAATAGGATAAGAAGGAAGATGACACACAAAATCAGCCTTGAGGTACACCATGGAGGCAGCCCATCACAATCATTACAAGAGTACTGAGACTTCTGCTAAGTGCCACAATATACACGCAGTATTCCTGAGCATGGAACTGTATTGCATGGGAGCAGGGCATTCCGCCTCACTCATCCACATTCCTTCTTATTCCCAACTCCTGGCACTTGTTCTTTTGCCCTCTACAGCTCAGTAAGTGCTCATCTGCGCACTTGTTAAATGCTGCAAGCCACAAGGATTCCATCACACTTTCAGACAGTGCATTTAGGGTACTCACCACTGTCTAGTCAAGTCTAGTCCCTCTCACTTTTCCTCTAAATCTCTTCCTTCTCACCCTAAATCTATACTTCCTAGCTTTTTGTACTCTGATAAGTAGAAAGCTTTTCTTAAGTCTATCCCATCTGTGCTTATAATTTCATACACCTCAATCATGTTATCTTTTAACAAACTTCAAAGTGCATTTATTATCAAAGTATGTAAATTGTATACAAACTTGAGATTCTTGAAAGCAGCCAAAATACAAAGAAACACAATATAACCCATTAAAAACCACTATGCAATAGCCTTGAAACACCTAACCGGTGGAAAAAAAGAACACATCGTGCAAGCAATAAAAAAAAGTAAACAACTAACACACAGAACATGAAATGCCGAGTCCCTGAATGTGAGTTCACAGCCACAGAGCCAGTGAGGTGAGTGAAACCAGTCCGGGGCCACGATGGCTGCAGGCCATATTCACGGAGCCAGCTCAGAGCTGAGGGGATTGCTCTTGGTTATGTGCCACAGCTGCACAGCAACTTCCTCCACTCCAAGCAGAGAAGACCTGGCTTCTCCGGGCTCTCCTCATAACTCAGCTGATCCATCCAGGCAACACTTGGCACTCTTCTGCACTCTCTCTAGTGACATCAGACCCTTTGTAGTCCTGGTAACCAGAACTACATGCAGTACTCCAGCTGTTTCCAAACCTCCTTAGTTACATATGTAATGCCCCAACTAATACCCCAACGGTTGGGGCATTAGGCCTGTAAGTTTGACGTCAGTGGTGGGTAAATTAATGGAAAGTATTCTTAGAGATGGTATATATAATTATCTGGATAGACAGGGTCTGATTAGGTACAGTCAACATAGATTTGTGCGTGGAAGGTCATGTTTGACAAATCTTATTGAATTTTTTGAAGACGTTACTAGGAAAGTTGACAAGAGTAAAGCAGTGGATGTTGTCTATATGGACTTCAGCAAGGCCTTTGACAAGGTTCCACATGGAAGGTTAGTTAGGAAGGTTCAATCGTTAGGTATTAATATTGAAGTAGTAAAATGGATTCAACAGTGGCTGGATGGGAGATGCCAGAGAGTAGTGGTGGATAACTGTTTGTCAGGTTGGAGGCCGTGACTAGTAGTGTGCCTCAGGGATTTGTACTGGGTCCAATGTTGTTTGTCATATACATTAATGATCTGGATGATGGGGTGGTAAATTTGATTAGTAAGTATGCAGATGATACTAAGATAGGTGGCGTTGTGGATAATGAAGTAAGTTTTCAAAGCTTGCAGAAAGATTTAAGCCAGTTAGAAGAGTGGGCTGAAAGATGGCAGATGGAGTTTAATGCTGATAAGTGTGAGGTGCTAAATTCTGGTAGGACTAATCAAAATAGGACAGACATGGTAAATGGTAGGGCATTGAAGAACGCTGTAGAACAGAGTGATCTAGGAATAATGGTGCATAGTTCCCTGAAGGTGGAATCTCATGTGGATAGGGTGGTGAAGAAAGCTTTTGGTATGCTGGCCTTTATAAATCAGAGCATTGAGTATAGGAGTTGGGATGCAATGTTAAAATTGTACAAGGCGTTGGTGAGGCCAAATTTGGAGTGTTGTGTACATTTCTGGTCACCGAATTATAGGAAGGATGTCAACAAAATAGAGAAAGTACAAAGGAGATTTACTAGAATGTTACCTGGGCTTCAGCACCTAAGTTACAGAGAAAGGTTAAACAAGTTACGTCTTTATTCTTTGGAGTATAGAAGGTTGAGGGGGGACTTGATAGAGGTATTAAAGATTATGAGGGGGATAGATAGAGTCGACGTGGATAGGCTTTTTCCATTGAGACTAGGGGAGATTGAAACAAGAAGGCATGAGTTGAGAGTCAGGGGGCAAAAGTTTAGGGGTAACACGAGGGGGAATTTCTTTACTCAGAGTGGTAGCTGTGTGGAACGAGCTTCCAGTAGAAGTGGTAGAGGCAGCTTCGATATTGTCATTTAAAATAAAATTGTATAGATATATGGACAGGAAAGGAATGGAGGGTTATGGGCTGAGTGCAGGTTGGTGGGACTAGATGAGTGTAAGCATTCAGCACGGACTAGAAGGGCTGAGATGGCCCGTTTCCGTGCTGTAATTGTTATATGGTTATATGTTATATGGTAATGAATGTCAGTATCCTCACTGCCTTTCAAACCACATTATCTACCTACATTGCCACCTATGGACCTATTTGTGAATTGTCCCCAATACCCTACAATTCATGATGTCTACCTAACCTCATCAAATGCTCCCAAAATACAATAATTTGCATTTGTCTGCATTAAGTTCCATCTATCATTTTGAGCTCATTTCATTATCTTTCAACAGTCTAAAACTAACGTCCACACTGTGAACAACTCTGCCATTCATGAACTTACTGATCTTGTCTCCCATAGCTAAGCCAGCAAAATTCCCAGCACCAATCAACGTGAGATGCTTAAAACTCATACTGCAAGCACCTTTATAATGCAATTTTTCAACAACGCTGCTCATTTAATCTTGATTCAATCACGTTTGATCTTAACCAAAATGATGTCACAGTTGAATCCTGAAACACAAACCCTACACGCCGCACACCAAATTTTGGCTTTTACTTTAAAGAATGCTGCGAATATAATGACATTCATATTACTACTTTTGCCATGGAGCCACTGTTGTAATGTTGGAAATGCAACAAGCATTGTGTGTCTAGAAAGCTCTCGCAGATATAAATATGATTCAAATTTTGTTTTACTGCTGTTTGGTGACAGACAAATATTGGCCAATTAATTAGTGTCCCCTGGTAAAATGCTTTGGGACATGTTATACTTGCACCTGAGAAGGCAGACTAAAACTCAAGCTTAACCTTTTAGCTGGAAGTTGCTACGCAATGATATGGCACTGGATAGTAGTCTGTCCAAATTTTGTGCTCAAATGCCTGGAGCAGATCTCTAGGTTCAATTTTCCAATAGACACCTCCAGTGGATGGGAGGCTGCTAAGACTGAGCCCCACCTAATACTATGCACAAGAATATGTTAAATGATCCTGCAATTAAATTGTAAATAAACAACTAGAGTGTCTGCGAGGACAGGTGATCCCCAGCATAAACTAACTTCCTAATGTTAAAATGAGTATCATTCACCCATAACTGTTAAACAACTTGAATGCTAGTTATACTTATTGTGACACCCATAACACTTCAGACTCCAACTGTTTAATAGAGCTGTAAATGTTATTCATTGTGGTGAACTAAGTGTGCCTGTCTGGACATGCCCCCTGCTGACTGCTCCTGTGGCTCCTCCCACAGACCCTGGTATAAAGGCGATCAGAGCCTGGGGCCGGCCTCTCAGTCTCCAGGATGTAGTATGGTGGTCACTCGCTGCTGTTCCTTCATCCAGTCAATAAAAGCCGATATCTCGCCTTTACGTCTCAGAGTGAGTTATTGATGGTGCATCATACATAAATGGTTGTTAAAAGTTAAACTAATTGAAGAAATCATCAAAAGCTTTAAATTATTTTCTTTGTTGGTCTGAATATGAAGGGCATGTAGTTCTCCCTGAGAAGACCAGCTATGATCCTTGGTTATTTATTTGTTTAGAGCTACAGCACAGTACAGGCCCTTTCAGCCCAATGATCTGCACCACCCAGCCACCTAACCTTAGCTTAATTAGAGGACTATTGACAATGACCAATAACCTACTAACTGGGGTGTCTTTGAAATGTGGGAGGAAACCAGAGCACCTGGAGGAATCCCAGGCATTCACGGGAAGGACGTATAAACTCCTTGCAGATGGTTCTGGAATTGAACTTTGAACTCCAGTGCCCTGAGCTGCAATAGTGTTGCGCTAACCACTACGCTACCATGGCACTTACAAATGACATTCCATAAAAGACTCATTGTCAATTAAGAGAAACACTTAATTAGTTCTTACATCAGATATGTTCCAAGCTTTTGTTCTATAAATCCTGGTGTGTTAGGAAAATAGCTTTGCTGAGCCCAACTCTGAGACTAGTTAAAACAGCACAAGCTCAGCCACACGGTCGAAGAGAAGGAAACTGGAATCCTACTGCTTTTCTTGGCAGACAGTACTGATCTTTCTTCCATTTGTTCCAAATCTTAGAACAAGCAAAGATGGGACCTTGTCACCTCTGCACCTCAAATATATCAACAAGCGCTTCAGGCAATCAGTTACCAGGGACATTTAACATGAAGGGAGTGGGTCAGGTGAGGATCATAGTGACAACATTGTTCCAAGGAAGTCATAGTCATAGAGCACTACAGCTGAGAAACAGACCTGTTGGCTCATCTAGTCCGCGCCAAAGTGTTTTCCTGCCTGATCCCAACTAGGCTATTGCTCTCCCCTCCTTGTGCTTATCCAAGTTTCTCTGAAGTGTTGAAATCGAACCTACATCCACCACTTCTGCTAGCAGCTTGTTCTACCCTTCTCCACTCTGTGAGTGAAGTTGTTCCCTGTTAGGTTCCCCATCATAAACTGTATTAGAATTCTAAGTTCCATTTTTAAACAGGATCTTTGGTTATTGTTCTCTGAAAACATTCTTTTTGAAGATCATCTCCAAATTAAACAGTATTAATCTGAATCAGGTTTATTATCACTGTCTTATGTTTTAAGCAGAAGGTAGAGTGTATGCGCCTCTAACCTGATCAGATATTCAAGGGGTAGCATGTAAAATATGGAACTTATAAAACAATGATTGAATACATGTCAGATGGGATGACAACTGAACTCTTTCTGAACTCGTAGTATATGGCATCTGTAGAGTAATGATTGAATGTCTGTTAGTGGGATGATAGCTAGATTCTTCCTGAACTCAGATTTATCACTTATATGGAATTGTTAATGACTAAGGGATGTTATGTGTCATTGACATCGTGAAATTAATGAACAAGGTGTAATCATTAAAATGTTTACTTGCTGTATTAGGGTGTTAGCAGGCAAGATGCGTTGTCTGAATGAAAACCAGAAAACCAAACATGAGGAAAGGATTTGTTTATCTCTTGATGATCCTGAACTTGTGAAACTTGCATTCTGTATATGGAGGAACATTGGAATTTCACCTGGACTGGAATCACAATTGGTGCCTGGGACCAAAAGATGGTCTCACGAGTTGGAATTGGAGTTCCCTTGTGTTACGTACCTCGTAACTGGGTGTCTTACCAGCAAAGATAGAAGAGTCTGTTGGAGTCTGGTGATACTATTTTCAACATTATTTATTAGTAAAAGTATACAAAAATAGTATCAGTGCAAATATACAGATAATATATGTCAGCAATACTAAACCTAAAAGTGTGGGTATAATAATAATCAATAAGAAACAAGCTCAATCGTTGTCTAGGGGATAATGATTTGTCAGATGGAAATATAAAGTTCAGTTCAGTTCATGCAGGCTGCGGTAGTTGTTGGTCAATGTGTTGCAATTGTTGGAGAGGGAGGGAGGGGGAGAGAGAGAGGGAGGGAGGGGGAGAGAGAGGGAGGGAGGGAGGGGGAGAGAGAGAGAGAGGGAGGGAGGGGGAGAGAGAGAGAGAGGGAGGGAGGGGGAGAGAGAGAGAGAGGGAGGGAGGGGGAGAGAGAGAGAGAGAGGGAGGGAGGGGGAGAGAGAGAGAGGGAGGGAGGGGGAGAGAGAGAGCGAGAGAGCAAGCAGTAACAGGTATTGTCTTGCCAAACTTCCTTTATGATTTTGATCCATCGATGCATCGTTGTTGTGGCCATTCAGGTATGACCCCACCGTCCTTTAGCTAGACCATTCTTCTGTGGTGGACTCATCACCCAGGCAAGGGTGGACACACTCACAAGCCCCCATCGGCCTTGCTATAAAACACTGAGTTAAAATTTACCGACCCTTCATTCGGTCTCCCACCCTGTCTCGTGGGTTTCTGATGCTCACTAGCATTTCTCCTGGTGCGTCTGAGGGGTGTTACCCCAGACCTCACTTTTATCCCCACTCAAGGGGTCTCAGGTGTCAATCAGGTTTGAATGACGTAACCCATCAAACCAGCCAGAGTGGGCTGTCCCCTGAGGGATTTCAATGAATAGAACATTACCATGTAAACAATCCTTCTCCAAAAGACAACAGCAGTAAATCAATGGCTTTTGTCAGTAGGAGACATTCCACCTTGTCTCGTCTTAGCTGTCTCTCTCTCATTAACTTTCATGAGCTGTTATCAATAACAACTGCCTTGGCAGCTGTCTCTCTCTTACTTCCTTGGTAGCAGCATCGAACTAGTAGCGATTTGTGATTCTCCATGCCCCCCGCATGGGCCACTCTGCACCCTTCTGCCCATCAGAGTTGTTCATCATTCGTAACACTTGAAAACAACAAAGTGATGACCAGGAAGCATGGGAACAGAAATCTTCATGACCTGCTCTGTACAGTAGTATTTGATGTGATTTATTTGTTCTATCTATTTTATGATAATAAACTATGCTAAGTTACTTTGTTGCATTTGTACACTTATTACCACATCCTGCTTACTTGAATAACTGTATTTGATTGATCCAGCCTGTTCAAAAAGACAAATGAATTATTTATTTATTATGTCCTTTCTGCCGGAATGTGTCTAATTTGCTCTAAGATAATATGATGAATTAGCCATCACTACTATTTGCAATAGTACAAATATAGGAAATAAGGGGTTGCCACCCACCTGAAACATCACAGAAGTCAGATTCTTTTTACACAATGACGTGGGATGATTGACATTGGAAACAATGCTTCTAAAAGAATATCATTAAAACATCACTTTTACAACATAACTCAGCAGACACTGTGAAATGGTTTTATTTGCACTGTTACATACCCTGTGGGTATCTTGTGATTGTCACATGACCAGGATGTAATTGAGGCTCTGCTGGGCATGATGTACTGGTCTTGTGATGGTGGAGTGATGTAATTTTCCCGCCAGTGAGAGATCATGTGATGGCCTGTTTCAACAGGGTATAAAAGGAGAACCCCTCCCTGTGATGCAGGTCAATTCGTGATTTAATTCGTCAGTGACTCCATTCTGCTGCGTATTTGATTTTATGACGCAGTTTTGTTTTAAAAGTGGAGTTTTAATTTTTACTGTAAGAATTCTTGTGCTGGCGGTTCAGAAAATCACTGCCGGTTAAAGTCCAGTCAGAGTGAAGAATTATCAAAGTTCGGGAAGCTGAAGGATCGAGAAAAGTTGGTGTTGTCGGCGGTGAAACAGGTTTGACCTTATTTGATCCTCTTTTGGAAGGAATTGGTAACCTGCAATCCAAGATAGCTCCTGCTAAATGAGCAGAAAGAGCTGGATGCAGGGTTTTGCCAAGGAAAGGTCAGTGCCTCTAAGCCGTTTTATTTCCTTCATTGTAATTCCTTCAGGCAAGGCATACTTCGGTTGGGATCAGCAGTAAGAGAATTTATTACTTCAAGGAAAGTCTCTCCTAACTGACCGTAAATCATTTTGGACTTTTTGCAATACTACTTTAAAGAACTGAGTTCACATTTCTCACTTTAAGAACTGTTCGAGCTGCCGTATAGCAGCTGACTTCCCGTTAAGTTAGTCGTTTGTTTACTTTCGGTTTTTTTTTAAAGCAGTGTTTAATAAATGTTTTATTTGTTATAAAAAAACCCTGTCTCAATTATATATTCATTGTTGCTGGATCATAACAGCACTAACATACTAAACAGGTAGTCCATTACCTTCGTTTCTTTCTCCACAGATGCTGTCCATCTTCAGATTAAAACTTCTTGACATTCAGAAATATTGAAAGTCATCAGCATCTTTGACAAAGGACAAACCAGGAGGCACCACTTGTCATGGATTTTTTAAGGATGACCTTTAGCCTCAAGTTATTGTCTGTGTTTACCCATGTCAACTTAATAAATTTACTCAGGCCCTGCATGCTTGCTGCTCTACTCCAAGATAATCTGGACAAGTGGAGTCAATTTAGGCACTCAGAATGATGATGGTTAAAATTGCTCTGTTGATCCTGTAACATTCTGCATACCCACGTTTGGGGGGGCTTGTGCCAAAATTGGGAGAGCTGTCTCACAGACTTGTCAAACAACAATCCGACACGGGTTGTATTTAGCAGTCAACGTCCTAGACACGACCAGCACTACCTTGAATGTAGTACAGACCCAACAAACACAGCAGTATACGGTTGAGAGAAAATTGCCTAGGATTACTCAACCCTGCTCCAGTACAGCTATAACACTGCCATCTATACGACATTGTGGAAAACGGCCCAGATATGGCCTGTCCACAAGAAGCAGGACAAATCCAGCCCAGGCAATTTGTCCCCATTAGTCTATTCACGATCATCGGCAAAGTAATCCAAGGGCTGATTACCACCAAATGACACTTGTTTAGCAAAAACCTGCTCACGGAAGCTCATTTTGTGTTCTGGCAAAAGTCATTCAGCTCCTTACATGAACAAAAGCACTAAACTTCAGAGGTGAAGTGTCAGTAACATCAAGGCATAGCTTGATTGAGTATGACATCCCAGAGCGTTTGTTAAACTGGAGTCCCTGGCATCAGGAAGAAGTATGTTATTTGGAATCATACCTAGTACAGGGAGATGGATGTCAATCATCTCAGTCACAGGACATCTCTGAGGGTGTTCCTCAAGGTAGTGGTTTAGGCCCCATCATTCTCAGCTGCTTCAATGACCTTCTGTCAATTGTAAAATCTGAATCAAAAGTAGGGATGCTTAATGACATGCACAGTTGACAATTATTTGTAATGAAGCAGTCCACAATCAAATGCAGCAGTAGCAATCACTCGAGTTGAGTATGATGTCCTTCAAAGGCCTGATGCTCCACCTGGGTCCACAGACCCCTCAGTTAATGTAAGGCTCCATGGCATTAAAAAAAAATTTTGGGAACCACTGCCCTAAGTGGTTATTCCCTTAATATAGAAAGCCTTTTGTTTAGCTTGGGGAAGCTGATGCACAGGCAGTCACCACACAAGTAAGGGTCAGGGTCCTGTGGCATGACAATGCAAGATGAATGGGGATGCTTCACTACTGCAGCCTTCCTCGGCCTTCACCGCCAAGGTGATGTGTCATCACCTTCCACAAGCTCCACCGGTGAGCTCATGTCATTCTTTGTCTGAAACCTTGCATTGACCCCCGCTACAGATGTCCATGCTCTTGGCATCTGAAGAACTCACCAACCTCTCCATCACATCAAGATGATGATCCTCAGAGAAGTAGGTGGTAAGTAACCTCTGCGTCACACAAATGCCACGCAATGTCAATATCCAACAAGAAAAAAAATCCAGCTATCATCCCTGATATTAAGTGGCATTACCACCACAAAATTCCCACTATCAACATGAGTCACCATTGATTGGAAACTGAACTGGAGTATTGTATACCAAATGTGGCTACCAGAGCAGATCAGAGGCTAGGAACTTTGTAACAAGTAAATCGTCAACTCAAAGCCTATCTGCCATCAACAGGGCTCAAATCAGGAAAGTCTGAAATGCTCTCCACTTGCCTGGTTGAGTGCAACTTCAACAACCATGTCACCGTGTAGGACATATCAGCCCAGTTGATAGGAAACCAATCCACATCCATTCACTCATTCTATCACTGACACCAGGAGCAGCAGTGTATCACTTATAGCAGGGCTGGCAAACCATGTGCTCAAATTGGCAATAATCTTCTAAAAAATCCCTCACTTAATTTTGAACAGGGATTATCACTGATTAACGAATTAGTAACAAAATTCATGGAATTTTCTAAAGAAAAAGGATAAGTCATGTTGTTGAATTACAGGTGCAGTGGATTTCAGTTAATTGGACCAGTGCATTTTGGCCTAATTAAGCAGCTGTCCCAATTAGCTGAAGTTTCATGGAAATAGTTAAAAAGGTACAAGAAAGACAAACCACTATTTACTTGAGCAACAAATTATGTATTGAAATAAAATATGTTATAAATTAGAACACTACCAAAACTGCATATTAGTTCTTAATGTTTATCTACAGAGGAATTAATTCAGTGTACGTTGACCTGTCCTTTTGACTGTAAACAAACAAAATCAGTTCAGATGGTGGACTGTTTTCAAACACTGTTTTCGATGATTGCATCCTCCAAATCTTGATTTTAATGGTAGCATTCATAATGATTATCAATGCTTTCAAATTTTTTGCAGTTCCTAAATTATTGATGTAGTGAAATCATTTCATTTTCCACTCCCAGACGTTTCTATCATCTCCAAGCCTGAGTGCTTGAAACTGCAGGGAGGAAATAGTTCTGAGTTGTCTTACTGCTTATTACTCGCAATTATCATTGACAAAAATCACTGCTTTTTTAACACGAACACACAAGTGATTCTATTTAAAAACGGTGTAGTGCCGAATATCTACATGGCTGATGCCAGTTAGAAAATGTTCAGCAACAATCTCCTGCAAAAATAAATGGGGGAAGTCCCAGCTATTTTCTTGATGTGTTTTTTGCTCTTTAAGACTTGTTCCAAATAAGCATCTGCCTCAATTAACCAATGACCTAATTAACCAGAATCCATTGTGTTCATTGCTTTACTTTTAAAATTGCTACAGAGATAAAACTGAAATCTATAAAGCCTTTTAGATTAAATGTTTAGATTAAAGATTTGTACGTCGAAA
The DNA here is from genome assembly GCF_030144855.1 of Hypanus sabinus. Classification (NCBI taxonomy): domain Eukaryota; kingdom Metazoa; phylum Chordata; class Chondrichthyes; order Myliobatiformes; family Dasyatidae; genus Hypanus; species Hypanus sabinus. The sequence goes on from NC_082716.1 coordinate 72,407,898, forward strand.
CATACCTGGGTCAAATCAAATCAGCTCAGGGCAAGTCCAAAATGTTGCCATGCTTCCAGCACCAGTATGACATGCCCATAACTTACTAACCCTAATCGTGTGTGTCTGGAATGAGAGAGGAAACCGAAGCACCTGCAGGAAACCCATACAGTCACAGGGAGAGAGTACAACCATCTTTCAGACAGCAGCAGGATTTGAACCTCAACCGGTGATTGCTGGTGCTGTAAAGCAATTGTGCTAATTGTTATGCTACCATGCTGACTGTCACGTTAGAAAGGCTGCTCAAAAATTATTCATTTTTAAAAAGCTAGTTGAAAAATATTATCATTTCTAAGTAGTATTGATACTGTAATAGTTTACTTTCCAAATACCAATACGTAACACCAGGTCTGCAAAGATTTCATAACTTATCATCCAACATCAATGTTCTTGCAACTGTCTAGCTGTAGTCAAACCAGTGGGAGACATTGCCTGTGAAAGATCTCATTGCTCTCAGGTTGTTAAAAATCTTTCACTTCTTCATTTGGCACTAAGATAATGATCGCATAGAGTATCTTTTTATTATCAGTGGGGTTAAATAATCAAGCGGTGGCACTGCATGCCACATGCCAACAAAATCTTTGTTCACCCCATTGTGGGCACGTGTGCCATAGGTTCACCACCCCTGGTGTTTGGCTGCTTTGCATCGACTCACCAAGACTGCTTCGACAGCACCTTCCTAATCCACAACCTCCACCATCTAAAAGGACACGGAATGTATAGGAACATGATCACCTGCAAGTTGCTCTCCAAGCCATACACCTTTCTTGCTGGGCAAAATTTCATTGTTCCTTCACTATCACCAGATCAAAATCCTGACACTCTACCCCAAACTGCATTATGGGTATACCCAGACACCTCAAAGACTGCAGTCTTCACGAAGTCAGTTCACCACTGCCTTTTCAAGGGCAACAAGGGATGGCCAGTTACATCCTGACTCAGTGTAAAGCACACAGGTCATGAATAGATATAAAATAAACAGCTTATTGGACCCAGAAAAGTTTAGACACATGGGGAGTTCAAGTGGTAACGCAAGCTTTAGGTTCTTGCAAATGTAACTCTTGCTTCAGCTAGCGGCTTAATTTAGGGGGCGATAGCCTCCAGCCCGGGAAACTTAAGAAATCTTGTTTGGGTGGATGCTATGCAATGAGTCCCCTATTACAAATCAGTATCCTGAAATAACAAACAGTACACAATAAGCAATGAAATGATTAAGCTTTATAATTTTTACTTTGACTATATGGTTAATAAAGAAAATTATACAAAGAAAAAGGGCCCATTCTCATGAAACAGTATGTTGCGCAAAGTTGGAGCTCACTGTAAAGCCGTTCATCCACCATTGACCTCCACCGATCGTCACTGCCCTCGTTCCAAGTCCACTCCGTCCGGTGGTCTACCAACTCTCTGCATTCGCATTGTCTCTCCTCGGCAAAAGGCCACGAAAAGTCTTCATCCAGATTCACAAGACAAAGCAACAAGCTCCTGATTGGCTAACATGCATACCACAGTCCCGTTATCTCCAGCTATAACCCAAACCTTGCTGCTACAGAGAAACCATTACCTCAGCAGTAAACATCACAGAGAAGCCATTACATTAGCAGTGAAACCTTACAACGTGTTACACTCTCCCCCCATCAAATTTAGTCATGTCCCCACGACGTTGAGATAATTCGCCAACCCTTCCTGCAAAACACAAAGACCAATCCAGGTACAAAAGGCAGACATGTAGCTCCCCAAAACAGTAGAGATCATGCCCTGTTCCCCTAGCGATAAATAGGCCAACCTATCCGGTGGTCTCCTAATTCTCTGAGACCTCCGTACCTCCTCACCTAACCCTTCAAGCTCCGACACTAATGGGGGTACTTCGGGTCCACCTGGCAAGTCCTCCCCTGACCTATCACTCGTGCCCCCCGCAACTCGGAGCCCTCTGTCCCATCTCCAGGCCCCGCTTCCTCTCCTTCAGGGTCCTGCTGTAAGCCAGGCTGTCCACAGGTAGCCCCCCACCCCCCAACTTCACCTGAATCAGTGGGAGATGGGCTGGGAGTCTCTTCCTCAATCAATGGGGAGTTAGCGAAAGGCAGCATATACCACCCATCCAAATCATCATCCTCCAAATCACTATCCCTCTAATGGGCGGGGCCTGGACCAACCTCTCCTGCTGTGGGCCCTGCAGCTGCCTCGCGTTTTCGCAGAGTCCTCTTACTAGGTGTAGGCTCCAATTCGGGCTCTGGGTCTACCTGTACCTCTTGTCCCAGGGGCAGCAGGTGGTTCTGAAGGAGAATCTTGACAGGCCCATTCCCATCCTCTGGTTTCACCCGGAAAACTGGTAAGTTTGGCATCTGACTCTCCGCCACACAGGGTGTGGCTGCCCGGCAGTCAGCCAACTTGTGCTTTGCAGGTAGCTCCAAATTCTTTATAAGGACTCTGTCTCCTGGCAGGAGTTGGGAGAACCTCACCTTTTGATCATACCTCTGCTATTCCCTTGATTCTGCTTGGCAGCCATGACCCCAGCAAATTCATAAGCCCTTTTCAGCTCTCTCCTCATATCAGACACATACTTCAGATAAGTCTTCAGTGGTAAGTCACCGTCATCAGTCCCAAAACAAAGGGCAAAGGGCAATCTTGCCTCACGCCCAAACATTAGATAATATGGTGAGTATACAGTAGCTTTATTTCGTGTACAGTTGTAACAGTGAATCAGATGCCCAATATGTTGACTCTAGCTACTCTTCTTGCTGATCTCCGGGGTCCCGAGCATGTCTAGCAAGGTCCAATTAAACCTCTCAGACTGGGGATCACCCTGCAGATAATAGGGCATGGTCCTCGACTTCTCAACTCCAAACACGCCCAGTAACTCATGGATGAGACTGCTCTCGAAATCCCGTCTCTGATCACTATGTATCCACCTGAGAAGGCCATAATAAATAAAATACTTCTCCCATAACACTATTGCCACCATTGTCGTCCCTCTGGATCTGCTCTAGATATCATCCGGGATTCAGTGATACTGAACAGGCCTTGTCACTTACAGTCCACATATCATCCAATACATACTTATTGGACACATTATTGGAGAAGGCAACTTCGAAGTATTTCATTATCTACCACTCATATTACAATTTCCCAATAGGTGCTATATGTGATTTGCTTGATCTCTTAAGCAATTAAATAGGCTTAAACAATTTATAAAAATGTTCTAACTATAAATAGCAATCGCTTACAGGCGGAAAAGACAAAACAAGCTTCGGAAAGGTTTGCTCCAAGTTCATTGATGGTATCACATGCTTCATCCAGAAGTGCATTGACGATGTTGTCCCCCAGATGTTGGTCAGGGTCTCCCCAAACCAGAAACCCTGGATCAATAGCTCCATGCGAGCAGCACTTACAGCGCGACATCGAACTTACATCGCTGGAGATCAACTAGAGCTCAAGAAAACCAGTTATGACCTGTGCAAAGCTATCAAGGCTACAATATAGGGAGAAGATTGAGTCAAGATTCACAATGAGTAGGACACTTGACTTGTGGTGAGGGCTGCATACAATCACAGACTTCAAAGCCAAACGTTGTGGTGCCGCCAACATCACGGCCTCTCCCAGATGAGTTCAATTGCTTTTATGCTGGGTATGATATCGCTAACTATGAGCCTCCGAGGCTGTGGGACTGGACAGCATCCCAGGGTGAATTCTTAGGATGTGCGTAGCACAACTGGCAGGTGTGTTTGCAGACATTTTCAATCTCTCCCTCTCCCAGTGTAGAGTGCCCTCCTGCTTCAAATTATCTATCATTGTCTCTGTACCAAAAAAGACCAAAGTAACATGCCTGAACGACTGGCATCCTGTCGCACTCACCTCAACAATAAGCAAATGCTTTGAAAGGCTGGTCAAGGATTACATCTGCAGCTTGCTACCACCCGCACTGAACACCCTACAATTTGCCTACCGACACAACCGATTGACAGACGACACAATAGCCACTGCTCTACGTACCATCCTTACACATCTGGAGAAGAGGGATGCTTATGTGAGAATGCTGTTCTTGGACTACAGTTCAGCATTCAACACCACAGTTCCATCCAGGCTCGACAGGAAGCTCAAAGACCTCAGCTTTGACCCAGCCTTGTGCAGCTGGATCCTGCACGTCCTGTCAGATCGCCAGCAGGTTGTAGGAGTGGGCTCCCTCAGCTCCACCCCTCTGACTCTCAATACAGGAGCCCCTCAGGGATGTGTACTGAGTCCCCCCCTTTACTCCCTGCATATCCATGAATGTATTACCACCCACAGGACCAATCTGCTAATTAAATTTGCCGATGACACTACATTGATTGGCCTTACCTCAAACAATAACGAAGTGGCCTACAGGGAAGAAGTCATCTCTTTGACAAAGAAAACAACCTCTCCCTCAATGTCGCAAAAACAAAGGATCTGGTTGTGGATTACAGGAGGAATGGAGATGGGCTAACCCCTATTGACGTCAATGGATCTGGGGTTGAGAGGGTAAACAGCTTCAAGTTCCTCGGCATACACATCACCGAGGACCTCACGTGGTCTGTACATACCGGCTATGTGGTGAAAAAGGCACAACAGCACTCCTATCACCTCAAACGGTTGATTAAGTTTGGTATGGGCCCCCAAATCCTAAGAACTTTTTACAGGGGCACAATTGAGAGCATCCTAACTGACTGAATCACTGCCTGGTACCAGAACTGTACCTCCCTTAAACGCAGGATTCTGCAGAGAGTGGTGCAGACAGCCCAGTTCATCTGTAGTTGTGAACTTCAGGACAGTTACAAAGCCAGGTGTGTAAAAAGGGCCCGAAGGATCATTGGGGACCCAAGTCACCCCAACCACAATCTACTCCAGCTGCTACCATCCGGGAAGTGGTACCACAGCATAAAAGCCAGGACCAACAGGCTCTGGGACAGCTTCTTCCACCAGGCCACAGACTGATGAATTCACGCTGACTTGAGCGTACATAAGACATAGGAGCAGAATTAGGACATTCAGTCCATCGATTCTGCTCCACCATTCCATCATGGCTAATCCTGGATCCCTCTCAACCCCATACACCTGTTCCTGTCCACTGCCCAGCCCATGTATGGATATTGTCTGGGTCTCGTTATCCATTGTCTGAAAGACTGTGGAAAGGTTGGCCAGTTCTGACCTGACCTTCTGACAGGGAGAGGGACATTGTCTGGGCAGAAGGTTACCATCGGGGGAGAGGTGGGGGGTGGTCAAAGATATTTTATCCACAACACTGACTCTCCAGCTGTAACAGGGAGAATAAATCCTGGCAGGATGATGGCTGAAATAAGGTGCAGTTTGAACTAATGGTGAGTTCAGTCCGTGAGGGGAAGTCAGGAATCAAGATTGTTTAATGACATTCCCTGTAAAGGGGAAACGATCATTCTTACTCTGGATCTGATGCAGAATGAAAAGAAGCAAAATAAGATCAACAAGATTTACAAGGACATTGCCTGGATTGGGGAGCATGCCTTATGGGAATAGGTTGAGTGAACTCGGCCTTTTCTCCTTGGAGCAACAGAGGATGAGAGATGACCTGAGAGAGGTGTATAAGATGATGAGGGGCATTGATCATGTGGGTAGTCAGAGGCTTTTCCCACAGGGCTAAAATGGCGAGCACAAGAGGACACAGTTTTAAGGTGCTTGGAAGTAGGTACAGAGGAGATGTCAGGGGTAAGTTTTTTTTACACAGAGTGGTGAGTGGAAGGAATGGGCTACTGGTGATGGTGGTGGAGGTGGATACGAAAGGGTCTTTTAAGACACTACTGGATAGGTACATGGAGCTCAGAAAAATAGAGGGCTATGGGTAACCCTAGGTAACTTCTAAGGTAAGGACATGTTCAGCACAGCTTTGTGGGCCGAAGGGCCTGTATTGTGCAGTAGCTTTTCTATGTTTCTATTACATTGCCTGTTCTATTTATTATAAATTACTATGATTGCACATTGCACTTGTGGATGGAGATGTAATGTTAAGATTTTTACTCCTCGTGTATATGAAGGATGTAAGAAATAAAGTTAATTCAATTCAATTTATGTGGTTTGCTTGATCTCTTAAGCAGTCAAATAGGCTTAAACAATTTATAAAATGTTCAAACTATAAATAGCAATTGTTTACAGTGGAAACCTTTCTGTGGGCTTCTTTAAAAGTATCATGGAATGAATGAAGTGAGAAAATACTCGGAATTTAAATTGCTCACATTAAAATACTGTACATTGAAACAAGTTTCATTAGATTCTATTAACTTTGTTGGACCAAATAAACACACAATGTTTTACACGATCCTTGGTTTAACGGAATCAGTAGTACTACTGGAAATATGTAACATGTTACAGATTTTAGAGATTTAGGAGCTTTGGAATTATGTAGGTACAGCAAGCATCAATGCAAGTTAAAGCAGTCATCAGGTAAACTGGTTTTTGCTATAATTTCTAACAGTAGTGGATTTGAATGTAAAAGGGCAGCTTTGCAAACAAGCAGTACCATCCACAGAGCATTGGCCCACAGCCGAAGGCTGCTCAAAAGACATGGTTTGTAAACAGATGTAACCATATTTTCTTGCATGCAGCAGACAAGGCTGTGGCCTACATCAAACCATCACTTAGCACATCAAACATGCTCATTGTCATATTTGCTTTATCAATAACTGTAATGAGAGTCAGCTGCCACAACACTTTCTGAATGTCTGGGTCCCCAGTCTTCGGAACCTTTTCAATCACCCTAGTGAATTATTTAGTCTCAGAAAAGGTGTTTGAACACATTCAGAGTTGGCTTGTTAGTTACAGTGTGTGCCTATTTTTAAGTATGTAATTCAGTAAAACCATTAATGAAGCATTAATGTCAGGTATTGAATCACCTGCTGTTATCTTTGTTTGTAGGTGTATTGATGCAATTTGAGTTGGGGGATATTCTACTAAGAGGGTGATGCCTGTTTGTGGTGATATCACCCAGTTTCAGAGCTTCGGATGACTCAGTTCACAGTCACAACAATAGATATAAATGGAATGTAAATAAGCAGATGGACAGAACAGGATTAGATTAAATATTTAAAGGCAGGTCAGAGTCATACAGCACATCAATGGGCCCCCTCGACCTACAAAGTACATACTAATCTTTTTGCCTGTCTAGACTAACCCTATTTGCCTGCATTAAGACCATATCCTCTTATGCTTCGTCTATTTATATGTGCTTGCCTAAATACCTCTTAAGCATAAGTGCTTATATCTGTTTCTACTATTTCTTCTGGCACTGTGTCTCAGCTATCAACCATTCAATGTAGATCAAAACTTACTCCTCAGATTCACACTAAAACTCCTTCACCTCACCTTAAAGATGTGACCTCATGTTTTTGATACCCTGAGATTTTGCCTATGCCTCTAATAATCCAACATACTTTCTCCTTTGCACCAGGCAAACGTGCCCAACCTACTCAGTTTCTCCCCATAACTAAAGTCCTCCAATTCAGGCAACATCCTGTTGAATCTCCTCTGCATGTTCCCCAGTGCAATCACTTCCTTCTTGTCCTGCAACAAACAGAATTAAGGTCTATAACAAGATTCTAAAAAGTAATGCAGATTCTTTAACCATCAAAAATAGTTCCGAAGATCGGCTTGTGATTAAAAGAATGCATCAGCTTTAAAGGTCAATGTATTCAAACAATGATAGGATGAAATGAAACAAAAGTAGCATTTGAAAGATACTCAATGAATTCACCAAGGTGATAGTTGGAGAAAGTCATCTTCTATCCCTCTGAAGTATATTTTATATATAATTTAAAAAGTTAAAAGATATTTACAGAATGAAATTATGACAAAATATTGATCTTGGAACATCTTGTATTTTAATAAGTAACCTTATTTTAATCTACCAGCCAAAATAATTACTCTGAAGAATATTAACGACAGAATTAAATGGATACAGATTAATTGCAGCATTTTATATTAATGCATTGCCAAAGAATTCCAGAAGCTGGTATGACATTCTTAAGAAAATCTAGTCCATGGAACAGAAGGTGTTTATGAAGAAAAATTGAACTTACGTCAACATAGTCAGTAACTTCAGCAAAATGATATTTTTCTAAGTTGATCTGGCTAATTAAAAATTGGAAGATAATTTTTAATTTTTTCTAAGTTATGCACCATCCACTTCAATGTCAAAGTGATGTAAATAAAAAGATTTGGACAATCTTAATCTGTAAAAGACATTGCAGGTACTTAGCAATAAATAGCATTAAAAGATGACTGAATTTATTGCAATGATAACGTAGTACTTTCATAAACATAGGGAGACACTTAAAGATAAATTGATGTGGACTTTAAAGAAGGTGTAAACAAATTTATGTCTACGCCCTGTGCAACTATGCAACTATTATCAATTTGCCCTTTACTGGAAATGCACATATTAAACCAGTTTCAATACATTATTCAATTCTCACTTAGCGAAAGGGACTTTGGAGCCTTTTATTCTCTTCAGTAAATAATGTCCTATAAAAATTGTATTTGGTGCTCTGTTGAACTTTTATTGATATTTGTACTGAACTTTCTGATTTACTCATCTTTTATAGTTCTGTTAACAGGGTATCCAGAGTTCCACAATCACTTGTGCATAGGTCTGCCAACAAATTGTATTTTACAGTAGGTGGGTGCCTAATACTTTTAAACAATGCATAAAATGATTTTGAATAAAATTATGCATTTCATTATTCAACAGTGAATATCTTATTGCAGTTAGTATATTTACTTGTTTTCTTCTTATTAATATTATTATGACAAAATGAATCAAGACTTTAATTGCTGACACGAGTGTAGAGAATAATATCACAATCATTACCAATCAGTTGCCTTGTCCACGTATACAGGTTATAGTCATTATAAATACAAAAACATGGGAGCAGTAGGCTACCTTGCCCAACAAGACCGCCCCATCATTCAATGTGATTATATATATATATATATATATATATATATATATATATATACACACATACACACACATAAAGATTGGGCTTCCACCACCCACAGGGCAGAGAATTCTAAAGATTCACTACCTTCTAAAAGATGAAGTTCCTAGGGGGTTTCATTTTAAATGTCCGGCACACAGAGCAACAGCACAGTCTAGGTATCGACAGACTAGGTCTACAGCAGCAAAAACCCACAGCACCCCTTTCTGCAGTTTCACCACAGCAAATACTTCAATCAAGAGTTGCTACTGATGTCAACTCCATCTGCACAGACGTGCACAGACTGAGCTTCCATCTATCCCAGGACACATTTTTGGCAAACCAGTCTCCACAACGCTTTCATTCAGTAGCCCCAAGTGCATTAGGTTTGTTTTGTTATCTAGCTCATTGAAACCTAGTCACAGAAGGTCAACAAGTGTTCAATAACCAGACTGCCAGTTATCTGCCCGGAAAGTCAAGTTTTTACCGTGCCGTGGAAGGACTCAGTCCCAAATCTATCAAAAAGCTACACCTTCTCTAAGTGGTGTGATGGGAGTCAATGCAACATGCAGGGGTCAGGGCAGCGCATATTAATAATCAGCTAAAGGCTGTGGCAGTGGTTGGACAAGTGCTATGGCTCTCCAGAGGAAAAACCACTTGCAGACTAGAGGAACATTCTAAAGGAGCACTAGATATCTTTCAAATGTTGTGCCCCAACAGAGCACCAAGCATAAGACTGCAAAGCTATCATAAAATGCACTGAACGCAATAATGTCGTGCAATATCAGCGGTTCAGGCAAACACTGGTTCCAGCACCCCAAAAGCAGAGCTCAGCATCCATTAGGTATAGCTACTTCTTCACGTATCTGCAGGGAAGGCTTCCAGGGCAAGTGGTGTTCTGAAATATGTCCAGCCAACATCTACCCGAAGGGACATCCTGAGCAAGATATAAAGGCATATGTGATATTAGATGATCAGAGCAATGTGTCATTGGCAAAATCAACATTCTTTGACTTATTCGGTATTCAAAGTTCTGTTTTCCCACACACCCAAAAGACATGTCCTGATACATCAAAAGTTGCTGGAAGAAAGGCCAGTAGATTTGTCATGGAATCAACAGGATGGGAGGTTTGCTTACCCTTGCCAACCCTCATTCACTACAATCATATTCCCGACAACAGGAATGAAATCCCAATCCCTGAAGCTGCACGCAGTCATTCACATCTTGCGGCCATAGCTGAGGTATGTAGAAAGGCACTTCCATATGGATGATGGTCTTAAATCATTTTCTAGTGCAGAAGAAGCAGTTAGTGTGCTGAAAGCTGCACAAAGCACGTTGGTGCAGTTTAATCTCAGACTGCACAAGTTTGCATCCGATAGTATGGACATCATGCAACATTTCCCATCTAAAGATCCTGCCAAAGGTCTACAGAATCTCAGTCTAAGTTGGGACCTCCCTCCTATGAAGTGCAGTCTGGGCTTTGGATGGTACCTTGTTACCAACCCCCATACCTTTTAGGGTGCTGATAACAAAAGACCCTTTACGCATTATGGAGTGCTTTTAACTAACAACAGCTTATTTGATTCCCTTGGATTTGCTGCTCCATTCGGTATCCAGGGACGCTTTTTGTCGAGAGATGAACTTGGACATGTGGATGGGATGTCCTACTCCTAACAGAGAAACATCAGCAGAGGCAGCAGTTGGTATTTTCCCCTTCAGGATCTTAAAGGTTTGCAGAACCTACGCAACAAATTTGCTACCTACAGCCCAAAAATAAAGAGGTCTGCATCTTCTGTGGTACATCGATTAAAGCAATTGCTGCTGTTACATACCTAAAGGTCACAGACGCTGTTGGATATAGCAAAGCTGGATTCATTCTGGGCAAAGCAAAGCTTGCTGCCAAACTACATCCCATGAAATCAAAGCTTGAACTCAGTGCTGCCGTTATAGCAGTTGAGATGGCAGAGATGATCACCGAAGATCTGGACACAGAATTAGATGATATCAAATTCTTTACCCTTCAGCAAGTTTGTGCTTAGTTATATATTTAAGGGAACAAGAAGATTCTATGTTGATGTACATAATAGGCTCCAACGAATCAGGCAATCAACCCCTGAAGAGCCAGTGGAACTGATTTCAACTCAGATAATCATGCCACAAAAGGGCTCCAAGCTAATCAGCTCACCCTCTCCTCATGGTTCACTGGCCCAGCATTTATTGCTGATCATCAAGGCTGGTATTTTTGACGTGAGAACTGTTAAAGACTGCGCAGTAAGACTCTTTTAAGACTGGTGTCTGAGACTATCCTCCTTCTGCCAAAGACTTAATGAAATGATCATTTGACTTTTAGTTTCAGAAAATAAATTTGATGGGACATCCCATGAATGCCAAGTGGTGAGTGTTCTGGCCCTTCGAGGCACAGTTGGTTTTGTGTACCTCTGGTATGTATGCTATTTTTTTAATCATTTCCTGTGTGTTTTTTTAATTCAATTTGCAGCACATGGTATAAAGGCATCCACATCTATCCTCTTTCAGAAATGTGATGGCAGAGGAGAAGAAGTTGTTCCTTAAACATTGACTGTATGTTTTCAGCCTCCTGCACAACCTCCTTATGGTAGTAACGAGAAGAGGGCATGGCCCAGATAGTGAGGGTCTATAGTGATGGGTGCCACTTTCTTGAGTCGCCTCCTTTTGAAGACCTCCTCAATAGTGGAGAGAAGTCAACAATGCTCTGCAGTCTCTGTACATCTGTAGACATTTCCTAGAGTTGTGTTAACATACCAAATCTCCTCATACTATTCATGAAGTATAGCAGCTTCTTCATGATTGCATCAATAAGATGGGTCAAGGACAGATCCTCTAAGATATTGAGGACCCTTTCCACTGAGACTGGTGTGCTTCCTCCCAACTTCCTCTTCCCTGAAGTACAGAGCCAATTCCTTGGTCTTTGATGAGTGCAAGGTTGTTGTGGAGACACCACTCAAACAGCCAATCTATCTCACTCCTATACACACCCTCATCATCATCTGAGGTTCTACCAACAACAGTAATGTCACTGGTAAATTTGTAGGTGCCTTTTGAATCGTGCCTAGCCACACAGTCTTAAGTGTAGAAAGATTAGAGCAATGTGCTAAGCATACTTCCTTGAGATATGCCTGTGTTGATTGTCACTGAGAAGAGATGTGGTTTTCCAATGAAGAAGAATGTAGTTGCAGAGGAGCTTCAGAAACCCAGGTTTTGAAATTTCCTGATTTGTACTGTGGGAATGATGTTGTTGAATGCTGACCTATAATCAATTAACAGCTTGATGTAGGTGTTGCTGCTAACCAGGTGGTCCAAGGCCAAGCAGAGAGCCATTGGGACTGTGTCCACTGTGGACCTGTTGTGGCAGTAGGACCATTGCAGTGGACCCAGGACCTTGCTCAGGCAGGAGTTAATTCTAGCCATGACCAACGTCTCAAACCACTTCTTCACAGCAGATGTAAGTGCAACTGGGTGATAACTGTTAAGGCTGATCACCCTGCTCTCCTAGGGCAGCAGTATAATTGAAGCTGTTCTGAAGCAGGCCCGAACACCCAATTGCAGTAGTGAGAGTTTGAAGATGTCCTTTCACACTCCAGCCAGTTGGTTGGCATATGCTTTTAGTATCCAGTCAGGTACATCATCGTGGCCTGATGCCTTTTGAGGATTCACCCTCTTGAAAGATGTTCTGGCGTCTTCACTGAGATCAATATCACAGGGTCACCAAGTGCTGTGGGGATTTGTGTACGTGTAGTTTAATTCTCCCTTTGAAAGGGTACTTTAAGATGGTTTGACATCCGACATTGCTCACGAGACCTCCTTTAGTTACAGCATGTTTCCATTCTTGTAAACTGTTTGTAACAACTTTAAAAGAAATGAATTTGTACCTGTAAAGAAATGATTGCAACACTGTAGAACTCTCAATATTTTGGACTCTGAACGAAAACTTGACAAAAACTTTTGTCTTCGTATGTGAAAAAAATGAAATGAAGCAATAAATTTGTATTATACCTGAACATAGTACTCTGCTTCTGAAAGAAGGGTTGAAGTCCTACGAGTTCATTTGAACTGCATTTTGGCCACTAAATCAGATTAATTTTAACTTGTTCTGCAATACTTCATTAGAAGAAAGATACATAATGGTTCCTAGGCAAATGGAAGGTGCTAAAGTACTGCAAAGTTCCTTTAAAATTAACTTGGCAAAATTAAATATTTATTTGTAGATTCTCTAACATTTAATTGAAGTCAAACATTTTTGCTGTGAGTTTTGAAAAATACAAAGTGTAGAGATGTTAAAGCATGTATTGTCTACAGAATTAAAGCTCATACATTAACAGAATGGATAGAATACCTGAAAAAGGTAACCTCAGGAATAATAGCAGGACATGCACTGATGAATTCCTGTGGTAAGAAAGCAGCAGCACAAATTGGAACAAATAGAAATTAATGTCTGATATAAGGTACGGCAATGAAAACAGAGCACAAGCAGCCCATTTGTCACTGCAATTTTCTCATAAATTTCAGTCCCAGACATACTGACAAATCCAGCAACATGTTATTGTGTATTTAGTTATGCATACTTCCACTTGCAGGAAGATCTTTCCTGTGCTTTGGGCACTGGAGATCTGCTATGAAGGGTTCATTCCACGCGCAATGAAAGAAGTATGACCTACTATTTTTGAAAGACCATTTTCCGGTTTGAGTTCCTACCAGCATCTCATTAAGTTTGTCAGTCCTCCATAATTATTATAAGTATTTGGGGATTGATCACAAGAGTTTAGCAACGCTATGACTACTTCGATCACTTTGCGCTAAAATGAACTGTTTTGTTCTGTGTGCTTTCTTGTTTAAAAAAGTTTTATTTATGTTTTTCTTGTGAATGTTGCTTATTTGATGTTCTGTGCCTGTAGTGCTGCTGCAAGTACACTTTTCATTATATCTGTGTATACATCTACCAATGCATCTGACAATAAACTCAACATTAATGTGTTCAGTCTCTGGGGTATGAGTGCAGATAGCTCAAAAAAAATTAATAAATGGTTTCTCACTTATTGATTTCTCATTAATGCTTTCAGGGGAGTGCGGAGAGGACAGGCACTCCTGACATCAAAGTGGTATGTTGCCTCCATTAGTGTCAATGTCAAGGGCGTCACTGTAGATTATCTTGAAGAGATGAAGAACCAGAAGTTGTAGAACACTTTGATATCAATAACATAGGTAGAGCAAGGTTGAGGTCCTGCAGGCAGAGTTTGAAATAGGATGGAGGTTAAAAAGCAGGCTCTTAAGTTTATTCATGCTGCCACATGCTGTCAAATACAAAAATGGAAGGACCCGTGTTATAAGGAAAGATTGAAGAAGTTAGGACATAATTCCTTGGAACATAGGAGAATGAGTGGAGAATTGACAGAGGTACACAAAATTATGAGGGTTATAGATGGGATAAATGCAAGCAGGCTTTTTCCACTGAGTTTGAGTGGGACTACAACTAGAGGTCATGGGTTAAGGGGAGAGGTGAAAGGTTTAAGGGGAAAATAAGGGGAAGCTACTCCACTCAGAAGGTCTTGAGGGAGTGAAATGAGCTGCTAGTGCATGAGGTACATACGTGTTCGATTTCAATTTTGAAGAGAAGTTTGGACAGGTACGTGGATAGTGGGGGTATGGAGAGCTATGGTCCCAGTGCAGCTTGATGGGAGTAGGTAGTTTAAATGGTTTGGTGAGGACTAGATGGGCCAAAGAGCCTATTCTATGACTGTCCGACAAGGTGATATATGCATGGTCGGAGAAATACTGCTGAAGTGTGGGCTTTACAGTCACTTTTGGGGCAGGTGGGCCTGTACAATTCAGATGGGTTACACTTTGAACAAATGAGGACTTTGGGAGGGCAGCAAGGGTTCTGATATGGTTTCTAAAGAATACTTAAGCTAGTTTGGCAGGTGAATAGGAACCTAAGAATAAATTCAGGAGGGAAAGAAAGAAAGCTGAAAGCGGAAGTTAGAAATATCGGAAGCAAGCTAAATACACAGTGGAAATAAAAGAATATGATTGAATAATAGCAAAATGTTAAAAGTCCAAACCTAAAAGCATATTGCACTTGTAACATGATGGAAAAATTAATAACAGATTGTTGTATATGGAAATGGTCTATTGCCATTACAGAAGCATGGATGCCTGGTGATCACAACTGTGAACTAAGTATGCTATGGTATCCAACATTTAGAAATGTCAGGCAAAAGAAGAAAAGGAAATGAAGCAGTACTGCTAATTAGGCAAGACATCAGGATGTGGTCAGAGAGGATTTTGACTTGGTAGATCATGGTTGAGACTTAGAATAAATTTGGATGGAGGTAGGTAACAGCAGAGGTGGAAAAACACTGGAGGGAGTTATTTACAAATTTCTAAATCAAAGCTGTATCGGACACTGTGATCAGGGAAACTTTAAGCTACATAGAGACACACTGTTGGTTCCAGTCAACTATGGACGTTGCGTCCCAGCTGTCTGTATGATACACAAGCCAGGGCAGTACAAAATAGGGAGGAAGCTGTTGCCCATGTAGCAGGCTCTCCCTCTCCATGCTGCTCATGAATCTAGCGGAGACTGATACAGTTTGGCACCAGCAAAGTTACTGGAGTTGTCAGTCACCATTGAAATCAACAAGCCCTTAAGGACTTCAGCTCCCGATGTTTGCTCAGGGCTTATTTTTGTGAGTCAAGTGGCATCTGTGAGAGGAAAGGAATTAAATCAGCACATAACAAAACAAACAATTCCTTTCCTCCCTCAGATGTTGCTTGACCTGCAGAGTTCCTCCGGCAGATCACTTTTTGGGTGCAGGAATGGCTGATGGAGTTCAATCCCTGCAAGTGTGAGGTGCTGCACTTTTGGACGTCAAATGCGAGGGGAACATATTCAGTTAACAGTAACATCCTGGTGTACTGGGGGATCTTGAGGGCCAAATCCACAGCTCCCCAAAAGTGACAACATGAGAAGATATGGTGTAAAGACAACATATAGAAACATATAGAATACTTGACTTCATTAGTTGGGCACTGAATGCAAGAGCAAATAAAACATATGCAAATATACCAAACCGTGTTTGATTCACATTTGGAACATTATATGCGGTTCTTATTGCCCCATTACATAATGGATGTGGAGGCTTTAGAAAACATGGAAAAGAGGACCTGGATTTTGCACAGATCACAGCTATAAGGAGAGATTGGACTTGTTTCCTCTGCAGTTCCAGAGGCTGAAGGGAGACCTGGTAGACATTTATAAAACTATGAGAGGCAGTGATAATGTAGACAGATTTTTCCCTCAGGGTAGGAATGTTAAATTCTAAAGAGCATGAGAAGGGGAAAGTTTAAAGGTGATGAACAAGGCAATTTTTTTGTTTTCACAAGGAGAATAGCAGGTGCCTGAAATGGGCTGGCAGAGGTATGGTGGTTGCATGAAGTGGGCTGGTAGAAGCAGACATGACAGTGATGTTTTAGAAGCTGCTAGATTAATGCAGGGAATGGTGGGATATGGATCATGTGAAGGCAGAAGAGATTAGCTTAATTTGTTTTTGTGATGAGAGCTTATTTCGTGAGACTGTTCTGATGCTGTACTGTTCTATGACCGTTCAAATACAAAAAGCACAGGCAAGCTTTAAAGTCAAGTTAACTTTTTGTCAATGCAAAGATTTAATCGATCAGCTGGACACTCAAAATATTAAATTTTTGCAATCACTTTACAAGATAGGCAATTCTTAACAATTGGGGGACACAACTAAACTAAGGTTATTTCTAAACCATTTGACTTTATTATTGGAGTCCTTGGTTTTACTTTAATTTAGTGTTGATGAATGGTTGGAAATTGAATCATTGGCCAAATTGTTGACTTATACTTATGTGATGCATTTTCTAGATTCAGAAACAGATTAATAAAAAATTTAAAAATTGTTTACATTTTAATGCAACATTAAACTAGCAACTAATTTTACACAATTGCCAAAAATAGAATAGAAAATAGAATAGAAAATATGTATTCAGTCTTCACTTTATAAGTTACCTAATTCACGTGAAATTACCCAACTTCACTAAATGAATCTGAATGATTTTAAACATCTTATACTTGAACTATATATATATATAGGCATCCATCAGTCTCATGAGACCGCCCAAGCTGCAGGCCTTCCCCTCTCCACGCCACCGATGTTGTCCAAGGGAAGGGCACTAGGACCCATGCAGCTTCTAGGACCCATGCAACTTGGCACCAGTGTCGTTGCAGAGCAATGTGTTGTTAAGTGCCTTGCTCAAGGACACAAACACGTTGCCTCAGCTGAGGCTTGAACCAGTGACCTTCAGTTTACTAGTCTGATGCCTTGCCCACTAGGCCATGCGCCAACACTTACTTGAAGTACTTAATTATCTTTTTAAAGACTGGATAGAGGTCAGAAAGTTAATATGAATTCACATCATTAATTAAAGCAAGATGTTTAAGATGATTCCAATTCTCTTAGGGGATTTCACATGAATTAGGCATCTTATCAAGGGAAGTCTGAGCATGTTTCAACATTAATATCTGTTACTCTATACTGCAACAATATTTTTGGTAATTGTATTAATTTATGCCACTTTAACGTAGCATTAATATGTAAACAGATGACCTTTTCTTTATCCAATCCTGAACCTAGAAAATGCATTCCATATATTTCTGGTGTGCCAAAACACAGTGGTATTGGTTTGATTTCACGTGCACTAAGATAGAGGTTAGACAGACCATTCCAGACACAAGTACATCGAGGCAGTAAAAATGGAAGACAAGAATGCTGAATATAATGTTATAGTTACACAGAAAGTGAAGCGCTGATAGACAAATAATGTGCAAAGCTACATTGGGAGGTGAAGAATTTTTCTTTCAGCATATGTGACGTCCATTTGATTGATTACGGGGGGGGGGGTAGAATTTGCAGTTGAATAGTTAATGAGGCAGCACAGTTGCCAATCCTTTGCTTGATGGCAACACAGGAGACATCAGCCAGCCCCTTGCCCCAGAAATCCCAGTGAACAAAATAAATGCCAGGATGGAGAGACTATGCCTTAGGGATTCCTGGAGATCTGCCAGCACCACCAATAGTGGTCCAACAGGGGATGGCTGGTACTTGCTCTTCCAGGAGTAAGAATGGAAAAGTCAGCTTCAGCCATTCTCTCATGAAGGGAAGCACTTTACAAAAAGAAATAAACCTCCTTTTCCCTTTCATAAAGGTGTCAGAAACAAGAGGGCTAAGACTTAGGACCAGAGGAAGGAGTTTCAAAGGAGATTTGTGAGGAAAATTTCTTTTGTACACAGAGAATGGTTGATATCTGGAACCCGCTGCCAGAGGAGATGGTGCTGTCAGATACAATCACTATGTTTAACTGGTAGTTGAATAGGTACTTGAATAGACAAGACATAGAAGGACAGTGCAAACAAATGGAATTAGTGTGGATGGACGAAAAGGTTGGCATTCACACAGTGGGCCAAAGGACCTATTTCTGTGTGTCCAGCTATGATTATAACATTGCAAGATAGTTCATGATGTCCGATGGGCCATCAGAGTGAGCTGAATGCTGCGAAAACATCATTCCCTCATACACACAGAAACTGTTGCTTTAACACTCTCATGAGCATTCCACCCGTTCCTACCCCATTCCCAGCTCTCAGACCACCACCGAGCCTGCTAGTGCAAAATCTGATGACCCCCTCACCAGGGCAGCAATGCACCTGGGACACCCCAAGTTCATCACAATCAGACACCCCATAATGTTTCCGCAAAAAGGCCCTGGGTAATAGTGCAAACATGCCTCGTCTTGAGCAAGAGCTTTTTGGGGCTCATCAAAGATATTTATACACACATAAAGGAAATGAGAAAGCTTGTCTGCAGTTAGATTCAAAATACAGTGAAGATACTAAAACAAAGTTTCATGGGTGGGCTTTGACATCCCAGCACTATCATGTGGGAAAGGTACCAGAGTGAGAAACTTTACAGAAAGCACAAGATGATTTGCCACATAGCATTATTTGATGTTGCTTTGTGGTGAATTATTCTCACTGTACTAGCACAGTGCAAATATGTTCTACTTTAGTCACTGACTTGAATCGTTATCTCTCTTTTCTCTCTCTGCAGACAGCCTGATCTGCTGAGTACAGTAACTCCAGCAATTCCTGTTATTATTTCTGCTTTCCATCATCTCTTGTGTTTTGCTTTTGAAATATTGAAAGGAGATCAATTAAACTGAATCTATATAAATGATCTTTAGACAATTTGTGTTTATTTTCTTGTTCTTAGAGGGTCTCATCACACTGATGTGGAGTGAACTTTATTTTAAATTATCCCTCCCTGCCCACATGCTATTCCCAAAATGTAACAGTGCAGAAACAGAACAAATAGAGTTAATGGCAATTGAAACTCTGTGCCTTTTTCTAAATGTATAGGTATTATTCACAAGCATGATAATTACAGTGTCTTTTGTGATGACTTACATGTACAAGTTTAATATTCGGAATTTTTAAAACATAGAACACTAAAGCACAGTACAGGCCCTTCAGCCTACGATGTCATACCGACATTTTAACCTACTCTAAGATCAATCTAGCCCTTCCTTCACACATATCCCTCCATTTTTCTGACATCCATGTGCCTAAATCAGAGTTTCTTAAATGTCCCAAATGTATCTACCAAAACGCCTGGCATGATGTTCCCTGCACTCACCACTCTGTATGTAAAACATATACGACACCTCCCCCCAATACATTCCTCCAATCATCTTGAAATTAGGCATAGATTTATTTTGTTAGTTTTGCTATGCTAGGTAATACTGCATTCCAGAAGTCTCTTCTGGCAGAGCAATATTTTGAATGTTTGGAGTACATTACAAAAGGTGGAATATGGGAAGAAGAGTCAAGTAAGACCATTGTTTAGGGAAATATTATTGCAACATTATCAAAAGGCCTAAAATGTCACTTCTTAATATAGTTCCGGGTTATACTTCACAAGCTTTGTTGAGCACCTTTGCTCTATTGCCTCAAGTGGGACTTCCTGATGGCCAAACATTTAATTATGATTCCCATTCTGACATGTCAGTCTATGGTCTCCTCTTGTGTCAAGGTGAGGCCACCCTCTAAGGTGAAAGACTAAGACCTTATATTCTGTTTGAGTAGCCTCCAACCCGACAGCATGATTTCTCCTTCTGGTACACAAAATCACACCTCCCCCCAATTTCCTCTATTCCCCACTCTGACCTTTGACCTCTTCTCATCTGCCTAACACCTCCCCGTTTCCCCTCCTTCTTCCCTTTCTCCTTAGGTTCAATCTCCTCTCCTATCAAGTGCCTTCTTCTCCAGCCCTTGACCTTTCCTACTCACCTGACTTCACCTATCACCTACCAGTAAGCCTCCTTCTCCTCACCCACCTTTTTATTCTGGTGTTGTCCCTCGTCCTTCTCTGTCCTGAAGACAGGTCTTAGCCCAAAACTTCAACTGTTTATTCATTTCCCATAGCTGCTGCCTGACCTGCTGAGTTCTTCCACCAGTTTGTGTGTGATACCTCAAATGCAGTCTACTTTAACATAATATTTTCTCATTTTCATGTTAATACTATGCTGATTTTTAGAGAATAATTCCATGAAATTTTATAAGACATAAATAAATGTACAAGATAGAGTTCAAAAACATGGAAATATAGCTAATTTCTTTACACATAATAGGGAAAAGTACCCAATAAACATTTAAAATTAATGATTCTGACAGATCTTTTCATTAGGATTTCCTGGCCCATGTAAATTAATTGACCAAGTTCAGATTGATCAATCAATAGACAATTTCACTATACATAAATTTCCGACATTAATTTTAAGCCTTCTTTCAATGCCAGTGAAGTTTAATGAAGTAGAAGAAAATATTAAAAATAGAACATAAAGCCTGTATAATGCTGTACTGCATTTCGACCCAAGATATTGTGGCAGCCTTTTAGCCTACTCCAGGATCAATTCAACCCTTTCCTCCCACATAGCCCTCCATTTTTCTTTCATCCATGTGCCTATCTAGGAGGCTCTTTAAGTTTCCCTAGTGTATCTGCCTCTACTCCCACCACACCTGATAGCATATTCCATGCTCCTACCACTCTCTGTGTAAAGAAAGCCCATCTCTGACATCCCCCCTAGATTTTCTTCCAGTCATCTGAAAAATATGCCCTCTCATATGAGTAATTTCTGTCTGGGAATAAAATGCTGATGTCCACATAACAAATGCTGTTGTCTGCTATACAACTCTATGAACTCACCAATCATCCTCCTTTGCTTTTAGTTACTATGCTCCATATATCTGGAATAACCTTCCAGAGGATCTGAAGTCTGCCCCAACTTTCAGCTCTTTTTAAATTGAGGTTTAAACATTTCTTTTCACTGAAGTTATCAATTAGCAGCTCCTGTACTATAACTTCTATTCATCATATCTATTTTTGTGTGATTTTATTCTTAAATATTGTCTGAAATTTGTTTTGATTTTTATATCTTGTTCTATGTAAAGTATTTTGAACTGCCTTGTGGTTGAAAAGTAAAATACAAATAAACTTGCTGCCTTGCTAGAGAGAAAATTCCTAGTTCTCTCAACCTTTCTGCATAAGGCATACTCTCTAATCTAGGCAAGATCTTGGCAAATCTCTACACCCTCTCTAATTTCTCCAATCACAGCTCCGGAACTCAATCCCCTGATTAATGAAGGCCAACACCCAAAATTCCTTATTAACCACTCTATCAATGCCCAACAACTTTGAGGGATCAATGGATGTGGCACCCAAGATCCCTCTGCTCTTCCCCACTGCTAAGAATCCTGGCATTAACCCTGCACTCCACCTTCAAGTTTAACCTTCCAAAGTGCATCACTCCACATTTTTCCGGATTGAACTCCGTCTGCCACTTCTCAGCCCTGTTCCGCATCCAATCAATATTTCATTATAACCTACTCTAGCCACAGTATCACCAACCTGTTTGTCATCTGCAAGCTTACTAACCAACACTTCCAAAAATAAAAGCCACAAAGAGCAGGGGTCCCATAACAGATCCCTGCAGTATACCACTGGTCACTGAACTCCAGGTAGAGTTTGCTCCCCCTACTACCACCCTCTGCCTTGTGTGCAAAATGAAATGTTTGTCTCAAGTACCTTTAAGTTATCCAATTAAAGGCAAATACATATTAAAACAAAACTCCGCTTTTACGATGTATACAAAGAACTGTCTTAAAACGGTCCTAATCATGTCCTAAAATTAGACAGATTAATTACCTTAAATACCAGACATGTTTCAGAATCAGCTCTCATGTTTGTCCAGTTGGAACACTGGACGGTGAGGCTGACTCATCAAGCATCATTTCCTTGAAACAGCTTTATTAACTTTAATTGTATTAGCAATGTGGGTTTATAGACACTGAAATAGGGGAATGCAGTCAGCAAACCAGGTCCCAAAAACAGGAGGAGAAAGCTGAAAATCTGGCACCTCACTGCAGTTGAAGGGTCAGCGACAGGTGCTGTGCTGGAGAAAAAGGAACGAACACCACTGAAAATGACAGTGTATTTAATATTTGAATAATGTTGTAAATACATTCTTTGATTAAGCACTCTTGTTTGCTTAAATAATTAATTACAGGTTATATGTAAGAGTCCATGAATGGTCACCATGGTCATCACGCCACCATGTTATTACTTATGCACCTTGCTTGAAGTAAAAATGAAACTAGACTCGCATTACCTCCCAGATCCATGTTTTCCTTTTAACTAGCTTTCTGTTTTAGCAAGGTTACTGGGAAGGGAGGGGTGGGATTGGGGGGGGGGCAGCAAAGGAAAATGATCAAAATAGAAAAAGGGTTAAAGTAATATTTTCCAGAATTAAACAATAAAAAAATTCCCGGTGAAGGCTCTCATCCAGAAAAGTCAACTGTTTATTCCTCTCCAAAGATGCTGCCTGACCTGCTGAGTTCCTCCAGCATTTTCTGTGGGATGCTCTGGATTTCCAGCATTTGCTGACGAAGAGTCTCAGCCCGAAACGTCGACAGTGCTTCTCCTTCTAGATGCTGCCTGGCCTGCTGTGTTTCACCAGCATTTTATAGACAATAGACAATAGGTGCAGAAGTAGACCATTCAGCCCCTCGAGTCTGCACCACCATTCTGAGATCATGGCTGATCATTCACTATCAATACCCAGTCTCTGCCATGTCCCCATATCCCTTGATTCCCAATAGACATTTTTGTGTGTGTTAATTGCATAATCTCTTGTGTTTATAAAAAGGTCTAGTCTAATTTGTTTTGAGAAACTGTACCCGACGAGTGTTTTACATTAAGGATTCTTCTACTCCAATTGGAGTTTGCAGAAACACAACTGGTTTGTTTTAGGCCGCAGAAAATGGCTTGAAATAGATGATTTGCAGATTTAAGACCCATTCATGAAGCTTAAACACAACCAGTGAAAGAGTGCATGTCACAGTATCAGACTGCTCTGCTTGAGAGGATGTTAAATTGGGTTACAGTAGTAAAAAACCCCACAGGATTATATAAAAAAAGAATGGGAAGGTTCTTTTTTCCCTAATCCCTCTCACGTGCGCTGTCTCGTATTTACATCTCAGACATCATGTGATCGCAGTACCACATTGTTGTTTGTGAAATGAGCCTGTCGTTTCAGGAACAGCTTCTGTCCCTCCACCATCAGATTCCTGAATGGACAGTATACCCCCGAACACTACCTCATTTAAAAAAAATCTCCTCACTTTCTGCACTACGTAATTATATATACTTACTGCAATTAATAGTTAATATTGTAATTACTGTAATGTATTGCAACGTACTGCTGCCCAAAACAACAAAATTCCACGACAAATGTAATTAGTTACTTATTCCCGACAAATAAGTGACATTTAAAAAATACCTCATTGGTTTTAAAATAAAGGTCTTAAAGTTTTTCTGGGGCAGTCAGAGGGAGAAGACTTAATGCTTTCGACTTCCTAAGTTATTTAGAATCATAGGCTTCAATCATAAAAAAACCCCTTATAACTGGTATTTCCCCAATAAAACGAAGACTATTAATCGTTAAACTCTGCAACAGCTGCTTTAAATGCAATTATTTTGTACACACGGGGGCGCGAAAATGTTTAACTGAACTTTCTGTAATTTTGAAGACTGCTACTAGCCAGTTAGTAATTTGGAAGAAATAATCAACCTCTGTAAATCTAATGCTATAATATTTTCACTTAATGTTTAGTTTGGGAAGATTAGAAAACCGGGTGCGGAAGTGCCTATTGTCGCAAGATACACAATTGCAAATTAATATCTTTACAAATCTAACATGCATGTTAATTCCGTAATGATTGAATCTTCATCGCATTTGACAATCTACCAGGATTTGCCTTTTGAAACATTACCGTAATGCTAAACTGCAGGAAGGCAGCAAGTTCAGACGAGCAAAATCACATTATAATGTGTCTGAAGCAAACTTTACTTTAGAAGCGTTCATTTTGTTCTGGACCATTAGTTTTGTCTGGGTGACAAGGACAAAGCTAATACTGGATTTCTGTTTGCATCTACTTGATCTGGGCAGCATAAAGTGACCCAGATCAGACAAACACTACAGGCAGAACTTCCGCCGAATTCCAGTCAAAAACAGTTAGCTCGTTAACTGTCTCAAAAGCGGCGTTCAGATAAATTTGGTAAAATTCAAATCCCTCGTGGCCGAGTTGTTACCCATGTAAATTCAACCTGAAAAAAAAATCGCTTTAATTCAAAATCTTGAAGGATTCAGAAAACTGTTCCGCAATTGTCGGCATACAATATGACCCCTACCTCTGTCTATTGTTGCCTCTCCATTCATCCTAGCGCGTTCCCAAACGCTTCTAGCTAAGATTTAAAATAAAATTCTAAACCACACGCAAAGATAATTTCACTATCCACGTGAAATTAACTTTATTGGTCAATCGATTGATTCCGTGCGCTTGAAAGAACGTTTTAAATGATATTAAAGGATGTTGCAAGCACAGATCGACCCAGATTGGCATCTCAAATCTCATTAATTTATATCCAGAAATCATGTAAAGGTAATGCAGAATATTAGAAGTACAACAGACAATATTACAGTGAGGAACTTACTCTGAGTGGCGATGAAAAGCAACAGGCGCAGGGAAAAGGAGGGTTCTGCGGCCACTCTTGAGGTATTACACAAAGCCATGATTTAAAATCATCCTGCAGCTCTGATCGGTCAGCGAGGTTTTGGTCCTGTGCCGGGCATTTCCTTCACCTGCGGACTCTGCAAGCCTCCTTAGGCAAAACACTTGTTAAGTGACATCTCTCGCAGCTCGAGAGCTGAGAGGCGGCAGTCACCACCTTCGAGTTCGATCGGGCAACTCTCCAAACCCGCTACAGATCGGAGTGTTAATCGGATTGGAGTTTGCTCCGACCAGGGCTGTCTTTTCATATTCCCGTGTAAGAATAGAGCGCGGACGGGTTTCCTAATTTCTCCACAGCACAATATCAATGCGACGGGAAATCAAAACGATCTACGTACGATGTAACTTGTACCAAGTTCAAAGTAAGTTTATTATCAAAGTATATATATGTCTCCATATAAAACCCTGAGATTAATTTTCCTGCGGACATACTGAATAAATCCAATAACCATAATAGAATCATTGAAAGACCGCGTCAACAGGGCGGAAAACCCGTGTGCAAAAGATAACGAATTGCAAATACAAAGAGAAAGAACAATAAGAAATAAATAAGCCTCAGATATCGAAAACATGAGATGAAGCGTCCTTGAAAGTGAATCCATACCATGGGTTGTAGGAACATTTTAATGATGGGGAAGTGAAGTTTTCCCCTTTGGTTCAAGAGCCTGATGGATGTGGGGTAATAACTGTTACTGAACCCTTTGGTGTGCGTCCTGAGGCCCCTGTGTCTTCTTCCGGGGGGCGGCAGCGGGAAGAGGAATTGGGTGGTGGGTTGCCTTGGTGCGGCTTGGCTGCGATAATGTTCCGTGCAGATGTGCCCAATTGTGGGGAAGGCTTTAACCATCGCGGGCTGAGCCGTATCCGCTCCCTCTTGAGGGATTTTTCGTTCAAGGGAATTGATGTTCTCACACCAGCCTCACCGCGCTTCTATAGAAGTTTGTTAAAGTGAATCAGAAAGCTTGCCAATCTCTAACGCAGACGGAGCTGATGAATAGGATTAATTTTTATTGCGGCTCTGAACACTTCGTAGTGACTTGCAGATTTCTTAAAGAAGAAAGGAATGTTATCAGTATTTTGAAAACGTTAAGTAAAAACTGAAAATTCGTTAAGGTCTCAGCCAGGCACCATCCATGGAAGGCGTCAAAAGGGTCTTCAAAATGAAACGTTGAAATCTTTCGGAAATGCTTCCTGATTTGCTGATTGTGACGGGCGTTTTCTTTTTTTGCTGTTGTTTTCAGGTTTCCAGCATATGTATTTATTTTTAGTTTGTTCCTGTTTTATCTTTAAATATCTTAATTATAAGAACATAAGAAATAGGAGCAGGCCATCTGTCTCGTTGAGCCTGCTCCGCCACTCAATAAGATCATGGCCCATCTGAGCACGGACTCTTCTCCACCTACCTGCCTTTTCCCCCAGAACCCTTAATTCCCCTACTATGCAAAAGTCTATCCAACCTTGTTGTAAATGTATTTACTGAGGTAGCCTCCACTGCTTCATTGGGTAGAGAATTCCACAGATTCACCACTCTCTGGGAAAAGCAGTTCCTCCGCATTCTGTCCTGAATTTACTCCACTGAAGCTTGAGGCTATATCCCCTAATTCTAGTCTCACCTACCAGTGGAAACAACTTTTCTGCCTCTATCTTATCTATTCCTTTCATAATTTTATATGTTTCTATAAGATCTCCTCTCATCCTTCTGAATTCCAGCAAGTATAGTCCCAGGTGACTCAATCTCTCCTCACCGTCTAACCCCTTAATTTCGGGAATCAACCTGATGAACCTGCTCTGCCTCACCTCCAAAGCCAGTATATCCTTTCTCAAGTAAAGAGACCAGAACTGCACGCAGTACTCCAGGTGCGGCCTCACCAGTACCCTATGCAGCTGCAGCGTGTCCTCCCTGCTCTTAAATTCAATCCCTCCAGCAACGACGGCCAACATTTGCCTTCCTAATAGCCTGCTGCACCTGCAATCCAACTTCTTGCAATTCATGCACAAGCACTCCCAAATCCTTCTGCACAAAAGCATGCTGCAATTTTTTACCAGTTAAATAATAATTTGTATCCTCTGCACAATTTGCCTTTCCACTCAATTTACTGTCATCAGCAAACTTAAATACACATCACTGGGTCCCCTCTTCCAGATGATTAATGCATATTGTAAACAGTTGGGGGCCCAGCACCGACCCCTGCGACTCATGTATCTCAACTCTGTTTTCTATTGGTAAACCAATCCTCTATCCAAGCTAATACCCCCCCCCCCCCAACTGTATGCATCCTTATCTTATGGATAAGTCTTTCATGTGGCACCTCATCGAACGCCTGCTGGAAATCCAAGTAAACAACATCCAACTGTTACCCTCTATCCACTGCGCTAGTTATATCCTTGAAGAAATGCAGTAAGTTTGTCAAAACAGGGCCTGCTTTTGCTGAATCCATGTTGGATCCATTTCTTTCCAGATGCCATCATCATCATCATCCATGATGATTTTTTTCCAGATGCCTTGCTATTTCTTCTTTAGTTTGTGACTTTCATATGAATTGTCCAAGTGAAGAGTTCAGAAGATGGGCTTTAATTGCCAAACTAATCTCAAAAAAGGATGATTTTGATTTCCCCACCACAATGAAAAAGATATAATATTGGTATCAAATACAAGATAGTTAAGAGATTTGTAACTTATCTGAATTTTGAAGTTCAATTATTAACCCACAGATTTACAGAAATTACAGAAAACGAATAATTAAATGCAGCAGAATCAAGCCACACTTGGACATCTTAACATTTGACCAATGTAATTTCTTAAATGATTACCTAATTTTTTTTGTAATTTATTTTTTATTGAGGTTCATCAAACAAACATTTTCATAAGATGTACTTCAGACATTGTACATATATATCATTTACATCACAAAATCTCCACCAAGTATTTTTCTGGGGTATACACTTATAGAAAAGAGTGGAAAGAAAAAAACAAGCAAAAGGAAAGAATGATGTACAAGTAGGGAGTGATCTTTTTTTTACAACAGATTTATTGATTTGTGAGAATAAAATCAGGCCTATGAGGCATTATGTAGTTAAACCGTTTTCCCAGTATGAATCAAATTGTTCAAGCTTATGATTAAAAGATGCTGTTATCTCCATTTTGTAAATGTCCATTGTAATTTCCATCCATGTATTTAAAGTTGGGCTCTCCTATGATAACCATTTCCTAATAAGAGTCTTTTTACCAGCCACCAACAGTATATTCATTAAATATTTATCTCTTTTAAATTTATTCTTGAGGTATATATCCAAAAAATATATGGTCTTACTCTCCAAGGGTATTTCACATTTAAAGATGTCTTGTAGGGCATTGTGTACCCCCCCTCCAATAGTTTTTGATAACAGGGCAGTCCCAAAAATTATGATAATTATTTGCATTTTGATTTCCACAATTTCTCCAGCAAACAGGGAGGTTACTATCATAATGGGATTTCTGAGAGGGTGTAATAAAATATCTTATCAAGTTTTTCCATCCAAACTCCCCCCATTTCTGTGAACTGGTACACTTCCATTGATATCTCCATATTGTTGTCCATTCTTCCTCAGATATAATTATCCCTCCTTCCTTCTCCCATTTTGTTTTAATGTATGAAGCCAAATGTGTTTTAAGATTTGATAACCCCTTATACATGATTGAAATGATTCTACTACCATTATCTGAATTATATGCTTTTCTAAAGAGCTCTATCAAGCATGTATTTGCCTTGGTTACATTTTTAAGCATCTTATTAACATATTATCACATCTGTAAATACCGATAAAAATCTTGTTTTTCTAATAAGTGTTTCTCTTTAAGCATTTCAAAACTGAACAGTGTTCCTTCTTTCATTATGTTGCAAAGAACTGTTATTCCTTTAGCCGTCCAGTCCTTAAATCTAGCATCCAATTTATTTGGTATAAAATCAGAGTCATATGCACACCATTTAAGAATTGCAATATCTCCCTGTAGATTATATTCTTTTATAGTGATTTTCCATATTTTAAGAGTCAATTTCACCCATGGGTTATCAATAGTATTTATGTACCTTTGAAGGTTGTTATCAGCCAAAATTTCTTGTATGGGGATGGGAAGTACCCGTTCCTCAATGTTTTTCCATTGAGCGTCATATGATGAGTTGCACTAACATATCACTGCTCTCAACTGTGCTGCAGAATAATAATCTCTAAGAGAAGGCAAGCCCCATCTCCCCTTTTCCCTTGCTAATTGCAAAGTTTTGAGCCGAACTCTAGGCCTTTTACCCTGCCAAATATACCTTGATAGCATCTTGTTCCATTCATTGAATTGATTTTGATTAATCTCCATTGGTAGGGTCTGAAAGAGATATAACAGTCTAGGCAGTATATTCATTTTAATAAACTCAATCCTTGAACTGAGACTGAAAAAAGGAATCAGGCTCCATCTTGCTACATCTTCCTTAACTTTTTATATAGAGGCTGATAATTACATTCTGATAATTTTGCCAAATCTTTTGGCATAATGATGCCCAAATATTTGAAAGACTCTGTGTGCCATGCCCAGGGGTATCGACTTTCAATTTCTCTTGGTGGGCGATAGTAATATGAAAGTAATTGGGTTTTATCTATGTTGATCTTGTACCCTGATAATTGACCATATTGTTCAAAGGATTGCATCAGTTTAGGTAAAGAGTATGTTGGTTGCCCTAGATCAGGCATGGGCAAAGTACAGCCCGCGGGCCATATGCGGCCCGTTAAGCTTTTTAATCCGGCCCGCAGAACTTGATGAAATTATATTAATAAACCTTGTTAACATTTTTTCCCCGCAATTCTGGCGTTTTCCCAATAGATGACGCACTCTATATACATTTGTGGCGACCCATTTCCTGGCACATCCGAACCGGCTCACAATTAGCCAGCGTTCAGGCTAAGAGAGATAGCTTGCGGTGATTTGCGAGCACAGAGCTTTGGAGCCTCTGCGCCACGGGGGGGGGGGGGGGGGGCAGGTTGAGGGAGGATTAAAAGTGAGGCTGGGGATTTCGAATAAAGTTTTTTTCTTCGACTGCAGTTACCGACTCCGTGTCGTAATTTTAGCGCTGCATGTAGCACACCGCTACATATTGACCTTTGTTGAGGTGCAGCGTATTACTCCACATTTGTGCTTTACTCTTTGTTCGGCTCGACCTATTTGTGTGAACAGGCGTTCAGCGTCATGAACATCAACAAAGCCAGCCACAGATCCAAGTTAACTGACCAACACCTCAGATCCATTCTGAGAATCGCCACAACAAAACTAAATCCAGACTTTGATGCGCTGGCTGAAAAGGGAGACCAACAACACCGTTCCCACTGAAATTAAAAATAAGTTTCTTCGTTGTGTAATGTAAAAAATGCATTTGAAAATATTTTTTTCAATAAGCTTTACATGTTACATGTCATTTCTGTTAAGTGATGGACATGAGTAGTGCACAGGTGCACGTACGTTCTCAAAATAAAAAATGCGCTCCAGATCAAATAACGCACTCCGCATACTGGCGCGCTGTCACTGTTCTGTCTTTGTGCTGGTTGTTGTTGAGTTTTGGCACAGGGGACAATTGAATAAGAAGGAGCAGGACAAGTAGACCTGCATCTCCTACCGTTTTTGAAATAAAGACAGTCTGGAGGAGAGTGATGATGATAATATCTTGAAGGATAACAGAATTTTCAGTGTTTTAAAATAATAACTGTTACTATTTAAAAAAGCTGTATTTTATTAATTTAATTTTCAGTGTTTTAAAAGTCATTTCAATAAATAGCTAAATACCATGGGACTTCAAAGACAGATATTTTGTTGTAATGCATTTGTTCATTTTCAATTGAAATTAAAGCACATGTTTTCTACATATCCCATGATATTTTATTTTCTCTTATGAGGTGTATTACCAAAACACTCTGTCCATCTGCTCCTGGTCCGGCCCCCCTGTCAAATTTTAGAACCCTTTGTGGCCCACAAGTCAAAAAGTTTGCCCACCCCTGCCCTAGATAGATCAAAATGTCATCTGCATAACAAGCCAATTTATGCTCTGTCCCTTTAATAGTAATTCCACTGATATCTCCATTTTGTCTGATGTATTGAGCTAATGGTTCCAGATATAGTGTGAAGAGTAGTGGTGACCATGCACAACCCTGTCTCATGCACCTTTCTAGGGTAAGACTATTTGATAAATATCCATTGATTTTAATCCTAGCAGTAGGATTGTCATATAGTGTCTGTATAGTTTTAATAATTGTGTCTTGGAAACCAAATCTATGTAAAACTTTGTAAAGAAAATTCCAATTAACCGAATCAAATGCTTTTTCAGTGTCCACACTTCCCACTATTGCTTCAATTTTATTTTTTTTTGTATATGATCCATAATGTGAAGTGTCCTTCGTATATTGTCTTGAATCTGGCTTTGTCGTATAAAACCTGTCTGATCATTACGTATCAGTATGGGTAGAAACTCGTCTAATCATTTGGCCATGATGGAGGTAAAAAACCTATAATCTACATTAAGAACAGATATTGGTCTAAATGACCCGCATTCTATTTTATCCTTGCCTTCTTTTGGTATAGCTGAGATTATCGCTTCCTTCCAACTGGGTGGCATTTGTGCCTTTTTTAGAGCCCAGTTCAGTGTGGGAAGTAAAACAGGAATTAACTCATTTTTAAATTCTTTGTACCACTCTGCCATATACCCATCTGATCCTGGTGACTTGCTTAATTTAAGCCTACTAATTGCAGCTTTTAATTCAACTTCAATTATGTCAGCAGTCATCCTTCTATTTTGTTCTTCGCTTAAAGTGGGTAACTCTAGAGAATTCAAGAAGGTGTCAATTTGGGTTATGCTTCCCCCTGGAACTTTGGAATATAGCGTTTTGTAAAACACTTAAAAAGCTTCTTGAATTCACTTAACTTATTTTTTTATCATTTTCATTCTTGGGTCCCTAATTCTATGAATTGTATTTTCTGCTATTTTTTTTTCAGTTTCCATGCCAGTATTTTCATAGATTTCGATCCACTTTCATAATGTCTCTGTTTCAGAAACATTAAGTTTTTCCTGATTTCTTGCATAGCCAAATTATTTATTTCATTCCTAATTATTTTAATTTCCCCTAATGTATCCTGTACCAAATTCAATTTGTGTTTTTTCTTTAGTTCCTTCAGCCTATTTTGTAATTCCTCTAATGTTTTATTCTTATTTTTTTCTTATATGTAGATATCGCTATAATTTTCCCTCTTAAGAGCGCCTTCAGAGTATCCCATAAAATGGGAGGTGAAATCTCTCCATTATCATTAAATTCTAAGTAGAGACCAATTTCTTTTTAAATTTGTTCCTTAAAGTATGGATAATTGAGTAGACTTGAATTTAATTTCCAAATAGTATTCTTTGGTTGTAGGTCAAAATCAACAGATAAATCTATAGGTGCATAGTCACTTACATCTATTGTCCCAATTCCACAGGTGTTTATTTTGTCTTTGTCTTTTCCAAATGTTATGAAATAGTCTATTCTTGTTTATACAGCATGTGGAGCAGAATAATGAGTGTAATCCCTTCTGTCAGGGAAAAGGTCCCTCCATATATCAATTAAACCAACATCCTCAAAAAGTGTATTAACTTTCTTATGTAAGGATTTTGTTTCATAGGTTTTTCTATTGGAAGTATCTAAGTTTGGTTGTAATTGTAAATTTAAATCTCCCCCATATATCAGGAGACC
Source organism: Hypanus sabinus (assembly GCF_030144855.1). Taxonomy (NCBI): domain Eukaryota; kingdom Metazoa; phylum Chordata; class Chondrichthyes; order Myliobatiformes; family Dasyatidae; genus Hypanus; species Hypanus sabinus. The sequence goes on from NC_082716.1 coordinate 72,440,869, forward strand.
TTCTGTTTCCATTACCATAATATCAGTAATTTTCTGAAAGACACCAATCTCACTTCCCGGGGATGCATATATATTCAATAGAGTAACTGAATTGCTGTCTATATTACCCCTTACCAGAATATATTTGCCTTCTTTATCTCCCATTTTGAATATTTTTTCAAAATGTAGCTTACTTGAGATAAGAATAGCAACTCCTCTCCGATGTCCTGATTTATATGAGGAGAAAAACAGATTAGTAAAGCCCATTCTCTTTAGTTTTTTATGCTCGTTATCACTTAAATGAGTTTCCTGTAAATATACTACATGGGCTTGTTCTTTTTTCATTTTGGATAAAATTCTCTTATGTTTGATTGGATTTAATAGCCTATTTACATTAAAAGAAATGAATTTTACCTTGTCCTTAGCCATCTGTATTTATCTGTCAATGTATCATTGAAATTAGAATAAAACTTAATCGATCTACTCCCTGAACAAATAAGAACCAAGAAACCCAAATAATAACAAAAATGGCAACGAACGTGTGATTCCAAGGCTGAGGTCTCTAGTAAATGATCCTGCGTTGAGATAAAGGAAATGTCTAGCTGTGGGGGATAACCCCTCCTACTTGTGAGTTGAGCGTTATTGACATATTGACAAATATTGACATTGCAGTATTCATGAATGTCAGTGAACAAGTCCATTACACAGAAAAGATTTCCCTGTGTATTCCTCTCTCTCTCTCTCTCTCTCTCTCTATATATATATATATATATATATATACACATACATATACACACACACACACACACACACACACACACACACATATATATTCTCATTTTGGTGGTGAAAAAAGAGTAAGTGAGTGAATAAAGAATAACAACTAAGTAATATAAAATCCACATTATAATAAGTATTTCTGGAGATAGGTATATCACTGTGTACTTTTGCTTCTGTTTAGCTTCTCAACATTTTTAAAGTTAGCCAAACCTTATGGCTCTCCTGAAGGTGGGGTGAGGACTGTCTTTGGGAAACACCCGGTCTCTTCTTGATATGTTTCTCTCGGCCTCCTCCTGTCTCCTGCCTTCTCGTTTCTCTCACTATTTCCCAAGCTGAGCCGGACAATTCCTCAGCCAGGCTTTCTTTCATTTTGGTCATGCTGATGGGCAACCCTCTGGCCTTCATGTCTGTAGTTGCCTCTTCCACTGTCTGGTACAATTGCATCCCATTGTCATAAAACACTCGAAGTTTAGCAGGGTACAGAGTTTGAAATCTAATCTTATTTTGCTTTATTACTCGCTTTACTTCAGAGCATTCTTTGCATTGCAGGGGGGTAATCTTGGTCGAAATATATTAACTTATCCTCTAAACACACTCTGTTCTTACCCCAGGCCCTTCGTAGAATCTCCGTCTTGGTGCTGTACCAAAGGAACTTAATTATAATTGAGCGTGGCTTTCTATCCTGGGTAGGTTTTGAGACTAACGCGCAGTGGGCTCTTTCGACTTCCAGCTTCATAGCTGGGGGAAGCTCCAGCGCATCCTGCAGTAACTTTCTGACAAACTCCATCATAGACGAGCCCTCCGCTCCTTCGGGAACGTCGTAAATTCTGATATTTTTCCACCATGATCTTCCCTCCAGATCAAGCAGTTTACCTTCTTGGTGATGTATTATTTTTATTGTCTTGCTCAGCATCTGTTCCATGTTTTGAACGCGATCTTCCACCTTCTCAATGCGAGTCTCTGCCACCGCTATTTTTTGATTAACGCTGGTGAGCTCTGTCTTAATATCACGGAGCTGCGGCTTTATATCTTTCTGGACCTCCATTATTTCTTTCAGGATTTCGAAGACATTCGCCGCTTCATCTGAAAGAGGCCCAGCAGCTGCCTCGCTAGCATGTGGTCAGGTTGGAGAGCCGCTGGCTGCACTCCTCTCGGATGCAGGCTCCGCAGTGTCACTTTTTTTTCCATTTCTTCTCCCCATTCTTGCCCCTCTTTTCAGTTCAAATATTTTTCAAAAAATGTTATATTTGATGGGTTAATGGGCGTAATACACATTTTTCTGGAGGAGCTAGTGACTTAAGCTGCCATTCTCGAAGATGACGTCACCAGAAAACCGATTACCTCATATTTTGCCTAACCTGATATTTACTGTTAAAATGAAGCTCACTTTGAAGACTTATTTTACGATATCATTCCTAATCATTGGTCTTTTGCATTATTTACAACAAATTTCATGACATGTCTATAATAATAAACCTGATTCTAATTCTGATTCCAAATTGACTTTTTACCATTTTGAACCTGTGCCTCAGTTGTTAAAATGTCTTCAGTTAATCAATTACAAGTAATCACTATTAACTTTCCCACAATTACTTACTAAATGCACAGATTGAGAAGTTTTGTATTTGTTTAATGGTGGATTGCAGTGAAAACAGAATAAGGTATAAGGTTTCTTCTTGAACTAAATTGATTACTAAAATTACAAAATAATTGTAATGCATATTTTGATACATAATCTTAAATATTATTTCAAACATTCACAATTAAAAATAGAAAATAGCATTGTGAGAATTACTACCAAAATTTCAAGTGCAAGATTCCAATGGGATTGTAGAGTGGAAAATTAGCTCCATGTACTGAAAGTATTTTAACAAAATATAATAATCCAGTTGCTTAACATACCCTCATTATATTTTGCCAAAAGCTTGAGAACTATGATATTCACCACATAACCCAGATTTATATAACAACATTAAATTCTTTACAGAATATTACAGCTAGGAAAGTAATTTTGTCATGTAGTCACTTGGAGAATGAAGAATTTATTTATAGTATATGGATAATCTGTTAGAAAAAATCCTTTTACAATCTAAAATATAAGGAAAATATGAGAATTATGAATGTTGTATATTGCAATGAAAGTTGTTAATATTTTACTATTGAAATATATCAAACAGATGTGAAGAAATATGAACATTGTAGTACATTGCAGTATATTCTGTTAATATTTGACTATATGATGATTTATGTTATTAAACAGATGCAAGTTACAACTGCAATATCTACAAAATGTAACTTGTTTCTGCCACGCTTCGTCTAATTACTCTCCTCTGGCTTTCCATACACCTGTCACTATGCATATGTCACTCAAGATAATACCTGGTATTATACCCCAACCGACAGATGGCTGAGAAATTACTGACTCTAAATGATTGTATTCTGGTCTTCTTGTTGATAGAAGAGATGAAAGCACTCCAGCAATTTAAGGATCAGTTTAGTCCAAACCACATTTTGTGTTCTGCACATCCTCCCCCCCCCCCACCTCAGATTACCAATGGCACACTAGCAGACCTTTTGAAGAATAAACTCTTGAAAAGGTTTTGCATGATAAACATGTTAAGATAATAGATTCCTGTTAATTGGGCTATCAGTTAATTGGGTCAGCCACTTATTTGGGACAACTCTTAAAGAACAAAAACTAATTGAAAAAATAGTAAGGATTCCCTTTATTTATTTAGGACACTATTTTGTCTAATTGGGGCAGGAATCTGTCGCCAGAAGGTTTCTAACTAGCATTAGATGCATACACTTGTGTAGTCGTTTCTAACTGACATCAGATGCATGCACACATGCAACACTACACCATGCTTACAGCAAGCAGGTTTTAAATAACAACAGTTGCATGCATTTGTGTTTAAGGAACAGTGATTTTTGTCACTGATAGTTGCCCAGAAATACACAGCAAGACAATTCGGAACTGTTGAGCTCACTCACTGCGGTTTCAAGCAATTAGGCCAGGGGTGAAAATGAACTGATTTCACTACTTCAACAAGTTAGGAACTACAAACAATTTTAAAATATCGATAATCATCTTGAATGTTACAATGAAAATGAAGATTTGTAAGACGCAACTGTTGAAAGTGTTCTATGAAGACTGTTCAATATCTGCACTGATTTTCTTCATTTACCGTCAATCAAAAGAACAAGGCAGTGTACACTTGATGAATTCCTCTGTCGTTAACTATTAAGAACTAATATACAACTTTATAGTATTGCAATACTATTGGCAGTGTTCTAATTTGTTCTGTACTTCATTTAAATATGTAATTTGTTACAGTTAAATGGTAGTTTGTTTTTTTTTAATATACCTTTTAAATATCATCATGAAACTTCAGCTAAGTAGGTCAGTCACTTAATTGAGCCAATATGTATGGGTCCTGATGTGTCCCAATTAACCAGAATCCACTGTATTAATATTTTTTCATTGTAGGCCTAGAAAACTAGACTGCTGAAGAGAGAACATCATAACTAGCACCACCCTTCATCAATCTTTGAAAACAATAGATCAATTGATGTGGGTGGTGTAGAGGAAGGAAGAATGAGTACTGGTAATAAGAGGTGTGGAATTTCTGGCTGACTTCAAATATGGCCAGGAAATGAGGAAATGTAGTGATGCACGAACATTGGGCCACATTCCCGTTGTCCATCAGTGGGAAATAAGGCACATAGCCTCCTCAGTGGCATACTGTGTGCACTTCTGATCCCCATATGATTAGAAGTATGTGATAGAGCTGAAGAGGGTGTAAAGGAGATCTCCTTGGATGTTGCCTGGGATTGAGCCTTTCAGTTTTGAGGGGGACTATAGCGAAGTTAGGTTTGTTCTCCCTGGAGTGGAGAAGGTTAAGAGGGGACATGATTGAGTTACATAAAATTATGAGGCAGATAGACAAGCTTTTCCCTCATGGCAGAGGTAGTTGAAACCAGAGGACATCAATTTAGCGTAAGAGTAACAGATTTAGAAAATATCTGTGGTGTATCTTTTTCTGCTAGAGAGTGACGGTACCTGGAATACATTGTCTGAGAGAGTGGTGGGAGACATTATTTGGGAGCATCAAGACTAGAACTGGAATCACTTCAGCATAGAAGACAATTGGCCAAGTGCTGGAAGGTGGGATTGATATGGATGGCGCTGATATGGTGGACTGTTTCCATGGTGTAGGACTATAAAGTGGCTAAGAATAGAAATAATTTGTTGAACAAGTTGAAAAAGGGATTCTGAGATCTGTTAGCCTTTATATCTGCAGACAAGAGTAGAAGTAAAAAGAAACAAGATTGCAGATATTGGAGATACAAAAACAACAGGAGATGCTGTAAATATTTTGGAGTTCAGGATGCATCTGTGGAGTGATAAAAAGGTAGCATTTCAGACTGATAACTTTTCAGAGGAACAAAGTAAAATTAGAAATCAAGGATCATCCTAAAATGAAACAGAACGGGACTTATGCTATGATTCATTCGTTACTGAAACCTCATCCAAAAGGCAGCGGGATTGTTAAATATCTATGGTTTCCATAATTCAGAATTACTGAGTAAGCTGATATAACACTGTGAGTAAACAATTTCCCAATTATTTAGTGATAGGTAACTTATTACAAAAATCACAGCCAATTAATTGATTATTCTATGTGCTATAACATTGTCAAATTCTAATTATCTCTCCACAATATTTCAGTAAATGTTACACTGCTGAATATTTCCAGCACTTACTGTGATATCATAGATACACATCAGTAGGGAAAAGGAAATCAAAAGATTCTTGAAATCTCAAAACCAAAAAAATGCTAGAAATGCTCATCAGGTTTGACTGCATCTGTGTTAAGAGAAACAATTAAAGTTTCAAGACTAAGACCCTTTATCAGAATGGAGACAAATAGAAAACATTAGTTTTCAGTAGGAGAGATAAGAGAGGAGCAGGTAGAACAAAGGAACAGAATAGAAGCAATTCTGCAGATGCTGGAAATCTACAGTAACAAACACAAAATGCTGGCGAAACAGTAGGTCAGGCAGCATCTATGAAGGGGAATAAACAGTCAATATTTCAGACTGAAACCCTTCATCAGACCAAATGAGTTAATGAAACAGTTAAAATCAGATTATGCTTCTTTATCTATGTGTTATGCTGCTAACAGCAAAGTTGTGGGACATCTACAGTAGGCCAGATTATATTTACAGAAGTAAAGCTGTATCAAATGTTGAGAGGCAGAAATGGCTAATTCTAGTACAGACCAAAAGAAAGTGGGTCACTTAAACTTAAAGGTCACTTAAAGTCCAAAGGTCTGCAAAGTGCCCCAAGAGAAAGTGAGGTTCTGTTTGTCAACTGTGCCTCATTTAAGAGTGAAGAAGGTCAAGATTAAAGCACAGCAAGTGTCATATGGTCGAGAGGAAGAAATTACCTGAATTTTCTGAACTATTGCCAGATGTTCTGTAAAAACAGAACATGCTGGAGACAGCTGGTTAGGCAGTATCTATGAAAAGTATCATGATAGTGTAGCAGTTAACACATCGCTTTATAGTACAGGCAACCAGGTTCAATTCCCCCCCCCCCCCCACCTGTGAGGAGTTGTACGTTCTTCCCATGCCCATATGGGTTTCCTTTGGGCACTCTGGTTTCCTCCCAGAGTCAAAAGACAAATCGGTTAGTAGATTAATTAGTCATTGTAAATTGTCCCGTGATTAGGCTTGGATTAAATTGGGGGATTGCTGGGTGGCAGGGCTCAGAGGCCTGGAAGGGCCCATCCCACATTGCATCTCAATAAAGAAATAGATAGATAACTAAATGAAAGAGAAACATACTTAACATTTCGTGTTGAAGATTCCTTTTCAGAAAACTTATTTGACCTGAAATGTTAACTCTGCTTCTGTCCCCACAGATGCTGCCTAACCTGCTGGATGTTTCCAGAATTTTCTGCTGTCACTTCAGATATCCAGCATCTGCAGTTTTCTGGTCTTCATTCATGCCTTTTTTTTTATAAACAACTTCAACCAATCATTTGCATGGTACATTAGATATGCACAAAGTTCTATCAAAGAACAAGTGGAAATGTATGGCGGCGGCTCTGCTGAGCCTGTGACGGATATATGGTGCCAAGACAATAGCATCACATCAGGAGTGTGTTGAAACACATGAGCTCAGCAGGTGAGTTAAAACAGGAATTTCAGACCTGAGTTTGAACAGAAGTGCACAAACTGGAGGGCAGCAGCAGGTGTGCAGGGAGAGTGATGCTGACTGAGGAACAATAGATCTGGAGAAATAAAATAGGAGTGTTAATTTAAAAAAAAAGTTCTAAACAGGAGTGTGAAGCAAGGATTCCCAACAGGGTGTGTGTAGGTAGTAGTAGTACTCAGTTTAAGTTTGCTGAAATATGGCAGTCAACAGGAATGCCAAAACAAGATAGTACTAAAAGGAAAGTCAAAAAGGTGTTGCCAAGTAGGATCAATTAGATGAGTATCCTACGTCATCATTATCATGTGTTGTGTCTATGACATAGGCGATCATGGACTACCAATGACCTGTTACGGATTCAGGCAACAATAAATATAATGGGTCAGGCAGGAGCTTTTATAACAAATAACACATTTATTAAACACTGAAAACAAACCCCTCAAAAGTAAACAAATCACTAATGTAACCGGAAATCAGCTGCTGTGCGGCAACTTAAACAGTTCTTAAAGCAATGAAGCTTAAACAGTTCTTAAAGCGATGTTGCAAAAACAGTTCTTTAAGGTAGTATTGGCAAAAGTTCAAAATGCTCACAGTCCATTTAAGGGAGAGACTTTTTAAGATGATTTAAATTCTCTTTCACGTCGTGTTGCTTCGGTTCCCAAGATTGAACTTTTTCCCACGAAGAATTTACGAAATGAAACGGCTTAAAGGCACTGACCTTTCCCTTACAGAACTATTCCCAATCCTTTCTGCTATTTCACAGGGATTAACGTGAGAACAGTCAATGAATTCCTTCCAAATAAGGATCAAACAAGGTCGAACCTGTTTCATCGTCAAAATCGATTCTCCTCGATCTTTAACTCCCGAACTCCAATCTTCACTCTCCACTGATTCTCAACTAGCAGTATTGTAAAGAAACTGCTGGCAATGACCTTTTAAACTTTAGGCATTAGATAAAACTTCATCTTTCAACTGAACTGCATCATCACATTAAATCACGCAGTGGCATGAAGTCAACATGGCAAATCCAGCCACGAACTGCCCCTCCTCACAGGGAGGGGTCCTCCTTTTATCCCCTGTAAAAAAAACCTGTCACATGACCTCTCTGGTGGGAAAATGACGTCACTCCACCATCATAAGATCATTACCTCAAGTCCAGTATAGCTTCAACCCCAGTCATGTGACAAGGGTACCACTGTCACGTGTCACGAGTACGTAACACCTCCCTCCAAAAAAAACATTTTTGGTCCGACAAGAACAAAAATTTCAAAAATTATTTACAAGAAAAACAAATAAATAAATTTTATAACATACACAATATTCAATACCATCATATAACATCTTACAACTCACAATACAGTAGGAGTGTTACAATTGAAAAAAAAACCACTCCGTAAAAAAAATTACATTGTACATTCAACATCGAGATAGACAATCAGCAACCACATTATCTTTACCTTTAATATGAGTTATCACAATATTGTACTCTTGTAATATCAAACTCCAATTTAATAATCTTCTGTTTTTGTTTTTCATCTTACTCAGAAAAACTTACGGATTATGATCAGTGTAAACAATAAGTGGTTTTTGAGTTGTACCAACATATACCTCAAAATATTCCAAAGCTAAAAGAAGAGATAACATTTCCTTCTCTATTGTCGAATAGTTTCTTTGATGCTTATTAAATTTCTTAGAAAAGTAAGCTACTGGATAATCAATCTCATCACACTCATTCCTTTGCATTAATACTGCTCCTGCAGCCTCATCACTAGCATCTACAGCTAGTGAAAGAGGTTTTTTAAAGTCAGGTGCCTCAAGCACAGGTTGCTGACATATCATTGTTTTCAATTTTTCAAATGCTCCTTGACAAGGCACTGTCCACACAAACTTCATATTCTTCTGCAAAAGGTTAGTTAATGGAAGGGCAACATTAGCAAAATTCTTACAAAATTTTCGATAATATCCTACCATTCCCAAGAATCTTCTGAGAATTTTTTTCCCCGTTGGAGTGGGAATCTCTAAAATTGCCCAAACTTTTGCCTGAACAGGAGCTACCTTACCTTGACCCACAACATAACCAAGGTAAGTCACAGTGGCATGTCCAAATTCACTCTTAGCTAAATTAATAGTTAAGTTAGCTTTTGAAAGCCTTTCAAACAATTTCTCCACCGCAATAATGTGTGCTTCCCAAGTATCATTTCCTGTCACTAAATCATCAATATAAGCATCAGTATCTTTCAATCCCTGAATCACAGAGTTAAGCATCCTCTGGAAAGTACCTGGAGCCTTCTTCATCCCAAATGGAAGAACATTATATTCACATAGCCCAGATGGAGTTGAAAATGCAGAAATCTCTCTACCTCTGTCCGTTAATGGAACACACCAATACCCTTTCAATAAATCAATCTTTGTAAGGAACTTTGCTTTTCCAACTTTATCTACACAATCATCTACTCTAGGAATTGGATATGCATCTGTTTTCATTACAGCATTCACCTTCCTATAGTCCGTACAAAACCTAATACTACCATCTGGTTTTGGCACCATAACACAGGGTGAACTCCAATTCGAGTTAGAAGGTCTAATAATATTATTCTCTAACATATATTCTATTTCTTTCTCAACAAGTTCACATTTTTCTATGTTCATCCTATATGGGTGTTGTTTGATAGGTTTGGCATCTCCAACATCTACCTCATATGAAGCTATTGTAGTCCTTCTCAGAACATCTGGAAACAAATCCTTATATTTAAAAAGTAATTCCTTCATCTGTTATTTCTGCTCTAGCTGTAAATGTACTAATTTCTCATCAATATTTTCCAGAATGATTGAATTTGGTAACCTAACAGAAACAATGTTGGATTTAGAATGAAATTCAGATGAATCATCTATCATGTTCCTAGTTAAATCAAACTCATTCTCACTACCCACAACAGTCATAGTATCAAATTGTTTCTCATAATATGGTTTTATCATATTTATATGGCAAAGTTGTGTTGACCTTCTACGATCTGGAGTTTTTATCACGTAATCCACATCATTGATTTTAGACACAATTTCATAAGGACCATGAAATCTAGCTTGTAAAGGATTCGCTTCACTGGGAAAAGAACCAACACCTTATCTCCAGGCTTAAACATCCTCATCCTAGCTTCTTTATCATACCAAGTTTTCATTTTCTCCTGAGCCAATTTTAAATTTTCCTCGGCTAAGCTACAAGCTTTATGTAACCTGTCCTTAAATTTCAAAACAAAGTTCAACAAATTAGTGTGTATTTCCTTACTAGTCCACTGTTCTTTTAATAAAGGTCCTCTAACTCTATGCCCAAACACAAGTTCAAATGGACTAAAAACCTAAAGATTCCTGTACCGATTCCCTTACTGCAAATAAAAGTAAGTTTATACCCTCACCCAATCATTTTCATTTTCCACACAATATGTCCTAATCATATTCTTGAGGGTAGAATGAAACCTCTCCAAGGCACCTTGCGACTCTGGATGGTATGCAGACAAAGTGATTTGCTTAGCTCCCAATTTATAAACTATCTGTTGAAACAATCCAGACATAAAATTACTGCCTTGATCAGTTTGTATCTCCTTAGGTAATCCAAAATAAGTAAAGAATTTTATAAGGGCCTTTGTCACAGTTTTAGCTTTTATATTCCTAAGTGGTACTGCCTCTGGAAACCTAGACGAAGTACACATGATAGTCAACAAGTACTGATAACCAGTTTTTGTCTTCGGTAATGGACCAACACAATCTACAATAACTTTAGAAAATGGTTCACCAACTGCTGGAATAGGTTGTAATGGAGCCACTGGTGTAACTTGATTTGGTTTACCCACAATTTGACAAGTATGGCGTATTTTACAAAACATCGCCACATCTTTTCTTAGACCAGGCCAGTAAAAATGTTTTAAAATCTTGTCCACAGTTTTCCTTACCCCTTGATGTCCACCTAAAGGCACACTATGAGCTAAAGTCAAAATCAAATTTTGATAAACTTTAGGGACAACTACCTGGTAAACAACATTCCATTCCTCACTTGCAGGAATTGTAGGTGATCTCCACTTCCTCATCAACACTCCTTTTTCCAAGTAATATCCTACTGGCGCCTTCTCAATTTCACTATCTAGTAAAGCTTGTTCGCTTAATTTTATAATCTCAGGGTCTCTATTCTGCTCTGCTATCATCTTCTTCCGAGACAGAGATAAATCTTCATAGTCAGACTTACTCCAAGAATCTTGTTCAAACAATGAAGGTAAGAAAGTCTCTGACACATTCTCAAAACTCGAATCCTGAGTTGAACAGTCATGAGTAACAACCTCATTCTGCGCATCAATCTTTTTAGCCATAGCTCTCGTCACAACACAGGAAGAATCTGTGTTAGAATTCATCTCTGGTTCCTCTGACTCCATTGTCAAATGCATTTCAGGAAAAACTTGTCCACCTGCCAAGTCATTACCTAACAATAAAGAAATATCCTTCACAGGTAAGCTAGGTTGTAATCCTACTTTAACAAATCCTGTAACTAACCCTGACTTTAAATTTACTTTATGTAAATGTACAGGCATAAAATCACTCCCACCACCTCTTCAGACTCTTCATTAAACTTCAACACACTGTCTAACATCAGTGATTGAGAAGCTCCAGTATCCCCCTCATTTAAGTAGGTCCTTATTTCAACAGGAATGCTTCTTTTAAATTCCTCCATTAAAATCAGCTCTTTCAATGTATCATAGTCCTCATTTACATTTTTAGAAGAAACCCATCTCTCAAAACACACAGCTTTATCATAGGCACATTCCACATAAGCCTTTTCCACAGACTTCTTCAAACTTCTGAATCTTTCTCTATATGCTTCTGGAACTAATTTGTATGCTTTTAAAATATGCATTTTCACAATATCATAATCAAGTGCTTGTGCAGCAGTTAAAGCTGTGTAAACTTGTTGTGCTTTGCCTTTAATTACACTCTGTAACAATACTGACCATTTATCTTTCTGCTACTCTGACATCCGAGCAATAGTTTCAAAATGTTGGAAGTATCTTTCCACTTCTGTTTCACTAAATGGTGGGACCAATTTAATTTCTTGACTAGCAACAAACGGTGTTTTAGAACCAGAAGGCTGATTCCCAGACCTTAATTCCATCATTGCATATTCAAATTCCCTTTTTTTCTGATCAGCTTCTAACCTACAACGCTCCAACTCCATTTGTTCGATTTGCAACTGCATCTCCAGATTACTTATAGGAAACAACTCTAAAGTCGATTAATCAAAATCACCCAAAGCCACATAGTGTGACACGATTTTTCTCTGTATTACAGCCTTCGATGTAGTCTTCAAAATACCTTTAAGTTGCAATCTACTAGCTATCTTGGATACCTCAGTTTTTTTCGCCTTCGCTAACAACTCCGCGCCTGGTGAAACCAGAAACTCATCAATATTCACTGTTGCCGAATACCACTCACAAGCCAATCAAACAAAAGAATCAAGTATTCCCCTCTTCCAAAACACCAAATCAAAACCTAACAAGCATTTAAACTCAAATGATCCAATCCGGACGCAGCCCCCATATTTATGTTACGGATTCAGGCAACAATAAATATAATGGGTCAGGCAGGAGTTTTTATAATAAATAACATGTTTATTAAACACTGAAAACAAACCCCCCAAAAGTAAACAAATCACTAACGTAACCAGCTGCTGCTGTGCGGCAGCTTAAACAGTTCTTAAAGCAATGAAGCTTAAACAGTTCTTAAAGCGATGTTGCAAAAACAGTTCTTTAAAGTAGTATTACCAAAAGTTCAAAATGCTCACAGTCCATTTAAGGGAGAGTCTTTTTAAGACAATTTAAATTCTCTTTCACGTCATGTTGCTTCAGTTCCCAAGATCGAACTTTTTCCCACGAAGAATTTACGAAACGAAACGGCTTAAAGGCACTGACCTTTCCTTTACAGAACTATTCCCAATCCTTTCTATTTCGCAGGGATTAACATGAGAACATTCAACGAATTCCTTCCGAATAAGGATCAAACAAGGTCGAACCTGTTTCACTGTCAAAATCGATTCTCCTCGATCTTTAACTCCCGAACTCCAATCTTCACTCTCCACTGATTCTCAACTAGCAGTATTGTAAAGAAACTGCTGGCAATGACCTTTTAAACTTTAGGCATTAGATAAAACTTCATCTTTCAACTAAACTGCGTCATCACATTAAATGACGCAGTGGCATGAAGTCAACATGGCAAATCCAGCCATGAACTGCCCATCCTCCTTTTATACCCTGTAAAAAAAACCTGTCACATGACCTCTACTGGTGGGAAAATGACGTCACTCCACCATCACAAGACCATTACCTCAAGTCCAGTATAGCTTCAACCCCAGTCACGTGACAAGGGTACCACTGTCACGTGTCACAAGTACGTAACAGACCATGATTGTTTTTGGCAAGTTTTTTGACAGAAATGGTTTGCTATTGCCTTCTTCTGGGTTGTGTGTTTATAAGATGGGTGATCCCAGCCATTATCAATACTCTTTAGGTACTGCCTGGTGTCAGTGGTCGCATAACCAGGACTTGTGATATGCACCAGTTGTTCATATGAACATCCACCACTCTGACCCTGATCAGAGGGGCTAAGCAGGTGATACAACTTGCCCAAGAGTGACCTACAGGCTAGCAGAGGGGAGAGCGCTTTGCCCCTCCCTTAGATGAGACTTATCTCCACCCTGCCACCTACAGTATCCTACAGGCATGCCAGAATATGAGTGCAGGAGTATGCACACACAGAAGAGAAACAGAAAATAGGATCATGCAAAAAGTCGTGCCCAAACAGAACAGAGACAGGAGTACCCCAGACATAGTGCTGAAACAGGAGAGTTGAAACTGGATGACCACAGACACTAGAGCATCCAAAATTTTTTGGTTTTGTTCATTAGTGTTTGTAATGTTACCTGTTGTCTCTGAATCTGATGTTATCCAAGCTTGGACCACCATTGTGTAAAATCCCATCACAGTAGTTTGAATCAGTATTTGTCTGCAATAAATGAAACTTGTTGAAATGCAGAAAGAGATGTCATTTTGAATGTAGCAAAATGGGGCCTGAAGGAAAAGTATTGAATTAAGTGACACCTGCATAGAGAAGACAGAAAAACATACATTTCTGAAAATACCTTATCAAAAAAGCACAGGGCTTTCCTGATCCCCTTGCGAAAGACTTTTCTTGGGTATTTACTTCATGTGATACAAAAATATTTTTGATGATTTCTCCCTATAAATGCAACTGCTGTGTTTTCTGTGCATCTGTGCATCTGTCTCTTTTTGGGTTTAAGGTAATCAAAATACTTAGATCTTATCCGTTAAACTGATGCGCTGACGAAGGACTAGACCCAGGTGCAGAGGAACAGCAAGATCCCCAGGAAGAGAGGAAAACAAGAGGATAAACATCAGAGTCAGAGCCTTGGAGGAGCGACTGAACGACACCATTAGGTGATTCATCCTCTGTGACAAAATGACCCCCACTAAGGCACTGGACAAGAATTCTCTTTAAATAATCAGGGAAACATGAGTCAGCCACAAGTAACTTGACAAGATTAAACCTGAGAACACAAGGGCTTTACAATTCTATTTAAGGTATTGATGAACAAATTCAGGTGCTCAAAACCTCCAGGAGCTCAACGCTCTACAGCAAGCCACAGGGCTCATGACATAAACTTTTATCAGAGAACAAGTGTTTTAGAAAAAAGTCTAAATTATCATGTAACAAAGGCAAAGACAATAGCTGCAGCCTAGTGAGTATGTCCCGATGGTGAAGGAGTGAGATAGTATAAAGATAATTAGATAATTCTTGTAAAATCCTATATTTTAAAATTTCAAATATTTCCAAATTTCAACAGTTTGTTCTGCTCAGAGAAGAAAACATTCAAAAGACTGATGTGAGAAGGGATAACCTTTTTCCATAACATGACAAATCAAACTGCAACAAGTCAATAATTAAACAGCAATCAGTTTCAGTTCTGTGCAGTTGACCATTGTGTTGACCACTCAATCAGATTATTTATTTATTTATTTAGCGATAAAGTGTGGAATAAGTCCTTCTGGCCCTTCAAGGTGCGTCACCAGCGACCCACTGATTTAATCCCAGCCTAATCACGGGAAAATTTACAATGATCAATTAAGCTACTAACTGGTGCATCTTTCATTGCCAAGTAATGCAAAATACAGTGTCATTATATTAAAAATTATTCAAAATTTATATTTAATATATTTCAAATGACAAGCATGGTAGAAATAACATACTATAGAGAACAGCCATTATACGTATTACAACTCTGATTTACTTAAGGCAGTAACAATCACCCTATCTGCTAAACACAGGAGATAAACTGTACTTGAAATACATAATGCTGATAGTATAAAATAATAATGTACATTTTATGTGGTTAGAAATGACTGTGTATAATTTATTGGTATTTAGTCTGTACACTTTAACAATATTATTAAGTTCATATTATAATTTTGTTTCACTGTTTCATACACATTGGTAAAGAACCATCATCTTTACAAGTAAATTTGCATTAGACGGAACCATGTTACTGACAATTTGTATGGCCACTTGAGTATGCCCAGAAGTCAGCCACTTTAAACAGATGCATGCTTAAGATTAAAAAGATCACAATTTAATTAATTGGCAAAGGTCACTGTTAATTCCTCTTCTTCTCTCAACTTTATAATAAGGACACTTACTCTTTAATAAAGATGTTCCTCATTCACCCGACTGTTTGGCTGATCTGGGGGGGCTTTAGGAACCTGGCACCCAGCCATTAAAAGATCTCAGGCAGCCAAAGTGTCAAAATGTCAAGCAAATTAGATTCTGCAGATGCTGGAAATCCAGGGTAACACATAACAAAATGCTGGAGGAACTCGACAGGAAAAAAATAAACAGACAACGTTTCAGGCCAAGATTTTATGAAGGGTCTCAGCCCAAAACACTGACTGTTTATTCCTTTCCATAGATGCTGTTTGGCCGGCTTAGTTCCTCCATCATTTTGTATGTGTTACTGAGGTCAAAATATTATTAGAAATATTCTGAACTACTAAATGTTATACGATTGAAGGAAAACCGCAATAAGTTTTCATATTTTAATATATCGGGGGAGTCAATACATTTTAGATTGATGACTGCAATATATTCAGATATACAAGATATCTGCATTTATCCGTTGCCTGAATTAATATTGCTGAAGACTCGTTTCTGCAGTCTGGTTTTGAACAGTGAGATCATTGGGGTAGATTTAGCAGTCGCAAAGGCAGCAACATAAAGCCATATTAATGCATTCCTTTTGTTTCCAATTTCATGTTCCCTACTCATTTGCATGAGCTTCTTTGGTGCCCAAACTTTTCAACAAGGCTGAAATTAAGAGTGGCTGTCACTAGTTCCAGATAGCTTATACTACTAAACACAGTATGGGTCAAAAAGAAGTGCACTTCAAGACACAATGAGTGCAAATGTAGTTTCTAATTGATTGAGTAGTGCACCACTCTGAAAAGATTAAATTCCTCGATTTCTTGATGTCGAACTGGAGGATGTGAAGAGGAGAGTTTTAGTTTAAGTTTTGCGAGACAAAATGCCCCAAAAGATTGGGTGGAGGGAACATTGGAGGTGGGAGTCAGGACCCAAGAGGCTGTGCACATGCATGCATTAACTTCAAAGATCCCACACCTGTGTTTAAAGTTAATGAAGACAAATCTCATAGGTGGAGGCAGAGTTATGATGGCACTCAATGGCAACTCCTTGAGTTTATCTGTGAAAATAGTTCAATTTTGACCATTGATGTCTCTCTTTTTTTCTTTTCAGAGTGGATGGGGTTCTGTTGAAGACCCTGCCTGGGAGTTAAACTCGGACTTTGGCTCTTTGTGGTGGTGGGACCCGTTCCCAGGGGCTCATATCTGCCCACTTTTTGAAATCTCAAGGATGCAGCCTAAAGTTGAGCATACCTTCAGGGTTCTGCAGTTTTGCGGCTCTGTGGATAGGCTGTGAATCCTGCTCGCTCTCTCAGTGGTGGGAGGAGAGTGATGCCAATTCTCAAGTCAGAGAATTCGGGGTAAAAAGCGGCATGACAGGGACTTTTAACACCGTAAATTAGTGAGATGTTTTGTTATGTCTCCCCTCTCGCTGTGAAAGGGGACACCTCTTTTTCGCTTTATTAGTGAGAGAGAGAGCGAGAGAGAGAGACAGTAGTGAGTTGAATTGTTTGAAGAAATGATTTGTTTTTGTTGTACTGCAGACCACAGTCTTTCTTAGTGGCTTTGTAATTGCTTGCTTGGCTAGTGGAGAGTGCTGGTGCTTTTTTGCTGAAGTAAGTGGGGAGGGGGAGGGACTTTGCTTTGCTGCTGCTTGTGTGTGGGAGGGAGATTGGGGGGGGGCTTTGTGGTTCTAACGTTTTTACTGTCACTCCTTCTTTGGGGCACTCTTCTGAACAAGAATTTCAGGACCTATATTGTACACATTTCTCCAACATTAAATGAAACTTGAACCATCGAACCCTATCCCATTAACTGAACCATGCTTTGAAACATTACTAATCCAGCGGTACCCTTTTTTTTCACTCCCAATTATTGATTAAGGCTCCTATATCAGTTGCATTCACATATATTGGCATGGCAGTGGTAGATACTCAAAATGACACTGAAGGTGATGACATACCAACACTTGATTCACCAGCTCAGATACAGATATTGCACATACTTTGGACGTTAGTTCAGCAGGAATATCATATGGTGAGTTAGCAGGCAGGCAGAGGTGTAGCCAAGGCACACATTAAAAAAGCACAGGTGCCAGCTCCTGGGAGCTGAACTGAATCAACAGTCCTTTTACAGAGGACTCAGGGTGACACATCAGAGGGACAGCCTGCAGAAGACAAAACTGGCAGCTATATAGAATGAAAAGCTTAGTATGATGTCAACACCACCAGAAAGCTTGCGTGCAGTGTTGAAAAGCCAAAAGAAGCTCGAGGCCAGCATTTTCAGCAAAGAAGTCATAAGAAACTGCATTTAAGAAAAACTTGTGGACTTAAAAACCTGTCCAAGTTCTCAGCACAAGTAGACACTACATAACATCCAGATTGTATAGTCACTTAGGGTTCTACTGTGCCCCCTCATGCTGTGGGTATCATCGCGACACACACAAAATGCTGGAAGAACTCAGCAGGCCAGGCAGCATCTAGGGAAAAGAATAAACAGTTTCAAGCCAAGACCCTTCTTCAGGACTGAAAAGGAAGGGGAGACGAGGAAGTACAAAGCGGTAGGTGATAGGTGAAACCAGGAGAGGGGAGGGGTGAAATAAAAAGCAGGAAAATTGATTGGTGAAAGAGAGAAGGAGCTGGAGAATTGGGGATCTGATAGGAGAAGATAGAAGACCATGGAAGAAAGTGAACAGGGAGGAGCCCCTGAGGTTGGTAAAGGGATAAGATGAGAGAGGGAAACACGAATGGGGAATGGTGATGGAGGTGGGAGGAGGGTGCAATTACCAGAAGTTTGA
This sequence comes from Hypanus sabinus, assembly GCF_030144855.1. NCBI lineage: Eukaryota > Metazoa > Chordata > Chondrichthyes > Myliobatiformes > Dasyatidae > Hypanus > Hypanus sabinus. The sequence goes on from NC_082716.1 coordinate 72,459,392, forward strand.
GAAGTCAATGCTCATGCCATCAGGTTGGAGGCTATGCAGACAAAATATAATCACTCTTTCGATCTGGATGTGACCTCATTGCGGAAGCAGAGGAGGCTGTGACCTGGCATGTCAGAATGGGAATGGAAAGTGGAATTGAAATGGATTTCTACTGGGAGATCCTATTTTTTCTGGCAGATAGAGTGTGTGTGCTTGGTGAAGAAGCCTCTCAATCTAAATTGGGGCTCACCAATATACAGGCCACACCAGGAGCTGATGACAATAGACTTGCAGTTGAAGTGTCACTTCACCATAAGACTATAAGACAAAGGAACAGAATTAGGCCATTCAGCCAATCGAGACTTCTCCACCATTCCATCATGGCTGATCCCGGATCCCACTCAACCCCATACACCTGCCTTCTGGCCATATCCTTTAATGCCCAGACCAATCAGGAAACTATTAATTTTCACTTGAAATATACCCATGGACTTGGCCTCCACCACAGTCTGGTGGGAGAGCATGCCACAGATTCACCACTCTTCGGCTAAAAAAAAATTCCTTACCTCTGTTCTAAAGGGTCAACACTCAAATTTGAGGCTGTGCCCTCTAGTTCTGGACATCAGCACCGTAGGAAACATCCTCTCCACATCCACCTTATCTAGCCCTTTCAACATTCACTCGGTTTCAATGAGATTCCCACTCATTCTTCTAAATTCTACTCTGGACCTTTTCCAATGACAATACATTGATACGGGGCTCAAAAACTGTTGACAATATTCCAAGTACAGCCTGACTAGTGCCTTATAAAGCCTCAGCATTATCTTCTCATTTTTATATTCTATTCCCCATGAAATGAATGCCAACATTGCATTTGACTTCTTTACCATAGACTCAACCTGTAAAATAACCTTCTGGGAGTCTTGCCCGAGGACTCCAAAGTCCCTTTGCAAGATAATGTTTGAATTTTCTCTCCACTTAGATAATAGTCTGCACTATTGTTACTTTTACCAAACTGTATTATCATACATTTCCCAACACTGTACTCCATCTGCCACTTTTTTGCCCATCCATTCAAGTCCTGCTGCAATCTCATTGGTTCGTCAGTATTACCTACCCCAACACCTATCTTTGCTACAAAGCCAGCAATTCCATTATCTAAATCATTGACAAACAATGTGAAAAGTACTGGCTCCAATATTGACTCCTGAGGATCACCACTAGTCACCAGCAGCCAGCCAGAAAAGGCTCCCTTTATTCCAACTCACTGCCTCCTGCCTGTCAGCCATTCCTCCATCCATGCAAGTATTTTCCTGTAACACCATAGGATGTTACCTTTTTTAGCAGCCTCATGTTAGCACCTTATCAAATGCCTTCTGAAAATCCAAGTAAATGACATCCACTGCCTCTTCTTTGTCCACCCTGCATGGTACTTCCTCGAGGAACTCTAACAGATTTGTAAAGCAAGATTTCCCTTCACAGAAACCATAATGACTATGACTTAGTTTATCATAAGTCTCCAAGTACCCCGAAACCTCATCCTTGATAATAGACTCCAACACTTTCCCAACCACTGAGGTTAGGCTAACTGGCCTTTGATTTCCTTTCTTTTCCCTCCCTCCCTTCTTAAAAAGTGGAGTGACATTTGCAATTTTCCAGTCCACCAGAACCATGCCAGAATGAAGGGATTTTTGAAAGATCAGAACCAATGCATCTGCTTTCTCTTCAGTAACTATTTCAGAACTTTCGGATGTAGTCATTCTGTTCCAGGTGACTTATCTACCCTAAGACCTATGAGTTTGCCTAGCACCCTTTCCTTTGTAATAGCAATGGCACTCACTCAGCTCTCTGATACTCAAGGACCTCTGGCACACTGCCAGTATCTTCTGCTAGTGAAGACCAATGTAAAATACTTCTTAAGTTCATCTGCCATTTTTTGTCCCCCATTACTACCTTGCCAGCATCATTTTCCAGTGGTCCAATATCAACTCTCACCTCTCTTTTACTCTTTATATAACTGAAAAACTTGTAGTATCCTGCTTTATATTATTGGCCAGTTTACTGTCACCTTTCATCTTTTCCCTTCTTTTGGCTTTTTTAGTTGCCTTTTGCCTGGAAGGACTGTTTTGGCCCTGAATGGTAGTGGGGGAGGAGGAGTAGGGGCAGGTATGGCACTTGTTCCACTTGCAAGGATAAGTGCAAGGAGGGAGATCAGTGGGGAGGGATGAATGGACAAGGGAGTCACATAGGGAGTGGACCCTGCGGAAAGCAGAAAGTGGGGAGGGAGGGAGGGAAAGGTGTGCTTGGTGTGGGATGTGGAGGCCATTAGGATGGTAGGAGAGGACAAAAGAAACCCTCTCCTTGGTGTGGTGGCAGGAAGATGGGGTGAGGGCAGATGTTGCCAAAATGGAAGAGATGCAGTTGAGGACAGCATTGATGGTGAAGGAAGGGAAGTACATTTCCTTGAACATTAGTTCTGGAATGCAAAGTCTCATCTTGAGAGCAGATGGGGTGGAGACAGAAGAGGGGAAGGCATTTTTACAAATGACAGGATGGGAAGAGGTATAGTCCAGGTAGCTCTGAGAATCAGTGAACTTATAAAAGATATCAGTGGACTGTCTCCAGAGATAGACACAGGGAGATCAAGAAAGGGGAGGAAATGTTAGAAATGGACCAAGTAAATATGAGGGCAGGGTGGAAGTTGGAGGCCAAGTTGATGAAGTCGACAAGCTCCGCATGGATGGATGCGAGATGCTGGGTAGTTGGTGGATCAGGCTACGCTCCCGTGCTAACAAGGTTATACCACCTGTAAATCTGGCTCTCTCCATTTTATATTTACTTCTTGATTGCATGCAAGCCATGATCCTAACCAACTGGCACATAACAGAGCCAATCTCAGTGTAGGCTTGGATTATACAAGGCTGAAACTTTGCCCCAAAGCTTTTACTCATTGCAACATTGCACTTCACCACCAACAAACTTCCGATTAAAGTGGAAGGTCTACATCACCTCCATTCCAGAATTAAGGTAATCCTAATCTGAACTGTCAGGCTGCAATGATCAGACAATGCTTGCATTTGTACATACTCAGAGGGCAAGCTGTAAGTCATTGTCAACTCATTCACTGAAGTATACAAGAGTTTTGTCCTTAAAATCAACATTGTAAAACAAATTTTCATGACCAACTTGCCCCCACCATTCAACACCATCCTCTGGCAACAAAGATCCATGACGAGACCCTAGAAGAAATGGACAACTTCCCATATCTCTGGAGCCAACATCTTTGAGGAAGTTCACCATTGCCTTTAGTTTGCCACCACAGAATTTGACTGTCTGAGGACAAAGTTGTTCGCACTTCACAATCAGAAACTCAAAACAAAGTTTATGGTCTCCTGAGCAGCTCTTCTGTATGCTTCCCAGTCATGGATTATAAAGGTTCAAAGGTTCAATTTAATGTCAAAGAAATGTATACAATATACATCCTGAAATGCCTTTTTCTTTGCAAAACAGGCACTTCAGGAAGTGTACACAGGACACCAGTGGTATCTCTACACCAAAATCCCAAATCCACTGGCAGGACAAACAAACCATATTAATGTCCTCTTCCTGGCCAGCATCAGCATTGAGACCTTAATTACATTCAATCAGCTCCATTGGGTAGGCTACGTGATTTGGATGCCCAACAGCACCCTCCTGAAACTTTCCCTCTATTTCAAAGTATATTTCACAGGAAGACAGAAACTGAAGAAAAGATTCAAGAGTAATCATAAATCCTCCTTAAAAAATGCAACAGCCTGACTGACTCCTGTGAATCTCCAACCCAGGTCTGGGCAAAGAGATGAATGATGGGTTGAATGTGGAGGCTTGGGGTGGTACATAAGGACAAGAGGAACTCTATCACTGTTAAGGTGGTGAGAAGATGGGGTGAGTGCAGATGTCTGGAAAATGGAAGAGATGTAGGTGAGGGCAGCATCAATGGTAGAGGAGAGGAAAGCTCATTCTTTGAAGATGTCCTGTCTCTGATGTTCCAGAAAGGAAAAGCCTCATCCTGGAAACTGATGAGGTTGAAATGAAGGAACTGATAAAGGGGAACAACATTTTTACAGGAGACAGGGTGGGAAGAGGTATAGACATGATAGCCATTGGAATTGGTAGGTTTATAAAATATGTATATAGACAGTTTGCCTCCAGAGAGGGTGATAGAGAGATCAAAAAAGGAGAGGGAGGTGTCAGAAATGGACCAAGTGAAGTTAAGGGCAATGTGGAAGTTGGAGGAAAAGTTGATGAAATTGGTGAGCTCAGTATGGGTGCAGGAAGCAGCATCAATGCAGCACGGGAAAAGTTGGTGAGCATTACCCAGGGAAGGCTAGGCACTTGGACTGTTCTACATTGTCAAAGGAAAGGTTGGCATAGCTGGGGCCCATGCAGGTGCCCATGGCTACCCCTTGAGTCTAGAGAAAGTGGGAGAAGCCAAAGGAGAATTTTTTGAAAGCAAGAACTGGTTTTGCCGGGTGCCAGAGGGTGGTAGAGGAAGGGAACTAGTTGACCATAAAACCATAAGACTTAGGAGCAGAAACAGGCCATTTGGCCCATCAAGTTTGCTCTGACACTCGATCATGGCTGATTTATTATCTGTATCAACTGCATTCTGCTGCCTTCTGCACATAAGCTTTGACACTTTGACTACTCAAGAACATACTAACCTCCACCTTAAATATACCCACTACCCTGCACAGTTGTTTGTGGAAATGAGTTCCACAGATTCATTACACTCCAGCTAAAGAAATTTCTCCTCTGTTCTAAATGGTCATCCCTCCATTCTGAGGCTGTGCCCTCAGGTCCTGGACACCTCTAATATAGGAAACGTCCTCTCCACATCCACTCTACCTATATTTGACAGATTTCAATGAGATCTTCCTCCATTCTTCTAATCTCTAGCAAGTACAGGCACAGAGCCATTGAAATCTCCTCATATGTTAACTGTTTCATTCTTAGGATTATTCTCATGAACTTTCTCTGGACTTTCCCCAATGCCATCACACCTTTTCTTAGATAAAGGGCCCAACAACTATGGATAATACTCCAAATGCAGTCTGACTAATGCCTTATAAAGCCTCAGCATTTATATCCTTGCTTTTGTACTCTAGATCTTTGGAAATGAATACTAACAAGGAATTTGCTTTCTTAGCAAATTAGCATTTGTTAGCAAGTTAGCATTTGCTAACTCAACCTACAAACTTTAGGGAATCCTGCATGAAGACTGCTAAGTCCCAGTGCACCTCTGATTTTTAATTTTTCTCCACATGTAGTAAATAGTCCACACCTTTACTCCTACCAAACTGCATGACCATACACTTCTTTACACTATATTCCACCTGCCACTCTTTGCCCATTCTCCCAATCTAACCAAGTCATACTGCAGATACCCTGCATTCTGAAGATTGTCTGCCCTTTCACCTACCTTTATATTATCTGCAATCTTGGTCATAAAACTAATAAATCTTTCATCCACATCATTGATAAATAACGTGAAATGAAATGGTCCCAACACCAACCTCTGCAGAATACCACAAATCATTGGCAGCCAAGCAGAAAATTTATTCCCACTCTTTGCCTCCTGCTAGTCAGCCAATCTTCTATCCATGATAGTTCCTCTCCTGAAATACCATGGGCTCTTATTTGTTAAGCAGCCTCATGTGCTGCATGTTGTTAAAGGCTTTCTGAACCTCCAAATAACCAACATTCACTAACTCTCCTTTGTCTATCCTGTCTGCTACTTCTTCACAGAACTCCAACGGAATTGTCAGGCAAGATTTTCACCTTGAAGAAACAATGCTGCCTTTGGCCCATTTAATCTTGCCTCCAAGTACCCTGAAACCTCATCCTTAATAATAAACTCCAACATCTGCCCAACCACTGAATTCAGGGCAACTAGCCCGGAATTTCCTTTCTTTGACTTCCCTCCCTTTTTAAAGAGTGAAATGACATTTCCAATTTTCCAGTCCTCCTTAGCCATTCCAGAATCTAGTGATTCTTGAAAAATCATTATTAATGCCTCTATAAACTCTTCAGCTACCTCTTTCAGAACCCTGGGGTGTAGTCCATCTGCTTCAGGTACCTTCAGAATTTTCCGCTTCCTATGCAACTTCTCCATAGAAATAGCAATGACACTCACTTCTGTCCCTGACACTCCCACATTTCTGGCATTCAGCTGGTGTCTTCCATGATGAAGACTGATACAAGATATTTATTACCTTTGTCTGCCATTTCTACCTCTCCAGCCTAATTTTCCAGTGGTCTGATATCCACTCTTGTCACTCTTTTACTCTTTATACATCTGAAATATCTTTTTGTATCTTCTTTCATATTATTGGCTAGCTTGCCTTCTATTTCATCATTTCCCTCTTTATGGCTCTTTTAGTTGCCTTTGGTTGGTTTTTAAAAGCTTCCCAATAGTTTACTTCCCCGCTAATTATTGCTCTATTATATGCCCTCTCTTTCACTGTTATGCTGTCTTTCACTTTCCTTGTCAGCCACAGTTTCCTCATCCTCCATTTGGAATACTTCTTCATCTTTGGATGTAACTTTCATGCACTTTCCTAATTTGCCCCAGAAGCACCAGCCACTACTGTTCTGCCATTATCCTTGCTAGTGAGCCCTTCCAGTCAACTTTAGTCAGTTCCTCTCTATTCCCTTTACTCCACTGTAATACTGATACATCCAATTTTTGCTTCTCCTCCTCAAATTGCAGGGTGAATTCTAATGTATTATGATCACTCTTTCCTCAGTGTACCTTTACCTTAAGCTCCCTAATCATTCCACAACACCCAAACCAGAATTGCTGTTCCCCTAGTGGGCTCAGCCACAAGCTGTTTTAGAAAGCCATCTTGTTAGCATTCTGCAAATTTCCTCTCTTGGGATCCAGCACCAACCTGATTTTCCCACTCTGCCTGTGTTGTGATAACCCCCATGATTATCGCAACATTGCCCTTTTTACATGCCTTTTCTATCTCCCGTCATCCTTTAGCCCGCATCCTGGCTGCTGTTTGGAGGCCTAGATATAACTTCCATGAGGGTCTTTTTAACACTTGCAGTTTCTTAACTCTATCCCCAAGGATTCTACACCTTCCAATCCTATACCATTTCTTTCTAAGGATTTGATTTCATTTTTTACCAACAGAGGAAAGCCACCCCCCTCTGCCTACCTGCTTGACCTTTCGATACAATGTGTATCCTTGGATGTTAAGATCCCAACAATGATTTTCTTTCAGCCATGGCTCAGAGATGCCCACAAAATCATACTTGCTCATCTCTAGCTGTGCTACAAGATCATCTATCTTATTCTGTATACTGCATGCATTTAAATAAAGCACCATCAGCCCTGTATTCATCACTTTTTTTAATTTGGGACCCCTGTTACACATTAACTCATTCCACTGATTGCAGTTTTGCCCTATCATCTGCCTATCCTTCCTCACAGTCTCTCTATAGACTACATCTAGTTGTGTACCAGCTGTCTCATCCTCAGTCCTATCTCTTCAGTTCCCATCTATCTGCTAAACTAGTTTAAACCACCCCCCACCACAGTTCTAGCAAACCTGCCTGCAAGGTTATTGGTACCCCCTCGGGTTCTCCAGGACATACCTCCGCCAGAAGAGATCCCAGTGATCCAGAAATCTAAAACCAATCCCACTACACCAATTCATTAGCCATGCATTCATCTGTCAAATCATCCTATTCTTACCCTGACTGGCACGTAGCGCAGGCAGCAATCCAAAGATTTCTACCCTGGAGTACATGGGTCTTTTTTGAACAGGAAGCGGAGAGCTTTAACGCTTTCTTGATGGGGGATAGATGCATACAAGGACTGGACTTCCATTGTGAAAATAAGGCAGTCACCAGAGTCAGGTAATTGAAAGTTAGGGAGATCGAGGGCATGTGATGTGTCATGGATGTAGGTGGGAAGGGACTATACAAAGGGAGATTGAATGATATCAGGATACCTGAACATTTTATTTGTACATATGACAATAAACTTGACTAGACTTACGCTTCCTCCCAAACTAAATATCCACTTAGCCTATCAGACAATAGATGTCAAAACTGCAATTGTTAACCTCCCAACAGATTTCTCACATTTTGAAAACAATATAAACTCGTTTCCAAATTTCTTAATTTACCTTTACTTCCCTAAACTCTCTGTTTGTTCTCGATTAAAAAAATATATACTTAATTTGCAGAACAAATCTCTTGAACTAGACGAGAGCAGAAAGTCACTCTTGCCAATGAGTATCACCATGACAACTGGCATGCTGGAGCATAATAATCTCAGTCTCTGGCATTTCATTCTTTGTCCTGATTTGAAATTGCTGCCACCATCACTTTAAGCATGATCTCAGTCACAGTGATTATATCAAAAGTTTAAACCCTCTGCATTAAACATAATGTTCCTTAAATACAAACCTTTCTTCTTGGCCATGTAATCAGTTTGGTCAAATCAGTTTGCTGATTTTTAATGAGCCCTGCTGATTGTATAGAATACACTCTGCAGATGGCCTCCTCAGGTTTGGGTACATTACTTGAATGCTTACTGCACACATTCTCCAAATTCTCTCATCCAAATACTTAACTGCCTAGGTTTCATGATGTACAGTAGGAACCCTGTTCCTATTGTAGATATTACATTACATCATGAATCTGCCTGGAAAAGGTACAAAATTAGGTAATTTGGATGCATCAATGTCATTTCGTTTAAATATTTGCTTCATTTCAAATTAATATTACCAATTTATTGCACAGCATGTAGTCAGAGTTACAGCAATAATACAGAATAGAAACATGTCATTCACCAATTTTCAGAAATCCCAAGTATTTAATCTCAAACGTGGCACCCGCCAGGGATGCCCCTTAAGTCCCTTTCTCTTTGATTTGGCTATGGAACCTCTGGCGATAGCATTTCAAAACTGGGATTTGGAGAGGGGGTGTTGAACATAAAGTTTCTCTCTATGCTGATGACTTATTACTCTTTCTCTCAAATCCGTCTACATCCTTACCTCTAATGTTTTCACTTCTTGACCAGTTTAGCCAGATCTCTGGCTATAAACTTAATTTACATAAGAGTGAACTTCTCCCAATTAATAAAGAAGCACAAGAACTAACATTTCATGATCTCCCTTTTAAAGTAGTCCATAATCAATTTACTTATCTTGGAATTACAGTCACAAGGAAGTTTAAAGATCTCTTTCGTGAAAACTTTGCCAACCTTTCATATGTTATAAAACAGAGTCTGGTACAATGGTCACCTCTATCTATGTCTTTGGTAGGTCGTATTAATGTTGTTAAAATGTATGTTCTCCCCAAATTTTTATACCTATTTCAATCTGTCCCAATTTTTATTCCTAAATCTTTTTTTGATTCCTTAGACTCTATTATTTTGTCATATCTGTGGCAGAATAAGTGCCCTAGAATTAATAAAATCTATCTCCAAAAATCTAAAAAAGAGGGTGGCATGGCTTTACCTAACTTTCATTTATATTATTGGGCAGCTAATATACATTGTGCTACCTTCTGGTCTTTCTTCCATGGCCAACCCGAGTTCCCTAACTGGGTGGTGATGGAGCTGAGCTCCACCAAAGAATTATCTATCTCTGCACTTCTTGGCTCTGCACTCCCTAGTAGTCTGCCCAGATCAATAGCTAATCCTCTTGTTAGACACACTTTGTGTACATGGGCTCAGATCTGGAAATGCTATGGTTTCCAGGGGTTTTCCGTTTCCAGCCCTATTGCTCATAATCACCTTTTTTGACCTACTACATACGGTTCAGCATTCCAGGTTTGGTATAGGAAGGGCATTAGACATTTTGAAGATCTTTTCATTGATAATCGCTTTGCTTCTTTTCAGCAGCTCTCTGTTAAGTTCAATCTGCCCAATGCTCATTTTTTCAGATATCTCCAAATCCGACACTTTATTGCTCCTTTAATTCCTAACTTCCCTGAAATGCCTGCGAAAAATGCTATGGACCTATTTCTTTCCATGAATCCACTAGGTAAAAGCTTAATATCAATCATCCGAGTTAAACTAGTGGCCTTACGACGGGCCCCCATGGATAAAATCAAAATGGCCTGGGAGCAGGATTTAAATATGTCCTTATCTGAGGAGAGCTGGGATTCAGTTCTCAAATCGGTTAACTCAACCTCTCTTTGTGCTCGCCACTGCCTTTTACAGTTTAAGATTGTTCATAGAGCCCATATGTCTAAATCTAAATTATCTCGATTCTACCCTAGCGTTAGTCCGCTCTGTGATAAATGCAAGAGGGGCGTGGCCTCTCTCATCCATATGTACTGGTTCTGTCCTAGCTTGGAGAAATTCTGGAAAGATGTCTTCACTACGTTATCGTGTATTCTGAATCAGCACCTAGAACCAAACCCCTTAATTGCTCTGTTCGGTTTTTTGGGCGAGACAGATTTATGTCTGGGTCCGACCAAATGCCGAATATTATCCTTTGCCTCTCTTCTGGCTAGACGCTTGATCCTCCTCAGATGGAGAGATGCTGCCCCACCCACTCATGCTCAATGGCTTAACGACATCATGGCCTGTTTGGACCTCGAAAAAATTCATTATTCAGTTCTCAATTCGGATCTAAAGTTCCATAAGGTCTGGGGACCTTTTATTGAGTACTTTCATAACCTTCCTCTTGTCTAGGGTTTTTTTTTTCTCTTCGTTCCCTTGCTTTCAGCTCCTTTTTTTTTCCAGTAGAAGGCATTATTATCCTCTGTTGCTGAGTGTATTCACAGTCTGGGAGCTTGGCTGTCCTGACTTATACTCTCTATATTGTGTTGTGGTTGGTCTGGAGTTGCTGTTGTTTTTTCTTGTGTTGTGGGGCTTGGGGAGGACACTAAGCTTACTTGTGTTTAATTTAGGTGCTTTTTTTTGCTAAATTCTCTTCCTTTGTAACATATTGTCATTGTATGCTTAATTTTGCACTGTTTTAATGTTCCTCATTGGGATTTGGGGTTTTTAATTTGTAAAATGTTTTGAAAAACTAATAAAAATTTTTTTAAAAAAAAGAAACGTGTCATTCAGCCCAACTCGTCCATGCTGACCAGGATGTCTATATGAGCTGTAGATGCATTTGGTCCATACCTCACTTGGCCAGTTCTATGTACCTGTCCATATTTTTTTTAAAGATTGTAATGATACCCACCTCTCCTATTTCCTCTGGCAACATTCCATATATCCACCAACACCTATGTGAAGAAGTCCCTTACCAAGTGAAGTTTATTGTTATATGCATTACACGTATGCACAGGTACAAAGAAAAATTCAGTTCACTCTCCTCTAAACCAACAATTTTGGTGTCTTCCACAAACTTACTAAGTTAACAACATTGCCATCCATATCTTTAATATTGATGACTAACAGTGAACCCAGTGATGAATCTTGTGGTACACCACAGGTCATGGGCCTCCAATCCGAATAACAAACCCCTTCCACCACTCCATGACCCCTTCCACTAAGCCAGTTTTGTATGCAATTAGCTAGCTCCCCCAGGATCCCTTGTGATCTAACTCTCAGACCAGCCAACTATGTGGGACCTTGTCAAGGGAATTCTGAAGTCCATGTAGACAATGTTTACTATCTTAACCTCATCAATTTTCTTCAACACCTCTTCAAAAAACTCAATCAAATTTATGTGACATGATTTCCCATGCACAAAGTTAAGCAGCAATCCTTATCATCCCTTGCCTTTTGAAATGCTGGTTGACTCTTCCCTCAGAATCTCCTCAAGTAATTTTCCCACCATTGAAACTAGACAGATTAGCCACCCTCCAGTATCTTACATATAGTTAAAGATGATGAAAATATTTCTCCTAGGGCCCCTGCAGTTTCTTCCATAGCTTCCCATAATGTCCTAGGATACACTTCATCAGGCCCCAGGGATTTATTCACCTTAACTCACCTTAACAATACCAGCACCTCTTTTCAGATGAAGATACATTTCAAAACATTACTATCCATTCCTCGTAATATCTTAGCCCACTATGACTTTCTCCATGGTGAACACACATGTGACATATTCATTTAACACCTCACCCATCTTCTGTGGCTCCACACAGAACACCATATTGATCTTTATTGGGACCTGCTCTCTCTCAATATACTTTTACTCAATGTGCCCGTAGGATCTCTTAGGGTTCTTCAATACTTTATCCAACAAAACTATCACTTTTTTTGCCCTACTGACTCCCCTCTTGTGTATTTTTTCATCTGTAATGTGCCTTAAGGATTCCCTTGATCCCTATTGCAGAGACCTGACAAATGCTTCCTTCTTCTTCCTGACTAGTGCTTTACTATTGCATAGGAACCCCCAGAGATCCCTAATCTTACCAGTCTTGCCCTTCACTCTGGCAGGAATGTTAATAAAATAAAATCCCAATCCTTTGCACATCTCCTACAAAATTATTTTACAAAATCAATGAAAAAGGCTGTTCAGCCAATAAGTCCATGCCATACAAAATAAGATAATGCCTGTGGCTTCTGATAGTTTTCTTTACGATGGTTGTGAACTTATGTGACAATGATTTGAGCCTCTGTCAACTGCATCGTTCAATTTGTAGGAAATAAAGGCCCAGCAAAATCTTGTCACAGAGTCATAAAGAAGTACAGCACAGAAACATGCCCTTCAACCCATCTAGTCTATGCTGAAACTATTAGACTGCTTATGTCCACAGAAACATGCCCTTCAACCCATCTAGTCTATACTGAAACTATTAGACTGCTTATGTCCACTGACTTGCACCAGGACCACAGTCCTCCGTACCCCTAATTATACGCACCACTTGTGCTGGCAGCTCATTCCACACTCTCACGCCCCTCTGAGTGAAGAAGTTTCCCCTCATGTTCCCCTTGAACTTCTTATCTTCCACCCTTAACCCATGACCTCTGGTTGTCATCCCATAGAACCTCAGTGGAAAAAGCCTGCTTGCATTTACGCTATCTATACCCCTCAAAGTTCTGTATACCTTTGTCAAATCTCCTCTCAGTCTTCTACATTCTAAAAATACGGTCCTAACCTATTCAATCTTTCCTTATAACTCAGGTCCTCCAGACCCAGCACCATCCTTGTAAATTTTCTCTGTACTCTTTCAACTTTGTTTACAACTTTCCTATAGGTAGGTGACCAAAACTGTGCACAATAATCCAAATTAGGCCTCACGGTCTTATTCAACTTCAACCTAACATCCAATTTCCTGTACCCGGTACATGGATTTATGAAGGCCAATGTGCCAAAAGCTTTCTTCAGAACTGTATCTACCCGTGATGCCGCTTTCAATGAATTATGGACCTGTATTCCCAGATCCCTCTATCCTACCACACTCCTCAGTGCCCTGCAATTCACAGGTGAGGGTATTCGGATAATTGTTTTTGAGAACTGTTAACTCTTGCACTTGTCAAAAGATTCAATGTTCTGGTGAGCATGTAAGCAGATGCTGCATAGGAGATTACCAAACTGATACTGTCATTCTGAATGTGATTGAAATTTGGGACCCAAAAGGATTGTATTAGTGATAGGCCATTGTTTAATAGGGAGGGTTGGACTACCCTCACAGTAGTGACTGTGGTAGAAGAGCAGACTGATGATTTTGTGGCTGGAAAAGGAACACCAGGATGGTGTGTTGCCTCCCTGCTGCCAGAGTTGAGGATGTCTCTGAGTCATTGCAGAACATTCTAAGGGGGAGGGGGAGCAGTCAGAAGTTGTTGTGCACAAGGCACAGATGGTACACACTGAAAAAGGGATGAGGACTTGCAGAATGAACATCAGGAGGTTGGAAAGAGTTTAAAAAGCAGCTCCTTGAAAATAGTAATCTCCGGATAACTTTTAGTGCCACATGCTAATGAGAGTAAGAATAGGAGGATATGGCAGATTGAGATGTTTGTATCATTGGGCTCTCTCCTGAGCCAGAGGTGAGCTGTACAAAAGGAATGGGTTGCACCTGGTCTGCAGTGGACCAGTATCCTTTCGGATATACTTAATAGTGATACTAGGGAGGACTTAAACTGGATTGATTTGGGGAGTGGTGTACTGAAAAGAGGCAGTAAGGGAGATGGCAGAAAACATAACAAAGACCATCAAACACCCAATATGCAGAGAAGTAAAATCCAGTAAGTTAGTAAAAGAAGACAGACATAAGAAGGGTGATGTACACAATGGGACAGAAGGATTGAAGTGTGTTTACTTTAACGCTAGGAGTATTAAGGGAACTTAGATCATGGATCAGTACATGCAACCATAATATCATGGTGATTATAGAGATTGGTTGAGAGAGTGACTGGACTGGTTGCTTAATGTTCTAGGATTTCAATGTTTTAGAAGAAATAGAGGGTGACGTACACGATGGGGAAGAGTTACATGTCTTAAAGACAATATTACAGCTGCAGTCAGAGGGAACATTATGGAAGGCTTACCCACTGAGTAGAATTCAAAAATAAGGAAAGTCTAATCACTTTAATGAGATCCCCCAGCAGCCACTGGGACAATGAAGAACAGACAGGCAGGCAGATTAGGGAAAGGTGCAAAAACAACAGGGTTGCTGTAGTCAGGGTCTTCAAATTCACAGATATAGACTGAGACCTCAGTGCAAGAGGGTTAGATAGGGAACTTGTTAGGTGTATCCAGAACTTCTCAAAACAAAACGTAGTTAGTCCAACCAGAGGAGGGGCCATATTATACATTGTATTGGTAAATTAAATGAGCCTAGCCATGCGACTTACCTTTCAATGAGGTAACATTTAGGAAACAGTATCACAACTCTCAAGACAACTATGAATAAGGTTAAGAAAAAACCGTTGAAAAGTATTAAATTGGCAGAAGGCAAATTACAAGAGTATTAGGCAGGAGCTAGGTAGAGTTAATTGGGAACAGCAGTTTTTGGGGAACTCCATATCTGATTATTTAGAAGCCAAATGCACAGAGTATATTTCCTCTAATAAGAAGGACAGCAGAGTTATGGAACCTTGGATATGAAGAAAGATAGTGAATTAAGTCAAGAAAGAAAAGAAAGAATCTGTGAGGATTAGGAAGCTCGAATCAAACAGAGATGTTAAGCATATGAAGATAGAGAAGCACTTGGGAAGGAAATTAGGAGAGGCAGGAGGGTCTAAAAAGTCCAAGACAAGTAAGAGTAAAGAGAATCCCAAGACATTACTGTATATACAGGTAATTAACTTCAAAAAGGAAGCGATGTCTTGACTACATCAGCGTACTGAGGTTGAGAGGGTTGAGAACTTCATATTCCTAGATGTGAACATTACCTCTTCTGGTCCAAACCATTTTGATATCACAGCCAGGAGGGGTCACCAACACCTCCACTTCCTCAGGAGGCTAAAGAAATTCAGCATGTACCCATTCATTCTTAATGTTTATCAAAGCACCATAGAAAGCATTCTGTCTGGATGCAGAATAGCTTGGTATGGCAACTTCTGTACATGACTGCAAGAAACTGCAGAGAGTTGTGGACACAGTTCAGCACATCACAGGAGCCAGCCAGCATAATCAATGATCCCACCCACCCTGCACATCCTTTTTACTTTTATGTCCCAGCAGGTGATGGTACAAAAGCCTGAAAGGGCAGAGCACCAGACTCAAGGACAGCTGCTCTTCCACTATCAGACACTTGTACGATTAAACTCTTGAACTCATAACTAGCTCATTATGAACTTCATCATTTACCTGTACTGCACTTTTCCAGTATATTTTACAATTTTCTGCATTATTATTGTTTTATCTTATTCTAGCTCAAGGCACTGTGTAATGATTTGATCTGTGTAAACAATATGTAAGACAAGTTTTCACTTTGGGTACATGTGACAATAATAAATCAATACCAATACCATACATCAAGGGCAGGACAACTCAAGGATAAAGGAGGACGATTTGTTAGGAGACGGAGTGTGAGATCCTAAATAAGACCATAAGAAATAGGAGCAGAATTAGGCTGCTCAGCCCAACAATTCTGCTCTGCCATTCCATCATTTCTGATTTATTAACCCTCTCAACCCCATTCTCTCCTACCTTCTCCTCATCACCTCTGAAGCCCTGTCTAACCAAGAATCTATCAACCTCCGCTTTAAATATACCTAATGACTTGGCTCCACAGTCATCTGTGGGAGTGAATTTCACAGATTAACTACACTCTGGCTAAGGACATTTCTCTTCATCTCTGTTCTAAATGCACACTCCTCTATTTTGAGGCTCTGCCATCTGGTCCTAGACTCCCCTTCCACAGTAAAAATCCTTCGCCCATCAGCACTATCTAGGCCATTCAATATTCAATAGTTTTCATTGAGACTTGATGGGCCAAATGACCTAATTCAGCTCATATTGTCTAATCTTCTATCCATGCTAGAAACTGTCCTGTAATACCATGGGCTCTTATATTGTTAAGCAGCTTCAGGTGTGGCATCTTGTCAAAGGCATTCAGATTTTACCCTCATGTTTTATTTCAACTTAATCCGCTGACTTCAATTTTGCCCTATAATCTGCATGTCCATCCTCACGGTCTCACTCCACACTGCATCGGTATACCAACCGCCCATCCTCAGCCCTATCACTCTGGTTCCCATATCCTTGCCAACTTAGTTGAAACCCTCTACAACAGCTCTAGCAAACTTGCCCGCAAGGATATTGCTTCCCCCTCGGGTTCAGGCGTAAGCAACCTCTCCTTTCCAAATAGGTCATAACTTCCCCAGAAGAGATTCCAATGATCCAGAAATATGAAACCCTGCCCCCTGCAACACATCGTCAGCCTCTCCTTCACCTGTACTATCACCCTATTCCTGCCCTGAGTAGCATGTGGCATTGGCAGTAATCCAAAAATTTCTGCCTTGGAGGTCGTGCTCTTCAGCTTTTTCTTCACTGCCTATACTCACTGTGCAATGGCTCTTCCCCCCTTCTACCTATGTCAATGTGCATGCTAAGCTCTGGCTGCTCACCCTCTATCTTGAGAATCATTGCATTTCCTGACTGCATCCCTCTCTCTGTTTATCTGCTTGAGATATCCTCAAGCATTTATCTATAATGCCACCCTAAATCTCTACATTCCATAAACCTGAGATCATCCTTTGCAAAGCTGCATGTTTCTCAAGTTGTATAAGATGATTTACTCATTTTCTCTGGGTTAAAGAATGCTTTTGTTTTTAAGTAATATTCCTTGCTTCTTCCTCTTCAGAACCCCGCAGCCCTACAACCTTTTAAGATATTTGTGTTTTTCCATTTCCAGTCTTTAATAACCTCTGAATTAAACTCTTCCAGCACACTTTCAATTAACAAGGCTAAATCTCAAATTCCCAACTAACCTCTCTGACTTTCTCTTCTCCTTTAAGATAATCCCTTAAGTATACCCCTTTGGCCCAGACTTTGCCTAAGCCTAGTCATTGTCTTCACAGGGTTCTGTCAAATAATGTTTGAAAACATTCCTTGGATTCAACTTCTGTCATCAAACTGAACAAGTATAAATGTAATTGTTTTCTTGTTTTTGAATTCAGAACTGGCTATTTTATCAGATAATTTGCCCACAAATTTCACAAGTGTGAAGTGGGTACACAGGAAGCAGAACAGTAAGTTCTAGGAAAGTCATACTCCTCCAACATATTAGCCTCTAAAAGATATGCAAGTCTCCAGTGTCCCAGGAACTTCGTTCTTTGTATTATATCCAGATTGTCCAAAGCACACATCTGCAGAGGAGTGGCAATGAACTTTAATTGTCTGCATATTACTTAATTTGCATTATTTTAATGAGTGAAACAATTTACAGTACTTCCCTTTATTTTTTTTTAACTACAGCAAAACTCTGATACACTTAGGACTTGGGTGGAGAACATGAGATACCGAATCCATAGGTTGTGGGAAGATTTCAGTGATGAAGGGAGCGATTTTATCCTTTTTGGTTCAAGAGACCAAAGGTTGATGGGCAGTAACTATTCCTGAACCATTGCTACTTCTTCTTCTTGTAGTGCTTAATGGTGGTTGGTAGACCAATGTAAGGTGCATCACTGCCACCTACTGAGTATCATTCAAGCACAGCAAATACTTCTCTTCCAGAAAGTCTTACTTCACCATTCCTTTCAAATCTGTGTCACTTCAGACTCACATAGTATTATAAGCATTAAAATTCCCTGACCATTAGCTAGCAAACTTCAAACATTCCATTATAGGATTAAAAAAAAGAAAAAGAATAAAAAAAACCTCCTCTGACTGTCAGCAAACAAACTTCTAATATTCCATTATGAACAAAAGAGAAAAAAGGAAAAATAACATTACCAACATTTTTTTTGAAGTCTGAACATTATTTATCCTTTTTTGTAAAACACCATTAATAGCTTCTAGAGTTAAGTCTTAACTCTAGATGTTTTACTGCAACTTCTAACATATTGACCCTGTGATCTTCATATCAGAGGCAGATGTTCGGCTGTCTTTAAAGAGAGTGAACCCTCACAAGGTGGAAAGTCCCGATGGAGTACCTGGGAAGGCTCTGAAAACCTGTGCCAAACAACTAGCAGGAGTATTCTAGGATACTTTCAACCTCTCACTGCTACAGACAGAAGTTCCCACTTGCTTCAAAAAGGCAACAATTATACCGTGCCCAAGAAGAATAATGTGGGCTGCCTTAATGACTATCGCCTGGTAGCATTCACATCTATAGTGATGAAATGCTTTGAGAGGTTGGTCATGACTAGACTGAACTCCTGCTTCGGCAAGGACCTAGACCCACTGCAATCTGCTTATCGCCACAATAGGTCAATGGCAGATGCTATCTCAATGGTTCTCCTCACAGTTTTAGATTACCTGGACACCACAAACATCTACGTTAGGATGCTGTTAATCAACTATAGCTCAGCATTTAATACCATCATTCCCACAATCCTGATTGATAAGTTGCAGAAACTGGGCCTCTGTACCTCCCTTTGCAATTGGATCCTCGACTTCCTAACCAGAAGACCACAATCTGTATGAATTGGTGATAACCTATCCTCCTCACTGATGATCAACACTAGCGCACCTCAGGGGTGTGTGCTTAGCCCACTGCTCTACTGCTCTACACATGACTGCGTGGCTAGGCATAGCTCAAATACCATCTATAAATTTGCTGACTATACAACCATTGTTTGTAGAATGTCAGGTGGTGACGAGAGGGTGTACAGGAGTGAGATATGCCAGCTCGTGGAATGGTGCCACAGCAACAACCTGGCACTCAACATCAGTAAGACGAAAGAGCTGATTGTGGACTTCAGGAAGGGTAAGATGAAGAAATACACACCAATCCTCATAGAGGGATCAGAAGTGGAGAGAGTAAGCAGTTTCAAGTTCCTGGGTGTCAAGATCTCTGAGGATCTAACCTGGTCCCAACATATTGATGTAGTCATAAAGAAGGCAAGACAGCGGCTATAATTCATTAGGAGTTTGAAGAGATTTGGTAGATTAACAAATATACTCAAAAACTTCTATAGTTGTACCATGGAGAGCATTCTGACAGGCTGCATCACTGTCTGGTATGGAGGGGCTACTGCACAGGACCAAAAGAAGCTGCAGAAAATTGTAAATCTAGTTAGCTCCATCTTGGGTATGAGCCTACAAAGTACCCAGGACATCTTCAGGCAGTGGTGTCTCAAAAAGGCAGTGTCCATTATTAAGGACCTCCAGCACCCAGGGCATGCCCTTTTCTCACTATTACCATCAGGTAGGAGGTACAGAAGCCTTAAGGCACACACTCAGTAATTCAGAGACAGCTTCTTCCCCTCTGGCATCTGATTCCTAAATAGACATTGAATCTTTGAACACCACCTTTTTAAAAAATGTACAGCATTTCAGTTTTTGCATGTTTTTTAAAATCTACTCAATATACGTATACTGTAATTGATTTACTTAATTATTATGATTATTTTTTCTCTGCTAGATTATCTATCGCATTGAACTGCTGCTGCTAAGTTAACAAATTTCATGTCACATGCCGGTGATAATAAACCTGATTTTGATTTTTTTTTAGTCTACTCTTTAGTTTGTACTGTACAACTTACCACATCTGCTATGAAAGTGTCAAATTTTAGTTATCAACATTTGACAAATCCTGTACTGCAATCATGTTTTTACACACTGGCTTTAATCTATTTGTATTCTGAATAGGGCAGATTGACACTGTCTTCTGTACTTCCTGAAGAACATCTGCATATACCTAATATACTCATTTCTACCTGAACATGCTGCACTTCTACACCTTTCTTATATACAGACACCCTGCATAACGAGTGCTATGTTCCCCTCTACAATTGCTACATTTTGGCCTAATGTCTGCTCCACAATTACTATGTTTTCCACCAGCTCTACCACATTGCTTTTTACCCCTATACACAGCTGCCTCGTGATCAAACTACTGACACTGAAAACACCTCAGAAGTGGCAGCACGTAGATTCAAACCATACAACTCACATAGCCTAAGTTAACCCTATATTGCAACTTTTTCCCCATCAAATTTAATCAACAGTAAAAAGTTATCTGTTCTCATTCCACTTTGAAACGTTCAGTATTTACAATTCTTCCAACTAAGTTGTTTTCAACCTTGTCTAGAAGCACTCTAGAGATTGCTCCCCAAAGCCACTGTCGCTCAAAATAATTCATTTAGTGTTACTTTCCTTCTTGTCAGAGCTTTTCACCTTAAAGTTTTCTCACATTGCTTACTATCTTTACAAAGCACCAAAAGCGCCTCATCTCTTGGTGGTTTTGCGCCCAGGCCATTTCCGAACGCTCCCCCCCCCCCCCCCATCCTTAATCTAATATCAGAAAGACGTCCACATTCACAACAGCAATACGTTAAAGTTAGCTTTTCAATTCCTTCTTTAATTTAAACTGTCTACTTCCGTTATCACTAGACGATAAGCCACTACAATCCTCAATTATTTTTCCGTTTCCCAGAAACCCGCCTCGCCTTCCTCCACCCAAACCGACCTCCCGTTCGCTACTTCCGCGTTCGTCATCACATCTCTGCCCCACAATGCCCCGGAGCCCGTTTGGTGGCCGGCGAGCCACTGCGCAGGCGCCGGCTCTGCTTCTGCTCGGGGGAAACGGAAACAAAGGTTTGAGAGGCGAAGGGAAGTGCGGGCACCGGGTTTGGGGTCCGCGTCCCGGCGTCGCCGCGATGCGCGGGCGGGCGGCCAGCCGGCCGGCCGCGCCTGGGACCCGAGAGGCGGCGTGGATCGGGATCGGGAGACGGGCCCCGGTCCGGGCCGGCTGCCCGCCCGGGGTTGGGATTTGGCGTGGGCTTGGCCACAGTCAAGTCTAGTGCGATCCGATCAGTGGTGGTGTTGGAAAGTGAAGCTTTCCCCACCGCCCCGCCTACGCCAGCCAGGGACCTCCTTAAAGTCCGCAGGGTTCACCTGGGTGATGTGGCCAGTGGTACTTACACCAGTTCCAGTGCTGAGGAGGCTGGAATCCACAGCTGGGCAGTACAAGATCAATTACTTGACACAAGGAGGCTCAGCAAAAATACCATTTTGTCAGAAGTAATCCTACCTATTTTATGTTAATAGTTAGGAGGGTGGGGTGGGGGTTCAAAATAAAACTCGGATACGCTGTCTCACTGAGTTACCAGACTTTTTTTAAAACTTCCCTGGCCTTTTTTTTTAATCCAGTCCAAGCCGGTAGGATGAAATTCCTTAGTCTCTGATGGCAGAAACTAAATTGGAAACTCATCCGATTCCAACTGGTTGGGAGGTGGCAATGTTATTATGACAGCATCATCACCTTCCATTTATGTTGTGCCTTTAACCCAGCAAAATATCCCACTGTTGACAAGCCAGGCCATGTCAAAGTCAGTTTTGTTGTCACAAGTGCAAGTTCATATCTGGAAAAGTGCAATGAAAAGCTTACCTGTAGCAGTATCTCAAGCACTTAGAATTAAGATTTTCATTGTAACTGCATACTTTTATTTTATATGTATTAGATGAGTATTAAATGAATAATAGGTGCCCAAGATCTTGGCCAAAAAGGTAAGCTTTGAAGGAGTAGCTTAATAAAAATATAGGCAAAAAATTTAATAGAGCAATTTCAGAGACTAGAAATGAAGAAATGTTAAAACTCGGGATGATCAAGGGGCCATGTTTAAACAATGGAAGAAAATGACGAAGGTGAATGGGTGAGAAAGAGTGCTCTGCTGATCTACTGTAGCAAAAGATGCCACAGTACTTTATAGGAGTGTTATCTTTTCAAGCAACAAGGATCAACTCATTGAATGTATCAGTTTCCTTGCCAGGAACTACTGCTTTGTTGATATTGAGATAAGGATGCTTTATTGGATGTTAGTTTTTGTTTGGTATGCCTAATCTTGGACTTCGATTTTAACATTCTCAAAAATTCTCCCCACTTACACTCATTATTTCTGAGTCTCAATGTGATGGAAATTTAAACTATATTAAGTGGCACTTTACTAGGTTAACACTTATTATAGATCCAAAAAAGTATTTTTCTAATTTGAGGTATTTGACATTCTTGTTTTGTCTTGTAGTCTACCAATCTGTTTTGAAATAATTCAAATGCAGGGGCTCCCAGAGTTACGAATGACCTGACCAGGGGAAATTGGACATTACATAAATTCTTCCAGATGCTTTTAAATCATTTAAAATCTGGTAATAACGTGTTTCATTGTATCAATTACTGAATGCAATATACAATTTGTTTAATTATGGGCAATATTTGGGTGGCTATGCAGTTAAATGAAAGAAACTCCATGAGTGATATGGTCTGATCAATCCCTGTGCCAGGAGTTCCCAAATTCCTTTCCTGGGAAGAGTTTCTAACCTGAACCAAGTTCCCACACAGCAGAGCTGTCTGCAACAGCTGGCATATTCATTTACCTGTCTCTCAAAAACCCAGTTGTATGTAGGGGGTCTGCGTAAATTGTGCATTCATTGGCTGGGGAAGACCTGTGCAGCCGTATCAAAGGACTAACATTTGCATCATTGTACTGAAATAATTCATTAAGAGATGATGCTAATAATACAGGTGACGATGGAACAAATTTAGAGTAGTAAAAGCTGAGTCTTTCAGAGTAATTGGATAAAGTATCAAAGGCTCATGTGGATACTTTAATTACCTTATTGCTGATTTAGCAGAATCTGTTCCTTGTTTTTCTTTGTGTTAACATTCTTCAGATCATAAGGTACATGATTTGCAGCCAGCTTCTGTTCACAAGTGTGGAAATGGGTGTTGTGCATTGGATAAAACCATATTGGTCACTAGGCAATTTTTTAGAGCATTTGGTCCCAGTCCATACTATCTCAGCAGTGGACTTCTGTCAGTCTCCTTTCCTTTCTTTCTCTTGCCCTGCAACTTATCCTGTCTCACGTAGCTATTAACTCTCTTTTATTGTTCTTTTCTACTTGCCTACTTTTAGGGATAATTTACGGTAACCAGCCAGCTTGCCAGCACACTTTTGGAACTTGGGTGCAAAAGTTGATTCAATTTCTAAGTAACAAATTATCAACTGGCATAATTATTTTGTGCAGTACACTGGAAGTTTGACATTAAATGCCAACAGGGCATATCTTTCAAATAATTGGTCAATATTCATAAGTAAGTAAAGCTTAAGTCATGTTGTAACTTGTGTAACATATATTTGAATTATCTTGCAGGCTCGATGAATGTTGCAACCATCCCGAGAAGATGTGTAGTATGAGGTTAACTGATACCAAAGAAAATTGCAAGGAAATTTCATGTTGAGACTCTATACCTCTGATCCACAATGATGGCCCACTGTGTAACTGCAGACTGAGAAGAGAGGGTATTCATCCACAGCAATTTTAATCAACACCATGTCTCAGAATATCGACAGTTCTTATAAAACTGGATCAAGTTTATCTGGAGCACCATGCAAAGATGTTTTCTTGGATTTACAAACAGCAAAATTTGAAAATCTATACTATGGTCCAAGATCAATTCAAAGCATTTCAAATATTGCTGACAATCTTGATGTTCCTTTAGGACAATCATCACCAATTGTACATCTGCGATCACTGCTACATAATAAGAATCTATTGAAATATATGAATGATGATCGACTCAAGCAGTCACCTTTTTGTGATTTAGTTATCATGGTAGAAGGAAAGCAGTTTTGCGCCCACAAAGTGGTTGTTGCTGTAGGTAGCAGTTACTTCCATGCTTGTTTAAGTAAAAACCCAAATATGGATAGTATCCAATTGGACCATGTTAGTTATTATGTTTTCCATCATTTATTAGAATTTTTATACACCTCTGAATTCTTCATTCAGGAAAGTGAAATCCCTTCAATTTTGGAAGCTGCTCAGTTTCTAGACATTATCGATGCAGTTAAGTTGTTGACTAGTAATGAAAATGTCTCCAGGTCAACCCAAACAGAATTGTTAACTGAAAGTAACCAGTGTTTGGAAGAAACGGATTCCCTTGAACCCACTGTCAAATTCCAGCATAGCAATGTATGCACCTTCTGCAATAAAAGTTTCTGTTACAAAAAATCTTTAGAAAACCACATAACTAAAACTCACAATACCAGCTCCCTGGGACAAGAAGAAAGTTCTGAGGCAACAAAAATCGAACTTACCCGAAGGTGTTCAATGCGAACGCGCAAATGTCCAGCAAAATTTGATAGGAAAAATATTGATACCACAGATGTCTCTGAAGATGAATGCTCAAGTAAAAATAGTAGTGACACTGAAAATAACAATAATGCCCATGAAAGTCTAGAAAGTGAAGATGAAATGGAAGAAGTTGAAGCAAAGCTTGAAGAAATGGAAAGAGAGGAAGAAATTCAAGGGGATGATGAGAATGATTCTCTAGATGCGGAAGAGATTGAGCAAAATATTCCTAAGGAATTGCCTCCTGTCATTTTACAGACTGGGAGCAAGAAAACACTCCAGTGCCCAAAGTGTGATAAATGTTTTGACCGAATAGGTTGGTAAGATCAACATTAGTTTGTTTGGACAGTAGCTGTCTTTAGTTCCCAATTAGTAGAATGTGAATTCTAGAAACAAGATCAGTATTTAAAATTAACCTAACTGTCAGCTTTAATTACATGTAAATATTTGTACTGCAGTGTGGCAGAATCGAATATCTGACACATATTCATCAAAGCTTAATTCCATTTTATCATATTGTATTTAATTGCATAATCAATACTGAAATGCAAATGTGTTTTTGCATCGCGATCCATTTTCTGGCTACGAAGCTAGGCAAGCCCCTTTAAATATTGCTTAAGGCTTGTGATCTAATTCTTGCTCATGTCCTTTCTATAAATGAAGAAATTCTTGAATCTTCCTTTGAAGCACATTGGTGATTGAATATTAATGGTTATGTAGTGCATTTTATGTTCTGTATATTTTGCATTCCTTGTGCACAGCTGCCACAATATAGAAGTTCACCAAAAACTTTATGTATCTTAACTTTGTATTGTTGGATTTTTACAGGAAAATACGAGTGCCACACACGTGTACATACAGGTGAAAAACCTTTTGAATGTGATATTTGTAATCAGCGTTACTCCACCAAATCCAACTTAACTGCCCACAGGAAGAAGCATAATTCACAAGCTGCTTTTCAAAGAAAGGAGCAAAAATGCCCATTCTGCAACAAGCTACATGCAAGCAAAAAAACATTAGCAAAGCATGTGAAGCGGTATGTGTCATCTATTCCTTAAGTTCTATTTTAATACTTGTTTTCAGTTCAAAAATTGTATTTGGAAAAAATACGAATTGTCATTCTCTGTTTTGAACATACCTTTCCTATTAATATAAAATTGCTATCCGACAACATTAAACAGACAGAACAAAATAAAAAAATTGAAGTTGAAGGTGGCGATAAATAACATCTGTTGTTGTTGACGCAGCGTCCTACTGGAGTTACTGCCCACAGTCTATCTAATCCCATACTCTACCCAATCTGATGGAGAGAGATGATTTTATGACTCAATACACCTTAGTTTAACAAGTGTATTTGAAAAATACCAGCCAATTGGCAAAACCCAACCATCAATTTTACTGCTGCAAAAATTAATTACTGCTGCACTTATTAATTTCTGAAGCGCAGAAATGTATAAAACTACCTAAGCAAATTGAAAGATAAAAATCATTAAAAAATGAAAATGTTCAGTAAAAACTGTGAAGATAAAAAAAGTTCAGTGGTCAAAATTTAAAACCAAGCAGGAGACATTGCTTCAAATCAACAACACTAAACTGTCACTGGAGCCATGAGACAAGTTCAGAAGCGTAAATGTTGGAGGATCTCAACAAGATTGGGTTTTGTAATTTGATTTCATGTGGAATGTAACGGTGATGCAGATTGAAAGGTTCTGCAATACACTTCTTTCAGGAATTCCATGACATCTGAATTTAACAATATATTTGCAGAATACCTGGACTCATGGTGGTTAAACAATAACAATTTATAACTAGAGGCATAGACCAACATGGCTGGGACCATTGAGTTTCTTCAGCTTTGGGCAAAATTATATTGTTCTTCCTTTACTCATGTTTTGTTAAAGGTCTTGAAATTAATACAAATACTTTTTAAAAGAAATACAGTCCAAATGTTCTTTGCTAACTGTAACTAGGAAATCTAGTAAGAAAAACGTATAGTAAGATGAAAGCTTTCATTTTACGTCAGTATTGAATCATAAGGGTTGTGTGTATGGTGGCCTTAAGTTGCATTACTACACTGAGAAACAAAGTATAATCTAGATGAACTCAGCAGGTCGGGCAGCATCTGTTGAAATGAGCAGTCAACGTCTTGGGCTGAGACCCTTCGTCAGGACTGAAGAAGGAGGGGACAGGGGCCTTATAAAGAAGTTGGGGGGGAGGGTGGAAGGTGCTGGGTGAAAAACCAATCAGAGGAAAGATCAAGGGGTGGGGGAGGGGAACCAGGGAGGGGATAGGCCGGAGAGGTGAAGAAGGAATGAAAGGGGAAAGCACTATGGGTGAGGCAACACTTTACTTGTGAGTCTGTCGAGGTAATCTATTGCGTCTGTCGAGGTAATCTATTGCGTCCGGTGCTCCCGGTGCAGCCTCTTCTACATCGGCGAGACCCGACGCAGATTGGGGGAACGCTTCGTCGAGCACCAACGCTCCGTCCACCACAACAGACAGGATCTCCCGGTTGCCACCCACTTCAACTTTGCTTCACATTCCCATTCGGATACGTCCATACATGGCCTCCTCTACTGCCATGATGAGGCCAAACTCAGGTTGGAGGAGCAACACCTCATATACCATCTGGGTAGCCTCCAGCCCCTTGGTATGAACATTGAATTCTCCAACTTCTGGTAATTCCCTCCCTCTCCCTTCCACCATCACACTTTCAGTCTGCCTTCTTTTCTAGCTGCCTATCACCTCTCTCATGATTCTGCCTTCTTCTACCCATAGCGCTTTCCCCTTTCATTCCTTCTTCACCTCTCCGGCCTATCCCCTCCCTGCTTCCCCTCCCCCACCCCTTGATCTTGATCTCTGATTGGTTTTTCACCTGACACCTTCCACCCTCCCCCCCACCTTCTATATAGGGCCCCTGCTCCCTCCTTCTTCAGTCCTGACGAAGGGTCTCGGCCCGAAACATTGACTGCTCATTTCAACGGATGCTGACCGACCTGCTGAGTTCATCCAGCTTGTTTGTACGTCTTTATTTGACCACAGCATCTGCAGTGTACTTTGTGTAAAGTATAATCTATATTTTAACTGGTGAAGAGAGGGCCTGAAGAATTTTTTCCTAACATATAATGCAGGTTTGAGTGTAAACTAAAATCCATAGGTTATCAATGCATACCTTCTTTCATCTTTATTTGTGATTTGCAATATTCTGCCCATTGATTTGAGGATATTTACAGGTTCCATCCAGATAATATACAGGAGTTTTTTACTGCTAGAAAGAAGAGGAGCGAAGCGTGGAGATGTGATGTAAGTTTTCCCCCTCCATTTTTCAATCTAGACTCTCTTCCATAAACTTCTTATCAAAGTTAAATATGCAAATAGTAGCCGATTTAAACTGTTCATGCCCCTTTTATATTTCAGTATTTGAAATTCTGAACTCTGACAATTCTCTTTTTTTTGGCCGCAGGTATGTAACAAAACATTTACACGGAGACCTCATCTTGAGGAGCACATGATTCTTCACACACAGGATAAACCATTTAAATGTAGTTATTGTGAGGAACATTTCAAATCAAGATTTGCAAGGCTTAAACATCAGGAAAAGTTTCATTTGGGTATGTATATCCATATGTTCTGGATTTAAAAAAAATTTCATTCAGAACTAATTTTGATTGATTGTGTTACTGATTATACCAATACATACCAGTTAGTACCTAGGTTTTTTGATCCTAGATGGAATTCTCACTCACAGCTGTTACAATTTCAGTTGGTTGTAAAATGTTCTTGGTCTGATTTCAGCATGTGTAATCTTTATTGTAAAATTAAGTAGTTAACTTTATCTGGATTCATATAATCTAATTCTCCCCCTCCCATGTTCTTGGATTTGTAGCTAATGGTTGCCCATGTATGCTAAACTAACATACTAGTGTGCACAATATATTTTATTATGAAATAGTCACAAAGTGACTAGTCACAAAGTGCAGACAAAAGTATGAGAAAACTTCAACCTTCCAAAAGCAATGGAAGTTGTATGGGTTTTGTATAATGGACCATAGAGTACAGCCAAGTAGATAGTAGTTTTTTTATCCTATTACGTACTACTGTCAGTTTAGTAGAATAGTCAACACTTATGATTCAGGTAGTCCCAGCACAATCTTATGCAATATTGCTAGAACCTTTTATCAGAAAGATAGTCAACCTGTTTTTAAGTCGTTATAAGGTGTGGTTGAATTTAGTTTCTGATCTTGACCTCCTTGAAAGTAAATACAGTTGTACTTGGCTGTGTAACTAGAAGTGACTGCCTTTCTAGTAGAAACACACCAAAAACCTCAAGCACATGAGTAATATTTTCAGTTTATTTTACAAGAAAAGTAATAATATATATGTTAACTTCCTTTTTTTTTAAAATTACTGATTCCTTTGATTATAGTGGAGAAGGCAGTGAAGTAGTGTGGTTGCTAAAATTTGTTTTGCTTACTTCTCGCTTATTAACATTAATAGGAATATTGGTGCATTTAATTAAGAACAGACACTTGTTCTGCTGTGATTTTAATTAGGAGGTTTGAGGTGGATTTCCAACCTATTTGGTTAGAAGTGTACTATGAATCTGAGCAACATAACTGGGAAGGAAAAAAATAACAGCTTGAGAAAAGACATTTAGAGTCACAGAGTCAAGGAGCACTAAAGTACAGAAGCAGGCTCTTTGGCCCACCTAGTCCATGCCGAGCTGTTATTCAGCCTAGTCCCATTGACACACACTTGGACCATCGGCCTCCATATCCCTCCCATCTATGTACTTATCCAAGCTTCTCTTAAATGTTGCAATCAAACCTGCATCTGCCATTTCTGCTGGCAGCTTGTTCTACACTTGCACCCGCTTCTGAGTGAAGAAGTTCCTCTTTAGGTTCCCGTTAAATATTTCAACTTTTACCCTTAGCCTATGACCTCTAGTTTGTTTCACCTCCATTCGGTGGAAGAAGCCTGCTTGCGTTTGCCTTTTCTGTACTCCGCGTAATTTTATATACCTCTATTAAATTTCCCCTCATTGTCCGATGCTGCAGGGAGTAAAGTCCTAACCTATTCAACCTTTCCCTATAACTCAGGTGCTCAAGTCTTGGCAGCATCCTTGTAAATTTTCTCTGTACTTTTCAATCTTACTGATATCTTTCCATTGTACAAAAAAATAACTTCCAGTGGCATGAAGAAGTTGGAAGTCTGTAGTACAAACAAATTGTGGGCACAAGTTCATGTTAATAATGCAGTAGTTATCATAGTTCCACACGAACTATCTGTTCATTCTCAGACAGCCTTTGGATGCCACAGTGAGTATTTAAAACATTGGAATTTAATTAGTTGGTAAAGTAAATGTAGCTTTTAATTGTTACCTCTCAAACACTATAGTAAATGTTTACTACTTGCAAGAAGTACTTGTGCAATTTTTGTTACAATGTAAATACACAGTGTTCAGGATGAGGTGTGAGCTAGTCTAGGGGTTTGTCTGGGACTAATTTCCATTTTTCATTTTGATAATGGATAAAACCTTTGACTCTTTGGTGTACTGAACTTTGGATACAGACTATAATTTAAATTTTATCACCTTTTTAGGCCCTTTTCCGTGTGATATTTGTGGTCGTCAGTTTAATGATACAGGAAATCTCAAGCGACATATTGAATGCACTCATGGAGGAAAAAGAAAGTGGACTTGTCTAATTTGTGGCAAATCTGTAAGGGAAAGGTAAAATCAAGATCCCACAGATTATTTGAAAGATTAAGGATCTGCTATTGAAGACTGAACTTTTAAAAATTATTTCGTAACTAAACCATTATTTATTAATCTACTTGAGCACAAATTATTTTACAAATATGGTATGATACAAAGTGGAAGTGAATTTAAAACCAGTTCCTTTATAATAAATTTTATTTGATAAAAGTGATGTTTGTTTTATTTTTATAAACAGAACTACATTAAAGGAACATCTTCGAATCCATAGTGGCGAAAAGCCTCATCTTTGCAGCATTTGTGGACAGAGCTTCCGTCATGGTAGTTCATACAGGTAAGAGTATAACATATAGAATAAGAAATGCATCTTCCTCAGACCCTCTGTTTTGTTTCCTTCATGCCACTACTCATTGATTCCTGAAGCTCAAAAAAAATTAGAAGACTTGATTCCTGAGCTGTACCATTTTTACATGAGTTATAACCCACTTGTATTTTAAGATTATCCTGTTCTGAATTTTGGATCTTTATACATAATTTGAGAGTCATTCATAAATTGCTACTTGAAAAAAGGCACAGTTAGATTTTGTTTCTCATTAATTATGGCTGCTAAAGCCGGTAGATTAGTTTCAGAACATCACCACCAAAGATCATTCCTCTGCACCTTTGATCCAATACAGGCCAAACTGCTGAGAGACTTTTCTTTGCATCAGGGGAGAATTTGATTGACTGTAGCATTGGCAGAGCCTGTTAAAATTGATATCATTGGGCATTAGATGGAAAAATGCTGGAGTCAAACTTCAGACAGCAGTGATTGTCTGATGTTAATTATCTCAGCCACAAGATACAGTGACATGCAAAAGTTTGGGCACCCCGGTCAAAATTTCTGTTACTGTGAACAGCTAAGTGAGTAAAAGATGATCTGATTTCCAAAAAGCATAAAGTTAGAGATGACACATCTCTTTAATATCTTAAGCAAGATTACTTTTTTATTTCCATCTGATACAGTTTCAAAATAACAAAGAAGGAAAAGGCCCCAAAGCAAAAATTTGGGCACCCTGCATGGTCAGTACTTAGTAACACCCCCTTTGGCAAGTATCACAGCTTGTAAAGGCTTTCTGTAGCCAGCTAAGAGTCTTTCAATTCTTGTTTGGAGGATTTTCGCCCATTCTTCCTTGAAAAAGGCTTATAGTTCTGTGAGATTCTTGGGCCGTCTTGCATGCACTGCTCTTTTGAGGTCTAGCCACAGATTTTCAATGATGTTTAGGTCGGGGGAATGTGAGAGCCATGGCAAAATCTTCAGCTTGCGCCTCTTGAGATAGTCCATTGTGGATTTTGAGGTGTGTTTGGGATCATTATCCTGTTGTAGAAGCCACCTTCTTTTCATCTTCAGCTTTTTTACAGATGGTCTGATGTTTGCTTCCAGAATTTGCTGGTATTTAATTGAATTCATTCTTCCCTCTACCAGTTAAATGTTCCCCGTGCCACTGGCTGCAACATAAGCCCAAAGCATGATTGATCCACCCCCATGCTTAACAGTTGGAGAGGTGTTCTTTTCATGAAATTCTGCACCCTTTTTTCTCCAAACATACCTTTGCTCATTGCGGCCAAAATTTTAAATTCGTCAGTCCACAGAACTTGTTTACTAAATGCATCAGACTTGTTTAGATGTTCTTTTGCAGACTTCTGACACTCAATTTTGTGGAGAGGACGCAGGAAAGGTTTTCTTCTGATGACTCTTCCATGAAGGTCATATTTGTGCAGGTGTCGCTGCACAATAGAACAGTGCACCACCACTCCAGAGTCTGCTAAATCTTCCTGAAGGTCTTTTGCAGTGAAATGAGGGGTTTGATTTGCCTTTCTAGCAATCCTACGAGCAGTTCTCTCGGAAAGTTTTCTCAGTCTTCCAGACCTCAACTTGACCTCCACCGTTCCTGTTAACTGCCATTTCTTAATTACATTATGAACTGAGGAAACGGCTACCTGAAAATGCTTTGCTACCTTCTTATAACCTTCTCCTGCTTTGTGGGCATCATTTATTTTAATTTTCCGAGTGCTAGGAAACTGCTTAGAGGAGCCCGTGGCTGCTGATTGTTGGGACAAGGTTTGAGGAGTCAGGATATTTATAAAGCTTTGAAATGTGCATCACCTGGCCTTTCCTAACGATGATTGTGAACAAACCATAACCCTAACAAGCTAATTAAGGTCTGAGACTTTTCACTCTAAAATTGTACAAAACAAAAGTAATACACCAATCTTGCTTAAAATGTTGAAAAGAATGTTTCATCTTTAATTTTATGACTTTTGGACATCAGTTCATCTTCTGACCTCTGATTTCCTTCTCCTGTAATCAATAATTAGCTCTTTGGTTTTACTGATGTTGAGTTAGAAGTATTGTTTTGGTGCCATTCAAACAGATTTTCAATTTTCCTCTGATATGCCAATTCATTGTTGAAGTAACAGTGATATCGTCAACAAACGTAAGTACAGGCAACACACACAAAATGTTGGTGGAACGCAGCAGGCCAGGCAGCATCTATAGGAAGAGGCGCTGTTGACATTTCAGGCGTCGACATTGTTTCTTCCTATAGATGCTGCCTGTCCTGCTGCGTTCCACCAGCATTTTGTGTGTGTTGCTTGAATTTCCGGCATCTGCAGATTTCCTTGTGTTTGCTTTTGAAACATAAGTACAGTGTTGGTTTAAGGGGATGATAATGTTGAATGTTGAGCTATAGTCAATGTCTTCTTCAGTGTCTTTGTCATGGGACGATTTTATTGCACAGAAACACCATCTATATACATTCTTAGTTGCTGCATTTAAGTAGATGCACAAGATTGCTTTCAAAACTTTCAATGATACTGGCAACTTTTTAGGGTTATTTTCTACAGATAGATTATGTAATTTACTTAAATTTATTCAAGTTATTGAAATTTTTCTCAACAAAATTAATTCATATAATTAAGTTGCGAGTTATTTTCCCATTTTATGTGATCCATAATAAAGTAGCAAGAAATGTTGCTTGAAGCATTTTTATAAACTCATATTTTGTTACTAGATTACATCTCCGTGTACATCATGATGACAAGCGTTATGAATGTGAAGAATGTGGGAAAACTTTTATTCGCCATGATCATCTCACCAAACATAGAAGAACCCATTCAGGTAACATTCTGATGGAGAAACAGATGCCTTCGTGATTCCCTCTTTGCCTTCGTAGCTGTCAGCTGGATTTCTGATTAGAGTCAAAGAGTGCTACAGCTTAGAAATAGACCCTTCAGCCCATCTGGTTGCTACTATACAGTTATTCTGTGTAGTCCCTTCGACCTGCTCCTGGACCATAGGCCTTCGTACTCCTCCCATGCATGTACTTATCTAACCTCTCTTGAATTTTACAGTCGAACTTGCATCCATCACTTCTACTGGCAGCTTGTACCACACTTTAGAGTGAAGAAGTTTTTCCTCAGATTTCTCTCAAATTTTTCGCCTTTCACCCTTAATATATGAACTCTAGTTCAAGTTACACCAAATGTCAGTGCAAAATGCCTGCTTGCATTAACCCTATTTATACCTCTTCATGATTTTGTATACCTCTATCAAATCTTCCCTCATTCTCTTATGCTCCAGGAAATAAAGTCCTAACCCATTCAACCTTTCCCTATGACTCAGATTTGCAGGGCCTGGCAACATTCTTGTAAATTTTTTCTGTACTATTTTAATCTTATTTACATCTTTTCTGACCAGAACTGCACACAATATTCCAAATTTGGCCTCACCAACATCTTATACAACTTAAATATAACATTCCAACTCCTGTACTCAAAGCTCTGATTTATGAAGGTCAGTGTACCAGAAGCTCTCCTTATGACCCTATCTACCTGTGAAGCCGCTTCCAAGGGATGGATTCTTTATTTCCAGATCCCTTTCACTCCTTAGTGCCCTACTGTTCACTGTGTACATCCAGCACTGGTCTGTCCTCCCAAAGTGCAACATGTCACAGTTAAATTCCTTCTGTCATTTTTGAGCCTATTTTTCAGGTCCAGATCCTTCTGCAGTAGTTTGCTAGCCTTCCTCACAGTACACTACACCTCTAATCTTGGTATTAACCACAAATTGATCGAGTTTACCACAATATCATCCAAATTATTACATAGAAGGCCAACAACAGCTCTAGTTCCTGTGACACTGATATGGAAACACTAATACCCTTGAATGGAAAAGCCTTCAAAAAGGCTGTCATGCTTTCGATATTTATTGCTTATTTATTATTTATTATTCTTTTTTTATTTGCACTTTCTGTTGTGCATTGGTTGTTTATCCATCCTGTTTGTTGCAGTCTTTCATTGATTCTGTTGGGTTTCCTTTACTTACTGTGAATGCCCACAAGAAAATGGATCTTAAGGTTGTAAATTGGTGACATACAGATTGTACTTTGATAATAAATTTACTTTAAAGTTTGATCACCACTGGGCACAGGACTCTGGGCACTGGGTCAAAGAAACAGCCATCAACTATTACTCCCTAGTTTCTCCCACTAAGCCAATGTTGAATCTAATTTACTACTTCATCCTGAATGCCATGCGACACAGCTTTCTGGTTCAGCCTTCCTTATGAGACTTTGTCAATAATGTTTTACCTACAAGTTGGTAATGCTTTAAATCACCAATATTAATTACATTTTCCTCACTTTAACCCATTTACATTTTGAAATTTCTAATTTCTGCCTCACATGATTTCACTTGAAGACAGCTTTTAATTTCTTGACTCCTGTAGCTGAATTAACTTTATGGATAAAAAACAAAATGTAGACCAGTCCAACACAGGAACAGGCCCTTCAGCCCACAATGTTGTTCTAAACCAATTACATTAGTAATCAAATGGCCAACTAAACTAATCCCTTTTGTCTACATTATATCCATATCCTTCCATTTCATTCACATTCATGTGCCAATCTAAATGTCTCAAGCCCCTAATGTATCTGCCTGTAGCTCCTCTCCAGGCACCCACCACTCTAAAAGAAAATAAACTTGCCCCCTAACACTTTCTTTGAACATACCCTCTCTCACCTTAAATGGATGTCCTCTGGTGTTAGACATTCCAACTCTAAGAAAATGATACTGTCTGTATTCTACCTGTGCCTCTCATAATCTTATACACTTCTGAGAGATCACCTCTCAGTCTCTGCTGCTCCAGAGAAAACAACTCTCATTTGCCCAACCTCTCATGATAGCACATGCCTTCTAATCCAGGCAGCATCCTGGTAAACCTCTTCTGCACCCTCTCCAAGGCCTCACTATCCTCCCTATAATGGGGCAACCTAAACTGTATGCAGAATTCCTGATGCAGCCTGACTAGAGTTTTATAAAGCTACAATATAACTTCTTGCCTTTTGAACTCAGTGCCTCAACTAATAAAGGTAAGCATGCCATATGCCTTCTTAACTACTTCATCAACCTGTGCAGCCACTTTCAAGAAGCTATGAACTTGGACCCAAAATCTCTCTGCTCATCAACCCTGTTAAGGGTTTTGCTCTTAATAGTGTACTGACTCTTAACAGTTGACCTTCCAAGGTGCATTTGTCCAGGTTAAACTCAGTCTGCCATTTCTCTGCCTACATCTGTAACTGGTCTATATCCCACTGTATTCTTTGCCAGTCTTCTATGCTATCCGCATATTGCCAACCTCTGTATCATCTGCAAACTTACTTACCCACCCATCTACAAGTTCATCCAGCTCATTTGTATACATCACAAACACCAGAGGTCCCTGTGGGACACCACTGGTCACAGACTTACAGCTGGAATAAGTTCCTTTGACCACCACCTTCTGTCTTCTATGTGCAAGCCAGTACTGAAACCAAATGGCCAATCACCATGGATCCTATGCATGTTAATCTTCTGGATGAGTCTCTCGTGAGGGACCTAGTCAAACACCTTAGTAAAATCCATGCAAAATCCACAGCTCTAACTTCATCAATCACCCTTGTCACCTCGTCAAAAAAATAAGTCAGTAACACATGACTTGTCCCACACAACGCCATGTTGACTCTCCCTAATTAGGCCATGGTTTTCCAATTGCTCATAAATCCTAAACCTAAGAATTCTCTCCACTAACTTCCCTGTGTGTGGCATGAGACTCACCGGTCTATAGTTTCCATGATTAACCCTGGTTTTCTTTTGGATTAATTGAACAATATTAGCTACTCACTAGTCCACTGGGACTTCGCCTGTGTCTAGAGTGGACATGAAGATATTGGTCACAGCCTCAGTAATCTCATCGCTTGCCTCTCGCAATAATCTAGGGTATGTCCCATCAGGCAATAGGGATTTATCCACCTTAATGCTCCTTATTGATCCTATACTACCTCCTCCTTTACCTCGAAATGTCCAAGCATATCAATACACTTGGCACTGATTTCCTTATCCTCCATGTCCTCTTTGGAAATACTGTTGTAAAGGATTTTTATGTTGCTTGATTACATTAAACAATATATGTATTTTTTATTTACAAATTTTTGTTGTTTTTCCATTTAACTCTGGTCAGCTTTGGAAGAGATACATTTTTAATCAGCTGAGGTTTATATAATTTTTTTCTTTTATTCAAAAGGAGAAAAAGCTCATCAATGTGAAGAATGTGGAAAGTGTTTTGGTCGTAGGGATCATCTCAGTGTTCATTACAGAAGTGTTCACTTGGGAGAAAAAGTCTGGCAGAAGTAAGTAAAACACCTGCTGAGTTTGAAATTTAAATAATCATATTTGAAGTTTACGGGGAAAGAAATCTTGCGATATTTTGAATAAAATTAAAATTATTATGCAATTCCTTTAAAATCACATGTTCCTTTCATACTTTTCCCTTAAGCTTCTTTTCCCTCAAGTTTCTTTTTCCTCATTTTATTTTATCTCGTTTTTCAATCTGCTGTTGTCAACTTCAATTTCTAAAATGCCTGAATGGTATTGTTTAATGATCTTATCCTCATTTATTCACCTGTTGGGCCCCAGTGGAACAGTGATCATTGATGAAAGCTTAAAGCCTTTATATACCTTGAAATTTAAAAACAGACTAATTTACCAAAAAGGTAGCTTTGCAACTCACCTTGAATGTCATTTTGAACAATGAACTGAATCCCACTTGTGATCAACTATAGTGTCACTGAGAGATGCAGCATAGAAACAGGCACTTTGGCCCGCTGTCCATGCTGCCTATCAACCACCCATTCACATTAATCCTATTTTTTATTCTCTACTCATTTTTATCAACTACTCCCAGATTCTACCACTCACATGAATAATTACCATACAATTAACTTGCCAACCGCATTTGGTGGATGTGGAGGAAACAAACCCCCGTGGTTACAGGGGGTTTACTCCATAAATGGTGCCCAGTGTCAGGATTGAACTTGCGTATCTGGTTGTGTGAGGCAGTGACTCTGCTGGCTGTGCCACTGTGTCAGAGCGGGTATGGCAAGGCAAAAAGGGAACGTTCTGTAAGACAGAGGGCTTAATATAGCGGAAACCTGAAAATAAGTATAGTAAGTCTAGGTGAGAATTTAAAAAGGAAATTAGGAAAGTAGGGAGTATGAAAAAGAAATTGGTAAATAAAATCAAAGAAAATCCAAATATATTTTAGAAGTACAATGTAGTGAGATGATAACAAAGGAAAGGGTTGATGATTTTATGGACCAAAAAGGCTGCCATGTATGGAGCCCAAGGATCTCAAAGAATATTTCACAGCTGTTTTCACACTAGTGGGGTCATTAAGAGGGATTCAAAAAATGTATTGAATGGGATAACATTCTTAAAGAAAAGGTATTAAGATGTTTAGCATCCTTAAATATGAATAATCCTTAAATATGCCAGTCATGATTGAAATGCAACCCAGCTAACTGAAAGGTGAAGAAAATGCAGAGGTTTAGACAATTATTTTGCACAGTATTATATTTGTCAACGTGGAGGAGAGAGTGAGTTTGTAAATCTGGAGGGAGCAAAGGATGTTGGGAATGGTGAGGGTAGAGAGCCACGAATGGTGGGTGAGACAGGTGGCAGAGAAGGAGTGCCGGGGCAAAGGGTGGCACAGGTGCAGACACATCCAGCCCTAGACACCAGGCAGGGTCATTTGATTACAAAAATTTGGTTTATTCATCATTACAGAATGTCTCTCAGGTGCTTCCCGCTCTCTCCCCTCTCCCTTCCCCTTTTCCCAACTATGATTCCCCTCTCGTTGTCCCCTTCCCACTCTCAGTCCACAATAGAGACCCAAATCAATATCAGGTTTATCATCACTCACATATGTCATTAAATTATTTTTTGTGTATGGCAGCAGTACAGTAAAATACTTAAAACTACTACAGTTCTCAAAGATTGTAGCACTGTTAAATGGTATACTGTTTAAAAAGCAGGAAGAGATATATTAAATACAATCCAATAGGTTGAACTTTTGTGTTGGTCAGATTAATGGTGTCAAATCTAAGGATCATATAAGCCACTGTTCAGAGTGACACAGATGAATTAATGATATCAGGCCATGTTGCCAAATTGGACCGAATTCTTTGAAGAGGTAACAAACAAGATCAATGATGATGCAATGTTTGATGTAGTCTATCAGGATTTTATTTCAGGTTTTTGACAAGGTTACACATGGCAGGCTGAGAGGGACCCTAAAGGAGAATGACAAATTGAATGTGAAATTGGTTTAATGGCCAAAAGCATGAGTAAATGATACTTCTGTGTCTGAAAGTTATTACCAGTGGAGCTGCATAATGTCCAGTGCATAGTCTGTTACTTCTGTTCCAAAGTAATAATCTGTGTTAAATGAAGGGAACATGTTAAAGAAGTTTGTAGATAATACAAACTAACAGAGAAAGTGACATTGAGGAGAAATGCTTTAAACGGCAAAAAAATTAGGATGGTTTGGTCAGCAGATTTTAACTTCCTGAATATAGACCTGGATAGAAACTGTCCTTGAGCCTGGTGAACCAGATTTTTAAGTTTTGTATCTTCTATCTTTGGAAGGGAAAGGAGAAAATGATTGGGGTGGGAGGAGTGATTGTATACGTTGGCTGCTTTCCCTGAGGCAGTGGGGAGTGTAGAGAGTAAATGGAAGAGAGTGTGGGTTTATGATAGACTGGGCTATGTTCACAACTCTGTTTTGGACAGAGCAGTAGCCACAACAAATTAGGATAGGATATCTTTTCTGGTGTATCTGCAAAATCTGAGGGTCACCAGTGTATGCCCAGCTTCATTAGCCTTTTTAGGAAGTAGAGGTGCTGGTGTACTGTTTTGGCAGTAGTGACAATGTGGTGGGATTAGGACAAATTGTTGTTGATATTTACACCTTGGAACTTGAAACTCTCAACTGATTCTACTATAGTACTACTGATACAAATAGAAGCAGTTTCTTCACCCCACTTCCTGTGCAATGACCAGCTCTTTTGTTTTGCTGACATTAAGGAAAAGATTGTTGTTTTGATACCATGCTACCAGGCCTCCCATCTCTGTTCTGCATTCTGTTTGATTGTTGTTTGAAGTATGGCCCCCTGCAGTAGTGTAATTTGCAAACTTGTGCATGAAAGTAGAGCTGAATCTGGCCACAGTCAGGAATTCAGGGAGTTGAGGATGCAGATTGGTGTTGAGTATAATCGTGTTGATTCAGGTTTGTTGGTCAGGAAGTTAAGGATCCAGCTGCAGAAAGAGGTGCTGTCCTATATCAAAGAATTTAGAGGTGAGTTTGTTTTGGAATTATGTATGAGGGTGACATTATAGACAATAAATAGGAGTCTGACATTAATGTCTTTGTTATCCAGATGTTCTAGGGTTGAATGTGGGACCAGGTAATTTGCATCTATCATGGATCTGTTTTGATAGTAGGTGAATTTCTATAGGCTGATGCTGTCTGGGAGGCTGGAGCTGATGTGTGCCACTCAAAGCACTTCATGAAGAAGGATGTCAGAGCCTCTGGGCAGTGGTCATGAAGGCATGTTATCGCCTTTTGCGTTGGCACTGGGATGACACTTGTCGAGTGTTTTTGTGGTAATATTTCACTAACTCTGCAGCATTGATACTGTTACTGAAAACCATTTCAATAGTCTCTATTATGGTGGGTTAATATTAAAATCATGAGTTTATTTGGATTAAACTTTGACTAAGTTTTGGAGTATGAATAATGGCAACAAAAACTTCTAACATTTTTCCTTACCAATTACAGGTACAAAGCCACTCTTCACCAATGTGAAGTGTGCAAAAAAGAATTTAAAGGAAAATCAAGCTTGGACATGCATTTTAGGACACATTCAGGTATCCTGATAACATGCTTAACATGCTTGTGACAAATTGCATCTGTAGTCCATTTTATATATATCTCCTTTTCTTTCTCCTTTTCTCTTCCTCCCTCTCCTCTCTCCTTTTCTCTCTCTTTCTCCTCCTTCCCTCTCTTCAACCCCCTTTTCTTTCTAACCCCTTAAACTTTGTTTTCACTCAATTAAGTTTATTAGTAATATTTTATAAGGTTACACAAAATTTACAGTGAATTCTTTAAATTTAAAATAATTGAGTTGAAATTATTTGGTCTTGATTACACAAAATTATTCCAGGTAACCTGTAATGCTATTGCTAAGATCTTTTGTGGAAAACATTTTTGCTAAAAAGATTTGTGATGAA
Source organism: Hypanus sabinus (assembly GCF_030144855.1). Lineage (NCBI taxonomy): Eukaryota > Metazoa > Chordata > Chondrichthyes > Myliobatiformes > Dasyatidae > Hypanus > Hypanus sabinus. Next base: position 72,500,393 of record NC_082716.1, read on the forward strand.
AATTGTTGTGAGCATATAACTTTACTTAAGCTCGAAACAAAACATAGCTAATTTTTTTTACTACAGGTGAAAAGCCCTATAAATGTCAAGTTTGTAACCAAGCATTTCGTATTCAGAAGACTTTAACGAAACACATGGTCACTCATTCAGATGCCCGCCCCTTCAACTGTCATCATTGCAATGCAACGTTCAAACGGAAAGACAAGCTGAAGTATCATATGGATCATGTTCATGGCAATAAGCCTATAGAACAGCCAATAGTGGCGGTCTCTGAAGTGAAAATAGTATCTCAGGAGCTGCTGTATGCACAAGATGGCAAAGTGTACCAAACAGATGCTAAATCCTACTTACATCAAAATAAGGCTTACTCAACTGAGAACAAAACAGCAATTCAGAACGTTCATGGGGATGTGACGCTTGTACCAGTACGGATTGGTGCTGCCACAGTGCAATCTGATGCTCCACAGCATACAGCAACTTTGGTTTCGCAGCCTCATAACCTTCTTCAATCCCAGCAGCCTCCTCAGCAAACCGACTTTCAAAGAGCTACAGACCTTGCTTTTCTGGAGAAATACACCCTTACACCACAACCTGCCAATATTGTGCATCCGGTTCGTGATGATCAAATGTTAGATCCTAGAGAGCCATCGTATCTTGGAACTTTACTTGGACTTGACACAGGTACATCTGTGCAAAGTATTTCCAATGTAGAACATTAAGGGTAAGGAAAAGCACACTGTGAAGACTACAGTCTTATGTGGGAAAGTGGAACATTAACTTTTAATTCAAAATTGATATCAGTTGTGAATCATGTTGGTCAATTGATATAATTCACTGCAATATCTATGTTTTTGTACTGTGGGATTGCCTATAATTAGGGATTAAAAATGGATATGTCATTTTGTATTAGTTATATCCTTCAGCCTATCATCCAGTTGATAATGCAAGGCTTGGCTATTGTATATAACTGAAATTATGTCTCAACTCCAGTTCTACAATGACTTGAATGATTTTAAACTATTTAAACCCAAAGATAAATATTAAAACAATCATATTTATTGTTTGAACATAATAACCATGCTTATTAAAAGATGGAAAGAGCTTTAGGTTGTGTCATCCTTTTTCTTACATGGTTATATTCTGTGCTATTAAATTAACCATGCAGCTTGAAATATCTGATGGATGTCTGATTCTTGAAGAAGTGTTTCAATAAGAAATTAGGTTTAACAAAAAATTTGGACCCAAGACAACCTGCTTCATGTAGATGTTTTAATTATTTTGACAGGTGGAAATATTCTATTAGGTCCAGTTATAAAGATAGGTTCCCTTTGGTTCCATTGATTGAAAAATTGATATCTGTCCCATCTCTTGAACATGAATTTGTTTATTTAGTGATATAGCATGGAACAGGTCCTTCTTGCCTTTTCAGCTGGGTTGCCAGTAACCCCAAACTTAACCCTAGCCTAATCATGGGACAATTTACAATGATCAGTTAACCAGCAAACTCATTGTGGGAGAAAATCTGATCACCTGGAGAAAACACACACATTCCACAGGGAGGACATACAAACTCCTTACAGAGGATGCCAAGATTGAACTCCAACTCCAGTTGTAATGACGTTGCACTAACCTCATGCTACACATCAGACAAATGCCTTGGAGAGTGCTTCCTAATATAAAATGGGATCTGTCTGACTTTGATTGTTTCCTCTTCCTAAATTTTCTGAATTGTGATAGATTGGATATAGAAATAAATTTATTTTCTATTTTGTAAATCTTGTCAAATCATCTGACACAGCTGAAAATGTTTTGTATTTTTGATTCATCTGGAAACCTGAGATTCAGAATACCAGAGATATTCATTACCATAAGACTATGCCAAATTTAAATGAAGATTGTGCCAAACTAAAGCCTGATATAATATTCAGAACATTCAAAAAATTGCCTGTAGTTTATTTTTAGGGGAAGATTTATTTTGTACACAACATGCACGTTGCCTTGCTGCTGTTGCCTATTGCACTAAAAAAGGAACAAGCATTGTGTGTGATTTTGGTCTTTGTACCTTGAAAGGTATTTGATTTGGAGTTGTTCACTGAATCATTCCTGGGGTTATGGGGTTTCCTGTGAAGAGAGAGCAAATGAGTAAGGCTTCTATTCATTAACCGCTGGAAGAATAAGAGATGGCCTCATTAAAATAGAAAATTCTGAGAGGGATTTACAATTAAATGTAGACAAGATGCTCTTTTGACAAAAGGGCACAATTTTAAGGAATGAAATTGGTTGTTTAAAACAGATGGGAAGTTCTTTAAGTTAAAGCATTGTGAATCTTGGACTCCTCTTCCACAATGGGATGAAAATATGAAAATATAGTTACTGAGGATATTCAAGATGGAAGTAAAAGAGGTACTAAGATGCTAAAAAAAAAGTTGATATCAGTTGGGAACAGTAGATGATAGATACAGGATAAGTTAGGCTGGGTCGGCCTCTACTGCTTCTGCTTATCATTCATTGCAAAGCTTTATATACATAACAAAAATATATGGGTATCAGTACTTAACATATCTTAAAAGCACAGTCATCCCAAATAAAAGTTAGTAAAGATAAAAATCTGTCTGAATGAGAGATCTAGATCACTGAGAATTATTTGATAAAGAGTTAGGAAGTATTTGTTGCAATCCCATGACCGCACTTGCCAAGTCTGATCACCTGGCCTGTACTTCTACTCGTAGCATACAGCAGAGACTAAGGACTGCAAAGGTACTGTATGTATGGTTAAAGAACATGGAGGAGCATTTTACTGGGCTGCCTTGAATCAGTGGACTAGATGATATTCAGGAATTCATCTTCGGATCTGAATAAATATGCCACAGTTGTCCCCGAGACCTGTGTGGATGATTGTGTGTCTTTGGGAATATACCAGACCTATATCCTGGGTAATCCAGGAAATTCACTGTCCTCTCAGGACTAGATCTCTGGGACAAGACCAGTGTTTCAGAACTCTGCAGGAAGTCTTGTTATGACCTAAGAATGAAAAATGCAATCCCAAGTGAAGTTAGAGACATTAGCTGTGGCAGGGTTTACATGTCATTATTTCCTATGAGATAAAACCTAAGTGACTGCAACACTTCACTCCCAGATGAGCTCAGTGCCTTTTATGCACACTTTGAAAGCAAGAGCAGCATTTGACAAAACTGTGACATTTGTCTCAGAAGCTGACATCAGAATATCTTGAAAGAGGGTGACCCCTCAAAAGGTGTCAGGTCCCATATGTGGCAGGGCACTGAGAAACCTGTGTGAAGCAACTGACTCAAGTGTTCAAGAATGTCTTCAAACTCTCATTGCTGCAGTTGAAGGTTCTCACCTACTTCAAAACAGCATTAATCATACTGATGCCTAAGAAGCACAGGGTGAGCTGCCTCAACAACTATCACCCAGTAGTGCTCACTTCTACAGGGATGAAGTGATTTGAGAAGTTGGTCATGACTGGATTTAACTCATGCCTGAGCAATGACCTGGATCTGCTATGATTTGCCTACCGTCACAACAGGCCTACTGCAGTTGCAATCTCACTAGATGGAGGTACCGGAACCTCAGGATGCACAATCTTTTAGGAACAGCTCCTTCCCCTCCACTATAAACATGGACCATGAACACTACCTCAATATTTTGTTTTATTTTTGCACTCTTTATATTATTTTTCTTCTTCTTATGTAACTTATTTTTATGTATTGCACTGCACTGCTGCTGCAAAACAACAAATTTCATGATAATGAGAATAAATCCATTTCTGATTCAAGAGGCATTTAATACGTTTCCAATAATTTTTGGACTACTTTATCCTGGGAAAAGTAAAGGAGTTTTAAAATTGAGTGATGCCTTTATTTGGATAGAAAAAACATTACAAGTATGGAGAATACTGGAGATTGCTTAAGTAAAGAGAATAAGTTTTTGTCAGCATACATTGTATTGCATCAAGTATCTCACACTGGTGTAATATTTCATTGATCCCCTGTAATCTGGAAGAAAATACTGAAAGGAGGGTGGCGCGTGGCCAAGTAGTTAAGGCGTTGGACTAGCGGTCTGAAGGTCGTGAGTTCAAGTCTCAGCCTAGACAATTTGTTGTGTCCTTGAGCAAGGCACTTAACCACACATTGCTCCAGTCCACCCAGCTGAAAATGTGTAATGGAAAAATGCTGGGGGGTTAACGTCGCAATAGACTGGCGTCCTATCCGGGGTGGGGGGTGGGGAGGGGAGTCCTGTACTCAGTCGCTTCACACCATGGAAACACCTGATGAAAATCGGCACACCTGATGAGCCAGGACAGACTTTAACTAAAAGGAGGGTCTGTAATTTTGTAATCCACATTATCGGCATCTTGGTGTCATCTTGTTTCTTCAAGGCCAGATAACATAAGTCTCCGCTGCAGTATAGACCAGAAATTCAGTTTGGCTGATAAGGAGTATTTATTCATGCTCTGATGGAATGGGAAATATAAAACCCTTACCAAACTATGATTACAGTTATTGTGAAAGGAAATAGCTAATTTTAATAAAGGTTTTAGTAAATACTAACTCTTGCAGTTACATTATTTACCAGTTTTTATTGTTATAACTTCTTTTGCAGGAAATAGGTACTTCAATTAATGTAATTAATTGTGAAAAGTTTTTATCCTGGGAATATGAACAATTCTGTAAATCAGCATGACTCTTGAAAGCACAATAATAACTATTATCTTTCAAAGTTAAAAATAAATTTATTGCCAAAGTACACCATATATCAGCTTGAGATTTGTTTTCTTGCAGACATTCACAGTTGAACAGAGAAATACAATAGAGTTAATGAAAAAATACATGAAGACTGATAAACAACCTATGTGCAAAATAAGACTAAATGTGCAGATAAAAATAATAATGCTGAGAACATGAGTTGTAGGCTTGTTGAAAGGGAATTCAAAGCGTGTGGAATCAATTCAGAGTTGAGGTGAGTCAAGTCATCCATGCAGTTTCAAGAGCCTGATGGTTGAAGGGTAATAACTGTTCCTGAACACAAGAAACTCTGCAGGTGGTGGAAATCCAGCGTAACACACACAAAATGCTGGAGGAACTCAGCATCTATGGAAAAATTAACCAGTTGACGTTTTAGGCTGAGATGCTTCATCAGAACTTTTCTTGAATCTGGGAGTGTGGGAATAAGGCATCCTTCCTGATGGCAGCAGTGAGAAAGGATATGTCTATTAACCCATAATTGACATTTTTGCCTGAAAAATTAATTTCATGCTTATTTCTCTGCATTCAGTGAGCAGTAACTCAAAAACAATGTGAATGGTACAGTGAATTTTCTGGTGAACTCAAAAAATATATAAGCTGATCCCATGTTCTCATCAGTGGATGCAATAAAAAGCTTATTATTTGTTCCGGTCATTTGTATTTGTTTGAAAAACATTCACCAAGTTCTTTCTGTACAATAAGTACCAAATATCCATAGACAAAACCCCAGAATGCAAGTTGGCACTTTTATTTCTGTGGTCGGTTTGCTTTAAGGCTCATTCAATTTGGTCCCAGATGTTTTTATTTGCCATTAATAAGTTACCATTTTTATTTTCATAAATGAGTAAATTATCATGGATTAATCAAAATTATAAGATACCTCCAAAACGATCTGTTCCCTCGCCAGTTCTTTGCTTTTCGTGTTCTCGATATATATTTATTTGATTAGTATTTGCACAGTTTGTGTCTCTTGAAGACTGATTGAACGCCCAGTTTGGTGCGGTCTTTCATTGGCTCTATTATGGTTATTATTCTATTATGGATTTATTGAGTACGCCCGCAAGAAAATGAATCTCGGGGTTGTATCTGGTGACGTATATAAACTCTGATGATAGATTTACTTTGAACTTTTGCCACTTACAACCAGGGTCCCAGAGCCTTCCATTTCACTGAACTGAACCAGCTCCATAAAGCTTGTGCTGCTGGGACCAGAGTCAGTGTTACCTCGTGAACCCTTTCCATTACTTACAAGGCCAAGCGAGAGTGCGACGGTATATTTGCCGAAGCCACTGCAATAATTAAAAAAAAAACCCAAACCAACCAGCTTGAAAGACTGGGTTTTGATGAACTCGTATTGCAAACCGGATTATTACAATTACATTTGTTAAATCTTATCTTTGCATGTTGTGGGGCTCTTAAAATCCTGTGCAGTTTTCACAGGATCCTACACTGTATAATATTGCAGCTCGTATCTCCTGGAACAGCAGTTAATTCTGTCTACCAACGCCATCTAAATACAAATATATTATTTCTTCAGCTTGGACTTCCCAGTAGCGTCGACATTATCGACAGGCATGAACTGGAGCGGTTTAGTACAACTTTCGAGTGTGTATAGCACTATCACCGGAGACACCTATGTCAGCGAATAAACACGTGAAATGGTACGGATTCAAACTGCATTCCTCCGTCGACAGATGCTCTCCTTGAGGCAGCGCATTTCCAGCATGTTCTGTGCCATTTAACCTTTGCCTGTAGTACATTGAAAATAAGATAACTAACACACATCATTTGTCTTTTGCATTTCATTGCACAACAGTACAGACAGCGTGTTTTCGGCTAAACTAGTTCTTGTTATTGGGGATGATGATTAACCTTTTAGGACAATGCTCCCCTTCAAAATAATAAAACACCAAATTCACCATCGAATCTCATTAGAACTGACACAGCTTCCTCCGTACACCCGACAGCGCGACCCTCCCCCTTGCGCCGCCGAACACCAGGGTTTCGCAGAGCCAAGGTTTAAATCCACTCGATGCCTTGAGATTTTGAACAATAATATTTTGGATGTGTCGCCTGCGATTGGTCGCCCGTGGAATACGCTGTGCCGATTGGGCGCTGCTGTTGGAGGTCGCGTTGGGGGGGGAGTGACGTACCTCGGAGGATCCTCGTCGCCATTGGCTGTTGTTTCCGGGCGTCTGATGGCGGCGGGCGATTGGCTGCGGCTGGAAGTTTGAACGGAGAGCTGAGGCGAGACCTTGCGCAGCTGCTGGTGGCGGAGCCCTGGCCGCCTCAGATGGATTCGCTTCTTCAGAGTCCCGTTGCGGGGGCAGGGGGGCCGAGACGACAGCCTTATCGCGGGCCCGACGAGGGGGATGATGTCCCCGTCCTCACACTCACTCACTTTGCCCGCACTCCATTCGTCTGCTTCAAGACGGTGAGGACAGGTCACGCCAAGACCGAGCGGTTGGCCGTGGAAAATCCCGAGAGTGTACCAGTCCTGGTGACGGTGGACAAGTTTCCCAGCTCCAAGGGGTTTGCAGTGAATGAACGGGAGTTTGTGATCGAGGTAAGGATGGGGACGTGAGCCAGTCATACAGCACGGAAAAGGGGCAATCTATCCAATAGGTCCGTGCATCTGCACTTGTCCCATTTGCCCCAGTTTGTTGCATATCCCTCGAAACCATTCCCAGTCATATACCCGTTCAGCGTCTTTTAAACGTTTTACGTATACCTGATTCAGTCACTTGTTGTGATAGAAAGTTGAGCGGAGATTTCCTCCATCTAAAAATCGGGAATTCCAAAGCCAACATTATCTTTACCAAAATGTAATGTGTGTGAGCTATCTTCTCCATCACCCTCCCTGGCCAGCTTCAGACAGCCCTGCTTGTTTACATCATGTCCACCCTGAGAGGGGTTCTGGACTAAATATCCCGGCTGCCAAGTTTGGCTATCTCCTCTTTGGCAATGTCCTTTGCCCAGCCATCCCGACGACAGTATTTTCTGCCGTTTCAAGCTCATCCTCGATTTAGAGATCCTTATTTGCTGGTCTAGATGTAATACTCCAGTGCGTTCCTGATTGGTCTGCCCGTGCTATGGCACCAAGTCACACTCATCGTCAGCTATGTGATGATCCATCAAAGAGTTGGTTAACCAAATCTGCCATGGCCCAGCCGTCTCTGTACAGATCTATAATCCTTTGAGCTTTTTGCATTACAATTGTCATTATCTTCAAATTAAAATGTGGAATCGGATGTAATGCCTGGAGTTAGCAAGCTCTGAAATTTGTACCCTCATCTTTCGCATCTGGTTTTGCAGAGACATCTCATCGCTCACCTGTCCAAATCTGCCTTTAAACTTAGTTTCAATATTCCACAAGTAAAATGCCTTTAATGCGAAATTAAACTATCCATGTGAAGGTATGGTGTGGAAATTACTAACGACAGCATTTCCAATATCTGTACGATAGTAATCCAGAGAAGAACCTTAAAGGGAGCCACTTAATTGATGTCCTTTCCACCACTCAAAGTTTACTCACTCCGTCACCAATGCGTTGTTCAATCTACAAAATAGGCTGCAATATCATGCACTTCCCTGGCAAGACAGAAGGTTAACTGTGGTGGGTATAAAGCTGGGTTTCCCAGCCTGGGGTCCACGGACCCCTTGGTTAATGGTACGGAAAGGCTCTCACCCAAACCATCAAGATGTATTGTCATTCTTCTATGGTGACTGGAACACTTCATCCCATAATACTTGTCAGAACCTAATCACCAGTTTAGTTCTATTATTGTAGACACAGGTTCTAGAATTTCACGGATTCACACAATACCCTTCTCCTTTGAAAACATTGCTGAGAGGTAAGACCTGACATGCAACTTTTGACACCACCAAATAGGCCCTTCTCTTTCCTTTATGAAATGCTTTGAGATCTTGATTAACCTTATCAGCCAATGATATTTCATGTGCCTTCATTGTTCTCATCTCTCCAAGTATTCTTTTTTTCCTCAATCATATTTTTGGCTCTCCTGAAGGTAGAATCTTGTTGGAAGGTGCTACTGGAGGGGAATGTTGATCAATCCCATTTATACCTTGAATTTCAAGAAAGCATTTCCTTTTGTTAATTGGTTAATTAACAATTGTGTGTAGGTTAGTCGCAAAAAACAATCAAAGGGGAGTTGATAGCCTTGATAATCAGAATAAGTTGAAAGTATACAGGGAAATGAAGAGTGGTTTTGGCTTAGATCTAAAAGGTGTTTCTTCTCCAACTTTACAATAATCTTGTGGAATCCAATGGTAGAATGACCTGAAAGACTTACCCTTCCAAATCTCATTAAGGTCCAAGTTTCCACCCAATCTTGGATTAAGTTTAGACTTGGAGATGAATGATCCAGTCCGCTATGTGTTATTGCAGATCTGACATTAATATAGATATCCCAAATGTCTCAACTGTGCCAGAAATCAATTTTTAAAAATGTTAATTTGTCTTTTAAAATGTGTGCTCACTTTCACAGCCAGCAGGAAGGTATTATCTTTCCATAACCTGGGTGCCAGTGGAAGCTGGAAGAGTCCGAGAAACAGTGACGTTTAGCGTTGGTTGTGTGAAGGTCCTCTGCATTCTTTTGGGCAAGGCAGAAGACCCACCCAAAAAAAAGGTCAGAATTTGTCTTTCACAGTCAAGGTAGTGAAAATATTGCATTCTTTAGCATCTTCATTATTTTTCCTTATTACAACTCAAATATATTTTTTTGGGGTCTTGTATTAACTTATATCTAGTATTAATATCTATGATTTTCCTTACAGTTAGGCAAACCTGATATTATTCTAAATTATGATGCCGTTTTTGTTTGAAAGCCCATATGACTATATGTTCCCCCATGCTGTACTTTAGGAAATTTGTAGTTGGTCTTAGCCTACATTTCCTTTGTATTTATATGTCTGTGGATTTCACCTAACACTTCAGATTCTTGCCAAATACTTTATTTCTCCCAGGGCTCTCCCATGTCCCCCAAATAAGTCAATGTTAGTTTTCTATCAATTCATTTCTTCCTCCATAACTTCCTATTTTCTTATCTCAAAATTGAATGCTTCAGATAAAATCATAACTGGTATCTACAGTATGTGTTCCTTATCATTCAGTGGCGCTTTACTCCAGCTCATGTCAGTGTCCTCCTGCACACTACAACCAAAGCAGCTCTTGGTCTTGCCGATAATTCCCTTGTAACAATCTTACCCACAGCTTGTCTTCCGTTCTGCTGGTGAATCAACAACCATTGTCCTCTGAATTTCTTTTCAAGTCGGATGTTGTTTCCCTAGACAGTTTTTGCTGTCAAGGGCTTGCTACTGGTAACTAAATTGAGATGGTCTTTTTGATGGTAAGCTGCCAGTAATTGTAAATTCTGCTGTGAGGAACAAAGAGCCAAAGGACAGACAAATTCTGAGTTGTTCCAAATATTTCAGATAAAAACTGAAAGTTGGCTCAGAATGGAAATATTTGCATTTGTCTTTCTTATTACAATCTCGGTACGTCCCAAAGAATTTTTCAAATGAATGAAGTTCATTGAAAAACAATGAGCAGCTACCCAACTATTTGGGCGTGCTAATGATTTAGCGTTTGTTTCATGGTCCTTGTACTCACTTGGAACTTCTGCTTCTGTTTTCTCACTTACTTGAAACTTGCCGACCTTTGAATCAGTCTTTTGCCTGCTCTCTCAATTCACGGTCAGGTGTCAGATTTGGTTAGATTATGCTCTTAAGACATGCCTTAGAACACGTTTCTTTGTTAATACCACACAAATACAAGTTTTTATTGTTGCATGAATATTGTTTTGGCTGTGATTGGTCCAGAAACAATTCCAAAAGATAGTTCGGATGTATTAATGCCCACATCTGCAGATATTTCAAACTTCATAATTGACTGATTTGAAAAGACCTGGTTTCTTTTGTGTAAATGACTAGCCAAATTTACAAAGTAACATAACAAGTGTGATGAACAAAGTACTTTCAAAGGTTCTAAGTAATTTTATTATCCAAGTCTATATACTACCATTTATTTGTGGGCATACATAGTAAATAGAGAGAAACAAAAGAATCGATGGGCAGACACAAAATAAAAGGCGGACAACCAATGCGCAAATAAAAGAAGAAAAAATACCAAGCATGAGTTGTAGATGTATATAGTTGTGTGTGTGTATATATATATATATATATATATAGTTGTGTGTGTGTATATATATATATATATGGTCTGAGTGTTGGAAGTCCACATGCTGCTTTACCTGTGAAGGACTGGGCTGCATCCACTACTTTTTGTAGGCTGTGATACAACCAGTCAGAATGCTCTCCACTGTGCATCTGCAGAAGTCTGGCAAATTCTCGGTTGACATGCTGAATCTGTACAAACTTTTAAGAAAGTAGAGACCCTGCCATGTCTTCTTTGTAATGGCAGTTAAATGCCATTGACACTGAGAAATTTAAAGTCTCTCCATCTCTGATCCACTGATGAGGCCTAGAATATGGACCTCTGGTTTTCTCCTCTTGTGGTCAATAATGAGCTCTTTGGTTTTGACGACATTGACTGAGAGGTGTTGTGGCACCATTCAGACAAATTCTCAATCTCCCTTCTATATGTCATCACCTTTGCTTTGGCTCACAACAGTGGCGTCATCAACAATCTTAAGTATGGCATTGGAGCTGTGCTTAGCCTCACAATCGTAAGTTTAAAGAGAGTTGAGCAGGGGGCTAAGCACACGGTCTTCTGGTGCACCTGTGCTGATGGTGATTGTGGAGGAGATGTTATTGCCAGTCTGAATTGACTGGGTTCTGTAAGTGAGGAAATCGAGGACCCAGATGCGCAAGGAAGTATTGTGACCTATGTTTTGAAGCTAATTGATCAGTTTAGAGGGGATGATGGTATTGAATGCCCAGTTATAGTTGATAAAGAGCATCCTGATATATGTATCTGCACTGTCCAGAGCTGAGTGGAGAGCCAGTGAAATGTCAGCAGATGTTTACCTCTTGTGATGGTAGGCAAATTGGAGTGGATCTAAATCACTCCTTGGGCAGGGCTTGATATGCTTCACCACCAACTCTCAAAAGCACTTCACAGTGGAAATAAATGCTACTTTGACTGTCGAGTCAGTCTGATTTGTTTTCCCAATTGGCCTTTGTTCCAATTATGATTACTTGTTAGACATGTGATTTTGTAAGGTCATGTGCTGAACTACAGTGTTTAATACAATCTCTTTGCAATAGATAATGACACATAAATTAAAAGACTAAAAGCAATGATGTTAAAATCTACTTAAAGTCATGACACGAAGCAGCAATGTAAGTGTTTTAGATTTCAGAACTGATAGGCTAAAAAATGAATTATTTTCTCTACAGTGTCAGAAGCTAAGGGGCAACCTAGTAGAAATAAAATTATAGGAGGTGTAGGTAGGATAGATTATTTTCCCCAAAGGGGGAAATGTCAAATTCTAAAGGGCTTGGGTTTAAGACGAGAGAAGGAAAATTCAAAGGAAGAACCAGAATCAGGTTTAATATCACTGGCGAATGTTATGAAATTTGTTGTTTTGCAGCAGCAGTACAATGCAATACATAATAAAAAACAAAATTATAGTAAGTGCAAAATAGCAGTGCAAAAAGACAGCAAAGTAAAGGTAAAGTTCATGGGTTCATTGTCCATTCAGAAATCTGATAGGAGAAGGGAAGAAGTTGTTCCTGATATTTTGAGTGTGTGTCTTCAGGACCTGTACCACCACCTTGATGGTAGCAATGAGAAGAGGGTATGTCCTGGGTGATGGGTGACCTTAATAATGAATGCTGCCTTTTTGAGGCATCACCTTTTGAAGGTGGTCTTGAATCTGGGGAGGCTATTGCCCATAATGGAACTGCCTGAGTGGGAGGTGCCTGGTATATGCTGCCAGGGGAGATGGTAGAAGCAGATACATTAGCAATATTTGAGAGGTATTTAGACATGCAAAGAAGAAAGGGATACAGATGGCATGCAGGCAGGCACAATGGGTTAGACTGGCATCAAGGTAGGTATGGATGTGCTGTGCTGCTCATATACTACAAAAAAGATTTATCATAGTTTTAAAATGTCTTTGGTTATGTGTACAATATCCATAATTCTAATCAATTTTTAATATATCTGACCAAAATAGTTTAAAGCCATATATTCTTGCTTGAGATGTAAATATTTAATTTACTTCTATAGCGAAGCCTATGGGAATCAATTAAAGGCAAGAAGGTTTCGGAAAATACTGTTTGCTTGAAACAAAAGAGGAATGTATCAATTGGCAGCAAGACGATCATCATACCGCAGAAGAAGGAGTTTAAGAAAATGGGTCGAAGTCGCCCTTTAAGTCCTCTTCAGCCTTGCGAAAATCTCAGACCAGTTGGCCAAAGAGTTCCTCACCTTCATCCCGTGGATGCTTTGGACTATGCTAGCTTTGATATGAAGCACATATCACCAATATTACCTACCGGTCAAATAAGAGAGCTTGAAAATTGTACTCCACAATCACTTAAAAAATTTGGTTCCTTCTCTTTCCATCAAGGTAAAGGAATGCCATTACATAAAGATGGGAGACTAGAATATGAGGAAAAGACTGATGAATTGTGTACATCTGAAGTTTTGAAGACTGGACTGAATAAAACACCACTAAGTTTTCTTTGTGCTTCTGCTCCTCAAACTCCTGTTCACAAACGGCAGATTTTAAGCCCCGATTCTTTTGTAAATGACAGTTATGTCCCTGATGAAGATGCTGAATCAGTTGTTGAGTCAGCTGTGCTATCACCAGATCAATTTCTGAAAGATGCAAAGATGTCCATGAATCAGCCTTGCCCTATGTCTGTTGAAGCTTCCTCTATTGAAAATTTGAAATTTGGAAGTTCTTTGTCGACAGAAAGTAGCCCAAGGTTTATGTCAGAGCATGGATCACCTGTTATTAATGTGGAAGAATTGAAGCCAGCAAAGTCAAGATTAACCTTTTTTGTATTTTCTAAAACGACTGATCTTGCAGAGAATTCACAGGCTTGTGGACAAGAACATCAATCCACTGCTCATATTAAGATGCTTCCAGTCTTCACTACCACGGACAACAAGAATACATCTGTAGGTTACCGCAGATTAGAGAGCAAAGTTAAACTTTCAAACTATCAGTCTGTTGAAGTCAACTCTTGTTTCCGGTCAAGGTCTATTATTGATGTAGAGACGAAAGCTGAAAACAGAAGTCCTAAAGTTGCTAACAGGTCAAGCCTACCAAGCAGAAAGAGAAAAAGTTCAGAATATTTGTCAAACAATGCATGTGAAAAAGGTGTTCATACCAATAAAAGAAAGTCTAAGTGTGTTGAACAACTGAGTCCAAAGTTAAATGTGGTGAAGAAGACCACTTCAAGAAGCTTGAATGGAGGTGGAAAACGACTCCAGAAAAGAAAATCTGGTATGAGCTTAAGTATTTGCTTTTTTTTTTATTTGGAGAATTCAATGGATTAATAAATTTAACAGCAGTTTATGTACTCTAGCTTGTTCCAGCATATAATGAGGATGTTGATGTTTGAAACACAAGGGAATTTTAAGCAATGAACACAAAGTGCAGGTGGAACTCAGCAGATCAGGCAGCATCCATGGAAAGAAACAAAAGTCAATATTTTGGCTGAAAATTTTTAATCAGGACTGGAAAGGAAGGGTGTAGAAGCCAAACTAAGAAGGTGAAGGTAGGTGGAGGAGGACAAGGTAGCAGGTCACAGGTGAGATCAGGTGGTTGGGGAAATTGGGTGGGTGATGGAAGGGATGATGTGCCGGGAGGTGATGCTAGAAGAGAAAAATGACTGAAAGAGGAGAAATCTGTTTGGAAAGGACGTTGGACCATGGAGTAAAGGGAAGAAGACCATGGTGGGGAGGTAGAGAGCCTCGATGGGCATGTCATGAGGGTGGAGAGGAGAAGGGGAGTGGGAGGGCCACCAGAATGGGGGAGAGTGAAAAAGTTGTGTGGGGGGGGGGAGCAGAAGGGAGTGGTTACTGGAAGTTATTGAAATTGACGTTCATGTCATCAGGTTGGAGATGATCCAGACAGAATATGGGATGTTGCTCTTCTCACCATTTTTAGCCTATTTGTGCCAGTAATGGAGGGAATGGGAAGTGGAATTGAAATGGGGTGGTCACTGGATTACTCAGAGATTTTGGTTGTTGCAAACAACAGAGCAAAATGGCTTAGCAAAGTGATTCCCCTCCCCCCCCCCCCCCCCCCCCAATATGTGTTGGGTCTTACTGATGTAGGAGGCTGCATGGGATAACATAAATGACCTTGACAGACTCAACTGGAAGGACTGTCTCGGAAAGTGAATGGTGATGAAAGAGGAAATGTAGAGGCATGTGTAGCAATTGGCATGGTTGCTTGACGGAGATCTGTAGGGAGTGGTAAGTGGGCAAGGGGGTCGTGTATAGAGATCTCTGTGAAAAGTGGTGGAGGTTGGGTAGGATTCCTCACCTACTACCTCATGGGTTTCCATATCCAGCATATTATTCCCAACAATATCAAGTTACTTATTAGTTAAGCCCAATTAGATAGTGTTGAATTTTACCATCATTTACGAGGCTGATTTGGTGATATAATTATGTAACACGTGCTGCATTAAATTAACTTTCTGATAGCTTCCACAGTAAAATTCATATATCTAAATGGATCAACCTCTCCCATCACTATTAGTTAATTCACATTGTAAGAGGGTATGTAGTAATATGCTCTTTTCATGTGAATTCTACAGTTTCTCAACTCAAGATTTCCTCTGTCCGAGTGAACAATGGTAAACTTATGCCTGGAGTTGCACAGTCACAGTTAACTTTTAGGAAATTGATGAAGACTGGTGAGTGAAATGTTCAAGCTTGCAATATGCAGAACTGTTTATTTCATATTTTGCATAAGGTTTTAAATTGAACACAAACTTTATTGCATTCTGATTGTTGACAGAGGAAATGTTTTATCTTGAAAGTTGTCAGATTCTTTTGAAATTTACACATACAAAGTAATAATGCAAAAGCTTTTAATTTTTAAAAGTTATTGTACTTAGGATTAGTTTTAGAAATGTTAAATTTTTAAGTTTTGCTAGGAAAATTTGATTTTGACCTGCTGCGAAGACTGGTGTGGTGAAAGTACTTGGTTGAAGTGGATATATGCTTGCATTGACAAGTAGGTATGTAGTGTATGTGAAGTATTGGCTTCGAAGCTGTCAAGTCGCTGGAGCTTGGGCCATATTAGTGGCTTTCTATTGGCATTAGAGCCCGGAATGTTGAAGTTGTTGGAAAAATATAATTTAAGAAAATCAATTGATAAAATTTGGAGATAATCCAAAGTTTATATTTTGATTTAGGGAGTCTATGGAAATGGTTTGCTGCTTGCTTTTAAAAGCTGGGATCATTAATTTAGAGCACTTATCACTAGTGCCATGCAGTAGAAATTTTGAAAGTGGCACCAAAAGCATAGCAAATAAAGAATATATTCTTTGCTAACTGAACTACAGTATAAAGTAAGGACGGCCAACCTGTGGCGCATTGGATGATTAGAAGTGGTGCAATGAACAGTGGGGAAAATGAGTTCTTATTTATAGCGGGTCCGACAGGCAAACCGTTGTGCATTGTATGTGAGAACACTTTCTCACATAATAGAAGACATGATCTTAGTAGACACTATAAAACACAACATCAGACTGAAATAAAAGGAACACTGAAGCTAGTGCTTGGGTCTGAGTTACAGAAAGAATATGTGAACTAAGAAAAAGGAAGAAATTAAAAGAAGACAAAATATATTTGTTAAAAGTCTCATTAAGGTAAATAATGTTTAGTATGTGTTTTATATTAAATCAATATATCATGTAAAAATGCTAAATGTCTATATTAACATATTTTTACAAGATTTGAATGGGGGTACAAGAGTTGTACGGTGCATCTGAAAAAAATTGATGCATGGAATGTAAAAGGTTTTTGAACATTCACAAGTTTGGCCCTGTATTGCTACATGTCATGATTCCATTGGATTAGATGAGCTTCATGTATATTTTCTTCAATGTATCAGCCACAACTCCCGTTGAAGCAAAACACTGAAATAATCAGAAGAAGACACACTCAGGGTTAGCTTTAATATCATCAGCAAATGTATGCAAAGGGTTAAATTACAAATGTACGTAATATACATTAATATTAATGTCACTCTAAATTCACTTTTATTGATTAGATCTTTAGTTGGCCACACGGGGATGCCTTTGAGATGTGTAATTAATGGCTGATTTGTTTCCTTGGGAAGCGTTTAATATGGTTACCTACATTTTTCAGTTATTCCAAGACATCCATTACCATTTGCTGCAAAAAATATGTTTTATGATGAACGATGGAAGGAGAAGCAGGAAAGAGGATTCACGTGGTGGTTAAATTTTATTCTTACTCCTGATGACTTTACAGTGAACACAGAGTCTTCCAGAGGTGCGTTACAATGTTTACTGGGTACTACCTTTAGTATGTTCTCTCATATTATTTTCATTTACTCACCGACATTGCCATGTAATTCATTCAGTCTTGACATTTTCAGATTTGAATTGGTTTTAAAAATCAATTAAACGCAAGAAATGTACTAGCGCATACAGTAGTGTGGGAGAAAATTGCTGCATTTTTACATATCATGGTGTTAACTTCTAAATATTTGGCTCTACTTTCCAGTGAATACTGCTACATTGTTTATTGGTTCTGAGATTCAGCATCACAAAATTAGTGTTTCTTCTGCACCAACTAAAGAAGAAATGTCATTGAGAGCATATACTGCAAAATGTCAACTCAATCGCCTCCGCCGTGCAGCCTGCAGGTTATTTACATCTGAAAGCATGGTCAAAGTTATACAGAAACTGGAAGCAGCCATTGAAGCAAAACATCTCCTTGTACGGAAAGACCGATGCCTCTGGAAAGACTTTGGTAACCTTGCAAGCATTTAATTCTTATTCAATGCAGCAAATGGTCATTGTTATGCTCTGCAGTTTATTTTTTACAAAAGCAATCCTTTATTTGAATTACTGTAGAATTTCGTTCACAAACAAATAGGAGGTTAAATAGAAGTAGGAAGCCATTCATATCTTAGTGCTTTGATAAGATCCGAGCCAATCCATTACTTCTCCCACTTGCACTAACTTTATGATTCCCTTAGTACGAAAATATCTATTTATTTTACATGGAAAAATGGAAAATAAAAGCAGGATCATGTGGCCCTTTTTGTGTCTGCTCTACCACTGAATGTATGACTGATCAGTACCCTTTTCCTAGCTTTTCCTTTTATCACTTAATTCCTTTTACATATTGACTTTGAATACGTTTATTTATTTTCTCGTACATCTTTCGATGAAAAAGAATTGCACAGTCACCGGGGGATAACAGGGAGATAAAAAAAAAATTTCTGCTGTAAATCGTGTACTCCATATCCCTTGGTTTTGGAATATTTAGCCATAGGGAAAATCCTTTGAGAACTAGTTTTTCTAATCTTGTTAAAAAAAATTGTATAATCTATGAGATACCCTATGATTTTTTTATTCCAACTGTATCAGTCCTTCCATCCCAGTAATCAATCTGGTAAATCTTTATTGTACCATGGCAAAAACATCCTTTTGCTGTCATTTAGCCCTGTGCAACTGCAGCAAGACATTATTGTTCCTGATACTCAAGTTGTCTTGCAGTATTAGTATTGCCCAGTAATTCCATTTGCCCTTTTAAATGCCTGCTAACTGTTGGTCTTAACAACTAGTGTTCAATGCCAGCTGGGTCTCATTGCAATTGATGTTTTCCTAATCTGCCACCACTCAGATGAGAAATCTTTGTTTTTAAACTAAAGTTTCAATTGCAATGGCCTAGCATTTTCCCACTCAGTCAACTTTTCTAAATCATGCTGGAACATCTTTGCTCCAAAGACAGAATTATAGTGCTTGGAAGATTATAAGGGTATAAAAATTGTTAGCATGACAAGAAATGGTAGAATCACAGAAAGTTTTGTTCCCCAGCTTACTTTTCTCATCCCAGCTTTGTTCATCTGTAAATGTAGAGATGTGTTTAATCACTGCACCTAAATTACCACTGTATATTGTGAGCAATTGACATTTGAGTACTTACAGTACATCTGTAGTTCCGCACTAGCTCTTACAGACACAGGAGGCCACTAAGCCTGCCCTCTGGAGCAACACACAACATGCTGGAGAAATTCAGTAACACAGGCTTTGGAGACTGAATGTTTTGAGTCAAGGCCTTTCAGCTGAACTGTTACTCTCTGCCACCTGAGAAAGACCCATTTATTCCTATTGTTTCCTGCCGTCAGTCAATTCTCAATTCATGCTGGTTTACTATCCTCAGTTTCATTTGATTTAATTTTGCAAGATTTAAGAAAAAACTTTCAGAAAATCAGAATGCATCTCATCTAGTAATTCTCCCTTTCTATTAATTATATTCTCAAACTGCAGTGGATATGCTTGCTTTCCCTTTCAAAAGCTGCTGCTGATTTTGTTCAGTCCTATTGATGTGATACAATTGTGCTGTTAATGCATTTCTCTGACAATAGATTCCAGCACCTTTCACCCTCGTGAGAATGGATTCCTTTTTTCCTCTCCTTTTTTAAAAATACTGGGATTATAATTGTCATCCCTCCCATCTGTAACTATAGTTCCAGTATCTCAGTACACTGTGCAAGATGACCACAAAAGCATTTACTATTTCTAGGGTCACTTTCTTTAGTTCTCTAGGTTGTAGATTAATAGGGCCTGTGGATTTGTTAACCTTAAATCCATTATTTTCCATTGCAGTACTTGGATGTATATGATTTCCTTCACTCTACCTCTCACTTAACCTTTGATCCGTGAACATATCTGTGAGGTTATTTTTGTCCTCCTTTACAGTGTGCTTTCTTTGTTCCCAATAGTAACCTGTCCTATTTCTGACTTTGAACCTACAGTTTTCTTCATGGACTAATTTTTCTTCACGTTTAAGAAAGCTTTTGTAGTCTTCATTTATCTTCCCAGTAAGCTTTCATTCTCGTATCATCTTTTCTCTATGGTCTCTGAGTTCTGAACTGTTCCCAATCCTCAGGCATGCTGCTTTTGTTTTGGTAATGTTGTATTCCTCCTCTTTAGACAAAATACTATACCGAATTTCCTTCATAAGCCACAACTAAATCATCTTGATTCATTCCTAATCACTGTTAATCCATTTGGTTACACACAATGTTTATCATAGTTTATGCCACTTCACAACCTTGTTTCCTGTGTTCAGATTTGGGACCCTAGTTTCTACTAGCTCACATTCTCGTGTTACTGAAGGTTTCTGTCATATTATTTTCACACTTCCCTAAATGATCAAACGCACAATAAAATTAATTATTCTTTTCTCATTGCACAAGGCACAGTAAGAAATAGCTTTCTGATTAATCTCTAAACATATGTTTAAAAAAAAATCACATGCATCCTTTCAAATTTAGTTTCAATTTTCCTGTGTTTGTAGTTGTACACTTATTGTATGCATCTCCATTTATCTATTTAATTCAATTCCCTTCTCAACATCTCTATTTGGGGCCCTGTAGGTAATCAGCCAACATTTACTGTCTTTGGTGTTTTTAGTTGCACTCGTTCAGATCTATGTCACGCTTTTAGGTGCCAGTGTTCATACTTGCCTTTATGTTGTTTTCCTCTGTTTTTATTCTATTCCTTCTTTCTCTTCTGACTTAAAATTTTTCTCCTTCTGAAGTTTGCCTTTATCTGGGAGAGTTTCTAAGCTCTCCTAAATAAAAACAAGCACCACCCTTACCCTTGCGAGACGTTGTGGCCGGTCCAACCCAGATGTGACCTCTCCAGTTTATTTTCCGAGGTCCTGAGAGCCTGAGGTGTGAATTTTTGGCACTTGGGTTTTAGGCTTTTCTGTTGTTAAGCCTCACTGAATTCTCCTGTTAAACCCTTCCACACATTGCCTTGGTAATTTATAAATTAACAGAATTTAAGGCTTTCAGGATTGGATTTGGATTAGCACATGGACTGCAAATAGCAGAGCAATGTGGAAGTAGTTGGGGAATAGAAATGAGCAGTCAACGCCTTGGGCTGAGACCCTTTGTCAGGATGAAGGGTCTCGGCCCGAAACGTTGACTGCTCATCTCAACAATGTTGCCCAACCTGCTGAGTTCATCCAGCTTGTTTGTACTTGTTGATTTGACCACAGCATCTGCAGTGTCCTTTGTGTTTTGTATGTACGGTGTAGTTTCACTTATCAGAGTCGGGAAGACAGCGAGCTGAAATTGATTTGGAGAAAAAAAATCGGCATGTACACGCATACGTACTTACAAGCGTAAGCACGTACACAACTGCCCGCACAATGCTTCACGATCATGGTAGTCTTTCTTGGGGTGAACACATGTATAAAGTGGGCGTCTTTTTCGTAAAAGCGAAAATCCTCTTTGGTTAGCGAAAACAGGTACTAATGTAGGTCCTTCATAACAGCAAGCTGTCGTAAAGCTAATGTTCGAAAAACGGGGGCCACCTGTAGTTCCAACATATTACTGCTTGAGCCCTATCATAAAACACTGCAGTACTGATTCAATGCTGCTTGTATAATTTGTACACATGCATGAAATCAGATGAAAAATCAAATCTTGGTTAAAATTTTATGCCCTTTTGTACACTGATATAAATGATTTTTGAAGCTTTGATTAGCAAGAAGCTTTTCAAGCAAATATTTTATTCAGAAAGTTACCATCTATCTGTGTCAGTACACTTAAAATAAAGTGGCTTACCATATACATGAGGAAATCTGCAGATGAAGTCTTGTCCCGAAACGTTGACTGTACTTCTTCCTATAGATGCTGCCTGGCCTGTTGTGTTCCACCAGCATTTTGTGTGTGTTGCTTGATTTACCACATGCCATGATTTAAAATCTGGTACTCATCATAACTTGCACCATATTGAAGAAGTTAGCAGATCCTATTAAACATTTAGTTAATGTTTTGCTGGTTCTCTAACTTTTGCTTGCAGTCAAAAGTACTTGGGTATATTTTCTCTCCTTGTCCCTCTTGCAAAGTGTCAGACAATTCTGAAATATTTTTCCGATGTTTATTGAAGCCAGACGTTTTCAGTTTCTCAAAGTTGTCAGACTTGAAAGAACAGAAGTGAATTTCCAGAGTGCCTCAATGTATTCAGTATTTATAGAAACGGAGTAGGGCATTATACCTGATGTTGGTAGACCACTTGTTTATCACTAGTAATGTTGAATGGAAATCAGATCCTTTTTCACAGGGTGAGTATATTTACAAAAGATAACACTTTTATCACTATGAGTTCTGCACTATTTAGATTTAATTATATTTCAATTATTTTAAACTGAATATTCAATTTACACTGAGCATAACTTTTTTTTAGTGTGGACCGTAGCATAAATTCCATTTTACCAAATTGACTATAATTACTACTGAGTTCTGCTTTGAATCTTTAGTATTGAATACATAAAGAGTGGGTATTTGCTGTTCTGATAATTTCTTTTTATCCACAATAGGACATCGACAGAAGATCCTCAAATGGCTTTTGTCATATAATCCTCTATGGCTACGAATTGGATTAGAGGTAGGATTTTATTTGTTGCAACTAAAAAATAAGTAATGTTGCTTCTTTAAATATACTGTTTGATATACAGCATATAGTAAGCAAAACTAACTGTAATATAGTGAATTCTATTAATTTGTAGTGAATTTTAGTGTATTTGCTTAAATTTTTCAACTTTTGTTACATTTTAGTGTGTTTTTGGTGAGATGATTCCATTGGAAAGCAACAGCGATGTTAATGGATTAGCCAGATTCATTTTAAATCGTTTGCTTTGGAATTCTGACATAGCTGCAGTGTATAGACATCCAACAGTACCACATTTGTATGCTGATGGTAAGCAATTTTGCTTTCAATATATGGATTGCAGTCCAAGCTTTGAATTGAGTATGCAAGTCAAAGTTAAAACAAATGAAAGGATCTCCATTAGAATTTAGAAAATTGGATACAATTTTTGACTAGACATGAAGACATGCCTTAACCACAAGTGTACAGATTTACTATAAACAAATTTGAATCTCAAAGCAGTAGGATTTTAACTTGCAACTTCCAGTTACAATAACGATTATGCAATTATTAGTGACTCTAGTGAAGAAGCTTGATGAAATGCCATTATCTGTGCTAATATTAGTTGTGATTTGTCTTTATTGGAGAACTTCCTGAAGCAATTGTATGATTTCCTTACATCTCCATGCTCTGATTTAAAAAAAAAATTGTTAGCTATTTAACGTCATGTAAAGTTTTATTTCTTATTTGAAATCCTTTTCATCACTTCACTATTTTTGGAATACAAACCTGGTCAGTTTTGTTTAATGTTGTTCCATCCAGATTTCCAAAAACTACATTTAAAATGCCAGTCATCTGTATCATTCATTACTTTTAGGAATCTATAAGAGAAATTATTGTGGAAAATCTATTTGATTTGACCCTTTGCTAACATAGTTTGGTATTGGATGTTGTAGTCACATGTACTTCATGGCACTCTTTCATAAGCTAATACCGCTAGACCAGTTTGAGTGCTATAAATCCCAGCTAAGGGATTTTTTTTTTTAAAATTGCATTGTATAACTGAAATTATATCAGCTGATGATGTGTTTTCTCTATGTACAGTTTATGCAGTTATCTAAAATGTTCTGATACATAACACCAGGAGGTAGAAATTCATCTTTGGTTACTGGAGTATTTGTTATATAGTGGGCAGTCCATAATCTAGTACCCACTTACGTCTGGTAGTCAAGGAATGAATTTTTGCCCCGACTGTTTAAATGTGAAGCTTGTAATCAGTAATGCATTTCAAGCCCGTCACTTCTTCAAACTAATGAAAAAAATTGTTCCAATGATCCAAATTTTGGATTTGATATTAATGTGAGTTGAAGGATAAATTTAAATACTCTAGCTTTTGTGATTTGACTTTTCTAGAGCACCAGGAAGTTTTGGCACAGTTCACACTGAAGAAATTCCTACTTCTGGTTTGGTTTCTTGATTGTGCCAAACAATCCAGAATGATAGATCATGATCCATGTCTTTTCTGTAAAGATGCTGAATTTAAGGTAAGATGCTGGCAGGTATGTCTTCTGTCATAGATTTCCTTTTGTAATAACAAGTATAAAGGCAATACGTGTAGTGGAAGATTAATTATCTTTTATAATGATGAACAGTTAGTCTAGAACATGGATAGGACCATGATTCTGTGTGATACCATTTCACTCTTCCATTGTTTTATTAAATTCTTAAGCAGGTCATTGGGATAGAATGCTTTCAATTAACCTGTTCGGTTTTCAAATCTAGTACTAAGATGAAAACATTTATTACGTTAACTTGTGATCATAACATTTTATATGTGAAGTTGCAGTTTTTAGAAATGTCATTAGCAATTTATTAAAATCTTCTTTCTGATTATGCATAATATTATATTTTCCATTTAGACTGATGTTCAAACCAAAATGATTTGAAATAAATGTGAGATGTAAGATTTACTTGAGTGCTGTAAAAATTGGTTTTGTGCACAAGGGTCTTGAGCGTCTGTGCACACCAAACATGGAATGAATAAATTAAAATACATTCTTTGGCTTTGTGCACTGGGGATTTCTGTATACCTGTGGCATCTGTTGAAGACAATTAAACTCATTTGGTAAACGTGTCTAATTTGGTTTCTACAATTTTATTGATTTTTGTTAAAACAGAAATATAGGCAGTACCTCTGAATTAAAAATGAACATTGTATTAGAAAA
The DNA here is from genome assembly GCF_030144855.1 of Hypanus sabinus. Classification (NCBI taxonomy): domain Eukaryota; kingdom Metazoa; phylum Chordata; class Chondrichthyes; order Myliobatiformes; family Dasyatidae; genus Hypanus; species Hypanus sabinus. The sequence goes on from NC_082716.1 coordinate 72,524,985, forward strand.
CATTTTGCATTTGTAGTGCAGCTGTGAAATTGTATTTGGCCTACAGTTGTGTGTGCCCTGGATAAAGGATAAGGGTGCATTCGATTGTAATTTTGCTTACTACCAGGCTCCTTTAACTTGTATCTTTTTTTTTTGCTTAGGCAAGCAAAGACCTTTTACTTGCCTTCTCAAGAGACTTTCTTAGTGGTGAAGGAGACATTTGCCGTCATCTTGGTTTCCTGGGGTTGACAGTCAGTCATTGTCAGATGCCCCTTCATGAATTTAATTTTGCGGTCACCAATCTCGCTGTAGATCTTCGATGTGGTATTCGCTTGGTGTAAGTACAATATATTTTAATCATCCAGTGGAACAATAATACTTTTACGATTAACTTTTAAATGAGCTGTATAATCCAAACTGACTGGTTGGTTGTCCGTTGTATCTGACAATGACAGTTAGATTTGTGCTGTTCTATTGTGTATCAGTAGGTTGCTACTGAGCATGAGAACGATGCTGGATTTGGAAGTGGGGCCACTGCTATTTTGTCAAAAACAAGTAATCCAAGCGATTGAATTGCAATTACATAATTATTTTAAATTATAAATAATTTGCACAAGTTAACAATGCAATAATGATTTTTATTTTGACTTTGAACCAAAGAACTATTTTAATATATTGCTTTATTGGTAGATCTTTATGGATATTACATGACAATAGGGTTAAGTTATTTATCATTTCCTGTCTATTAATTCCATTGGATAATCTCTTACCTCTATGTCCCTTTCCCATAATAACCTCATAGCCCTTAATAGCCAAAAATCAACAAGACACCATCTTGAACGTATTTGCTGACTGAGTTTCACAGCCTTCTTGATTAGAGAAATAATGATTGAATTTTCCATCTGTGCATAGTTATATCTTATCTCAGTACTGACTGACTGTTCCCATATACTGATATGGCCACTGGAGTACCTTTGTCAGGAGCATTATCCTTGAACCTACCCTGTGAATTCCCATAAGAATTTTGTACTTTTTCAAAAATCACATTCATTCTTCTAAACTAGAGCCTGTATGGGCTCAGTCTGCTTAATCTTTCCTCATGTATAATTTCGACCCACACCCCCAAAACCTAGTGAACTTCGGGTGCACTTGTACTAGTTAACACTTGGTACAGAGTCCTGGTGTGTAGACAAAATTCCTGCTGTGCTGCCACTAGGGCACTGGATGATGGTAGTACTCAGGTCCCTTGCCATTAAGGTTATGTACCATTTGTCATACCAATCAGTGACTGAACCTTCACATAGATATTCAGTGATTTGTGTATTTTTGTGCTCTGCAAAACAACAAATATAACATCTTGGCAATGATAATAAATCTGATAATGAACACTAAAACATTTCAGTTTCTTGCCATTTAAACAAAAAAAAATTTTCTGTTTTTCATCAAAATAGATGACTTTACATTTTTACACATTGATATGCTTTCTGCCATGTCTTTAAGCTTGTTTACACTACTGTGAAGGCTTTGTGCATTATTTCTTGAATTCATATCATTACCTAATCTATTATCTTGAATACGTTATACCTTGGCATTCAACTCTTATATAGATCGTGACAACTGGGGCCTCAGCATCGACCCCCTATAGCACCCCATGAGTTACAGCCTCGCAATCTGAAAATGATGTGTCTATTTCAACTGTTCTTTGTACGTTTAGTAATCATTTATCCACACCAATATGATGCCCACAATCTTGTATTCCCTGGGAATGTCATTTAAAAATCTCTTGTCTGTTGTCTTATCAATAGTTCAAATACAGATAACCTCTGTTACAGCAGTTTAGGTTAACAGAAATTCACTTTGCAGGCTTCACAGAAGACTGCAACTTTCCAAAGGTAATCAAACAGATCCAGTACCTGTAAATATCTCAGTTGTTTATTCACAGTGGGAGGCCACTTGAGAATGGCTTTGAGAACTGACAAGGCAGGAACACATAAAAAATGCGGGAGGAACTCAGCGGGTGGGACAGCACCAGTGGAAAGCAGTTAACTGTCGACATTTCAGGCCAAGACCCTTCGTCAGGACTGGAAAGAAAGAGAAGTCAGAGCAAGAAAATGGGGGGAGGGGAGGAAGAAGTACAAGGTCGTAGATGATAGGTGAAACCAGGAGAGGGAGAGTGGATCATGTAATGAGCTGGGAAGTTGATTGGTGAAAGAGAGAAAGGGCTTGGGAAGAGGGAATCAGATAGGAGGATAGAAGACCATGGAAGAAAGAGAAGGATGAGGAGCACCAGAGGGAGGTGATGGGCAAATAAGAACGTGAGAGAGGGAAACAGGAATGGAAAATGATGAAAGGGGTAGCAGTTACCAGAAGTTCAAAAGATTGATGTTCATGCCATCAGATTGGAGGCTACCTAGACAGACTGCAAGGTGCTGCTCCTCCATCCTGAGTGTGGCCTCAGTGCAGCAGTAGAGGAGGCCATGGACTGACATGTTGGAATGGGAAGTAGAATTGAAATGACTGACTACAGGGAGATTGTGATTTTTCTGGCGGGTGAAGCGTAGGTGCTGGGTGAAGCAGTCTCCCAAACTACGTCGGATCTCACCGATAATATAGGAGGACACACCGGGAGCAGTGGGTACAGTAGATGACCCCAGAAGATTCTCAGGTGAAGTGTTGCCTCACCTGGCAGGACTATTTGGGGCCCTGAATGGTAGTGAGGGTGGAGGTGTATAGGCAGGTAACACTGGTTCTATTTGCTAAGATAAGTGCCAGGAATGAAACAGGATCAGTGGGAGGGATGAGCGGGCAAGGAGGTCGCTTAGGGAGCAAACCCTGCGGGAAGCGGAAAGTGGGGGGCGGGGGTGCGTGCAGAGGGAAAGATGTGCTTGGTAATGGGATTCCATTGGAGATGGTGGAAGTTATGGAGAATTATGTCCTGGACGTGGAGGCTAGTGGGGAGGTAGGTGAGGACAAGAGGAACCCTATCCCTGGTGTGGAGGTGATAGGATGGAGTGGGGCAGACATGCGTGAAATGGAAGAGATGCAGGTGAGGGCAGACTTGATGGTGGAGGAATGGAAGCCCCTTTCTTTGAAGAAGGACATCTCAGTAGTTCTGGAATGGAAAGAACTGACAAGGCAGTGTCTTGTATTGATATTTTCTAGTGAATCAAAATAACAACCCTTTCTCTGGAGACAATCCATTCCTTGGCTGGTGATTACTCAAATAAGGAAGTTACATTTAGTAACTTCTATTCTATGGGAATCATTCCAGAATTCGTGGCATTCTGGGAGATGAGAATCTTTAAGTCCCTCACAACTATTTTCAAGGTTGGGATAAAGATCAAGGGATCTTGAACTTTATTGGCTGTCTGCCCATTAATTGTTGTTCACATTTTCTGGGTGGTTGTATGCATTTTTCTGTTGAGACGAAGGCAAAATAATCTAATTTTATTACAAAATGTAGTTTATCTTAAATGTCCATAAGGGGTCGATAACAACTTTACTAATGTTTCCATTTTAAATGCTTTTCTAGCCTTTTCTTCTTGGATCACTTAAGTATTCTATATACCTTTATTGTCCTTCTGTATGAATTGAAAACTGCTATACTCCTCAGACTTGTTTTCTTTGACAATGATGTATACCTTTTCCATTGAACTAATAAAGTTTTTAGCCTTTATTAATCATGTTTGACCACATCCATTTTAAGACTTAAAAACCCAACAATATGTGTACTTGTCATGTTGTTTTATCAATTCTGTAGTTGTTGTCCATTGCTGCATTTGCTGCCATTCACATCTTGTGCAGTTTCCCGTATCGGCTATGGCCAACCCATGCCTACCATTATTCGATTTCATTTGGATGTAAAACTCTAATTTTAGAGTGAATTAAATCAATTTCAACCCTTGCCTAAAAATATCCACTACTAAGATTATTCTTCCCTAAATATATTGAATACAAAACTAATTAGCCCCATTTGAAGATGTGACATCAATAGCTTGTCCAACCTATTGAATTAGAAAATTATCTCTGCTGCAGTCCATGATTTTTAGCATCTTGGGGCGAGATGAAGTTTTTTTAAAATTCTGCTGTACTTCCAATGGAAGGGCACTTTTTAAAATTCATAAGCTTTTGGTTGTGTGACGTTTTACAGGCGAGCAGTTGAACTTCTTACTCAAGACTGGAAACTTTCAAAGCAGCTGAGGGTCCCAGCAATTAGCCGTCTTCAAAAGCTGCATAATGTGGATGTTGCACTGAAAGCCCTTAAAACTCGAGTTGATTTGAAAGATGAGCGGGGTAAAATTCATTTTTCTTAACTTTAGCCAGAGTATTAGCTTTACTCCTAATTTTTAAGTGGTCTTTGAATACAATGTCTTTCTCTCTCCACCAGGCATTGATATAGATCCCAGAGATATTGTGGATGGACATCGGGAAAAAACTTTGGCACTATTGTGGAGAATCATCTTTGCCTTTCAGGTACATTTTTGACTATGAAAATCTAATTGAACTTCAAAAACATTTAAGGCTTTGAGTTATACTATTTTCGTAATTGTTAAATGTTGCTTGGTTTGTTCTGAAATTAAATATTGAAATTAGTATTGGGAATGCACACACGATCTTTTACTTTTTATTGTTACTTAGTTTTTCTTTCAAAAGTAAATGTAGTAACTAGTTCTGCACCTTTTGTACAGAAAAGTATATGTACAATGAAGTGAACTGAGCATACAAAAATAACTAATAATATTATAAACGCCCAGTGCCCATATTCTACACAAAATACTGGAAGAACTCAACGGGCCAGGCACCATCTATGGAGAAGAGTAAACTCTTGACATATCAGGACTGATGAAGGAGCTCGGTCTGAAATGTTGATTATTTACTCTTCCATAGATGCTGCCTGGACAGCTGAGGTCCTTCAGCATCTTGTATGTTGCTTGGATTTCCAGCATTTGCAGATTTTCTCTTGTTTGTGAAGCCCTGATCCTATGTATTTGGCCTTCTAATACCACACTATTTGAAGCAAATTGATTAGATTGACAAGTAAAAATGTTATCCAGTTTAATTGCTGTTCATAGAGTACTAACATTTGCTGATTTTAACTAATTTTTTTCTCTACTCAGGTGGAGATATTGCTAAATGAAGATCAGTTGCGAGAAGAAATTGAATTTCTGAAAAATAATTTACACACATCACACAAACTTGCAGCTCTGCGTTCCCTTTCTGTGCCACCCCACCCAGTGAAAGATAAAGACCTTAACTGCTTGCCAGAAAAATACAGTCCGCAAATCACTCTGTTGATGAATTGGATAAATGCTGTATGTGCATATTATGGTGTAAAAGTAGGTAGAGTTGTTACATTTGATCTAATTCTGTTTTTCTCTTTTAAAATGAGTAACTTTTGGTTGCCTTCTTTATCCGACTTATACTGCTGATGTTGAACTTTGACAGTATCCTCAGGCAATGCAATAGTACGTATATTTTCCAGTTCATTCCTATTCCTTGGCTCAAATTTTATTTATTTTTAGGATGTGCACATCCCTGTCTGATCCGGGGTGGGGGGGGGGGGGGGAGGGGTGTGGTGGTGAACAAATGAACACACACACACACAATTGATTACTTTATAAGTTCTCTGTATGTGGATCTCTCATGAACCTGGTTTCTTAATGCAACTTTCTAAGGCTTGCAAATGGTTAATGTAATTTAATGTTTATGAATATTTTTTCCACAAGCAGGTGATATAAATTCAATGTTTTGAGCTCCAAGAAATCTGCAATAAGAACAGAATAGTATTTTTTATTATTAATATCTTTAAGCAATTCAGGATATTAATTTGTGATAGTTAACAAATTTTGTTTAGTTTGAGGTTTGTAGGTCTATAAATTTGATAGTAATCTTAGAGTAAAGAGTTAGCCTATTTTTAACTAGACTGAGCAAGGCAGTTAATTATCTTAGAACTTTATATATACAGGTCATTTTCTATAAGGTGGACTGTAATTAATTTAAAATACAGTATTTATTCAGTATTCAATTTACATACATATTTTGTCACGCTGTTAAATGATACTTTGTCTTTTTATACCTTTTTAACTATTTCCATGAAACTTCGGCTGACTGGGCCAGCCTCTTGATTGGACCAAAATGTACTGGTCCTGATGTGTCCCAATTAGCCAGCACCCACTATATTCTGAAATATGGTTTGCTCAAATATTAGCAAATAGCTATTTTAAGGAGTTCCAACTGAGAAAAATCATAATAAATTGTATTTTCAAAAATTATCTTGTATGCATTATTCAGTTTTGTCGTCTTGTTTCAGGTTGAGAATTTTACCGTCCCCTTTTCTGATGGTAGAGTTTTATGTTACCTTATTCATCATTACCATCCGAGCCTTTTGCCTGTGAATAACATTTGTCAACGAACCACACAGACAGTGGAATATGCACAGCATGGCACAGTGGCAATTGATACATCTACCAGTGAGTCTGATGAAAATTCCATTGATGCCATACCTACAAACAGTAAGTATTATTGGTGTTCCATATTGCTGTGATGAAACACAAACTTAAACGAGTTTTTCTGGGAATGCCTTCGGAATAAAATATTTAGTTAAAACTCATGGGGTTGATTTTTGAAGTCTCTAAAGATCATTGGGATGGTTAGTATACAAAATAAGCAGCTATCATTGCACAACAGAGAGCCAGTAGAAGTGTTTTTCCACAGATTGATGATGATATTAAAATCAGGAAACAAACCAGGAACTGGCTATCCAGCCTTTGAAGGCTATTTTGCCATTCCTCATTCATTAAAATCATAGCTGTTGGATTTTGATGTCCACTGTTCAAATTTGACACCACAAGATTATAAGGTATAGGAGTAGAATTAGGCCATTTGGCCTATCGAGTCTGCTCCAGTACTTAATCATGGCTGATCCAGTTTTCCTCTCAATCCAACCTACTGTCTTCTCCCTGTATCCCTTTACGCCCTAAACGCTTACTGCCCTTCAGCTGATTGTTGAGTGTGAGCAGTGTTTGATGGGTCTACCACTTGTTTGTCAATATATAGATTAGCAATAGTTTAATCTTCAGTCCTGTGTATCTTGACTTCTTTGGTCTATATTGAAGCAAGCTGTGACGTAGCTGCCAATCTTATTTCGTTGCTGTTATCCTCACTTGAGTCGCTAGGGGGCTCCTGTGGAGTTTATGTCACGTCCATCCTGTAGTTTCTCTATGAGTTCAGATGGTGGTAGTGTCTTGGAGAACAGTTCGATGGAGGGTTATTCTCCAGAGTTTGGATGGTGTTGCTGTCAAGGGGGACTGTTCAACGTAGAGAGTGTCCTCCGTGGAGGGATGCCAGATGTAATGTCACTGGTAGTGTCGCTCGAAGTGTCATTTGCAGGACTGCCCACTTGAGGTCCCTATTCAGTTTTCCCATGTTGTCCTGTTTACTTACCATGCACTTTGGTTTTGTTTTTCACTTGTTTGGTTAAGGCAGAGTTTTCTTCTTTAGACTTTTACCTGTCTCTATCAGGCTGTTTTTAACTGTTTTCTGCAAATTTCACTTTTCTTTTCCAAACGATTAATTAAAGACTTCACTCGCCCCGGTAACATTTTCATTCACTCAGACATTTGATCAAACTGACCGTGTGGTTTTATTTCCAAACGTTTTCATTAATTATATCAAACTGAGATGTTTTATTCAGGTAAGAGCTCTTGACCATCATCTTGATTCGATCTTAGTTCATATATACTTTATATTACTTTGACTGTAATCTCAAAATATTAATAGATAGCAGCCAAGTTAATAGATTGTCCAGCAACCTAATAGATTTCAACCAAATTTTCACTAGGTACCAAATTAGTTTGCTGCATGATCGAAATAGATTGTCCTTCAACCAAAATGCTCCCATACCCTACCTGCTTGTGCAGCGGAATCCAATATTAATGTCAGTGTTGCCTTGGTTTTCACAAAATAGAAATGCAGTAGTTTCCTCGATCCTACTTGTATCCAATGTATTGGACCCAGAACTACTGCATGTTTTCTCTCAGACAAATTGGAACAGAAGACATTCTTGCCCCTTTTGTTGAATGCTAAAAGTTCCACTTTATCTGCAATTGGCTCTAGTACTTAAAACTTTGTAATCTCCCTGCAGACCACAGCAGTTAGAAACATAGAAAACCTATAGCACAATACAGGCTCTTCGGCCCATAAAGCTGTGCCAAACATGTCCTTACCTTAGGAAAATAAAGGGTTATGGATAACTCTGTGCAATTTCTAAGCTCCACGTACCTGTCCAGCAGACTCTTAAAATACCCTATCGTATCCTCCTCCATCACCGTTGCCGGAGCCCATTCCACACACTCACTACTCTCTGCGTTTTTAAAAAAAAACAACAGCAACTTGCCCCTGACATCTCTGTATCTACTTCCAAGCACCTTAAATCTGTGCCCTCTTGTGCTAGCCATTTCAGCCATGGGAAAAAGCCTCCTAACTATCCACACGATCAAGGCCTTATTATTATTATTATCTTATACACCTCTATCAGGTTACCTCTCATCCTCTGTCGCTCCAAGGAGAAAAGGCTGAGTTCACTCAACCTATTCTTATAAGGCATGACCCCCAATCCAGGCAGCATCCTTGTAAATCTCCTCTGCATCCTTTCTATGGTTTTCACATCCTTCCTGTAGTGAGGCGACCAGAACTGAGCACAGTACTCCAAGCAGGGCCTGACCAGGTGCAACAGCTGCAACATTACCTCTCGGTTCCTAAATCCAATCCCACGATTGATGAAGGCTAATGCACCGTATGCCTTCTTAATCACAGAGTCAACCTGCACAGCCTATGGACTCGGACCCCAAGATCCCTCTGATCCTCCACACTGCCAAGAGTCTTACCATTAAAACTATATTCTGCCATCTTATTTGACCTACCTAAATGAACCACCTCACAACTTACCTGGATTGAACTCAATCTGCCACTTCTCAGCCCAGTTTTGCATCCTATCGATGTCCCGCTGTAACCTCTGACAGTCCTCCACACTATCCACAACACCTCCAACCTTTGTGTCATCAGGAAATTACTAGCCCATCCCTCCACTTCCCCATCCAGGTCACTTATAAACATCATGAAGAGTAGGGGTCCCAGAACAGATTGCTGAGGCACACCAGTTCTTGGATTGTGATGGTTTTTAACCCAAAGTTCTATCAGAAGTCAGGAATGAGGTGCAAAATTTGTTGCTTCATTTAACAGCGACTCTGCCCCTGTTACATGTTCTGAAGTGGATAACCTAACACTTTTCCATATTTTATTCCCTCAGCAGTTCTTAACCACCCTCAGTCTGTCCATATTCCCTTAATACATCTTAGCAGCACCATCTGCTTTCAATTCTACTTAGTTTAGTGTCATTAATAGCATTTGAATATCTCTGCTAGATCTTTGAAGACCTGAAAAGCTCTGACTCCAGCCTCAGACCTTGTCTCAGTCAGTTACTGTCATTTTGCTTCGTGTCTGATAATCAATTTTAAGTCATACATGTTATCTCCATTGACTTGTTGACTTTGGGATGTCATATTATTGACTATATCAAATGTTGGTGAGACCACATTTAAGTACTGTGTGCAATTCACTTCTAGCCATAGAAAGTATGACATTAAGCTGGAATGAGTAAAAAAGGATTGATATGGATGCTACCAGGGCTTGAAGGCTTGAGTTAGAGATTGCATAAGATGGGGCTTTTTTCTCCTGGAGCATTGGAGGCTGAGGGTTGCTCTTATAGAGGTTTATAAAATCATTAGGGCATAGAAAAGGTGAAAGTCAGTCACTTTCCCATGGTAAGGGAGTTTAAAACTAGATGATGTTGTTTAAAGGTGGGAGGTTTAAAAGGAACTTTAGGGAGTAAATCTTTCACTATCAAGTTGGTTTGTGTATGGAATGAGCTGCCAGAGAAAGTAGAAGACACAAGAGAAGTTATGCTATTTAAAAGACATTTAGACAGGTACATGGATAGAAAACGTTTAGAGGAATAATGTCTAAACTTGGGCAAATCACACTTGTTCACGTGGACAACCTGGATTACCAAGGATGACTTCGGCCTTGTTCATGCTCCATAACTCAAGCAATTTAGTCAAGTAAGATTTTCCTGTCATAAATCCATAGTGGTTTTCTGTTGTTGCGTTCTTACTGTGAGTAATGAGGAAAAAGCTAGAGGCTGTAATTAAAGCTAACAAGCAAATACTTTCCAGAATTCTCCTTCCTTTCATAAAAAGTGAGGTCACATTTCCACCCACCAAACCCACAGAAGCAATTCCAGAATCAATAGAACTTTGAAGATGATAATCAATGCATCGACTAACTCTTTCAAGACTCCCCTGCTGTGAACAGTTTGTTTATACTGAAACACCGCAACAACAACACACTTCCAAAATTTGTAGTTAAGACTCTTTATTTTGGAGGGATATAAACAGTGACAGGCATCAAGTATAATCAATACAAGAAGAGATTTCTAAATGGAGAATGGATTAAATAATTGGCGTGTGCAACAAACCAATTATAAGTTGTCATGTTAGGAATTAACTTCCGGTTAGGAATAATAGAGTTATTTATGATTTGGAAGATGAAAGTTCAGCAGGGTTGGAGAAACATTTCAAAATACAAACTGAAGACTGGAAAGGTTCTCCTTAATGCTTTTAGCCGATTAAGAAACAAAAAGCCCCACAGTTCTAGAGTGCTATAATTGGGGTGGGGAGTAGTGAAGTCATGCCTACCTATATTGAATTTTAGTTAGAACACCCCTGCCCTACTGTACTAGTTGTCTTATAAAAAGGATAAAGGGATACTGGGAAGGATGAAATAAAGATTTACAAGGAAGGTACTCAGTGTATGAAGGTATGAGTATCAGCAAAGCTTGAAAAAACTGTTTCTTGAGAATATAGGGGGCCTGATTATGACCAAGTTAATATGCATAGGAATGTTGTGCTGACTATCTGATCTACTCTAAAAACTGCCTAGAATTTCCCTACTGCTTAGCCTTCTGTTGCTCTAAGTTCAGTGTAACTAAGAGTCTCTTGAAAGACCTTGTATCCAAAAAAATTCCATTTGTAGGGAAATGCATATCTGAGTGCAAATATTATAAATTCAGTAAGGAAATGAGACAAATTTTATTACCCATAGGTAATAAAGGCAGGATTGATTACCACAGGGTGTGATCAAAACAAATACGGTACTTTAAGGATAATTGGGAAAGCATCTGGAGGAGAATGGAATGGAAGCTTACATAGCTATGATTAGATAAGAAAGGAGGAGACATGAGCTGAGTGATTGGTCTGAATGTTTTGTTCCTGTGGCATTTTTCCTGTACTCCAGTTTTTCTGTACTGGACAACTGGAATAGATGACCACAGTGGGTGGTTCCCAGAAGGTAAATAGTAACGGATTTGCGAACACAAAGTTCTCTGCAATTTGCTTGGCTTTTCCTACCACCCCCCTGCCCACCTCACTCGCCTTTCCCCAATTCTGGTGCAACTAGTTCTGATTTAAATTTCAGTTCAGTTGCTACTCATATTGTCATACCTCCCCAGTTAAGGTGGAAAACACCAAACATCAAAGACAAATAACTAATGAAGCTATACGATAACTCATTCAGCTTAATTCGTTTTGTGTTTAGATACAATATGGGGTTAGATTATGTAGGGGAGAATGGTGAAAGATGCAAAATAATCTGAGGAAACAAACACTTTTAAATAATGAAGTAAATAGTCTTTAAATGCTTTACTGCTATATGATAAATGGCTTTGCACAAAATGCAGTGGGCGGTCAATGTGCTGGTTTAAGTGGGAGTATTGCTAGATAAAGTAATAAAACTTGCTCATTTTTCTGGATTTTCTGAGTAAGATGTTCAGTGAATAGAAATATTTTGAAGTAAATACCATCTGTATGGCATACAGTTTTTAAGTAGCTTGCATTCTTGGTGTTTAATCCATTTTTGTACTTTTGATGAGGTATTAGTTATGAGGAGAATGTTTAAGTTGAGGTTCAGCAGATATTTATCAAATAATTTAATATTTATGAAGTATTTTGTTGGTGTGGATATAGAAAAGCTAATCATTTTTGCAAGTTGATGATTCAGAATCATCAATTTTATTTAGGTAACTTGAAAATATTTAGAAAAGCTGCAGAGGTTGAATGTAATTTCTTTTGTGCAAAATGAATCCAGCGAACCGTGTATTTAATACAAAAACTAAGTGGATACTTGGAGCTTTCTTGGCAAACAACAGTAATCTTGAGTTCTAAAGAGTAAGATGACTGGGTTTTATTACTGTAATAGTAAAGTGAAATTCTGCTGATTAGAATAAATTAGTTAAAAACTAATGGTCACGCATGCTTGAGTGAACTACTATATTAATTTTTGCTATTGAAATGATGCTCAGTGATGTATCTTTCTATTTAGCGCTGCCTTCAACCGGTATCTATGAAGAACTCTTGGAGAATGAAAAGAAGAATTTTAATTTAGTGACAACTGCTGTTGCAGAACTTGGAGGCATCCCAGCAATGATACGGCTCATGGATATGTCAAATACCATCCCAGAAGAGAAGGTACACGTTTCTTTCCTTCAAGTAGAAGCGTAAAATAAATTAGGAAATGTTTAATTCTGGGCAAGATGGCAGTCCTGCCATTGCTTTACGATAGCTCTCTAAACATCTTTGTTTTTTTCCAGGTTGTTATCACTTATGTCTCATTTCTCTGTGCACGCCTTCTTGATCTACGAAAAGAAGCAAGAGCTGCTAGAGTCATACAGGCTGCTTGGAGACGATACAAGCTAAACTGTGAGCTTCAACTTTTAAAGGTAGTATAGTTATCCACCACCTGCTCTGTTTTGCTGTTAAAATGACCTATTCTTCAAGGTTTTAGTTAAAGCTATTGTTAAGCATTGTGCATTTGACTAAGCAAAAACAATTATTTAAATAATGACCTGTTCCATCAAGTTAATTTCAGAAAATCCCATTTAATTATTTAGTACGTTTGCATCCTGTGAGATGGGGGGGGGGGGGGAAGTATTTTAGTAATCTGTAGTCAATTTAGAATATCAAAAGTTTGCAAAAATTTTGTATTTGGGAGGCAACAACTCTACATGCAGTGAAGTTCAATAATTTTCATGGAAATATGGATAACGTGTTTCCAGATTTCGGTGTTCTTGTGTCTAATGTGCAGGTTAGAAAGATTTAGTAGCAAACTATATTTCATGGAATCATTAAAGCAACAAAACATGACCTTCGACAAAATATGAACCTTTGTGATTGTTCTGCCTTTTAGTAAGAAGACAACTGATCTGATCGGCCTCGGCTTCACTTTCCTGACTCTTCATTGTAGTCCAACTCATTTGCAGTTTGAAGTAATAGATATCTAACCAACTGACAAAAAAATTAGTTATGCTGAGTTTTTGCAGAACAAAGTAAAGGACAATACTTCGGTGGAGCATATTAGAAAGGGAATTTCAGAGATTTAAGTTTCCTCAGCTGACTCAAGCATTACCTGTAACACACAATTAAATTTGGGCTGTTCATGAAGCCAGAATTTGTAAAGTAGCTCTGGAGAATATTAGAGATAGCAAGGAATGAGGTTGTGGAGGGATTTGAAAGCAAGAACGCAATGACAAAGTAAGAATTTTAAAATCTGGTGTTTAATTGAAAGCTTATGGATGAGACTGAGGTGTTCCAAATGAGTCCTTGGGAAATTCCAGAAGTAGCATTGGAAGAGCACAATGGCATGATTCTAAAACTAAGTAGATATAAAGAAAGGAATTGTACAAACCATGTCCTAGGCGGCTAGAAGTTTGAGGAACACATTGCAGGATCTTGATTTGCCTAACACTTTTAAGGGCTATATACAGACAGAAGGGATTTATTAACCTTTTAACATAAACATGGTTGATGTTTATGACTTGAAGAGCTGTTTTGATAGATTAAAAAAGAATCAAACACAACTGTAGGGTGCATGGCAATAGCTTTGGGATGTAACAGACACCATTTTTGCTGCTCTGCCTAAGACAAGATAGGTGAAGTACAAAAATGAGGAAGTCTTGTTATGTCTGTACAATGCTTTGGTGAGACTGCATCTAGAGTATAGGCTTGGTCTTATTATTTACCATGGAACCATTGCAGAAAAGGTTAGAAGACTGAGTGGAAGTTGTCTAATAAGGAAAAGTTTGACTATATTAAGTTTTACTCCACTTTGGAGTTTATTGGAACAAAATGTGATTCTATTGAATTAAGCTAATTTGGGAGTACCTGACAGGGTGGTTGCTGTCAGGAAGGGAAAACCTAGAACAAAGAAGGGAGAGTGGGAGGAGTGGTTAACTATTTAAGATTAAGAGTCATTTTTTATAAGAAGGAGATTTTCTTAGGATAATGAATTGGGACTCTCCACTTAGCTGCTGAGACTTGAGTTATTTGGTATATTCAACGATAAGATTGGACTATGTAATCAAGAGGGACACTTCTGCGGAGGACAGAAATCAGATCAGCCATTGTAACTGACATGACTGAGTAGATTTTAACATGTCTGTGGACAGTTCCTTTCTGTTTTTATTCATTATGATGGTGAATATTTGCAGGTACATTGCCTATGATGGGCTGTACGAAAATTCAATGGAGAAATCAGGAAACAAAAGAACCTTCAAAAGTTATGTGACATGAACAAAATTTGGCACCTGACAGTGTCTTTTAGAGGTTTTATGGAACAGACACAATTCATAATTATAATTTCCAGAAATATATTAAATTTTTACATTTTCTATTAATAATAAGTATATAATAAAAACAAAAGTATACAGTAAGGACTTTAATTTGTTTTCTACTTGACATCTTTATATGGGTAGCCATCTTATGTTGAGAGAAAAGGAATGTTATGTGGTCTGTGGAATACAAGGTATTATATACTTGGATTTCTAAGCCATTGTCTTCCCAAACTTTGATATTCATATTATTCTTTGTGCACTTATCAATATATGCTGTTTGTTACTGGAAAAACATAGCTGGGTGTAATTTTGTAAATTAAAACTAACTATGAGCTATGATGTAAATTCACTCTTAACAACTGTATTGCATTTCAGGAGAAAGAACAAGCTGCAAGTGTCCTTCAAACAGCAGTGCGTAAATTTTTGCATCGACAGCAGGTCAAGAAGAAAAACAAAGCTGCTATTGTTATACAAAGTACTTGGCGCGGCCATGTGGCAAGGCAGAAGACTAAAGCACTGATAATGTTTAAGATACAAGCAGTGCAGAATGAGGCAGCAACACTTCTTCAGGTTGGATCATTTAGCTTTAAGAAATCAAATATGATTAACATACCATGTGCTAAATCCAATCTGGAATCTGTATCTTTCCACTTTACAAATGTTATTCTCTGAAATTAACTTCTAAGTATGTGTCTCAGAAGAAGGTTTCAATTACTTAAATATTAGTAAAGCTGCAGTTTTGTTCTCAGCTTTGTCAGACCTTAAAAAGTGAAATTGTGCAAAGTTTTCAAAGGCCAACAGAAAAAAATGACATCTTTTGATACAGTAGAGGAAAAACCAAAATATTTACACACAAGTTTCTGGCTCAAGATAGTAAAATGATTGATCAATTTTTCACTCTGGTGCATAAATTGCTGTTTTTGAGAATAGACTTCCATTGCAAAGACTTATAACAATATCCAAAAGCTTGCACCAACACCTGCCATCCCAAACAAAGAAAACAATGAGAGAGAAAATGACAACTAACATTTTAGCAATGAATTGAATATGAATTTTGGAGCACTTGGTTTCTAAAAGGTAGTAATTTCCTCTAAACGGTTGAACAAATATGTTCATTTAAAAATAGCAATTTTACTCAAACTTAGGGAGGGGTCTCAGCCTGAAACATCGCCTATTTGCATTTTTTCATAAATGCTGCCTGACCTACTGAATTTCTGCAGCATTTTGTGTGTTTCTTTGCAATTTTTCTTGCACTGGATGGAAGGTTATCTTTTCATGGTGATAACTAATAGAGGGTTATTGAACAACGTGACAGGTGAGTTGGGAATTTGTTAAATATCACTTTAAAATCACCTGCTATAATAGTGATTTTTTTTTTGTGTTGCCTTCAACTCGACTTTCTTCCCGCAGAGAATCTGTTCACTGGTTTTGCATGAGTAATGCAGCTGGTATCTCTGCCCACAGACTTGCAAAATCTTTCCTTTTGGATATTTTTTCAGCTCTTTTGAATGTTGCTTTTAAAATCCTCTAATATTAGCCTTTTTTTCCCTTGTAGCTTTATTGTTTTTTTTTAATCAGTGTAGATGCAGATCATTTATTTCCATGGGCTTCAACCTTAATGATAACCTGATTATGTGGCACTTTATCAAATGCCTTTAGGAAGTTTGTACGTATTGCATTTGCAGCATTTTCCTCATCAACCCTCGGTTTTATCAAGGCTAGTTAGTTAGGTCAGACATTGTTATAGAGGAATTACTATCTAAAATCTTTACTGTGTCTTCCTTTGCTGAGTTTCCAGCAACATTGTTACCTTGGTTTACTTTGGACTGATGTAAAAGTACTTAAGTCTTCAGTCGTATGTCAGCCTCCTTTCATAGTGACTAGTCCCATTGGGTAGAGATGCTCTGTTGCTCTCGATGATTGTTTTCTTGCAAGTAGCAGGCTTATAAGTGAAGATTGTGACTGAGCTATCTGCTAGCAGTCCTGAATTCTTCCTCTCTGTTCAGAGCATGGAAATGATGCAGAAAATCTGCATTTGTTACCAAATCTTAAAATTAGTTTCATGGTTTTTGTCATTGGTTTTAGTATTATTTTTCAAATTGGAGTTAGCTAACTGAAACTTGGTGTTAAACTATTTCAAGTGTTAAATGGTGCAACTCGCTATCATGCAGACACCCGTGTGGAAGCTCTGCAGTGGACTTTGCTAACTATGAGTATTGATCCACATTTCTTTCTAGGAATGCATTCAAATCCAATACTTAAGGTGATATTTTAAAAACAAAACCACCCTTAATTCTTGTCGTAGAAAACCTACAGCACAATACAGGCCCTTCAGCCCACAAAGTCATGCCGAACATGTCCCTACCCTAGAAATTACTAGGGTTACCCATAGCCCTCTACTTATCTAAACTCCATATACTTATCCAAAAGTTTCTTGTCAGGTGAATCTCCACTTCATTTATGGATATGATTCCAGTTGAGTACTTACCACAAGGGGGTGACATATCCATATGGAGATCACCAGGCTATAAAGTTAATTTGTTTGACTAGGTCAGGGGTCAGCAACCTTTACCACTGAAAGAGCCACTTGGACCCGTTTCCCACAGAAAAGAAAACACTGGGAGCCGCAAAACCCGTTTGACATTTAAAATGAAATAACACTGCATACAACGTTTTTTTTTTGCCTTTATGCTATGTATAAACAAACTATAATGTGTTGCATTTATGAAATTGATGAACTCCTGCAGAGAAAATGAAATTACATTTCTGCATGCAACAAAAACATTTTGAACTCCGAAAAAAAGATGTTGGGTTGAAAGTTACTTTTAAGTAAAATACTCAATGTCTATTTGAGTCCTTCTTGTATTTATGAAAAACGCCGAACTTAAATTTTCCGCCAGCAGCAAACCAAAAATAACATCAGCCAGCTGTCAGCCTGAAAAATAAAAGGACTATTTCACTGAACAATGAAAAAATATGAATATACGTAAAATAATAGGCAATTAAAATATTTATCATACTTGGTTAATGGGATTTCTGCTCCTGGACCTCAGCGCACAGCGTCTGCACATCAGGGCTGTATGACGTCACCTTCATCTTTACACAGGATCGCAAGCTGTCATCTGTAAGGCATGTGCGATGTTTGTTTTTAATAAAGTTCATGTTGGAGAACACCTGCTCACATACATATGTGGATCCAAAGATCGACAGGACTCCAAGCGCATACTTTTTCATGTTTACATAAATGTCGGGCATAGCATTCCATGTTTTGAACACAAGTTTGTCTGGTTTTGGAAGGTTTTCAATATCACTCCATTTGTGATTCTGAGCAAGAACGGCTTTCTGACGGGCAACATCTTCAAGGTCTGCTGTCAAGTGTCTAAACTTGGACACCCATATGTCTTTGTCGGCTATGTCGGCCAGTTCCATCTCAAGATCAGGTTTACTCACATCTGCCAATGCAGTCGTATTCAGTAGGGAAGGATCGATGCTTAAGGGAGTGACCGGGAAGGATAATGTGTTTTTTCCCTCTCTGAACTCACAGAGGCATTTCCCAAACGATGTTTGCATTGCAACGATTGCAGAATGTAAATACTCCGAAATTATCATGTCGTGACCTTGTTTGAACTCTCTCAAATTGGGGAAGTGAGACAAAGTGCCTTTCTGTAACTCTCTGGCAAGCACTGTCAACTTGCGCTCGAATGCTAAAACATCCTCCAACATGTGCAGGGCTGTGCGTCCTTTCCCCTGAAGAGCTGTGTTCAGCGTGTTCAGGTGCGCTGTCATGTCTACCATGAAGTGTAGCTTTTCCAGCCACTCTGGCTGTTCCAGCTCAGGAAAGGTGAGCTCTTTGCTGCCCAGGAAAGTTTTCACTTCTTCCAGACATGCGACAAAGCGTTTCAGCACCTCCCCTTTGGACAGCCACTGGACTTTGTTGTGCAGCAGGAGATCAGAATATGCGCTTTCCAGCTCGTCCAGTAACAAACGGAATTGACGGTGATTTAAACTTTTTGCCATTATTTTATTGACAATCTGAATGACAACATCCATTACTTCTGTGCATTCCGGAGGAAATGTTTGAGCGCACAGTGCCTCTTGGTGCAAGATGCAGTGAAAAGTCAGCAGCTTTCTGTCCAGCGACTTCTGCAGTAAAGCCACAAATCCCTTGTGCGTTCCCGTCATATTCGGTGCCCCATCAGTAGCTACTGACACCAGATGGGTGGTCTTTATTCCTTTGGCTCTTAAACAATTCAAGACAGCCTCACAGATGTCCTACCCCCGTGTTTGGTCTTTTAGAGGTATCAACTCAATCAGTTCTTCCTGTGGCCCGGCAGAGTTTACATACCGGCAGAACAGCGCTATTTGTTCAATATCACCTTTGTCTTTAGACTCGTCACAGGCAATTGAGTAGGCCGCAGCTGAATTGATGTCTTTAATTTGCTGTCTTGTGATGTCTTCTGCCATTTTTATGGTTCTGTCTTTGACAGTCTTTGCAGAGAGGGGCATATCCCTGATTTTCTGCACAATTTCACTCTTGTTTTTAAAGTCCGTGAATAGATGTTCTGAAATCTTAATGAAAGATTCTTTTATATATTCACCATCTGTAAACTGCTTCCCGTGCCTGACTATTTCCTGAGCGGCAATATAACTAGCGTATGTCGTTGGTTTTCCGGACTTCATCCATTGCTTGAAATGATTTTTGCTCAGATCAACCTTTCGCATCAGTTCCGAAACAGCTTTTTTTCTCTCATCTCCATCCGGATATTTTTGAGCAAAGGCTGCGTGTTTATTCTGGAAATGCTTTGCAACATTTGACTTTTAGTTGTTTGCTAGTTTCTCATTGCATATTAAGCATACCGGTAAACCAGTCTCGTCAACAGTGAAAGCAAATGAATCTGTCCACATATCATTAAACGTTCTGTTTTCTTCAGTCACTTTTCTTTTTTTAGAATTCTCCATAGTTGGCCTACCTTGGATCGAAAAATTAAAGAAATTGCGCACTGGCGGGTGTCAGGTATTGGCAGTGGTGACGTATATTAATAGCGATAAAAACACGTTATAGCGGTGTGCTCACGCAGTCAGTAAACTGCAGTCGAATAACTTTATTCAAACTAAACAGCCTTGCTTTTAAGCCTCCCTCAACCCAGCCCCCATGGGCGCGGATGCTGCAAAAGACGCGTACTCACAACCCCCGTAGGCTATCTCCCTTAGCCGGAATGCTGGCTAATTGTGAGCCGTTTCGGATGTGCCAGGAAATGTGTCGCCACATTTAGATTGTACAAGATCACCATAATCTTCAAATTTAGAATTACATTTCAAAAGCTAACAAACTAACATAAAATACATTTTAATTAAATACTGACCAATTATTTCCCAAAGCCACAGGGAGCCGCAGCACAGAGGTGAAAGAGCCACAAGTGGCTCCGGAGCCGCGGGTTGCCGACCCCCGGACTAGGTTCTCCAGTTACCGCATTAATACTTTTATTCTCTAGCCTGGTGAAGTCTATGTTTTGACATTTTCCAAAGGAAGGACTCTGCATGAGGTTGGGTTGATGATCAGGCTTTTTGAATGCTGAGTCAGGGTTAAGTTCAGCATTCTAAGTTCTTGAGTTTGAATGCAAAATTATAATTTAAGAGGTATTTGCAAATTAACTTTAGAAGCAAATATTCTACATTTTGTTCAAAGTGGTCCTTCATATGCATAACTTGTATAGTTGTAATCTACTCAG
This sequence comes from Hypanus sabinus, assembly GCF_030144855.1. Taxonomy (NCBI): domain Eukaryota; kingdom Metazoa; phylum Chordata; class Chondrichthyes; order Myliobatiformes; family Dasyatidae; genus Hypanus; species Hypanus sabinus. The sequence continues at coordinate 72,545,415 of NC_082716.1, forward strand.
TGTTGCATTAGACAATAAATGCACTTAAATCACAGAACATCTTTTTGAGAGCCATTTTAATTTAAAATGGTGTACGTTTTCCTTTTAGTATAGTTGTTGTTCATATAATGTTTCCTTTATTTTATTTATAGGCCTGCTGGAGAGGATATGTTGATAGAAGGCATTTTCAGAGACTTCGGCAATATTGCATTCTCATGCAAAGTCGCATAAGGATGAAGACCGCAGTCACATCTTACAATCGTGTTAAATGGGCTACTGTTACCATTCAGAGGCATTTTAGAGCACATCAGCTGTGTGTATCTGAGCAAAGGAATTACTTAAAATTGAAGACTGCAGTTGATAAAATACAATCTGGATTTAGAAGGTGGCGAGCTCACAGAATGGAAAAACGGGCAAAGGCAGCAATTGTACTGCAGAAATATGTAAGGGGTTTTCTCTCCCGAGGCAAATACAAAAGGTTTCAACGCTCTGTTCGTCTGATACAAGCACATGCAAAGGGATTTCTCATAAGAACTGAAATGCGCAGGAGGAAAAATGCTGCTGTCACCCTAAAGAATTACATAAAGGCTTATGTGCGAGGAAAGCGTGAATACGATTCTTATCAGAGGCTGAAATGGGCTGCAGTAGTAATTCAAAGAGCTTACCGTCACTTAAAAATGCAAAAGCTTTGCCTTCTAACTAAGTCAGCTACTCTAATCCAATCAACTTTTAGGATGTACAAGCAACGTACAAGATTTGTTGCTAGCCGTAAAGCTGCTATTACCATGCAGTCTTTAGTAAGGATGCATCAGGCTCGTACAAGGTTTCTACAATGCCAGCATGCTGCGGTTATCATACAAAGGCACTTCAGGGCTAAACAGCAGGGGAGAAATGACTTGAGGCACTACCTGAAACTTCGACAAGCAGCTCTAAAACTACAGGTGTCTTTTCGGAAATGGCAAGCACAAAAAGTGGTCAGGAAAAATCAAGCTGCAATTACGATACAGTCTTGGTATCGAATGCACAGAGGAAAACAAAAATATCTACGTGCAAAACAAAGTTGTATTAGAATACAATCATGGTATAGATGTTATGTGGCTCAAAATGCTTTTTGTTCTCAGAAACGTGCAGCATTAGCTATCCAAAAATATTATAGAGCTTACAGGGAAAGTAAAGCTCAGCATGGAAAATATAAATTAATGCTCAAGGCAGCTGTAATTATCCAGGCTTACTTTCGTGGCATGAACAGTCGTCAGCTTGCCAGAAAAATGAAAGCTGCACGAGTCATTCAGTCATATTGGAAAATGAGAAAAGAACGACTGAAGTTCTTGTATTACAAGCAATGTATTATTGTACTGCAAGCCCACGTGAGAAGATCTTATGCTCAAAAAAGATACCATTCAATGAAGGTTGCAACTTATACATTACAGGCCCACTTTCGAGCTATTTTAGCTCAAAAGAAAGCACAAGCCGAGTATAGGGCAGTAAGAGCTGCAGCTATTGTTTTACAGTCCGCCTACAGGCGGTTACAAATGAGAAGACAAGCTTACTTATTGCAGTCAGTTGTAAGGATTCAGTCTGCCTTTCGTGCATATGTTTCACGAAAGAAATACCTACAAATACGAAGTGCAGCTGTCAAAATTCAGGCCTCAGTAAAAATGATACAAGCACGGAAGTATTACACATCCCTTAAAAAAGCTGCAGTTTGTATCCAGAGGCGTTACCGGGCTAACAGGCTTTGCTTAGAAAAGCGAAAAGAATATCTGAGAAAAAAGGAAGCTTGTATATATCTTCAGTCTGCTATTAGACAGCATCTGGCTCAAAAGCAGCTGCGTTTGTGCCGACAAGCTGCAATTAAAATCCAATCAATGTTCAGAATGTATAGAGTAAGGAGTCAATACCAGAGGATTCGTTGTGCTGCCGTTGTAATTCAGAGAGGATTCCATGTGTACCAGGAAGGAACTCGCCAAAGGCAGAACTTCCTTAAAACTAGAGAAGCAGTGATCAGTTTGCAGGCAGCATACAAAGGATATAGTGTACGCAGAAAGATGAAGCTTCAACATAGAGCAGCTAGTAAAATCCAAGCAGCATTTAGAGGACATGCTTCACGGGTCAAATATTTGTCAATGAAAAATGCTGCCATTGCAGTCCAGAATTGGTACAGGAATTGCAAAGCTGGGCAACAGCAGCGACTCAGGTACCTCAATATTAAGGCATCAGTAGTTATTCTTCAGGCTGCGTTCCGTGGATTATCTGCAAGGAAAAAATTAGAGGCACAACAGAATGCTGCGGTGACCATTCAAACAGCTTTCCGGAGGTGCAGAGCACAGTACCGGTTTGGCGTATTAAAAAGGGCTGTCGTAACTGTTCAATGCCATTTTAGGGCAAAGCTGTTGGGAAGGAAAGAACGTTGTGCATATCTGAGAATACGCCGGTCAGCAATAGCACTTCAAGCGGCTTATAAAGGTAAGATTGCAAGGAAAGAGCTTGGAAGGAAACGGAAAGCTTGTATTGTAATACAATCTTATCTTCGAATGCACAAAACTTGTATAGAATTTCAAACTAAGAGACGAGCAGCATTGATAATACAACAATACTTCCGTGCTCACATACAAAGGAAATATCAATATCAAAATTATCAAAATATGAGGGCTGCTGCAGTAGTTTTACAAGCTGCATATCGTGCTATGAAAACCAGAAAAAGGCTGAAAGAAATGCATAAAGCTGCAACAATTATTCAAAGATCAACTAAATCTTTCCTGACTAAGAAGCATTACACTGCCCTTAAAGCTGCTTCAGTTGTTGTACAAAGGCAGTTCAGAGCTTTTCTCCTAAGCAGAGAGCAGCGAGAAATGTATCTGTCTATTCGTAGAGCAGCTATATCCATACAAGCTGCCTACAGGGGAATGAAAGTTCGGCGTGAGATCCGGCATAAACACAAGGCGGCGACCGTGATACAGGCAGCGTTTAGAATGCACAGGGAATACCTTCCATACAGAGCAATGAGACTGGCAGCTACAATAATACAGAGTCACTATAGAGCACACCTTCAAAGGAAAACTGATCGCAATAATTACCTGAAAATCCGCAGCAGCATTTTACTGCTTCAGGCTGCTTACCGTGGAATGAATATTCGAAGATGTTTGTGGAACATGAACAAGTCTGCTAGAATTATACAGTCGTATTATCGAATGCATAAACAGTACCAATATTTCCAAAAACTACGCCAGGCAGCCATTGTTATACAGCAAAGATACCGAGCTTGTCAAATAAGAGATGCCCAAGTGAGACAATACAAGGAGATGAAAAGGGCAGCAGTTTGTCTTCAGGCTGCTTTTCGCAGAATGAAAACAAGGCAGCAAATGCGACGAGTTCACTTGGCGGCAACAATTATACAAAGAAGATTCAGGAGCTATGTTGCAAGGAAAAACTACCTGTTGCTTCAAGCTGCTGCTTCTGTTATCCAGGTGAGGTACCGTGCACTTGTGCTTGCCAGGAATAAAAAGCAAGCATATGTTTCAATACGGAAGGCAACTATATCCATTCAAGCTGCCTACAGGGGAATGAAAGTTCGGCGAGAGATCCAGCACAAACACAAGGCGGCGACCGTGATACAGGCAGCGTTTAGAATGCACAGGGAATACCTTCCATACCGAGCAATGAGACTGGCAGCTACAATAATACAGAGTCACTATAGGGCACACCTTCAAAGGAAAACTGATCGCAATAATTACCTGAAAATCCGCAACAGTGTTGTACTGCTTCAGGCTGCTTGCCGAGGAATGAATGTTCGTAGGTGTTTGAGGAACATGAACAAGTCTGCCAGAATTATACAGTCATATTATCGAATGCATAAACAGTACCAATATTTCCAAAAACTACGCCAGGCAGCCATTGTTATACAGCAAAGATACCGAGCTTGTCAAATAAGAGATGCCCAAGTGAGACAATACAAGGAGATGAAAAGGGCAGCAGTTTGTCTTCAGGCTGCTTTTCGCAGAATGAAAACAAGGCAGCAAATGCGACGAGTTCACTTGGCGGCAACAATTATACAAAGAAGATTCAGGAGCTATGTTGCAAGGAAAAACTACTTGTTGCTTCGAGCTGCTGCTTCTGTTATCCAGGTGAGGTACCGTGCACTTGTGCTTGCCAGGAATAAAAAGCAAGCATATGTTTCAATACAGAAGGCAACTATATCCATTCAAGCTGCCTACAGGGGAATGAAAGTTCGGCGAGAGATCCAGCACAAACACAAGGCAGCGACCGTGATACAGGCAGCATTTAAAATGCACAAGGTATACCTTCCATACCGAGCAATGAGACTGGCAACTACAATAATACAGAGTCACTATAGGGCACACCTTCAAAGGAAAACTGATCGCAATAATTATCTGAAAATCCGCAACAGTGTTGTACTGCTTCAGGCTGCTTGCCGAGGAATGATTGTTCGAAGGCATTTGCGGAAGACGCACAAGTCTGCAAGAACCATACAGACGTATTATCGAATGCACAAGCAGCACCAATGCTTCAAGAAATTGCAATGGGCAACAACTGCTATACAGAGGAGATACCGAGCTTGTCAAATAAGAGATATCCATGTAAGACAATACAATACTTTGCGAAAAGCAGCCGTCTGTATTCAGGCCTTCTACCGTGGGAAAAAAGCCCGAGATTTAGTTAAAACAATGAAGGCAGCTATCTATATTAAATCATACCTACTAATGTGTACTACCAGGAAACGCTTCTTGATTCAGAAGATAGCTGTAGTTACTCTTCAAGCTTCATTCCGTGGTTATCGAGCGAGGGTACGTTACAGAGCCATGCGGCTATCAACCATTTTGATCCAGAGATGGTACAGAGCCTGCAAGCTAGGACGTTCACAGTTCATGCAATATCAGTCCATGCGTAATGCTGCCATTGTGATTCAGGCTGCCTACAAAGGCATGGTAGTGAGGCAGTGCATTAAGCAGCAGTATGCTGCCGTAAAAATTCAGTCACTTTTCCGTATGATTCACTATAGGAGACGCTTCCTCAAACTGAAGTGTGGAGCAATTGTATTGCAGTCGCACTACCGTGCCTGTGAAGCAAGGAAACAATACAGAGCTTATGTACAAGCAGCTGTTATATTACAAAGACAATATCGATCCTACCTCCTAATGAAGAAAGAGAGAAATGCTTACTTAACATTCCGTCAGACAGTAATCAGACTTCAAGCCAGAATTCGAGGGTTTATTGTTCAAAGAAACTTTAAAAGACTTCATCAGAGTATCACTAAAATTCAGGTAAAACATTTGATAGTAAATTAAATTATAATATGTACAGTAATATCCTATTGCAATAATAAGGTTTGAAAGCAATTGAAGAATAAAATTGACTTCATTGCGATACACAGTAAAACACCAATATTGTAGCGCACTTGTGACTTCAGTGTCAGACTAACAGGTAATTAAATATTCCTGTTAATACCTAAAAACATTTTGATCTTACATAAACGACACTGTATGATAAATTTTCCAATGTACCCAATGAATTGAAAGATTGTGAGCACCAGCAACCGTGAGCTGAAAGCTGCCGCACACATCACTGAGTGAGCCAGATGCTGAAATGTTGGGATTTCTTATGAGCCGGTCAGCGGGTTATTAGAGCTTTACTGCATTATTGAGTTTGTTTAATTAATTCAGTTTTCTTTCCTGGCTCGTCTTGCCTGCACACATTCGCACATCAAATGCTAATCAAGTAGGGAGGAGATCTGGCACAGGAGGCTCGTGCAAATTTAAGAGCAATACTTCAATTATCTCTGCAAAGTCTGTTTTTATTTTTAAGTAGTTTACTTTGTACTTGCAGGCTTGTTATCGTGGAAAGAAACAAAGACAAGCATTCCTACTCTACAAAGAATCTGCACTTGTGATACAACAACACTACAGAGCTTATTGTCAAAGAAGGATTGAACAAGAAAAGTACTTTAAAATGAAACATGCTGCTGTCACAATACAGGTATTTCCTTTGATTCCATACTGGTTTCCTGTTGATTAAGTTATGCCTCTCCAGTTGTTCCTTCAAAAAATTGAAGATCCTTCATTGATAAGTTTGCCTGTTTTAATATCTGCTGACCAAAGCTTATTTCTAATGGTTATTTATCTCTTCCCTTTCAGGCAAATTTGAGGAGTTATTAATTAACTATGTTTATAATTTGTACTATTTCAGTTTAGAAGGCTTCGCATGTATTTTTGGGCTATCATAAGTTAATTCGTTTCTGGGATGCTTTTTAATGTTTTAAGTATTGATTGTTAAATATTTCTAGAGTAAATGGCTTTTTCTTCCTTTTAAAGACTGATTCCAACTTAGTCAATTCGAAAGCTCTCTTCCTGAACTTCATCCCCCAAACAACTCTGGAAAGCTCTTTACAATACGTACTGATTTTTTTAAATAGTCATAGAATGATAAGGCCTTACTGCGTGATTTTTTGGTATTGCTATGAGCTGGCCATGAGCCTGTGCTCTAACAATAATTTCTTTGTTCTTCCACATCCTTCCAACCAACTTGTTTACTATGTACCTGAAATTGAAATGTGATGCACTGACCATTTGCAGTCTCTCCATAACTTTAGTAGATTTTTGGTAATTGAACCTGCCATCAATATTGTATTTACCTTTAAATACTTTATTTGCGATTTTACGTTTCTTTTAATCCTGCACTTCATACTGAGCTCTGCACTTCACATAGATGTCTTCAGAATTGTTTTCTGATTATGTAAGATCCTTTGTATGGTAGCTTGGTGTTCTGCATCCATTAGAAGTATTGTAATTTGAAACACATTGATTTGAGTGGTCTGTCAATTCTGTGTTACTTCACTTTCTGTTTCATTGTGTCTTTTTTATGCTATCAACATTGCCATCGAAGAGTTTCATTTTAAATTCTATTATTTGCTTTCCTGTATTGGTTTCATTCTACTCTCAATCTTAACTAGAACTATTTTCTAATGTTAATGTGCTACTTCAGTGGTTGAAATGCATTTTTATTTTTCTTTAAAATCTGGACTTTCTCATTGACTTTCACACCTGTTGCTAGTAAAATTTATCTTGTACATTAATTTTATTTTAGACTTCATTCCGCCGATACCAAGAAAGGCAAGTAATCAGAAAAACAAAAGCTGCACAAAAAATTCAGGCTTGGTTCAAGGGGCAAGTGGTACATCGTCGGTATAAAGCTTTCCTTGCTTCAGTTATATTCATCCAGAGGCACGTCAGAGCAAAACAAGATAGATCCAGGTAACATCTCAATAACAAAGGTTTTGTGGTTTTCTTCAATATTTTTCTCCCATATGTGCAAACAAGTTTCCATAGGTTAATAATTCTGAGACAATAAAGATTTCTCTTCCCAAAAATGCTGCAATTTTTAAACTCTTTTCACTAACTGACTGAAATATTCTGTTTCCCATTTTTTGAACAAGTATATTTCAATCTTTGGTAGCAAGAAATAAGTGGTCTTGGTGTGCATCCCTGCAAAACTTGAGTTCCTCGATTCAAGGAAAAGTAATTTACTGCTTTTTGTTTTTTAATAATGTATGCAGGCTTATTTAAGTATATGCAGTGATATCACCCAGTCATAGAGTTTAGGATATTAATTAAAAAAAAACACACTCTTCATACAATTCACATTCTACTGTAAGCACAATCGCATGTGTTCTTTGTCATCTAACTATGTATAGATATCAGTAGCTTTTAACCAACCAAAGCTAAGCAAGGCCTCCTTCCCTACTCTGTATCCAGTCATTACAAAACATCCATTGGGTTCAATAAGTCAGTTAGTTGTATCCTTTGATGTGTACTCAACAGGCTTATTAATTTGATTGGAAAAAAAATATGCTTCTAAGACTAGCCCTGGATTCCTACAGAGGTAAGTTGTTTGAGGATCCAGCCTCTGGTCTTTTTTGCATAGAAAACATTACATGTGAAGCCAGTGGATCAGTTAAGTACCTCTTTTGTTATCTCCATCAGGTTGTTCTTACTTACTAGAAGTTGCTTGTGCAGTTAGAGTCTGATATGACCAGTTTAGTACGATGCCATTTGTTTTGTTACAATATAACCTGCTTTACCATCTGCACCAGCACTTAATGAATAATACCCGTACACTGGCAAATTTCCAGGAACTAAAGGCAAGTTGTGTTAGAGTGTGAGGAAGGGAGAAGAGTCTATAAGCAACCACTGGAAAATAATATGGTTGATAGTTTGAGTAATATCCTTTAGATGAAATTGTCCTTAAATAGTAAGTACTCTGAATGTGAAGTGTATGTTGATTAAATTAGTATCCTTATTTTTCATGGTTGTAGGTTTCTAAAGATCCAGGTTGCCACAATTGTTATTCAGCGCAGATGGAGAATGGTTATTGAAGCAAGGAAACTGGAGCATACCAATCGTAGAAGAGCCATGGGAGCTATCAAAATCCAGGCCTTTTGGAAAGGATTTAAAGTCAGGAAACAAATGACCAGGGTAACCTTTTTTTTTGAAAGTGAATTGGTCCCTCTTGAAATCTGGTGAAATAAATAGAAAATACAGGAAAGGAGGTCAGGCAGCACCCGGTAAAAATGAAACAGAGAACTATCAAGTTGCTCAGTAGTTGTAGAATGCACAGGTAAATATGTTGATTTAGATGATAATTATGGACTTAAAATTCAGAATGATCTGAAGATAAGATGCTAGTGTCACCATTGTAGCTCTACTATCACACCCAACACTGCGTGCGTGGATGGTCTGAGGTGAGGGTACTATACATTTGTATAAGGCGTTCTTCTGTACATTGTGGAACCCCCGCCATTTGAATGGTTTACCAATTGGAATTCAAAAATGAGTGGCTTGTTTTTGGATGTCAATAATCTGTTTTGGTCCTTGTCCCTTTTTGTCTTAAAGTCACTTGTTGAGTTTCCTGACTTCTACCCCATCTCAGGCTTTTCCTGTATTTTTTCTCTGCTCCCCCCTCCACCTTTGAATGGTATATTTCTAACTTTGTCTGCTTCAAGTGGAGCACATGTCAACTGTTTCCCTCACCCAATAATTTAATTTCTTTAAAGATTAATCTAGGTTTGCTTGCAAAGCTCACTTGCAACATTTCTACAGCTTAATTAGTTAGTACAAATAGTACTGCCAAATGAATGTACTTCCAGCACTTATCATCTTTTATTGGAATTGCAGAAACATGAAGCAGCTTCTCGAATTCAACTTGCATTTAGAGCTTACACCCAAAGAGAGAAGTTCCTTCAGCAAAGGAGAGCTGCAGTGCTTATACAGAGACAATACCGGGCATGGCATCTCGCTAAAGTTGAACACCTGAAATATAATAAAACTAGGAAGTCTGTAATTCATTTGCAATCTCTTTGTCGTGGATGGTTGGTTCGTAAAAAGGTATGATTATAATCACTGAAATGGATGCCTTAATGCACACAAAATGCTGGAGGAACTCAGCAGGTCAGGCAATGTGTCTTGAATGTTTATTGGAACCAATTTCGATGAAATTTGGTTTCTGCAAAACCCATGTTATTTTTTTTCTACCTCACGTCAGTGAGGTGTCTTATAAAGAGCATGAGAGTTTGATGATCTGAGACTAATTTTTTCTGATCACTCTGATTCAGGAAAGCATCCAGAGGCACTGAGAAGTGTTTTATCAAACATTTACTTGAGCCATGAAGAGATAGTAAATCAGAGTTCAAAAACAGCAGTGATTAATTTCAGTGAGCATCTTTAGAGGAGAATAGAGCAATTTGAAGAGGAAATTTCAAAGAGTAAACACCTGACAACTGAAGTTTAAATGACAATGACAGAATAAAATTTAACCATAGTTTACAGTGTGGATCAGCAAGCACTAGGGTGGTGTGCAGACAAGATAGCAGAATATTTAATGAACTTGTATAGACTTTAGAATGCTAGCTTAGATTTTGTTGGACTAGATAATTTAGAGCTAAGGAAGTCCATGGATAAGGGCTTTGTACTAAATGAGCTGAGATTAAAGTTTGTGCAGTTGGCTCATGCAAATCATTTGGAGATGAGGAGAAGTATATTAAATGAAAAGTAAACCAATGGGTGGATTTGATTTCACAGCACTAATGAAAGAATCTGTCAAGTCTGACAGCAAAATTACAAACGTAGTTGTCTGCCTTCAGAGCTACTAGGAATGGAGTAATTGTATATGACCATTGCCACTGCCCTGGACATGGAGATCAAAGAGTGTTTTTTAAAAGAGAATAACGTGTTTGATACCTAGCAATAAAATTAGGAAAAGGAAAAGCAGGCACCACATTTTAAGAAGTTTGGAAAAATCAAATATTTTGTTGTATAAGTATGTTAATGATGTATCAGGTTTTTCAAAACTGTAACTAGTCCTTCATTTAGAGTTCAGATCTAAAAATGTGATTTTTTTTTGGTCATGCCATTTGTATGGAATGCCATGAAACTGTACCTTACTGTTGTAAAGCGACATTAACTCTTTTCTGCTATTTTGATTTTCACGTAGCTTGCAGAGAAAAAACGGTCAGAAAGGAACCTTCGTTTTGCTGCTGCGGCCTATCACAATCTCTGTGCTGTTAAGATTCAGAAAGCATACAGGGGCTACTTGGCTCTTAAACATGCAAAAGAGAAGATCAATTCAGTCATTTATATCCAGGTAATAAATAACGGAAATTGGGAACTTCATCTGGCTGCTCAAAATTTTGAAAATGTTTCCCTTAAAACCTAAAATTTAACACATTAATAGAATAACTAATCTGGTTTTTGTTGTATGATAAGGGGCTGATATTAAAATATTCTCTAAATGTTGATTGGAGGAGTGAATATACTATTTGCTTTAAAAGATTTTTAACAATTTTAATCAATGCTGAAAAACAAAACTTTCATAAAGACATAATGTCTCAACAAATGTTCAAAAGAAGATAAAACCTGATGAATTCCTCCTAAGTCACTGCAATAATTGTGGCAGCCTACCACCCACAGCAAAAATATAAAATAGGTAATTGCTGGACAATGGAAAAATCTGTCCTGATGCATGACCAGATAATATTGGTCAGGATATTTGAATTGCCAAACAAGTGCAGGAATATCAATCCCTGGTTCTGCTCCATTCTCTGCATTTGATGTATTGAAATCCCCATTAAGACAAATTTTTACCCCCAAGTCTTTTATTTTTGACTTACTGGAGCCTTTTTTTTTTAACATAATTGAGAGATGAAACTACCAGCATTCTCAGAACTTCTGCCTAAGATTGGAGCACAAATTGTGCTTGAAACCCATAATCGATTGACTTGTGGTTGTTTGGCTACGTGAGACTATGTAAGTTCTGATGAAATGAGTATTTTATGTGATATTTTGCCATTCTTTGATCCATGCAAGTTGATATCTACATAATTTTCAAACTTAGGTGTATCATTTCCATTGGTGGCTAAATGTGCAAATGTGAAATGGAGTCTGCCAGAACAGAAAATGTCATTGGCTTTAAAAATAAAAGCTAGTCTGTAGTTCATTGGCATTTTTGGGGCTGTTTAGTATTGTCCACTGTAGACTTGTGAAACTGCCACCTGTGATGACACACTCCAAACTGCTGTCAGTGTTTTTTTCTCTTATTACCTAGAGTTAGCACTTGTCATAATCACTATTCTAGGCTTTTTTTTTTTACTAACTTTGGTGTCCCAACAAAATTCATAGTTGAACCAAAATCTTTTGAGTATTTCCTTGCAGATATAATTATCTTACATGGAGAAACAGAGTATACAAATGCTGGAATCTGCAGCAGATTGTTTGTTATTGATGTCTTTCATCCTATGCCCATAACAGGACCACGAAAGTTGTCTGTCCTAGTGAAGCATCCAGCATTCGTCATCTTACTTTCAGAGAACACATGTTTACCACTGCACCAAAGTTGAAAGCTCATAAGTTGTCTTTCTTGGCAGCAGTGTAAATCTGTACCATATAGAAATATTCTAAGAACAAGGACTTCACAGATCTGCACCTTAGTCATTTGGGCAAGTTTATTATTTGTGCACCCCTATTCTGTGAATTTGGCTGATTCACGTATTCACGTATCAAGTTCATTGAGGGAAGTGCTGTCTGCACCAAGATAGTAAAATGTGTTGTTTTCAGAGAAGTGTGATCACAGGCTCAATCCTGACCTCTGGTGATGACTGTATGCAGTTTGTATTTTCTTCCTGTGACTGCTTCAGAGATCAGGTGCTCTGGTTTCTGCCCCCAGTATCCCAAAGGTGTGCCAGTTGGTAAGTTAATTGGCTGCAACAAATTAGCCCCTGTGTGTGTGGGTGAGAGATATAATTTAGGGTGGGGGGGGGGAAGAAATTAGATTGAAGGTCAGCATGGACTTGGTGGGCCAAAGCACCCATTTCTGTGTTATGATTCTCTGACCCTGAAGTCTTGTGTGGTGTTTGTCAGTTTTTCTTTCTGGTCCATTTGTCCTTTAAAGGGTGGTTCATTTATTATAAATCCTCCATTATAGAGATGGTTCCGGACTTGCCTTCAACGCAGAAGATATCTTTATGAACGTGGAAAGGTCATTGCAGCACAACGAATTGTGAAAGCCTGGTACATGCGACGACACAAAGCTGCTGTTGTCATTCAGGAGTCTGTAAGGAAGTTTCTTTATAAAATCCGGAGTAAGAAAATTCACAATGGAATTATCAAAATACAGGTTGGTTGTTGATGTTTTTTGAGAATTCTTGACGTTTCAGATATTTTAAACGAAAAATGTATATTTAATACTTCTGCATTGAATTTGCAAAGTTGTTTCAAATACCAATTGAATATTATTTACCAATAGTTACTGTATTCAAATATGTAGTGCACAAAATATTAGTTACACTTTTTTAGTGTTCCTGGTGGATATTAGATGTTTATTATAATTATGCACCCATTTGTTTAAGAAAATGTCGATATTGTCTAATTTTACAGGCTTTGTGGAAAGGATATTGGTTGCGTAAGAAAATCAGGAATCCTCAAATCATTGCTGTCAGACACCGTATACAACGGGCTAATAAGAACAGCTACGAGGATCAGAAATTGTGCAACAGAACAGCTGTAGCTGTAGATTACATTCTTAAATATAAGCACTTCTCCTATATTCTTGCAGCATTACAGCACTTAGGTTTGTATATTTCTGTTATCCACAATCTTTATAAATTTTAATAATTAAACAATTTCCAAGAACATTTAAAGTTCAACATGCCTTCATAAAGATTTGCTTCTTATTCAATGTTTTCCCATGTATGATTCTGTTCAAACACACTTCTAGCTCTGACTCCTCTTACTCTTGCGTAGTTATTTTCAAACCTTCAGTAACGCATCTTAACCCTCCTAGTTATCGTTGCTACATCTGAAGCATTATCTGCTATTAAGTAAATGCAACTTGTTTCAGCTTTCATACTGAAGAATTATAAAATCATTTTCTCAGTTGCCCTGCTGTGATTTAAATCTGCTCATTAAGCCTCTGGATAACAAGAGAACAAAATCATTGTGATTTTACCTCTGATATTTGTGGGATTGAAATGTGCTTATATGGAGTCCATTTCTGTGTTCAGATGAAGCTAATAAATTGATTATCTTTATGCTTCGGTCCTTATTTTTTGCATTTATGCTTCTTATTTTTATTTCACCTTATTTGCTGGATGAGATATTTAACTAATCATAATTATGCAAGCATATTCATAATCCACTTTGGGTGAAAATCTCAATTGCAAGAATGTAAACTGTTCATTATTCTTTACTGTGTCTTTTTGTTCATTTATCTTCCAAAAAAAACTAGAAGTCTAGAGTTTTAAACCAATTTTGATTTTTAGATTATTTCGTAAGTACCATTTTTAGCAGTTCAGACAGATTTGTTATGCTAGTTTGTTTTCATTACCATTATCTGTACTTAAATATTCAATTACTCCATTTTTTTTAGTCCAATTGCTCCAAGCCTTTTTGAAAAAAAAAGTGAATTTTCCAGTGCTCTCTATACTGAACTCTACAGATACTACTGCATTTCTTGCTTCCAATTCAGATCTAAGATCTTTGCAAGCTCTCTTTAATGTTGTGGCCACTTTTCTGTAATGTTTTGATCCCTTTGATCTGATGCATGTTCTATCAAGGTAGTGGTAGTAGCCAAAATTGTCAAAAGCAATCACTATTTATTGATCTATAGCAGTTTCCAAATGCAGAGCATTCCAGTTAATTGGGACCCATACACTTCGTCCAGCTGCCCCAATTAGCCGAAATTTCATAGAAATAGTTAAAAAGGTATTAAAAAGAACTACCATTTAACTGTGACAAATTATGTATTTAAATGAAATACAGAACAAATCGGAAAACTGCCAATACTATATAACTGTATTGGTTCCTGACAGTCATCGACTGGAATTTATCCAGTGTATGCTGCTATGTTAGTTTAATTGACTGTAAATCAACAAAAGTCAGTGCAGACAATGGACTGCCTTCATACAAAGCCTTTGCTTGCAGCCTCCAAATCTTCATTTTCGTTGCAACATTCAACGTGATTGTGGATACCTTCAAATTATCATAGTTTCTAACTTGCTGAAGTGGTTTCATTTTCACTTCTGGCTGTTGCTTGCATCTCCAAGCTTGAATGTTTGAAACCACTGTGAGCAAAGCAATTCTGAATTGTCTTACTTCTTGCCAAATGTTAGTGATAAAAGGCACTGTAGATGACGCTATTTAAAAACTGTTCAGCCACAATCCCCTGTCCCAATTAGCGGAATAATGATCCTCATAAACAAAAGGAATCCTGGCTATTTTTTCACTTAAAGTTTATTCTTTAAGCAGGGTCACAAATATAGGCAAGGCTGGAATTAACCGATGGCCCAGTTAATCGCAATCCACTATACATTTGTAGTTCATCCTACTTACATAATGCTTTGTTTCTCATTTTCAGTATTTCCCCACTCACCATAAAAGTATACCCTCTAGAATTTAAAGTATTGTGTGGGGTCCAATACCTAGAACTTGGAAGTCGGAAGATGCATAAGAAAGGAATCTAATGAAACAAATAGACTTTTTTTTTCTCAAGTCCATATTGATGTTCTGCTATGTTTAAAAATAATATCAAATGGAAATTAATTAAAGTTGCTTATTCTTTAAAAAAAAAATATATTTCTGCTATTTCGTGTCTTAAAAATTTTGACTGGTTTTACCATTAATTTTATTTTAGAAGTTGCAACTAGGCTATCTGCTATTTGTTGTGAAAATCTTGCTCAAAGTGGAGCAACACCTATTATTTTCACTTTGATCAGAAGTTGTAACCGCAGTGTGCCTTGTATGGATGTCATTAAAAGTGCAATTCAAGTTCTCCTCAATCTTTCTAAGGTACTGTACGAAGTCTTCCACAATTGCTGGTTAAAGTACTTTTATCTGTTTCTCACAGGCAGTTTGATTCTTTATGCAATTGATTTTTATAATTTGACATCGGTATAAAATTTTTCTTTTGGTAATGGCTATTTATATGGCAGATTCACAATGCTGGAGGAACTCAGCAGGCCAGGCAGCATCTATGGATGCAAGTTCCTCCAGCATTTTGTGTGTATTGCTTGGATTTCCTGCATCTGCAGATTTTCTCTTGTTTTATGTGGCATATCGTTGGCTTTATCAGAACAATATGTTAGAAACTTTGCCTAGTTCATTAAATCTTTAAAATCTTAACTGACTTTAGAATGGCTTTACTGACATCTAAGTGCTTGATGTAAGTTCTGTAGCCTGTGTTAGTTTTATGGATGTGAAGGAGTATATTTAACTTGCATATTAACTGCACCTTTGGATACACTAATATTTTTAACTGTCCCGTGTACTGAAATAATTTAACAGTCAGACAGGCAGTCAAGTGCCTTGTTTTTGTTTACCTATTTCTTAAATTGACCTATATTAATTAATGTGCTCAGGGGAAATGCTAAAATAAGTATTCTTATTTAGTTCAACATTTTAATTATCATGTTTGGTGTACAGAGTTATTAGTTTTATCAATCTTTTCAATTAGTCTACAGTAACTTGGACATGTAAGGCAAGAAAATTTTGAGTGTTAGAAAACTGAGTGAAGCATATTTCCATTTGTATTAAATCAGGCATTCTACACTTGTACTTCCATTATCCCGTAATACTTGTATCCTTTCCACCCAAATATTACCAAAAAAAACTCTTTCCACTGAGTATATTTGAACTACATCTGCCATCTTTCACCTCCCGTATGAAGTCAATTCGTGGCTGGACAATTCATTTACCGAAATAAAGCCTTACTGTTCCTGATGAAGGGTCTCGGCCCAAAATGTCAACAGCGCTTCTCCCTATAGATGCTGCCTGGCCTGCTGTGTTCCACCAGCATTTTGTGTGTGTTGTTGTTTGAATTTCCAGCATCTGCAGATTTCCTCATGTTTGCTCTTAGTGTTCCTATCATTATTATGAAACTTGGGGATTTTCACTTCTGTAATAAGAGTGATTTAAGTATGATTGTTTTAATATCCTTGTATCAATATTTTCAACTGTAATTGATTTTAAATGTAATTATTAATTTCTTTGTATTTCAGCTACATTAATTTCCTTTATGTTCTAATATTTAGCATTTGCAATTTACTTCCTGATTTCTGTCTGTGAATTCCTACTGTGGTTAGTTGCTTAAAGAGCAAACACGAGGAAATCTGCAGGTGCTGGAAATTCAAACAACATGCACAAAATGCTGGTGGAACACAGCAGGCCAGGCAGCATCTATAGGGAGAAGCACTGTCGACATTTCGGGCCGAGACCCTTCATCAGGACTAACTGAAAGGAGAGATACTAAGAGATTTGGAAGTAGTGGGGGGAGGGGGAAATGCAAAATGACAGGAGAAGACTGGAGGGGGTGGGGTGAAACTAAGAGCTGGAAAGGTGATTGGCGAAAGTGATACAGAGCTGCAGAAGGGACCATGGATGTCCAGTCCCTATATACCTCCATCCCCCACCGGGACGGTCTCAAAGCTCTTCGCTTCTTTTTGGATTCCAGACCTAACCAATTCTCCTCTACCACCACTCTCCTCCATCTAGCAGAATTAGTTCTTAATCTCAATAATTTCTCCTTTGGCTCCTCCCACTTCCTCCAAACCCAGGGTGTAGCCATGGGCACCCGTATGTGTCCCAGTTATGTCTGCCTTTTTGTTTGCTTTGTGGAACAGTCCATGTTCCAAGTCTATACGGGTATCTGTCCCCCTCTTTTCCTTCGCTACGTCAATGACTGCATTGGCTCTGCCTCCTGCACACATGCTGAGCTCGTTGACTTCATTCACTTTGCCTCCAACTTTCACCCTGCCCTCAAATTTACCTGGTCCATTTCCAACACCTCCCTCCCCTTTCTTGATCTTTCTGTCTCCATCTCTGGAGATGGCTTATCTACTGATATCTACTATAAGCCTACAAACTCTCACAGCTACCTGGACTATTCCTCTTCCCACTCTGTCTCTTGCAAAAAGGCTATCCCCTTCTCACAATTCCTCCGTCTCTGTCGCATCTGCTCTCAGGATGAGGCTTTTCATTCCAGGACGAAGGAGGTGTCTTCCTTTTTTAAACAAAGGGAGTTCCCTTCTTCCACTATCAACTCTGCACTCAAATGCATCTCTCCCATTTCCCGCACATCTGCCCTCACCCCATCTGCCCACGACCCCACTCGGGATAGGGTTCCCCTTGTCCTCCCCACCACCCCACCAGCCTCCAGGTCCAACGTATAATTCTTCGTAACTTCCGCCACCTCCAATGGGATCCCACTACCCAGCACATCTTTCCCTCCCCCCCCCCCCTTTCTGTTTTCCGCAGGGATCGCTCCCTACAGGATTCCCTTGTCCACTCGTTTCCCCCCCCCCCCCCCCCCCATCCCTTCCCACCGATCTCCCTCCTGGCACTTATTCTTGTAAATGGAATAAGTGCTACACCTGCCCTTACACTTCCTCCCTCACCACCATTCAGGGCCCCAGACAGTCCATCCAGGTGAGGCGACACTTCACCTATGAGTCGGCTGGTGTGGTATACTGCGTCCGGTGCTCCCGGTGTGGCCTTTTATATATTGGTGAGATCCGACGCAGACTGGGAGACCGTTTTGCTGAACACCTGCGCTCAGTCCGCCAGAGAAAGCAGGATCTCCCAATGGCCACACATTTTAATTCCATGTCCCATTCCCATTCTGATATGTCTATCCATGGCCTCCTCTACTGTCAAAATGAATCCAAACTCAGGTTGGAGGAACAACACCTTATATACCGGCTGGGTAGCCTCCAACCTGATGGCATGAACATTGACTTCTCTAATTTCTGTTAATGCCTCTCCTCCCCTTCTTACCCCATCCCTGATATATTTAGTTGTTTTGTTTTTTTCTCTCTCTCCGCCCATCACTCTGCCTATTCTCCATCTCCCTCTGCTGCTCCTCTCCCCCCCGCCCCCTTCTCCTGAGGCCTCCCATCCCATGATCCTTTCCCTTCTCCAGCACTGAATCACTTTCGCCAATCACCTTTCCAGCTCTTAACTTCATCCCACCCCCTCCGGTCTTCTCCTATCATTTCACCTTTTCCCCTCCTCCCACTACTTTCAAATCTCTTACTATCTTTCCTTTCAGTTATCCTGACGAAGGGTCTCGGCCCGAAACGTCGACATCGCTTTTCCCTATAGATGCTGCCTGGCCTGCTGTGTTCCACCAGCATTTTGTGTGTGTGGTTAGCTTGGCAAACAGCTTCTGGGCTCTAGGGATCCCTTGGAACTTGCACTAGGTTGCAACAAACCTCATGTCACACGGTCTTGGGAAGATGTCTGTTTCAAGATCAGTGGGAAGTTTTGAACACAAGTTGATGTGTTTACCATTTTTTTGTTTAGTTGTACTCCCATCAACTGTAGATTGCCTTATTTCTAGGAGAAGGGGAGCCATCTTAACAGGGTGTGTTAGCATTTTTTACACCCTTTTTGCTACTTGCAAGTGTGTTTTCTGAGATCCATTATATCATCACATAATCTGCTCTTTTCTCTTCCATGCAAGTATAAATTTTTTTCAGAAAAAATTTATGATTGTTGTTGTAAAGTATATTGTAGTCAATCAAATTTGTTAAGCGGTTGATTGTTCTCAGTTTTCCTTCTGTTTGGATGATAGATTTTCAATCTTTAATTTTAATTATGAATATTTTTTATGATCTTCAGTATGAAAAGACAGCCTCAGTGGTTTATGAAGTGGAGAATTCCATTGATACCTTGCTTGAGCTATTGTATATGTATAGAGGGAAAGCTGGTGATAAGACTTCTGACAAATGTGGCAGCATTTTTACAAAAGTTTGCTGTTTACTGGCAATTCTCTCGCAAGACTCAAAGAATGCTTTTGTAAGTATATGTGTTTATGTTTTTAATTTTAATTTTTTAAAGTTTCCTGTTAGGTACTGTATGGCCTTTTTATATTCCAGTATAAATAAGATGTTTATATTACCATTTGGTTTCCCACTTTTGACAGATACCTAAACAAGCACGATAGGCAATTGTATCCAAAGAATAGGCTGTAAGTGAACATTTGTTGACCATGGTGAATGTAGTGACTGTCCATTTCTTCTTTTTTTGTCCTTATTTTTCCATGTTGAATGCAGTAATGTCTGGACATGGAGCCAGTTAAACTTCAGTACATTCAATAACTAATCCTGCATGTGGGCAGTCCTCGGCAGGCTAGTCTACCTCAAGATGCCCAATCCAAGCAGATGTTGTTTTTGCTTAATATTAGAGTTAAACATCGTCAATTATCTTCTTCCACACTACTGAACTTTTTTTTTGACCTAACATTGAAGTCAAGTTGAGGCATTCTTGCTTTACATGGTTGTGAGCTTCATTTTCATGGCAAATCAACCTTAGAAAACTTAAAGGTAGCTTTCATTCTGCTTATCGGCAACGTTTTCCTAAAAAACTTCCTTGGCAACGCTGGGAGTAAATTTTGTCTTCAAGTTAATATTTCATTGTGTTTCACTGAACTTGCGATGAACTGGTGGTCAAAAAAGGCTATAGCACAAGTGGCAAGGTTCCTGTTTGGATAAGTTTCAGAATGCAGTCTAGAAAACAAATATTCTGGGTCTGTGAGGACACTGAGATCCAAGAATTTGTTTTTTGTCCAAAATCATTGGCTTAGTGCCAGAAATCTTGGCATGTTTATGGTTAATCGTAAAAGATTGTTGCAAATAGTTATCGCAATTTTGGATGGTGTTGATTTATGTCCTTGGTCTTCACATGCTCCTTACGATGCATTGGAAGGATGTTTCCAATGGTTGAAAGAAATATTTTTGCCTGACATTATCTAGATGGGTATCGCATCATGGCAGATCTTGAACTGGTGAAAAAAATGTTTTTTTTATAACAACTAGATGAAGAACTTGGTTGTCACATCTAAAATGATTTAATAACATATAATACCTCACATTACTCTCAGAATGCAGTGTAAAAGAGTAACAATTCTGTCTGCTATCTTTTGATTTTGTTGAATAAGTAGAAGTAGCAAAGAATAAACTTGTTGATAATTACAAGGTCAGGATTAATTTCTGCTCATTTCTTTTTCCCCCAGTAGTCCCCCAAAACAATGGGAAATATTATTTGATAAATGTAACATTATGTAACGGCAGTTTTTGCTTCCAGGAGGTCCGTAGCTTGCCAAAAGCAGTGGATCGAATCAGAAATGTTTATAAACTGACAGCGAGGAAACATAAAATGGATGCGGACCGAATAAATGTTAAACAACGGATGCAAGCTCCTCTCAATGGTAGTTTATATATTCCAGCCACTCCAGTGCGAACAAGAGCAGTTTCTAAGTAAGCATCCATTTATTCTCTTTGCATTTGTTCATTGCTGGTATTCCCCTACCTTGCCTATTTCAGTTTCCTTTAATTCGTCCTGTAGGACATGGCTAAACTTATATACTTCTCTGTTTCACAGATTAAAACCAGACTGGGTCTTGAGGAGAGACAACGTGAAAGAAGTTGTGGATCCTTTAAAAGCAATTCAGTTGGTCATGGATACGCTTGGAATTTCTCTTTAAGATCTTAAATAGGGGAAAAAGTTGATTTTAATGCTAGATATATTGATATAAATGTATGCAAAAAAACTTCAACTTTTCCAACTTATACTGCTTGTATATTTGCCAAAGTTGGAGAAATATAGTTCGGTTGTGTAAGCAACCTTTGTATGCATGACACTCATGGTGAAATGTTATTGTCCATCTTCAGTCTGAAAACAATGAGGATGGAGTTATTCCAATAAATTGTAAATTAACAAAATTTGTTAATAGTTTTTGTACAGTTTGCAATGCTTGCCTTTTATTGTCTCAAAGAAAATAAATATTGCAATATTATATCCAGTATTATAATTAGATATGTCTTGTACTGGTGTCTTTTTTCCTGGCTGTATGAATATATTGTGGTTAATAGTTTAAAGTAGAGATGTAAAACTGTCCATGGGGGCTCCTTACAGATAATCACCCAAGTCTCCACTGAGCTTCAATACAGTTAGTAAAAATGTGCTCTGTAGTTTTGTTTTATTTAGACAGAGAGCACAGTAATGGGCTCTTCTGTCCCAAGAAGCCTATACCGCCCAATTTCACCACATTAACCTATGTTTCGGTTAACCACATTAACCTAACCATCTTTGGAATGTGGGTGGAAACCAGAACACCCAGAGGAAACCTATGCCATCACAATGAGAATGTACAAACTCCTTACAGTCCAGAAAGAAATGAGCCCAGGTTACTGGCACTGTAATAGCATTAAGCTAACCACAACACTACCGACCCACCTGAAAAGTTCACGGGAGATCAGTTTGTTTTAAACCTCAGATAATTTTGAGTAGCTTAGATTGGTGGCAGGCTGTTTGAATATGTTGAAAAAGAAAATAAATCAGAAATGCTCCTGTATTACTGGTCAAAAAGCAAAGAAACAGGGCTTGGGTTAGAAGTGTTTGTTTTTGCTGTATGTAAAGGATGCACTGCGATAGGTTGCTGCATCCAAAGCTGAATATTCCATTACCTAAGGCATTGGCACTTGGAGCATTGTGAAGATATTTTGCCCCCTTATCTAAGAAAAGATAAAATGACATTGAAGAGGGTCCTGTGGTGGTTTATAAGAATGATCCTGGGAATGAAAAGTTTAATATATGAGCATTTGATGGCTCTGGACCTGTACTCACTGAAGAATGATGGGGTGGGGGGAAGAATCTCATTGAAACCTATGGAATATTGAAAGGCTTAGAGTGGAGGTGGAGATGATTTTTCCAATAGTGTGAGAGTCTAGGGCCAGAGGGTGGTGAATCTGTGGAATTCATTGCCACAGAAGTCATTGGGTATATTTAAAGTGGAGTTTGATAGATTATTGATTAGAAAAGGTTACGGGGGTAAGGCAGGACTGGGAAAATAAATCAGCCATGATCGAATGGTGGAACAGATTTGAAGGGCCAAATAGCCTAATTCTGCTCCTATATCTTGTCTTTATACAGCAAGTAGTAGGTGCAAAGGCACATCATTACTTTCAAAAATCGCTTTTAACTGAGTAATACTGCTTTTTTTTGTAAAATGGATTGTGTTCAAATGGGGTGAGACAGAAGAGAGCCAAATAGTGCAACTAGAAGACCCACTAGGGGGGAAAAGTTTACAGTAGCCCTCTCCATAAACAGTCAAACACAAAGTTGCTTCCAGGTTAACTTTTTTTTTTGCAGTGTGATAGGCAAAGGAGAGCAAATGGATGTGATATATGTGAACTTTCAGAAGGCTTTTGATAAAATCCAACAAAAGAGGTTGGTGTGAAAGTGAAAACATTTAGAACGGGGTAATATACTGACTTAGATTGAGGTTAAGGAGGAATAAACATTTATCTGCCAGACTGTGATTAATGGGCAATTAGAGGGATCAGGGTTTGGAATCCTAGTTATTTGTAAGTAAGCCAGTGATATGCATGAGAGAATTTAATATAACAGTTCCATATTTGCAGCCAAAATGATTCTACAGGGTACTGTGAACTGTGAGCAGAATACAAAGGGGATTCAAATATTATTTTAAATTGTTGGGTGAATGGGAGAATGCATGGTGAATGCAGTTCTATGTGAATATGAAGTCATCCATGTTAGAGCTAAAAGTCAGGATTGTTATTTGAATGGTGATTGTCAAACATCCACTTCCCAATCAGGATGTGGGTGTCCTTGTATAGCAATCTCTTTAAAAAATGGTATGTTGACCTTCACTGCAAAAGGATTAGAGTATGGGAACAACAGTGCCTTGCAGTAACTGTGTGCAATCTTTATGAGACCACATTTTAACTATGGTGTGCAGTTTTGGTCTCCTTGTCTGAGGAAGGATGTTTCTGCTATGGAGGGAGTATAATGGAGTTTTCTGGACCTTATTATAATGATCATCATGTGCCATACTCTGCCAGAGCCTCGAAGGCCATTTCCACTGCATTTTGTTGGCAGTCAAACCTCTTGCATCTCTGGCGGTGAGGTTGGTCCACTTCTTGATGTCGATCCAGGTTGTTCTCTGTCTGCCTCGGGAACGGCTTCCTTCTACTCTGTCTTCAAGCACAGTGCATTCCAGTGTGTCATCAGTTCTTGAGATGTGTCCAAAATAGCAAAGTTTTCTTTGGATAATGGTTTCTAGATGTATTGGATTTGTGCCAATCTTTCCTAGGATGAAATTGTTGGATCTCCTTTCAATGTATGATACCCCGAGGATCCCTCTGTATGTCCACATCTCAAATGCTGTCAACTTCTTTTCATCAGCTGCTTTTAGGGTCCATGTTTCACAGCCATATAGGGTTACTGGCCAGACGAGACTCTTGAGGAGGCATATCTTGGTGTCAGTGCTCACAGATCTATCTTTCCAGATGTTCCAGAGTTTGGTAGTGCTTGTGCGTGCCATTGTTAGCCTTCGCCTTATTTCCTTGCTGCATTTGTTTGTGACATTTAGTTCTGCACCACAGTATATAAAGGAGGACACTTGTTCGATCTTGTCGTTTCCGATGTAGATGTCAGCTTGAATTGCAGTTTTGCTTATCACCATAACTTTGGTCTTTTTGCCATTTACCAGCAATCCAAATTCAGCAGAGACTTTTGCAGCATTATTGAGTAGTGCTTGTAGGTCTTCTGGTGTGGCTAGCAGGGCTGTGTCACCTATGTATCTCAAGTTACTGATGGTTGTTCCTCCTATTTTAATGCCAGTATTGTCTGGAATCGCCAGTCTCATGATCATCTCAGTGTAGATGTTAAAAAGGTGTGGAGAAAGGATGCAGCCTTGGCGGACTCCTTTCCCTTTGCAGAATGATTCAGTCTCGCCAGATGTGGTCCGAAGGCTGGAGGATTGCGTAGCATACAGTGTTTCTAGAAGAGCCACTAGGTGTGGTGCCATGCCCAGTTGAATCATTGTCCTCCTCCACAGTTTTCTATATTGGACACATTCAAACACCTTTGAGTAGTCTATGAAGCAGATGTACAGGGAGTGGTATTGACCTCTCTCATTTTCTCCATTATTAGGCGCATGTTGAAGAGATGGTCCCTGGTGCCTTGGCCACTCCTGAAGCCAGCCTGTTCGAGGGCTATTTCTCTATCTACGTATTTCTTTAGTCTCTCAGAGATGATTATGAGTAGAACCTTGCTGGCGTGTGATATCGATGCAATTTTTCTGTAATTACTGCACTGCAGGAGGTCCCCTTTCTTGGGAATTGGGGGAATTGGAATGTAGACAGAATTGCACCATTCCGTTGGCCATTTGCCAGTCTTCCAGATGGCGCAGACAATGCGATGCATGATGTGGGCCATTGAGGTGCCTGTTGCTTTCAGTAGTTCTGCTGGTATGTTGTCTGGACCAGGTGCTTTATTCCTTTTAATCTTCTCGATTGCTCTTTCTACTTCTGGCAGTAGTGGCTCTGGTTCATGTTCCAGTGCTGTCCAGTCAATGGCTTTGTCACTGTTTTCATTCTCGTGATTTTCATAGAGTTTCTTGGTGTACTCGAGCCACCTTTCCCTCACATCTGCATCTTCTGTCAGAATTTTTCCTTCATCATTTTTGATTGTATCAGTTCTTGGTGTGAAGGTGCCAGTAAGTTCTTTTACTGCAGCATAAACTATCTTGCTGTTGCCTTTGTTGTCCTCATTTTCCATGTTGGAGCAGACGCGTTGTAGGTATACCTCTTTGTCAAGCCTACATCATCATTGTATTTCACGCTTCATCTCCTTGTATTTCTTACTTGTTCCTCTCTGACCTTTCACCAATCTCTTCTTTTCTACTGCATACAACATTTTATTTGTGGTCTATTCTGTGCCTTTGTGCTTGCATTGCTTTGGAATGTGTTCTCTGCTGCTGTTGTCAATGCATCTCTTATTGGTTCCAAAGTTTTTCTGGTTTGTCAACTTCTTGTAAGTTCAGTAGGGCTTCAAAACTGTTGCAAACCTCTATGCTGAGAGAGTTTGGTACGTCTGAGAGACCATATCTGACTGGTGGTTTTGTTCATTTTACGTTCCTAACCCTGAGCTTCACCTTGGCCAACGGCAGTTGATGGTCAGTATCACAGTCAGCTGCCGGATATGTCCTGTACTTCAGAATATTTGATTTCCATCTTTTGTTGTTGAGGATATAATCAATCTGGTTCCTGGTTTTACCATCACGAGCTGTCCATGTGTAAAACCAGGAACCAGAATGATCTAATATTCTGGACCTTAAATTTGAACAGAATCAACAGACAATATCTGGGGTGGAAGTTCCTGCAGTTCAGATCCAGGTGTCATAACCTGTATGGAGAAAATAATTTAGAATTGAAATGTGTGCAGATTTCTTCACCCAGAGAGTACTGGGAATCAAATTATCTACCACAGAAGCCTGTGGAAGTCAAATCATGAAATATATTCTTGGATCAATGGTTATGGGGAGGACCCAGGAGCAGAAGAATACTGAAGAAGGTGACCAGCCATT
The DNA here is from genome assembly GCF_030144855.1 of Hypanus sabinus. Classification (NCBI taxonomy): domain Eukaryota; kingdom Metazoa; phylum Chordata; class Chondrichthyes; order Myliobatiformes; family Dasyatidae; genus Hypanus; species Hypanus sabinus. The sequence continues at coordinate 72,571,344 of NC_082716.1, forward strand.
ATCATGTTGAATGGTGACTCCTGATATTCTGTGTCTCTGTATTTCTGGTGGCAATGAAAACCTGTGGATATGTATTAACAGTTAGTGTGTCATGAGCATTTTCTTTGCAAGATAAAACACAAGGGAAGGAGATTAAAAATCATCAAATTACAGTATGTTTGGCTTCTTGTGTAATACAAAGACATTTCCCTTTGCTTAGATATTCAATTATTACCTCCCTAATCTTCCAAGCTCATACACAGCTACAGGTTGCTTTATAAAATAATATAAAACTTGCAAGTACAATTGAGGATTTCAGCCCATGGGAAGCAGACACTGCCAAATATACTTCTTGTGATCTATCCTTTTAAACTTAAATCCTATTTCATTTTATACAGCCATTCCAAAAACTATATCTCAAATGCTACCCTCTGAAATGCTTCAGTCACCCCAATGTGGTCTTTTAGCACCACAACTGCATGTTCTCATATCTATTAGTATAAAGAAGTCTCTCTCATGTATGTTATATGAAAGATAACAATGTTAAACAATGAAATGTTTAATGTTGCATATAAATTGGTTAAATTTTTACTGTGTGGTAAGCAGATAAGCAGATACCAGTTTTCAATCTGAGACTGCAGCTTAATCAGCAAACCCAGCACGAGCCCGGAGACAATAACTTATCATTAATCACATTGTGGGTGCTTTAATTAACACTTATTAAACGTGCCATTCACCCTGTCTCTGCATTCTTACATATGATATCTTCTATCCTCAGCCTCCTATCATTCTTTCAAAGTAAAACTATTAGTTTTACTAAATGTTAGTTTTAAAAATGTTAGTGAACAATGTAAATAAATACATCACTGTATAACTGCACTAGATCGCCATCCAGTGTAGTTACAAAGTCCAAAACCCAATGCCTCATTTTCCGACGACAAACTAGCTCTGCCGGTATCATTTACCACTGCGTAAGAATTTAAACAACTTGTTAGATTGTTTAACTTTATCTTTCAAGTAACTCAGATGCAGGAATGGTTTATTTTTACCAAAAGAGATAAGGATGTGCAATCACTGTAATGTGAAATAGATCTTGAAATAAATTAGTTACTGGGTGCTAATACAGGTACTGGCTTTCACTGAGATGGCATGCCTGTCTATTTTAATAATAACTAAATAATTAGATGCTGCATTGCTGGCAATATAGAAAGTGAGTAATAGGATGCCAGCTTTAAAAGATCAGGGAATGAAGATTTAACAATTTATTTTTGAGAAAGGAGGATGTTAAGGATCTCAATTAGGCAAAATAATACAGCCACCAAAATTGGGCTGGTGGAATGAACAAATTTAAATGAGAACTTTGTTTCCAAATTAAATTTCTTAAACCATCTGCTAATTTGAAATGATAGGAAAATTCAAAATTCAATTAGAAACTTGTCTGACTTGTCATTAGGTCAATAGGTTGAAATCATTCTTCTTGTCCCTCATCTTTCCATATATTATTTTAAGTTTAAAGGACTTCAAGATGTAAAATCTACCAAATCCTGCATAAAGGTCTTGTTACTTAGCCACAGTAAGATTAGCTCCAGTGAGTGGGTGAATGGCAGGATCAGGGTTGGAGGGGGAGAGGACAAGAGGACAGTGAGTGATGTTGGGAATCCAGGGAGAAGTTCTTGCAGGAAACATTAGTAAGGGAATGTGATTGTCCTGATGAGCCAACATAGGTGCAATAGGTCCAAAAGAACCCCTTCATTGTTTAGCTTAAAATTGGCTATCATCTCTTACTGAAAATGGATACATCACTATTCTCTAATTATCTATTTAAGATGCAGATGTTGATAGGGTTACAAAATAGAATGACGTTTGATGGTAGCCTGCCTTCATTGAGAAAACTTCTCCAAAATGCATTGTTAAGGAGGAACGGAAAGTAAGCACCCAAATGTCAATAATATCTTTCCTACAACAGATGCTGTTCGACCTGCTGAGTTTCTTCAGCAAATTGTTCCAGGTTCCAGCATCTGCAATATCTTTATCTCTTTTCTTGTATACTAATTGGAATGTCAAATGCAAATATCTACAACAGGATGCTGAAAACAGCTAGATAATTAGAATAATGTTTATTTCTCTAATTATATGTCATGAAATTTGTATTTTTTTGCAGCTGCTATACAGTGCAAGGCATCAAAATGTTACTCTAAGTTACAAAAAATAAATAATGAAAAAGAGGAATAATGAGGTCATTTTCATGGACCATTTAGAAATCTGCTGGTGAAAGGGAAGACACTGTTCCTAAAATGTTGATTATGGTCTTTGGGCTCCTGTGCCATGTTAATAATAACAAAAGAGCAGGTTTCAGATAATGAGAGCCCTTAATGATGGATGCCACCAACTTGAGATGCCCACCTCTTTAAGATAATCCTTGATGGTGGGGAAGGTTGTGCCCATGTCTGATGATATAACCCTCTGCAGCCTTTTTCAATCCTGCACAATCCAAAGCAGGCAGAGATTCAATCAGTCAGAATGCTACCCCTGTAGATCTGTTGAAATTAGCAAGTGACATAATCTATTAATCTGTCAGATTATCAGCAGAATTTGTTAAAATTAGTTCATTGAAGCTATAAATGGTAACTTCTAGGCATAGTAAGTGAGCAGGAGCAGAACTCTACACCCTGTTGTGGTTAGTGAATTTCCAGTATTTTTAAGGACCACTCTTCTGCAATCACATAGAGGAGCAGAACTGGACACTGCAAGTAACCATCATGCATTCCAGATACAGGCGGGAAAGTGAAATTTGAAATACCCCAAAAGGGAGTTGAAATCATCACAGGGTGACACGTAATCAATCATTGTTAAAACCTGCTTCACAAAGCAACTTCTAATGCACATTAGTATCAGAGAGAACATTTGATATTGTCAAGAGCAACTGCTCATTGCTTGCATATAATATTGTTATTGCTAAGTATGCCTACGGATTCACTTAAAGTGTGTCTGATAAGCTTTGTACATATGTACCGTAAGTTGCTGGTTTCATCATTCGAACATTGGCCGAACTCTTTGGACTTCTAAGTGTGGTGATCCTGGCACTGTCCATGATCCAAAGTATTCCAGACCAACCATCCTGAGTCGAAGTCGCCTGTTAGGCAGAACAGCCAGAGATTTCTTGTGACACACACTTGCAGATTTCCAGCAACTGCAGTCTTTCTCTTGTTATAGACTTTGTGTTTGTCTTCTCTTTTCTATTAATCTATGTATTTCTACAATAAACTTAATGTTAGAAAGTTTATGATTGAGTTGCTCTCTTTCTCGTGCATTAACTCAAATTCAAATCCAAAAGAACCTCTTCTTATTACATTAATGAATGTATTTGACAGGATTCAGGGGGAAATGTTGAAAAAAGAAAGCTACTACTGGACTGGAGCCTGAATCTCTCCAAAATCCAAGGAGAATAGAAAATTCTGAAGGATTCAATAGGTTGACATGTGTACTGTGTAAATGAAACCACCTCAGTATTTGGAAAGTGATCTAAAGATCAATCAAGCTGGTAAAGTTTGCTAGGTGTTAGGTGATTGCTAGGTGTTCAGAAGAGAAGGCTTCTTGAAAAAAGAAAGGGAATTTCTTGCAAGTGCAATGGATACAGCACTCTGCTTTAGGACAGCAGTGTGCTAAAAAGAAAAAGGTTTAACATTGAAAATGATAAGAAAGTAGTTAGCCACACTAGAAAAATGATGTAACAGGTGGTGAAGATGGTTTTTTACATACTGAACAAAGAAGTTTGCATGAAGTGTTACAGTTGCACGAGATGCTGTTGACTACTCTTGGAGTACTGTTTTTATAATCCTGCTAAAGGGAAGATACCATTAATCAGAAAGAATGTAGAAAAGATTCAAGAGGGTGATGTTAGGTCTTGAGGGACTGGGTTTGTAGGGAGGGGTTGGGCAAGCTAGGAATTTATTTCTTGGTATGAAGGAGAATGATGCATGATTTTGGAGGTGTATAAGGTCAAGAGGGGTTTTGATAGGGTTAGTGTACAGTTTTAATCCCAGGGTTGGGGAATTGAGAATTAGAGGAAATATGTTAAAGGAAAGAGGGAAATGATTTCATAGGGGCCAGAGCAGTAATTTTTTCACGTGGACGATGGTAAGAATATGGAATGAGCTGCCAGAGGATGTGCTTGAAGCAAGTACAATAAATGATTGTATATAAATGATTTAGATAATGGAATAGATGGCTTTGTTGCCAAGCTTGCAGATGATATGAAGACTAGTAGAGGGGCAGTTAGTGTTGTGGAAATAGATAGGATGCAGAAGGACTTAGAGAGATTAGGAGAATGGGCAAGAAAGTGGCAAATTAAGTACCATGTTGGAAAATGCATGGTAGAAAAAATAAGCATGCAGACTATTTTCTAAACAGGGAGAAAATCCAGGATCTGAGATGCAGAGGGACTTGGGAATCCTTGAGAAGAACACCCTGAAGGTTAACTTGCATGTTGAGTTTGTGGTGAGGAAGGCAAATGCCACATTAGCATTCATTTCAAGAGGTCTAGAATACAAGAGCAAGGATGTGATGCTGAGGCTTTATAGGGCACTGTTGAGGCCTCACATTGAGTATTGTGAACATCTTAGAAAAGATGTGCTGTCATTGGAGAGGATTCAGAGGAAGTTGACAAGGATGATTTCAGGAATGAAAGGTGTAGTGTTCTCGTGCAGGGTGTAGAAACTGAACTAACAACAAGTTAAACCAAAGTCAATGAGGATAGGATCGCAGTAAGATTAACTATTTACTGTACACTCTTCCACATTAATGTATGGTGAAAAGGTGTTGCTTCAGTGATGTTTCTTAGTGCGTAGAAATGGAACTTTTCTCATGCTGATCCTGCACAGACAAGCCCCCTCGCCTTCCCGTTTCTCCAAACCTTTATTTACCCACAAGATGCAGTGAAACCGGGTGTGCTGTCATCACATGCCGTGATACATCACAGACAATGAATTTACCTTCAACAACGTAGTTACGTAGTAACGTAGTTATCAAAAGGAGGGAACAATCAGGGCAGCGGGACTGTGGATCTTATACGTAAAAGGAGGGCAGGCTGTGAGGTGTTCTGGTGGGAGGGCTGCCTTACGTTGAATTGCCAGCTTCCCTCGCAGTTTGCAGCAGGTAACACGTTTGTGGAGTACTGAATTGATCAGTGTTTTGCCTTCTAAGATCCACAATCCCGCTGCCCTGATTGCTCCTTCCGTCAGGTGACGGCCTTGATGCCTTAACTGTTCATGGTGATGGCGTGTGAGCAGTAAGAACACATGGCTGACTTTGGGACAGGATTACTGGGCTCTTTTCTGCAGCTGAAAGGTGAGAGCGTATTAACCAGCCTCCAATGCAAATGAGATCGTTCTTCAGGATCGGGCTGAGTTTCCTCAAAGGGCTGTTCTTTGGTATTGGTTTATTAGCTTGGAGGGCCGAAAAATCCTTTGCAAAAGTTGCTTTTTGAGTTGCTTTAAGGATGACATCCTTTGCCTGGGCCAATTCATCCGCAGTGCGAGGTAAGTCACATTTGTGCCATTCCTTGCATTTACTATTTCGGGATGACTGTTTGTGGGATCTGGCCTTGTGAATGAGGAACGCAAGTCCTCTCACTAAGAAATTCAAAGTGGGAACCGCTGAAAGCGTTCGGTGGTATGTATTGATTCTTCCAGGTAGGTGACTCCTGTTTGTATTTGCGGCCGAATTTCTGAGTCTCTTTCGGGTTCGATCAGCTCAAATGTCTTTCTCGTTGAGTTTTTTCTGCTGGTGGAGCAAGTTTTTTATCGTGCTTCCTTGATACACATAAAGCTTGTGTAGGGTTGAAAAATTGAATGGCGGCCACTCTCTAGCACATTGGTCTTGAGCGTGTTAACTGTCGGTTTGTGTACATTGCCAAGGCACACCTCTCCTATCACCACCCAGCCCAGATCCAGGCGTTGGGTAAAGGGGGCATCGTGTGGTCCATTGACCTGCTGCCTGACCTTGTGCACCTGGAGAACGTTTCTTCCTACTAGCAGGAGTATTTCTGCTTTTGGGTCCAGTTCTGGGATGTGCTTGGCAATGTGGTGGAGATGAGGCTGATGTAGCACTGTGCTTGGCGTCGGGATCTCAGTGCGGTTATTCAAGATTTCATTGCACTCTAAGAGTGGAGGGAGACAGATGACAACTTTACCATCCAGCGACTCGAGCTGGAAACCTTCTGCCCTCCTGCCATATCTTTCTACGCTGCCTGAGCAAATTCTAAGGTAGTATGGGAACTGCTCACTCTCAGTGTTGAACAAGTCGAAGAACTCTGGTCTGACTAGTGAGCGATTGCTTTGGTCGTCCAGAATTACATAGGGTGTGATGGCTTGTCTTTGGCTCCCTTAGGGTACACCTTTGTGAGGCAGATCTTTGAACAAGAATGGCTTGATTGACCTTGACCGCAAACTTCTGTGCAGTTCAAGCTGACAACAGTTGTCCTGGAGTGATCCTCTCCCTCCCCGCCTTCCTCTTGTGAGCGTGAAGGAGCTTTGTCAGTTTGCGGTGACGGGCCAGAGTGCATGGCCCCATCGTGATTAGTGCTATTACATTCCGAGCACCTCACGGGGATCGTTCACTCTCTAGCGAGGTGGGAGGTAGAGGATCAGCATTTAAAACATATTTTTTTCTCCTTGAGAAGGGCCTTTCTCTTGTCAAAGGGTTTTTTTCTAAATGTTCTGAATTCTTTGAGGGGGTGGGGTTTGTTTTGCAATGGACAATTCTTGCTAGGGTCACTGTTAGTTGTGGAGACTTCAGTCTTATGCACTGAGATGGGTTTATTGATGTTAAAATTATTCAAAGTAGATTTGACTGGCTTGGTGTGAGTTATACTGCTACCTTGACTCATGAAGCTAGGGTCGTTTTGCTTCTTCGCCTTCTTGCACACAAACCTAGTGAAATACTTAAAGGAAGGGAGTCGACCACTGTTCTCTTCCTTGTACTCCAAGCCAACAGACACCCATCTTTCCTGCAGCCCAAATGGAAGTTTGTCCACGATTGGTCCAATTCCGTAAGAAGTATCTAGATATGACAGGCAAATTAAATAGCCATCTTCTTTAGTGCCTTCAATCTCCATGAGTAGATCTCCAAGCTCTCTTAGCTTAGTGTGGTCCTTGGCTGACACTCTAGGAAAATTTTCCAGCCATCGAAATAGTGCCATTTCAATAATTTCAGGGGCCGCATAGCACTCCCAAAGTCTCTCCCATGCTTTGCGTAAGGCTAGCTTGGGGTTGTTGACATACACTGAGTCTATGTGTCTCACCTATTCACTTGATTCCTTTCCCAGCCATTTAGTCATAAGGTCCAACTCTTGGGTTGCTGTGAGCTGGACTCCGCCAGTTGCATTGGCGAATGAGGAGTACCACGCAAGGTAATTTTCAGGCTTATCGTCAAACTGGTATAGTCCTGAAGTGACGAGATCTCGTCGTGCTAAATACTGTGCCATGGATTCATCTGCAAGTGTCATGCTGGCTGGGGGAATATGTTGGCGGGCATATGACTGAGCGTGATTGGTGATGGGATTTGCTGTTCTGACTTCAGCCTTTGCCTTTTCTCTCACCAAATCTGGTAAGTTTGGTGTTGAGAAGTATTTGTCATCAGCCCTATCACGCTTGTGTTCATTGCAAGGTTGCAAGCGTAAATTGTCTTCCCCAGATGGACACACTAGAATTAGGCTTCCCTGTGACTTCTCATGAAATGGGACATTAGCAGGTAAGTATCGAGAGGAAGAACGAATCTTCAGGTCATTCTGAGATTGGACATATTCGCTAGTACGTTCCAATCTGGTCCTTTCTGAAGTAGATTTTACTTCATCTAGAACGTGTATTTCTTCAGCGTTTTCTAATATTTCTGCTTCCACCATGGCAGCTTCGACTTCTCGGTGGAGTGCCAGCACTTCTAACTGTTTCTATCCTTACCTTTCCCAACTGGTTTTCGGCTTCTCTGGCAGCCCTTTCCTTCTTGTGTTCTGATTCTCTGGCAGCCTTTTCCAGTTTCAGTTTTGCTTCTTGTTCAGCGTATGACGCACGCATCTTGGCGGTTTCTGCTTTAGCTCTTGCGAGGGCAGCCTTGCTTGCTGATACCCTATTGCTTTTGGCACTGGATGTCAACGACTTGATGCTAGATTACGAGTCCATTGCACCATTTGTCGAAACACCTGGTAACGCCGCCTTTTCTCTGTAGTGTTCTCGTGCAGGGTGTAGAAACTCTAAACTAACACCAAGTTAAACCAAAGTCAATGAGGACAGGATCGCAGTAAGATTAACCATTTACTGTTCACTCTTCCGCATTAACGTATGGTGAAAAGGTGTTGCTTCTATGATGTTTCTTAGTGCATAGAAATGGAACTTTTCTCACGCTGATCCTGCACAGACAAGCCCCCCACCTTCCTATTTCTCCAAACTGGTATTTACCCACAAGACACGGCAAAACCGGGTGTGACATGCCGCGATACATCACAGACAATGAATTTACCTTCAACAACTGCAACGTAGTTCTCAACCTTAACTTTAACTAGAGAATAATTATAAACAAATTACTAAAGTGAAAATGTAATAAAGCTAAACAAATGCCTTAAGGGCAACACAAAAGGGTTATCATAAGAGGAACATTTGATGGCTCTGGTGGGAGAGTCTGGGACAAGAGGGCACAGCCTCAGGATGGAAGGGCCTCCTTTCAAAATAGAGATGCAGAGAAATTTCTTTACCCAAAGAGTGGTGATTTTGTGCAATTTGTTGCCACATACAGCTGTAGAGGCCAGGCCATTGGGAGTATTTAAGGCAGAGATTAATAGGTTCTTGATTGAACATGACATCAAAGGTTATGGGGAGAAGGCTGGGAACTGGGGTTGAGGAGGAGATAGAGAAAAGGATCAGCCATGACTGAATGGCGGAGCAGACTCGATAGCTCAGATAGCATAATTCTGCTCCTGTGTCTTGTGGTCTTATGGCCTATTAACAATATTTTAAAAACGTTTATACAGGTGCATTGATAACAAAAGTTCAGAGGGATGTGGGCCAAACATGGGCAAATTGGATTAGTTCAGGTGGAATATCTAAAACCAGAAGGTTTATGTTTAAGATAAGGTTTGCATGATTTAGAGAGAATTTAAGCGATTTTTTAAATGCAGTGAATGGTTAAAGATTTAAATACACTGCCTGAGGAATGTTGGCAGCAGATACTTGATAAGGATTTAGATGAGCATGTGAACCCTTGTGCAGAGAATGTTCTTGAGAAACTGAAAGGTCCAAAGGTAGTTAAGTTATTTGGACCAAACAGTGTACACCGAGGATTCTGAAAGAGGTGGCTGAGCAGATAGTGGAGGCATTAATAATTATCTTTCAAGAATATCTGAATTCTAGAATGGTTTCAGAAGTCTGGAAAATTGTAAATGTCACTCCACTCTTCAAGAAGGGAGAGAGGCAGAGGAAAGGACATTATAGGACAATTAGTCTGATCTCAGTGGTTGGGAGGATGTTGGAATTGATTGTTAATGATGTGGTTTTAGGGTACTTGGAGACACAAAATAAAATAGACCATAGTGAGCATGGTTTCCTCAGGGAAAAAGCTTGTCTGATGGATCTGTTGGAATTCTTTGAAGAAATAACAAACAGGACAGATAAACAGTTGATGGTGTGGATTTGGATTTTCAGTTCAGTTTATAACAAGTAACATGTTTATTAAACACTGAAAACAAACCCCCTAAAAGTAAACAAATCACTAACGCAACCGGAAATCGGCTGCTGTGCGGCAGCTTAAACAGTTCTTAAAGCAATGAAGCTTAAACAGTTCTTAAAGCGATGTTGCAAAAACAGTTCTTCAAAGTAGTATTGCCAAAAGTTCAAAATGTTCCCGGTCCTTTTAAGGGACAGACTTTTTAATACGATTTAAATTCTCTTTCATGTCGTATTCCTTCGGTTCCCAAGATCAAACTGTTTCCCATGAAGAATTTTACGTAACAAAACGGCTTAAAGGCACTGACCTGTCCTTTACAGAACTGTTCCCAATCCTTTCTGCTATTTCACAGGGAATTCGTTGAGAACAGTCAACGAATTCCTTCTGAATAAGGATCAAACAAGGTCGAACCTGTTTCACCGTCGAAATCGATTCTCCTCGATCTTTTAACTCCCAAACGATCTTCACTCTCCACTGATTCGCAACTAGCAGTATTATAAAGAAACTGCTGGCAATGACCTTTTAAACTTTAGGCATTAGATAAAACTTCATCTTTCAACTAAACTGTGTCAAAACATTAAATCACGCAGTGGCATGAAGTCAACATGGCAAGTCCAGCCACGAACTGCCCCTCCTCTCAGGGAGGGGTCCTCCTTTTATACCTGTAAAACAGACCTGTCACATGACCTCTACTGGCGGGAAATTGACATCACTCCACCATCACACAACCATTACCTCAAGTCCAGTATAGCTTCAACCCTAGTCACGTGACAAGGGTACTTAACAGGCTTCATTAGTCAGAGTTCCAGAACTATGAGGTAATGTCGCAGCTTTATAAATCTCTGCTTAGACACACTTGGAGCAGTGCGTTCAGTTCTAGCTGTCTCATTATAGGGAGGAACAGGAGCGTAGAGGAGATTTATCTGAATCCTGCTGGGAGTAAAGAGTTTGTTTTATAAAGAAAGGTTGAGTGAGCTAGAGCTTTACTCTTTGGAGCGAAGTAGGATGAGGGAAGATTTGATAGAGGTGAGTAAGGTGATATGGGGCATAGACAGAGTGACTATCCAGCACCTTTTTCCTCAGCTGACAGTAGCTAATAAGATAAGGACATAAATTTTAAAGTGATTGGCTGGATGTCAAGCAAGGATATCAAAGGTAAATTTTTTTCCAGAGCAGTAGTGCATTGCACTGCTGGAGGTGCTGATTGAGGCAGGTACACTTGCGACAGTTTAGAGAATCTTACATAGGCACATGGGTGAAAGAACAATTGTAGGACTTTGTGGGTAGGAAGGGTTAGATTGATTTTGGAGTAGGTTAAAAGGTCCACAGCTCAGAAGGGGCTGTACTGTTCTGTAGTGTTTTATGTTCTAAATCATTCTGGTTAATTACTACTCGCTCAGCCTATTCATCATCAGCAGCACCAATGCTATTAACTGTTATTAATGTTAACTTACCAATTTACCATGCCTAGTTTGGGTTGGACCAGGATCACTCTGCTCCAGACCATGTCACATCCTTGGGCTAAGCATGAAGTTGAATTCCAGAGGTGAGGAGAGACCTCCTGCCCTTGATTTCCAAGTATTATTCACTTGAATGTGGCATCAAATCAACCTTATAAAAGCGAACTGACATCAATGTATAATAACTCCAGTTATTGGAATCCAACCTACCATTACCAAAACTGGTTGTGGTTGAGCGAGATTGATCGTCCAAGCTTCGGATCATCATTGTAGAAGCTGGTCAGGGTAATAGCCCAACTATCTTCAGCTAGTTCCTGCCACCATACTGAGATGTTCATTGATGATTGCACAATCATCAATTCCACTAGCAATGTGATGTGGTTCATACAGCAAGTCGCAGACAACATTCAACCTTGATGTGATTAGTGGAAAGTAACACTTGAGAGATGTGCAACACACACAAAGTGCTGGAGAAACTCAGCAGTTCAGGCAGCATCTATGAAAATGAATAGTCAATGTTTGGGCTGACACCCTTCTTCAGGACAGTCAACATAGATGATGCCTGACCTACTGAGTTCTTCCAGTATTTTTTGTGTGTTACTTTGGGTTTACAGCATCTGAGGAACTTCTTGGGTTCATGATTTGTGTCACGGAAGAGCCAGGTAATGAGCATCTCTCCCTAGTGAGTCTAACCACATACTCCTGACGTAGCATAACTGAGTCCTCCAATCATCCATATCTGCTAGGTCAGAAATGACCAGAAACCCAACCATATAAATATTATGGCAATGAGAACAGATTAGAAACTTGCTATCCTGTGCCAACTGATTCAGCTCCAGAAACCCCACAGTCTTTGTACCCTGCATGGAATATAAGGGAACACTCTCCACTTGCCTAGATGGATGTGGCATCAACAAATCTTTGAGCTCAGTTCCATCTACCACAAAACAGCCTACTTGACTTGCACCCATCTGCCATCCTGCATTCATTGCTTCATCCGCAGGTGCACCACCTCTGCAGTGTTCCAATTATAAAACCGAAGCAGCCCAGGCTACTCTCATAGCACTTGGCAAACGTGTGACCTCCACCAGCAAGAACAGCAAAACAGTAGGTACATGGGAAGATCGTACTTTGAAGGTTTCCCTCCAATTTGCACACTACTCTTGTTATGTATTCGAAATGCCAATAATATTTGAGTAATCTTGCATATATATTGGTTGATTAAGCATTCTTGTTCGTTTAAATAATTAATTATGAGTGTAAATGAAAAAGTATGTTAATTGCATACATTATCATGCTAGCACGTGGTACTTGCCTTGTGCTTAAAATAAACTCAATCTACACCTGTATTTTCAGACACCATTTGAATTAAGTTAATGTTTTGAAATTGAAAAACATAACAGTTCTGATGAGAAATATAATACCTGCTTCTTTTTATTGCTTAGTCTAACTCATTAAGATCTGTGGGAGAACCTTCACCAGAAGCAGTGCAGGATCCAATAAGATGGCAGCCATCATTTTCTCAAAGCAAATGTGTCTCGGGCAATAAATGCTGGGCCTGCCAATGAAATCTGGATAGTAAAAATTAATTTTAAAAATCTCATGTTTATTTTCAACCTCCCATCAGTATCAAACAATATATTACATGCTTTTCGCATGTGTGTTGGTGTTTTAAATTTTTTTGAAATTTTCAAAATAATCCTGAATTTTTAATGCTTCCAGTTTGTGAAAGCAAAGGCAAACAATCAGTTCAGTGGCATTGCTACTGGCTATTAAAATCTTTCTGAAAGCATGGCTGGTCACATGCACTGGGAAAGGCCCATGTTACATTGCGCTTCACTGATTCACACTAATGTAGATGAAGCCAGCTCCCCAGCAAAAGCCCGGGTGCATACTAGAAGAAACAATATGGCCTTCGAGACAATGATTTTAGAGAAATGAATGACCCACCCCATTACTTTTGTTCACTGGGACATTTTGATTGTTCCTAATAAAATTGGATATTTGTGGTATTCGGAGAAATTGTAGATTTGGAGTCAACACAATAACTTGGAGGATCTCAGTGGGTTAGGTAGCATCTATGGAGGGAAAGGCGCAGCTGACATTTTGGGTTGAGACCATTTCTGGGTTGCCTTCAATGCCACATTTTGATAGATCTGGTGTCCAGTTGCAAGTCACTGAAGGGAAGAATCCACTCCAGGTAACAGCATTAATATCATCTACCCTATGTTTTTCTCTCTTGGATTATTTTTGCTCTCTTTCTTCCCCAGGAAGCCCACTTCTGCATTTTTAAAAGTCATCATTTGGTAGTTATCACTTCTGATAACCACGATGAAGTACTTCTCAATTGAGACTATTTGCAACATACATGGAATAATTGAACTGTTGACTATTTCAGCAAACTCTAGGCTCACCTTCTACTTCATTCTTTCTTAAATACGAGCTTACACAAAAACTTCCTGTCCTTCCATATAGTGTCAAGTCTAGTTCACCCATCACCTGACTGATGATGATGTTGACATATCTGTTTTTAAAAGCTTCAATTGTTTTTTAAATCTCTTTATTCCCTTCTGTTATATATGATGTCCATGGTTTGTGCATCTCGCTAATTCTGGCCACTTGCTTAGTCCTATTTTCAGCACTTGTCATGCATTTGTAAGTCAGGGCCCTTACTGTCAACTAATGAAACTGTCTCACAAAATCTCTCCATCATGACAGAATTTTCTCCTTCCACTATTACTAAGGCTTATTGTAAATATGTTGTTTCATCTGCAACCTTTTTAACAATGTTTCGGTTAATTGGAATGTTTAAGTATGTTAAGTATATCACAAGGGAATTTTAATAATGTTTCTGACCAGACCATGCTGAAACAAGGACAATGATTTTTCTTTCAAAGTTTCAACCCTCAAGATAAAGGTTACCAAATATAAGGCTCTAACTTGGTGTGATTACAGTTCTTATTAAAACAGACATATACAGTATTGCTAAATTTTAAGATGTGTTTAATTTGCAGTTACACTAAAACCAGGGCATACAGAAGTTTCATTACTGTAAAACAAATTGCAGAAACATAGAAACAGCATAAAACCTTTAATTATTAATAAAATTTGTAACTAATTGTACTGCAATAAATGATATGGCCAACAATATTTTCATGCATTATAATTAAAGTTTCATCATATACTAAATGAGCCTGTTCATCCATTCCTGATACAAAGAAATGAATACACAATATGCACTAGCTGCTTTTCTATAGTTACACAATATAGTTGACAACAGAGAAAGGAAGTCTGAAAAGTAACTTGATTAACTTAAGCTTGTCTCATCTTTTAAAAGATTGTTTCCATTAATGATAATTAAGGCAATCCATAAAAGGAAAGTAACATCTTCAAAAATTCTAATATTTTCTAAATTCAATGAATTTTCAAGAAACATTCTCCAGATGTTCCAGCATAATTCATACTTTGCTTCAGAATTAATAGACGTGTAACGATCTATCCTATTAATATCCGTTATTCAGTAACCAAATCTTTAAAACTTGGGAGCGGTCAGTCGTCATTTCTTGAAGTTTGTAACAACACATCTTGCAGCTGTTATTGATGCAAACACATACTAAAGATTATTTATCATTTGTGCATTAAAGAAGAGAATGCAAAAATACAAAACAGACAACAGCATTTAAGATAACTGTGATTTGTGTGGTACAAGGGTACTTTAATGTTTATATTTAAAATTTGCTGCATGTTAAAATCAGGACAGTAGTCAGCCATTCAGACTGCTGTCCTCAGTGCACAACTGATTTTTACCAAGTATTCCATGGTGTTGCACCATAAATGACAGGAGACAGGAAAAAGAGACTGAACATTTCTGAAATCAATTCTGACATTTATATGCAACTGTGGGAAATATTCAGCAGGAAACCATATAGCCATAAGACACAGGAGCAGAACTAGGCCATTTGGCCCACTGAGTCTGCTACGACATTCAATCATGGCTGATCCTATTTCTCCCCTCCTCAACCCCACTCCCTGGCTTTTCCCCGTAACCTTTGATGCTGTGACCAATCAAGAACCTATCAATCTCCACCTTACATACACCCAACAAACTGGCCTCCACAGCTGCCTGTATAACAAAATTCCACAAATTCCCCACCTTTTGGCTAAAGAAATTTCTTCACATTTCTGTTTTAAATAGATGCCGCTCTATCCTGAGTTTGTGCCCTCTTGTCCTAGACTCCCCCACCATGGAAAACATCTACTCTATCTAGACGTACAAACAAGCTGGATGAACTCAGCAGGTCGGGCAGCATCCATTGAAAGGAGCAGTCAACATTTTGGGTCGAGACGTTGACTGCTCCTTTCAACGGATGCTGCCCGACCTGCTGAGTTCATCCAGCTTGTTTGTAAGTCTTGATTTGACAACAGCATCTGCAGTGTACTTTGTGTTTACTCTACCTAGGCTTTTCAACATTCAAAAGGTTTCAATGAGATCCCCCCTATCTTTCTAAATTCCAGTGAGTACAATCCCAGAGCCATTCCTCATATGATAACCCTTTCATCCCCAGAATCATCCTTGTGGGCCTCTCCTGAATCCTCTCCAATGCTAGCACATCTTTTCTTAGATGAGGAGCCCGAACCTATTCACAATGCTCAAGGTGAGGCCTTATAAAGTCTCAGCATCACATCCCTGCTCTTGTATTCTAGAACCCTTTAAGTGAATGCTAGCATTATATCTGCCTTCCTCACCGCTGACTCAACCTGCAGGTTTACCTTTAGGGAATTCTGCACAAGGACTCCCAAGTCCCTTTGCATCTCAGATTTTTGGATTTTCTTCCTGTTTAGAAAATAGTCTGGACATTTATTTCTTCTACCAAATTGCATGACCATGCATTTTCTAACATTGTATTTAATTTGCCACTTTCTTGCCCATTCTCCTAATCTGTCTAAGTCCTACAGCAGCCTTTTTGTTTCCTCAACACTACCAACCCCTCCACCAATCTTCACATCATCTGCAAAATTGGCAACAAAACCATTTATTCATCTAAGTTATTGATATGCAGCATAAAAAGAAGCAGTAACAACACCAACCCCTGCAGAACACATTTAGTCATGACCAGCCAACCAGAAAAGGATCTTTTTATTGCCACTCACTGCCTCCTACCAGTCAACCAATTCTCTAACAATGCTAGTTATTTTCCTGTAATAGCATGGGCTCTTAACTTAGTAAGTACCCTTATGTATGGCACCTTGCCAAAGGCCTTCTGAAAATTCAAAATTAGAACATCTACTGCATCCCCTTTCCCTAATCTACTTGTTATCTCCTCAAAGAATTCCAACAGGTTCATCAGACAAAATTTTCCCTTAAGGGAACCATGCTGTTTTGTCCCGTGTCACCAAGTAGTCCATAACCTCATCCTTAACAATTGCTTCAACATCTTCCCATCCACTGAAGTCAGGCCATCTGGTCTGTAATTTCGTTTCTGCTGCCTGCCTCTTTTGTTAAGGAGTCAAATGACAGTTGCAAGGCACCATGCCAGAGTCTAATAATTCTTGAAAGATCATTACTACTGCCACTACCTTTTTCAGACCCCTAGGGTGCAGTTCATCTGGTCTGGGTGACTTATGTACATATTGTACTGTCTCAGTACTTTTATATTTTTGTGCTGTAGCTCTTACTTTTTATTCACAGTTATTTTGTTAATAACACCATTCTTTGCACTTCTGGTGAGATGCTAACTGCATTTCATTGGCTTTGTTTCTGTACTCGGCACAATCACAATAAAGTTGAATCTAATCTAATCTAATTGCACCCTTCAACACCTGGCTCACTGCTTGTGTCTTCCACAGTGAAGACCGATGCAAAATACTGTGCTCATTTAGTTATTTAAAAATACTCATTATTATTTCAATCCACCATTATTATTTCTCTGGCATCACTTTCTAGTGGTCTTATATCCACTCTCATCTCTCTTTTATTTTTTATATACTTGGAAAAAAGCTTTGACTTCACTTGCCAGCCATGGGTATATTATTTTTCCATGCAAGTATTTCTTTGTTTTCTGAATACATCTATCCTGCACCTTCCTCATTTTTCCCAGAAACTCACACCATTGCTACTCTGCTGTCTTTCTTGCTGACATCTCCTTCCGGTTTATTTTGACCAACTCCTCTCTCATTCCATTGTAATTTACTTTACTCCTCTGGAATACTGCTATGTTAGGTTTTACTTTTTCCCTATCAAATTTCAAGTTGAACTCAATCATCTTGCAATCACTGGCTCCTAACGGTTTTTTTTTACCTTAAGCTCCCTAATCGTCTCGGGTTCATTACATAACACCCAATCCAGTATAGCTGATCCCCTAGTAGGCTCAAAGACAAACTGTTTTAAAAAGCCATCTCATAGGCATTCAACAAATTCAGTCTCTTGACATCTATTACCAACCTATTTTCCAAATCTACCTGGGTGCTAAAATCTCCCATGACTATCATAACATTGCCCTTTTGACAATAGACAATAGACTGTAGGTGCAGGAGTAGGCCATTTGGCCCTTCTAGCCTGCACCGCCATTCACTGTGATCATGTTTGATCATACACAATGATCACAATGTTCCTGCCCTCTTCCCATATCCCGTGACCACGCTATCTATAAGAGCTCTATCTAACTCTCTCTTAAAAGCATCCAGAGACTTGGCCTCCATTGCCTTCTGGGGCAGAGCATTCCACATATCCTGCACACTCTGGGTGAAAAAGTTCTTCTGCATCTCTGTTCTAAATGGCCTACCTCTTATTCTTAAACTGTGGCCTCTAGTTCTGGACTTACCCATCAGCGGGAACATGCTTCCTACCTTCAGCGTGTCCAATCCCTTAATAATCTTACATGTTTCAATCAGATCCCCTTTTCTATTTCCCACGTGTAAAGGGGGTTTCTTTTTTTTTCTTTGTTACTGTTGGGAAAGGGTTTCCTTTTGTTAACTAGCAGGAATGCTAATTTACTGATAACGAGAATGGTATTCCTTTGTAAACCAAATGGGGATTAATGTTCTTTCTTCTGAGTCTGTAAGCTTTTGTTGATGGGCTTTTGGGCAGATCGGCGCGAGGGGGTCGAGAGAGAGGACGCCATGCTCTAAGCTGGGCGAGGATCGGACCCCAAAGGGGGGTCCGAGGCTGGGAGATTCTCCGAGGAGGGGGGGATGAAGCTAGATGTGCTTGGTTGACCACTCGGAGGGTCCTGAGCGGTTTGGAGAGTCGAGGAGTTCGGAGGGTACTGAGCTGTTTGGAGAGTCGAGGAGTTCGGAGGGTCCTGAGCTGTTTGCAGAGTCGAGGAGTTTGGAGGGTCCTGAGCTGCGAGTCGAGGAGTTCAGAGGGGATCGAATGGAGGCCAGAAGACTTCAGAAATTGAGCTCCAACGGCTGTGCATGAAGTGGTTTGGACTTTGATAAGTTTGGCGCCTTTTCTTTAATTTTCTCTTCATATATACTGTATCATTATTAATCACTTAGTTATAGTAACCTTTATAAATTGTACTCATTTAATTGCATATGGTGTGCTGTCTGTTTTTGGGTGAGGCGGGGACATCACACAGCATCCACACCAGCTGATTACCCAGTTTGGCGGGGCTGAAGGCTGCTCCCCCTAGACAAGAACGAGCTGAGCGAGCCTGAGGGGACCCAGGGAGTTACACACGCCTATCCGTCCATCCTATCCTGAATCCCTTCACTGCACTTCCCACCTCCCTGCCGATTTAGTTTAAACCCTCCCCAACAGCTCTAACAAACCTGCCTGTGAGAATATTGGTCCCTCCCTATTTGACACGCCTTTTCTATTTCCCACTGTAATCTGTGATCCATATCCCAGCTACTGTTTGGAGGCCTGTATATAACTGCCATCAAAGTCCTTTTACCCTTGCAGTTTCTTAACTCAACCAACAAGGATTCAACATCTTCTGATCCCATGTCACAGCTTTCTACTGATTTGATGCCATTCTTTACCAGTAGAGCCATCACACCCCCACTGCCTTCCTTCCTATCCCTCTGATACAATGTGTAACCTTGGATGTTTAGCTCCCACCTCAACCATCCTTCAGGCACGATTCAGTGATGGCCACAGCAGCATACCCAACAATTTGTAAATGTGCAACAAGATCATTCACCTTATCTGTGCATTGAGATATAACACTTTCGATACTGTATTTGGTACCTTTTTGATTTTGCATTCCTAATACTCACCTTGCTGGCTGCAATTTTGTCCAATCATCTGTCTGTCCGTCCTGACAGTCTGACTGCATGCCAGCTTTGCTTTTTTACCATCCATCCTATCCTGAATCCCTTCACTCCACTTCCCACCTCCCTACCAATTTAGTTTAAACCCTCCCCAACAGCTCTAACAAACCTGCCTGTGAGAATATTGGTCCCTCCCTCTTGGGTTCAGGTGCAACCCTTCACTATTGTACAGGTCGTACCTCCCCCAGAAGGTATCCCACTGATCCAAGAACCTGAAGCCCTCCACCTGCATCAGCTACTCAGCCATCATTTATCTGCTAAATCTACCTGTTTCTACCCTTATTGGTGCGTGGCACAGGTAGCAATCCAGGAATTACTACCCTGGAGATCCTGCTTCTCAGCTTTCTGTCTAGCTCCCTAAAATTTCTCTTCAGGGCTTCTTTGTTTTCCTTCCTATGACATTGGTACCAATCTGTACCAAGACATCTGGTTGCTTCCCCCCCCCCACCCACCCCCCCAAAATGCTGTGGTCTACACTGGTCAATAAATACATGGTAAAGAAATAGACACATTGATTCACAAGTGCTGTAGTAATAACTTAGCTGATCTGATGAGAAAAGGGAATGGAAAAGTAAAATCTAGCCTTACTGTTACTGTAGTTGGGATTTGAATTGTGGAGTCTGCTTTAGCATTAGAACTCCAGTGACTCGCTCAGACCTCCTTATCTACCCTTGATTTGGCTATGTAGATTCAAAGAGTCACACAGTTTGGAAACAAGCCCTATGGTCCAACTGGTCCATGGTAAACAAGATTCTCACCCAAACTAGTCCCATTTGTCTGAATTTGCCTCAGAAACACCTCTCCTGTCCAGCTCTCTTTTAATGCAACTGTATCTACCACTTCTGTCAGTTCATTCCAATTACTGATCATCCTCTGCTATACAAGTTGTCCTTCAGGTTCCTGTTAAATTTCTCCCTTCTTATCTCATGCTCTCTGGCTCTTAATTCTCCCACCCTGGGAAAAAGGTTGTGCACGTTGATTCCAGCTCTGCTCCTTGTGATTTTACACAGCTCTACAAGGTCACCCTTCATTCCCCCTAGGTTCTAAATGAAAAAAAGTCCCAGCCATCTTAACCTCTCTCCAAAAGTCAGTACCTTGAGTTCTAGCAACATCCTTGTAAATCACCTATGCACTCTAACCAGCTTCATGGCATCTTTCCTATAACAGGGTGACCAAAACTGAAATCCAAAAGCAATGTAACAACCCGACTTCTATACTCAAAGCCTTGACTGACAAAGGCTTCCATGCCAAAAGTCTTCATTACCCTGCCTATCTGTGACTCCACTTTCAGGGAACCGTGTGCTTCTATGTCTCAGTCCTTCTCTTCTACAACACTCCCCAGGGTTTTATTATTCATTGTGAAAGTAATACCCTTGATTATTTTCCCAAATGCAGCATGTCACACAGACGTCTCAGACAGTGCTTAGTCCATGCTCTACTCATGAGTCATAGCTCAAATGCCATCTATAAATTCACCTATGATACCACTGTCTGTAGAATCTCAGATGGTAAAGAAGAGGCTTACGGGAGTTGGGTAGATCGGCTGGTTGAGTAGTGTTAATACAACAACATCACACTCAACATTTGCAAGACCAGTGATCTAATTGTGGACTTCAGCAAGGGAAATCCAGGGGAACACACATACAATTCTCATTGATGGGTCAATGGTGGCAAGGGTGAGCAGTTTGAAGTTTCTGGATGTCAACATCTCAAGGGATTTATCCTGGGCCCAATGCATCAATGCAATCATGAATTAGGCACAGCAGCAGCTTTACTTTATTAAGGTTTTGAGGATATGTAGTATATCACCAAACATTCTCACAAATTACTAGATGTGTGGTGGAGACACTACCTGGTATAGTCTCCAATGAGCAGGATTTTAAGAGGCTGCTGAGATTATTGACTCAGCTACTCCATCCTGGGCACAGCCCTGCCCACCATGAAGTAATTTGCAAAAAGGTAATTCCTCATGAAGGTAGCATCCATCACTAAGTACCCTCACTGTTGAGGACAAGCCTTCTTTTCATTAATACCATCAGATAATAGGTACAGAAGCCGGAAGACACACAGTGATTTAGAGACAGCTGCTTCTTCTCCTCTATTAGATTTCTGAATTGTCCATAAGCAGTATCTTGTTAGTCCTTATTGCATTATTTATTTATTTTTCTAATTTATATATTTTTATGCTTTTGGACTTTTCTGCTGCAAAACATCAAATTTCATGTTATGTCAGTAATAATAAATTTGATTTTCATTTTGTTCTCACCTTGCACCCAAAATGTGACACCTCACATGGTGGAGCTCCAGCCCACTAAAGAAATTCAGTGCTTAACAACTGGCACTCTTTCCATGTTCCAAATAACCACCTTCTCACATGAGAATATGTTGGATGCAGTATGTATTGCCTACAGAATCTATTATATTAAGATATAATAATACTTGTATGAAGAATGTTTGATTGCTCTGGGTCTACACTTGCTGGAGTTTAGAAGAATAAATAGAGATCTCATTGAAACCTACCAAATATTGAAAGGCCGATATAGAATGGACATGGAGAGGGCCCTTCCAATGGCAGGGGAGTCTAGAATTAGAGGACACAGCCTCAGAATACAAAGACATCCTTTTAGAACAGAGATAAGGTGGAACTTCTTTCGCTAGAGGGTGGTGAATCTGTGGAGTTCATTGCCACAGATGACTCTGGAGGCCAAGTCATTGGGTGTACTTAATGGGAGATTGATAGGTTCTCGATGAGTAAGGACATCAAAGGTAATGTGGAGAAAGCAGGAGAATGGGGTTGAGAATGATAATAAATCAGCCATGACCGAATAATGGAGCAGAGTCGATGGACCGAATGGCCTAATTCTGCTCCTATGTCTAATGGTATTATGGTCTTAAGAATGACAATTTTGGTAATCAAATATTGATTTTGACTTTCATAGAAAGTGATTTTGTACCAGAAAAATATGTATTTTTTGTCAATATGCTCACTTACCATTTCAACTTTCAAACTTTTAGCTTTGATATTGACTCTTTTCATCAAATCTAATCCTGAAACCTTGAGTGAATGTAACATTGAAAGTGATCTATAAGACAAAAATTATAAATGTACATCAAACGACTCTTCTAAAACATATACAAAAAACACAAAATGCTGGCAGAACTCAGCAGGCCAGACAACATCTATGGGAGGAGGTAGTGACAGCGTTTCAAGCCGAAACCCTTCATCACGTAATGTATGTGCGGTCAGGGAGAGATGCACTTTATTGAATGTATGCCCTTGAGGTAAACCAGATATCTGTGCAGATAGTTATGTAATTTATGCAGACAAATGTGGCAACTGATTTCTGCTCAGCCAAACCCCACCAAATGACCAGATTAACTATTTCAGAACTGTTTGCTGAGAGTTGTACACTGGCTAGGACAGTGAATTCCCGTGCACCTTTTGTTTGAGTAGTGAAATTAACTTCTTTTTGCCTATGTACAAGAATCAACAAACCCAGCATCCTAATTAAAATAACAGTAATGTCAAATCCAGCAGTTGTCACCAAATATGCACCCAAGAGCTTTCTCTCTCACAACTGAGTGTGGATTATGCCCAATGAGTAGTCTTCTAAATAATGTATGAAGAATAATGGATTCAAGCTGGAAACAAAATCCTTTTAAGATAAGAATGAAGACATCTTGTGAAAACAGTTAAAAGCAGATGCTGGACTCTGTCATTAAGCCTTCCCCTATCTGCTAAGAGTTGATCTTTTCCCACAGCAAGCTTTACTGTATTAATCCTGTATCGCTGATTCACTTGTGCCTAAGAAAATCTGTTTGATCTGTCTTGAATGGTTTCAGTCACTGAGCTTGACAGCCTTCTTGAGGTAAAAGATTTTTGAAAGTTCCCTACATGGGTGCGGAAAAAAATTCTGATCTTAGTCCTGAATGTCCATCTCCTTATTTTGATATAGGGATCCCTGGGTCTGCACACTCAAGCCAAGGGAAATATCAGCTTTGCAACTACTCTGTCAAGACTTGAAAGAACATTGAATGGTTCAATGAGGTCCCCTCTCTTTCTTCTAGACAACCAAGAGTACCATCTCAGTCTGTTAAATCTCCTCTCATATTCAACTCCATCATCCCAGGACTCAGTCCAGTAATACCTTCAGAAATACATCTTTACTCCTTTTCTCAGTTCTTTGCACATTAAAGGCAAGGACATTACACAATTTCCATCTCTCAGCATTTAAAGACATATCCACCCTTCTTTTTTTTTGCACAATATCCTGTCTTCCATTACTTTGCTATTCATATATCTTGTTCATATTCTTTTGAAGCTTCCCTGCATTCTCTTAACATCCTACATACTTCCCAGTTTTCTATCACCAGAAAAGATGCAGATAGTATACCTAATGCATTCAAACAAATTACTGGTATAAATGATGAACCAGCTGCCCCCCCACCCCCACACCTCTCCACAAGCTGCAGCCCTCCATCTGAAATATAACCCATCAACCCTTTGCAATTCAGATGTGCAGGAAGATAAGCAATGGAAGAGAATAGTGAACTCTGCCCAATACATCACAGGCATATTCCTCCCCACCATCAGTACTACCTACAGGAGGCAGCATCTCAGGAAGAAAACATCCATCATCAAAGAGACCTATCAACTGGGCCCTGCCATCTTTTCATAGCTACCATTTGGGCAGGAAGTACAGAAGCCTGAAGGCCCATATCACTAGGTTCAAGAACTACTAGTCCCCATTAACCATTTGGTACTTGAACCAACCGACAAAATCATAGTCACTTCAGTTTATCGACTGTGACCTCTTTAAACACTTTGCACTAAAATGGACTTTGTTTTTCTGTTGCAATTGCATTTTTTCCCTGTAAATATTGTCTATTATTTATGTTCTCTGTATGTTATGTTTTTCTTTAAAATATTGTTTATATAGTTCTGCGTGCCTGTGATGCTCCAGCCATTAAGTTTTTCACAGAGAATGGTAGATGTGTGGACTGCAAGCCAGGTTTAGTGGGAAAGGCAGATACATTAGGGACATTTAAGAGGCTCTTACACAGGCACATACACTTCACCAGAGGACAGAATAGAAGTATTTCTGCATTTTCCAGGTACCACAATCTCAAAGGCAGTGAGGTTATAAAGGGAAGTACAGATCAGTATCCTTACAAAATTATTCTGGAGGATAATGTACTGTGAAAGTTAATGTAATGACTTTCCGAAATCTCAATTCATAGCTTTCCTAAAGGCTATGATGCTATATAGAGGGAAGTGCATATGTGTATACTTACTGTATTACTTAAGGAGAATGGAAAGCAGTACTCTCCTACTGCAGGTTGTTCATACAGTATGCTTTGAGGCTCTGTGCCAAATATTACTTTCATTTTTGCATTGCTGGATTCTTTTATAAAAAACTTCAAAGTGCTTCCTCTCAGTACTCTGCTAGTCTTCACCGAGAACAAAGCATTGCTCTCACCTCTGATTCCATCTAATACAATTGTGCTCTGATCTATGTATTAAAACAAGATATTTACAGATAAATCAGAATAGAAAATATGCATAAAATCAAAATAAATTCCTTTATTTCAACAACAAAACAAAAACTGCAATAACTAACAAGCAATAAATAACATTTTTTTTTTCAAAATCAATTAAGCCCTGACGAAGGGTCTCGACCCGAAACGCTGACTGCTCCTTTCAACGGATGCTGCCCGACCTGCTGAGTTCATCCAGCTTGTTTGTACATCTTGATTTGACCACAGCATCTGCAGTGTACTTTGTGTTTAAATACCAAAAGGTAATCTCTTGATATATATGAAAAATAGCTCCTTGTGGTAAATTGAGATGTGTTCTCACATATATATAAGTAGATGGAAATCATGTTCTTATCCACTCCCAGATGCTTGAAAAGATGAAGAGATCATTACAACTCCCTTTGTTAAATTTCTGAAGAGGTATTGAGAGTCACCGATTTTTAACTTTGAGGCATTTAAGATTCTTTAATTTTTTTTATGTAGTTTTACTTATGACAACAGGTGTGCAGGTTTATCCTTGCTTTGCTGTCTGACAGTTGCAACAAGGTTGCTCCAGACTAGACAAGGTGCCACAGATATTTCCCATTTAATATTTATGCATTATTACTTTACTAGAAGGGACATTGGGGAAAAGAATTACCTGGTCTTGTTATTGATACGCTTTTTGAATTATATTCAATACAGATTTCGTCAATTGCACATGATTGGCAAGCAAAATATTCTAAAGGTCTGCATTCACTCCTATCATCTGCAGAAAAAAAGACATTTTAAAGATGGTACTAAAAGTTAAACATTAAAAGCAAAAGAATTTGAAAGTACTATTATATTAAATCCAGGAAGCTTTAGATAATGCGGGAAACTCAACAGCCAATAATAATAACAGGTACCAATGCTCCAATAAAAATCTTCTCCTTTGTGACTTATTACTTCTAATTTGGTAACTTCGATGCACTCACTTAACATCAACAAATGTAGTATTGTAGATTCAATAAAGAAATTTGTTACATCCAAAATAATACTTATGTTCAAAAGTGTGTCAATGACAATGAGTTACACCTTATTTACAGCATAGAAACAGGATGTTTAGCCCAATATACCAGTTTAATATGTTTTCTCTTGTGGTGTAAACAAAAAACTCATTATAACCTCCTGAATAAAAGCTTCCATTCCTTTCTCCCATTTGTAACCTCAGTGCATCATTACTCTTTGCTCCACCATTTCTCCTGTTACCTAGTTCTAAATTAAAACTACTTTCAAGCTAGTGACATTCACCTTTTGATCTCTACTGGATCACAGTTATAAATGATTCATTTTTCAGGTCTCTAGTTCTGGCCGCATTAGCTGGATGAACTAGCCTTTATATCTTTAATGTCTTTATATCTTTAACCTGAAGCTATCAGCTCCTATCTGAGACATTTTTTTCCAGAGAATCGGCATTTCCTGATAGATCTGCTGGCTCAGTTCCATTGCCATTTCAGTAAATAGTTTTTTCATCTTTTCTAGTACAACTACATTCTCTTAACAACATCTATAGATTGTGTTGTTTAATTAATCCATGCAGACAGAAAGTAGCTTTAATGGTTTTGGCAACAATGATGTTAATGACTTTGGTCGATGCATGGAGCACATCTCATTGAAAACTACTTTCAGAATCGCACATTGAACACATTGTTCTTCACTAAAATGTACACAGGAAAATAGTTCCTTGTAGCTTTCTAGTGAGAGTACATTTACTCTTTCACCTTTTTCTTCTTTGAGTAGGATGTTTTGTATTTATATATTTATTTATGTTGCACTCCAAGAGGAATGCCTGTATGTACATAGGTCTGTTATAACTATATATAGTTATTGCTGACGTCAAGACACAGCCCACCAGCTCCTGCGCAACTGTGGCCTGTGGACTTTGTCAATTTCAAAGCAGTTTATAAGCATCAAGCATAAAAAGCACTCATTATAAATCAATCAGAAACTAACCAAAAGATCAATGATCTCTTTAACTAGATGGATAAGTTCTTTCCACAACACACAATCTTCCACAAGTGCTATATGTGTGTATTAAATGCAATATTGTGTTCCGTTTTGGGAGTGCTGATCTTAAACAGTGATGCTTACAAACTAACATCAAGATTAATGTATTTATGGCCGATGAATACAATAATGTGTCCAAACCTTTTCCTGTCATTTGAGCAGCGCTACAGTAAAATGCCCATACTGCACTTCAGGTGACATACTGGAATTAAATGGCAAATAATGTTTGCAGTGTTGCTGAAATATGGATGTTCAGCAATAGGATCTTTTAAACTCAGACTGTTTTTAAGACTTCCAAATGTGGGTTCCCTAAATTTTATGTGTTCTACACAACTTCTTTGATTTTCATTTCTACCCTCTGTAAATACATGACACGGAAAATTCAGCACGGAATTGGGCATCAAGTCTAAACTGTCGATATCTCTGCTTATGTGGCAGGTAATAAGCTTCTTCCACAGTTAATTGGCTTTAAAGCAGTTTATCTGCTTTAATCTGCTTTAACACGATCCTCTATTCTCTTTTTTGTCAACTGTTGTTCAGATTCTTTAGCTATTCACCTAAAAGTGAACTCCACATTTGCAACGCTCTGTGGGTAAACACTTTCAAAGTCATTTTTATTTTGCAACAATCACATTGATGACCACTGCTTTAGTTTGCTTGCTGAAGCAAACAGTCTTCATTTTAGCAAAACATCTTTATTAAGTCACACTTGAGATTTCTCTTTCCCTGAGGAAGGATTCACCCACCCCATCCTATCCAGTAAGGAATAAACTTGCATTCTTTTATTGTACTCAGGTAGCTAGCTGATACCCTTGCTTAACTCCCTATAACCTATCATCTCACACATGACTATCAATTTCATCCTGAATATCCTATCACATCAGGGTAATTTACAGTAGCCAATTAACCTACCAACCCCAAGTTTATGGTGTACTACATTTAACTGAAGAAAATTCACTTATTCATAATCCATTCTGAAAATCCTAATGGTTTTTTTTTGTTGTTTGCTGTTATCCACAATATCTTAAATGGAAATCATGGGAAACATTGTTCTCAGCACCTCTTTCTCAAAGATACCTGTCTCTCACTTACAGGGGTTATTTTCAGCTGCAAAATTCCTCTATTGTTTTCTTTAACAAATAATGCAAAATTAAGTTATTTGTTGAGATAGTGGTTAAATAAAAAGCGAAAAGGCAGTTCAGTTTTATTTATATTGATCAGTTTCACTTACTGCTAATGCACCTGGGAACTTCCAAACTTCCATTATGGCAGTATCTCCTTGCTGGTTGTTCAATTTCAAATCCTTCACGGCATCTGAATTCTAAAACATCCCCATCTTTCACATCTATTCTTGTTTGGAATTTCCATCTTAATATTACACCTTTACTTGTAAAATCTTCTTCTGTCAAAATGCATGGTGCTAAATCACAGGGAAGTATCAGTAAGATATTTACAGTTGAAATGCATAATTTTCACATCAACAATTCTCATAAAATATCAATTTATATTTACTAAATCCTGTGAATTATATTTAAATTATTTGATTAAAATACTATTTCCTGTTTTTACAACCAATATCTCACAGAGATGTTGAAATCATGAAATGAAATTATAAAGTGAAAAATTACAATAAGCTTCAGGAAACTGTGTTGTCCCTTGGTTGGACAGCAGACTTTTCCAATGGGACATTTTATTGGTGATGGCCAAAGACTTACAGAGGAAGCCTGGGCAACAACCTTACAACAAATCATGGCAATCAGCAGACTTTCTTGGAGGGTGTCAATATATGATAGAATGCTGGGACACTGTGACAGATTCAATGAGAGCCAAAGAGATAGTGACCCATTTGCAATCTTCCGTGCATTCATACTACATGCACCAGCAGAGCCAACAAAGGATATGCCTCATTCTTTTTGCCCCACACTCTATTGTGGAAGTCCATCGGGTTCAATGGTTTAAAGGTTCCATTTAATATAGGAGAATATATACAATATACAACCTGAAATTCTCACTCTCCGCAGACATCCTTGAAAGAGAAGAAAAAACCCCAAAGAATGAATGACAGAGAAAAAAATACAATCCCAAAGCCTCTTCCCCTCACCCATGCACATGCAGCAGCAGACAGCATCTATCCTCCCACTCCCCCTCTCTCCACTTATTCTTGGATAAAGCATCAGCATTCCCACCACTCAGCATGTAAGCACCAGCAAAACTCCAATGAGAGACCATGGCCTACCATACATCAAAAACAAACTGTTCACTCCTACATTTCAACATCCCACAGGCTCTCGTTCTCTCTCACTAACAAGGGAGAGACCAATATCACTCCTTCCACAGCAAGGTATCAATAAACATCTAATTCAACTGTGTTTATGAGTAGCAGATGCTAAAGCAGCGGTTTTCAACCTGAGGACCTTGCTTAATGGTCAGGAAGCATTAAAAAAAGGCTGGGAACCCCTGGGCTAAAGCCTTTAATCCTCACTTCAACAGTTTTATTGACAATATGTCTATACAGACTATCAGTGAATAATCTCTGAGATGCTTTAACACTGAGGGATATTCTGCCAAGGTGGATGTAGTAGAGGCCACATGAAAACTCATGATATCGATGCACACAATCCTGGCAGGATTAGTTAGCAGTTGTTTTGTTTGAAAATAACAAAAGAACACAATGATGGCATCTCAGTCTGCAAGGAATTACTTTTGAACAATTTTGTTTTTAAAACAAAATTGTTATGGAAACAGGAATGAAGAATCCTTCTATGTCTGGGTGTGAAGTTATTCCTGAATGTCCACCTAGGATGTGGATGGCTGACAGCAGTGAAAACAGAGGAAGCTCTGAGCACTGCCAAGACCAAGAGCAAAACTGGTTTTGATAGCCAAGGACAGATAGAGATGGAGGACCTTCATTGCTGTCCTAAACATCATCGGTGGAATGGCCACTAAGCAAGTTTCCAAAGTGCCTTAATATAACAGATTGAAACTGGAAAAATAGACACTGAGGAAAAAATGAAAGATTAGGAGACATCATGAAAGTACAAGACATCATGAAAATCACTGGTATATCCCCAGAAATATCTTGTTTCATTAATTAAGATTCCAATCAACAGACTGCATTTAGCTATTCTAGATCTTCGCAAAGGGTTTCAAAAGTATTATTACATGGACATTGGCATTGATCAATCCCTTTACCATCTCACAAGTTCACCTGTGAAGGATGCATCCATCTAGAGCAACACTGGATCACCACATAGTCCTTATGGAGAGAAAATCTCATTCCTCACTGAAGCAAAGCCCCATAATACTACAGAGGTGCCATATGGGGTGGCACAGGACTTTGCATCTGTGAAAGCTTTGTACTATCAAGCAGAAGCAACAATGTATTTCATCTTATGGTTCAGAAGATCACTTTACTTTTACGATCAAGCAAGGAGATGATCCTAGTTTAATGAGAAAGGCAGAGAGGCATGAGGTTTGAGCACTGGTTTAACCTAACAATGAAATAGCAATTGTCCAAACTGTACTACAGACTCAAGATGTTGGAAATCCAGAGCAACACACAAAGTGCTGGAGGTGGTCAGCAAGTCAGGCAGCATTTATGGAGGGGAATGAACAGTCAATGTTTCTGGCCTTAATACATGCTGACTGACCTGCTGACTCCTTCTAACATTTTGTTTGTTGCCTCATACCACAGAGCTACGTGTTTGTGCCAGATGACAAAAGTAGCATGCAGTAGATACAGCTTTGTGTTCCCACATCCATCAGGCCAAATCATTACATGTTTGTGGCCTGCCATGTCTAATTATAAAGAATGGTGAACAATAAAACAGTTGAAACAGTTTTATAAAACAATAAAAACAGTTAAAAATAGTGCAAAACAGAAATAATACAAAAAAAAGGTGTTCATGGGCTCAATGTCGATTTAGGAATCAGATAGCAGAGGGGAAGAAGCTGTTTCTGAATCACTGAGTGTGTGCCTTCAGGCTTCTGTACCTCCTTCCTGTCAGTAACAATGAGAAGAGGGCATGTCCTGTGTGATGAGGTCTTTACTAATGGACGCTGCCTTTCAGAGGCACCTCTCCTTGAAGATGTCTTGGATAATATGGAGGCTGGTACCCAAGATGCAGCCAATTTATTTTACAACTTTCTGTAGCTTATTTTGGTCCTGTGCCATAGCCCTCCCACCCAAAATGCCACATAGCGATGCAATCCTGTCAGAATGCTCTCCGCCGTTTCTGAGTTTTTTATAGTGACTATCAGGATGCTGAAGCAAGGACCCAATTGCAGACCATGCACACTATGATATTTACTGAGTTGCAAATCCAGGGGATGGGGCCAACAAAGTCAGCGTCAAAGTTCAGGCGAAGTTAAAAAAAATCCAGAGATATCCAAAAATTCCAGAATTGGGAAACAGGCAGAGTTAATATTCAGACAGACAAAGTTCGGATACAAATACTGGAAAGGCTCAGGAAAATCCACTGACACAATCTGGCAACAAACAGGTGAAAACACAGGACTAAAATACACTGAGCAATAAACAGAGAGGCAGATGATAGGTGGAGCACAATGAGACACAGGTGGCAGCAATACAGGTAATAATGAGAAACAGGTGAGAGATGGACTATTCAATAATACAGGGGCCGGAGTAGAGCAGGAGTGGGGACATGAGAATATGGAGTATGAAAACAAACAAGAGCACATGGCAATACAAAACCATAGATTGACAGCTAGGGGGGAAGCACACAAAAAGCCAGAGTTCAACTGGAGGTACTGACAGTGACAAACAAAACCTCTTTAAACTCCTAATGAAATATAGTCACTGTCTTGCCTTCTTTATAGATCCTCAGAGTTCTTGACATCCAGGAACTTGCAATTGCTCACTCTTTCCACTTCTGGCACCTTGATGAGGATTGGTTTGTGTTCTGTCATCTTACTCGTCCCAAAATTCACAATCTGCTCTTTGGTCTCACTGATGTTAAGTGGAAGACTGTTACTACAACTCCAGTCACCTAGCTGGTATATCTCACTCCCATATGCTCTCTCAGAAATGGTTGTGTCATCAGCAAATTATAGATGGCATTTGAGTTGTGGCTAGCCATGCAGTCGCGGATACAGAGAGAGTAGAGCAGAGGGCTAAGAACACACCCCTGAGGTGAACCAGTGTTGATCATCAGCAAGGAGGAGATATTATCACTAATCCACACAGATTGTGGTCTTCTGGTTAGGAAGCCAAGGATCCAATTGCAGAGGGAGGTACAGAAGCCCAGGTTCTGTGACTTATCGATCATGATGGTGTTAAATACTGAGTTATAGTAAATAAACAGCATACTGACATAGGTGTTTGTATTGTCCAGGTGATCTAAGGCCATGTGAAGAGCCATTGAGGTTGCATCTGCCGTAGACTTATTGTGGCGATAGGCAAATTGCAATGGGTCCAGATCCTTGCTGCGGCAGGAGTTCAGTTGGCCATGGCCAATCTCTCAAAGCATTTCATCACTGTCGATGTGAGTGCTAATGGGCGATAGTCATTAAGGCATCACACTACATTCCTTGAGCACTGGTATAATTGTTGCCTTTTTGAAGCAGGTGGAAACTTCCAACTGTAGCAGTGAGAGATTGAAAATGTGCTCGAGTACTCCCGCCAGTTAGTTGGCACAAGTTTTCAGTACTCCTTTGGAGCCTGCAGCCTTGCGAGGATTCACCCCACTGAAAGACAGCCTGACATTGGCCTTCAAAGCAGAGATCACAGGGTCACCAGGGATCTTCACGGCAGTATTATATTCTCCCTTTCAAAGCAGGCCTAGAAGGTGTTCTCATCTGGTAGTGAAACACCACTGCCATTCATGCTATTGCATTTTGCTTTGTAGGAAGTAATGTCCTACAAATCCTGTCAGAGTTGATGTGCATCCGATGTTGCCTCCAGCTTCACTCAGAATTGTCTCTTCACTCTTGAAATAGCCCTCTGTAAGTCATACATGGTTTTCTTGTTCAGACCTGGGTCACTAGACTTAAATGCCACAGATCTAGCCCTCAGCAGACAATGAACCTGGTTCATCCACAGCCTTTATTTTGGGAATGTATAACAAGTTTTCATAGGCACACACTCATCCACAAAGGCTTTAATGATGTTGTTAACAACTGCAGCATACTCGTCCAGATTCAAAGATGAATCCCTGAATGCTATTTAGTCCACCGATTCAAAGCAGTTCTGTGCTTCCCTTGTCCATACCTTCTTGGTCCTCACTACTGGTAATGCAGTCTTCAGTCTCTACCAATACTCAGGGAGTAGAAATACAGCTAGGTGATCAGTCTTTCCAAAGTGAAGGAGTAGAATAGCATGGTAGGCTTTCTTGATGGTGGTGTAACAGTAGTCCAGTGTGTTGCTTCCTCTGATACTAAAAGTGTTTTGTTGATGATAATTATTTCATGATCTTTTTCAGGCTGGCCTGGGTAAAATTCCCCAAAATGTTAGTGAAGGCCATCTATGCAGCTGTGGTTTAGAAGCGCTGAATGAATGATGTACCTTAACCTCTTCCTGAGAAACACTAAAAATAATTTCTAGCCAATTGAATTCGTTCCACACGTTATCAAAGGAAAGTGGACAGGACTTTGGGGTGACATGCTGGTGCAGCTGATAGAGTTGCTGCCTCACTGGTTCAATGACCTGCATTTAGAACTGATGTCCTATGCCATAGAACAGAGAACAGTACAGCACAGTACAGGCCCTTCAGCCCACAATGTTGCACCTATCCTCCGACCCACTCCAAGATCAATTTAACCATTCCCTCCATAAAGCCCTCCATTTTTCTTTCTTCCATGTACCTATCTAAGAGTCTTTTAAATGTCCCTAATGTATCTGCACCTACTACCAACCCTGGTAGTACATTCCACGCACATATAACTCGCTGTGTAAGAAAACACTACCAATGGTATCCCTCCAAACACCTGAAACTTACGTTATTTTTCATTAGTCTTTCCACCCTGGGATAAAATCTCTTCCTGTCCACTTTTATCATCTTGTATGTCTCTATCAAGTCACCTCTCTCCAAAGAGAAGAGCCCTACATTGCTCAACCTATCCTCATAAGACGTTGTCTAATCCAGGCAGTAGTCTAGTAAATTGCCTCTGCACCCTCTCTAAAGATTCTACACCTTTCTGGTAATGAGGCAACCAGAACTCAACAGAATATTCCAAGTGTGGTCTTACGAGGCTTTTACAGAGCTGCAACATTTCCTCACAGCTATTGAACTTAATCCCCTGATTAATAGTCCTATATGCCATATGCCTTCTTAATCAACCTTTTACCTTGTGCTGCAAATTTGAGGGATTTGTGGAAGCGAACCCCAAGATTTCTCTGTTTCTCCACATTTTTAGGAATCCTACCATTAACCTGTATTCTGTCTTGAACTTTGAACTTCTAAAGTGTATCACTTTAGCAGATTAAAGTCCATTTGCCACTTGTTTGCCCAGCTCTGTGTCCTATCAATGTCCCATTGTAGCCTATGACAAACTTCTACACCATCTGCAATACCACTAACTTAAGTGTCAGCTGCAAACTTACTAAAGTAACTTTCCACTTCATTGCTTATAAAAATCACGAAGAGCTGGGATCGCAGAACAGATCCCCATGGAGCACTACTGGTCTTCAACTTCCAGGCAGAATACGTTCTATCAGCTACTAGACTCTGCCTTCAGTTGTCAAGCTAATTCTGATTTCACACAGCCATTTCCCTGGATCTCATGCCTCCTGAGTTTCTGAATAAGCCTGCAATGGGGAAACTTGTCAAACTGCCTACTAAAATTCATATATGCCATGATCATAGCTCTATCTTCATTAATTTGTTTTGTCACTTCCTTGAAGAATTCAATCAGTCTTGTAAGGTTTGACCTATCCCTCATAAAAGCATATTGACTACCCCAAATCAGACTATGCTTTTTCAAATGCTCTTAAATCTGGTCTCAAAGGTTCCTCTCCAGTAGTTTGCCCACCACTGATGTACAATTCCCTGGTGTATAATTCCCAAGATTATCCCTACTACCTATCTTGAACAAAGGAACAATATTAGCCACCCTCTAATCCTCTGGTATTACTCCTGTAGCCAGTGAAGATGCAAAGATTATTACCAAAGGCTTGGGAATCTCTTCTCTTGCTTCCCATAGTGATCTGGGATATGTCCCATTCAGCCCTGGGTCTTAGGTATCCTAATGTGTTCCAAAACCTCCAGCACATTCTCTTTCTTAATGTCAACATGTTCCAGCATATCAGCCTGTTGTACACTGACCTCACAGTCAACAAGATCCATGTCAATGGTGAATACGAAAGCAAAGTATTCAGTTACTATCTCCCCTAACAATGCCAAGCACATTTCTCCTCTTTCATCCCTGACTGGTCCTACTCATACTCTAGCGATTCTCCTGTTCTTCATGTACATGTAGAAAGCCTTTCCATTTTTCCTAATCCAACTCATCAAGGACATCATATGTCCCCCTGCTAGTTCTTGTAAGTCCATTCTTAAGCTCCCTCCTGGCTACCTTGTAACTCTCTAGAGCCCTGTCTGATCTTTTCTTCCTAAACCCTAAGCAAGTTTCTTTCTCTCTCTTGTCTAGATGCTCAACAACTCTTGTTAACCATGTTTACAAGTCTCTGTAATGGCCACAAAGTCATTATTTCTTAAACTGAGCCATGTGCTGTTCATCATCTTTGTTCCTTGTTCTTATGTTTTTCAGAAGCTCCAACACTGCCGCTTTCTTAACCTTGATGAGTCCCAGCACATTAGCCTGTTTGAGACTGACCACATTTGTAAAAGACTCTTGTCCTGGTAAACACAGAAGCAAAGTATTCATTAAGTACCTCCCTACCTCCTCTGAGTACAGGCATGTTTTCTCACCTTTTATCCCTAAGTAGTCCTACTCTCACACTAGTCATCCTCGGGTTCTCCACAATTCTTGGTGTTTCCTTAATTCTATTTACCAAGACCTTCTCTTGTCCCCTTCTAGCTCTAAGTCTCTTCTTAAACTTTTTCCTGGCTATCTTATAACCCTCAAGAGGCCTATCTGATTTTTGCTTCTGTACCTTAAATATGCCTCCTTTTTCCTCTAGACTAAATTCTTCACCTCTCTTGTCAGCCATGGTTTTATCATCCTACCATCCTTTGCTTGTCTCAGTGGGACAAATCTATCCAGAGCCCCATGCAAGAGGTTCCTACACAAGCTTCATATTTCTGCTGTGCATTTCTCTGCAAATATCTGTTCCCTATTTATGCTCCCAAATTCCCGACTAGTACTCTTGCAATTAGATCTCCCCCAATTAAAAATATTCCCATATTGACTGCTCCTATCCTTGTCCATGGTTATAATGAATGTCATGGAGTATGGTCACTATTTCAAAGATGCCTGCCACTGAGAGGTCTGTTCATTGCCAGTATCCAGTATTGCTACTCCTCTGGTCGGCTTGTCTACATACAGTGTTAACAATCCTTCTTGGACACGCCAAACTAATTCTGCTGCATCTAAACCTTTTCTACTAAGGAGGTGATCATCAATATTAGGAATAGAAGTTCCCACGTGACAACAACCCTGTTATTTTTGCAGCTTTCCAAAATCTGAATCTGTCTACCAGTCCTCTCCTCAGTGTCTCTGTTGCTATGCGGAGTAGGGGGTGTTCTATGGAGATCCTGTTTTTCAGGCTTCCACCCACACTCTCAATAGACAATCCCTCCACAACATGCTCCCTTTCTACAGCTGTAATCGTATCCCTGATTAGCAATGCCACTCCCCCACCTCTTTTACATCCCTCCCTGTCCCTTTTAAAACATCTAAACCCCAGAACATCCAGCAGCCATTCCTCGTGACAGCCAAATGTCCATAATGGCTATAACGTGTGCTGACCCATGCTTTAAGTTCATTGCCCTTGTTCCTGATAACTCTTGCATTGAAATGGACACATTTCAACCCATCCAATTGTCTGCATTTATGCCCTTTCCACTGCCTACCTTCTCACAGTCTCTCTACAGGCTGCATCTAAATTGCCCCATCCTCTGACCTATCATTTTGGTTCCCATCCCCCGCCAGTTTAGTTTAAACCCTCTCCAACAGCTCTTTTAATCCAACCCACAAATATATTAGTCCTCCGCAAGTTCAGGGGTAACCCATCCCTTCTGTACAGGTCATTCCTTCCCCAGAAGGGATGCAGTATCTGCAACTGTCTGCGTGAAATTTGCACACAGTGATTTCTTCTAGGTGCTCTGGTTTGCTTCTATATTCTCAACATGGCTCAGGCTGGTAGAATAACTATCTTTGATGTACAAATAATTGGTAGAGTCTGGGAAACTCTATGATGGGGACTTGGACTAAATTAATTAAGTGTCAGTGGATGCTTGATAGTTCCCATGGACTCAGTGGATTTAATGGGATATTCTCTGTGTGATATAACTCTATGGCACTGGATAGCAAAAATAGTCTGGGACAAAACGCAACCTGGTATAGCACTGAAGATTTGCGCACCAGAACCATCCAAGCAAGGGTGTAAAACAGTGGAAAACTATCCAGATATGCCCAGTCTGGAAGGAGGACAAATTGAATTTGCTAAAGTATTTCAGAATCAGCCCACCTCCCAGCAAACTCACAGATGTGCTGGGCTGTCTGTACCAGTCACGGTAGTGCCCAGCAATTAAGGTTGGCACAGTTTCCATACAGGCAGTGGTACAGCCAGTCAGTATGCTCTCTTTGGTGCCCCTGTAGAAGGCCTTGAGGATTTGGGGACCCATGCTGAACTTCTTCAGTCGCCTGAGGTGGAAGAGACACTGTTGTGCTTTTTTTGCCACAAAGCCGGTGTGTACAGTCCAGCTGAGATCATCAGTGATGTGTATACTGAGGAACTTAAAACTACTCACCCTCTCAACTGCAGATCCATTAATGTTGATTAGACTGAGCCTGTCTCTGTTACTCCTGTAATCCACAATCAGCTCTTTTGTTTATTGGATATTAAGGGAGAGGTTGTTATCCTGGTACCACAGTGTCAGAGTGTCAATATCTCTTCTCTATGCTGTCTCATTACCTCTGGAAATAAGGCCAATTAAAGTTGTGTCATCTGCGAATTTGATCAATAGATTGGAGCTGTGTGTAGCAGTACAATCGTGGGTGTAAAGGGAGTAGAGAAGGGGACTCAGAACACAACCCTGGGGAACCTGTGTTGAGGGTCAGAGGAGCAGAGGTGAGGGAGCCCATCTTTACCATCTGTCATCTATCCGATAGGAAGTCTAGGATCCAGCTGCACAAGGCAGGGTGCAGGCTGAGGTCTCTGAGCTTCCTGTCAAGTCTGGAGGGAATTATGGTTTTGAATGCTGAACTGTACACCAGGAACAGCATTCTAATGTGTGCATCCCTCTTCTCCAGGTGAGTGAGGATGGTGTGTAATGCTATGACAATGGTGTCATTGGTAGACTGGTTCTGTCAGTAGGCAAATTGTAGGGGGTCCAGTGTGGGTGGTAGCATGCTGCAGATGTAGTCTTTATCCAGCCTCTCAGAACATTTGCTTATTATTGAGGTGAGTGCGACAGGGTGCCAATTGTTCAGACATGCTACCTTGGTTTTCTTAGGTACAGGGACAATGATGCACAATTTGAAACAGAAGGGCACTACACACTGGGAGAGGGAGAAATTAAAAATGTCTGTAAACACACCAGCCAGCTGTTCAGCACACATTTTGAGGACCCGCCCTGGGATGCCATCTGGCCCCGCTGCCTTGTGGCTGTTGATAGACAATAGACAATAGACAATAGGTGCAGAAGTAGACCATTCGGCCCCTCGAGTCTGCACCGCCATTCTGAGATCATGGCTGATCATTCACTATCAATACCCAGTCCCTGCCTTGTCCCCATATCCCTTGATTCCCCTATCCATCAGATATCTATCCAGCTCCTTCTTGAAAGCATCCAGAGAATTGGCCTCCACCGTCTTCCGAGGCAGTGCATTCCACACCTCCACAACTCTCTGGGAGAAGAAGCTCTTCCTCAACTCTGTTTTAAATAACTGACCTCTTATTCTCAATCCATGCCCTCTGGTACTGGACTCTCCCAACATCTGGAACATATTTCCTGCCTCAATCCTATCAAATCCTTTAATTATCTTAAATGTTTCAATCAGATCCCCTCTCAATCTCCTCAATTCCAGCGTGTACAAGCCCAATCTCTCCAATCTCTCTGCGTAAGACAGCCCTGCCATCCCAGGAATCAACCTAGTGAATCTACGCTGCACTTCCTCAATTGCCAGAATGTCCTTCCTTAAACCTGGAGACCAAAACTGTACACAATAATCCAGGTGTGGTCTCACCAGGGCCCTGCACAAATGCAAAAGAACATCCTTGCTCTTGTATTCAATTCCCCTTGTAACAAAGGCCAACATTCCATTTGCCCTCTTCACTGCCTGTTGCACTTGCTCATTCACCTTCATTGACTGGTGAACTAGGACTCCTAGGTCTCTTTGCATTTCTCCCTTACCTAACTCGACACCGTTCAGACAATACTCTGCCCTCTTGTTCCAGCTTCCAAAGTGGATAACTTCACATTTATTCACATTGAATAACATCTGCCAAGTATCTGCCCACTCACTCAGCCTATCCAAGTCTCCCTGTATTCTCCTAATGTCCTCTTCGCATGTCACACTGCCACCCAGTTTAGTATCGTCAGCAAACTTGCTGATATAGTTTTCAATGCCCTCATCTAAATCATTGACATAAATCGTAAAGAGCTGTGGTCCCAATACAGAGCCCTGTGGTACCCCACTAGTCACCTCCAGCCAGTCTGAGAAACACCCATTCACTGCTACCCTTTGCTTTCTATCTGCCAACCAGTTTTCTATCCATGTTGAAACCCTGCCCCCAATGCCATGAGCTCTGATTTTACTCACCAATCTCCTATGTGGCACCTTATCGAATGCCTTCTGAAAATCTAGGTACACAACATCTACTGGCTTACCCTCGTCTAACATCCTTGTTACACCCTCAAAAAACTCCAACAGATTAGTCAAGCATGATTTGCCCTTGGTAAATCCACGCTGGCTTGGCCTAATCCTATTTCTGCCATCTAGATGTGCCACTATTTCGTCCTTAATAATGGACTCAAGCATCTTCCCCACGACTGACGTTAGGCTAACAGGGCGATAGTTCTCCGTTTTCTCCTTCCCTCCCTTCTTGAAAAGTGGGACAACATTAGCCACTCTCCAATCTTCAGGAACTGATCCTGAATCTAAGGAACATTGGAAAATGATTACCAATGCATCCGCAATTTCCTGAGCCACCTCTTTTAGAACCCTCGGATGCAGACCATCTGGACCCGGGGATTTATTAACCTTCAGTCCTACCAGTCTACTCATCACAGTTTCTTTCCTAATGTCAATCTGTCTCAATTCCTCTGATATCTTATGACCCTGGCCCATCCATACATCTGGGAGATTGCTTGTGTCCTCCCTGGTGAAGACAGATCTAAAGTATGCATTAAATTCTGTTGCCATTTCCCTGTTTCCCATAACAATTTCTCCCAATTCATTCTTCAAGGGGCCAACATTGTTCTTAACTATCTTCTTTCTCTTCACATAGCTAAAAAAGGCTTTTGCTATCCCCTTTTATATTCCTGGCTAGACTGAGCTCATACCTGATTTTTTCTCTCCGTATTGCTTTTTTAGTTAAGATCTGCTGTTCCTTAAAACTTTCCCAATCCCACTCATCTTAGCCCTGTCATACTTCTTTTTCTTTAATGCTATACAATCTCTGACTTCCTTTGTCAACCACTGTGGCCCCTTCCCCCTCTTTGAATCCTTCCTTCTCATTGGAATGAACTGCATTTGCATCTTTTGTATTATGTCCAAGAATATCTGCCACTGCTGATCCACTGTCTTTCCTGCCAGGGCATCCGCCCATTTAACTTTGGGCAGCTCATCCCTCATGGCTCCGTAGTCTCCTTTATTTAATTGCAACACTGACACCTCTGATCTGCCCCTATCCCTCTCAAATTGTAGATGAAAACTTATCATGTTATGATCACTACTTCCTAATGGCTCCTTTACTTCAAGATCACTTATCAATTCCTGTTCATTACACATCACCAAGTCCAAAATAGCATCGTTCCTGGTTGGCTCAAGCACAAGCTGTTCCAAAAATACATCCCTTAGACACTCCACAAACTCCCTATCCTGGGGTCCAGCACCTACCTGATTCTCCCAGTCCACCTGCATGTTGAAATCTCCCATAACGACTGCATTAGCTTTAGCACATGCCAATGTTAACTCCCTAATCAACTTGTACCCAATATCCAGGCTACTGCCTGGGGGCCTGTACACAACACCCATTAGGGTCTTTTTACCCTTACTGTTCCTCAGCTCAATCCACACAGACTCTACTTCCCCTGTTCCCAAGTCACCTCTTGCTAAGGACTGAATCTCATTCCTCACCAACAGGGCCACCCCACCCCCTCTTCCCATATTTCTGTCTCTACGATAGCACGTATACCCTGGTACACTCAATTCCCAGGCCTGATCCCCTTGCAGCCATGTCTCCGTTATCCCAACAATATCGTAGTTCCCCAATTTCATCTGAGCTTCAAGCTCATCTGTCTTATTTCTGACACTACGCGCATTCAAGTATAGAATTCTTAACCCATTCCTCCTCTCTTTGCTTAAAACACTGTCTACTGTACCTAACCCAGCTCCTTGAACTTCCATCGGGCAAATTGCACCCTGAATTTTGATGACCTTCTCAAGATCATCCAAACCTTGTACACATTTAACCCCATGCACCTTCTGACCAACCCTCTGGATCTGGATCCCTGCCCCCTGCACATTTAGTTTAAACCCCCCCCGAGCAGCACTGGCAAATACTCCTGCAAGAATGTTAGTACCCCTCCGGTTCAGATGTAGACCATCCCTTCGAAACAGATCCCAATGACCCTGGAACAAAGACCAATTATCCAAAAACCTGAACCCTTCCTTCCTGCACCATGCTCTCAGCCTCGTATTAATGTGCATAATCATTCTATTCTTCACCTCACTTGCACGTGGCACAGGTAGCAATCCCGAGATTGTCACCCTGGAGGTCCTGCCTTTCAGCTTCACTCCTAACTCCCTGAACTCTCTAAGCAGGACCCCCTCACTCACCTTACTTACATCATTGGTCCCTACATGGACCACTACATCTGGGTTCATGCCCTCACTCTCAAGAATAGCCTGCACCCGATCTGAGATGTCCCGGACCCTGGCACCAGGGAGGCAACATACCATCCAAGACTCCCGATCTGCCCCACAAAATCTCCTATCTGCCCCCCTAACTATAGAGTCCCCTAAAACTATCGCTCTCTTCTCTTCCCTCCTCCCCTTTCTAGTTGAGGGTTCAACCTCTGTGCCAGAGGCAGGACCACTACAACTCATTCCTGGTAGGTCATCCCCATCAACAGTATCCAGTACGGTATACTTATTGTTAATGGGAATGGCCGCAGGGGTGCTCTGCTCTCTCTGCCTGCTCCCCCTGCCTCTCTGGACCGTCACCCATCTGCCTACTTCTTGGTTTTTTGGTGTGACTACCTCCTGATAACTCCTATCTATCTCTGCCTCCACCTCCCGAATGATCCGTAGTTCATCCAGCTCCTGCTCCAACTCCCTAACTCGGTCTGATAGGAGCTGCAGCTGGACGCACCTTTTGCAGGTGTGGTCATCAGGGACAACTGTGTTGACCCTGACCTCCCACATACTGCATACAGAGCACACCACTGCTCTGACTGTCTCCCCCATACCTGAACTGGATTAATAGAATAAGTTTAAAAAGCACCTAGCGACCTTACCTTCTTCCCCTCAGCGAGCAATCACACAAGCTTACCGAAGTCCCCTTACGCCGAAGCCCACTTAGCCAAGGCCCAGGACTCTGCTTCCACGGACTCCGCTGCCCGCTCTGAAAAGAAGTCCTGCCTTTTAAAGTGCGCGCTCGACGCTGACGTCACTCGCGCCTGCGCAGTTCCCCCTCCTCCACAGGTATTGACCAGGTAGGCTTAAATCCTATCTACACGGTCGAATTCTCTGAGCTCCCAGCTGAATCACAAGCTGTAACTTGCTCCCGATTCAAAAAAAAAGGTTGGAATGTTCTATGTACCTCAGCCTCAGGGATGTCCAAGATGCAGGTCTCATTGGCTTTATCCCTTGCGCTGAGAGCAATACGCACTGAACTATTTATCCAAGGCTTCTGGTTTGGGTAGGCCCAGTTCAGGCACAACGATGTGAGAGAAGTATTCAGGCCGGTGTTAAGCCTCCACTCCACATTCAAAGGCTAGCGACGGTGATGAGGGACATTCGCGGCCAGATGTTGGGCCAGCAGAAAGTGGACAAGGGGCATCTCCAGGTCAGCAGGTTCTGGAGTTGGAGTTCCGTGTCGCCAAGAGGAAAGATTTCCGATGACCCCTGGGTTTGTGAATCAGAGGGACCGAACTTCAAGGCTTGTGTTTGAGGTCTCTTTATCAGCGAGTCTGGATGTCGAGGCTTAGTGTTCAATGATTAGTATGTCCTGGGATCGAAGCTGAGGACTAAGGCCTGAGGGTGGAATCGGAACTCCGTTAGTTGAGGCCAGTTGCCAGAGCCAAGTCTGTGAAACTGTGAGTCCACTGGGGAAGTTAAAGCACGATGGCTGCAGGCCCAAGTCCAAGTCTGATTCCACTGGTGGCTTGACCTGGGGTTAAAGGGCTGTGTATGTGGCTTGGCTGGGAGGGACGGGGCTTGTTTTGTTGTTGTTTTGTTGCTTGTTGTGTTGTTCCACTGAACACTGTGGGCATGCTCTGTTGGCGCCGGAATGTGTGGTAACACTTGTGGGCTGCCCCCAGCACACCCTTGGTTGCGTATGCAAGCAAAGTATTTCACAGTATGTTTTGATGTACACATGGTAAATAAAACTGAATCTAAGAATAAATTTGAATTTTGAATTCCCTCTAAATAGCACTGTGGTAAACCATGGTGACTGCTCCTGTGGCTCCTCCCACAGACCCCTGTAT
The DNA here is from genome assembly GCF_030144855.1 of Hypanus sabinus. Lineage (NCBI taxonomy): Eukaryota > Metazoa > Chordata > Chondrichthyes > Myliobatiformes > Dasyatidae > Hypanus > Hypanus sabinus. The sequence continues at coordinate 72,615,361 of NC_082716.1, forward strand.
AAAGGTGATTGTGTCTGCTCCTCCCACAGTCATCCAGCATGGACATGCTGCATTTTACTGCTAATAAAAGCCTTTCAGTATTTACTCTACTTCCAGTCTTTTGGAGTTATTGATAGTGCATCAAGCACACCAACCTGACTGCAAATAAATGTCATTCCTTCATTGTTGCTGTTATAAATCATGGGAACTAATGCCCCACAACACTGTGGGACTGCACCAGATTGTTCACCACCTCAATAAATGCTAATCTGCTCTTTACTGCTGGGTTATATGTGATATATAGAATTAAACAAGACTACATCTAAAAAACATCGGTTGTTGAGAATGAATATTTTTGCCAAGAAAGAAATATCTTTAAAAAGGAGTCAAAGTCAAGGCAGAATTATGTAGATATATCACACTGGAACTGCTTGAGAAGAGCTGACACTTTGCAAATGCCCTACATTGGTTATTTCAAAACACTGAAGGCAGATGTCAGTGATAGTTGAGGTGAACCTTAGGTTTGATAAAGCAGTGGATCGGAAATTTGGGAAATTAGGTGCCAGCAGAACTGTAATCAGTGCCCAGGTTTGAGAGCGGACTGTGAATGCAAGTGACGGAAGTAAGTTTCCAGCATTTCCAATGAGGAGAACTGCTATTTATTGAGTAGAAGCTTGTACACATGCTGAGGGGTTCAGCCATCCCCCACCTTTCTCCCCTGTGAGTTGCGCTACTTGTTGTGAAGCTCCTCAGGAGATTTTGTCTTTCTGAATGCATATTGTCTAAGAGTGCTATGCCTCTTTTGTGTTTTGGTTAAGTGTTTTAAGGATCTGGAATCCTGGAATTGATTGACAGTTGGAAATTCTGATGGTCCAGTGTCTGGTGCATTTATTGCTCCCTAATGTGAACTTGCATTTCAGGATGTCAGCTCATAACAAAGCTGTGCGAGAATCTGAATTGTAGGCTCCATGTGTGACTGGAACAGGATCTGGGATCTGAAAGACACGTGATCCTGAAAATAGGAGGGTTTGCAACAAATGTTGGAATCTGGAATACTTGTATATTTCTCGCAGTCTTTATACCATCTGATTCACTGGAAATGTTATTACATGTCTGTGTAATGTGTAAAAGAAGTAAAATAAAAATGTGTTTGGGTTTTAATAGGAGAGACATTCAGTTGTCCAGAAAATCTGCACACCAGGCTCCACTAAAGTCCCAAATTGCTGTATCATTGCAGTTTTACTCCAAAGAGAAATTCCTTTTCATTGTTATAACGTTTATTTTGGTAGTTTTAGCATTGTTTTGCCATATAAATTAATAAGATTACACTGGAAGGTTTATAGAAACTTAGTCTCTAACTTCTGTGAAATTCTGTGCTTCAAAGGTTGTCATATCCTTACAAAAGAGGGATAATGGCAAGTCAAGAGGAGCCTTGTTTTAAAGTTAATGCACCCATATGATCCAAGACATTTCAGTATTCCGTTGTAGGAATCGAGATGCTCATGCTAACCATATCTCAGAAGTGATTTCTGCCATATTGCTTTAAATAAATGGCTGAAAAAGAGCTGTAGCTATTGAGGATTGTAACGAATATAAAACATTACTGACCGAGACAGCGTGGAGGTTTTGACCAACTTCCACCAGAACAGGTAACTTCTCTTTCTCCTTCCAAGATGTAGAAATTCTGACACTGATATGTTACTTTCATACCATGACGATATGGTGGTGTAGTGATTTCCATTGTGTCTCCATTTTCTACTTGAGGTGGAAGATCACAGACTTGACGAGGATCTAATGGACAAGATACAAATGCATTCTTTATCATTTCTGGTCTTAAGCGATTTCAAGAAATTGCCAGAGGGCTTGTTACAAGGCTGCTTATGTACATGTGCTAAACACTTGATGTATGATGGCCAGCGGATCATAGCTGTAGATGATTTATTAGGTTTGTTCTTATCTATTTCACTGAGTGTGAGAAAAGTACCCAATATCACTATGGTAGCCAAGTGCAGAATATGAGGAAGTGTCAAATAAATGAATGGCTGCAGAGAAAAGGATGGTCTGGCTTATCATCAGGCCTCAAAATCTTTCACACCAGTATCTTTTAAGTTACATTTGAGGTCTACCAAATCAATTCACTTATTTCAGTATCTTTACAGAAAACTGATGATGGACGCCCCTCTCCCCCACTGCTATTCTTCCACTGTAATGATCAAACTTATTGCATTCCTAAATTCTCCCGTTGTCACATTTTGATCGTTTATTTCACCTGGAGGAGAATTGCACGTTGGAGGGTCTGACCATTTTCCATTAACACACATTACCACTCCTGAGCCGTCCATAGTATATCCAGCACGACATGTATAAATTAGTTTGTAATCTTCCATAAAATTGATGTCTCCATGTTCTACTGATGGATGTGGATCTGAACAGACAGCTTTCACATCTGTAAAACACATAACCATATTGAAATTGTCCTCTAAATCAATGGTTGTATTTTTTTGCCAACAAATGGCAAGTGAGGTATCAATTGACATGGTACAGGAAACACCAATTTGAAATAATGTTATCTACAAGCTTTATTTCCATTTCAGAAGGTGGGAATAAATGGACAAGTTAGACCAGCATTTATTTCATATTTTGGATTGCCTTTAAGAAATAGTTTTTGAATTAATTAGAAATTGTTTTTGATTTTAGGGTGGTTCATAGTTGACTCAGAATAAGAAGAAGAAGGAGCTGGACCTGGTGGAACAGGATAAATTTGCAAAAAAGTAAGAGGGGAGATAGAGTAGGAGCTTTGACCAGTGACCAATCTGTGTTTGAGATTGATTAGCAAAAGCAAATTAAAGGAAGGCAGGGCAAGTGCAGTGGCCGTCATCGGAGTGAACAGTCAAAATGGTGATCTTGAGGCTTAAGCTCTTTGAGGCTTCAATCAGAGAAAGGAAGAAAAGAAAAGCTCAAGGTTAAGTTATTTTTTCCATTCCCTTCTTTATGTCTGCTGAACTAGGGCAGTAGAGATGTCAGGCAGGATAGTGGAATGATCCTCTTGTGGGATGTGGGAAGGCACATTGTCCAGTGTCCCTGACAACTACATTTGCAGGAAGTGCATCCTGCTGTAGCTTCTATCATTCTGCATTAAGGAGTTGGAGCTGGTACTGGATGAACTCCGATTCATTTGGAAGGCTGAGGAAGTAATGGTTAGGTCATATAGGGAGGTAATTATAGCAAGGTATAGGACACAGGAAACTGGGTGACGGTCAGGAAGGAGAAAGGGGTTAAGGAGGCAGTGCAGAGCACCTCTGTGGCCATACCCCTCAACAAGTATATCATTTTGGATACTGTTGGGGGGTGGGGTTGACCTAACAGAGGAAAGTCACAGTTGTTAGGTCTCTGGCACTCAGTATGGCTCTGTGACTCAGAAGGGAAGGTGGGCTGGGAAGAAAAGGTATGTCGTGGTGATAAGAAATTCATTAGTTAGGGGAACTAACAGGAGTTCTGTGGAGGAGAACAAGATTCTTGATGGTATGTTGGCTTCCGGCTGCCAGGGCCCAGGATATCTTGGATTGAGCCCTCAGCATTCTTAAGAGGGCGAGTGAACGAGTGAACAGTCAGAGGTCATGGGCCATGTAAGTACCAATGACATGGGTAGGACAAATGAGGAGGTTCTGAATTAGGAATTCAGGGAGTTAGGTGTGAAGTTAAAGGGCAGGACCTTTCAGGGTTCTGATCTCAGGATTACTACCCGTGTCACATGCTAATGAGGCTGGAACTAGAAAGATTATACTGTTTAATACATGGCTAAGGAGTTGGTGTAGGAGAGAGGGCTTCAGATTTTTGATTATTGGGCTCTCTTCCAAGGAAGTTGGGACTTGTACAGAAGGGAGTGTTTGCACCTAAGCTGGATGGGGACCAATATCCTAGCAGGAGGGTTTGTTAATTCTGCACGGTGGGGTTTAAACTAGAATTCAGGGGGATGGTAACCACAGTGCCAGAACCATTAGTGAAGAGGTTGTGGCACATAATAGTAAGACCTCAGACAAAGTTAAGAATCAAAAGTGTGAGTATGGTGTGGTAAGTATCCTAAGATGCACGTATTTCAATGCAAGAAGTATTGTAGGAAAGGCGGATAATAGTGTTGAAAATGATGTAGCTGGTTTACAAACAGAGGCTATGTGCAGTGAGGAGAGGCTGTTGACAGGATAAAAAATGCCGTCAATAGGATGAGTTGCAGGGATGGCAAAATTGAAAAGGGGTAATACAGGACCGAAGGTGTTATTTTTGAATATGCATAGAATACAGAATATGATAGATGAACTTGTAGCTCTGTTACAGACTGACATGTAGGCATTGCTGAATCATGGCTGAAAAAAGACTATAGCCTGGAGCCTAATGTCCAAGGATACATATTCTATCAAAAGGATAGGCAGGAATGCAGAAGGGGTAGTGTTGCTCTGTGGTAAAAAGTGAAATTAAGTTATTAGAAAGTAGTGACATTGGGTCAGAAGGTGTTGAATCATTATGGATAAAGCTAAGAAAATGCAAGGGTAAAAAGACCCTGATGGGAGTTGTATACAGTCCCCCGAACAGTAGAAAGTAGAAACAGTGGTCTACAAAATAAAATGGGAGATAGAAAATGCATGCCAAAAGGGCAATGTTATAATAGTCACAGGGAATTTCAATATGCAGGTGGGTTAGGAAAATTGGATTGGTGCTGGATTCCAAGAGGAGGGATTTCTAGAATGCCTTATAAGGTGACTTTTTAGAGTAGCTCATGGTTGAGCCCACAAGGGGATCAGCTATTCTGAATTGGGTGTTGTGCAATAAATCAGAATTAATTAAAGAGATAAGGTAAAAGTGATCATAATATGATTCAATTCACCCTGAAATTGGAGAAGCAGAAGATACAGTCAGATGTATCAGTATTACAGTTGAGTAAAGGGAGTTACAAAGGCATGAGAGAGGAGTTGGCCAGAATTGATTGGAAAAGAACACTGGCAGGGATGACAGCAGAGCAGCAATGGCTGGAATTTTCAGCAGCAATTTAGAAGGCACAGGAAATATACATTCCAAGGAGGAAGAAGGCAAGATGACACAACCGCGGCTAACAAGAGGAGTCAAAGCCAACCTAAAAAGCCAAAGTGAGGGTATATAATAGAGTAAAAATTAGTAGGAAGTTAGGGGATTGGGAAGCTTTTAAAAACAACAGAAGGAAACTAAAAAGTAATTAAGAAGGTAACAATGGAACATGAAAGTAAGTTAGCCAGTCATATTAAAGGGATACCAAAAGTTTCTTCAGATACATAAAGTGTAAAAGAGATATGAGAGTGGATGTTTGACCATGGGAAAATGATACTGGAAAGGTAGAAATGGTGGATGAACTGAATAAGTATTTGGCATCTATCTTCACTGTGGAAGACACTGGTAGTGCGGTGGGAGTTCCAAGTGTCAGCAACCATGAAGAGTGTGAAGTTACCATTACTAGAAGGAAGTTCTTGGGAAGCTAAAAGGTCTGATGGTATATCACCTGGACCAGATGGTGTACACCCAGGGTTCCGAAAGGGGTGGCTGAAGAGATTGTAGAAGCATTCGTAATGGTCCTTCAAGAATCACTAGATTCTGGAATGGTTCTGGAAGACTAGAAAATTGTAAATGACACTCCACTAATCAAGAAGGGAGAGAGGCAGAAGAAAGGAAACTATAGGCTAGTTAGTCTAACCTCAGTGGCTGGGAAGATGTTGGAGTTGATTATTAAGAATGAGGTCTCAGGGTACATGGAGCGACATGATAGAATAGACCATAGTCAGCATGGTTTCCTCAAGGGAAAATATTTCCTGACAGATCTGTAAGAATTCTTTGAAGAAATAACAAGCAGGATAGACAAAGGAGAATTAGTTGATCTTGTGTACTTGGATTTTCAGAAGGCCTTTGACAAGGTGTTACATATGAGGCTATTTATTAAGCTACAAACCCATGGTACTACAGGGAAGACTCTAGCATCAATAAAGCAGTGGCTGAATGTCAGGAGACAAAGAGTGGAATGAAGGTGATTTTTCTGTTTGGCTGCTAGTGATTAGTGGTGTTCTACAGGGGCTGGTGTTGGGACCAATTCTTTTTATGTTATATGTCAATGAATTAGATGATGGAATTGATGGTTTTGTTGCAAAGTTTGCAGGTGATACAAAAAAGGAGAAGGGACAAGTAGTTTTGAGGAAGTAGAGAGGCCATAGAAGGACTTAGACAGATTAGGAGAACAGGCAAAGAAATGGCAGATGGAATGTAGTGTCAGGAAGTGTATGGTCATGGACTTCGGTAGAAGAAATAAAATGATCAACTATTTTCTAAATGGAGAGAAAATACAAAAAACTGAGGTGGAAAGGGACTTAGGATTCCTTGTGCAGGATTCCCTAATGGTTACTGTGCAGGTTGAATCTGAGGTTAGGAAGGTAAATGTGATGCATATTTATTTTTTATTTTTTATTTTTTCTATTTTCTATATTTCTATTCATTTCAAGAGGACTAGAATATAAAAGCAAGGATGTAATGTTGAGACTCGGTAGAACACTGGTGAGGCCTCACTTGAGCAATTTCAGACAGCTTATCTTCAAAAGAATGTGCTGAAACTGGAGAAGGTTCAATGAGGCTCACAAAAATGATGTCAGGATTGACGGCTTGTGGTATGAAGAGCATTTGATGGCTCTGGGTCTGTATTCACTAGAATTCAGAAGAATGAGGGGTGACCTAATTGAACCTTATCGAATGGTGAAAGGACTTGTTAGAGTAGATGTGGAGAGGATATTTCCTATGGTGGGAGAGTCCAAGACCAGAGGGCACTGCCTCAGAATAGAGGGGCATTCATTTAGAATCAAGATGAGGGGGAATTTATTTAGCAGGAGAGTGGTGAATCTGTTCTATTCTCTGCCATGGGCAGCTGTGGAGGTAAGTCTTTATGCATATTTAATGCAGAGATTGATAGATTCTTGATTGGTCAGGCCATGAAGGGATATGGGGCAAAGGCAGGAGATTGGGGCTGAGAGGAAAATTGGATCAGCCATGATGAAATGGCAGAGAAGACTCGATGGGCCAAATGGCCTAATTCTGCTCCTATATCTTATGGTATTAAACTCATTGTCTGCACTATCTGTTCAAAACTACATCCCCTAAATTCAAGGGAATGAAATTAAGGGCTGCATCAGATGAGTGTTGAGATGGACATAAAAGGTGGAAATAAGACTTTTGATGTACAAACAGAGGTTGCAAAGAAGTTGCAGCAAATGAAAAGACAAATGTTAGACTTTGAAAATGCTGCTTCAAGTAAATTATGCGAAGGATATTTCAAGGAGTGAACACCTCTAGAAATTAGTTTATTATAAACATTGCAAGATGCTGGATACCTGTTACAGGTCCATTAAATCAATTAGATTTAAAGTGCAGAGGGGAATTATAGACATATGGAATTGAACTGTAACATCATAGATTCTGAAGACATTTAAATACATTCAGTATATGAAACAAAGGCTCTCTCTTCACAGTGCTTTCTGCCGCAAGCACGTATTTAAAAGAAGCTCGGAGGTGATAGTTGGTAGAAATAAAGGGCTGAAGAAGAGGGAATCTGACAGTAGCAGACGTTGGGCCATGGGAGAAAGGGAAGGAGGAGGGCACTAGAGGAAAGTGATGGACAGGTGAAGAGAAGAGAAGAGGTATGAACGGAGCCAGAATAGGGAATGGAAAAGGAAAGAAGAGCAAGAGAGTGAAATTACCGTAAGTTAGAGAAATCCATGTTCATGCCATTAGAAATGAGGCTGGTACCTTCCAACCTGATTTCTACCTCCTCCCATTTCACTCCTGCCAAATTAGACTTAAGACCATAAGATATAGGAGCAGAATTCAGACATTTAGTCCATCAAGCCTGCTCTGCCATTTCATCATGGCTGATCCATTTCCTCTCAACAACATGCTTTCTCCCCATAACCTTTGATGTCTTTACTAATCAAGAACATATCAACCTTAACTTTAAATATACCCAATGATTTCACCACCACAGCTGTCTGTGGCAACAAATTCCACAGATTCACCACCCTCTGGCTCAAGAAATTCCTCCTCATCTCTGTACTAAAGAGATGTCCTTCTATTCTGAGGCCATGTCTCTGGTCCTAGAGTTCCCATTGATAGGAAACATCCTGTCCACATCCACTCTATCTTGAATTTTCACCAGTTGATGGGTTTCAATGAGGTCTCCCCTCATTCTTCTAAATTTCGGCGAATAAAGATCCAGAGCCATCAATCCCTCCTTTTATGACAAACCTTTTGTTCCAAAACCATTTTTGTGAACCTTCTCTGAAACCTCTCCAAAGTCATCGCACCCTTTGTTTAAAAAAAGAGATCCAAAACTACTCACAATACTCCAAATAAGGTGACATCAGTGCCTTATATAGCCTCACAATTACATCCTTGTTTTTATATTCTAGTCCTCTTGGAATGAATGTTAACATTGTATTTTTCCTCCTCACCACTAACTCAACCTGTAAATTAACCTTTAGGGAATCCTGCAGAAGAACTCCCAAGTCTCTTTGCACCTCTGATTTCTGAATTTGCTCCCTGCTTAGAAAATGTTATTTGCTTTTATTCCTTCCACCAAAGTGCATAACCATTTCCTGACACTATTCCCTCTGTCATTTCCCTGACCACTCTTGCCCACTTTGTCACATCTTCCACTGCCCACCCCCCCTTACCATCTTATTCTGGCTTCCAGCTACTTCCCTTGTGTGTGTTGCTTTGGTATTGTTTCAAATGGGTTTTGTGACTGAAGAATAAAAAACTTTGCTTACCAACACAAACAGGTAGTCGTGTCCATCTATTGGAAATACATCGCAACTCACGTTCTCCAAAAAGTTCATAGTCTTTACTACAAGAGTAAGTCACAAATTCATCTTCAGCATAACTATGTTGACGAGGAGTATATCTTCCATTCGTTATCTTTGGTGGTGGCGCACATCCCTGTTCTGCAGAGTAGTCATTTAAATTAGACCATTTAAATTTTCACATTGAAAACTGGTACAACATCATGAATGATCAAATCTTAATATTTCCCTCTTTGTCACTTTTATTATCTCACTTTCCACCAGATCATGAGATCCCAAAATTATGTGTGTTCTCACCTACAACAATCATCATATCAGCAAAATATAGTGTTTTCCAGCTGATGAACTTTGCTGACAGGGAGGTACTCACCAGAACCACAGAAACCACAGGCAGAGAGGACCTTGGCACTTACAGTAGACATCCCAAACGTTCTTGGTTCTGAGGTTTTTTAGGGGAATATTCAGTGCCATAAAAATAATTGTATAAATAAAATTATTGTCCTCCTCAAATCGTCTTGGACAAAAGTAGCAAATGCTTTAGTGTAAGTTAAAAAGACACTCTTAGTGTATGCCCCATGTTCCATGAGGAGACACATTGATCCCTGATGGGGGGCAATTGAATTGATATCTGAAGCAGATACATAGGTGGTCTGACGAACTGAGCATTAAGCTGTGGCTTGATTGAATGAACATTGCATTGTGGGAAGAGTAGAGCTGTTTGCTTGGAGAAAAGGTTAACAGTTAGAACTTGGTGCTTGATCCCAAAATACTGTTGTTTTCATAAGTCATGAATGGATCAATGAGCCAATGCATCTGAATTCCCTTGAGAAATTCTGAGTCATTATCTGGACTATAACAGTTCAAGACAATAAAAGATCAACCATAGAGTTCGAGAGGAGCTGACGAACAAGCTTTGGATTAATTACTGCAGTGCATTTTGGAGATGGTACATGTTACAGAAAAACTGAGCTGCTGATGGGAGGAGTGACTGTTTTGGTTGATGAAATTGCCATAGAAATGTCTTCCTGTTGAGATGGTTGATATCCAAAAAGCACAAACACCTCGATTTCTGCAAGAATTGTCCTAACTGAGAATAGCTGAATAGTATAAAATGGGACTTTTGTCTTGTTGGTGGTGGATTCATTCTCTGCATTGTGATGGCCTGGAGTATTGCAATTGTTCAGAGGTAATAACTGGACTATATGTGATTCACAAACAGATTTAACACGAATCTACTCAGGGATGAGCATAAACCCAAAAACATAGAAGCAGAGCTAAAAATGGCCACTCCTGATATGTGAGATTATATTATATCAGGTCATCTTGTCTTTCTAAGTAATACTGCCCAGCAAATATGTAAAACCAAATATTGTGAACCCAAACTTTTTGAATAAAACACTTAGACTGTTTGAACGCGTTATAATTAGTAGAGTACCTACAACATGTTGCACCTGTGTCTACAGTAAATGTTAGTAATTTTGCCAATTAACATATTTCTTTCATCATTTTCATTTAAGTTTAGTAATAAATGTAGACAAGTTACCAATACAAGTTGGAAAAGATCGGTCGACAAACCATTCTCCATCCTTGCATGTGATTACATCATCTCCTTGCAATCTGAACCCATGAGCACATTCAATATTCAGTCGTTCTCCATCTCTGAATAAAGTTTTTCTGAGATACTTCATGTTGGGAATATTTGGGCTTAAACATGGACCTGATGAAACAATAGATTATTTAATTTTCATTAGGCAAGATTATAAACATATCGTTATTTTTTGATGATAGTTCTCATTTAACTCTTAGCAGACCCCAATGAACATTTTCTGGAAAAAGCAAGCTCCAAAAGTAACAACAAGGGTCTGCATGGTGACAGAACCTTCCGAGTGTAAACAAGGTGTGGGACATAATGGGCTTTGCCCAGCAAAATGTTGACCAGACTTTGACAGCTGGTTTAGTTATGCTCACTGAGCAAATGGGCTTATACAGTAAATATGTCAAAGTATAGTGCTGTTTCTGACATTTTGAAAAACTTTCCTATGCTACAAAAATTTAATAACATGTATAAAACAAGCCTATATAATTTCAATAAAGAGATAATATTTAAATATTTTAAAAATTGAACAGCATTCAAAAATGTTCAAATGCTTTAAAAAAGATTGTAAGATATAAATATTTACCTTAATCTCTACATCCATCACTTTCAATTAATACCAGGGAAGAGAACTCGCTGAAAGTTGCCTAACCTGTTGCAAATGGTTTTTTTGTTGCATTTTCCAATGGGCATGTTGCAGCTCAATAAAACCCTGTTTAGAGCACACTTCAAAGTTCAAAGTAAATTTACTATCAATGTAGGTATACGTCACCATATATTCCTCTGAGATTTGTTTGCTCGCAGGCATTCACAGTAGAGCAAAGAGATACTATATATTCAATGAAAAACTAAACACAAAGACTGACAAACAAACAGTATGCAAAAGATCACCAACTGTGCAAATACAAAAAAAATTACATAAGTAAATATATAATATTGAGTACACAAGTTGTAGAGTTGTTATCCACACTGGTTCAGAAGCTTAATGGTTCCTGAACCTAGTGGTGTGGGACCTAAGGCTCTTGTACTTCCTTCCTAATGGTAGCAGTAAGAAGAGAGCATGGCCTGGGTGGTGGGGGTGTCCTTCAGGTGACAGTGCTCCTTGTAGATGCGCTCAATGGCAGAGAAGGTTTTTCCTTTGATGCACTGGGCTGTATCCACCACTTTCCATTCTTGGGCATTGGTGCTTTCACACCAGGCCATGATGCAACCAGTCAGGATACTCTGCAGTGTGCATCTATGGAAGTTTGTCAAAGATTTCGAAGACAATGCCGAATTTATGCAAACCTCTAAAAAAGAACCTCTAAGTTGGTGGCATTTAAGTCCAGTTACCCAGGTCTATACATGACTTTTCAAGGACAATTTCAAGAATGAGAAACAGTTCCAAGCGATGTTAGAGGCAACATCAGATGCACATCAACTCTGGCAGGGTTTGCAGGACATTACTTCCTACAAAGCAAAACCCAATGACATGAATGGCACTGATGTTTCACTACCAGATAAGCTCAATGCCTTCTATGCCCACTTTGAAAGAGAGCATATACTGTAACTACAGCTGTGAAGATCCCTGCTGCACCTGGTGATCTTGTGATCTCTGTCTCAGAGGTCAATATTAGGCTGTTTTTAAGGAGGGTGGCTCTTTGCAAGGTGTCAGACCCCGATGGAATACCTGATAAGGCTCAGAAAACTTGTGCCAACCAACTGGCAGGATCACTCAAGGACATTTTCAACCTCTCACTGCTATGGTCAGAAGTTCCCACGTGCTTCAAAAAGGCAACAATTGTACCAGTACCTAAGAAGAGTAGTATGAGCGGCCTTAATGACTATCACCCAGTAGCACTCTACAGTGACGAAATGCTTTGAGAGGTTGGTCATGGTGAGAATAAACTCTTGCCTCAGTCAGGACCTGGACCCACTGCAACTCTGCATCTTGCTCATTGCCACAGTCGGCCTATGGCAGATGCAATCTTAATGACTCTTTACATGGCCTTAGATCACCTGGATAATACAAACACTTAAGTCAGGATGCTGTTTGTTAATGACAGTTCAGCATTTAACATCATCATTCCCACAGTCCTGATTGATGCAACAGAACCTGGGCCTCTGTACCTCCTTCTGCAATCAGATCCTCAATTTTCTAACTGTAAGACCACAATCTGTGTGGACTGGTGATAATACCTCCTCCTTGGTGATGACCAACACTGGCGCACCCCAGAGGTGTGTGCATAGCCTACTATACCCATTAATACGTGGCTAGGCATAGATCAAAACCATCTATAAGTTTGCTGATGATACAACCATTGTTGGTAGAAGATCAAAGGAGATGAGAGGGTGTACAGGAGTGAGATATACCAACTAGTTGAGTAGTGTCACAGCAAAAACTTTGCACTCAATGCCAATAATTCCAAAGAGCTGATTGTGGACTTCAAGAAGGGTAAGACGAGGGAACATGAACCAATCCTCACAGAAGAATCAGAAGTGGAGAGAGTGAGCAATTTCAAGTTGCTGGGTGTCAAGATCTCTGAGGATCTAACCTGGTCTGAACATATTGATGCAGCCATAAAAAAGGCAAGGCAGTGGCTATATTTCATTAGGAGTTGAGGAGATTTGATTTGTCACCTATAACATTTGAAAACTTCTACAAATGTACTGTGGAGAGCATTCTGACTGGCTGCATCACTATCTGATATAGAGGAGTTGGTACCGCACAAGACCAAAAGAGTCTACAGGAATTTCTAAAAGTAGTCATCTCCATCTTGGGTACTAGCCTCCATAGTATTTAAGACACCTTCAAGGAGTGGTGCCTCAGAAGGCAACATCCATTATTAAGGACCTCCATCACCCAGGACATGTCCTCTTCTCATTGTTATCATTTGGAAGGAAGTTCAAAAGCCAGAAGGCACACACTCAGTGATTCAGAAACAGCTTCTTTTGCTCTGTCATACAATTCCTAAATGGATATTAAACCCATGAGAACTACCTTACTTTCTTTCATTTATATTATTTCTGTTTTTGCACCGTTTTAATTTATTTAATATACATATATATATACTTACTCTCACAGCTACCTGGGCTATACCTCGTCACACCCTGTTACTTGTAAAAATGACATCCTCTTCTCTCAACTCCACCGTCTCTACCACATCTGCTCCCAGGATGAGGCTTTTCATTCCAGAACAAAGGAGATATCCTCTTTTTACAAAGAAAGGGGCTTCCCTTCCTCCACCAAAAACACTGCCCTCAACTGCATCTCTTCCACTTCATGCACATCTGCTCTTACCCCATCCTCCTGCCACTCTACAAGAGATAGGGTTCCTCTTGTCCTCACCTACCACCCCACCAGACTCCGCGTCCAGCACATAATTCTCCAAAACTTCCGCCACCTCCAACGGGATCCCACTACCAAGCACATCTTTCCCTCCCACCCCCACCCCCCACTTCTGGCTTTCCACAGAGATCATTCCCTTGTCCATTTGTCCCTCCCCACCGATCTCCCTCTGAGCACTTATCCTTGCAAGCGGAATAAGTACTACAACTGCCCCTACACCTCCTCCTTCACTACTATTCAGGGCCCTAAACATTCCTTCCAGGTGAGGCGACACTTCACCTGTGAGTCTGTTGGAGTTATATACAATGCTGTTGGTGCTCCCAGTGAGGCCTCTTGTATATCAGTGAAACGTGACACAGATTGGGAGACCACTTCACCGAGCACCTATGTTACATCCATCAGTAAAAGTGGGGTCTCCCAGTAGCCACCCATTTTAATTCCACCCCATTCCCATTCCAATATGCCCATCAATGGCCTCCTCCACTATCGTGATGAGCCACACTCAGATTGGAGGAACAACACCTTGTATTCCATTTGGGTAGCTCCCGACCTGATGGCATGAACATCAATTTCTCAAACTTCCAATAATGCCCCCCATTCCCCACCACCTTCACCATTTCCCATCCCATTTTCTCTTTTATACCTTATCTTCTTGCCTGCCTGCCCATAGCCTCAATCTGGTGCTTCTCCCCCCTTTTCTTTCTTCCAAGGCTTCTGTCTCTTTCACCAACCAACTTCCCTGCTCTCTACTTCATCCTTTGCCCTCTGGGTTTCACCTATCACTTGTGTTTCGCTCTCCCCTGTCCCCACCCTTTAAATCTACTCCTTAGCTTTTTTCTCCAGTCCTACCGAATGGTTTCGGCTCAAAACATCAACTGTACTCTCTTCTTGGTTACAACCTGGTCTACTGAGTTCCTCCAGCATTTTGTGTGTGTTGCTCAGATTTCCAGCATCTGCAGATTTTATGTACTTACTGTAATTGGTCTATTTATTTATTTTACTTTTATTTTGTTCAATATTATCACCTATTGCATTGTACTGCTGCTGCTAAGTTAACAAATTTCACAATGTAATAAACCTGATTCTGAAAGTAGAGCTGCTGCCATGCCTTCTTTGTATTAGCACTTATGTGCCAATCCCAGGACAGATCCTCTGAGATGACAACACCAAGAAATTTAAAGTTACTGACACTCTCCACCTTTGGTCCCCTAACGAGGACTGGCTCATTGACCTCCCATTTCTTTCTCCTGTAGTCGATAACGAACTCTTCAGTTCTGCTGATTTTGAGTGAGAGGTTTTTGTTGTGGCACCATTCAACCATATTTTCATCTTCCTTCCTATATGCCAATTCACCACCACCCTTGACTTGCTCAACTACACTGGTGATGTCAACAAATGGCATTGGAACTGTACTTAGTTTCACAGTTATAGTTGTAAAGCAGATAGAGCAGGGGGCTAAGCACACAGCCTTGTGGTGCACCTGTGTTGATGATGATAGTGGAGGAGATGTTGATGCCGATGCAACATGACTGTGGTCTACAAGTAAGGAAATTGGTGATCCAATTGCATAAGGAAGTATGGAGGCCGAGGTCTAGGAGCCTAGTGATTAGTGTCAAGGGGATGATAGTGTTGAATACAAAGCTGTAACCAATGAAGAGCAGCTTGATGTATACACCTTCATTGGCCAGATGTTTCAGAGCTGAGTGAAGATTGAACAAAATAACATCTGATATTGACCTGTTATGATGGTAGGCAAGTTGGAAAGGATTGAAGTCACTCCTCTGGCTGGATCTGACATACATCATGACCAACCTCTCATCACAGTGGGTGTAAGTGCTACTGGTTGATAGTCATTGAGTCAGGTTTCCACGCTCTTCTCAGGCATGATTGAAGCCTGCTTTAAAAACTGCCAAAATAAGATGTTGAAATGAAAACATTCCAGCCAGTTAATTAGGTCAGGTCTTCAGTACTCGATCAGGTATGTAGTCTGGCTCCACATTCCTGAGGGATGCTTTCACACTGGCCTCACAGACTGAAATCACAGGGTCATTGAGTTATTGAAGGTGTGTCCATGTTTTGTTGGTCAAAGCAAGCATAAAGGTATTGAGCTTGTCTGGGAGTGAAATCTTGTCACATATGTTGCTTGGTTTTGCTTTGCAGGAGGCTTCCTTTATCTCTTCTTTTTACTTCAGATGTGGTTCTGCTACTGTTGAAGCCTGTTATCTACATTCTGGTGGTGAGTTTTCGGGACAATCAGGTGACCTGGTGCTTCGCTGTCTCTGAGAGGGCTCCACGAGGTTGTGACCATAGCATGCGGCCTGGAGGCCAGGAAACCAAGAGGCAGGGACGAGCCCACGTTCAGCTCTGTCTCTCACTGATTAAAGCAACAAGGAAGATTGAGGTAATCAAAGTGGGTGCGAAGGGCGAGCAGATGTTCAGTGGCATCTGTCAGCTTCTCGTTCGCTGCTGTTGGAGGACAGTGTCTGTGTGTGACGGTCTCTCTGTCCCTCTTGCTGCTACTGAGGGAACGTCCTTCCATTCAAATGGTCTTTCTCTCCTCGATACTGTTGGAGGTTGATGCTGGAGTAAGGTTTAATCAGCATGGTTTGTGGATTGTGGACTCTAATTCATGTATGATCTGTTTCTAGTTTTACAGGTTGCTCCTATTTTTGTTGCTAGCTTGGGTGATTTTGAATTAGGGAGTTATTATCAGTGCAGATAATGAACACTGAGCTGAACTGAATATGCCTTTTAATGTTGTTTTATATTCTATGTTTTTGCTCCTGTTTGTTGCTGTCTGTGTGTTCTGTTTCTTTTGCACATAGGGGGAGTTAGTGGGTGGATTTTTTTCTTTCAGTGGGTTCCGTGGTTCTTCTTTGTTTCGTGATTGTCTGTGAGGAAGACAAATCTCAGAGTTGTATCCTGCCTTCATATGTACTTTGAATTTTCAAATAGCATTCAAGCCCTGGCACAGCTGTTGAGCAGTTTTCTGTGTTTCATATTTTATCTGGAATTGCAATTTCACATTTGGAATTACTTTCCAGAGGTCATACCTGGACCTCTTGTATCTTCCTTGATCGCCAGACCTAAATGCCACTGATCTAGCCCTCAGCAAATTGCACATATCTTTGTTCAATCAGACTTATAGTTGGAATATCCAGCATAAGACTTCACACTTACCAGGATATTGCCTGAATTAGAGAGCATGTCTTATGAAGATTGGCTGAGCAAGGTCGGGCTTTTCCTTTATGTGTGAAGGATTATCAGAAGAGACTTGATAGATGTGTACAAGATGAAAAGAGGTATAGATCAAGTGGTTAGCCAGAGACTCTTTCCACCCACACCCCACCCCCCAACCCCAGGCTGGTAAAGGCTAACACGAAGGGGAATAAACTTAAGATGATTGGAGGAGAGTATAGGAGCGATGTCAGAGGTATGTTTTTATATACAGCGCATGGTGGATACAAGGACATTTAAGAAACTCTTAGATAAGGCACATGGATGATAAAAAAAGCATGGAAGGCTATGTAGGAGGGAAGGGTTAGATTGATTTAGAGTAGGTTAAAAGTCAGCACAACGTGTGAGCCAAAGGGCCTGTTCTATGTTTCAATGGAATCATCTCAATATCATGGAGACACAAGGCACTGCGGCTGCTGGAATGAGGAGCAGAAAACAAGCTGATAGACCAATTCAGCATGTCAAGAATAAGACACTGGTGAGACCTAATTTGGAGTATTGTGTGCAGTTTTGGTCACCTACCAACAGAGAAGATATCAATAAGATAGGAAGAGTGCAGAGAAAATTTATAAGATGTCAGGACTTGAGGACATAAGTTAGAGGGAAATATTGAATAGGTTAGGATTTTATTCCCCTGAGCATAGGAGAATGAGAGGAGATTTGATAGAGATATACAAAGTTCTGAGGGATATAGATAGGGTAAATGCTTGTTCCACTGAGGTTGGGTGAGACTAAAACTACAGGCCATGAGTCAATGGTGAAAGGTGAAATGTTTAAGGAGAAAATGAAGGGGAACTTCTTCACTCCGAGGGTGGTGAGCATGTGGAGCAGGCTGCCAGTAGAAGTGGTGGATGCGGGTTTGATTTCAACACCTAAGATAAATTTGGACAGGTACATAGATAAAAGAGATATTGTGGGGGGTGGGGGGCTATGGTCCAGATACAAGTCAGTGTGACTAGGCAGAATAATAGTTGGACATGGACTAGTTGGGCCAGAATGTCTGTTACTGTTCTGTAGTGTTCTAAGACTTTAAGACTCTAAGAATAATCTATGGAGTGAAATGGACAGTCAATGATTCTGTCACAGTGCCATGCTTTATAATTATATATGTGGTGTACAGGTATGAGGGAAAACCCTTTAAGTCATTAGTGTTGATGGTAGCTCCATGACATCTTGCGCCACTGGGTTAAATACGATCAAGCCAACCTCCTCCTCCATCTGCTGATGAATCAATACTTCTCTTAGCTGAACAACACTGGAAGGAGCACTGAACGTGCAAGGATTCAGATGGTACCAAGGATGGGGTGTTTAATGTTCATCACCAAGAGTGACTAGGCAGGAACACCAGTCTAACTTAGCCAAGTGCTGAAAGACGTAGCTTCTTGAGTGTGTCTCTACCAACACCAAGGGGTAAAACAGTTGTCTTGTTCTTCAACAGTCTGTCTGGGGAAGGTGCAGTTGTCCATGAGAGCTTTGGTAAAAATGACAAGTTGTGCAGCACTTGTAGAGATAAGGTCCCATCTTCACTCCAAAGACACCTTCCATTGTGTTGTGGCATACCATAAATGCTAAAGGGCATAGAATTAGAATGGATTTGCCATCTTAAACTGGAGATCCACAAAACACTGCAGACCATCTGTCACTGCAGAGAAATTAATTAACACAACCTACAACTGCTGTATCCCACACTCTATCATTGTTATCCAGCCAGAAGATCAATCTAGGAGTGCAGAAAGATTTACTGGGAGCAGCACTAGGCAGAACTAAAGATGAGATACCAGCCTTGTGAATCCGTCATGTTAGAGATTTGTAGACTAAACTGTAGGAACAGGAGAACATTGACAGAACCGTGTAATCTCACAACCGAATGACCAGATCAAAGTTCTGCAGAACATCTTCTCATGAATGGTGATAAACAATAGTCAACAGGAGAAGGAGGCTCCTGGTATATTGCTTTCTTCAATGAAGTGAGACCCAGCATTGCAAGTGCCAAAGCAAAGGATCAATCATCCCATTTCCGTTCATCCAGGAGTTCCGAACAGCTGATCCGTTTCACATTTCTGCAGATAGTGCCAAAGACAGTCTCCAATCCAAGTGATATCAAAAAGTAGGCAAGAGTTCAGATGCATCAAACACACCCATAACAGACAACAACTCACCATAAAACTGAAGAACTACATGTACATTTAGCCAAGTTGTTCTAGTTCAAAAGATGTGGCAAATTTTTCAGGTGTTCTCATCTCAAAAAGCAGGACAAATTCAACCTAGATAGTTACCAGCCTATCAGTCTGTACTTGAACATCAGAAGTCTTGTCTTGTGGAACTTCTGCTTGACAGTGCAACCTACATATCGACAACCTGCTATCCAGCTTATGTTTCATAAATGTCACTGTTCCACTGACATAGCCCGCTGCCTCATGCAGCAAGAGAGATGTACCAGACCTCTTTAATAATTCTCATTTTGAGTTTTCAACATCATTATATTCCATTATCATTTCTGTGAAAGAGTAATAGTTATGGTTCAAATCAAGAAAGGGCTAGAGAGAGCATATTTCTTGCACTTTCAGCCTCATTAGCCATGGACATTGAAGCTCTCAGAGAGTGCCTAAAAATTGTTGAATGCTGTGTTCGTGAAAATTTCCAAGTGCATTTCCTTAAGTACTGCATTATGAAACTCTCAGCTATTGGGAATAATTTATAAAAGCAAATGCCATTCCATGTAAATACAAATTATGTGGATGGGAAGAGAGATGAAGTTCTGCAAAGTGAATTCAAAGTTAAAGGACAGGACCTCCAGGGTTCTGACCTCACGTGGTAGTGAGGCCAGAAATAGAAAGATTATACAGTTTAACATGAGGCGCATGAGTAGGTGTAGGAGGAAGGGCATCAGATTTTTGAACCATTGGGCTCTTTTCCAGGGAAGGTGCAACCTGTTCATAAGAGATGGCTTGCACCTGAACTGGAAGGAAACTAATATCCTAGCAAGAAAGTTTGCTGATGATGATGGGGGGGCTGGAGGGAGGGAGTTAAACTAGAGTTGTAGGGGGATGGGAGCCAAGTATCAGAACAGATAGTGGAGAGATTGTGGAGACAGATGTTGTTAAGACCTCAGACAAAGTCAAGGATCAAAAGGTTGAGCATGGTGTGACTAATGTCCTGAGCTGCATTATTTCAATACAGGACATATTGTAGGAAAGGCAGATGAGCTCAGGGAATGGATCAACCCATTGAATTAGTAGCCATTTGTGAGTCTTGGTTCCAGGAGGGGCAGGACTGGCAGCTCAATATTCTGGGGTTCCATCGTTTTAGGTGCAACAGAGCAGGAGGGGTTAAAGGGCGGAGAGGTAGCATTACCAGTCAGGGAAAATGACTCAGGGTTCAGTCCAGACAGACTGGAGAGCTTGTCTAGTAAGTCTTCATGGGTGTAACTGAGCAATAAAACTATGACTATGTTAATGGGGTTATATTATTGACCACTCAACAGTCCACAGGATTTCGAGGAACACATCTGTAGAGAGATGCAGACTGTTGCATGAAATATAGGTTGTTATAGTAGGTTATTTGAAATTCCAACTTATTGACTGGGATTCCTGTACTGTAAAAGAACTATATGGGATAGAGTTTCTCAAATGTGTTACAGAGGAAGAGGTGTTTGTTGTCCTGTGGCAAATTAGGATACATAAATCCACAGGGCCTGATAAGATGTTCCCTCAGACTAGTGGGAGGCTAGTGAAGAAATTGCAGGGGCCCTAGCAAAGATATTTAAATAATCATTACTGATAGTTCAGGTACTGGAAGATCAGAGGATAGCTAATGTTGTTATGCTGTTTAAGAGAGGCTCTAAAAATAAACCAGGAAATTTAGGCCAATGATGGTAAAGTTACTGGAAGATATTCTAAGGGACCCAATATTCAAGTATTTGGATAGAGAAGGACTGATTAGGTATAGTCTTCATTACTTTGTGTGTGTTAGATCATGTCTAACCAATTTTGTAGAGTTTTTTGAGGAAGTTACCAGAAAAGTTGATGAAGGCAAAGCAGCGGATGGACTTTAATAAGGTATTTGACAAGCTTTCCATGGGAGGTTGGTCAAGAAGGTTCTGTCACTCAGCATTCAAGATAATGTAGGGAAATTGGATTAGATCTTGACTTCATGGAAGGAGCCAGAGAATGGTGGTTGCCGGGACTGGAGGCCCTGGTTACAAGAAACAATTGGAGTTTATTCCTTGGAGCAGAGTAGATTGAGGAGAGACTCGATAGAGGTATACACAATTTTGAGAGGTATGGCTGGAGGAAATGCAAGCAGACTTTTTCCACTGAGGGTGGGTGTGACTGCAACTAGAGGTCATGGGTTAAGGGTGAAAGCTGATAAGTTTAAAGGGAATATGAGGGGAAGGCGAGAGGGGTATGGTCGATACTTCTGCTGCTGATTGTGTGTGGAGGGCCGAAGGTGGCTTTGGGGTTCTGATGTTCCTGTTATTCGTTCTTCGGGGTATACTGTCTGCTGTATACATTCTCTGATATGAAGTTGAAATGAAACCATTTGAAACTTCTTCAGTCAGGGTTTGTGAGAGTGTGGAACAAGTTGCCAGCACGTCATGCATGAAAGTTCAATTGTACTGTTTAAGACAAGTTTAGATAGGGTAATATGGATGATAGGGGCAGGGAGGGCTATGGTCCTGATGCAGATTAATGGGGTAGGCACTTTAAATAGTTCAGTGTGGACTATGTGAGCTGAAGGGCCTATTTCTGTGCTGAACATTTCTATGACTCTATAACTAGAAATTAAAAAATAAGATTCTGTAGATATTTTTATTTCCTTCATATATATATTATTAGGGATAACTTAAGTTATACATCTTCTTTTAATTGACAATGTGCCAATTACTCCCTCATTTGAAGGACTCCAACAGTTTTATGCAAGTGGACCGATTAACATTTTATTCAGGAGTCCCCTCTCGGCAGCTAATGGAGTAAGATGCGTGTTGGCACTACTCTTTCCTTCTACAACTTACTTTCCACTACTAGTTTTGTTTAAACTTTGAAGATTTATTACTTTTAGTGAAGGATTTACAATTTAATTATGATGGATGGAACCTGAAATGGAATCTATTTAAGAGGTGGCAAAACTGTTTCCAACTTCTTTGATGCAAGATATTAACACCAAGACCGGAATGGTGGGCACTAAGATTGATAAACTGATGAATGCTAATGAAAAGCTTGAGAAAACCGTCCCTGCTGTCCAGGAATCTTTGCGGAATCTGGAATTTCAATATCAGACGCTTAAAAAGGACACTAATAGAATCGGAAGAGAACAGGAGACAGTGAATCGAGTGATTAAAGAACAAGAATTAAAGATATCTACCATGGAAAAGAAAATTGTTGAGGTTTCTTTTGAATTATCAAGAATTTAGAAGAAGATGATTGATCCGGAAAGCAGAAGTCGTAGGATGAATGTACACATACTGGGTTTGTCTGAAAACATGGAAACCGGTGAGCCACTGAAGTTTTTTATGAATATGCTACACTCACTTTTTAGTGAGATATTTGAAGCTCCTCCAATGATAGACAGAGCTCACCAAATCCTCCACCCGAAGCCTTCGGTAGAGATGAAACCCCACCCGGTGATTTTATGTTTGCATTACTTTGCAACTAAAGAAGCAATTCTTCAAGCTGGTAGGAAGCAGGGGAAGCTAATTTATAATGGAGTAGAGATTTGTTTAGTTGAAGATTTTGCCCCAGAGGTTTATGCAGAATGAATTAAATATTGGGAAGTGATGGCTGAACTTTATAAGAAGAACTGTCGTCCCTCTTTGCGTAATCCAGCTCATTTGAGAATCTCCCCACCTAACACTCGCCCAAAACAGTTTGCCTCCCCAGAAGAGGCTTGGAAATTTATAAAGGAGTTTAAGCCTGTCTTGAAAGCAACTTAAACACTTAATCCTTAGCTGGGAGTCATTTCTAGCTGGATTGTTGAAAGTTCAACCTACGTTTTATGTTCGCCCAGACATTGTTTTTGCTGGCTTATTTTTTCCTTTAGGATTTGTAAGAGTTTAACACTAGTCATAACATATTATTTGGTTGGATCTATCTTTTTTGAATATATGATCAATTTTTATTAAATGAATTTAAGATGGCCACTGTTAACTATGTTCTAACCTCTGTTAGACATAATATCTAAATATTTGGAATTTGTTTAATTCTTTATGTATCTGTTGTTGTGTCTTTAGTTAGCGGTGTTAGCACATAACTTTTTAAAAAGAGTCTGCCTATTGGAGACAGGGATTTAGGAATTTTAGTTGAGCATGCTGTCCACCTATTGGATGGTTTTCGGGCTTTGCGGGGAGAGGGGTGGGGCTATTAGTTTAGGCTTTTTTGACTGGGCAGTCCTGAGAGTTTTTTCTGTCAATCATGTTGTTTTTTTCTCTCTCTGATCGAATCCATAATTTGTTCTTCTCTGCGGGTTTGGTCTGTGCAGGTGCACTAACTTATTTTATAAAATCTTAAATTGAAACCTTATTATGGATGTTAATAAAATTAATATAATCTCTTGGAACCTGAATGGCTTGGACCAACCTATTAAGTGTAGAAAGATCTTTAAGAAATTAAAAACACTCCAAGCTGATATTACTTTTGTGCAAGAGACCCATATCCGTAGGGAGGATGAAAGCCATTTTTTAAATTTTGGAAGGGCTCTCCAATTCACTCTTCATCAGTAGCTAAAATTAGAGGGGTATCTATTTTTATTAATTTTAAAATTCTTTTACATTTTAATACTGTCACTTATTCAATTGGAAGATACTTAATAGTTACTGGTTTGTTATGTGGTCAAAAGGGGGCTTTGGTGTGTGTCTATGCACCTAATGTAGATAGCGCTGAATCTTTTAAGAGGTTGTTTTCTGCATTGCTGAATTTAAATGAATATAAGTTGATCATGGGCAGTGACTTTAACTGTTGTCTCAATCCTTCAATTGATAGGTCATCAACTAATCTGTGGCTTCCTAATAAGGCTGAAATGTGTATTAATTCTTTTTTATTAGAATACAGTTTGGTCAATATTTGGAGATTTCTACATCCTAAAGATAAGGAATTTTTTTTTCACGTATACATCATAAATATTCAAGAATTGATTATTTTTTGTTCGATACATGATTGGTGCCTTTTGTTGCTGACTGTGCGTATGAGGTTTTTGCATTGTCGGATCATGCACCCATGAAACTAATACTGAAGTTCCCTGATAATATACAGAATGCATCTCAGTGGAAATTTAATGCTAAACTGCTGTGTGATTTAGCATTTATAAGTTTTATTAAATAGCAAATTTCTTTATTTTTTGAATTAAATACAACTGAGGGTATGTCAAATTTGGTTATTTGGGATGCGATGAAATCTTTTCTTAGGGGACAGATAATCTCATATTCAGTAGCTTTAAGAAGGAAAACTAAAGTGGAGCTTTTAGTGGTTATTAACAGGATTAAAGAAATAGATAAGGTTTATTCAGTAACACCTAGTAAAGATCTATATAAGGAAAGGGTGGAACTTCAAACACAGCATGATCTGATTTTGACTTTTCCCATTGAGTAGCAACTTTTGAAATTTAAAAGTCAATTTTATATACATGGGGATAAGTCAGGTAAATTGTTGGCTGGTCAACTTAAAGCAACTATGGCTAGAAGGCAGATTTTGAAAACACAAAGAACTGATGGAACTGAAATGTCAGATTGTCAGGAAATTAATAAGGTATTTTTGGATTTTTACTCTAACCTTTATAAATCTGATTTTCCAGATAACAATACTTTTATGAATAGATTCTTGCAAAGATTGAATATACTCAAAATTTCTATTCAGGATATGAATACATTAGATGCCCCTATAAAATGAGAGGAAATAGCAAGAGTTATATCCTTTTATCAATCAGGTAAAGCTCCTGGACTGGATGGATTTACAGTAGAATTTTTTGAGACATTTATTGAAATACGTACACCTCATTTATGCCAGATTTTCACTGATTTTATATCTTCCAGGACCCTCCCAAAAACTTTTTATGAGGCATCAATTTCATTAATTCCCAAAAAAGAATAAGATTTATCTGAATGTGCCTCTTACAGACCAATTTCCTTATTAAATGTGGATTCTAAAATTCTATCTAAGATATTGGCTAACAGGCTCGAGAATTTTTGCCTAAGGTTATTTCTAAGGATCAAACTGGATTTATTAAGAATAGATATTCATATTTTAATATTCAGAGATGATTGAACATTTATTCATTCCTCTCCATTTAAAGAATCTGAATGTGTTGTTTCCCTTGATGCAGAGAAAGCCTTTGATAGGGTGGAATGGTCTTATTTATTCGAGGTTTTAGAATGATTTAATTTTGGTCCAGGTTTTATTTCCTGGATTAAGCTGATATATCAAGCTCCTATGGCGACAATTATAACTAACAATAAAAAATCTCCTTATTTTAGGCTATGCAGAGGTACCTGTCAGGGTTGTCTTTTTAGTCTTCTGTTATTCAACCTGGCTTTAGAACCTCTTTGGGACTCCAACAATGTTCAAGGTATTAAGAGATGAGATAAAGTGCATAAGGTTTCGCTATATGCAGATGACTTGTTAATTTATATTTCAGATCCTAAGAAATCTATTCCTTCTATGTTATCTATATTTTCTGAATTTAGTAGTTTTTCTGGATATAAATTAAATTTACATGGAAATGAGTTATTTCCTATTAATAACTATTTGGATCAATATGATCAAATTCCTTTTAGTATTTAGCTAAAAATAACTTTACTTATCGGTATTAAAATTACCAAAAATTTTAAGGACCTGTATAAATACAACTTTCTTCCATTAATTGAATACACGCAACAAATACTTTCTAAATGATCTCCTATGACATTATCATTAATTGATCGAATTCATGCTATTAAAATGATAGTATTACCGAAGTTCTTATTTGTATTCCAAGCAATTCATTCCTTTGTTCCTAAACTGTTTTTTTGATAGAATAGACTCTAACATTTATCTTATATTTGGAATAATAATAATCCTAGATTGAGTAAACCTCTATTGCAGAAATTAGTGGTATGGCTTTGCCAAATTTTAGAATGTATTACTGAGCAATTAATATTTGATATATTTTGATTTGGATCCATTATTCAGACATACATGACTGTCATTTATGGATGGATTTGCAGAAAAACTTGGTGAAGGGGTATTCATTGGCCTCTTTACTGGGAGCTCCTCTTCTTTTTTTTACTTTCTAAGATTGGTAGTTGAGACCTCAATCCCATTATTAAACATACATTAAGAATTTGGTTTCAGTTTCATAGAGTTTTTGAGTTTAATAACTTTGTTCTTTCTAGTAAAATCCATCTTAATTATTTTTTTAAACCATTAATTTCTGATCAGACCTTTTTAATTTGGAAAACCAAAGGAATAATAACTTTTTTAGACTTGTTTATGGGGGATTGTTTAATGTCTTTCACTCAGTTAGTGGAGAAATATGACTTATCGAATGCACACTTTTTTAGATATTTACAAATGAGGAATTTTTTACGTAGTTTACTTCCAAATTTTCCCTTTGCTTATTCACCCAATAAGATAGATACCATTTTTCAGCTTAAACCATTTCAAAAAGGACTGATAGCTATAATTTATAAATGGTTATTGAATTTACGAAAGGTACCTAATGATAAAACTAAAGGTACGTGGGAATTGGAATTTCGAGAGTCATTTTCAGATAATCAATAGGATAAAATTTTTCATTTGGGAAATACTTCATCTAATTGTGCCCGTCATTCCTTGATACAGTACAAGGTAATACATTGGGCACATATGTCAAAGGATAAATTAGCCCATATCTTTCCCAATATCAATCTTATTTGCGACAGGTGTAATACTGAGTTGGCTACTTTAACTCATATGTTTTGGTCTTGTATCAAGATAGCTAATTTTTGGAAAGATGTCTTTAAAACTTCATCAAAAGTCTTGAATTTGAACCTACAACCGAATTTATTTACAGCAATTTTTGGGATCACTCCACCAAAAGCAGGATATATTCCTGTTTCTGCTCAAAGCTTTTACAACTTTATTGCCTAAGAAAGCCATTTTGCTTAAATGGAAGGACTCGAATCCACCTACTGTTTTTTATTGGCTTACTTCCATTACGTCCTGTAAGAAGTCGGACATTTGATATATCCTTTAAATTTGAAGAAACCTGGTGACCTTTTATTTAATATTTTCATATGGTTTGATTTATTGCTCTTCCAGTTACTTTCTCAAAACTTTGGATTTGCTCAGAAAGTTTCTCTTTTTTCTTGCTTTTACTCTCAGTATGGGCTGCCCAGTCCCTTTTTTTCCTCTTTTTCTTTTTTTTGGTTTTTTTGTTTAGTGGGTTTTTTATGTATATAAAAATCATAAAAGTTTCTTTATCTTTTTTCTTCTTTTTATGGAATGAGAAGAGAATTGATTATCTTATTTTTTATTGTATACTATTAGATTAATACTTATGCTAATATTTATTTTACCTTTTATATGAATTGTTATCAATATAGATATTTGAGATAATTCTCCTCTTGTTTATATATACATGTACTTTTTTATTAATAAAAAGATTGATAAAGAAATGAAGATTAAGATTTTATTCAGTGAAATATCATACATTTGTTTATACCAGATTCAAAAATCATTTATTTTATCTTATCATTTCCCATGGACCAATGAAAAAAAGAGGACACATACCAGTGCATTTTAGAGGGGGATTCCATCCAGTTGGTGTACATAAAGAACTGCGTCTCTTTCTGTCAGAATTGCAATAATACGTTATCTCATCTCCAATTCGTTTTGTCCATGGATTCGGGTAAATAGTTGCAGCTATTTGTATGTTGCATCTGATTTCTGAGGACAGTCATATGACATTATCAAATGTTATTGTTGAAATTGTTTGTGGCATTGCAACCAGAACAAGTATAATAATTGAATGATCCTCCCATTGTCAAAAACACAACTTCTATTCTCTGAATGAGATTATGCTTAAGAATATCTTCAAACTTCTCCTATAAATACTCCAGAAATTCCATATGTCTAGAATACAGAGTAAAATAAAAACAGAAATGAACAAACCCAGTCATAAGCATCATTTGATAATACTGTAATTACCATTCTTTCCTGGGGGATTTTATTTTGTAAGTTGAAATTAAAAATATGGCCACTTGCTCATGGTGTGTAATGTGTATGAGTTTGTTTTCTTAGCCATCTCATTCTACTTCTCTGTTTTCTATTTGCTATTTTCTTCTTGCTCTGCCTTTTACTTTCTTTGAGGTGAGGGAGAATGCTAGCATGGGATATGACACAAGAAGTGCCAACGGTATTTAGGAAGAAGCTATAGGAAACCATGGCACTCCATGGGCACAGATTTTATACTAAGGTAACCAGTCTTCTTAATATATATGAAAAGGAATTTTAATAATAACTGGAACTCGCCAAGTGGAATCAGCAAATTTCTGGGGCTTGAGTGTTAGGGTTCACGCCTGGATTCAGCCGCAGGAAAACACAGAGATTCAGACTAACTGAAATTCAATTCAGAGTTTAATTAAACAAATGAAGCAAGGACACAGAGAACAGAAAACCTCAATCAGGAAAGCTCCAAACTAGAGTCAACATTGGCTGAGCACTGAGGGGAGAGGGAAAAAATTCATGCCCTACTAACTAACCCGCAAACATCAGACAAAGCAATAAACCCAAAAAGTCAAACAAGAGTACAAGTTAATGAAGGCCCAATACCAGGCCAACAAGCCCCCAACTAAATGACAATTATACAAAGAGAAAACATCAGCCAAAAAAACCCCGAAGCTATTAAATTTAACATCTACAAGGTCATTGCAAGAGTTTATGGAAAACAAAATCAGAAACCATTACAACAGCAACAGTCTGAAGCAAAATAGTCATTAATACTCTAATCAAGAAATGAAAACAATGAAACTTTTAAAAAAACATGAACCTTCAAAAAACATGATTAATAACCTGAGGGTGTAACACTTACACCTTCAAATAGGCTGCCCATCTTAAAGAAAGGTGGTAAATTAGACAAAATTTGGTTTGGAGTGAATCTAAAGGGAGGCAGTAAAAATAAGAAGGGCATATTTAAACAACAGAGAAATATCAAAAGCACAACAAGCAAAATTTTCTGGATTAGTATAAGCGTAAGGACATGTATCATTGCTCATTCAGTGACCTGCACTGCAGACCATCCACATAGTACTTGACAATGGTAGAAGTGTATGCCCAAAACATAGGCTGAGCTTTGGTACTGAGAGAGAGAGAGAGATGAGATGCAATTTCCAATCTTAATTTATGTTCATCATTAAAAATAGAATTTCAATTAAAGAAAATTATTCATGTACTAATTTCCAGAATCTTTCATCATGGTTTGTTGATAAAGAGCAAGAGGATAAGATGTGAAAGAATAAGATCTATCAAGTGTGGCAGTGGGAAAGTGTGTATGGAACCAGAGGAAATAGCAGAGGTACGTAATGAACACTTTATTTCAGTATTCACTATGGAAAAGGGTCTTGGTGATTGTAGGGATGACTTGCAGCAGACTGAAAGGCTTGAGCATGTAGATATTAAGAAAGAGGATGCTCTGGAGCTTTTGGAAAGCATCAAGTTGGTTAAGTCACTGGGACCGAATGAGATGTACCCCAGGCTACTGTGGGAGCCTTTGGTGATGATCTTTGCATCATGAATGGGGAAGAGAGAGGTTCCGGAGGATTGGAGGGTTATAGATATTGTTCCTTCACTCAAGAAAGGGAGTAGAGATAGCCCAGGAAATTACAGGCCAGTGAGTCTTACCTCAGTGGTTGGTAAGTTGATAGAGAAGATCCTGAGAGGCAGAATTTATAAACATTTAGGAGAGGTATAATATGATTAGGAATTGTCAGCATTGCTTTGTCAAGGGCAGGTCCTGCCTTATGAGCCTGATTGAATTTTTTGAGGATGTGAGTAAACACATTGATGAAGGAAGAGCAGTAGATGTAGTGTATATGGATTTCAGCAAGGCATTTAATAAGGCACCCCATGCAAAGCTTATTGAGAAAGTAAGGGGGCATGGGATCCAAGGGGACATTACTTTGTGGATACAGAACTGGCTTGCCCACAGAAGGCAAAGAGTGGTTGTAGATGGGTCATATTCTGCATGGAGGTTGGTCATCGGTGGAGTGCCTCAGGGATCTGTTCTGGGACCCTTCTCGTCGTGATTTTTATAAATGGTCTGGATGAGGAAGTGGAGGGAGGGGTTAGCAAGTTTGCTGATGACACAAAGGTTGGAGGTGTTGTGGATAGTGTGGAGGGCTGTCAGAGGTTACAGTGGGACATTGATAGGATGCAAAATCGGGCTGAGAAGTGACAGATGGAGTTCAACCCAGATAAGTGTGAAGTGGTTCATTTTGGTAGGTCAAATATGATGGCAGAATATAGTATTAGTGGTAAGACTCTTGTCAGTGTGGAGGATCAGAAGGATCTTGGGTCTGAGTCCATAGGACGCTCAAAGCTGCTGCGCAGGTTGACTCTGTGGTTAAGAAGGCATAGGGTGTATTGGCCTTCATCAATCGTGGAATTGAATTTAGGAGCTGAGAGGTAATGTTGCAGCTATATACGACACTGGTTAGACCCTACTTGGAGTACTGTGTTCATTTCTGGTCGCCTCACTACAGGAAGGATGTGGAAGCCATAGGAGCGGTGCAGAGGAGATTTGCAAGGATGTTGCCTGGATTGGGGAGCATGCCTTATAAGAATAGGTTGAGTGAACTTGGCCTTTTCTCCTTGGGGCGATGGAGGATGAGAGGTGTCCTGATAGAGGTGTATAAGATGATGAGAGGCATTGATCATGTGGATAGTCAGAGGATTTTTCCCAGGGCTGAAATGGTTGTCACAAGAGGACACAGGTTTAAGGTGCTGGGGAGTAGGTACAAAGATGTCAGGGGTAAGTTTTTTACTCAAAAAGTGCTGAGTGCATGGAATGGGCTGCCGGCAACAGTGGTGGAGGCGGATATGATAGGGTCTTTTAAGAGACTTTTGGATAGGTCCATGGAGCTTAGAAGAATAGAGGGCTATGGGTAAGCCTAGTAATTTCTAAGGTTGGGACATGTTCGGTACAACTTTGTGGGCCAAAGGGCCTGTATTGTGCTGTAGGTTTCTATGTTTCTCCATAACCATATAACTATATAACAATTACAGCACAGAAACAGGCCATCTCGGCCCTCCTAGTTCGTGCCGAATGCTTACTCTCACCTAGTCCCACCGACCTGCACTCAGCCCATAACCCTCTATGTTTCTAATTCAATAAAACATTCGAAAAGTCACTATCACCATTTGATACCACGTCATACAAGAAGGTAATGGGAAATTTTTGATCAGATCACAGTGTCAAAAATAATCTTAAGAAATGAAGAGAAGACTTGGAAAGGATTTCAAGAGCTCTGGGTCTTGTCATGACTGTCAGTGATGGAGCATTTGAAAACTTGTAAGTTATAAGGGACATGCATATGATGGCACTGGATGTACGTAAGATTGTCATTGCACATTTTGTATCCTTCTGCACAGAAGGGTGAATGATATCAATGTACTAGTTATGTTGAACAACGATTAAGCACTACATGGGATAAAAATGATAGCTGACAAACTGAAAACATAAAAATCTGTTGGTCCGTAAATCTGAACCAAAACTAGGAAATGCTGAAAACACTCTGCATCTGTAAAAAGGGAGACAGATATAACATTTCACATCCAAGACCCATCATGATAACTGGGACTAGGAGGAAAAAAAAATTTACGTTGCAGAGACAAGGTTGATAGGGAGGAATGACAGATAAAGGAGAGGGCTGATCTGTGACCTGTCAGGGCCAGGATAGGAATGAGAATGAGCTGCAAATGGGGCAGTTGGAGGGCAACAAGTATCTGTCTTGTTTTATGCAAATAGCAGTTCAGAATGTCAAATAGAGAGGGGAAGAAATCTGAGCTGATATGATGAAATAGCCACTTTGGTACAGATAGAGGAAGCAAATTATTGGAAGTTGGAGAATCCGATAATGAGCCTGGAAGTTCCGCAATGTGCTCATGAAAAAACAAATTATTAAGTTATTTATGATATCTGATTATGAATAAATCCATATGAAATGGACAAAATTATATAGACACCGATTATAGATTTTCAATCATGGCAGGCTGCAGCAGTGATGCGAGACATGCAAATATGCTGGTGTACAAAACTAAAAAGGAATAGATCACAGGTCAGTTTCACTTCATTGGTGCAAATGGTTACAGTTAATTCTCAAGCACTGTGCGATTCATTTAAGGAAATACATATCATGCATGGACTTATTAAGGAGAAGTGGTTCATACACCCTTTGAGGAGTTCACAAATTGTGTAGGTGAGAGTAATGATTTTGAAATAATGCACATGGATTTTTACCAAAGCTTTTGAGAAATGGCCACATTGAAGATTGTTAAAATATGAAACCCTATAGGATCCAAGGAAAGTGACAAATTAGATCCAAAAATGATTCATTGCAAGGAGCAAATGTTTTGTGAGTGGAAAGTTGTTGACAATGGAGTTCCATTGCACTTTTAAATATATGCTGATGTTTTAATGGGAATGATAAAACAATTTGCGGATGATGCAAAAAAATGTGCCGTGCTTGAAAGTGAGCAGAAATGCTTGAGGTTGTAAGAAAATATTGATGGTTCAGTCAATTAGGCAGAAAAGTGGCTAAAGAAGAATGGAAGTTACTAATACATTTGAGAAGGTGTAATCAGATAAAGGAATACAAGAGAGGACATTGAATATTGAAGAGGAACAAAGAGGTCTATGTCTAAGACAAACGGATAGATCAAAAAAGAAGCCACGTAGTTGTGCAGAACAGAAGTAAGCCCTTCATCACACCACATAAAAAGATTTGGTTAGTTTACTTGGCAAAGAAACAGTGGTCTATTAAAATGCTCTATGATCAAACAAATCCTTTCTGGTAGTGAAACTTTGGATGGCACTAAGCGATATTTTCTAGTGCCAGATATGGATGGGTAGCCTTTTAATTACTGCATGTGGTTCTTCTGCACGACCCTTCAGATTGTTCCATGCACAAAGTGTCACAATTCTGAAGGCTTTGTGCGATAACAGCATGAATGATATTCTGTAACTTTTATTTTGAGATGCAAATAAATTAAATGCTACTCACCTTAAACCTGCAGATACTGTGACATATTGTTTAGATACTGATTCCAATTATGCAATCTAATTAATCTTTCAACCAATTTATTAGGTTGGTGCCTACCTAATTATTTTGACATTTATTCAAGTTTGAAATCAATTCACCTTTAGAAAGGTCAGTCTTTATTGCCAATGAAAAGATGGTGGTTGAGCTGCATTCTCAAACTGCAGTGGTCTTCTGGAGAAGATACTTCAGTAGTCCTTTTGTGGAGGGAGTTTAGGATTTGGACAGCAGAATGCACAATAAATGAAGGGTTATTCCCAATGCATTAAAAATGTAGGATAACCTGCACATGGTGGTGATGATATGCAGCTGCAGTCCTTGTTCTTTCTTCTGGTAAAGGCCAAGGACTTGGGAAGTGCACAGGTGAATAACTCAAGACAGCAGAAGACTGCTCAGGAGCAAGCTAAGTTGGGTCAATTATTCAGCACTTCCATTTGTACATAATTACAAATACAACCAAATTTAATACAGCAATCTAGGAAAGGAGTGCAAACGTCAATGGGCATTCTCACTTCTGACATTATGTTGTATTGAAAGCCATTGACATTTTGGCCAAAGATTGATGGCCCAATGAGACTGTCTTGCAGTAATGTCCGGGGGCAAGTCTTAGGTCTTGATTGACCTCCAACAACCACAACAGTTTTCTCTTGTGCATATCTTTGTGCAGATTTACTCAAATCTTGAGAATTATTTTCAGATAACTGATTAAAGCATTCTTACAGAATATGAAATCATCAATTATCTTGTCACCTGGATAAATCCAAAGCCAAGATAAATAGATGTCAATTGATGTAAATGGTACAGGGTGGACAATGCTCAGAAGAGTCTGTTTTTACCATTTTTACATTAAAGTAACTTTCTTCAGCATATTACACCAAATATTTTAGCATAATATATCATTGCATATTGTGGAAGATATTTATTTTTAAGTTAATCTGATGAAATACACATCTTGATAAATTGATGTAATAATGTAATGTATTTTATGGAATGTGGGCAAGCCACATGACCTGTGTTAATTTTGACTAATTAGTGATGTATTAATAAATAAAAGTTAAAAGTTAATTACCTACACAGGTTGGATTTGGTGTCAATCCTTGCTCTTCACACCGAACTCTATTTGATTGTAGAGGTTTATAATTCCGGTCACAAACATATTGCACTTCTTCTTTATGAGAAAATATCCACTTGGTGGTTTCAAAATGACCATTTTCTAATGGTGGTCTTGAACATACTATTGCTGAAATACAAGAATGTTAGGGTTTGAACTGGAAACTGGCAGTAGTATCTGAACATTTGCATTTCTTTTGATCATCTTGATTAAAGGCAATAAAAATTGCTCTGATGGTTGTTCATTAGATCAATGGGACAAATACGTAAAATAATTGACTACAATAATTTTCAGTTACCACTGCTATTATTTAGAAGATATTGTGATAGAACACTGAGGGAGGAACTAAAACTTTGTGCAAAATGAATGCAAGGAAATCAGCAATCTTTTTTACACTGGTCTAGATTTAAGTTCTAGTTGAAGTCAGCAGTTTATTTGATAATGTGACAATAATTACAATGATTCAGTCAAATAACTACAGTAATATTTTGATATTGGCTAACTAGTGTCAAAGGATTTGATTTGGCTCTTATTCCCTCCCCCCGACCCCCATTGCCCGACTGATGCCTACTAGGAATTTTCACTGATAAATTTAGATTTTACTTCACAGGAAGCTTTTATGAAGAAAACAACTGTAAACATTTAAAATTAAATAGGTTGTACTAGGCACATACACAGAGAAAATACACTGAATGATAAAATATGGGAACCAGAGCACTAGAGCAGATAGTGGAGTGGTTGTGAGGAAAGATGTTGTGAAGCCTCCATGCAAAGTTAGGAATCAAAAGGTTAAGCACTGTGGGGCTAATGTTCTGAACTGTGTATATTTTCAATGCAAAAATTACAGAGAATGAGCTTAGGGCATGGATCAGCAAGTGGACATTGTAGCTATTTGTGGGAAATGGTTGCAGGAGGGTCGGAACTGGAGCTCAGTAATCCTGGGATCCATTGTTTTAGACATGATAGAGTGGAAGTTGTTAAAGGGGAGGCATGGCATAACCAGACAGGGAAAATGACACGGCAGTGCTCTGGCAGGACAGGCTTGACTACTTGTCTACTGATGGGAAAACAGAGGAATAAGAAAGTATGACCATATTAATGGGATTATATTAAAGACCATCCAACAGTCAGAGAGATTTAGGGGAGCAAGTTAGTAGAGAGATTGGAGACTGTTGCCAGAAACAAGGTTGTGATAGTAGGTGATTTTAATTTTCTGTATATTGACTGGAATTCCCATTCTGTAAAGGGGCTGGATGGGATAAAGTTTGTCAAGTGTGTTCAGGAATGTTTCCTTAATCAATATACAGAGGTACCAACTAGAGAGAATGCAATACTAGACTTCCTGTAAGGGAATGAGACAAGGCAGGTGATAGAAGTTTGTGTAGGGACATTTTACATCAAGCGATCATAATGGCTTTAGTATCAAGGTAGTTATGGAGAAGGAAAGATCTGGACACTGGGTTCATCAGATGTCAACAAAGGACTGGAATTTGCAATCAGTGCCTACAGGAAAGATGTCAATAAGACTGAAAGTGTGCAGAGAAAATTTACAAGGATATTGCCAAGACTTAAGGACCTGAGTTATAGGGAAGGTTGAATAGGTTTGGACTTTATTCCCTAGAGCATAGGAGAACAAGGGGAGATTTGATAGAGGTATACAAGTTTCTGAGAGGTATAGATATAGGTAAATGCAAGCAGGCTTTTTCCACTGAGGTTTGGTGAGACTACAACTGAATGTCATGCTTTGAAATGGTTAAGGAGAACGAGAGGAGGAACTTCTTCACTCAGAGGGTGAAGAGAGTGTGGAATGAGTTGCCAGTGGAGGTGGTGAGTGTAGGTTCAATTTCAACATTTAAAAGCAATTTGGATAGGTACATGGAAGGGAGGGGTATGCAGGACTATGGCTTGTGTGCAGTTTGATGGGACTGGGCAGATGAGTTGTTTGGCATGGGCTAGATGGGTTGAAGGGGTTTTATCAGTGCTGTAATGTTCAATAAATCTATGTATCACTCAGATCTATGGAAGCAATGCAAGTACTCCAATATTGGGCTCTCTGCCATGACATTGACAGTGAATGTTTTGGCCTCAACTCTGGGTGTTACCCATGTCAGCAGTGGTGTCATTTGCCACTTATCACTGGCAAACCAGGTGTATGTAAGCAGGTGGTGTCTATGGATGGTTCAGATAGACAAGAGAGACAAGCAAAGCCATACTCTTCTCTGACCTACCTATAATTATTTTGCCACCCAATCTCTGTTGCAATTCAATTACAGTTTAAGAATCAGATCCCAAGAAAAAATTACCTTCTACATGATCTATTTCACTATTGGAACAACTGAAAACAAAAGCTAAGCAACTTCTGCTAAAGGCCATAACTTGCTGTCTTTGTTAAGGCAATACTGGCATTAAATGTAAGGACACCACTTTGTTTCATTTGCATCATAAGGCTCTGTGGGACTGAGGACAGGATGGTGAACGACTAGGATCAGTACTGTATCCAGGTGCAGAATAAAACTTACATTTTCTTTCAGCCTTTGTACAGTTCAGGGCCAAGTGCCATATTATCTATAGTCCAAGAAATGATGTCTTCTGACAAATAAATTAATTGAAATAAGCGCACAATTATAAAACTGAATCTACTTACGTGTACATAATGGTGGTGGATTCCATCCGGTCTGGGTACACGTGGTTGATCGAAGACCAGAAGGCTTATAATTGCGATTGCAGGTGTACGATAACTGCTCGAGATGTCTAAATTCCTCATGCTTAGTCTTCACGTTTGCATTGGGTATATCTGGTCTCTTACATTTTAATTCTAAAAATTCAAAAGTACTAAAAGCATTTTGTTCTGGTTTTTATTGCAATTTCTTGAAAATATTATAACCAAAGTAATAACTACATTGTATGTTAAAGGAGGGAATGGGCATGTCAATGATGAAAGTATCCATTTTACTCATATCATTCCCTTTGATTCCAAAAATATAATGGATTTGCAATAACAATATGAATCGTGTAAAGTTGAAAAAAATTTCCATTATAACAACGCACACAACATGCTGGAGGAAATCAGCCGGCCAGTCTGTTTCTATGGAAAAGGGTGAACAGTCAACATTTCAGGCCAAGACCATTCATCAGAACTGGAGAAAAAAGATGGGGTCAGAGTAAGAAGATGGGGAGAGGAGAAGTAGAAATACAAGGTAGTAGGTGATAGGTGAAACTGGGGGGGGGAGGGGTGAAGTAAAGAGCTGAGAATTTGATTAGTGAAAGAGAAAGGGCTGAAGAAGGAGGAATCTGATAGGAAAGGACAGAAGGCCATGGAAGAAAGGAAAGGGGGAGAAGTACCCTCTTCATTACATTATAACAATCTCTGATCAATCTATCCACAAAAAAGGCAAAGAACTAAAATTTTATCACATACTGTTTTTGGCATGTTCAATGTCAAACCGGAACACAGGTGACCAACTGTGAGGTGCAAGACTGATTTAAACTTTGCTCTTGATTCTTTGGATGAGCATTTCTCATTATTCCAATGTTCACTTGCCCACAATTTGGGTTTCATTTTTGCACGATGCACAATGGGACGAAGAGTCATTAGAGAAAAAGTGAGGCAATGGCAGGAGGAAAGGGCAAAACAAAGTTTTCAAATTTTCTCCCGAAGTTAGCAAAATGCCCTACTAGTCTCAAACAATAAGAAACAGGGAAAATAAAAAAAAATGGCAGAACAGTTAAACATATACTTTAGTTCTGTCTTCACCTAGAAGATAAGTACTCTCCGAGGTACAGTATGTCATGGAACAAAGGATTTAGAGGCAGGGAGAAAATGAAGCCAATAATTATTACCAAAGAAATAGTGTTAAGTAATTAATGGAAGTTGCATATCCCGAAAACCTCATATCCTTTGTTCCAGATTTCTAAATCAAGTGGCTCTGCAAATAGTAGAAAATGCTACAATCTGTTAAAAAAAACACACAATTAAAAGAACAATTAGAAAAATTTTAATTGAATTGGACAAAAATCACCATGGATTTCTGGAATAGAATTCCTGTTTAATCAGTCTGCTGTGTTATTTTAAGGATGGAGTTAATAAAATAGATAAGTTAAAGCAAGAAGATGTGGTGTGTTTGGATGTTCAAAAAGTTTTTGATAAGTTTCCTCAAAAGAAGTTACTAAAGCACATGGAATTGATGCATTAAATTGAATTGGTTGACAATTAACTGATTGACAAGAAAAATGGGTGAATTTTCAAGTGCCAAGCACTGATGCTGTTCTACTCACAATAGATGTTAATAATTTGGTTGATGGAACTAAATGCACGATCTCCCAGTTCTGTAGGTGACAAGGAGTTGAGGAGAGGTTGAGATGTGAGGAGAGTGCAAGTTATCTTGAATGTGAATTAGAAAAGTTGAAATAGTGGGAAGATGTAGTTAAATGTGAATAAGAATGGGGTTATCACTCTCAGAAGAGAAAGGCAGATGATCTGAAAGATAATAACATGGGGGAAATGGCAGACATGATGAGCTCTTGGTGTCTTTGCATACTGTGACCACATGTTGAGGTGCAGTGACTAGTTAGGAAATCAAGAGGTTTCCCAGAGAATGCAGATAGTGGAATCTGAAGCAAGAAGAGGCATCCAATGGTTAGGAAGTATCTGGGGAGGCAAAGGGATAGTTGCTGTTTTGACTTGAGACCCTCCATCAGGACTGAGACTGTAGACAGGCAGTACGGTACTGTATATTTGCCTACATTGTAAGAGAATTTGAGTGTAGGTACAAGAATGCCTTGCTACAGCTGCAGAGGACATTGGTGAGACCCATCTGTATAGTTTTTCAAAGTCTCAATGTCCATCTCATATCAGAGAATGTATATGGTATACAACCTGAAATTCATACTCTTCACAGATATCCAGGAAACAAGAAACCCAATTGAATGAATGATAGAACCATCAAAACCCCAAAGCTTTCCTTCCACCCCTCTTCACACAAGCTCCTGATCTGTGGAAGAATGCATATTCCTTGGGGAGTGGGTGGAACGGTACAACACAGATTTGCTACACTGACTCCTGGGATGGCAGGACTGACAATGAGAGAGAGTGAGTTAGTCAATCCTGTGTTTTTTAGATGGTAGAAGAATCAGAATAATCTAATATAAACTTGTCAAATTCTGACAGGACAAGAAAGACAGGAAGAAAGTGCCTTACAGCTGGAGAGTCCATATCCTGGGTTCATGCCTCAGCATACAACGAAAGATATTTAGGACTGAAGTCAGGAGAAGTTTTTTCACCTAGAGGATGGTAAATCTGTGGAGGTCTTTGACAGAGATTAGTGCTCAGCAATTCATCATGTATCTTTAAGGATCAGGTTGATATCATGTGAGGGCAGAGCTAAAGATGGTGCCAGCAGGCAACTTCTCCCAGCTCATCAGCGAAGCAGTTAAATTCTTCCTGTTGTAATGTCTCTATTTTCCTTTTCAAGGTTGTCAGGGTCTTATTGGGATCTTTGAGCTACAGTCACACCCAAAAACAGTGGTTTTGCCCGACGGCCTATTCCTGTTCTTGGAGCTCACCAATTGGCCGCTATTCGATAAATCCAGGTTTGGCCTGAAGTCAGATAACTTCAGGACCTGAGTGGCTCTGTGGACACGAATTCTTACTGGTGTCATAAACTGAAATGTAGTGGGAGCCATAACATTGAAGACAGTGAGAGCGGATGTCAGAGGGTTGATTGGTTGATTCTCGAGTTGGAGAACTTGAAATAAAAAGCAACGCTTCAGACTGTCTAACATCAAAATAGTGACTGTCGACTGTGGAAAGAACGATATCTGCCTCTCCCTTGTTAGTGAGAGAGAGAAAGCCTGTGGGATGTCGAAATGTTGGAGTGAACAACTAGCTTTTGAAGGACTGTGGAACCATGGTCTCTTTTTGGGGGCATGTTGGGTGGTGAAAATGCTGATGCTTTATGCTGGAATGCGGGGGAGGGGGTGGAGCTGATGCTGCTTGTACATGGTGGGGGGCAGGGGGCTCTGGGGTTCTTACATCTTTTTTCTGTCTTTCATTCATTCTTTGGGTTTTTTCTTCTGTTTTGAGGATGTCAGTGGAGAGTAAGAATTTCAGGTTGTATATTGTTTACATTCTCCGATATTAAATTGAACCAATATATTCCTTAATGCTGAATAGATCAATGAATACAGAAGAAAGCAAGAACAGGGAGCTCAAGTGGATAATCAACCTAATTATGTTGAATGGTGCAGTAGGCCAGCTGGGCTGAATGGCCTGCTACTGTTTTCCATGCTTCTAACTTAAACAGGTGATGGTTGTTAGGTTAATTGGCCACTGAAAATTACCATTTTATAGATGAGTAAAAGTGAAACCAGGCTGCTATGAAACAGCATGTGTAAGGGAAATGAGAATGAGATCAGTCTGAGCACTGTCATGGACTTGATGGGCTGAAGGGAATACAGTGCAGTGAGGAAATATGAAATATAAACACTGTGATGGAAAAGGGTCAACCGCAAGCTGGCAGTTACCCTTAGAAAGAGTTGCAGATTCACCACAGTATCATCGCCCTCACAGAAACTGTGTTATAGTCATAAAAACAGTCATTCTTCTTGCAATTGCTGTAAAAGCCAAAGGTACAGTTGAAAAATTGAGAGTGAAGCCAGCCGCTAAGTCCAACCTAAAAAAAAGCTCAGCTGGACAAACACAGGAGTTCAGGCAGCATCTGCAGAGAGAAACGGACAGTTGACATGCTTGGCCAAGATCCTTCAACTGAACTGAAAGAGCAGGGGGAAATGCGATGAGGGGAAGGGGTGGAACAGAGCTGGCAAGTGATTGATTGATCCAGGTGAGGAAGGGTGATGGACAGGTGGAGGAGGGAACAGCTCTGTTGTTGGAAGTGGCAACAAAAGTTGAAGGTGATGTGTGGTGGTAACAAAGTGCTATGGATGATAGAATCTGATGAAAAAAAGATAATTGATCAGTGAACCAAATAGGGGAGGTGGAATGGGCAGCTAGGAGGATCTGGTAGGGCAAGGATCCAACTACTGTAAGGTTCCTGAAAATTTAGGTTCCTTATTTACATATGCATGATAGCCAAAGGTTGCTTCAGCCAGGTATTGCATGAAATATGGCAACAGCTTTTACTAGTTTCATTGTGCTTCTAACCTTGCTGAAGATCAGTTGCAGGGTATTACTCCTTCAGGTCTGTCCTTGTTGAACAGTTTCCACATTTCCAATGCACAAAGCAAAGTCCCATTTCAACCGAAATAGTTCTATCATAAATTCTAACAGCACATAGCACATAGAACATAGAACAGTACAGCACAAGAACAGATGCTTCAGCCCATAGTATTGTGCCAGACCAAGTAAATTGGTCACCAAATGACCAACTAAACTAATCTCTTCTGCCTACATAAGGTCCATATCTTTCCATTTTCCTCCCATTCATATGCCTATCTAAATGACTCTTAACAGTCCCTAATGTTTCTGCCTCTTCCTCTGCCCCAGGCAATGCAATTCAGGCATCCAATACTCTCTGTGTAAAAAAACTTGCCCTACACATCTCCTTTAAAATTATCCCCATCACCTTAAATGCATACCCTCGGGAATTAGATATTTCAACCCTGGGAAAAAGATACTCCTTGTCAATTCCACCTATGCCTATCATAATCTTGTAAACCTCTACCAGATATCCCCACAGCCTTCATAGAAAACAACCCAAGTTTGTCCAATTTCTGGTTATAGCACACAACATTCTCGTAAAGCTCTGCACCCTGTCCAAAGCTTTGACATCTTTCCTATAATGGGGCAACAAGAACAGTAGGCAAATAGATTTTTAAATTGAAATACAATTCTGTTCTTCACATAACCCTTCATACGTCCAGACTATTAAATGTATTAACCTGAAAAAGCTTTGCCATTGCTCTTGCACTAACCTGGTTACAAAAATCTGGTGTGAATTGGACATGTATGACATGTATGAAAAGTATACTAAGCAGATCCACGTGACTTTACAGAATGATTGCACTTTGAACAAGAATACTTCATAAGATTATTCAATAGAAAAGATTAAAATGTGTGTAGTTTAAACAGCAAAAGTGTATTGTTAAAACATTGTCGCTCTTGTTTGGAATGAATAATGTTCTGGTTCTATTACGTCTTCATGTTGAATTACAATTTCCTTGTACAAAACTTATCCAAGCAATTAAGAAAATTTGACCTTATTCTTCTCCTTAACCCAATTATGAGTTTCTTTTGTTAAATCGAACAAAATGTCTGCTGCAAAATGACTTGGAAACATCCATGAAATGCCAATTTTATTTTTAACAGGCTTATGCTATATCTGGGAAAGAAAAATTGTATTACATTGATTGGGCTATCTCTAAATGAAAGTTGTTGGTTAAGTTACCAAGATCCATTGCTGCATGACAGGGAATAATTTAGGCATAGAAATGTTTAAGGTCCTCAACTCTGTGTGTACAGGATAAAATAGAATCATAGAGAACTTCTTGCTAGTGGAAAATTGCCTGCGTTTGCTGATAATCTACCTCAGTCTTAACTTGGCTTTTACAGACCTACCATTGTCAACATGCTGCTCAAATTCATCCCAATTCTAAATGTTAGATCTTTTGTTTTTCTATATAATGGAGAAATCTATTGATCTTGGTTGAATAATGAACTCAACAATTGAACCTTCGTAGTCTTCTAGGATAGAGAATTCCAAGTACTTGCCATCTTCTAAGTGAATAGATTCCTCTTCATCTCAGTGCAAAATGACATTCCTGTATTCTGAGACTGTGGTTTTAGATTCCTCAAACAGGGGAATCTCTGTGCTTATATAGCCTGTCAAGTTCAGTAAAAAATCTTAATGCTTCAAGAAGATATTCCGTCATTTCTCAAAATTGTAGAAAATAAAGGGCTAGTCTAATCAATTTCTCTTTGTATCTGACATCCCTAGAATCAGCTTTGTAAATTCTGCCAATGATGTGGTTAGTAAATCTGGAACTTCCATGCTTGTGTGGGAGTCTTAAACGTGAATGATGAGTGTGGAGAGAAATATTTCCAAGCAGGATTTCTGATATTTTCCCATAAGAAATGGCTAGTAATATGCTGATGTGGACAGATCATGATTTGAAAACTGAGTTGTTCTGAATTTGATTTTCTCCTACAGGAAGGCTCACACTGATTCATCAGCATCCAACTCTAATTTTGGTTTCTATAGTTATAGAAGATTTTGATGTGTTGCAGTTTTGATTGGATAAATTGATTTCTGGGATGAAGGATTTTTTGTAAAGAAAATTTCATCTACTCTTGCTGTGGTTTGGAAAAATATGAATACGTTATTATGAATGGATTTTTTGGGGAGACGATTCAAACTTGTTTTCTCTTGCTGGATTATTGAGAGGTCGAGGAAGAAAAGATTAGCATTTAGAACTTAGATAAATGAGATTCCAGTTTCAGGTGGCAGTGCATCATCAAAATGTTTTACCCTGTTAAGAATCAAGATATATAGAAAGGAAAATAGGGCATGATAAAAGATCATCTATGATCTCAAGGAATGGTAGAGCAAGCTTGAATAATAGTATAAATTAATCTTGCTTACATTTCTGAGGTTTGGTTCCTTTTTGTGAATGTCAAATAAGAGGCTTTTGTGAAGTTTAGTCAACAGATGAACACTGAATCTTACCTTTGCATTTGGGTACAGGATTACTCCATGTTCCATTTTCTAAACAATAAATTTGGCTAGCCCCATGAATTTCCAGATCAGGAGAATTGCACTCAAATCTCAGGAAGGAGCCAAAAGGATAATCATGATCATTGTCAAAAAAGCCTGGTTCTGCAATCCTTCCATTTTCAGGGTTATTCACCGGTGGACAGGTCTTTACTGTAAAACACAGGCAACGTTACTATTATTTTCACATCAAATGTAAAATATTCCAAGATTGTGGACTGTTTCCTTTTCCATTGCTCATCAAGGTTTGAAGAGGAAATTTGAAAATGCAAAATTATTGTTAGTCTGCATGGAAAGATAGACCTGAATGTTTATACATGACATGGAAACTATACATCCATTCTTAAGGAATGTACTACTGAAAATACCCACACTTCTAGAGTGGTGTAATTTCACAAAGAAATTATGTTAGTCACATTCCACTCTATAAAGGACTGAATTTGCAAGCTCTGTGTTTTGAGATTGCTATATTTTATTCAGTGTTTTATCTCATAGCAATAATCCATTACAAATTATTGGTGACATTATTTAATATTTATCTTTTCTTTACCTTCACAATATGGGGCACGACCACTCCAGCCAGATAGTTCACAATCACTGTAATTTCTTGTACCCACCAGCTGATATCTTTAAAAGGACAGATATAAACAGTGAGTATATTTCATTCTTTAAAAGTGGATGGATGTCATTATAAGGTATCTACAAAGAAACACAGAAAGGGCAATTATCCAACCTTAC
This sequence comes from Hypanus sabinus, assembly GCF_030144855.1. Taxonomy (NCBI): domain Eukaryota; kingdom Metazoa; phylum Chordata; class Chondrichthyes; order Myliobatiformes; family Dasyatidae; genus Hypanus; species Hypanus sabinus. The sequence goes on from NC_082716.1 coordinate 72,660,195, forward strand.
TCGAGCTGCAAATTGTATTGCAATGGACTGGCTGGCTACAGCTGCCATTTTTAACTACAAATCCCCAATATCATTTTCCATAGAAATTATCTTCTTAAGATGTAACAAAAGCAGTGATGTGCAAAGGCTAAAATTTCCAGCAATGTATCTGGTTTTCTTAGGATTTTGAGATCAATTCTTCTTTCTCCATTAAATAAACCAGCAATTAATTGTCTGAGCTTGAAAGTAGTCATTTCAGCATTAAGAATGTAAGATTAATTGAATGAAATTTGTTATCCATATTTTTTAGTCTAAGGAACTTTCTTGTATAGAAATTCATCTTCTTGTCTAATATCTTCTCTTACCCTTTTCTCACCACTTACCTTTGAAGTCAATGGGCTCATAGATTCTGCACCTGGACTAAACTGACACAGGGTCAGAGATTTAATTCCTTTGCAAGATAGAACTATAATAGAGTACAGTTGGAAAGGACAAGTCTACAAGTCTACAAGTCTACTACAACAAGTGAGCAAGTTCAAGACTTTTACTATTGACTTTACATTATCAAATCATTGACTAGCTTTCTAGCTCATTGATTTTTACATGCATTAGCACTTTTACTTTCAATACTCAACTGTACTGAGCAAAAGAACACTTCTATCTTGTGTGGCTTAAAGTGACTTCAAGGAAATTAAGGTATATTATTCCCCATATAGAAAAGATGAATTGCGGCTGATTTTTGTTTGTTATGCAACCGTTATATTTATAACCATTATAAAGCAAGAAAGAGAGAAAGCTGGGAAAGATCGCAACTTCATGTATTCAGACATTGGAGGTACAGGCAATCTGCTGGAGGAATTTAGCAGCTTGATCAGCATCTTTGGGAGGAAAGAAATTGTAGTTGGTGGTGCTTGGCAAGTGTACATAACTTGGGAAGTCGAGTAATGAGCCTTTAGTGGACTTTCATTTCATTGCATTGATGGATGAAACTGACTTATCAAACCAGGATGCTGCATAGTAGCATGAAGCCTCCAGAATAGTAGGCTTCAACTTAAGTGATAATTACTAGCTGAACACTGAGAGAGTGGACTCCCTTTCCTTTCATGTAAAGTGTAATGTTGAATGATCAAGTACATAGATGATCACCAGATGATACAGAATAGCCTTTGGTGCCATGATTAACAACTTTGGAGAGTTAATTGCCATTGCCCTTAGAAGAACTGTGGTTGGCAATCTGTTTGACAAGCACTTGAAGAAAGTCTTGTTGGACTTTGAAGAAACAAAAAAGAATTCACTGGATTTGGCTGCACTGAAGTAATGATCTCTCAGCTTCAAACATACAGAATAAACAAAAGACCTCAATGAGTCAATTTCATTCTTATATATCTCCCAGTTTTTTGCAATTTTGAAAAAAAATTCACTGTTTTGTCCATGTGATTTTGAAAAACATTCTAGGAAAAGGTGTTGGTAGAACTAGCATAATAGGGCCAGTGGTTTTCAGATACATACTATATGTTCAATTCCAGGATGCAGCTTCAACTAAAAGTTATAACTCAGCAGGAACATCAAGACCAAACATTGACACTGGCAATTCAGTCATTAAAACATCAAAAACCTCACTGAAAATGGTGAAAAAAAAAGGTTACTGTGAAATATATAGCCCTTTTTCATAAGCATATTTAAAGCTTGTTCTGGGATTATGCATTGTAATTACTGAGAAAAGGCAGGATTTTTCTTTCAAATAGCACCAAATTGATTATTCAAGTATGATTTATGAAGACAAAACTGCTGATGTATTACACTCATTGTAAATATCAGAATCAATTTTCATTGTTATTTGTTTTACATATATGGTATTACAACAAAAATTACATAGGTTATCTCCATGATAAATGCCAATGTAAAAGTATACTCAAAATTATGATTCAGACAAAACACAATCTGCATCTCAGTGTAAAACAAAATGATTAATTACATAACACACACAAAGTGCTGGTGGAATGCAGCAGGCCAGGCAGCATCAAAAGGAAGAAGTACAGTCGACGTTTCGGGCTGAGACCCTTCGTCAGGACTAACTGAAAGAAGAGATAGTAAGAGATTTGAATGTAGGAGGGGAAGGGGGAGATCGGAAATGATAGGAGAAGACAGGAGGGGTAGGGATGAAGCTAAAAGCTGGAAAGCTGATTGGCAAAAGGGATACACAGCTGGAGAAGGGACAGGATCATGGGATGGGAGGCTTAGAGAGAAAGCAAGGTGGAGGGGAGCACCAGAGGGAGATGGAGAGCAAGCAAGGAGTGATTGTGAAAGGGACAGAGAGAGACAAAAGAGAGAAAAGAAAAAAATGGGGAAAAATAATCAATAAATAAATAAGGGTTGGGGTAAGAAGGGGAGGGGGGTATTAACGGAAGTTAGAGAAATCAGTGTGAATTTGCAGCATCTGCAGATGTTTGTGATTAATTACATGATTGTTTTGAACTTATCTTTCTTGAGTATACTAGAGTATAGCTAGTGCAGTGAAAATGGGTTCAGGTTTAGTGTTCTTCGTGTCGGATGTGGGAATTCAGGGAGAGCCCCCAGTCTTTCTGATAACTACATCTGTGTGAAATGCAGGAGATTCTGTGGATATGAAAAAGACACCCAGATGGTATATTGCCTCCTAGGTGCCAGAGTTAGGGACATCTCAGATCAGGATCACAACATTCTAAAAGGGGAGGGTGAGCAGCCAGAAGTCATAGTACATATTGGTGTTAATGACATAGGCAGGAAAAGGATGAGGTCTTGAAGAGAGAATATAGGGAGTTTTGTTGGAAGCTGAAAAGCAGGATCTCAAGGGGAGTCATCTTTGGATTTCTGCCTATGCTACCTCCCAGTGAGGGTAAGAATAGAGCAAACACGAGGACATCTGCAGATGCTGGAAATTCAAACAACAACACACACAAAATGCTGGAAGAGCACAGCAGGCCAGGCAGCATCTATAGGGAGAAGCACTGTCGACATTTCGGGCCAAGACCCTTCGTCAGGACTAACCAAAAGGAAAGATAGTAAGAGATTTGAAAGTAGAGGGGGGAGGGGGAAATGCGAAATGATAGGAGTAGACCGGAGGGGGTGGGATGAAGCTAAGAGCTGGAAAGGTGATTGGCAAAAGTGATATAGAGCTGGAGAAGGGAAAGGATCGTGGGACGGGAGGCCTCGGGAGAAAGAAAGGGGGGGGGTGGAGCACCAGAGTTTGCCTGTTCTCCATTTCCCTCTGGTGCTCCTCCCCCTCCTTTCTTTCCCTCCTTTCTCCAGCTCTATATCACTTTCGCCAATCACCTTTCCAGCTCTTAGCTTCATCCCACCCCCTCCAATCTACTCCTATCATTTTGCATTTCCCCTTCCCCCCTCTACTTTCAAACTTCTTACTATCTTTCCTTTCGGTTAGTCCTGACGAAGGGTCTTGGCCCGAAACGTCAACAGTGCTTCTCCCTATAGATGCTGCCTGGCCTACTGTGTTCTACCAGCATTTTGTGTGTGTTGAGGGTAAGAATAGGATGACTTGGCAGATACATGCGTGGCTGAGGAATTGGTGCATAGGGGCAGGGTTTCTGGGGAAGGTATGGCTTTTTAAAAATATGGAATTGTTACACCTGAACTTGTGGGGGAAGGTGCAAAATCCTTGTGGCAGATTTTCTAGAGCTAATGGGGAAGGCTCAAACTAGTTTGGCAAGGGGATAGGATCCAAAGTGATAGTTTAGAGGATGGAGCAGTTGACGTACAGGTATATCAGAATCAGAATTAGGATTAATGTCACTGGCATGTATCATGAAATCTATTGTTTTGCAGCAGTAATACATAGCTATTGCTATACATAATTAAATGAAGACTATAAATTACCATAACATATATAAACGTATATGTATAAAAACACACACACACACATATATATACATATACTGTAAAAAATTAAATAAAATAAGTAGGAGAAAAGGTAGAAGAAAGATAGTGAGGTAGTGCCCATGGTGGAGCTGGCTGAGTTTACTGCTTTAGAAATATAGAAACATAGAAAATCTACAGCACATTACAGGCCCTTCAGCCCACTATGCTGTGCTGAACATGTACTTACTTAGAAATTACCTAAGGATACCATAGCCCTCTAATTTTCTAAGCTCCATGTACCTATCTAGGAGTCTCTTAAAAGACCTTATCATATCTGCCTCCTCCACCGTCACCGGCAGTCCATTCCACACACTTACCACTCTCTGTGTAAAAAACTTACCCCTGACATCTCCTCTGTACCTACTTCCAACCACCTTAAAACTGTGCCCTCTTGTGTTAGATATACTTTCTGCAGCTTTTTCTGATCTTAAGCAGTGCCTCCTCCATAGGATCACAGCTGCAGAAAGGAAGGACTTTACTAGGGATTATTTACTGAATCAGAATGGGTGGAAGTGAGAAACAGGAGAGGAGCAATCACTCTATTGAGGGTATTCTATAGACTCCCCAATTGCAACAGAAGCACTGAGCAACAGACCAGAAGGCAGATTTTGGAAAGATGCAAAAAATAAGAGGGCTGTTGTCACAGGAGACTTTAACTTCCCTCATATTAATTGGTACATCCTCAGTGCAAAAGTTTTGAATTGGATGGAATTTGTTAGTTCTGTCCATGAAAGATCCCTGACTCAATATGTAGACAGGCCGACTAGAGGAAACATGTATTGGATTTGGTGCTGGACAATGAACCAAGTTGATCGTCAGTTGAACATTTTTGTTTCGTGCCCACAACTCCCTGGCCTTTAGTTTCACTTTGGAGATGGATAGAAGCAGATAGTATGGGAAAGTTCTTATTTGAGGGAGTTGGAAGCATATTGCTTTTAGGCAGGATCTGGGGAGCATAAATTGAGAATAAGTGTACCAGAAATGTGGGGGTTGTTTAGGGAGCAATTTTTGTGGGTTCTGGATAGCTTTGTCACATTGAGGAAGGGAAAGGATGGTAGGGTGAAGAAATGGTGGTTGACAAGAGATGTGGAACATCTAGACAAGAGAGAGTAAGCAGCTTACTTAAGGTTCAGAAAGCAAGGATCAGATAGGGCTCTGAGGCTCTAGGCAGCCAGGGAGGAACTGAAGAATGGACAAGAAAGCTAGAAGGATGTGAAGGCCATGGCAAGTGGAATTAAGGAAAATCCCAAGGAGCTCTACATGTATGTGAAGCACTCAAGGGTGTCCAGACTGAGGGTAGGTCCGATCAGGTATAGTAGAGGAAACATGTGCATGGAGTTGGAGGAGATAGAAGATGTCCTTAATGAATACTTTGCGTCAGTATCCACCAGTGAGATGGAGCTTGTAGCTTTGTGAATACAGTGTAAAAGAGGCTGATGTGCTTGAACATATTGATGTTTAGAAAACGGATGTGATAGAACTTTTGAAAATCATTAGGATAAATAAGTCCCTGGGACCAGTCGGGATATATCCCAGATTACTACTGGTTGTAGGGAAAGTGATTGTTGTATTTCTGGTGATGATCTTTGCATCCTCACTGGCCACAGGAGTAGCACCAGATGACTAGAGGGTGGCCAATATTATTCCTTTGTCCAATAAAGGGAGTTAGGGATAACCCTGGGAGTTATGGACCAATGAGTTTTATATCAGAGGAGGGCAAATTATTGGAGAAGATTCTTAGAGACAGGATTTACGAGAATATGGAGAAAGAAAGCCTGATTAAGGATAGTCAGCATGGCTTTGAAAGAGGGACAATCACGAGCCTGATTGAATTCTTTGACAAAGCGCATTGATGAAGATTGAGCAGTAAATGTGATGTTTATGGATTTTAGTAAGGTTTGCCATGGTAGGCTTATTGAGACTGTCAAAAGCCATGGGATACAAGGAAACTGCATGGACACAGCTGTCCATAGAAAGCACAGGGTGGTAGATGGAGTGTATTTTGCCTGGAGGTCAATGGTCAGAGGTGTTCTGCAGGAATCTGTTTTTGGACCCCTGCTCTTTGTAATTTTTATAAATGACTTGGATGAGGAAGTAAAAGGGTGGGTTAGTAAGGTTGCAGATGACACAAAGTTTGGTGGAGTTGTAGGTAGTGTGGAGTGTTGTTGTAGGTTGCAATTGGACATTGGCAGGATGCAGAGTTGGCTGATAAATCACAGATACAATTCACCCTGAAAAAAAAATAAATTGATTAATTTTGGAAGCTCGATCTTGAAGCCAGAAAACAGGATTAATGTCAGGTTTCTTGGCAGTGTGGGAGAGCAGCGGGATCTTGAGATCCATGTCCATAAATCCCTCAAAGCTGCTAGCTGTCACTCTGGTTGATAGGGTTATTGAGAAGGCATATGTGATGTGTTAGTCTTCATTAGTCGGGGATTGAGTTCGAGAGCCAGGAGATAATGTTTCTCCTCCATAAATCCCTGGTTGGACAACTCTTGGAATATTGTGCTCATTTTATAATAGGAAGGAAGTGGAGACTTTAGAGAGGATGCAGAGGAGATTTAGACCAGAGGGACTAGAGGGAATGTCTTATGAAGATAGGTTGAGCAAGCTTGGGATTTGCTCTTTGGCGCAAAGTGACCTGATGGTGACTTGATAGAGGTGAAAAGAGGCATAGATAGAGTTGATAGCAAGAGACTTTTTTTTTCCCAGGGCAGAAAAGTCTAATAGACAGGGGCATAATTTTACAGTGATTGGACGAAAGTATAAATTGGTGTCAGAGGTAAGTTGTTCACACAGGGAATGGAAGGTGTGTGGAAAGCGCTGCTAGGGCTGGTGGTACAGCCAGATATATTAGTGATATTTAAGAAACTTATAGATAGATACATGGATGACAGAAAAATGGAGGACGATGTTGGAAGAAGGAAGGGTTAGAACGATTTTAGAGTAGATTAAAAAGTCAACACAACATCGTGTACCAAAGGGCCAGTTCAGCGCTGTAATAGTCTATGTTCTATGTACAATAGAATGGATAATATTACATTCATTGACCAATTCATCAAAATAGTAATAAGAGACCATAGTTCTAAAAGACTATAAAACAGGAGCAGAATTAGGGCATCAGCCCATTGAGTCTACTTTGCCATTTGGTAATTTCCCAGTCAACCCTATTCTCCTGTCTTTTCCCCATAACCTTTGACTTTCCTCCTCATCAAGAACCTACCTACCTCTGCTTTAAATGTATCAAATGATCTGGACTCCACAACCATCTTTGACAATGATTTACCACCCTCTAGCTCAAGAAATTCTTCCTCACCTCTGTCCTAATGGACACCTTTGCAGACACCCCACCCTGCAAAAACTCATTTCAGGGAGGTAGCACCATCAGTTTGTGGGAGACTCCCAGGAGAGGTGGGATGTCTGCAACAGAGTGGCTCCTTGGCAGCTAACCAGCTAGTTTAAATAACGTTAGCTATGCTAATGAACGAATGACACCTGTTAAACTCACCTCTCCCTCTCCCTCTCCCACTCCTCTGCTCCCCTGCTTCCTCGCTCTCGCTCTCCCAAAAATCGATTTCCTGGATTTTGTATATCATTTGTGGGTGGCAGGGAGCCACTATCAATTTGCGGGAGAGTCCTGGTACTTCCAGGAGAGGTGGGATGTCTGCCCTTGTATTCTGAGGCTGTGCCCTCTGGTCCTTAACTGCCCCAGAAATGGAAATATCCTTTTATGTCCATCTACCTAGGCCCTTCAATATTTGGCCAGTATTATTGAAATCCCCTTCATAGAAATTACGTTGTCACGTGTACCCATTCTTTCTCCTAGAAAGCAATAAAATCAGATTGTTAAAATTTACTCCTTACCCTTCATCGCACGTGTATTCAATGCGTGCGCCAAACACCAAATCTTCACCTTGTATCAGTTTAAATGATCCATGTAAAATATCTTCTGGAGTTCCACAACGCTTTACTAATGTTTGACATTGGGTTTGAAATAGTCGTGAACATTAATTGGCAGTTTTATCAGTACAGAATAGTCAAAAGAATTTGATATTTATTATCTAATATCATGCATATTAAAATATTGCAGTGAGTACAAAAAGCACACAAGGTAATAGGAGCAGGAGTAGGCCACCAGTCCGTCAAACCTGCCCTGTTCAATAAGCTCATGGCTAATCCATTCTAGGCCTCTTTTGTGCCAATTTTTCCATACCTTTCAATTTGCTATTTTTTCAAGTATTTATCACTTCTCCTTTATGTTACCCCTAACTCTTAAACCCTCCAGGTGAGAGAATTCCAGAGATTCATGACTCTCTGTGAGACAATTCTCTACACCTCAGTTTTAAATGAGCTTGGTTCAATGTTTTGTCACCTTGTTCAAGATTCTCCTAGTGGAAACTTCACAGCAGCAGTCAGCACCATCCCCACCTACCCATCAAGGATCTTATATTCAATAGGATTACCCCCAGTCTTCTAAATAAAAAAAATCATTTAAGTTTCTTAGCTATTTATTAAATAAATGATCAATATATTAGTATTGAAAAAAACAAAATATGAACATGCAGAGGTCTATTATAGAAATTGTCCAGTACTAATTAAAGTCCTTTAAAGGGGATATATATATTATGGCAAGAAAAATTAACCAGAGTCCCCTTCACAGCTTTTAATTTCCATTTTTCCTTATGACATTAAATGATGCCATTTAGCCAAGGTACCCATGCTGGCCCTCAAGGTAATCTTAAACAGTAGACAACAGTAGTGCATATTATCAAGTGATTGCAGTTGGATGCGTGAGGAAGATGCACCATCTGCAGCATCACTGTTCTATTCCAGTGGATTCAAGAACACATTTGAAGGTGCTGTAGGAAAGGAAGTTGGAGGGATAGGATGTAACATGGAGCTGTGGAAAGAAGACTGAGTGGTTAAGTGGAAACACAGAGTACCCATTAATGAACCACCTTCTGGTTGGTGAGATGTAATGAGTTACTGTATGTGCAGCAGGACTTATTCCTGGGGTCTCCACATTTTATAATTTATATGAAAGAATTGGATGAAAGGTCCAAAGAAAAATGTGCTGACTTCAAACACGGTTGGGAAAGTAAGTTGTGAAGAGGACAAAATGAAGCTATAGAGAGGTTATACAGTCTGCAACAATTTTGAAAATGGAGTATGAGAAAATGTGAAATGCTACATTTTGACAAGAAAGCCAAAATATATGAAAAATTTCTAAATAATGAGAGATTTCAGAAATCTGACTTGCATAGGGATCAGTCTGTCTTACTGTAGTTGTGATTCTCAGCAGGCTTGTATGCAAGTGCAGAAGTTAATTAAGAAAGCTAAGAGAGTTCTAATGGTTTATTGCTAAGAGAATTTAATACAAAAGAGGTGATGATTTCCTTCAATTGCATAAGTCTCTGGTGATACCAAATCTGGTGCAGAATGTACAGTATCAGTCTTCTTACATCAGGAAGAGTGTTAGTATATTGGAAACAGTTTGGAAAAGGTTTACTGCACTGGGAATGAGTTAACTGCCTTATGAGGAAGACTGTGCAGCTTAGTCTTCATATCTGTTGGAGTTTAGGAAAATGATAGGGGATGATAAGAGCATAAGGGGTCTTGATGGAGAGGATGTGGAGACAATGATTTCCTTTTGAGGAAGAATCCAGAACAAGTGGTCATCACTTTAAGATAGAGCTCAAGTGAGATTCTTTTAGTCTTTGGAACTATTTTCCACAAAGAGCTGTGGAAGCAGAGTCTTTGAGTACTTTTAGGACAGAAGTCGATAGGTATTTAATAAATATTTTTACTGTGAAAAATGTCTATTTTACACTTTCAATTAATTGATCCTTTCTAATCCCAACAGCTTTTATAAAAACTTACTTCTGTAAAGATTAATTTTTAAGCTTATGTATACATTTAGCATTTTGCTTTGTTTTTATTGTAACTAAAATATTAAATTACAAGTAGAAATTTAGAATTCTCTTGTCTACTGCTAAATACAAAAAAATTAACATATCATTCTGAGCTGATTGTTTGATAAATGAGATTCAGCGTCGAGTGTACATTCAGATTAGCCATGATCTTGTTAACTAGCAAAATTAGTTCTTGGAAACAGGGCAGGATTTTTTTTTATTTTTCCCAAGTTTTATCTTAAACAGCATGAAACCACCAGAGGATGCATTGCATCTATGCAGCAAAGGCCACTACCTTGTCTTACATATTGAATTAACAAATTATTTTTAAGTAGAATAATGAAATCAAATAAATATCTATGTCTCAGTCTCACTTACAACTGCAAGTAAGGTCTGGATTGTCTTTGATCCATTGTCCATCCACACACATGTATCGTAAAATACCCACATATCCTGAATCACATTGATAAGTCACGAAAGAATTATGAGGATAACGATTATTTCTGGTGCTTAATCTAGGCGTTGCATTTTTAATTCGTTCAGGTTGGCTGCATTCTAATGTAAGAAAAAGGTTAAGATCAATATTAGTTATGATTATATAAAGCTTATGTATAATTGACTAGGTAATAGCAAAAATATTATGTGCAAATATTATAACAAATATTTGGGTTTTATGCTCACCTAAGCAGCCAAAACCACACAAGATCTGCACAGATTCAACAATTTCTTATATTTCCTGAACATTATTCAAACAGAGAATTTACTCATTCTGTATTTCTTCCCTTTAAACCACATGGTCCTCCTTATTTTAACCCCTAATTTCCTCTGAACAAAATTCTGTTTGGTACTTTGAATTAATTGAATCTTTCTATCTTTTGACTACTTTTGTAAAGACTTCCTTTTGTAAAGGTTTATTTTTAAACTTACAAATATACATATGCATTTGCTTTGTTTTTATTGTAGCCAAAATTTTAAATTATGTGTAGAATTTTACTTTTCTCCTCTTTTATTGCCAAACTTAAAACAAGATAACACATTATTATGAGCCGGTATGTATTCAGTATTTTGATAAATCGTTGGAAAATTCTCATTCCTCCATCACCCCCCAAGAGATCTTATAAACTGATTGGGCCCCAAAGTTTATTTAACTGAAAATACTTAGTTGGTAATTAATGACAGTTTCAAATTTCAAAGTAAATTTATTATAAAATTGCATATACAGTATGTCAGCACATACAACCCTGAGATTTGCTTTCTTGCCAGCATACACAATAAATCGACGAAGCACAATAGAATCAATGAAAGACACACGTGGCAGGACAGACAAAAGAAAACAATGTGTAAACTGTGCAAATGTGAAAGAGAAGAATAATATAATAATAAATTAATAAAGCAATAAATATTGAGAACATAAGAGGAAGAGAATTTGAAAATGAGTGTATAGATTGGGGGAACAGTTCACTGATGCAGTGAGTGAATTTGAGTGAAGTTATCCCCCCCCCGGTTCAAGAGCCTGATATTTGAGGGGTAGGGACTGTTTCTGAACCTGATGGTGTGAGACCTGAGGCTCCTGTGCTTTCTTCCTGATGGCAGCATTAAGAGAGCATAGCCTGGGTTGTGGGGTTTATTGATGATGGATGCTGCTTTCCTAGCGAATGTGTTCCATGTAGATGTGCTCAATGGTGGGGAGGGCTTAACCTGTGATGGACTGGACTGCATCCACTATGTTTTGTAGGATTTTCCATTCAAGGGCATTGGTGTTTCCATACCAGGCCATGGTGCAACCAGTCAATAAACTCTCCACCACACATCTATAGATAGCTGTCAAAGTTTCAGATGTCATGCCAAATTTTTGCAGACTTCTAAGGAAATAGAGGCACTGCCATGCTTTCTTTGTAACTGCACTTATGTGCTGGGCCCAGCACAGTTCCTCTGGTATGATAACACTGAGGAATTTAAAGTTGCTGATCCTCTCGGCCGCTGATGCCCTGTTGAGGACTGGTTCATGGACCTTCGGTTTCCTCCTCCTGAAGTTAATAATTATCTCTTTGCTGACATTAAGTGTGTCCTGAAGAAATGGCTCAAAGTATCTACTGTTAGTTCCTATTTCCATGGCTGCTGCCTGACCTGCTGAGTTCCTCCAGCATTTTGTGTTATGATGCTTTGAGTGAGAGGCTGTTGTTGTGGCACTATTCAGCCAGATTTTCAATCCCCTCCTTTGATTCATCACCATCGTTGATTCGGTCAATGACAGTGGCATCATCAGAAAACTTAAATATAGTATTGGAGCTGTGCTTAGCCTTACAGTCATAAGTATAAAGTTAGTAGAGCAGGGACTGAGCACATAGCCTTGTGGTTCACCTGTGCTGATGGAAATTGTAATGGAGATGTTGTTGCCAATCTAAACGGATTGGGGTCTACAAGTGAGGAAGTCAAGGATCCAGCTGCACAAGGAAATATTGAGGCCAAGATCTTGAAGCTTATTGATTAGGTTTGGGGGGATAATCACGTTGAATGCTGAGCTGTAGTTGATCAAGAACATCCTGATATATGTATCTTTGCTGTCTAGGTGTTCCAGGCTTGAGTGAAGAGCCAATGAATTAGCATCTGCCGTAGAGCTATTGTACTGATAGGCAAATAGGAGTGGATCCAAATCGCTTCTCAGGCAGCAGTTGATATCTTTCATCACCAGCCTCTCAAAGCACTTCATCACAGTGTATGTAATTGCTACTGGACAATAATCATTGAAGCAGGTTACCATGTTCTTCTTTGGTAGTGATATAACTGAAGCTTACTTGAACCAGGTGGGCATCCTAGATCGCTGGAGCAAGAGGTTAAAAATATTGGTGAACACTCTAGCCAGTTGATATGTGTTTAGTACTCGGCCAGATACCCCATCTGGGCAGACTGATTTCTGTGGGTTTACCCTCCTGAAGGATGATCTCACATCAGTCTCAGAGGGTCATTGAGGGCTGTAAGAGTTTGCAAAGGTTCTTCCAAGTTTCAATGGTCAAAGTGACCATGGAAGGCATTGAGCTCATCTGGGAGTGAAGACTTGTTGTCACCTAAGTCATTCAGTTCCACTTTGTAAGAAGTAATGGCATTCAAACCCTGACCCTGACTTCCTCAAGTTTAGTCTGGAATTGCCACTTTGCACGTGAGCTGGCTTGCCAGAGATAGTACTTGGACCTCTTGTATTTTACTTGGTTACCAGACGCTGAACGCACTGATCTGGCCTTCAGCAGATTGTGGATCTTGTGGTTCATCCAGAGCGTCTGACTGGGGAAGACAGTGAATGACTTCATGGGGATGTATTTGTCCACAACTGCTTTAGTAAAGTCAACGACAACCACAGTGTATTCATTCAGATCTTCTGAAAAGTGCTTGAACATGACCTACTCCAGTGATTCAAAGCAATCCTGGTGCTGCTCCTCTGCCTCCCACAACCCACTTCTTTGTTGTGATTATTTATGGTGCCTTTCTCTTTAGCCTCTGCCTGTATTCAGCTAGGAGAAGGACAGCCAAGTAATCAGATTTCCCAAAATGTGGGTCTGGGCATGGAAGAGTAGGCATTCCTAATGATAGCAAACTAGAGATCTACCATGTCAGGAAGCCTGGTTCTGCAGGCTTTATGCTGCTGCAAATTGGTCAGAGATTTCTTCAAACAAGCCTGATTGAAGTCCTTGACTATGATTTGAAATGCTTTGGGATGGACAGTTTCTTGTTTGGTGATGGCAGAATTCAATAACTTTAGTGCCCTATTAACATTGGCTTTTGACAGTATATAAACTGCAGTCAGGATTGTGGACAGTAATTCTCTTGATAGGTAGAATAGTCAGCACTTAATCATTAGATCTTTCAGAATGAGGGAACAAAAGTTTAACAAGGTCAAGTCTATTGCATTTGACTACCACAGAGTTTATCATGAAACACAGACCCACACTTTTGCCTTCCTCAAATCAGCAATTTGGTCTGTCCGGTATATCGAGAAACTCTCGGGTCTGATTACCGATTCCTCTGTGCTTGGAGAGAGCTATGTCTCCATGAAACATGGAACATAGCAGTGTCTCAATTCCCTCTGATACAGCAACCTTGCCCATAGATCCTCAGTCTTCTTCTCCCACAATTGTACATTTGGTAACAAGATTCTTAGTGGATGAACATTCATTGTTTAGTGTTTGAAGCCTGGCTTGGAGTCCTCCCCTCCACTCTCCCTTCTGGCTATGGCGATGTACCTTCACCTATTTATCTGCCCAATTAGCAAGGTGCTGTACCTGCATGCTAGAGAGTTAAGTCTGCTGAGTCCTTCAGGAGATTGCGAAATTACTAGTTCATTAAGGTGGATCAAAAATACATGCTTGAAGAAAAATTACAAGCTTCCAGATTGCAGTGAATGCAATTCAGAAGAGTTATATTTAGAAATTTTGAAAGCAGCCTGCAGCATGTCACCATGGTTCACTGGCACCATCTTGGCTGAATGATAGTGAAGTTTAGTTCTATTTTCAGGTTGAGGTAACATATTGGGCCTAACTTTCATCTTATCTATTGCATGTAAATCTTTCTGATCAACTTTCCGACCTAAAGATTTTTACAATGTTGGTAAGCCAACTCTGTGCATTAAGACTGCCAAATAATGTCCATATTCTTTAATTATTGTTGGGGCAGTGCTTCTTCAACTAAAGTTGATTGCTATCTTGTTAATTGCAATAACGGCTTCTGCACCTCACTTTTAAATTCACTTGTCACTTTTTAGGAATAACCCACTGTCATGGAATCAAGGTGTTAGAAAGCAGAGAAATACCCTTTTTGCTGCAGCATGTTTGTGCTGACTCTCATCTACCTGCACTAATCCCATTTGCCGCTATTAGCACCACATACTTCCATGTCTTGCTTATTTAAGTGTCTGTCTAAATACCTCTTAATTGTAGCATCCATCACCTTCTCTAACACCCACACTCTATGTAACAAAACAAATGATTCAGATATACCAAAGTCTTTTAGAAAATAGAATGAAAATATCAAAAATGTTTTATTATTGATTGTCCATGAAAATTCTGATGGTTGGTGTAATTACGTTTTTGGCCTGCAGAGATCATAGAATTTTGTGCAGAATTCATGAACTTGTTGCCTATTCTAAACATTTGCTCAGCTGAGATGTACTTCTTTAATAAGAAGGGAAAATGCTGGAAGTAGCAGATCAGGCTGCATCTGTGTTATGAGAAAGGCCATCATTTTGATTCAGGGAGCCCTGTGCAGAGGATCTTTGGCTTGAAATGTTGAAGCTGTTTCTCTTCTCACAGAAGCAGCCAGACCTGCTGAGAATTTCAAGAATTTTTATTTTTTCGTTTTTTAATTCTCGTATCTGCCATTTTTTTGTTCCTGGTCCCAGTATCTTAATAGATGTTGCTACTGTTTATCCAGCAGATGGAGATATTGCACAAGATATTATTTACAGATTTGAGCCACCGATATAAGCAATCCCCTTCACTTGATTGTCTCACTAAATATCTGTCTCTTTTTATTCATTCCAACCAAAATTATTTACTGCATTGATACAGCAAAGCTGGTAATCAGAACAAGCCTCTTAATCATTTGTCTGCTGGTATACCCATGTTTTTGGTGTCTTTTTTATATTAGAAATATAGAAACATAGAAAACCTACAGCACAATACAGGCCCTTCAGCCCACAATGCTGTGCCAAATATGTTCTTACTTTAGAAATTACCTTTGGTTACCCATAGCCCTCTATTTTTCTGAGCTCCATGTACCTATCCAGGAGCCTCTTAAAAGACTCTATCGTATCCGCCTCCACCACTATCACCAGCAGACGGTTCCACTCATTTACCACTCTTTGGGTAAAAAACTTACCCATAGCATCTCCTCCATACCTACTTCCAAGCGCCTTAAAACTGCGCCCTCTCGTGTTTGCCATTTCAGCCCTGGAAACAAGCCTCTGACTATCCACAAGATCAATGTGTCTGATCTGATTTTATTCAAAATACCATCCTCTGAATTCATTTCTATTTCTGCCAGCTTTCTTGCCAATACACTTTTCTCAACAGTTCATCACACCTTTCCAGGATACGCTCTTAACACGGAAATTTGCTAAATCTTCATGTTGCTAAATTTCTCTTTCCTGATTGAAAAGAGCACATGACAATGTTTCTATTACTGTAAATACATTCCTTACAGACGTGATATCATCACTATAACTCAAACACATTTCTCTGTTAAGTATTTTGCAAATGCTGGCAATATCAATCGGGCATTCTAAAACTGTGTGATAAGAGATCAACCCTCAAACGGTCAATCATTCTATTTTCCTGGAAATTCTGTTAAAATCATCACAACAATCCTAAACAAGAGAAAATCTACAGTTCCTGGAAATCAAATACACTCAACTATCCTGAAGTTCCTTTTATGATGAAGTGGAACCATTGAACCATTAATGCTTTTAATTGTTAATTTAATGGTCTTCATGAAAGTAATGCTACTTTATTTTCAGTGTTTACCATGTACTACTGGTGGGACTTATGCCTTGTTCCAAATTTTGCTCCTGTTCCATAAATATTTTTTTTATCATTCAGGGTAATAGCTTTGCACAAGGTTAATTCTAAAAAAAATGTTTTGTCCATTTGTACTATTGTTGTGCACCAAGATTACACAACACACAACGCAAGTTATGCCCACTCATTTCTATATTTAAAGCTTAGATTTTCATAGGGCATTCCATAACCTCAGCATATCACAAAGTACTTTACAGAGACATTAGGTACTTTAAAGGTATATTCACTGTTAAGAGAAAAATTGGGGAGATGAAATCAATGAAGTATGAACAGGAATTGCAATGCACTGTACAATTTATACTAAGCACATTAGCATGTAGTTGGATACTTGAATAATTACTAAGTACTTATTTTTGTACCAGTTTTAAAGGATATCATTGTGTAAAATTACTCACCCATGGGTTGAAGAGCAAAGGAACTGTCAAACATGCCTAGAAGAATAACAAAATATGTTAGTTTCATTTTGAAAGATAAATTGGAAGTGTTATACTTGTAGCCTTGTGATGAACTGGTGAAATACAGACTGAAACCGATCTGTTAAAGTTTTACTGCAAATGTAAATATCTAACTCCTTGTCTGTTTGAATATCAACGTTTTAGTTGAATGAACTTAAAATTATGTCAACAATATAGATTCCAAATATTGGTAAATGAAATAAATTGCACTTTCGACACATGCATAATTTCATAGTGGATGCATTCATTTTAAATGTTTTATAAAAACAGTTAATTAAATGGATTATCATGTTTCAAATACATGCTCTTTTTATTTGAATCTGATCTAACTGATAAAGGTGTACTTACTCCCAATTTCAAATTGTTCTGAGATGGCAATAAACCTTTCCTTTGAACTTCTATAGTTGCACATTGGATTTAGTAAAGATCATGCTGGATATATTGATGATTATGGCTTGGAGACACAGTGTTTCAATTTAAGATGGTGTTGGATTCAGATATTTTTGATCCAAGATTCCTACAGAAGTCAAAAATTAGGCATAAAACTTAATGCTTCAGGATTGCTTTATTAAGCCTCAGTAGAACCAAGAAAATTGGAAATGGGGAATAGCAAGAATCTAAAAACAGAGAAGAATGGAAGGAAAAGAATAAAGATGGCAAACCTATGTGCTCTGCTCCTCGTATACCCCATAAGTAAAAGCTATTTCATTCAAATTTGTAGATAAGAGTTAACCAGTCAGATAGCTCCTTCTAAATACAACACAAGGGAAACTTCCAGGATGATACAAAGAACTGTCACCATTAAAGGACACATTGAACAAATGTAATTACATATTGTGACCACTAGGAAACATACTAAAGACTTATATGTCTATAGGTAGTTATATAAAATAAGGCAGTCATATATGTTAAACTGTAAAGATAATAACTATTATACAGTCTAATACAATATTCCCTCCTTTGATCACACTTTTAGAATCCAGTACATCGGAAAATTCAGAATAAAACTTGTGGTATCTATGTAAAGAATAAAATGGTGAAAAAAAACTTCATAAGTTATGAAAATATCAAAGCGTATTAACAGGACTATGTCATAGTTAAGAAGATTAACAGGTGCACTGACATGAGTTTGAACTACTCTATTAATGATCACTCTTATACAAGTAAATACGATGTAAATTATGATTAAGCATATTAGGATAAATATTATGACCCAGCTTCTGAGACTTAATTGAATCCAATAAAAATACCATTCATCAGATTAATGTATTTTAGTTGTTTCTTTATGAACATGATCACCACATCAGTTATGCTTTCAGTCTCATCGGGTATGTAAGTACACTTCTTCCCCATAACTGCACATGTAACCCCCACCCCTCCAACTGCTGAGAAGATCTAATGCTATGTGATTCTGAAGAACCTTTTTATGCATGGCAACTATTTCTATTGTTACTTTTTCCAAGGCACTATCAGTGTCTTACCTACACTTTCTGAAGCCGCAGCAACATTTTCAATCTCCCTTATACTTTTTGATGCAATAAATTTGATACAAAACATGCTTCTTCCAAAATGTCTCATTTACTTCTAGACATAGGAGGTAAACTCCAGTTCTTCATATGTCTCATGGCCAGAAAGACATTCCCCAAATAACAAAATCTTAATCAATTACATGAAAGAGAGGTGTAGGCTCCATTTTTGCACATGAGGTGTGTATTGTTACATGAACTTCATCCATTTCTTATTACTTGACAAGGACCTTGTTGAATTGTAATATTTTTCTGATGGATACCATCACTGAAAATTCCAGAGTCATTACCCATTTAGGACAATATAAACTATAATTGCATAAACTATGCCCTAAATAAGAATGGCACTTTTGAACTCAGGCAAAACATAGCTTTTACAGTGAACACATTAATAGATTTAATTGCTTTGTAATAAACATTAGGTGCAGATATAGAGTTATCTTAGGATAAGACATGAGTTGGGTCAGATGTTATATGATACCTAAAATCATGCAGATTATATTTACATAATTGATATAATTCAAGATGGTATATTGTGTTATATTAGATTTTGTAAGACATTGATAAATGTCTGTAAGATCAAAATGCCAATATAGTTCTTTCTGATCTTGTAGCATATTGGGTGTGCTTATGTCTCTAGTGTATTTGTTGGTAGTACAGGCTTCCCCTGCTTTACAAATGTTCGCTTTATGCCACTTTGCTTTTACAAAAGACCTACATTAGTAACCTGTTTTCGCATTACAAAGAGGATTTTCGCTTTTACGAAAATTTTTCCCATATAAATTAATGGTTCTTCGCTGTACGCCACTTTGGCTTAAGAAAGGTTTCATAGGAATGTTCTACCTTTGTAAAGGTGGGGCACCAGTAGATGGATTCTTTCTTAGTTTCAGGCACCATTAAAATTCAAATGTCTGCCAAGAATTTTGATAGTTGGCTTGATAGATTCATTTGGATTCAAGCTTATCATTTATATGTAAACATTAACCCACTTATGTAAGTCCAAAGGAATGTTGTGTGCTGCAATATAATGGGGAGTGACCATTAGAGTGGCTAATTGATTAATGGACACAGAATGTGTTTGAGAAAAAAGCAAGCTGTGTTGAGACAAGAGATTGAAGAGTTTGTATATCTCTGTGTGTCTTTGCCTTGTGAGTCTTGTGAATATATTGAGGGTGCTTTCCCGTTTTGCCTTAAAACACCTCTTAGACTTTTGGTTTAAGATAGCACTGGTGAACCTCAGTGACTGCTTTCTGGTGGCAAATAGAACAAAGAAAACAACAAAAACTTCATTAAATGCAAAATGCTGGAGGAACTCAGCAGGCCAGGCAGCATCTATGTAAAGGAGTACAGTCAACATTTTGTGTATGTTACTTGGATTTCCAGCATCTGCAGATTTCCCTTTGTTTGTGATTGAAATACTTCATTAATTGCACTTTTTCTGCTAAGCGATCCCAGCAAACAATAGACTGTAACTTCCCCGTTGGAGCTGAACTTTTGAACCACCTGTATGACCTGGCATTTTTGTGGTCAGAACTGAGGTCTCAAAGGTTCAGGATGGTTGCTCAGTGATGTGCACGTACGTAATTGAGGCAGCGGGGTCCGTGCCAGAGTGCAGGGAACAACCTGAGGTTTAATTGATTCAAAGACCAAGCCGACTTGGAAAAGTTGGGTATGGGCTGTATTGAGGTGGCGGAGCAACAGCCCCAGAGCATACCAAAGTGGTAGGATCCAGGTTGTAGAGCAAGGTCTGGATGATTTAACCGTCAGGCCAAATTGAAAAGAACAGGATGTCAGGGCCAGTTCAAATCACTGCTAGGTGAGGTTTACTCATCTCTGCGCCAAACTGTGGTTGTGGCCTGTAACTATCACATTGTGGAGTCTCTTCTGGGAACTTCAGTTCTCAATGCTATTTGCTTACTTTTATTGTTTGCATGTTTTTTCTCTTTTTTTTCTCATTGGGTGTTTGATGGTCTTCTTTTATTTTAATAGGTTCTATTGGGTCTCTTTGTTTTGTAGCTGCCTGATGAATCTCAAGGTTGTATAAAATATATATACTTTGATAATAAATATACTTTGACTTTGATGGATTTCACCAAGGGCCAGAGATTGCGATCAATGCCTAAGACCCGGGGCGGTTTCAAGAGTGATTTGGAATTTGGAGTACACAGTAAACGAATGTTGACTAAGAATCATGAGCCTCGAAATCTTCGGGCCTTGCAGAAACGTTTGTGGAAGTCTTTGTGACTTGCTATGTGGTCTTTTGTGTGGCTTATTTATGTTTTCTGTTTATAATAATAAATTAGGCTTAAGTTATTTTGTTGTGCTTGTACACTTACTACCACATCTCGAGGTCATTTGATTTGTTTGGGTCAGTTCAACCCAACCCATTACATGTTGGCACCATGAACAGGATCCGAGGAAAATGTGGAGGTGGACAAGCAAGTCGAGTGATACCATACAGAGGTCCCCACGTGGACAAATAACTCTGAGGGTTTTGGATTGCAGGCTGTTGCTCTGAGTAAGTATGGTCCTCTCAGATGCTGGGAGAAGGAACTTATTGAATTGTCTGACCTTAAACTTCCATGTGTAGTTTCACCATGCCTTAAGCATATAGCTTTTCCCTCTAGAAAGGATTCTCTGACTCAGGTAGGATGGATTTTTGTAACTGCATTGGAGCAGTTAAATATTGAAACAGCTGAAATCTCTGAGGAAAACGAACATCTGCAGTATGACTTGGCCTCTTTGAGTTCTCAGAACTACTTAAGCGAAATGGCATGTACAGCACAAAAACATGCTGAGTGCACTGACGTTAGACAAGTTGCTGTGGCATAGAGATCCTTTAATCATTAGACATCCTCCCTGAGGTGGCCCAGCCAGGGCTGATCAAACCCGGCCTGTGTTCTTCCCATGGACCAGGATAATGAGAGGCATGTAATTCTGAGGGTAATGATATTTTTAAACGTCACTACCTGGCATCTGGCAACCTCCCATGCCTGGGATTGCATGGGTTAAAGGGGCAGTGTTTACTGGGATTCAGCATAAATAGCCGCTGTATTGCAAAAAGCATCATGCATCACAGCTGTATGACAGTGGATCCTGTAAGGGCCCAATCTATGGTCCTGTAGAAGGAATGGGACCCAGATACTTGGGATAGGGATATCTGGTATCATGATGATTCAGACAGGGACGAGAACAATGTCTCTGAGGCACGTCATGTAAAAATTAATGAGGTAAACCAGAATGCTGATGAACAAAATCACGATGCAGAGCTGTCCCCAATACAACTGAGATCACTCTCTGTAGCTGTACTACCAAGGAGTCACACGATTTAGCTCAGCAGCTGTGTCAGTGGATAGGAGAATCCTCGTCCAGCTGGCTCACCTGCCTATGGAATTTGGGAGTTTCTCAACTGTTTTTATGATGTACATTAATTGATTCATTTAGGGTCATCAACACTGGACCCATTGGTCCTGGCTGATTTGTGGACTGGTCAGGCTGATGGAGCTGAGTGGTCATACAAGCTGCCTGTGTTCATGACCCTGCCACTTTGGAACGGGATGCATCTCCTGATACCTTGGAATCCCCAGGAAGCTATTTCATGCTTCTGTGATAAGCTAACTCTCCCATTTATAATAATAATGCTTTAAACAGCCTCCTTTTTCCGCTGTAAACTCACCTGATTGATGGAACGGGGAGTCTCACCGTGGACCAGTGCCTTGCTGCCTCTGCTGTATATATTGAGAAACCTACAGCTGGAGGCACAAACAGAATCAGCAAATTCATGCGATACTCACAAGTATACATTCTGTATCACCTCAACTGTCACATTGTGAGTAGGGAAAATTGGTAAAAAATATGACAACAAGAAGTAATATTAGAAGAAACTTCATAATGTCCATAGTTGTTTACATCATTTGAAGTCTTCTGGCTGGTTAGTGATTTGCTCACTGTAGCTGAGCAGCATTGACACTGAGTCAGAAATGACTAGCCACAGCTGTTGTTAGCCTCATGGGGTACCGAGTCCGCTTGCTTGCAGTGGCTAGCATGTACCCACTTATTTTTTCCTTCTGCCTTTGCCACTGAGTCAGTAATTAACAGCACTTGATTAGAACCTTCCTTTCGAGGTTTCTGAGCTGCTTCCACAACTATGGATTCTTCTCATGTTCTCAATACTTATTGCTTAATTATTGTTATTATTATTGTTATCTATGCATGTATACTTTGACCCTTAAGGGGTGCTGTCAAGCTTCCCTGTGTACTGACCGTAATGTGAGAGGGCATTCTGGGTAGATAAAGTAAAATAAACAGGGGCAAGTTTGTTCCTCACCTCTCTGTCTCTCCGAGTGTTATTCACGGTCGCCCTGCTTCCCAGTACCACAAATATATCAACTGGCTACAAAAATATCAACATGATACTTATTGTTTTGTTCCTCTTGGCAAAAAATGTCAGAGTGCACACCACAACATATGCAGCCACAGGAAGTGTGGCAATTGTAGGATCTGAGGTGAGAGAACAAGAAAAGGACAGTTAAATAAAACAAATAAGAGAAGGAGAGAGAGCTGAATAAGACCTATTAACTTTTCTGGAACGTGATTGTGTTTGAAAATGATGACAATGTTTGGAAGTATGGGACTGTACAATGAAATGACAGAGTAATGGAGTTCATATACTGAAAGGTTTTGAATATTTTGCACTGGGAAATGAAATTTCAGATGAAATTCATGTTCCAACTTTTTTGAGTGTGATGAATGCAAAAACATTTAATTTATTACGCAGTCCAGTGAAAGCTGCTAAGCCTGGCACTGAGCCTTATGATGACGTAATTAAAGACTTAAAGGAACACACACAAGATGCTGGAGGAATTCAGCAGGCCAGGCAGCATCTATGGAAAAGAGTACAGTTGATATTTCGGCCTGAAATGTTGACTATATTCTTTTCCATAGATGCTGCTGGCCTATTGAGTTCCTCCAGCATCGTGTGTGTGCTGCTCGGATTTCCAGCATCTGCAGATTTTCTCTTGTTTGTAAAGTCTTACAGGACCACTATTCACTTAAACCTTATTGCTGAGAGGTTTA
This sequence comes from Hypanus sabinus, assembly GCF_030144855.1. Lineage (NCBI taxonomy): Eukaryota > Metazoa > Chordata > Chondrichthyes > Myliobatiformes > Dasyatidae > Hypanus > Hypanus sabinus. The sequence goes on from NC_082716.1 coordinate 72,683,624, forward strand.
GATTTCACAAAAGGAATCAAGAGGAAGGCAAGTCTATTTCACAGTTGGTGGCAGTGCAGAAGCAATTGTATGGCAGCTTTTGGGCTGTCGCTGATGATGCATTTCATGATAAGACCATGAGATACAGGAGCCGAATTAGGCCATTTAGCCCATCGAGTCTTCCCTGCCATTTCATCATGGCTGGTCCATTTCCCTTTCACCCCCAATCTCCTGCCTTTTTGCCGTATCCCTTTATGCCCTGTCTAATCAAAAATCTATTAACCTCTGCCTTAAGTATACTCAATGACCTGCCCTCCATAGCCACCTATTGTAACCAATTCCACAGATTCACCACTCTCTTGCTAAAAAAATTCCTCCTCATCTTCATTTTAAACAGAAGTCGCTCTATTCTGAGGCTGTGTGCTCTGGTCTTAGACTGTCCCACCAGAGGAAACATCCTGTCTATATCCACTCTATCGAAGCTTTTCAACACTCGATAGGTTTCAATGATAGACTCAAATGTGGTCTGTCTAGTGAGGCAATTCAATAATGTTTGCTTACAGAATACTGATTAACATTACAGAAGGCAATTGAGATTAGACCATTTATGGAGATGGTCGCTAGAAAGCACAGCTATTAAGCACATCTTCCAAAATTCATTAAGTTTCTGCTAACTTTAAGAATATGACACCTATTGGTGATCTATATTACCACTGTGGCAAAACTGGGCATACAGCAATGAACGCAGGTACAGGTATAAGGATTTAGACAAGCAAAGCTGTGGCAAAAAAGGACATATTGAACATGACAGTAAAAGTAAAAAGACTAAATATACTGTAATAAAGAAAAGACCTTTGGAAAAACAAAAGGAAATGTGAACAAGATGGAGCAAACTGAGGAATGGACTGAGTGACTCTCACTCTGTGGTGGAAGAAGCTTTGGATGCTTCATCTATTTCATGACACAAAGGTGGCTATTTGGCGACCCTGTGGTTGCATGGGGCCACAGTGAGAATGCAGGATCCTGCAGTATCGGTGGTGTCAGAGACAGGTTACAAGGAGAAATTACAGCATCTCACCTCAAAAGGGACAAGGTTGATTTTAAAGTATACCGGTGAGATTGATCCATTAAGCAGAGGAGTACATGTTACTGTGGCGATTAACTTCCACTGTACATTGTTAAAGGTAGTTCTGCAGTGCTTCTGGGACCCTTGTGTTTGCAGCACCTCAATCTCAACTGGTCCGAAGTTGACTTGATTGGTGGGAGCACTGGCCTACAAGAAGTATTGAAGAAACACACAGAAGTATTCAACAGAGAACCGTGCAGTTTGAAAGGAATCACTGTTAAGCTGACTTTAAGCTTGACACAACCCATAAATGCCTGAAGGCAAGACCTGTTCTATATGACCTCAAACCAAAGGTAGAAGTTGAATTGGAAAGACTGGTCCAGAGTAAGGTATTGGAACCAGTGTGTGTCAGTAAATGAACAACTCCAATGGTTCCTGTCCTTTAAATCTCTGCAATGGTGATTGGAGATTCCATTGTCAGAGGAGCAGAGAAGAGAAACTGAAAGTGTGATAGAGACACTTAGATGGTATGTTGCCTCCCAGGTGCCAGGGTCAGGAATGTCTTGGATCGGGTGCATGGCTTTGTCAAGGGGGAGGGTGAACAGCAACAAGTCTTGGTACATATCAGCACCAATGACAGATGTAGACAAGGTGAGGAGGTCCTGAAGAGAGAGCTAGGTAGAAAGCTGAAAAACAGGACCACTAGGGTAGTCATCTCTGGATTGCCGCCCATGCCACACACCAGTAAGGATAAGAATAGGATGATTTGGCAGGTGAATGCGTGTCTGAGGAAAAGGTGCAGGGGACAGGGGTTTATACTTATGGATCATTGGGAGCTCTTCTAGGGAAGATACAACCTGTACAAAAGGGATGGGTTACACCTGAACCTGAGGGGGTCCAATATCCTTGTGGGTAGGTTTGCTAGATCTGTTGGGAGGGGTTAAACTAATTTGACAGGGGAGTGATAGTGCTGAGGGTGAGGTTGTTGATTTACAAACAGACGCAGTGTGTAGTGAGACTCCTAGCAATCAAAGGCTGATAATAAGGCAAAATTACATTCAACACGATGAGTTGCAGCTTAAATTGTGGACAAAATTGGGAAGGGTGAATACAGGACTGAAGGTGTACTTAAATGTGCACAGTACACAGAATAAGGTAGATGTATTGTAGCTGAGTCATAGATTGGCATGTATGATTTTGTAGGCATCCTGAATCATGGCTGAAAGAAGATTATAGTTGGGAGCTGAATGTCGAAGGATACACATTATATCGAAAGGACAGGCAAGTAGAAGGCATGGGAGGTGTGGCTCCGTTGGTAAAAGATGAAATCAAATCATTAGAAAGAGGTGACATAAGGTTGGAAGGTGTTGAATCATTGTGAGTAGAACTAAAGAACTGCAAGGGTAAAAAGACCCTGATGGGAATTACATACAGACCCCCAATCAGTAGTAAGGATGTGATTCATAAATTACAATGGGAGATAGAAAATACATGCCAAAAGGGCAACACTACAATCGACAAGAGGGACTTCAAAATACAGGTAGATTGGGAAAATCAGGTTGGTGCTGAATCCCAAGAAGGGGAATTTCTAGAATACCTATGGGATGGCCTTTTAGAGCAGGTAGTGGTTGAGCCCGCTAGGGGATCAGCTATTCTAGATTGCGTGTTGTGCAATGACTCAGAATTGAATACAGTGCTTAAGGTAAAATAACCCCTTAGAGTCAAGTGATCAGAATATGATAGAATTCACTCTGAAATTTGAGGAGAGCTAAAGTCAGATATATCAGTATTACAGTAGAGTAAAGGGAATTACAGAAGCACGAGAGAGGAGCTGGCTAAAATTGATTGGAATAGGAAACTGGCAGGGATAACAGTAAAATAACAATGGCTTGAATTTCCCACAGCAATTTGGAAGGCACAGGATATATACATTCCAAAGAGGAAGAAGTATTCTAAAGACAAGAAGACTCATCCGTGGCTAATAAGAGTAGTCAATGTCAATATAAATGCCAAAGAGAAGACATATAATATTGCAAAAATCAGTGGGAAGTTAGAGGATTGGGAAAGTTTTAAAAACTATCAGAAAGCAACTAAAAAAGTAATTAAGAAGGAAAAGATTAAATACAAAAATAAGTTAGCCAATAATATTAAAGAGGATACCAATAATTTATTCAGATACATAAAATGTAAAAGATATTGGACCATTGGAATATAATGCTGGAGAAGCAATAATAGGAGACAAACTAAATAAATATTTTGCACCAGTCTGCACTGTGGAAGACACTAGCAGTATGCTGGAAGTTCGAGAGTGACAGGGGTCAGAAGAGCATAAAGTTGCCATCACTAGGGAGAAGGATTCTTGTAAAACTGAAAGGGTCTGAGGGCAGATAAGTCACCTGGACCAGATATACCACACCCCAGGGTTCTGAAAGAGGTGGCTTAAGAGATTGTGGAGGAATCAGCAATGATCTTTCAAGAATTACTAGATTCTGGGATGGTTCTGGAAGACTGGAAAATTACAAATGTCACTCCACTCTTCAATAAGGAGAGAGGCAGAAGAAAGGGTATCTAGGGCAGCTATTCTGACCTCAGTGGTTGGGAAAGTGTTGGAGTCGATTGTTAAAGATGTGGTTTTGGGGTACCTGGAGATACAGATAAATAAGTTGTGGTCAACATGGCTTCCTCAAGGGAAAATCTTGCCTGACAAATCTGTTGAAATTCTTTGAAAAAATAACAAGCAGGATAGAAAAAGGAGAATTGGTGAATTGTGTGTACTTGGATTTTCAGAAAAGTTGCCACATATGAGGCTGTTTAACAAGTTAAGAGCCCATGGTATTAAAAGAAAGGTACTAGCAAGGATAAAGCAGTGGCTAATTGGCAGGAGGAAAAGAGTGGGAATCAAGAGTATCTTTCCTGGTTGGCTGTCAGTGACTGGTGGTGTTCCACATGAGTCTGTGTTTGGACCACTTCTTTTAACATTATATATTAATGACTTGAATGGCAGAATGGCTTTATCACAAAGTTTTCAGATGATACGAAGATAGGTGGAGGGGTGGCTAGATTTGAGGAAGTAGAGAGGCTACAAAAGGACTTAGACAGACTAGGAGAATGGTCAAAGGGGTGGCAGATGGAATACAGTGACAGGAAATGTATGGCCATACACATTGGTAGAAGAAGGGTTGTGTTTCCCAAGGAGAAGTTTCAAAAGAAGCATCAATAGCAGAACCACCTCCTTGAAGACCCCACAGAGCTTTCTAATATTTCCACACTTTATTTCTAAGCTTTATACTGCTTTGACTATGATCTCAAAATACTATAAAATTGCAACTGAAAATTTTCTCCATACCCCATGAGCTGGTACTTGTATAAGCATTTCTCTGCATCCTACTGGATTATATGTTTTTAAGTATTTCTCTGCACCCCACTGGAATGTACATATTTAATTATTTCTCTGTACCCCACTTGTTTGTACAGTGAGGTACAATATTAATTTCAGGTTCAACTGTTTTTACAGATATGTTTTTGCAAAGTAGCAATGTAAAGTAGTTTCCTCACTCTAACACTTCCACCAGGTGGTGTATTGAAGCGGAACTAGTCAATTCTCTCGAATATTTCAAATTGAGGAAGCTCTTAACTCCTTTTAAATTTAGGTGCCCAAAATTTCCACTTCACCTGGGATTGTTCTGGGTCTTTAAATCTTTGCAACCATCCTTGTTGACTATGCCAAATTGTTGGATTCTGGTGTTTTTGAGCCAAGGTTCTTTCAGTAGTCAAGAAAGTGACTTAAACTTGTTGTTTCACAACCATTTTATTAACTACTAATAGAACAAAGTGAATTGGAAATGGGGAATAACATGAGCCTAAGACCAAAGGAGAAAAGAAGGACAAGAATAAAGATGGAAAGCCTCCAGGCTCTGCCCTTCTTATAGCCCATAGGTGAAAGATATTCTATTCAAATTTTTAGATAAGAGATAACCAATCAGCTAACCCCTATTCAAGTAATGTGACACCAGAGAAGCATCCAGAATGATATAATGAACTGTATTCACTAGGGGACACACTGAACATTTGCTTATGCAGTACATACCGTGATAACTTGGGAACAAGTTAAAGATGTACATGTACAGTGTATAGGTAGCTTTATAAAATACAGGCAGGCATAAATTTTAAACTGCAAAGATTATACAGTCTAATGCAATAATGGTGAATGACTTAGAGAGGAACTTGGAGATGGTAGCATTCATAGATATTATATCCCTGCCTTGTTACTTCAGAGAGAGAATTGCTGTTGAAGTACACTTGATAAGTTCCTTCACTGACCATTGCAAATCATACATTTTGAAGTTATAGCAAGTTTATGTTGCAAGGCTTATTTATTGGTTGCTGTGGTGTGAGTGCTGATCAAGCAAGCTGCTTTTCCTGGCTGGAGTTGAACTAGTTGAGTTCTATTATGGCTTCACTCAGATTCAGATTCAAATATTACATGTACAATAAAACATCTAGTGAAAGGCATTGTTTGAGTTAACAACCAATACACTTAAGGATGTGCTGGGGGTCGCTCACAAGTGACATCACACATTCCAGTGCCAACATAGCATGCCCAAGATGTTTAGCAGAATAACACAAGCAGCAACAACAACAACAACAACAACAGCAAAACAAGCTCCTTTTCCAACCTACCACCCAGCCACCCATTCACACACAGATAAGCCACCTCTGGGCTTCCAGTCCTTGGTCCAAGATTCTCAGACTTGCAGACATCAGTCCTCCGACCTCCATTTCCTGGCTTAGGCATGCAGACATTGAGCCTCTGACTTCTGAACGAGCTGACACAGGGATTCTACCCCACATTTGCTGATTTCAGTCATTAACCTTTATACTACTATCTCTGAACTCATTGAGCTCCTGACTTTGACCTTTAGCTTTGTCCTCTGGACATTGTTGACCTTTGGGTATCGATCCCAGGACTGGCCAAACATAGGTTTGACCTTCAGACCTCGAATTTTGGACTCTTGAGTACCTCTGACCCTGGAGACCTGGGGGGAAGAGGTTCAACAGCCCTTGTGACTTCCATCTGTACTGACCACTGACATGGGACTCACCAACCTGGATATTGTTGGTCTCCTTAGCACCTGCTGCCACAACTTTCGAGGCGTCTGACTTTCGACAACAGAGAGTTCTGACCTGGACTCTAAACATCAGTTCCTGCCCCTGACTCTTCTCTAACTGCTGTTGACCTTAAGCTCTCCCTTATTCCTGTCCCTAAACCCTAAACTGACACCTAACTCCCTACACTATCCCCAAAACCATCCCTACGAACCTATAAATCAACTAAATCTGAGCCACAACATTGATGGACATTGTAGCTTGACATCACATTAACTAGCCAGAAGAATGACCTTTTCTGTTTCTCTAGCCTCCAGTGTCTTGAAACTTTTCTGAGTTTCAGCTGCTGACCCATTTGTGGATAAAGACTGTACTGAGATCCAATAGAGAATTTATTGTAATGATGTAAATTTGAAATATCTTTAGATAAATAAGATATTTTAAAATAAAATTCAGAATTATAAAACAGAAAATTACTTTTTCATAGAATGGGAATGGCTACAACAAGTAAAGATGATATTTTCCCATTGTTCATAATATCTCCATGGAAGAGCAATCCAGTAAGTTCCAATTCTTTGCTCTCATCCCATTGCCCTGCAAAATCTCACTTTTCAAATACCACCCTCCTTCCTTTTGAACTTTACAGTTGAATCTGCCCCCACTATCACTTCTGCAGTGCATTCTAAACCAAAACCACTAAACAAGTCAAAGAAAATATCCTCATGGTACTTTGGGCTCTTCTGTTAATATTCTTCACCAAATGTCCTTTGGTAATTGACCCCTTAGCCACAGCAGCAGATTCGCTTCACTAATTTGAGATCCACAGGGGATAGTGTGTTTTTGGAGGATAATTAGCTGAAATATTTATTACATATTACTAAGTGTTAGGCCTGATGTACCAATATTGCCAGTCTAGCAATGCTTTGTTAACAGTGACTCCAAAAATGTTGATGGTGAGAGTTTTGTTTTGGTAGGATGACTAGTCTCTGACAACCACAGCCTTCTCTCATTGTAGTAAAAATATTTCTACCCTCTGGATGGATGGTTTTCTCTTTAACTCCATTAACCTCATTTTCTCTAGCTTAATGTGCCTTAGTGCCAACGACAAGTTGTATGAAGTTTTCCTGATTACAGCTCCTCACTCATTTGTGGATAAAGACTGTACTGGAATCCAAGAAGAGATTTGACTCTAATGGCATAAATTTTAGCAAAATAAGATATTTTATAATAAAATTCAGAGCATAAGTATCACAAATTTTGGTCCTGTATGTTGGTCACTGACCTGAAACTTTAATTGTGTTCTCTTGCTATTGGACCTCTTGAGGATTTTCAGTTCTTACTGTTTTAGTTCACGCACTGAACTATAGTTTTAAGTTAATGGTCTCAAACTGAGTTCTGGTGGGCATTGAAGTAGCCGATTTAAGCCAGTTGGCACACCTACAATGAAGTTACATGAACTGCATTTGATTGATAGCTTTGAGATTTTATAATGTAGGAATCAGATGATACAAGAACTTAATCTCATAGACTACTGTGTTCAGGGGAGAACATCTTTAGGTCAACAGTGGTGAATGTATGTCAGAACAATCAATACATCTGAAATCAATGTAACAAAACATTCATAAATATCTTATAGTCAATACCTTTTCATAAACACAATGCTTCCGTATGGCATGAACATTGACGTCTCTAACTTCCGTTAATGCCCCTCCTCCCCTTCTTACCCCATCCCTGATATATTTAGCTTTTTTTGTTTTTGTTTTTCTCCCCCCCTCCCTTTTTTTTCTTTCTGTCTCTGCCCATCACTCTGCCTGTTCTCCATCTCCCTCTGGTGCTCCCCTCCCCATTTCTTACTCCCTAGGCCTCCCGTCCCATGATCCTTTTCCTTCTCTAGCTCTGTATCCCTTTTGCCAATCACCTTTCTGGCTCTCAGCTTCACCCCACCCCCTCCAGTCTTCTACTATCATTTTGCATTTTCCCCTCCCCCTCCTACTTTCAAATCTTTTACTATTTCTCTTACTATCTTTAAAAAAGTAGTCCTGATGAAGGGTCTTGGCCTGAAATGTTGACAGTGCTTCTCCCTATAGATGCTGCCTGGCCTGCTGTGTTCCACCAGCATTTTGTGTGTGTTGTTTGCATTTAAACTTTTCTTTGTTGTTGTGACCCTCCATGGTCTTTAGGACTCATATATATGGAACTGTATGAATTGTCTCAAAGAATGAGCACTGCTTTTGCTAAGTAGATAAAAGAATTTTCTGCACAAGATGATGTACCATAATAACCACAAGATGTCAGTACTTCTATTCAAAAGAAAATGAAACATTTTCTAGAACTACTTTAAATCTGGTTTTGCTTCCAGTTAAAAAGTGTTAAATGTCAGGATCCGAAATGTAACCAATTTTAAAATCCCTTATAAGGTTTACAAAGTTAATACCCTACACGCCATGCTTTAGTATCTGTTCATGTCAAGAATGCTCTTGCAATCCCAAAGCCTTTCCATTAACAAGAAGGTAAAATTCTTGGAATACTCTTTACTTTCTTAGAAGAGTGCAACTCCAACAACCCTTAAGCAGCTCAGCCTCACCCAGGATAAAGCAGCCCATTTGATTGGTATTAATTCTCTTCATCTCCTTTACACCTTGGTTGCTGTGTGTGTAACCAACAAAGTTTACTGTAGTTTACTCACTCAAACTACGTCGACAGCATCTACCAGCCCTGTAAGTACTACTACGTACTACGTAAGTATGTACTATATAAATAACAAATATTATGATTGCTGTTAATCTGTCTTTTTCAGTAGGACTGCAATAAACATAGAAAACCTACAGCAAAATACAGGCACTTTGGCGCACAATGCTGTGCTGAACTGTGTACTTACTTTAGAAATAACCCAGGGTATAGAAACATATAGGGTATACCTAGGGTATAGCAAGATCGGTGAACTTCTGATTTGCATGCTTAAGGATCTTGAAATTTCTTCAAAATATAATGTAAGTACAAATGTTTGTATATAAATAAATGTGTTATACTAAGTTTCTGATACAGTTGTTCTTTTCATATAACTTTGCCTATCTTAAGTAATTGTTTTGCAGGATTTTCTCTCTTTGCAGTCACTGATATTTAAGACAAATGGCATTTCAAATAACAGATTCTTCTTGTAAATAGTGAACTTATAGAAAGAATTAATCTCGAGGAGATATCTATGATGTAGTTATATATGATTATATATGTCATGTGATTATAGTATGTCTTAGCATCATCATTTGAGATAAATATGTAGTTACACATTACGTGTCACACATATTCCTTGCTGTCACAGCTAAACACAGTCAGCACCATTTTTTTTGAAATTTCTGAGTTTAGTAACTGTTATAAGTAGAACGTAGTAGAATTCAAGCAATATTGAAGGTCCATTTACAGCTGAAGGTTTGATTGATAAGAGAAAGACAACATGGCTTTTCTTAAAGGAAAATAATTTTTAAACTGTTAGAGATTTTTGAAGTAATTGAAAGGGTGATTAAGGCAAATACACTTCCAAAAGGCATTTGATAAAGTGCCACATTCTGAAGGTGGTGAAATACATGGGACTGAGCAGCATGCATTCAAAATTTACCAAATAGCAGGACACAGAGAATCCAGGGCAATTTTTGAGATATGGATGCAAGTCAACACTAGAGTTCCTCAGAGGTCAGTACTAGGAATAGAAATTGTTTTTCTTTATATTAATCAATGTATAGGGCAGTTTCCAGATTTGTAGATAGCAAAAAATGTGTAGGTACAGTACAGTGGACAAGGAAGAGGGTGGAAACAAGCAGGTTGGTAGAACAGCCAAATATATGGCAGTTATAATTTAGTTCTAGGAAAAGAAGTGTTATATTTGGATGGAAGAGGAAGAACAGGCAATACAACTGACAGGTCTCAATTCTAATGTGGATATATGAACAGGGATCAATTTGTAATTCAATGGAAGTTGCAGGGTAAGTCAAGAAAATGGTTACATAAAAACAAGAATGCATGGTTTCTAAATTGAGACATAGTATTAATAGTACAGAAGTTCTAATTAATTTTTATTAAACACTGTTTTAACCACAACTAGAGTATTGTGTCCAGTTTTGTGTGCCATGCTTTAGAATGTGTGACAAAAACAAACGAGTAAACTAACTAACACATGCTGATGGCACTGATACTGCTGCAGTATCCTTTCACATATATGATTCATTCACATACAGTATACAGAGAGAGACAGCATTGTTATTCTGCTCATTTTCAATACACTATCTAGTCACCGAAAGCAACACTGGAAATTGAAATGATCACACTCAACAGCACAATAATGTAGTCCACAACTCCCACCATGTACTTAAGTGACAGTACAATATAAATCATTGGCATTGCAAGTATTCCTGAACCTGAGTGTAGCCACTCCAGATAACTGGCTTAATTGATATATTTTTTTTTACTTTAATGACATAATAGCTTTATGTACATATTAATCTTATGTCAACTTAATTAACATAACTGCTACCAATGACCTCCAATGTCAGAGTTAATCAGCATAAAGAGTACCCCTATTGTTCTTGTGCTGAGGGACAATTTCCTTATTCCCTTTATTAACATGGCATTTTGACTCATCATAGAGGTCATTTTGTTTTATATAATTGCCATCTATATCCCAATGAAAAGTACATGCCTGTTGCTGGTTGTGTTGCTATGTAACTGCAAAGATCAACTTTACCAAAGGAGTACTGTAGCTCTCATACTAACACAATGCGGTAGTTTAGCAACTCTGAAATCAAATTTCTCTTTGCGGGTGCCAATTGTATTAGCATTGCATGATCCTTAACTAGATATACAGTATATAATGAAACAAAATAGGGTTATTAATACATAGAATATTATTCCATTCATTTTTTTAAAATATCAGAACACCACAGAACAAAAGCAGGAGCTCTTCTTCTCTATTCTGTCAGTTAAAAAGATCAGGGCTGATCAGACCATTGGCTTCTCTTCCATTTTCCTGTCTGATCCCCTTGACTCTTAACACCCTGGCAAAAATTTTGTGACTCCTCTAATTTATGTTTTCAGTCATTCCTGCACCCCCCCCAAAATGGTGTGGTGAGGATTTCCATTAATATGACACAGTAGAGAATCGGTGGGAGATGATTAAGTTCCACCTTGTTGAAGGTATCATTGTTTGACCTTTGTCAGTGATGCAAGTGTCCCCTGTTATTGATCATCCTATCCCTGAACTGGAGTGGTACTAACATTCTTGCAGGAAAGGTTGCTAGTTCTTCTCGGGGGAGTTTAAACTAAATTTGCAGGGGGCAGGGATCCAGAATGCGACAGAGGATAGCGAGATGAAGAATAAAGGACAGGTGGGGACCGCACGGTTCTGGAATATTAAGTGTGTAGTAGAGAAAGGTGAGGCGGAACAAGTGATAAGGAGGACACATGTACAGAGGGATGGTCTGACAGAACATGGAGTTAAATGTGCAGAAATAATAAGTAAATTTAGGAAGAACAACAAAATTCAAGGAGCGTATAGCCCGATGGGTGTTTAGGGAGCTGGGTTAAGCACAATAGGCAGTGATTTAAACAGAGAGAGGAGAAATGAGCTAAAAATTCTATATCTGAATGCACGAAGTGACAGTAATAAGGCGGATGAGCTTGAAGCTCAGGTGCAAATGTGTGAATATGATGTTGTTGGGATAATGGAGACATGGCTGCAGGGAGAGCAGACCTGGGAAATGAATATACAAGGGTATACGTGCTATCGCAGGGACAGAAATGTGGGCAGAGGGGGTGGGGTGGCCCTGTTGGTGAGGAATGAGATTCAGCCCTTTGCAAGGGTGGACATAGGATCAGGAGAAGTAGTGTCTGCATGGATAGAGCTGAGGAACAGTAAGGGCAAAAAGACCCTAATGGGTGTTGTCTACAGGCCACCAAACAGTAGCATGGATATTGGGTGCAAGTTGAATAGGGAGTTAACACCGGCATGTGGCAAAGGTAATGTCGCAGTAGTTATGGGGGATTTCAACATGCAGGTGAACTGGGAGAATCAGGAAGGTGCTGGACCCCAGGATAGGGAGTTTGTAGAGTGCCTACAGGATGCATTCTTGGAACAGCTTGTACGAGAGCTGACCAGGGACAAGGCTATTCTGGATTTAGTCTTGTGTAATGAACAGGATTTGATAAGCGATCTTGAAGTAAAGGAGCCTTTAGGAGGTAGTGATCATAATATGATAAGTTTTTATCTGCAATTTGAGAAGGATAAGGGCAGATCGGAGGTGTCAGTGTTGCAGTTGAACAGGGGAAACAATGGAGCCATGAGGGAGGAGCTGGCCAAAGTTAACTGGATGGATATCCTAGCAGAAAAGACAGTGGAACAGCAATGTAAGGTATTCTTGGGAATAATGTACAAGGTGCAAAATCAGTTCATCCCATAGAGAAGGAAGGATTCAAAAGGGGGAAGGGGCCACAGTGGTTGACAAAGGAAGTCAGAGATTGCATAGCATTAAAAAAAAGGAAATATGACAGAGCTAAGGTGAGTGGGAGGACAGATGATTGGGAAATTTTTAAGGAACAACAGAACTTAACTAAAAAGGCAATATGGGGAGAAAAAATGAGGTACGAATGCAAGCTAGCCAGGAATATAAAGGAGGATAGTAAAAGGTATGTGAAGAGAAAGAAGATAGTTAAAAACAATGTTGGGCCCTTGAAGAATGAATCGGGTGAAATTGTTACGGGAAACAGAGAAATGGCAGAAGAATTTAATAAGTACTTTAGATCTGTCTTCACTAGGGAAGACACAAGCAATCTCCCAAATGTATGGATGGGCCAAGGACATAGGGTAACAGAGGAAATGAAACAGATTGACATTAGGAAGGAAACAGTGATGAATAGACTAATGGGACTCAAGGCTGACAAATCCCCAGGTCCAGATGGTCTGCATCCTAGGGTACTAAAGGAGGTGGCCCTGGAAAGTGCGGATGCATTAGTAATCATTTTTCAATGTTCCTTAGATTCAGGATCAGTTCCTGAGGATTGGAGAATGGCTAATGTTATCCCACTTTTTAAGAAAGGAGGGAGGGAGAAAACAGAGAACTATCGTCCTGTCAGCCTAACATCAGTAGTGGGGAAGATGCTAGAGTCCATTATTAAAGATGAAATAGTGGCATATCTAGATAGCAGTGATAGGATTGGGCCGAGCCAGCATGGATTTACCAAGGGCAAATCATGCTTGACTAATCTATTGGAGTTTTTCGAGGATGTCACCAGGAAGTTAGACAAGGGAGGTCCAGTGGATGTCGTGTACCTCAATTTTCAGAAGGCATTTGATAAGGTCCCATGTAGGAGATTGGTGGGTAAAATGAGAGCTCATGGCATTGGGGGGGAAGATATTGACATGGATAGAAAACTGGTTGGCAGATAGAAAGCAAAGGGTAATGGTGAATGGGTGTTTCTCGGAATGGCAGGTGGTGACTAGTGGGGTGCCACAGGGCTCGGTATTGGGACCAGGGCTGTTTATGATTTACATCAACGATTTAGATGAAGGCATTCAGAATAACATCAGCAAGTTTGCTGATGATATTAAACTGGGTGGCAGTGTGACATGTGATGAGGATGTTAGGAGAATTCAGGATGACTTGGATAGGCTGGGTGAGTGGGCAGATACTTGGTAGATGACGTTTAATGTGAATAAGTGTGAGGTTATCCACTTTGGGAGTAAGAACAGGAAGGTAGATTATTATCTGAATGGTGTAGAGTTAGGTAAGGGAGAAATACAAAGAGATCTCGGAGTCCTTGTTCATCAGTCACTGAAGGTGAATGAGCAAGTGCAGCAGGGAGGGAAGAAGGCTAATGGAATGTTGTCCTTTACTACAAAGGGAATTGAGTACAAGAGCAAGGAAATCCTTTTGCATTTGTACAGGGCCCTGATGAGACCACACCTGGAGTATTGTCTACAGTTTTGGTCTCCAGGGTTAAGGAAGGACATCCTGGCTATAGAGTAAGTGCAGCGTAGATTCACGAGGTTAATTCCTGTGATGTACAGACTGCTTACGCAGAGAGTTTAGAGAGACTGGGCTTTACACATTGGAATTAAGGAGATTGAGAGGGGATCTGATTGCAGCATATAAGATTATTAAGGGATTGGACAAGATAGAGGCAGGAAATATGTTCCAGATGCTGGAAGAGTCCAGTACCAGAGGGCATGGTTTGAGAATAAGGGGTGGGTCATTTAGGACAGAGTTAAGGAAAAACTTCTTCTCCCAGAGAGTTGTGGGGGTCTGGAATGCACTGCCTCAGAAGGCAGTGGAGGCCAATTCTCTGGATGCTTTCAAGAAGGAGCTAGATAGGTATCTTATGGATAGGGGAATCAAAGGATATGGGGACAAGGCAGGAACCGGGTATTGATAGTAGATGATCAGCCATGATCTCGGAATGCCGGTGCAGGCTCGAAGGGCCGAATGGTCTACATCTGCACCTATTGTCTATTGAATGTTATCTCAAACTTTCTGATTGCATTTGTAGACTACTTAATTCTATGAGAAGCAGTTATTAGGCTCAGACTGCTCTTCATTGATAGTGCCCTGAATTTTCACCTAGAAAATGAACCTCCAACAACATCTCTTCTCTACCTTGTATTATTTTTCTGATTCTCTACCTGAACCAGCTGTATTGCTTCCTACTACCAGTTACAGATATTTCCCAGCTTGATGAGAATGCAACAGGCTATTACAAACTGGAAACTAATACCATACTATGGCACCTAGAGAGTTTCATTCAATGAATATAATAATTAAGGCTCATCACTGGTTTCTATAAAGTTGTTGCTAATGAGCCTGGTTATTTGTGTCTTCACTGATGAAAAAGCTCTGGACTGATGTGAAGAGCCATGTGTTTAGTAGATATTCCTTGCCCAAGTAGGCACTTTTATTCTTATCCAGTTACCATTGCTGTATAACAAACAGGCCAAAACAGCACCATGTGTACTGGATTAGGGACACAGGGGACTAGGAGCTCTCATTCTTAATTCTCCAAATTCTAGTATCCCTTATGTCCAGACTATAGGTCCTACAAGCTTTCATGGTCTTTGCCTCTATTTATAAACCCTAAGTTTTATAGTAAATGAAATTGAAAATGCTGTAGAAGTTGGAAATCAGAAATAAAAGCAGAAACAATAATGCCAGAAAACCTCAACAGGTTGGCAGCATCCTTGAAAAAAAGAAATAGTTAATGCTTCATTGGAAGTTCCGATAAAGGGTCTTCAACCTGAAATATCACCTGCGTTTCTCATATGTACTTATACAGTCGGCCCTCCTTATCTGCGAGGGATTGGTTCCGGGACCCCTCATGGATACCAAAATTCGCAGATGCTCAAGTACCTTATTCAACCTGTCTAAAAGAGTGGATCTTAGGACCCAGCGGAACCCAAGACCTTATTTAACCTGTCTCAGGGTGGTGGACATTAGGACCCAGTGGCAGAGATCTGAATCCGCAGTGTTTCTGTTTACAAAAGTAATCACAATCACGAAAAAGTGGAAATAACAAAGCGATCGAAAAGGTGAAATGCCATCGGTCAACGATCGCAACAATTTTAAAGCATAAAGTGAGAAAGGCTGTGCCCCAATGAAAGCTCCAATTATTACTAAGCAATGCAGTAGTTTAATTATTGGGTTTTGGGATTTTGGGTTTTTGATCCTCCACATCAACCCAGCACGGTGGAGAGCGCACTCCGTAGTGGTCTGTCACTAGATTGAACTCGGGAATATCCCGAGCCCAGTGCTGAAACATACATTCTTAAGTATTTTATATGCATAGAAAGGTAAAATATATACTATATACAAATGCAAACATTTGACTAACTGACGCTAAATAATACGGGATGTACCTGTTCCAACTTACTCAGTAAGAGAACTTCCAATTTTTTTCGATCCCGATCCACGATAATCCATGCACATCCTCCTGTATACTTCAGATCATCTCTAGATTACTTATAATACCTAATACAATGTAAATGCTATGTAAAATAGTTGTTATACTGCATTGTTTAGGGAATAATGACAAGTAAAAAAGTCTGTACATGCTCAAGCAATAAGTGCTGAAGAGCACTTCTGGGTTTTTGTGATTCCTGGTTGGTTGAATTCACGGATAAGGAGGACCAACTGTATGTACTCGGATCTCTCTGTATTCTCTTTAAAGCCTTGATAAGTGATGTGTAATTGACTTTGATGTTTTATGACAGACCTAAATTTTTGGTTTAACTAACTAAAAATTAATTTAATTGTACGAATGGTTTTATTGTTGTTAAGGCATGCACATATTTCTGTAACTCTGCATGTACCCTGTTAGCATACTGATTTTTCCATTAGCTTCAGTCTAACAAAAATGCGTAATTAGTCATGGAATAAATAGGGGCTACAATAAATGATGATATACAAGAAAGGAAAGCAAAGTAAGGACAGAATAGAAAACATGTCCAGGAAATGTGAACTTGGTTTGAAACGAATGTAAAGACAGAGGAAGAAAATAACATTACTGTATTATTATGAAATAGCTTTGAAAAAGTGAAAGGTAAAGGATATTAGACATTTGATTTGTGAATATGTACTCATGAAAACACTTCAGATTAATTCAATGAAATATTACAGATTGATGTATCAATTTTACATATATATTCTTACTTTTTTAGTTAGAGCATAGCATTTTCTTGAATAATAGATACAGAAAGAAATGAAGTTTCTTTAAGTTATCAAGATGTCCCCGAAGGCAGTTAATATAATATATATTCATATTAAAACCACAGTTCTTTTCACTGAAGTAACAACTTACTGAAGAATACATACTTTTAAATACAAATCAATTTCCTATGATTCTTTACTTGGAAAAGCAAGACTAAGTTTTGTTATCATGTGAAATGGAATTGTAAAATTAGGGTAAGTGAATCAGGAATACAAATAAAAAGTTTAATCCCATAATAAATGAATTTATTTTTAATATAAATCAAGATTAAGCACACAGTTTTAAAGGGAAATACAAAGTCTAAATCCATCCTTCCACCAACCTAGCTGCCAGATGTCTTCTATTGGCAAGAAACTGTAATTACACACACATATATATATTTATCCACACAATATAGTACGTGTTTATGTATACAAGGAAAACAAGTATGCAAAAAGTAGTTTTTAAGATGAACTGGAGTTAAGAAGTAAATGAAAATAAAAAAATCAACTGCTAGGAATCTGAAATAAAAATACTGGAAACAGTTAGTAGACCAGGCAGCGTCTATAGAAAGAGAAACAAAAATAATATTTTAGACCTAACTTCAGGCCTCAAAGTTAGTTTTCAGTTGCAAGAGCACAGTTTTCAGAGAAATATAGATTAAGGTAAGGAGATGATATTCAGTCCAGATTTAAAGACTTACATTTGGTTTTAATTTTGTAATCCAGATCAAATTAATTGTGAGAACTATTGATGTAAATTTCCCACACTCCATCTCCAACTCCACAACACAAAGCAGAATCTTGACAAAAGCATCCATGGACATTTGTAGAATTTTATGTTTTGGCAAAATATACAGCTTTACAGATACAAAATTATGATATGATCTATTTGTTTGATTAATAACCTAATAGAATATAGTATTAATAACCTGATAGATTAATACTAGAATATAGTATTAATGGTAAGACTTCTGGCAGTGTGGAAGATCAGAGGGATCTTGGGATCTGAGTCCATAGGACACTCAAAGTTGTTGCGCAGGTTGATTCCGTGATTAAGAAAGCATATGGTGCATTGGCCTTCATCAATTGTGGGATTGAGTTTAGGAGCTGAGAGGTAATGTTGCAGCTATATAGGACCCTGGTCAGACACTACTTGGAGTACTGTGCTCAGTTCTGGTCACCTCACTTTAGGAAGGATGCGGAAACCATAGAAAGGGTGCAGAGGAGATTTACAAGGATGTTGTCTGGATTGGGGAGCAGGCCTTATGAGAATAGGTTGAGCGAACTTGGCCTTTTTTCCTTGGAGCGACAGAGGATGAGAGGTGACCTGACAGAGGTGTATAAGATGATGAGGGACATGATTATGTGGATAGTCAGAGGCTTTTTCCCAGGGCTGAAATGGCTAGCATGAGAAGGCACAGTTTTAAGGTGCTTGGAAGTAGGTAAAGAGATGCCAAGGGTAAGTTTTTTTATGCAGAGAGTAATGAGTGTGTGGAATGGGCTGCCGGTGACAGTGGTGGAGATGGATAGGATAGGGTCTTTTAAGAGACTCCTGGACAGGTACATGGAGCTCAGAAAAATAGAGGGCTATGGGTAACCCTAGGTAATTTCTAAGGTAAGGACATGTTCGGCACAGCTTTGTGGGTTGAAGGGCCTGTATTGTGCAGAAGGTTTTCTATCTTTCTATCTTACAAGTTGAATTTTCATTCAATTAAAATTTAAAAATGATCTCATTCAAGTTCTTTTAAAAGTAAATTCAGAGATAACTGAGAGAAATACTTTTCAAAATAATTTTTTATTCTTCTCTATATGTTACCTGCAAGATATAAAGGTTTTGTTCAATCTTCTAATTCTCTTGATCCTTTCTCACACAATCAATCCAAAGATTGCTGAGAATAGAATGAATATACCATTGAATGCAAGCTTAAGTCTTATTAAATGTGGTTAATTTTATAATTATTTCTAGCTGTGGCCACATATTTCTTGAAGGAAATGTTCAAAGAGATAACAAGGCAGAGCATACTCAAATCATTTCTATGTAGTAGATTAGTTTAAAAAAGCCATGAAATAGATAACTAAACATGGAGACATATTTCTGGAATAAATTAAAAATAAATAACATGAAACTTGTAATTCTGTAAACTGTAAGGTAATGGAGTATGATGGAAGGATGATTGGCTTTTTATCTTGAGTTACAAGAGTGCAGATCAACTATCATTACTCCAGCACTTTTACTGAAAAATTTCCAGTTATATCTACACTGAAGAGGATGCCAGATAGTGTCATGGATTAAAAGACCTGATTAAACTTTAGTAGTTTCATCAGCATTGGTTGGCCCCAAATTGATTGTGGTATCCACTTCTGGGAAATGATTTGGAAAAAGGTTTAAGGTCTTCAGCACTGATGAAGAAGAAACTGATTCCAGATTGAAAAATATTCTGTTATGTGGACAGTTTGGAGAAGCTTTGCCTCTCTGCAGAAAGAAATCTTGCATGGGCTCAAGCCAACACCTGCAACTGCTTCTCTGCTGCACCGGTGCAATGGGGGCAATGGAAACTTTCAAGGTCCCCATGTTCTCCAGCTCCCATGTTACGAAGACTGCTCACTGAACATGTGCCTGCTGAAACCCAGAGAAAGAGAACTGCAGTTCTTACTCAAACAAATGGAGAAATCAGCTTTTGAGAAAAAGTATTTTTGTAACTATATACTTGTTTATTTTAATTGTTTTAAATTTATTGATGTTATCCAAATGCATCTTGATATATTTGTTTTTTTATAAAACAAGTTCTGTGAATATCAAAGGAAGAGACAAATATTAAATGCCCTTCATCATACTAAGCCTGGCATGGTCTCTTCAGATATAAAATTCATTATTTCAGTGCTGCTGGTTCTCGATTCTGAGGAAACCCCAGTACTGTATTGGTTTGCCGAAGAGATGGGATCCCTAGAAGAATATTCTGGAGGCCATTCTGAAACATGGTCTGTTTAACTTTTCAAAAGTCTTCACTTATGACATGTTATCTAAAGATTCATTTTGTTTTCATTAACTTCATCAAGATCTTTTTGGACATGCTCAGTTCCTCTAAACCTCTGATATTAAGCACGTCTATTCCAAAGTCACTGAATATTGTTTCTGACAGTATCCTTATTCTTTAACTGAAAAAATTATTTCATTATAATACAGCTAAATAAATCATATTAAATCAATATGAGAACAAACGCTCGCCCTCCAGGAATTGACAAGTGAATCAATATGGGAGATTACTTGACACATAACAGAATCACTTTTTAAACTTGCTCCAATTGCAAGGTAATGTCTGTTAATTTATTGGCCCAGATTTTTTCTGAGACTTGCTGGCAGTTCCACATAGAATTGCTAGCATTTTCATTTTAAGTGCCAGCAAGTATTGGAACTCCTGTGTAGTCCAGTGATGTGGGATGTCCCCATTGACATTTTACACTGGGGAATACACACTCTTGTTCAGGTCTTGCATCAGGTTACTGTTGCTGGAGGATCCAGAGCCCATTTAATTATAAAAGGATTTTAAAGCTATACAAACATCAGGGAAATATAACTAAGTTACAAATATAAGTTATCCTTGTTTTGTTTATTTATTCAGAATTTTTTGTTTTACTTTTTATTTTGATATTATACTCATGATTTTCACATTTTAAAAATTAGTTACAATTTTGAAAAACATTGATAGCTTTGATAGCTGGCAAAGTTGAAACTGGGGCTTTGTTGTATATCAAATATTTTCAGAGAGTTTGTGAGCAGGTCTTGTGAAGGAAGTACATCCCCCTCATAAAAGTATGGGCATGAGATTAGTATAAAAATCAGGACTACAGTTCTAAAAAAATTATAGCTTATTGTTAAAGGACTTATTTTTACAAATGATTTTTACAAAACATGCAGCAATAAAATGTAATTTTACCTTGGTGTTACTAAACATTACTAATAACTTGTAAATGGTTATGTAGCTTCATCTTTGTATAAAGCATAATATTTTTATTTTTCTGTAAGTTACAAAATTGTCTTATTTTCACTTCTTTTAAGAGCATAAACAAGATTGGCTATTTTTATGATTAATACAAATACAATGAAATGTACATGAAAAGAACTCTAGGAATTGATTGAATTGTTGTGATGTGTAAAGTAGTGAAACAGTCAATATGACTGGAGTTGCTTTGTATTATGCACATGGTAAAGTCTGGAAAGTGTGACAGCATGTATGTTGGCAAAATCATAAGGAGAGAGAGCTTCTGTAAGGAAGCAGATAAAGAACTACATGAGATGCAGAATCATTCACACACTCAGAAATGAGCAGAATATTAAACGTAAAGAATCAAACATTCAACAATCTTAAGAACTCTCTGCATTTTTGTGTAAGCACTTCGTTCTTCATGAATAGTTATTACATCACAATCCTAGTCATTACACTATCCGTAATGCACAAGAGAAGCAAACATTAAACAGTACAGTGACTTATTAAGGCCATTTATTAAAACACATGTCCTACTTTGCATTATCATTTATATTATTGATAGCAAGGGCTTCGTGTGCAGGCAAGGTGTGAGATACAGTATATCAAGGCAAGGCTGTGGGTGACTAGTCTCTCATAGATCTTTGGCCTGCTGGTAAAACATCAGCAGCTTCAGAAGAGATTAAGACTTATTAATGTTTCATCATAGGTTATTGTTTAGGTCTAGACTAAAACAAAGGCTTTGTTGACTGTTCATTCCTTCCCGTTGGTGCTGACTGACCTGCTGAGTTATTCATGAGAGTAGATTTCACAGAAGTTAGAATCTTTCTTGAGAGCAAACTAATACTCAAACAAATATACTTTATTCCCTTTGAAATGCTGTCCATATATTTGTGATCCATTTTATATTAATCTCTCCACTTCCCCAAGATCCATTCTCATTACGAAATGAATTGTCTTCTGAAATGGAGAAAGAAATTACCACATTTTTCCCCATTCTACAATAAATTGGCCACTATTACCTCCTTTCCCTTAACATCAATTCCTAATCACTTCCATCATCCAATTTTTCACATGCAGGACTGTGCTGCTCTGCAAGACATTTGCTTCATTTCTTGAGAGTGGCTACACACAAGATAATCATGCACTTAATATTCTGCCGGTATTCTCTTCTACATACCAGGACTCCTGAGATGAGTATCAATTTGCTCTGTAGCCAGAGGTTGACATGCCTTGCACTTCTGCACAATCAGAATAGCTTTCATTCTATGCCTACATCCAATGACTTTCTCATCTCACTATGTACTACTTATAACTTTCTGGGGTTGCAAGGAAATTGTGATAAATGGTAGAGTGGAAAATTAGTTGTCATCTCTGGTGAATGGAACCATCAGATATTTCATTTCAACACCCTTCTCTTCTTTCTCATGACTGATTATTCAGAGCCATTGACAAAAAGTACTTTGGTCCTGAAGAAGGGCCTCAGCCTGAAATATCGATTGTCTATTCATTTCCATGATGCTGTCTGTCCTGCTGAGTTCGTTCAGTATTTTGTGTGTGTTGCTTTGATATGTATGTATATGCAGAATATTACAGGCAGCTCAGCTCCTTTAAGAATATCTGGTGTCACATATCGAAGCTGGTAAAAAGTTTGGAAAACAAATATAAAAGTGATTAATGCATATTCTCACAAAGTTAAGGAAGCACATACTCCTGACTAATTGCCAAGCATTAGCTGATCACAAATTATTTCCACAATTTCTTTTTTACGACTGCTTAAATGCTTGATTTTAGAACACTAATTGTCCAGAGGCTTGATATTCGAAGTTATTGCTCCCAGCAATGGAAGTTAGAGTAATTGGACACTGGCCTCCAGATACTGTAATCAAGATCGATCAACATTTGTGGAATAGGTATTAGTAATAACAGCTATATGGCTGGAAGGATTTGGGAATGGAGATTTTAATGTGTTAGAATACATTACATATTTGAGGTCACTTGACAAAGTACATGTGATTATGTTTCTTATATTACTTATTTAATGCCATGTAATAGCAAAGACTTCACCCAGGCATGATGAATTAGTTTATCGTAGGAACGTTCAGACAGACCCTATGCTTCAGAAATTGTTTACAGTATATTACCATTTGCTTATTTTCCATTTAAATCCATTTTGGTCTCTGAGTAAATAAGTTACTCAGCCTTTTCCCTGTTTTTAATCATACAACTTCTGTCCTTGCTCAACCTTCTTCTAATATGTTCACATTCTACAAAGGAGTTTTGGGGATCTAACAGCAGGGTTCCCACTCTCAAATATTACCAGCTAACTATAAATTCTGATCTTCATCTTACTTACTTTATTAATGCAGTAAATCAAGGGTTTCCAGATTCTAGGGTACTTCTTGTAGAGTGGCAACAGCAACAGAGATCCAAGAAGTTTCAAATTAGAGTATCACATTAAAATTTAAGCAAAGATTACCTGAGCAATTGTTAACTAAACATTCATTATTAACTTAATACAAATTAATTTCCATCAACCAAGTAGAACATATAAGTAGAAAATTTATTGTGCAGAACTACTAATTAAAAATGATTCAATCGATTTCAAGTTTTAAAATTTTTAGTTAATTTTATAAACTTACTTTGAAAATGTCAAAATCTTTATCTAATTTAGGATGAACAAAACTAGTCATTTTGTTTTGAATAAGGATTTAAGATCATCTAAGATCATTTAATTCTTTTCATGAACATCCACCTCAGGCTATTAAATAGGTATTATTTAAATTGCTCCTTGGGGAATTGCTGGAATAGGGCTGCTGGGAATCGATTGTAGCGGTGGTGGTGGGGGGAGGTGGAAACATTGCACATCTATACAATAGTTAGAGTAAATTTGGTGCAGACAGCAGAATCTAGTTCTGTTGTTTACTTTTCTAAATGTACTATAGATACCTTGCAAAGTGCTACTAAATGTTTAAGACTGACAATATTTCATAGCAAGCACAATTATTCAACCATTTTCTCCCGAACTACATGTACAATGCCTCAGGATCTGAACAGTACACTCAAGCACATTCATAGTGATAAATGCAACAGAAGTTATCAGAAGCAGGACAATGCCAAAGAACTTGTTATTCAGAGGTCAAGCTATAATCCTGTAATATCATTGGCCTTGGAAAAGCATTTGAACATTTGCTATTTTGTATTCTGGCCATGTCTTGGAGGATTGTAAAGTGCTTGCTGAATATCCACCAAGCAATATCTGTTCCTTTGAAGTTTAGTTACATCTAACTCCTTTATTTAAATTTGGAAGAATTGTTTTTGATCTCACTTTGATAGAGTATGTTTTGAAAATGGAGGAAAGTCATAGCTTTGGCCAGGAGCAAAATTCTTGAATGTGTTTCTGCTTTGCCTTGGCAGTTATAAATTGAATTATTAAAGGTGTCCTTAAGTATTTGGTCTCATGGGCAAATTGTAAAAGTAAATCCCTGGCAGCAACAACAACTCACATTTATTTTATACCTTTAATATAGAAACTGATCCCATGGTGCTTTACTGAAACTAAGATATGTTTGTTCTAACCGGGTCTACTCCTTTAAGTTTTACAGTGATGAAATAGTGTAGTTATATTAATAACACACACAAAATGCTGGAGGATTCAGCAGGCCAAGCAGCATCTATGGAGAAGTGCAAACAGTTGACTTTTTGGGTTAAGACCCTTCATCAGAACTCATCCTCCAAGCAGGCTTCAATCGTACTGATGCCCAAGAGGAACTTGGTAACTTCAATGACTATCGACCAGTGGCACTTACATCCACAATGTTAAAGTGTTTTGAGAGGCTTGTGTGAACCATATCAGCTCCTCCTTAGTGGTGACTTGGATCTGCTCCAATTTGCCTACCAAAGCAACGGGTGTTGCCATTTCATTGGCTCTTCACACAACCTGGATGCATACATTAGGATGCTCTATAATGATTACAGCCCAGAATTTAATACCATCATCCCCTCAAAATTAATCAGTAAACTCCAAGATGTGGGCCTCAATACCTCCTTGTGTAATTGGATCATGGATTTCCTCACTTGTAGATCCCAGTTAGTTTGGATTGGCAAAAACATCTCCTCCGCAATTTCATTCAGCACAGGCGCACCACGAGGATGTATGCTTAGTCTTCTGCTCTACTTGCTTTGCACTCATGACTGTATGGCTAAGCGTAGCTCCAACACTGTTGCTATCTCAGGCAACCTTTACTGGACCCATCATATAAATATAATTGCAAAGAAAGCATGACAGCCCCTCTACTTCCTTAGGAATCTGTGGAGATTTGCCATATCAACAAAAACCTTGACAAACCTCCATAGATGTGTGATGGAAAGTGGATTGACTGCCAGCGTTAACAGCCTGGCAAGCGAACACCAATGCCTTTGAGCAGAAATTCATACAAGAGGTACGGAATTCGACCCAGCACATCACAGGTAAAGCTCTCCCAACCATTGAGTACATCTACATAAAAGTGACAAGTGAGGTTTATTGTCATTAACTACATACAGTACATGTATATAAACACATATAATGTATATAGAAACAAGACAATGTTTCCTTGAACTATAAAACACATAACACACAATAAATTATGAAGGTAAGGATAAAATCTACAGATGAATCACACATAAGTAACAAGTTAAAATGCATTAATATTAAATATTGTAAGGTACGATTAACCAGTGACACTTTGAGTATGATACAACAGGAAGTCCAGAAGCCCAATGGCCTGGAGGAAAAAAGTGTTTCTCATTGAGACTGTTTTTGTTTTTATGTATCATAGTCTCCTGCCTGATTCTAGACAGTCAAAGAAGATTCTGGATGGATGGGTGGAATCCTTAATAATACTAAGGGCCCTGCGTATGCAGTACTCCTGATAAATGTCCCAGATGGATGGTAAGAAGACCCCAATGATCCTCTCAGCTGTTCTTACAGTCCTTTGTCTGGATTTCTCGTCCGATGTTTGACTGCTCCCATACCAGATGGAGATGCAACTTGTCAGGATGCTGTCAATGATGCTCCTGTAAAATGCATTTAAGATGGGGGGATGGGAGCCTTGCTTGCCTTAATTTCCTTAGGAAGTGGAGATGCTGCTGTGCCTTCTTGTTCAGGGAAATGTTATTAAGGGACCAGGTGAGGTCACCCATAATGTGAACTCCCAGGAACTTGGTGCACAAACTCTCTCTATGGAGGAACCATATATTCAAAGAGGTGGTGACTCATCCACACATTCCTGAAGTCCACAATAATTTCCATTGTCTTCTACACACTCAGGCTTAGGTTGTTCATCTCACACCAATCCACCACCCGCTCCACTTCCTCTCTATGTTCCACCTCGTCATCATTCTTGATAAGACCAACCACTGTTGTGTCATCCACAAACTTGATAACATGGTTTAAGCTGGATCCTGTGATACAGTCATGTACCAGCTGTGTTAACAGCAACACATTGAGCACGCAGCATTGGGAAGTCCCAGTGCTCAATAGATTGACTGTGGCCTTACTGTTAAGAAGTCCAGTACCAGACTGCAGAGGGAGGTGTTGAGACCCGGTGAGGACAGCTTCTCCACTCGTTTCTGGAGTACGATGGTGTTGAATTGCCGAACTGAAGTCTAGAAGCAGCTGTCTGGAATATGACACCCCATTTTCCAGGTGGGACAGGACATAGTGAACATTGTCATAGAAAAGCATTCTACAACATGGAAGATCCTCACCAGACAGGCCACGCTCTTTTCTTGCTGCCAGCATCAGGCCGAAGATACAAGTACCTCTGCACTCATACCACCAGGTTCAAGATCAGCTACTCCTCTCAACCATCAGGCTCTTGAACAAATGAAGATACCTTTCACTCATTCTGTTTCTTGTGTTCCCACAATCTCACTTTAAGGAATCTTTATCATGCTTTCGTTATTTCTTGCTATTTATTTATACTTGCATTTGAACAGTTTGCTGTCTATTGATCCTGTTTATAGTTACTATCTATAGAAATGCTGAGTATGCCCACGGGAAAAACAATCTCAGGGTTGTATGTGATGACATGTGTGTACTTTGATAATAAATCTTACTTTGAACTTAATTAAAATATTTTCAGGTAATTATGCACATACGTGGCCTTAATCATTTTCTGTGTAAGTTAGCATATGTGAGGTAGTTTATGTAGAAAAAGCTAATCAAAATTCATACTTTTATCTGTGCAACTTTCTCATTTAAACAAACACAGCAGCATTATATAAGATAAAAAGAAGCAAACATAACATCAGATTTTTGAGAGTACAACTTTATATAATATCTTTTTTGGGAAAGGCTTAAATGTTTTGCTTGCATTTTAATTGTTGCCAAGTAATGTGATGGCTGGACATAATTAACCTGAAGTTGATTTTGTGAAGGAAACCAATCATAATGCATGTGCAATAAAACTTCTTTCGTGCTTTTTAATCAGCTAATTTACCACTCAGAGATATAAATAATGAAGGCTCTGTTCATCTGGCTGCCGAGTTTGCATAAACCTTATCATTACGGTTCAGCAACAAATTTGGAAGAAAAACACAAATCACTAAGAAAGACATGGAGTTGCAACAGGGAGATTGAATTTTTTTTTACTGGCTGTGGAACAAGCAATTACCTTACAAGGTAGATAAAAGAACTGAAATTTTCCTTCACACTTTGGAACCAGTAGGTGTGACAAGATTAGTACTTTCCCAAGTTAGATTGCTGAATCCACTTAATATATTGTGGGCAAGCAGTAGGAACAACTTATTATTCTGATAGGCAACCAACTATTAACTTTTAGTAAAGATAATGGTGCCAAACTTTTAAGATTTGCTGCAGCCTCTTGAAAAATAAAGGGGCAAACAGGATTCCATTGTGCCCTTATATTTTTATGTTATATTGAACTGAGAGTTGCTCATTTTTAAATAGTCATTATGTAGTAGCATAATCAAATGAGAAAGCTTTTTATTTCTCATCCTGTAATTCGAGAGCATTCACCAGAACTAAAGTGATGAAGCCCTGACTCAGCTTCTGATACTTCCATTTTACAAGTTGCCAAACTCATCCGAACAGTATCCTATTCCAGCTTTTCGCTCAAAGGATTTACAAGTATCTATTTGAAATTTTGCTATTTCATGGTAGCAGCAACAAATGGAGACACTCATTTGCAGCTAGGACTTTTGGAATATTATTGGCGCCATTGTGAGTGACAGATCCCCTTTCTGATCAATGGATATCATGTACAGAACAGAGTGGTTCGGGTTACCTGGCAGGAGATAATGGTGTTCATTACAGCATATAACAATGATTCTTGGATTTGCCTACAACAATGGAAAGTATTAAAAGAATTGGTTGAATGGTCAAAGACAGAATACTTTATCAAAACCTCATTCTAATACAACTTACTGACTTAGATGCGAGGACCACTATTCTCACACTTATAAAATAGAATGTCGTTTTGAAATGTACTCATTATATGAGTACCTCATACCTTGTATGGTTATTATGAGTACCGTGGGATGCCACAGTAGAACAGCGGTGAGTGCAACGCTATTACAGCTCGGGGCATCAGAGCTCAGAGTTAAATTGCGGTGATCTCTGTAAGAACATTCGTACGTTCTTCCCATGAGTGCTTGGGATTCATCCATGGTGCTTCAGTTTCTTACCACCATCGAAGACTGTTGGAAGGTTATTGGTCATTGTAAATTGTCCTGTCATTGGGCTAAGGTTAAATAGGTGGGTTACTGGGTGTTGCAACTCACTGGGCTGGAAGACCCTGTTCTGCACTGTATCTCTAAATAAAACAAAACTAATTACACACGGACATAGCATCTGCAGATTTTCTCTTGTTTATATCAGACATACTTTGTTATTTCTTCTTGCCACATAACTTGGCCCAATGTTCCCCTGGCAAATATTTGATCTATTATTTAGGTTCCCGGTGATAATGCATGGTTCTTAGACAAGCACCATTTTATTCCCACCACTTGATGTTTGAAGACTCAGTAGTATATATTACACAACATTTCACACAGTGAGGAGAAGTTAGACATGAAGTAACAGCCCCTTCCCCCATTACTCCACCATTCTTTCACATAATTTTACAACATCATACAATAGAAATGGGGCAGAGACTATGAAGGAAATAGGAGATAGGGAACTAAAAGGCTGTACCAGATTGTAGTTTGTGTCTATATTTCTGCAGTCTTTCTTTCTTACCCAGTTCATAAAGTTGTTCACTGGAACTAAAGTAGACAATGAAGGGCAATTCCTTGTCAATCATTGTGCATAAAGCAAAATGTCACTACGTTATCATCAAAGAACTACCATAACCTTTGCTCCCTTTTCATGTGCCAGCAAAAGAATATATTTTTGAAGAAGCAACATCACCTTCAAGAGATTAATGGAAATCTCTCCCCAAAAAAACTGCTCGTCCACTGACATTTTCAAGTGTGGCAAGTAACATCTTCAAAATAAAATAACCATGCAAATTAAAAAAAAGATCATTAATGTTCCAGGTATGCGACACAAGCTGGAATGTAAACAGCAGGTATTATCCACAGAAAGATGCAGTTGTCTTATATACATATTTAATTCAATTTGCAATCATGCGCTGAAAATGATTGCATCTTTAAGATTGTTTATAGGTTGCTGATAGTCAACAGTTGCACTGAGTGAGCTCTAACTCAGGGGTTCCCAACCTTTTTTATGCCATGGACCAGTACCATTAAGTAAGGTGTCCGTGGACGTGAAGTTGGAAACCTCTGCTCTATATCAATGCTCTGCACCTTTGCCTCATGCTAACCAACCTGCACTCTTGGAGATTGGAAACT
Source organism: Hypanus sabinus (assembly GCF_030144855.1). NCBI lineage: Eukaryota > Metazoa > Chordata > Chondrichthyes > Myliobatiformes > Dasyatidae > Hypanus > Hypanus sabinus. The sequence goes on from NC_082716.1 coordinate 72,713,341, forward strand.
GAATCCACATTTGTATTTTATGTTTCAATAACAACAGTTAAATTTTTGCAGCATGCAGGCAAGCAGTCCGTGTAGCCACAACACTACCTTCTGAACACTCTGTTCCAGTCTCTAAGCTATATCTAACCCAAATGCATTTTTGTGAATTTTTAAATCTTGATTGATATCACGAAGGAAATTTTGTTCACTGAATTGGCTGTCACTATTAACTTCTGAATCATATTGATGCCTGATTCCAAAGCTGTCCTTCTCAGTGACACAACTACTACATGTATAACAAATATTGGAAGGTCATTGCGTGACAGAAAGATACAGTATGGAAAGAATCCCTTCTGCCTACCAAGTCTATGCCAATCATTAATCACATATTTATACTAAACCCACTGTGTTTCCTTTTCTCAATATTTTAATACATTCATTCTCCACCCTTTTTTCTTCCAAAAAAAATTCCTTACAATTTCTGTTTATTTTGTATATAATACTTCTGCAAAGTGATAGAATCCTGCAGCAAGGGTAAAGGCCCAATGACTCACTGAATCTGTAAAACACCATCAAGCATTCATTTATACCTCCAAGAAGACCACAACCTTGTTGTAGGGTTTAGAGGTTTAAGTGTCTCAATGAGCCAGAGAGCTATGTAGGCTGCAGTCAGGGCCTTGTGCTTTGATGTTTCGTATGGCCACCAATGCCAAACAGGTCAAAAAGTAGAGGCCAAACTAAGAATGGTCCTCTGGTGCACCTGGTTCCAGGGTTCAGCTCAGGGCTAAAAACCTTAACTGGTCAAAAAAAATTGTTATGGAAACAGCAATGAAGAATCTATTTATACTACTCCAAAACAAATATTTTATTTGCTTCACTCCCAAAAACATTCACCCACACACCATGGACAACTTATAGTGGCTAAAAGTTTGCCTTTGTAACATGAGAAGAAATTGAAGCACCTGGAAAAAACATGCAGTCACTATGGGAACATTCATGGTGACATACCAAATACCTTCAAAATCCTTTTGAAGTATAGCTTCTGATAGGCCCTTTTCATGATTGAATTATTATAATGGTCCCGGGATAGATCCTCTGAGATGATGACGCCTAGGAACTTGAAAATGATCACACTGGCTTCAGATAATATCTCTTCCCCATCAGAGTACGGTGATCTTTTACTCATTTGCTTCCATTTTAAGTAAATAGTCCTAGTCAATCAATAACTGCTTTCTGTCCCTCAATGTTTACCTCATTCTACCACTTATAATCAACATAATCAAAATCTCTGCATTGCATTTCACATCAGTTCTGCTTCATCTGCTTCCTGTGTGCTTGCTATCCTGCATGGATTCCTGGCTTGAAATTAACTCAATCTTAAATGTACTGCTCTTTCCATTTCCACCTTTCTTACCTCTGCAACTTTCTCCATTCCAACAATCCTTTGAGATCACTGCACTCCTCCAATTCTTGCCTCTTGCATATCACAGCTGGTCAATATACATTCAGCTGCCACAGTGCTAACTTTCGGACTTTCCCCACGAATCTGCCCATTTCCCTATTTCTTTATTTTAAGGTACTTTTCAAAGTGACCAAGATTTTTGATTTACTCCACAAATTCTCCATAGGTGACTTAGGTCCAAATATTGTTTGCTGAACTACCAATGAAGCTAGTACAGTTATTGAAATATGTAATTACATAAATACCAATTGTTGTTAAATATTCATCAGCAGCTTACCTTAACTAAGATATGCTTAACTACAAGATGAATGCTTCTGCAGCAACCCACCATCAGCGACGTTAACCAAACCCAAGGCTGACACCGTCTAAAGTTGCAAGTATTTGTAAGTACCTTCAATTTCTCCCGAGCACTTGGACTTATTTATCATAGGCAGCTTCATTGACGCTGCATCAACACCCCCCCCACCCCCCCAACCACCTCTTTAAGGGTAATAATGGATGAACAATAAAATTGGGTTCCATATTCTAAGATTTGTTTTCAAAAATATGATTCTTACTGCTAAGCCTTCCGATTTTTAATGCATAAATGCTATTGAAACTTGCCATACTACAGCGTCGTCTTTAGGAAGGTATTTCCCACGCCAGACAGCGGAGAGGGAAACCCTCTTGTCGTGAGTGTGTGTGGCAGAGAGACATTGCTTTCGTGCGCCCTGTTGGACGCTGGGTGGCTGCGAGGTGAGGAAGAATAAATCACACGACTCCTTATGAAAGGATGTTCCCTAGGCGATTTGTCTGGGAACGCGCGCGCACGAGGCCAATCAGTAAACAGCCCGAGGGAGGGATTTTCCTTCTCCAGGGAGACGAGCGCCGTGATTCCGGCAGCGGCGGGCGCGCGCTCTCTGGGCACAGGTGCGAGGGGCATCTTCAGCAGTTGGCGGCGGGCGGGCGGGCGCGCGCGCGCGCGCTCCGGGCGGCGTTCCATTCCTGGATCGTTCCGGGGTTGCTGGCGCGCGCGTTCGGCGCATCCCCATCAGCTTTGGAGGGCAGGAGAGAGTAGCAGCGCACCCCGTCTGCATGCGAGGTTTCCACCACCGAGCCTTTGCGTTGGAGGGGTTGCATTTTTATCTTGTGTGGTGATAGTCCCATCCTTTGACTTCATTGAGACTGCACACTGGAGGGAGGAAAAGTACATGCGTTTAAAATATATTCATCAAGCACAGGTATACCACACAGCTGGAAAGAATGGTGGACTTGGAAAATGAAGTGCCTCCTCTTCCTCCAAGGTACAGATTTCGCGACTTGCTCCTCGGAGATCAAGGTTGGCAGGCAGATGACAGGTAGGTTTAATTACCGATTTCCCTCTTAATAGGCGTTAAGTGCTGGCTGTCGTAGATGTTGGAGAGGATGTGCAATTTTAATAAAAATGCAACTTGTTACACGCATTGGAAAGTTTGCTCTTTTGCTTGGCTGAAATGCTGTTTTAAAACAACATCATGCATGTGCAGTTCAGGATGTAAATATCAAAAGCATCGATGTACAAAAAAGCGTTCATAGGCATATTATGGTTTGCCAATACAATTATTATCTGAGACGTTTAGAATGATCCCACCTTACCGCCTGTTTACTTGGTTAGTGGAAGGAGTTACTTGTGTATTAGAAGTGTTCTCTATTAAAGCAGTCGAATATTATGGGAACCATCAATACTAGTTCTGTGGTACAGTAACATTGGAAATTTTGCGTTCCGAAATTCACAACGCGGTAAATACAAGGATCTGATCCAAATAACACTTGTGTCTGCATCAGCGTTTTAATTACAAATCCATCAAGCAGCACACAAGGTTTATTTGCTAATAAGGAAAATATTTAAATCTGTCGAGTTTTATTCGGAATTTAAACTGAAAACTGCTAGGATGTTGCATATTATCTATTTTTTTTTGCCTTATAGCTATGAAAACAAATTATTTGGAGACGTTTTTACAATTGCGTTGACGGTTTCTATTGACTAGAAAATCTCTAATCAATGTTTCTTCAGTTTCTTAATACTATGCACTAACTCTTTTTTAAACTAAACGTTTATTTATTGACATATAAAAGCCTGGTTATCAGTTTCAAAGTTAATGTTATTCTCCTTTGGAGAATTGTATTAACAGGAGGGGAGAAACCAAATGAAACTCTCGACGTAATCGGACTTGTTGAGAATTGACACACCTAATGGTTTGAGTTATATCGACATGTAGCGATTTAAAGATTTATAAGAACGGGAAAGTCCAGTTAATAACCTGCTGATTTGAATAAAAGAATCCGAGATCAAGCATATTTTTCTCGGTTGTGTTTTTGAAGATTGGGCACAACTGAGCTAGACCAGGCAACCAGAAATCAGTCCCGACTTTTAACATCATATTAACAATAACAGTTTGTTTTGTTATGAAGTTTAATGCCTAGAAATTTACAATGGGACAAACGAAGATGCTGTGTTTAACTGCATCCTCCTATGATCAGTGCTAATGCAAAACATCCATGTGGGAAAGTATCATTATCATATGATAAGTTAACAGATATGTTGACAGAGGAACAGATGGTAAATGTTGTTAAGTGTTTATTAATTGCTTGTAATAATATTAATGTTATAGGTTTTAAGGTCCTAAAATCTTTTGATTAGTGTTGAATCTGACTTTGAAACTACTTTTTTTTGGATGAATGGTGATTTTTTAATATAAATAGTTGCTTTTTTCAAAAGATGTTTGTTAGCCGCATTGCAAAACTAACTGTAACAGTTTAGGGATAGAACACCATTTTATACATAAAGGATGTTCATGACATGTATATTCCTAAAGCTTCAATAATTTGTGAGCCTAATAATATGGTGCTTACTTTTCAAAGTTAGTTGATTCTTCAAAATGTATGCACATTTGCAAGTTGAATACAGTTGTTCCATTAATACAATTAATAATATGTGATCTAGTAACACACAAGCTTCTTCCATTGCTGATAATGGAAATGACATAATTGTATGAAATAAAATGAGTTTTTACAGCGTATCATGCAGAATGCTATGATAGAGATTATCAAAGGGCATAATGATCCAAAATTCAGTAACTTAGTGCACTTGAGTTTTACAGTAAACTTGCTGTTTTGATTTCTGATTATGACCTGTACTTTGAAGGATCTGATCAAGCTCTTTTGTGCACATTATGCATACACATCTGAAAGAGGCAGAGCACATTGGAATGTTGACAACCATCATTGAAGAATGACATGACAGCTGATCTGGCAAATTATTTCACACGGTTGTGACATGCAGTATGGGCCATGAACAATAGGAAGAAATTCTGCACTTGTGTAAAAGGATTGACAACAGTTTATTGGAAGCTCTTTACTAGAAGTGAGGTCAGTAGGATTTGGTACGTAGCACTTTAGAGCTGCAACAAGTTTGTGGACTTTAGGTCATTATTGACTGCAGTCCGGCCACTGGAGGACTTGCTGCAGAGCCAGAAACAAGAGAGAGCCAAAGGCAAGGCTAACTTCCCAGAGGTGACTAAAGTTGACAAAGAAAAAGGGATCCAGCAGAAGAACACACCATCCATATATGCTGCCTATAAAAAGTATTCATTCCCCTTGGAAGTTTTCATATTTTATTGTTTCATAACATTGAATCACAGTGGATTTAATTTGACCTTTTTGAGACTGATCAACAGAAAAGCATCGTTCATGTCAAAGTGAAAACAAATCTCTACGAAGTGATCTAAACTAATTACAAATATGCAATCAATTATTTTGTGTTTTGTAAGTATTCACCCCCTTTTAAGTCACAATTTAGTAGATGTACCTTTAGCAGCAATTACAATCTTGAGTTTGTGTGGATAGTTCTCTATGTCAGCTTTGCACATCTGGATAATGCAATTTTTCCCCATTCTTCTTTACAAAACTGCTCAAGCTGTCAGATTGCATGGGGATCATGAGTGAACAGCCCCTTTCAAGTCCAGCCATAAATTCTCAATTCCATTGAGGTCGAACAAGTCTTCAGTGTCCTGCCTAAATGGCTACAGTCTCATTGCACTCACATCCATCATCATGAAGTGTTTCAAGAGGCTCGTCATGAGACATATCAAGACCCTGCTGCCCCCCTCACTGGACCCCCTGCAGTTTGCGTACCGTCCCAACCGCTCAACAGCCGATACCATTGCCATCACCCTCCACCCTGCCCTAACCCACCTGGACAGAAAAAACACGTACGTTGGAATGTTGTTCATAGACTGTTGTTCATAGACTGTTCATAGACTGTTGGAATGTTGTTCATTCAACACAATCATTCCTCAGAAACTGATTGGAAAGCTGAGCCTACTGGGCCTCAACACCTCCCTCTGCAACTGAATCCTAGACTTCCTGACTGGGTGACCTCAGTCAGTTTGGACCAGGAACAGCATCTCCAACACTATCACACTGAGCACGGGGGCTCCCCAGGGTTGTGTGCTCAGTCCACTGTTGTTCACTCTGCTGACCGATGACCCTGCTGCAACACATAGCTCGAACCACATCATCAAGTTCGCCGATCACATGACCTTGGTGGGTCTCATCAGCAAGAATGACGAGTCAGCTTACAGAGAGGAGGTGCAGCGGCTAACGGACTGGTGCAGAGCCCACAACCTGTCTCTTAATGTGAACAAAGCAAAAGAGATGATTGTTGACTTCAGGAGGGCACGGAGCAACCACTCCCCACTGAACATTGACGGCTCATCGGTAGAGATCATAAACAGCACCAAATTTCTTGGTGTTCACCTGACGGAGAATCTCACCTGGTCCCTCAACACCAGCTCCATAGCAAAGAAAGCCCAGCAGCGTCTCTACTTTCTGCAAAGGCTGAGGGAAGTCCATCTCCCACCCTGCAATCCTCATCACATTCTACAGGAGTTGTATTGAGAGCATCCTGAGCAGCTGCATCACTGCCTGGTTCAGAAATTGCACCATCTCGGATCGCAAGACCCTGCAGCGGATAGTGCGGTCAGCTGAGAAGATCATTGAGGTCTCTCTTCCTGCCATTATGGACATTTACACTACACGCTGCATCCGCAAAGCAAACAGCATTATGAAGGACCCACGCACCCCTCATACAAACTCTTCTCCTTCCTGCCATCTGGGAAGAGGCACCGAAGCATTCGGGATCTCACGACCAGACTATGTAACAGTTTCTTCCCCCAAGCTATCAGACTCCTCAATACCCAGAACCTGAACTGACACCTTACTGCCCTATTGTCCTGTTTATTATTTATTGTAATGCCTGCACTGTTCTGTGCACTATATGCAGTCCTGGGTAGGTCTGTAGTCTAGTGTAGTTTTTTTTTCTGTGTTTTTTACGTAGTTCAGTCTAGTTTTTGTACTATGTCATGTAACACCATGGTTCTGGAAAAATGTCTCATTTTTACTATGTACTGTACCAGCAGTTATGGTCGAAATGACAATAGAAGGTGTCTTGACTTGACTTGACTTGACTTGTCTGGACTCTGACTTGGCCATTTCTGGACGTTAACTTTGTTGTTTTTAAGCCACTTCTGTGTAGCTTTAGCTTTATGCTTGGGGTCATTGTCTTGTTGGAAAACAAGTCTTCTCCAAAGTCACAGTTCTCTTGCAGGCTGCATCTGGTCATCCTCCAGGATTTCCCTGTATTTTGCTGCGTTCATTTTACTCTCTACCTTCACAAGCCTTCCAGGGCCTGCTGCAGTGAAGCATTCCCACAATATGATGTGGCCCCACCATGCTTCATGGTACGGATGATGATGTTATATTTTTGATGATGTGTGCTACTTGGTTTAGTCTGATGGCCAAAATGCTCAATTTTGGTTTCATCAGATCATTGAACCTTCTTCCAGCTGACTTTGGAGTCTCCCACATGCATTCTGGCAAACTCTAGCCAAGATTTCATGTGAGCTTTTTTTTTCCCAACAGTAGCTTTCTCCTTGCCACTCTCCCATAAAGCTGTGACTGGTGAAGCACCCATGCAACAGTTGTTGTACGAGCAGTCTCTCCAATTTCAGCCACCGAAGCTTAAAAGATCTCTTGGTGGCCTCCATCACTAGTCCCCTTCTTGCACAGTCACTCAGTTTTTGAGGACAGGCTGCTGTAGGCAGACTTACAGTTGTTCCATATTCTTTCCATTTCTTGATAATTGACTTACTTGTACATGAAGGTATATTCAGTGACTTGGAAATTTTCTTGTATCCATCTCCTGATGTGCTTGTTAAAACCTATTTGCAGAGTAGCATGGAGTGTTCTTTTGTCTTCATGGTGTAGTTTTTGCCAGGATACTGACTCACCAGCAGTTGGATCTTCCAGATGCAGGTGTATTTTTACTACAGTCAGTTGAAACACCTTGACTGCACGCAGGTCTCTCCAAAACAGATCTTCATTTAACTAATGATATGACTTCTAAAAACCAATTGGCTGCACCACTGATAATTTTAAAGGGGGTCATATTAAAGGGGGTGAATACTTATGTAATCAATTATTTTGTGTTTTATATTTGTAATTAATTTAGAAATCTGTTTTCACGTTGACATCACATCTCTTTCTGTTATCTGTGTCAAAAAAGCTGAATTAAATCCACTGTGATTCAATGTTGTAAAACAATAAAACATGAAAACTTCCAAGGGGGGGGGGGGTGATTACTTTTTATGTGCACTGTATAACCACTATTTGCCCAAAAAGCAGTGCACAATATTCAAAGGCAGAAAATGTCTGGTACTTTCTGCAATTGGAAATTGCCATAAACTAACCCTATGGCAATAAAATCCATTGCTTCAATCAATCTTGGCCTGCAGTACAGTTAAGGTGATGGCTGACATCCACTGCAGTGTTATTTGCAGCATGCTGTTACATTCAAAGAAGTTCGTCTCCTCCTTCGATACGGGGCATAGGACAGCACAAACACATCAATCTGTTGAATCAGAGATTCACTCTGGGTTCTTGTATCCAAGCCACCAATACAATACTCTGAACATATTCTTTCCAAGTTTGCCCCACTCAGGCTTGCTCAGCATACTATAGTGAGGGTCTCTCATTTTATCTTCACTGTGATGTGCTTTGCTGTACTACTGTAATGAAGGTATACTTCTTTCTCATTGTACATTAGCAGGATGATCTAGGATAAGGTGGTTCTCAGAATTAGGTTTATTATCTCTGGCAGGTGTCATGAAACTTGTTAACTTAGCAGCAACAGTTCAATGCAATGCATAATCTAGAAGAAGAAAAGATAATAATTACATTATAAGTGTATTGAATAGATTAAAAATTGTGCAAAAACAGAAATAAAATATATTAAAAAAGTGAAGTAGTGTTCTCAGGTTGGATGTCCATTTAGGAATCGGATGGCAGAGGGGAAGAAGCTGTTCCTGAATCACTGAGTGTGTGCCTTCAGGCTTCTGTAGCTCCTACCTGATGGTAACAGTGAGAAAAGGGCATGTCCTGGATACTGGAAGTCCTTAATGATGGACACTACCTTTCTGAGACACTCCTCCTTGAAGATGTCCTGGGTACATTGTAGGCTAGTAACCAAGATCTAGCCAACTAAATTTACAACCCTCTGTAGCTTCTTTTGGTCCTGTGCAGTAGCCACTTCATACCAGACAGTGATGCAGCCTGTCAGAATGCTCTCCACGGTACATCTATAGAAGTTTTGAGTGTATTTGTTGTCATACCAAATCTTTTCAAACTCCTAATGAACCATAGATGCGGCCTTGCCTTCTTTATAACTGCATCAATATGTTGGGATCAGGTTAGGTCCTCAGAGATCTTGATACCCATGAACTTGAAACTGCTCACTCTCTCCACCAGATTCCTCTATGAGGATTGGTGTGAGTTCCTTCATCTTGCCCTTTTGGAAGTCCACAATTAACTCTTTCATCTTTGATGTTGAGTGCAAGGTTGTTGCTGTGACACCTCTCCACTAGTTGGTACATCTAAAAAAGCAGTTAAACATGTTTAAAAGCAGTCAGTCAACTGATGTTCAGATGAAGACCCAGTTTCACTTAATCAAGGCTCTTTGGAGAGGATGGGTTCATGGCCAAAAGCAATAAATCTTTGCTATCCTTCCAATGGAATAATAAATAGCAAATTAAAAGTTTACATATTGAAAATCTGCAATCTAAGTGCTGCAAGTTTTCAGCAGATCAGAGTGTCTATGAAAGGAGAAAGAATTGATGTTGTGGGCTGAAGACCCTTCATCAGGACTGGAAAATTGAGAAAACAAGTTTTATTTTTTCAGAACAGCTGGGGGAAGAATGAATCAGATATTTAGATCTTATTTAACAAGGCCCAGGTTGCCTTGGTGATGTACTGTTTGTTGATCATTGACTGGTTGATAGATTAATTTGGTTCTCCTGTACCTAATAGCGTGGCTACTCGGTGTATTCTACAATTATTTGCCTAATCTACTCGAGTAACACCTTCCAAATCCAAATCCTCCTTCTGCATGGAGGACAACGACATAATGCACAGCAAATCCCCCACCTGCATATTCCCTTCAAGTCAAAGACAATGGAAAAATATCTTCCTGATACCGCAGTGCAACCTGGACCTATATCCTAGGACTCTTTGTGCAACAGTGCCTTCACCAGGAAAACAGCTGTGACTTAAAAATATGACTCATGGCTATCATTTAAGGGCAATTAAGGTGGGTAAGACATGCTGTCCTTACCAGGAACATACATGTTGTAAAACATAGAATAAATAATAAGAAGAAAATAGCAATTGAGTTAGGTTCTGGACACAGCACTTGAAGAATTCTTACAGCAATGCTCCAAGGTGTGAATTATTAACCTCCAGGGGACCAAACTGCCATTTCAAAAAAAAAATCTGCTATTCACTCCAGTTGGTGGAGAGTTTTCCTTTGATATTTCAGTTTCATAAAGGCTCCTTGACATCACACACTGTGAAAGGCTGCTGTGATGGTAGATGACATTCATTGTCACCTTACCTTTAGAATTCAACTTCTTGATCCAAGCATTGGCAAAAGCTGTAATGAGGTGTGAAGTTGAAGTTCTTTTTTTTGGCAGAAGTCAGAGTAAACCTAGTGAGTAAAAACTGTTTTGTGGTTTTGGCTACAACCTGATCAATGTTCCCTCTTTTACTTATATAAAAAAAAAATTCCAGCTGTGTAGCAACAAAAGCTATGTATGCAGCAGCATTTCAGTTGCCGGGCGGCTGTGCACCTGGGCATCTTAGAGGAAACCGTGAACCCAAACTATCATGGTTCAGGGCAGCCACAGGTGACAATTGGCTTGACTGGGTTTATTCTGCTTTTTCCAAAAATTGGCCAACTTTCTGATTTCCTCAGTAGGTCATTTATAGCAGGTAGCTGTTCTTGAAAAGCTTGGCTAAAGGTGTTGCCAGATCCAGTAAGCACATTTTTAATCTTGATCTGGAATGATGTTGGAACTCACTGTCAATGCCGTGACTGGCTCAGGCAACTGCTCATTGAAAGTGTATCGAGTTAATCAAATTGAAGGCAGGAATCATTTCAGGGAGGGAGATGGAACCTGTTAAATCTTGAGGATGATTATTGGTTGGTTAGTTCTCTGCCATCACTCAGGAGCAGCTGTGGCAGAAGTAGAGAGTTCTGATCCAGCATTGATCTGTCCTTACAATCGTGCTTCTGATACTTAAAATGCATGTAGTCATCTTTTACTGTTCTGTCTGGTTTGGTAGCTCGCATCTAAGTATGTCTGCCTTTGCTTCAGGCATGGATTTGACTAATGGGGTCGCTTCCCTTGCCTGATTGAAACCAAGTCTATTGACAGTGGGTTGAAGGATATGCTACACCATAAGTCTGCAAATTCTGTGAGAAGACAGTTTTTGCCACTGTTGCAGGCCTCAGCATATTAGCACAGTTGTAGAGCTGCCACATTGTAATACTTTCAAAATGTATATTGCATATATAATTATAAAAGGCATATTCCACTTGTACTTCCATCATCTGGTGAGATGGCGGTGCATTGGGGAGCAGTGGCCTCTCGGGGGCCAAACAAAGGAGCTTTTGTCCTTTTTATAATTGCTGGACAATGCTGGACATTAAGAAGTTTGGGTACCGCAGGTCCACCCTATCATGAGCTGCTTGTTGGCAGAATAACTAGAGTGGCTGTACTTGATGTGGACCGTATTACTGGCTGCTACAGGAAGGCGTGAGAGTGGGTGTGTGAAGGTGGTCCGCAGTCTAACAGTGAGTGGTTGTCCTGGATATTTCTCTTATGATCACAAGAGCCTCTTGGATATTGATAATGTAAAATGTTGCAAGTCCCTTTCGCACATTTATTGGCAAAACAGACGGCAGGGAACTGCGAGTCCTCAGTTTTAGCGAGGACTAGGACTGTTGTAGCAGGCTTGCCTGGTGGTGTTCATTTGGCTGCATTCATGAGTATTTATGTATGGTTGAATGATAATTAAACTTTAACTTGAATTCTGGGCGCCACAGTTAAGTAGTGGTTAGCGCGACACTATTACAGCTCGGGGCTTTGGAGTTTAATCCCAGCATCATCTGTAAGGGATCTGTATGTCCTCCCTGTGGAATATATGGGTTTCCTCTGGGTCCTCTCACAGTCCAAAGATGTACCAGGTGGGTTAATTGGTCATTGTAAATTATCCCGTGATTAGATTGGGTGGTGCGGCTCGAAGTGCCATTCCATGTTGTATCTCCAAATAAAAGTAAGTAGGAGCCTTGTTGATTCATGCCAGTAATTTTGAACCACTGCAGTTGATAGACAGTATTTAAACTCTATTATTGATCATGTCTGGTGTTCATGAATTCTCTTAATTGTAGTCTGTAGTTTATAAATTATAGGAAATGGTCCATTGTCTGTAAATTATGGCATGGTTTGAAAGACAATGTAGTGGTTAGCGCGATGCTATTACAGCTCGGGGCTTTAGAGTTTAATCCCGGCATCATCTGTAAGGGATCTGTATGTTCTCCCTGTGGAATGCGTGGGTTTTCTTTGGGTCCTCTCACAGTCCAAAGACGTATCAGTGGGTTAATTGGTCATTGTAAATTACCCCGTGATTAGATTGGGCTGTGTGGCCCATTCCATGCTGTATCTATAAATAAAAATAAATAGGAGCCTTGTTGATTCATGCCGGTAATTTTGAATCACTGCAGTTGATAGACAGTATTTAAACTCTATCATTGATCATGTCTGGTGTTCATGAATTCTCTTAATTGTAGTCTGTAGTTTATAAATTATAGGAAATGGTCCATTGTCTGTAAATTATGGCATAATCTGTAAGTAAGACAATGTAGAAGTCTTCATTTTGCTCTTGTCACTTTTTCTTAATGCTTTCCCATTTGAAATTTGTGTTCTCAGCTTTTCTGCCTGTGGATTCTCAAAAGCTGAAGGTGAATCAATGTTGCCAATTTTTTTTAGACCTCTTACATAGCTTGTTATCTTTCAGCTGTTCTAATCTGTATGCTTTCTTTTGCCACAGCATTCTCTTTCTCATTGCAGCCTCTTTTGGGTAACTTAATACACAGTGAGGAATTTCCAGTTTGCTCACCAATGCGTTTGCAAAAAGAAGTAAACTTGGAATAGAATAATCGAAGGCAAAGGCACTTTATTTTAGACAATAGCATTGACTTTGATTTGATCCGGGATCTAAATTTCCGGTTTCTGAGAAGTTTACCTAATGAAGGCATACCTTGATTATCTCTCGTGGCTTGTAGAAACTACTATTATGTTGACTCAGGCCTAGGGGGCCGGCATTGGGAAATATAAATGCTCTGTTTCTACAAGCCTTGCCTAAGGCAAAGGCAAGGCTTGTAGAAAACAGAGCATTTATATTGTCAAAATTATACAGACAGTCATGTGTTGTCCTGCCTAATGGTGTGAATATTATTGCATCTTTTAAAATTAAATTGACCGGATGAAATAATATTAACCTAGAAATTTGTATCTCACACATAGTGAGCAATTACACTATACTTTAGCAAAGTGTAACAGTTTTCCAGAAGATACTCTACGGGTACCTTCTGATGTTTCTTATCAAAATCTGAGTAGAAGCTTTGTATCTATTGTTATGCAATAGCGTCAAAGGGTTAAGCCAAGTACAAACGTCTGGATTGTTGGCAAGAAAAGAAGGACTTGATTATTATCTGCTGCATGATGGAGCCTTGGAGCATGGCTTGGAAGCTATCAGTGACAGAGGACCTAACCCAGCTGAAATTGAACTCTTGTGATTTTATTGAGATCCTGGCAGAACTTGTTGCAGTCTCGATGTGAATGCATGTGAATGTATTGGATGTATTCTTGTATGTACAGTAGGTGCTATGCAACTATGAATTGTTGTCTGGAGCCTCTGTAAAATACTTGTTTCAGATGTTGGCCTTGGGTCTTAATAAAACTCTGTAGTTGACGAGCTCTTCACATGGTAACCACCATTGCAGAAGTGCTGTGCCTTGTATAGTTTCTAGTTTTCAGTCAGGTCCCAGGCTGTAATATTCTCCCACACAAGGTATAAGACATTCTGCATGGTTCAGGAGGAAGTGGCTTACCTTAAACCTATGGTTTTAGCTGCTTCATTGCTCAGTCTGGCTTCCGAATGAAGCAGCATTATATTCTTTGCTGTCACTGGTTATTCCCAATGGTTTTGCAGAAGAATTTGGATCAAAAGTATGGAAATGCTTGCCAAGTGAAGATCAGGTTTTTGATATAATTCTTGTATGTTGCACACATAAAAATGGTTTTGCATCCTGTGATGTGGATAACTATGGTGGAAGAAGAAGATCAGATGCATTTAAATCAGGATATAGGCATTACTATTATGGTTGTCAATTGTTTCTCATCTGTGATTGATCTGGTTTAAGATGGTACTGCTGAACGTGAGTGATGACTACTGGCGGTTAACAAACAGGGAATACAACTGAATACTTCATTAATAACATTACTGTTTTTTAAAAAAAAGTAAACAATCACTGCAAACAATGAAGAGGCGAGCCAAGGTGAAGCTGAATTGAGGCTTGAAGCATGCGAGGCATATTTGAGGTGAGGTTTATACATATTTGAGGCGAAGTTGAGGTAAGCGGAGCAAAGTCAGAGCAGAGGAGAAGCAGATTTGAGGCCTGTCCACCTGAACTGAGAGTGAGGTTTGATCGATTTCGGTGCTGGGGTGATTTGGAAAGGCTAGGATGTGGCAGCGGAGATCCAGGCTGAGAGTGCATTGATGCGACACAGCCTGCATCTTAGAGCGAGGAATGACCCGAAGTTTGGACAATTTGAACACTAGACCAAATGGATTGAAAAGGAAGGGTGTCAGGATCTTAAGTGAGTGGCGGGACGGTTCTGCTTACTACTCAGCGACATTTACTCCATTTTGCGCAACGCTGAGGCTGTGGCCTGCTCCAGCTGTTCCGCACTTTGTATCTGAGAATTCACTTTTGTTTTAAATGCTGTTTGCTTACTTTTATTGTTTGCACAAATTGTTTTTCACTCTGCACTTTGGGTGTTTACTGTATACATACTTTGATAATAAATGTACTTTGAACGTTTGGTGCATTATTTCATAGGTGGATGAGAATTAACCACATCAGTAGATCGGAGTCACTTATCGAATAGACCAAGCAAAAGCAAATGATACATGTGAACCAGATTTATTTTAATGTCAGTCTGGTAGATCTATTTTTACCAATATTGACAGCAGATTTGCATCCCAGATTTATTTAATTAACTGAATGCAAATTCCATTAGTTCAGAGCTGAACAGTAGTCTCTGGATTACGAATCCAAACCTGGAATACTTGTCCAGTAATATAACATTTTTAAAATGTGATGGTAATATTCTCTGCTGCTACAGAACTAACTTTGAAGCAGCAAAGAAATGTTCAAGTCAACCAAACTGGTTTCTCTTTTTGTGCAGTGCTGCTTTTTTAAATAATGTGAAATATGAAAATATCCCTGTCAATTCTTTCACCTGTATCTGGATTGCAAATTCAAATTGACAATTCAATATTTATTTAGATTTGTTCACACTATAGTACATTACTCTTCAAGCTCATGTGATTTGGTTTTATCGACAAATGTCTCCCTGGAGGTTATAGTATATTATTCACTTAATAATATTTCTTCCTGAATGCAGTAATAGGAATCTGGTGGAAAACACTTCGGCTTTCTCCATCTTTTGTTGAGGAAAATAATTGTTATGATTAATGCAAATTGGAGGCTGGGGTTAAAAGATATGCAAGCCTCCTCACTCTCTCCTGATTTGATTGGGCTACTGGAAAAATACCAAAAGCCCGCAAATGCTTCTTTTTAAACCTCCCTCAAGGACCTGTGAGTTGCTGGAAAAACAAGACTTTCTTTTTAGAGTAGCTTGTGGTTGAGACCACTGGGGGAATCAGCTAGTCTGGATTGGGTGTTGTGTAAGGAACTGGATTTGATTAGGAAGCTTAAGGTAAAGGAACCCTTAGGAGTCAATGATCATAATATGATAGGATTAACCTCGCTAATTAAGAGGGAGAAGCTAAAGTCAAATGTGTCAGTATTACAATGAAGAAAAGGGAATTACAGATGCATGAGAGAAAAGCTGGCCAAAGTTAATTCGAAGGGGGAATGAGCAGAGATAATGGCAGAGCAGCAATGGTTAGTTTCTGGAAAAAATTTGGAAGGCACAGTATAGATACGCCCTAAAAAAGAATTATTCTAAAGGTAAGATGACACAATCCTGGGTGATCAGGGAAGTCAAAGCCAAAATAAAAGAGAGGACATATAATAGAGCAAAACATTAGTGAGAAGTGAAGAGGATTGGGGAGCTTTTAAAAACCAATAGAAGACAATGAAAAGAACCATAAGGAGGGAAAAGATGAAATCTGAAGCTAAGCAATCCAATACTATCAAAGAGGACACCAAAAGTTTTTTTTTTTCAGATATATAGAGTAACAGAGGCGGGAGTAGATACTGGACCATTGGAAGATCACACAGGTGAGGTAGTAATGGAGGAAAACAATGGCAGATGAACTGAATATGCATTTTGTATTAGGCTTCACTGTGGAAGACACCAAAGTATGCTGGAAGCTTGAGAGTGTCAGGGGGGCAGAAGTGAGTGTAGTTGCTATTACTAGGGAGACGGTGTTTGGGAAGCTGAAAGATCTGAAGGTCGATAAGTCACTTGGACCAGGTGGTCTACAGCACAGAGTTCAGAATGAAGTAGCTGAAGAGATTATGGAGACAGCAGTAATGATCTTTAAAGAATCACTAGATTCTGACATGGTTCTGGAGGACTGGAAATGTCACTCCACTTTTTAAGAAGGGAGAGAGACAGAAGATAGGAAATTTTATGCTAGTTAGGATGCTAGTGGTTGGGAAGATGTTGGAATCAATTGTTAAAGATGAGGTTTTGAGATACTCAGAGGGACATAATAAAATTGGCCAAAGCCAGCATGGTTTCCTTAAGGGGAAAATCTTGTTTGACCAATCTGTTGGAATTATTTAATGATGTAACAAGCAGGTTAGATGAAGGAGAATCAGTGGATGATGTGTTCTTGGATTTTCAAAAAGCCTTTGACAAGATGCCACACATGAGACTGCTTAATATGGTAAGAGACCATGGCATTACAGGAAAGATACTAGCATGGATAGAGGATTAGCTGATTGACAGGAGACAGAGTGGGAATAAAGGGAACCTTTTCTGATTGGCTGCTGATGACTAGTGATGTTCCACAGCGGTGTGTATTGGATTGCTTTTTATGTTATGCGTCAATGATTTGGATGATGAATTGGTGGCTTTGTGGCCATGTTTGTGGATAATACGAAGATGGGTGGAAGGACGGGTACTGACGAGAAAGCAGGGAGGCTGCAGAAGAACTTAGATTAAGAAAATGGGCAAAGGAGTGTCAATGGAACACAGTATTGGTAAGTTTATGGCTGTGCACTTTAGTTGAAGGAACAAAAGTATAGACTATTTTCAAATGGGTAGAAAATTCAAAAATCTGAGGTGCAGAGACCTAGGAGTTTTTGTGTAGAATTCCCTAAAGGTCAACTTGCAAATTGAGGTGGTGGTGAGGAAGGCAAATTATCATTCATTCAAGAGGACTAGAATCGTAAAGTCAAAGATGTAACGTTGAGACTTCATAAGGCACTGGCAAAGTGAGCAGTTTTGGGTCCCTTACATAAGAGGGGATGTGCTGATGTAGGAGAAGATTCAGATGAGGTTCACTAAAATGATTCCTGGAATGAAAAGCTTTAGTATGAGGAGCATTTGATGGTTCTGGGTCTCTACTTGCTGGAGTTTAGAAGAATGGTGGGGGGGGGGGATCTCTTTGAAACCCATTGAATGTTGAAAAGCCTAGATAGAGTAGATGTGGAGAAGATGTTTCCTATAGTGGGGCAGTCTTGGGCCCAAGGAGGAAACCTCAGTACAGAAGGAGATCCATTTAGAACAGAGATGAGGAGTAACCCATAGCCAGAGAGTGATAAATCTGTGGAATTCATTGCCATAGGCTGTATTTAACACAGAG
Organism: Hypanus sabinus; assembly: GCF_030144855.1. Classification (NCBI taxonomy): domain Eukaryota; kingdom Metazoa; phylum Chordata; class Chondrichthyes; order Myliobatiformes; family Dasyatidae; genus Hypanus; species Hypanus sabinus. The sequence goes on from NC_082716.1 coordinate 72,731,264, forward strand.
GTTGATAGATTCTTGTTGTCAGGGTATGAAAGATTACAGGTTGAAGAATGGGGTTGAAAGGCAAATGGCAGAGCAGACTTTATGGGTCAAATAGCCTAATTCTGTTCATGTTTTAGATGGTGTGAAGCGCTAATATAAGATTTTTTTACCGAAATAAAGTAATAGAAAACTACAGCATAGAAACAGGCCCTTGAATCCATCTAGTCCATATCAAACCATTCAAACTGCCTACTCCAATTAACCTGTACTGCGACTGTAGCCTTCCATACCCCTACCAATCCTGTACCTATCCAGACTTCTCTTAAACATTGAAATCAAGCTCACATGCACCACTTGTGCTGAGCTCATTCTACACTTGTGTGGTGCTCTGATTGAAGATAGGGCAATAATTATCTGAAGTTAGAGAAAATGGTGGATCAATTGGAGCAAAGACATTTACTTGATGATCTTTATATAAATGTGCAAATTAGATGTATCTGCATCTCCCTTATGTTTCAAGTTTGCCTACATTACCTGTTCTGAAAGCTACCTTTCTTTCTAAAACCTGTTGTGAGGCACCATTTCAATGAAATCCTAGCTATCCAGCTGCTATTACTGCTATATGAAGGTTAAAAAGATAGCTACATTAAAGAATTCTACAGATAGCAAACTAGAAAGGATGAAGCAATGTTTTCATTTATTTATAGAATTTGAAATAAATTTGGAATGTACACATCATTGAAATGGAAGCAGAAAATTCCAGATATTCTAACATTTAAAAAATTTTTAAATATATTTCAAACTTTTCACATGAGCAAATTGTAATAAGCATTTGTAGACAAACAATCACAAGAGTTTCTTTAGATGCTGGAAATGTTGAGTAACACACACACAACATGCTGGTGGAACTCAGAAAGAGGAATAAATGTTCTAAGTTTCAGCTTGAGACCCTTCATCAGGTTTGGAAAAGAAGGGGTTAAGATCCAGCATAAGAAGATGTGGGTGAGGGGGGAGTAGAAGGGGTTCAAACTGGTGGGTGATGTGAGACCAGGTGAGAGGGAAGTTGAGTGGGTGGTGCGGTGGAGGGGAATGAAATAAGAAGCTGGGAGATGATAGGTAGAAGAGTTAAGGGACTGAAGGAGTAAGAAACTGATGGGAGAGGTTAGTGGACCATGGACGGGAAGGAGGAGCAGAACCAGAGGAAGGCAAAAAGTGAAGGGGGTGAGATGGTAACCAGAATGGGGAATGGAAAAAAAGAGAAGAGGTGAGGAGGGAGTAGTTACCTGAAGTTAGGGAAATTGTTGTTCATGGCATCAGGTTAGAGGCTCTCTGTGGTGAACTACATATACCTGTCTAGACATGCCCCCTGCTGACTGCTTCTGTGGCTCCTCCCACAGTCCCTGGTATAAAGGCGATTGAGGCCTGAGCCCGGCCCTCAGTCTCCAGGATGTAGTATGGTGGTCAACTACTGCTTGTTCTTTCTTCCAGTCAATAAAAGCCGATATCTCGCCTTCACGTCTCAGAGAGAGTTATTGATGGTGCATCAGTTTTATTGATTAGGCACTGGAGGCACTATCTCGCCGGCAAAAGGTTCACCTTGCTGACCGACCAGCGCTCAGTTGCGTTCATGTTCAGCAACCAACAGCGGGGCAAAATCAAAAATGATAAAATTTTGCGGTGGAGAACAGAACTCTCCACCTACAACTATGATATCCTGTACCGGCCTGGAAGGCTCAATGAGCCCTCTGATGCCCTATCCCGGGGAGCATGTGCCAGCGCACAGCTCGACTAGCTATATGCCCTCCATGCACATCTTTGCCACCCGGGGGTCACCCGATTTTACCATTTTGTGAAAGCCCGGAACCTGCTGTACTCCCTTGAGGACATCAGGGCGATGACCAGGGACTGCCAAGTCTGCGCTGAGTGCAAACCGCACTTCTACCATCCTGAAAAGGCGCAACTTATCAAGGCCACCTGCCCCTTTGAGCGACTGAGTGTTGACTTTAAGGGCCCCCTTCCCTCCACCGACCACAATGTCTATTTTCTCAATATTATCGACGAGTACTCGCGGTTTCCCTTTGCCATCCCCTGCCCCGACACCACTACCACGTCCGTCATAAATGCCCTGCGCCAGCTCTTCACTCTGTTCGGATATCCCTGCTATATCCACAGTGATAGAGGGTCCTCCTTTATGAGTGATGAGCTGCGCCAGTACCTGCTAGCTAGGGGCATTGCTACTAGTCGGACCACGAGTTATAATCCCCGGGGAAATGGACAGGTGGAGAGGGAGAATGCCACAGTGTGGAAGGCCACACTTTTAGCCCTTAAGTCAAAAGGGTTGCTGGTCTCTCGATGGCAGGAGGTCCTCCCTGAGGCACTCCACTCTGTCTGCTCCCTGTTATGTACGTCCACCAATGTCACTCCTCACAAGCGCCTATTCTCTTTTCCCAGGAAGTCTGCCACTGGGACCACCCTACCAGCTTGGCTGACGTCCCCAGGGCCAGTGCTGCTCCGGAAACATGTGAGGAGCAATAAATACTCCCCGCTGGTCGAGAGGGTTCACCTTCTACATGCAAACCCCCAGTATGCTTACGTGCTCTTACCTGATGGGCGGGAGGACACGGTCTCCGTCCGCGATCTGGCGCCCGCAGGAGCAGCAGACCACTACCCCGAACACTCCACAGTAACTATGAACCCTGTACCTGAGGTGACACCGCGCACACCGAGCCCTACACAGACTCCTCACGACACTCCTATACCGGGCGTCTCGTACGCGCATATACCAGGCATCTCGCACATGCATGAGGGATCACTGACGCCTAGTGGGCTGACACCTCCAGTTAGGCCGGAACCAGCACAGCCTCCATCTCTGGTGCAATCACCACCAGCACCTGTGCAATCACAGCCAGTGCTACGTAGATCGCAGCGACAGATTCGACCACCTGATAGACTTAACCTGTAAATATACTTGTAAGAAACTTCGCCCCATGGGGACTCTCTTTTAAAACAAAGGGGGGGGGGTGAATGTGGTGAACTACATTTACCTGTCTAGACACACCCCTGCTGACTGCTCCTGTGGCTCCTCCCACAGACCTCGGTATAAAGGCGATTGAGGCCTGAGCCCGGCCCTCAGTCTCCAGGATGTTGTATGGTAGTCAACTACTGCTTGTTCTTTCATCCAGTCAATAAAAGCCGATATCTCGCCTTCACGTCTCAGAGAGAGTTATTGATGGTGCTTCACTCTCCAGATTGAATATGTTGTTCCTTTAACCCAGGGCATCCCAACCTTTTTTTATGCCATGGACCAAGACCATTAAGCAAAGGATCGGTGGATCCTAGGTTGGGAACCATTGCTTTAACCTGACTGTGGTGTCGTCACGACAATATAAGAGACCACCCAACTTCCCTACTTTCTTCTTCTGGCTTCTAGTCCTGATGATGGGCCTTGGCCTGGAATATCAACTATTTATTCCTCTCCATAAATACCTGCCTGACTTGCCAGGCTCCTCTAGCATTCTGTATGTGTTACTAACCTCAAATACTACTTAGCAAACTGTTTTTCTAATTAGTAATAGTGGCTGGTCAGCTACCTAAAAACTCCAGTTACAAAGCGTGAGATTTTCAAATTATTTTGCAATAGGACCAATTGTAAATATCTTAACTCTTCATGCATTCAAGTATTTTTTTCCTCCTTTTGTTACATTTTAGTATGCAAACACTTAACCCAGTGGAAATGTGCTGAATTGCTGACTGCAACTCCAGAATTTTCATAGGGATTCAAGTGTGAAGAGCTGAAGTGTCAAGTTCATGCAGCAACAGTGAATGCCAATAATTTCACTATCATGATTGCAAATCAGCATGGCCTGAAGTCTGAGAGGTACACGCAGGCAGAAGTGCATACAGCTATCATGCTCCCATCTTTTAGTGAGCAATTGGCCAACTTGGAGACTTGTGCTGACCAACTGGCTAGAAAATTTGTAGACATATCCTTACTCCAATCTAAGGTTTCCACATGTTCAGAGGACCACTGTCATCCCAGTACTTTTTGAAAAATAAAATAACATGCTGGTGGCTTTTACATTGATCATCATGGTGCTTCTGGAGGCTGGTTTATATCACCTATTGTCCAGCCTCCCAGGCAATCTTGACCCACTACGGTTCACCTACTGCCAAAGCAGGCTCACAGCAGATGGCATATCCCTGGTCCTACACTCATCTCTTGGACATCAGGATTACAAAGATATCTAAGTCAGTTTCTTAATTATAGACAATACTCCTTTAACACCATAATTCTAAATTCCTAGTCCTTTACTTTCTATCAACTAAATAATTCCACTAGCTTCTGCAACTAAATCCTTGACTTTCTGATTAACAGACTACAATCAATAAGGATAGGAGACAAAAGTTTTCTCCATGATTATCATCAACTCCTGTCCCCATAATGCTGTGTTCATGGCCCCTTACTATCGTCCCTATATACCCATGATGCTGTGGCCAAATTTTGCTCTAAACCCATCTGCACATTTGCAGATAACTTAGTGCAGTGGGTCAGATTTCAAACAATGATTAGGCGGAGTACAGGATGAAGATCAAGCCTACTGGCATGGTGATATCATGGCAGATAACGTAGTGCTGTGGGCCAGATTTCAAACAATAATTAGGCAGAGTATAGGAAGAAAAGAGAGCCTACTGGCATGGTGTCAACTCAGTCTTTCCCTCAAATGTCTAAAAAGGAAGGAGCTCATCATCGACTAATGGAAAACAGGGTGGAGAACATGCAGATGATTAAGAGCTTCAAGTTCCGAAGTGTATATGCCAGCAACAATTTGTCCTGGTTTACCACAGTAATGCTACAGCCAAGAAAAGTATATTCAGCAGGAAAAGGAAATTTGCCTTGTTCTCTATGACTGACCCTTGCCAGTTTTCATAGATGCACCATAGAAAGCATCCGCTCTAGGTGCATGACAGCTTGGTATGGCAACTGCTCTATCGAATTCCGCAAGAAATCACAGAGTTGTGAACACAGCCTAGTCTATCAACCCTTCCCACTGTGGAAAGCAACCATTGTAATCAACAATCTGCCCCACCCTAGTCAGTCTCTTCTCCCCTCGGCCGTTGGGCAAAAGAGATGAAAGCATGTCCCATCAGACTTGGACGGTGTGGTGAACTACATATACCTGTCTGGACACGCCCCCTGCTGACTGCTCCTATGGCTCCTCCCACAGAACCCAGTATAAAGGCGATCAAGGCCTGAGCCCGGCCTCACAGTCTCCAGGATGTAGTATGGTGGCCACTCACTGCTTGTTCCTTCTTCCAGTCAATAAAAGCTGATATCTCGCCTTACGTCTCAGAGTAAGTTATTGATGGTGCAGCAATTTTATTGACTGGAAGTTTTAAAACATGGAAACCGTTTTACGTCCGGAAAGATTGGATTTGGACCCCCAAGACCCTGAAGCAGCTCGTGCTTTTGAACTCTGGCTTGCATGCTTCCAATCATACTTGGAGGAGGTTCGTGCAACTGAACCCGCTGTTATGCACAGAATTCTCCTCTCGAGAGTCGCCCCAAAAGTTTATTCATTTATCAGAGACCGGCAACCCTTTTGACTTCAGGGCTAAAAGTGTGGCCTTCCACACTGTGGCATTCTCCCTCTCCACCTGTCCATTTCCCCGGGGATTATAGCTCGTGGTCCGACTAGTAGCAATGCCCCTAGCTAGCAGGTACTGGCGCAGCTCGTCACTCATAAAGGAGGACCCTCTATCACTGTGGATATAGCAGGGATATCCGAACAGAGTGAAGAGCTGGCGCAGGGCTTTTATGACGGACGTGGTAGTGGTGTCGGGGCAGGGAATGGCAAAGGGGAACCGCGAGTATTCGTCGATAATATTGAGAAAATAGACATTGCGGTCGGTGGAGGGAAGGGGGCCCTTAAAGTCAACACTCAGTCGCTCAAAAGGGCGGGTGGCCTTGACAAGTTGCGACGTGTCAGGATGGTAGAAGTGCGGTTTGCACTCAGCGCAGATTTGGCAGTCCCTGGTCATCGTCCTGATGTCCTCCAGGGAGTATGGCAGGTTCCGGGCTTTCACAAAATGATAAAATCGGGTGACCCCTGGATGGCAAAGTTGTGTATGAAGGGCATATAGCTTGTCGAGCTGTGCGCTAGCACATGTTCCCCGGGATAGGGCATCAGGGGGCTCATTGAGTCTGCCAGGCCGGTACAGAATATCATCCGCACTTCTACCGTCCTGACATGGCGCAACTTGTCAAGGCCACCCGCCCTTTTGAGCGACTGAGTGTTGACTTTAAGGGCCCCCTTCCCTCCACCGACCACAATGTCTATTTTCTCAATATTATCGACGAGTACTCGCGGTTTCCCTTTGCCATCCCCTGCCCCGACACCACTACCACGTCCGTCATAAATGCCCTGCGCCAGCTCTTCACTCTGTTCGGATATCCCTGCTATATCCACAGTGATAGAGGGTCCTCCTTTATGAGTGATGAGCTGCGCCAGTACCTGCTAGCTAGGGGCATTGTTACTAGTCGGACCATGAGTTATAATCCCCGGGGAAATAGACAGGTGGAGAGGGAGAATGCCACCGTGTGGAAGGCCACACTTTTAGCCCTTAAGTCAAAAGGGTTTCCAGTCTCTCGATGGCAGGAGGTCCTCCCTGAGGCACTCCACTCTATCCACTCTCTGTTATGTACGCCCACCAATGCCACCCCTCACGAATGCCTATTCTCTTTTCGCAGGAAGTCTGTCACTGGGACCACCCTACCAGTTTGGCTGACGTCCCCAGGGCCAGTGCTGCTCCGGAAACATGTGAGGAGTACTAAATACTCCCCGCTGGTTGAGAGGGTTCACCTTCTACATGCAAACCCCCAGTATGCCTACATGGTCTTACCTGATGGGCGGGAGGACACGGTCTCCGTCCGCGATCTGGCGCCCGCAGGAGCAGCAGACCACTACCCCGAACACTCCACAGTAACTATGAACCCTGTACCCGAGGTGACACCGCGCACACCGAGCCCTACACAGACTCCTTACAACACTCCTATACCGGGCGTCTCGTACGCGCATATACCAGGCATCTCGCACATGCATGAGGGATCACTGACGCCTAGTGGGCTGGGACCAGCACAACCTCTGTCTCCTGTGCAATCACCACCACTGGCATCTGTGCAATCACAGCCGGTGCTACGTAGATCGCAGCGACAGATTTGACCACCTGATAGGCTTAACCTGTAAGAAACTTCGCCCCATGGGGACTCTCTTTTAAAACAAAGGGGGGTGAATGTGGTGAACTACATTTACCTGTCTGGACATGCCCCCTGCTGACTGCTCCTGTGGCTCCTCCCATAGACCCCTGTATAAAGGCGATTGAGGCCTGAGCCCGGCCTCTCAGTCTCCAGGATGTAGCATGGTGGTCACTCACTGCTTGTTCCTTCTGCCAGTCAATAAAAGCCGATATCTCGCTTTGCGTCTCAGAGTGAGTTATTGATGGTGCATCAGACAGCTTCTATTCCACTGCTATCAGACTCTTGAATGGACCTCTCGTGCACTAAAATTGAACTCTGCATCTGCCAGCCTATCTCTTTGCAGCCTTGCATTTCTTTCCCTGTACAGGATGTCCTCTGTGGCTACAGCATTATGTACTGCAATTTGTTTTTTTTATTAACACCTCAGTGGACATGTGTGGAGCAAAATCTGTCTGAGTGGCATGCAAAAAAATGTTGACTAGCTCAGTACTCATGACAATGATAAACCACTCCCATTACCAACAATATTTACAGTGGAATCTCAGTGAAGTTAAAAGAAGTCAGAGTAAGACCAAATGGTCCCTTGATCCTGTTTCTCTCGTGGATCTTATGGTCTTATTAGTCAGGTGTCAAAAGTTGCAGGGAGAAGGCAGGAGGTTGAGAGGGATAAGAAATCAGCCATGATGGAATAGCAGAGAAGCCTTGATGGGCCAAATGGCTTAATACTGCTCCAATGTCTTATGGTCACTAAGAAAGGTCAGAATTAATATCTGCTTTCAGTTCATTTGCCTGTCCATTCCCCATATTCTCAAGTTGTCTTATCAAACAATGTTTATTCAGGCCTTCTGGAATCTCTGTTGCTAGGTCGGTATTCCACAATTTAGGCTTGGCGACAATGAAGGGAAGAGATATTTCCAAGAAAGGGTGGAATGTGAGTTGATGAGGAAACTAGCTGATACTGTTCTTGGGTACCTGTCAGATCTGTTATCTTCGTGATAGACAACTAACTCACTCACTCCGGCTTTAATTACAATCATTGACATGAGTACCCATTGATACTGAAGGCAAAGAATTTTGAAGATTTACAATCCCTTGCAAGAAGATATTCTCTACTTGTTTTCTGTTACCTTGCCATTCTGCCTCTAATTTCTAGCTTCTGTAGCCAAAAGGAACAAACATTTGCCACCATCTCCAATAAAGCTCATCACAGAGTACTGTAACTCATATCTCGTATGTCATAATAAGATCATCTTGCATTCTTCTAAATTTCAGTGAATAGGGGACAGTCACATTCAATCTCTCACGACAAAAAAATTACATCATTCCAGAAATCAGTTTAGTGAATCAACTAATTGCTAGTAAGATCACTTCCCAACCTTGGGTCCAAGGAACCCTCAGAAAGGGTCTATGGCATAAAAAAAGGTTGGAAACCCCTGCTTGACAGGGACCTCCTGTGCAGTAGAAGGCGGTGATTCATGGAAGACATTTAACTCTCTTAAATGTACATTTTATCAACAAGAATCTATTTGTAATATTTTCTGATATTCTGTGTTAGGGGAACTTTCATTTACCAGAAAAAAAATTAAAATACAGTGCAATGTTGTCTTCAATTTATGGAAATTGTATTTCTAATGAAATGCAAATGTTTTGGAGTTCATTCATTTTTTTTACATATTCACTTTTCCACTGGCATCAGGAAAACTAACATGGAATTGCAATGTATGAAATTTTTTGCATTAGACCATGTGCAACTTTGATATTTTATTTTTGTAAATTCTCTATATATTTACACTGCTCATATTTAGATTTGTAGGCTTAGCTTTGGTTGACATAGTGAACATTCAACGGCAATATAAAAACCTGTTTTAATTATCTTTATCAGGAACAAAACAGAGAAGTTCGGTAAATTTTGAATGGCTGTTGGTCTTGGTTAGGGGAAAGATTATTTATTTTATTAGTTTTGTTAGTTTTGCATGTCTGGGTTTAGCTTTGCTGACATAATATGTATAAGAAATGCAAAAGAACATGAGAAGCATCTCAGGAGGCTAAAAGAAGACATGTGGTTGTTCTAGTAGATAAGGTGAAGGAGAATTCTAAGGGCTTCTGCAAATATATCAAGAAATGAAATTGTTCCTCTGCAAGATCAGAGTAGTAATCTATAGGTGGAATCAAAAGATATAGGGGATAGATTTTAAATGGATTTCTTTCATCTGTATTTATTTGAGAGTTGGTCACAGAGTCTGTAGATTTGGGGAAACGCAGCAGTGAAGTCATGGACCCTATGCAGATTACGGAGGAGGTGGTGTTTGCTGTCCTAAGGCAAATTAGGATGGATAAATCCCCAGGGCCTGACAAGGTGTTCCTTTGGATCCTGTGGGAGGTTAGTGCAGAAATTGCAGGGACCCTAACAGAGATATTTAAAACATCCTTAGCCACAGGTGAGGTGCCAGAGGATGAGGGATAGCTAATGTCGTTCAGTTTTTTTAAGAAAGGCTCTAAGAATAAGATGCGAAGGCCCGTTAGGCTGACGTGAGTAGTGAATATGTTATTGGAAGGTATTCTGAAGTCCAGATATGCAAGTATTTAGATAGACAGACTGATTAGGGATAGATAACGTGGCTTTGTGTGTGATAGGTCATGTCTAACCAACATTATAGAGTTTTTCAAATCGTCGTCACTTTTTATTGTCATTTTGACCATAACTGCTGGTACAGTACACAGTAAAAGCGAGACAACATTTTTTCGGGACCATGTTGCAACATGAACAATACAAAAACTACACTGAACTACATAAACCAACACAAAAACTACACTAGACTACAGACCTACCCAGGACTGCATAAAGTACACAGAACAGTAAATAATAAACAAGACAATAGGCACAGCAGAGGGCAGTAGGTTGGTAGTCTGATGGCTTGGGGGAAAATCTGTTACATAAATAAACAGCTGAATGACGGAGTCTGGGATTCCGTCCATTTCTGTACTCCAGCTGAGTATTTAGTTGCCACAGATGTAGTCCAATTTAATGTCCATTGGAGAGCAAAATGGACAGGACAGCCGGCCGGCTAGAGCTTGCTTTTCTCCTGGCACGGACTCCTGCCCGCTCACCTCGCTTCAGCTTCCTCGCACACTGCTTACGATGTCCCCATCTCTGGCCACCAGCGTCAGGCGACTCTGAGGACTGCAGGCCTGATTCGAGGAAGTTACCAGGAAAGACAATGAAGGCAAGGCAGCGGATGTTGTCTATATGGATTTTAGCAAGGCACTTGACAAGGTCCCACATGGGAGGTTGGTCAAGAAGGTTCAGTCACTCAGCATTCAGGATGAGATAAATTGGATTAGACATTGATTTTGTGGGAGAAACCAGAGAGCAGTAGTATATGGTTGCCTTTCTGATACGAGGCCTGTGACCAGTCAAATGCTACAGGGATCAGTCCCTTATTGTTTGCCATCTGTATCAATAATCTGGATGATAATGTGGTAAATTGGATCAACAAGTTTGCGGATAACACCAAGATTAGGGGTGTAATGGATTACAAGGAAGACTATCAAAGTTTGCAGTGGGATCTGGAACAGCTGGAAAAATGGGCTGAGAAATGGCAGATGGAGGTGCTACTGTTTGAGAGGACCCACTAGGTCTTACATAATGAGTGGTAAGGCACTGGGGAGTGCAGTAGCAGAGAAGGATCTGGGAATACAGATTCATAATTCCTTGAAAGTCGTGCCATGGGTGGACAGGATCATAAAGAAAGCCTTTGGCACATAAATCAGTGTATTGTGTACAGGAGTTGGGATGTTATGTTGAAATTGTATAAGATGTTGGTGATGCCTAATTTGGAGAGTTGTGCACAGTTTTGTTCACTTACCTACAGGAAAGGTGTAAATAAGTTTAAAATAGTGAGAGAAAGTTTACAAGGATATTGCCAGGATTTGAGGACCTGATGTATAGGGAAGACTGAGGGGAGATTTGATAGCGGTATGCAAAATTGAGGGGTATAGATAGGGTAAATAAGTGCAGACTTCTCCCACTGACACTGAGCAAGACAACAACTTGAGGTCATGGGTTAAGGGTTCAAGGTGAAATGTTTAAGGGGAATATGAGGGGAAGCTTCTTCACTCAGATGGTAATGAGAGCATGGAATGAGCTGCCCGTGCAAGTGGTAGATGTGGAGTCAATTTCAAAATTTAAGAGAAATTTGATTCAGTACATGGATGAGAAGGGTATGGAGGGCTATGGTCCAGGTGCAAGTTGATAAGCTTGGCAAACTAAAGGTTCAGCACAGAATAGATGGGCCAAAAGACCTGTTTTTGTGATGTAGTGTACTGTGATTCTATGACTGTAACATGTGATTGCTTGATAATTGACAATATTTTTCTATATGTATGTTACAGATCAAGTCACTAATTTCTCCAAATTTCATCCAGTTGGAGGAAGGCTGGTAGGCACTTTGATCTGTGGTATACATTTTCCCACACACTTTGGTGCTGACACAGATTCCAAACTTTAATTAAATGGACTAATTTAAAAATACTGTATATTCCAGTGAAAGCGTGGGTTGATCAATGACTGTGTGGTATCACATTAATAGAAGAATACTGTACATGATCTGAAAATAAACAAAAAATGCTGCAAATGCTGGCAATCTGAAAAGAGAAAATTCTGGAAATACTCAGCAGGTCAGGCTGCATCTATGTAGGAAGAGAGAGAGATGGATAATATTTCAGGTCGAAGAGCCTGAAGTATTATGCTGCATGCACTTCTGTGCATCAACTAATTTAGCCTGTAGACTACAATAAGGGAGGTAACAAATGCAGAGTTCAGACATGATTACTGGAAGAAAATGGATGGATGGTGTAAAAAAAAATCAATAATAAATGGAAGTGAAAAACATTGTAAATGACACAATCATAGTTAATTTCCTGTGTAATTTGTACTAATAGATTATGAAAACTAATGAAATCGATGCCCTTTATGCTGGGAGTCTGTTATGTTTGCTTGCCTATAGCTACCGATGAGACCTGAAGCCAGGAGATAGATCAAAGCCAAAACATAAAATAAATCTTTATTTAGTATAACCCCACAACCACAAAAATCTCAAAACTCAACAGTACGTCCCAACGTGTGAGTAGTTAAATGGCTTGTGCAAGAATCTTCGAGATGTTGATAGGAACGATGACAAATCAGTGAAAGCTGGCCTGGGATTGGTTGGCAGCTGACCAATAAGTGTTGTCTGTTCTGGCTAACCAAAATGCCTCCCTCTTGAAGGCGATTACCTGTAGGAATTGTATTGATTTGGACTGGAACAACTGGCTTATGCTGGTAATCAGTCCTTAATGGTTGAGGGCTGACACATTCTTGTCAACCTGTTGCTTGTGGCTGTGCTGGCACTGATGGTTAGTTCAATTGGGGTAAATAGAACCCTTCCAGGATGAGATGAAGGTCCAACTCTTTTTGATGATGTGCCCAATGAACCTGGTGTGCCTTCAGTAGGAGCGTGTGGCCACAACTGGTTGATGTGGCAATGCCAGCGATACTTGTCTTTTATAACTTAATAGAGCACTTATCCCATTCATTTGACAATCAATCTAACCTGATACCCAGGGGGTTCTTGAACATTCCGATACTGTCTGGCCCACAGTGCAGCTCTGGGCTTGAATGACTTCACCCATTTATCAAGCTCCATGTGGGTGTCTTTGTGCACCTGACCATCTGCTGTCTCGGATGTTGGATGCTGTGGCAGCATTGCATTAAACACTGTGTGCAGTTTTCTTCCCAAAAGCACTTCATCTGAGGGCTTCCCCTGGAGGGCTGGATGTGGTTAATTTGATTTGTCAGTAGAAATGTGTTGAGAGCCTTTGCTGATGTTCCTTCCCCTCTTGATTTCAGAAGTGACCCTTTGAATGTATCCACAACACTCACTGCATAATTGTTGGACTGTGGATGATTCTGCTGATCTGGCGGAATGCAGCAAACCACTGTGAACTCAATTGACTGCCATTGTCAAAAACAAGTGTTGAATCGTAGCCTCTGTTGTTGATTACATAGATAATACCACTTGGAATAGGCATCAACCAGGACAAGGTAGGTACACCTTGATTGGGCCAGCAAAGTCAATATATACCTGACTCCAAGCCTGGTAACCTGAGGCCATGATTGTGGATTGGCTTTACTTGAATTCTTTGCTGCCATAGAACACTGAGTACACTGCCTGCATACAGATATGATATCATCTTCTATGCCCAGCCAGTACACAAAGCTTTTTGCCAGGGCCTTCATTTGATGGATGCCCAGGTGACCACAATGTAATTGTTTCTCCTGGTTCATCCACAGCTTTTGTTTTGGGTATGCCTGGTATGTTTTCGAAGGCACACACTCACCCTCACAGGTCTTGATGAAGTTGGTGACAACCATTCATGCTGACTTGAAGATGAATCCCTGAAACAAGTCCACGGACTCAAACAGCCCTATAAGTGCTCCTCTGTCTCCCTTGTTCATACTTTCTTGGTCCTCACCACTGATACTGCGGTCTTTAGTCTCTGACTGTACAGTGGGAGTAGAAGTACAGCCAGGTGATCGAGCTAGTTAAATCTAGGTTTGATGTTCCAGTATAATCCTTTTTTAAAATTAAATATTGAAAATGAACATGGATGAAAGTTATGAAGAGATATTGTTAAAGGAACTTGAATGAGAAATGGACAAAGAGAAAATGCAATAAACTAATAAATGGGATCAGAACATGGAATAAATGAGGTAAATGAAGGTTGCATGCAACAAACAAAAGAATCCCTGGAAGAGATTCTGAAGTACTTTTCATCTGGCAAGGAATTGGTTTATGGAACAGTCAGCAGTATGTGTAATTATTTTGCACTTATAATTACTTGCTCAGTTAATAAGATAAAATGTCAGAGGTAGTCTAATGTTCAGCCATGTATTGGGCCTAAAACAATACTTACTCTATTTTTGAATGTGACAAATGCATTTATAATTTAATACTGATCACTCAATCCAGATGAAACCAAAATGGAATCATTGGTGATACAAGTTGCGCCAGACACCAACTTGTAGAGTAAATAACATATCCTCAGTTGATGCCTGTCAGAAGTATGCAACATAGTGAAATGTTATATAACCATATAACAATTATAGCAGGCCATCTCGGCCCTTCTAGTTCGTGCCGAACGCTTACTCTCACCTAGTCACACCTATCTGCACTCAGCCCATAACCCTCCATTCCTTTCCTGTCCATATACCTATCCAATTTTTTTTTGAATGACAATATCAAACCTACCTCTACCACTTCTACTGGAAGCTCGTTCACACAGACAATAGACAGTAGACAGTAGGTGCAGGAGTAGGCCATTCGGCCCTTCTAGCCAGCACCGCCATTTACTGTGATCATGGCTGATCATACACAATCAGTACCCTGTTCTTGTCCTCTCTCCATATCCTTTGACCCCACTATCTATAAGAGCTCTATCTAACTCTCTCTTGAATGCATCCAGAGACTTGGCCTCCACTGCCTTCTGGGGCAGAGCATTCCACACATTCACCACTCTCTGGGTGAAAAAGTTTTTCCACATCTCTGTTCTAAATGGCCTACCCCTTATTCTTAAACTATGGCCTCTAGTTCTGGACTCACCCATCAGCGGGAACGTGCTTCCTGCCTCCAGCGTGTCCAGTCCCTTAATAATCTTATATGTTTCAATCAGATCCCCTCTCATCCTTCTAAACTCCAGTGTATGCAAGCCCAGTTGCTCCAATCTTTCAACGTATGACAGTCCCACCATTCCGGGAATTATCCTTGTGAACCTACGCTGCACCCCCTCAATAGCAAGAATGGCCTTCCTCAAATTTGGAGACCAAAACTGCACACAATACTCCAGGTGGGATCTCACCAGGGCCCTGTACAGCTGCAGAAGGACCTATTTACTCCTATACTCAATTCTTCTTGTTATAAAGGCCAGCATGCCATTAGCCTTCTTCACTGCTTGCTGTACCTGCATGCTTGCTTTCATTGACTGATGTACAAGAACACCTAGATCTTGTTGTGCTTCCCCTTTTCCTAACTTGACTCCATTTAGATAGTAATCTGCCTTCCTATTCTTGCCACCAAAGTGGATTACCTCACATTTATCCACATTAAACTGCATCTGCCATACATTTGCCCACGCACCCAACCTGTCCAAGTCACCCTGCATTCTCATAACATCCTCCTGACATTTCACACTGCCACCCAGCTTTGTGTCATCAGCAAATTTGCTAATGTTACTTTTAATCCATCTAAATCATTAATGTATATTGTAAACAGCTGCAGTCCCAGCACCGAACCTTGCAGTACCCCACTGGTCACAGCCTGCCATTCTGAAAGGGACCCGTTAATTGCTACTCTTTGTTTCCTGTCAGCCAGCCAATTTTCAATCCATGTCAGTACTCTGCCCCCAATACCATGTGCCCTAATTTTGCCCACTAATCTCCTATGTGGGACTTTATCAAAAGCTTTCTGGAAGTCCAGGTACACTACATCCACTGGCACTCCCTTGTCCATTTCCATAGTTACATCCTCAAAAAACTCCAGAAGATTAGTCAAGCATGATTTTCCCTTCATAAATCCATACTGACTCGGACTGATCCTTCTACTGCTATCCAAATGTGTCGTAATTTCCTCTTTTATAATTGACTCCAGCATCTTTCCCACCACTGACGTCAGGCTAACCGGTCTATAATTCCCTGTTATCTCTCTCCCTCCTTTCTTGAAAAGTGGGACAACATTAGCCACCCTCCAATCAGCAGGAACTGTTCCTGAATCTATAGAACATTGGAAAATGATTACCAATGCGTCCACGATTTCTAGAGCCAGCTACCACTACCACTCTACCACTCTTACACACAGCTTCCACTCTCTGAGTAAAGAAGTTCCCCCTCATGTTACCCCTAAACTTTCGCCCCTTAACTCTCAACTCATGTCCTCTTGTTTGATTCTCCCCTACTCTCAATGGAAAAAGCCTATCTACGTCAACTCTATTTATCCCCCTCATAATTTTAAATACCTCTATCAAGTACCCCCTCAATCTTCTACGCTCCAAAGAATAAAGACCTAACTGGTTCAACCTTTCTCTGTAACTTATGTGCTGAGACCCAGGTAACATTCTAGTAAATCTCCTCTGTACTCTCTTTATTTTGTTGACATCTTTCCGATAATGCGGTGACCAGAACTGTACACAATACTCCAAATTTGGCCTCACCAATGCCTTGTACAATTTTAACATTACATCCCAACTCCTATACTCAATGCTGTGATATATAAAGGCCAGCATACCAAAAAGTTTCTTCACCACCCTATCCACATGAGATTCCACCTTCAGGGAACTATGCACCATTATTCCTAGGTCACTCTGTTCTACTGCATTCCTCAATGACATACCATTTACCATGTATGCCCTATTTTGATTAGTCCTATCAAAATGTAGCACCTTACACTTAACAGCATTAAACTCCATCTGCCATCTTTCAGCCCACACTTCTAACTGGCCTAAATCTCTCTGCAAGCTTTGAAAACCTATTTCATTATCCACAACGCCACCTATCTTAGTATCATCTACATACTTACTAATCCAATTTACCACCCTATCATCCAGATGATGTATGTATTGTATATTTCACAGTGTTGTATATTTCTGACAGGTATGCAAGGTGAAGTTGCATCTATGCTACCATTTTAGAGTCAAAAACCATTATATAATGCTCTCTTTTAATCTCCCATAGTAGTATATATGTTCAGCAGCAGGAAGGAGTGGCAGAGTTCCACTGCAGCTTGTAGAGCTGCTTGTGGGCTGCAGTGATCCTGTTTTGATTCTGACCTTTGTACCTGTGTCGAGTTTGCACATTCTCCTTGAGGCCCTTTGAGTTTCCTCACGGTGCTCCAGTTTCCTCCAGCATCCCATAGACAAGCTGGTATAAAGATAGAGAAATGCAGGAAACGTTAAACTGGTTGGGCAGCATCTCTGGAAGGAGAGTCTAAGTCACCTTTTCAGGATAAAGTACTTTTTGGGAATTAAAAAAAAAAATCCTGGCAGGGTTAGGGTTTGATGGGTCAAAGAAAAGGGAATATAGTATTTTCTGACATGAGAAAATTTGCAGTTGCTGGAAATCCAAAGCAACACGTACAAAATACCACAGGAACTCAACGGGCCTAGCAGCATCAATGGAAAAGAGTAAACATTTAATGTTTTGTGCCAAGACCCTTCAGGATGTCTTGGCCTGAAACATCAACTGTTTGTTTTTTCCCATAGAATATCCTGGTCTATCCTGCCCTGCTGAGTTCCTCCAACATTTTCTGTGTGTTCCATAGCACTTTCTGTGTGTTGCTCTGGATTTCTAGCATATACGAGATCTATTGTGTTTAGAATAGTGGGTAAGGCCAGAAATGCCGTGGGATATTGCAGAAATTATTATTTTTTTTGATTGCTTCATGGGAGAGAGAAAAGCTGCGCAAAACATTTTGAAATGTAGATAGTTGGAGAGTGTGTATACAAAGGAATATAGTTTAAAAAGTCAAATAGTGGGCTTTTGCACAGGTCCAGAAAGATGGCCTGAATGTGCTCTTTGGGAATGTGGGAATGTAAAGATCTCTCCTCTCTGAAGGGATCATCAGTCGCTGTCAGGTTAATTGCTTTTCATATCAGCTGCTGCTGTGATTCTATAGCAGTTTGATGGTTTCTAGAGTTGTTTTAAAATTGCTAATGTCTTCATACTGATGTGGGTGTTGCTGAATGACTCTGTTCTAACTTCAAACCTATGCTGAAATCTGTTGCCTAGGATGAATTGAAAGGCATTCCCTCTGAGATAGTATGAGGGCAAGATTGGGTGAGGGACTACACAGAGCAGGACAAGTTGCTAGATAGTAAACTGGGTAGAGAAGCCAAGATCCAAGTGAGAGTCCACATGTGTTATAGAGCACTCTCTGACCTCAGTTTCATCAGAAACTCTGTGAGATGGGTATACTTCCTCAAGAAAGTTTTAACCTGAAATCTGCCTTTTTCTTCAATAAGAACTACATTCCCAAGAATGTCAAAGTGACCCTGGCCAAGAATATTTCAATTGTGACCTGCTTCTTGACTTTTAGGAGGAATTATTTACAGTACTTGCCTTCATTGCTATACAAGGAGCAAGTTCATTGCTATTTATTTTCTAGCAGAGGTAAGCAATTGAAGCAAATTATGAGAAGTACAGGTTTTCCTATGGTGCAAGGTGTCATTACTGCAGACAGGTTTGCTTCAGGCAAGTTTCTTTGTGCTTGCTACACATCAGTTTCCAAATCAAAAACAAAGAAATCACTGTCCAGTTGGTGTTTAACCATGTATTTGGTACAATTTGCACCAAAATATATGGGATTAATAAAATAAGCAAACAAGATATTTTAAAAGAGCAATTTGTATAAGAAATAGAAAGGAAAGGTGAGTAATGAAAACAGCAAGTGAAAAGGCAAATGGAAAGAGTGAAAAACTTATTATATCGGTCAATGCCAGTCATTAATCCCATCTGTCTTTGAACTACCGAGGTAAGCTAAAAGGTGAAATTTCACAGTAGGCTTGTATCTGTATGTATGTGTAATTCCTGGAGACATGAAACAATAACTATGTTTGCAATGTGCTACAGTAGACTATTGGCATGCTGAAGCAACCCTCCAGTGTAGAGCTGAGAGGTGTTAGTAGTATTTGTGATGATCGCTTGGTGCAACTTTCATGTGTGCTTACCTTAGCATCAGTTAGGCAGAAAATCTGAGGAGGTGGCCTCTTTCTGGTCCGGTTGACTATGCCATCCTATATCCCTGTTCATCAGCAACCCCACATTCTGCTTCCCTCTGATGCTGGTCATCACCTTATTTGCTTTGATACTGTGCATCAATTGGAGTCATTACAAAATAAATGGTGGTGGGGGGGGGGGGATAGAACATGTCTTGCAGAAACAATGGCTAATGTTCCTTTTTGTGTTGTCTTGGTTCTCTTGTGCCTTTACTTGTTCTTGCGGTTTTAGGCTGAAGGATATTTGCTGACTTTCAGTGGTGGGGTTTGCAAGTTGCTTTTGGCAGCTTGCAGATCTGTGGTGGCAATAGTTTATTGAATAAATGATGGGCAACCGTAAGGTGTTGGTAGAGTTGCAGTGATGTGAGGATGTATGCCAATATATTGAAGTTGTGAATGATAGCGTGGCCTCAATGTTGCTGCCTCACAGTTCCTGTTCAGTCCTGCCCTTTACTACTTCTTGTGTGAACGTCTCATGTCCTAACTCTGCCTGTGTGGGTTTTATCTAAATGTCCTGGTTTCCTTCCACATCTCAAAGACATGAGGGTAAATTACTCTCATTTCAGCATAAGTGGATGGTATGAGAATTGGGTGAGATTAATTTTCAGGGAAGCAAGTGGGGAATAGATTGATGCTGAAACTCAACAATGTCTCAGCTGGCCAAATGGCTTCTTTCTGTCACCAAAAATTCTGAAACCATCAAGAAATCTCCTGTTCCCTTGGGAATGTGCCTCAGTCCCATCAGTCTGGTTAGGACAGTTTGCCAGACAACTTTAAATCTTACAAGTACATGTACCTCTACGGTTGTTATGGCAGCAGTGTGAGCTTTCAGTTGACTGTGGCTTAGAAGAAGTAGCAGTTAAGTGAAGAGGGCCAAAGCAGGTACTGTAAGTAATAGTGACCACCATCTTCAACTTTTTTGTGTGAAGAGATTGTGAGAAGAAGTGGAGGTGAGGTGAGGAGGTTTTGGTATGCAGTTCCTGTCATCTCCTTTCATTTCAGTGCCATCCGTGGCACCAGTGTTTGTACACTGAGAATTCTCCCCTCCACAGGGTAATGTATTGCAGCTACACCCACCCTCTATTATTGCCTCCAGTTGTATTTTTCATGGTTATGCTCTTGGGAATATATGCAAAATGCCAGATGTGGTTGTTAAGCAAATGTTGGTATGTGAGGTGTAGCATGTGATTGCTGTCCACAAATCCCGAAAAAGATGGCTTGTAGGTCACTGACAAAAATTGGCAAATACAGTAATCTTTGAGGCAGCTGATGATTTTGGTGCATTCACTGACTTTGACCATAAAATCTCGTGTGGCAGGATTCTTGAGACTTGATTAAGTGCATTAACTGAAGGATCAGTCTTTACTGGCTTTGTGACTAAAATGTTTCCTACCCTTGTGATAGATTTTTCACCTTCTCTGCTTTCTTTTACTGGATTATCTTGTGCCTTGGAGTCACTTTGTCCCAGTCAGTACCATTCCTTATTAAGCTCCATTTCATGATGCAGGCCAGAGTTGCTGCAGCTACCATGCATTTAATGTGCAGCTGAAACAAAACTGTGCTGCCTCAACAGGAAAAGCAGGGACTGATTCAAGATGCAATTCAATTATTGCACCCATATTGTGAAAATCTCTAGTACCTACACACAAAAACATTGATAGATACTGTGAAGATGGTGTACCCACAGACAGTGAACACATGGAGGAAAATTTTGAGAGCAAATATTGAGTCTTCTATTTCTTTTATGTGAAATTGAACTTTTGAAGGAGCTGAACATCAGGGGACTATAATGAAACCACACCTTTAGTCTTTCTGTATTTTTTTTTTGGTGTGACTGACTAGTAGATCATGTAACTGAACAGTCTTTAATGAAGGCAGTAATTCCAAGCTAGTCAGTGATTTTTGTGAACAATGAATGTGGGCGAGTATTTGGTCCATAATGACAGACGAGGAAGCTCTTTACTTAACAACAGTTTTATTGTGATAGACACAAACAGACCAGGTACCGTGACCCAGAGAGTGAACCCAACCAGTCTCACACTGACGGGAAGGTGACCATCACACACCTTGGTTACAGTTAGGGTGACTCACAAATACACAAGCAAATAACTATAACCCAAGCTAAAATGTAACAATAAATGAACTGGAACTTCCCACCATAATCCCATAAAAGCATTTTAACACAAGAACAATAAATAGTACTGGTCATTAGAAATGCAGGGGCAGGCTGTCGACCACGCCCCCACCCAGAACGTCACAGCTTCAAGGTCATATCATATGATACACTTGGCTTATGAAGATGCCCTCATGCGCACCATGACATTCTTTTCCTTTCCAAAATGTGTATCAAACCAATCTAAGCCTTTCACTTTCTGCATAATATATTAAATTATGTTAACAGTTCATGATTTTGAATTGGATTTGAGGCATACATAATATAGAAAGCAATATTTAAGTTTAATCGAACACAAATTAGCTTAGTTTCATATCTTGTCAGCCTGCAAAACACTACAAATATTCGCAAATCTACCGTATTTTGGGTTCCTGTACCTCAGCTCATTTGTATAGTTTTCATTTTTAGAGGATCTGTCTATCACTGCAAGGACATCAAAATTGTGTAATTCTAATTTACTTTGAGCTGGTCCCAGGTGGATGAGGATATGCCAAGGGACCTAGGAGATGCTTGTAGCCTGGTTGCCTTCAGAAAGAAGAGTTTCATTGTAGTTACTACAGAGAATTTCCCTTACTTTCTACTACAGGAAAACTTTTCACAAGAGTCCTCCATGCTCACACCTTCCTAATAGCCAAAGAGCTACTCTGTGATTCGCAGTACAGGTGTCCCCCACTTTACGAATGTTTGCTTTACGCCACTTTGCTTTTACAAGAGACCTACATTAGTAACCTGTTTTTGCATTATAAAGAGGATTTTCGCTTTTACGAATATTTTCCCCATATAAATTAATAGTTCTTCGCTTTACACCATTTCGGCTTAAGAAAAGTTTCATAGGAATGCTCTACCTTTGTAAAGGGGGGGGGGGGGCACTAGTATAGATTTTGTCCATCTTATGTTCTCTGTGGCACAAACACTTACAGAGAAAAGCAGGGGCAGCATCTTCCAGTGTACTTGGCTTTGTTTGACCATATTAGAAAATCTTAAAGAATATCATCTGAGAGAGAATGTTTCTCAGGTTCCAGTGCCCTCAGAGATCTGTTTCTGCACAGATTTATCTCTAGTGAAGACTGAGGGTCCTACAAGTCTGTTTCTCTTTTCTCCATTTCTTCTCTTAAAATATTTTTTTTACTGCACAGTTCCGCCTTGCATAGAACCATACTCTGAATGGAATTGATCTACAGGATAAATGGAGAGTTGTTTGGCCTCCATCACTTGTACATCAGTATTAAAGGGAAAAGTATAAGATTAGCTTTATCTGTCACATGTATGTCAAATCATGCAGTGAAATATGTCATTTGCATTGAATAAAATCAGCAGAGATTTGTGATAGGGGCAGTCAACAAGTGTTGTCACACTTCTGCAACCAAATAGCATGTCCACAACTTTAACCCTTACCATATATCTTTTAGAATGTGGTAGGAAACTGGAGCACCTGGAGGAAATGGATGCAATCATAGGGAGAACGTACACACTCCTTGCAAATAGGCAGGAATCAAACCCCAATCAATGATTGCTGGTGCTGTAAAGTGATTTTGCAGACTGCTATGTTACCCTGCAGCCCACATTCTCATATGCTGTTTCCCTTTTGGTGCAATCCTCCATGCCCTTTCAAATAATGTGTTCAGTATGTGAACAAATCACTTGAATTCTTTCAACAATTTCTGACAACTTTGGACTGGAATGTCCCTTAAAGACATGTACACTGTTCTTATTAGGGTTGTTGCCTGTATTTCATACGGCCATTAGACATAGCGGAATTAGGCCATTTAGCCCACTGAGTCTGCTTTGCCATTTCATCATGGCTGATCCAGGATCCCTCTCAACCCCATACATCTGCCTTCTTGCTATATCCATTGATGCCCTGACCGATCAGGAAACTATCAACTTCTGACTTAAGTATACCCATGAACTTGGCCTCCACTAAAGTCTGTGGTAGAGCTTTCAACATATTTACCATTCTCTAGCTAAAAGAAGTTCTTCTTGCCTCCATTCTAAAAGGTCACCCCTGAATTTTGACGCTAAACCTTCTAGTTCTGAATACTCCCTTAATAGGAAGCATTCTTTCCATATCTAGTCCTTTCAACTTTTGGTAGGTTTCAATGAGATCCCTTCACACCCTTCGAAATTCCAGTGAACACAGGACCAAAGCTGCCAAAGATTCCTCATATTTGTACCCCTTCATTTCTGGAATCATCCTCGTGAACCTCCTCTGGACTCTCTCCAATGACAACTCATCCTTTCTGAGATATGGTTCCCAAAACTGTGACAATACTCCAAGTGTGGTCTGAACGGTGTCTTATAAAGGTTCAGCTTTATCTCCTTTTTATATTGTATTCCCCTTGAAGTAAGTGCCAACGTTTCGTTTGCCTTCTTTACCAACCTGTAAATTAACCTTCTGGTAGATTTGCATGAGAACTCCCAAGTCCCTTTACACCTCTGAAGATTGAATTTTCTCCCTATTCTCCCCTTTTTGTTCCTTTAACTAAAATGCATTATCATACATTCCCCAACGCTCTATTCCATCTGCCATTTTTTTTCTCATTCTTCCAATTTGTCTAAGTCCTATTGCAATTGCATTACTTCCTCATCACTACCTACCCCTCCACCTATCTTCGTATCATTTGTAAACTTTCCCACAAAGTCATCAATTCCATTATCCAAATCAATGACAAACAATGTGAAAAGTAGTGGTCTGGGTACTGAACCCTGAGGAACACCACTAAGTCACTGGTAGCCAACCAGAAAAGGCCCCTTTTATTCCCACTCGCTGCCTCCTGCCTGTCAGCCATTCCTCTATCCATGCCAGTATCTTTCCTGTAATGCCATTGTATTTTATCTTGCTAAGCAGTATATCAAATGCCTTCTGAAAATCCAAGTAAATGGCACCCACTGCCTGTCCTTTGTCCACCCTGCTTATTACTTCCTTGAAGAACAGATTTGTCAGGCAAGACTTGCATTTACAGAAACCATGTGGACTTTGACTTATTTTATCATTAGTCTTCAAGTACTCCAAAACCACTTCCTTAATAATGCATTTGACTTCTTTACCATAGACTCAACCTGTAAAATAACCTTCTGGGAGTCTTGCACAAGGACTCCTAAGTCCCTTTGCAAGACAATGTTTGAATTTTCTCCCCACTTAGTTAATAGTATGCACTATTGTTCCTTTTACCAAACTGCGTTATCATACATTTCCCAACAATGTACTCCATCTACCACTTTTTTGCCCATCTATTCAAGTCCTGCTGCAATCTCATTGGTTCCTCAGTATTACCTACCCCTCCACCTATCTTTGCCACAAAGCCAGCAATTCCATTATCTAAATCATTGACAAACAATGTGAAAAGCAGTGGCCCCAATACTGACTCCTGAGGATCACCACTAGTCACCAGCAGCCACCCAGAAAAGGCTCCCTTTATTCCAACTCACTGCCTCCTGCCTGTTAGCCATTCCTCCATCCATGCAAGTATCTTTCCTGTAACACCATAGGATTTCCTGTAACACCATTTTTTAGCAGCCTTATGTTAGCACCTTATCAAATGCCTTCTGAAAATCCAAGTAAATGACATCCACTGCCTCCTCTTTGTCCACCCTGCACGGTACTTTCTCGAGGAACTCTAACAGATTTGTAAAGCAAGATTTCCCTTCACAGAAACCATAATGACTATGACTTATTTTATCATAAGTCTCCAAGTACCCCGAAACCTCATCCTTAATAATAGACTCCAACACTTTCCCAACCACTGAGGTTAGGCTAACTGGCCTTTGATTTCCTTTCTTTTGCCTTCCTCCGTTAAAGGGTGGAGTGACACTTGCAATCTTCCAGTCCTCCAGAACCATGCCAGAATCAAGTGATTCTTGAAAGGTCATGACCAATGCATCCGTTATCTCCTCAGCAACCTCTCCCAGGACTCTGGGTTGTAGACCATCTAGTCCAGGTGACATCCACCTTAAGACCTTTGAGTTTTCCAAGCACTTTCTCCTTTGTAATAGCAATGGCACTCATTCCTGCTCCCTGACACTCACAGACCTGTGGCACACTGCTTGTGTCTTCCACTGTGAAGAATGATGCAAAGTACCCATTAAGTTCACCTGTCATTTTTTTGTTCCCCATTACTATCTCACCAGCATCATTTTACAGTGGTCCAAATCAACTCTCACCTCCCTTTTACTCTTTATATAACTGGGCAAAAAAACTTAGAAACACAGAAAACCTACAGCACAATTCAGGCCCTTCAGTCCACAAAGCTGTGCTGAACATGTCATTACCTGAGAAATTACTTAGGGTTACCCACAGCCCTCTATTTTTCTGAGCTCCTTATACTTGTCCAGGAGTCTTTTAAAAGACCCTATTGTATCCACCTCCACCACTGTCGCTGGCAGCCCATTCCACGCACTCACCACTCTCTGTGTATAAAACTTACCCCTGACATCTCCTCTATACCTACTTCCAAGCACCTTAAAACTGTGTCCTCTCGTGCTAGTGATTTCAGCCCTGGGACAAAAGCCTCTGACTATCCACTCAGTCAGAGCTTCTCAAAATCTTATACACCTCTAAACTTCTCGTATCCTGCTTTACATTATTGGCCAGTTTTCCCTCATATTTCATCTTTTCCCTTCTTATAGCTTTTTAGTTGCCTTTTGTTGGAGTTTAAAAGCTTCCCAATCATCCAACTTCCCTCTCACTTTTGTTACTTTATTTGCCCGATCCTTGGCTTTTATGCACTCCTTAACTTTTCCTTGTCAGTCACTGTTGCCTACCCCTGACATTTGAGAAGTACTTCTTCTGTGGAACATACCTATCCTGAGCCCTGTGAACTATTCCCAGAAACTTCTGCCATCATCCCAGATGGTATCTCCTCCAATCCACCTGGGCAAGCTCCTCTCTCATGCCTCTGTAAATCCCTTCATTCCATTGTGATACTGATACATCTGACTTGTGCTTTTCCCTCTCAAATTGCAGTATGAATTCAATCATATTATGATCACTGTCTCCTAAAGGTTCCTTTATGTTCAGCTCCCTATTTGGCTATTACAAAGTCCCTAATCTAAGATGGCCTTTCCCTGAGTAGGCTCAAGCTGCTCTAAAAAACAATCTCGTAGATATTCATCAAATTCCCAATTCATGGATGTCTCATGTTCAATCCCACCATTGGCTGTTGTGTCAGCTTTCTGGCGTTGTGCATCTTTATACCGTGTTGTCCTTCTGGACCTCACCAATGACATTTATCAGAAAGGACATTACAACCAAGTCCATGTAAAGGAGAGTGTAGAGTCTGCTCATATTTTTCAAGTTACCTGATCATTTCCTAACATCCTCACCATATGTGTCTCTGCATAGAATACAGCTCCCCCGATCTTCGTCACCTATAAGATCTTACGTGCACCAACACCTCAAGCTCATTGCTGTTGTAGTGCCTGTGGGATGCTTTGATGCTTCTGAAAACATTGTCATTTCGACTTAAAAACAAACAAGAGAAAATCTGCAGATGCTGGAAATCCGAGCAACACACACACAATGCTGGAGGAACTCAGCAGGCCAGGCAATATCTATAGAGAAAAGTACAATCGATGCTTCAGGCTGAGGCCTGTCAAAGGGTCCTGCCGAAGCGTCTCTGCCCAAAGTGTTGACTGTACTTTTTTCCATGGATGCTGCCTGGTCTGCTGAGTTCCTCCAGCATTTTGTGTGTGTCACTTAGACTTAATGAAGCTAACAATAGAATGCCTTTTATGGAAGGTAGCTAACCTCACACTGAACAGAAATATCTTATCAAACAGTATTATACTATGACAATGCACCCAATTCCTAAGGGATATGACCACAGCAACTGATTGTGCTGAAGTCTCAATCCCACCCCACCTACCCCCATCTCTTCCCCCACCACTCCATCAACCCCAGGAAATCCCACTATTTAATCTCTGAACTAGTCAGTTGATGAGTTGACTGGGTGTAGTTGGTGAAAAAAATTGTCCAGGCCTGACTTAGTGCATGAATTGCCTGGACCTAGTTATATTACACCCAGGTACATTACCCATTCTATGTGTTCGGAGCAATTGTTCCAATTGGAGATACCCTGAACCTATTTCTAAATTGATTAAAATTAATTGTTCCATGTCTTGCATATATACCCTATGTTTTTGTCCATTTTTAACCAATCTTAATAATCGACTGAAATGTGATGATTATTATGAATAATGAATTGATATGGACAGTATTTATGGTAGCATTGTTGCTAATTTATGATTTTTAAACTGTAACTTCCTCCTGCAGAGAATTGTTAGCTAAAGGGAATTCATTGATGCCACTGTTGAATCTGTAACTTTACACAGAAGACCAATGGAAAGTATGTCATGTGTGCTTAGTATCTCTTCTTTTGGCATGTACACATCTCAGCAGGAAGTCATGATATTTGGAGAGATTAACTTTAATTGTTGAGGTATGGTAAATCATAAAAAAATAACAAAATTTAATGGATAATTTTTACCCAGAAGAATAACTGATCAAGTAAAGCCAGAGGATGACAATTAATAAAAAATATTAACAGGGTCAATTCCTTGGATTTTGACTTAGGACTTGGGGGATTGGAGGAAGGGGAACAGGCCTATGTGGATGGTTCTTGAGAGTTAGCAGAGATTTAATACTTTTTCACATCTTGCTGTAAAGATACCTGTTCACCGTTTTGAGCAGAAAGATAGCAGCAGACCTGGTACAGTGGTATCTGGCCGGGTAAGATATGAGGTCTGCTTATTAGGTTGGGTAATTCCCCTCATCCCAGGGTAATTTTTCCAGGAAGTCAAACTCCAGTCGAAGAGCAGCTATTGTTCTGTGCATGAATTAGTTGGAGTCTGTCAATGAACTGGAGTTTTTTTACTGATTGTCATTGGAGCTCTTTAGTATATTGCTAAACTTAATAAATTATTGAAGATCTCCCTTGGTCAAAGCAAGAGAATATTAATTTGGCCTAACAATAAATATTTTAAAAAAATGCAGATTGCTGATGTTTCTTAATTCCATCACAGTTCTAAAATGTAAATAGAAGCTCTAAATACAATTTTCAATTTTCTTTGTTACACTTAACATAATGAATGTTTCTGATACTCACTGATGGTGTCAAATCCTCATGAACTGATACCAAATAGCCAAAAGCAGATGAAAGCTTGTTTTGTTTTGCCCAATGCTCATGACTCCATATTGCTAAGGCAACAGATGATTCAATACTCACTTTGTGGTAGGAATCTAGCTTGCCATTACCAGCCTGCCAACGCTTTTACTCTGTCAGTTAGTGTAATTTTGCAATTTAGCAGCACCAAAGGAAGCCTTTCACTGAAAGTAATGGCTTACAGGATAATCCTACTCCACTTAGCTCTGCTTGAACACGGTCTTCTAAATGAGTGGTTGCTCCCATCTCTTAGCAGGGAGTCAATGGGATATATTTTTCAGAATACACATGACTCTGACTGATGTTAATTGCAAATAATACATCTTCTGGTGTGGCTTTTTATTGGCTATCTCACTGTGGAATGTCAACCTGATTGCTGAACATGGTAGTACTGAGGAAGTGCAAAACTGTTGAAGGATCTATCTTTTAAATAAAGTGTTTATACTCTTTCTGTTGCAATTAAAAGTTGAATTACTTGGAGGCACTGGGGAGGTCGTCAGGTGAATTTGGTAATAGTCATCTCTCAGCAAACATTACCAAGAGAGGTATATCATTACTGTCATAGGGTTTAAGCTATGAACAACTTTCTTGCCATGCTTCCAACTTTACAATAATAACTGCACCTTTAAGAATTAGTTCATTAGCTTCAAACTGCTCTGAGATATCTTTCTATCGTGAAAGGTGCAATAGAAATGCATTCTTCATTTTTTCCTACTGTCCCTTGTAACAGCAAAATCATTGCTTCAGCCTGCTATGATATGCCCAATAGTAATTTTGATCTTGTTGTATGCCTCATGATATTGACCCTCTTGTGATGAATGTGTTTTGCTGCCTACTTCAGGCTGCCAATGGTTATGATCCCTTGAAAAGTTTTTCGATCTGCAGGGCTGTGACACTGGCTGCTGCGGAATAAATGAGTCACGACTGCTCCCTGGGAAGCAAGCTTTTACATGCAGTATTTTCTTTAGTCAGCAGTCATCCAGTGATTTGTAGAAAGGAAAGCCTTTTTGATATAAAACCACTAAGAATTTTGTGAATGTAAGTACAGCTATGATGTTTGCAATCCTGCACCAATTAAAAACATTCTTACAACATTTTGTTTCTGGTGATTTTTGTGTCTCACTGTCATCTCCCTGTCTTTGACCTCCAAGGCTTCACAGCATTTTCAGTTATATTGCTGGGAGGTATGGGATAGCAGGAATATATTTTGATGGTGCTATATAATCTTTTGCCTTTAATTTTAATTTAACAAGAACTTATGATAAATTATATATTTAGAAATGCAAGGTGCAGTTTAGTTTCTGGTTAATAGTTCAATTCCAGTTCAGGTCTCTTCTCTTTGCTTCTTGATAATGCAATGGAGAGAGTAACTTAATTCTTGACCATGCAAGTAGAATGCATTTTTCCTGCCGTTTAGTTGCAAAATTTATTAAGTGATCTGGAACATCTTACTGCATGTAGTATTATTTTGAATAAGGTAGGGCATTGTGCCTCTTTTGCATTCAAGTAGATGCACTGTTCTCTTTGGAGTTGTGGCTGCTGTTATTTTTTTCATTGCCTCCAGCAAATCTGATGAATTGCATGATAGGGACTAAATAAAAGGAAAAAAAACAAACTGTTACTAGGTTCCTCAGAGCAAATTGCTGTAAGATCACCACTTCTGATGCAACTGCGATGCTCAGTTTCTACACCCAACAGCAGTAAGCAGTGTATTGATCTCTATGGACATAATCCATATATGAGATTTTTAATTGAAGAATAAGGCCGTAAGACTGATACCAAGGAGTTGAATTGCATAACAATTTTTTTCAGTGAAAGTGACTACGTGTTTAGTTCTGAGTAAAATGCATTTTCTATGATTTCTGGATCTCATCATACGATTCGGGAAATCCAATCAGGTACTTCTGTTGTGAATCGCCCTTGGAAACCTGAGGCACTTTCTGAGCTGGAGATCTGTTTGATATCGTGAGTTTAGAAATATCGATTAGAATGGCACAGAAATGTGCCATTCAGCCCATCAGGTGCGGCAATCATTTCTGTCCAATCACTCTTCATTACAGCTTATTCTTTCTTAAACTTGCCTGCACTGAAGTTGGTTGTAGTGGCCAATTAAAAAAAAAATGACAGGAAAAATCTGGAGCACCTGGTAGTCCAGGTGATGCAGATGCAGTAATGAGGAGAGCGTACAGGCTGTGTGCATGCATACCCTGATGGCAGGATCAAACCTGAGGATGTAAACACACTAGTCTCAATTCCTAAAGGATATAAGTTTTTTTTTGCTTGGGTCACAGGGATTGCTTGATTGAGCATATTCCAGGCATTTGCTAATTCACCACTTGACCATCATTAGGGGCTAAGTGTGCCTTGTATGATGTGCATAATTTGAAATTAGGTGATCCCACCTCGTCAACTTTGTAATGTTCTTAAATCTCATTTCTTTTTACAGGAAATATATCAAATTACATAAGAAGATACTTTTTTTTTATAAAATGAACAGAAAAATGAATTTTAAATAAGTAAAATGACTAATTCAACCTTGCATCTAATGTTCCTTGTATATGGCACAAATGCCATTATTACCCTCTTACATTGAAGTCTACCATTTTAAAAAATATAAATCATTCATCATGTTCAGACAAAGTACAGGTTTCCCTCCGCAATTCAAAGGTAGAGCATTGCGATGAAACCGTTTGTATACCGAAATGTCGTAAAGTGAAGAAGCAATTACCATTAATTCATATGGGAAAAATTTTTGAGCATTCCCAGACCCAAAAAAATAACCTATCAAATTATACCAAATAACACACAAAACCTAAAATTAACATATAGTAAAAGCAGGAATGATACGATAAATATACACCCTATATAATGTAGAAATATTGTATGTACGGTGTAGTTTCACTTATCAAAATCAAGAAGACAACAAGCCAAAGTCGATTTGGAGAAACAAATTTGGCACGTACACACATACGCAAACAACTGCCTGCACAAGGTTTCACGGTCACTGTAGTCTTTCTCAGGGTAAACATACGTATAAAGTGGGCGTCTTTTTTTCATAAAAGCTAAAATCCTCTTTGGTTAGCGAAAACAGGTACTAATGTAGGTCTTTTGTAACAGTGAGTTGTTGTAAAGCGAACGTTTGAAAAATGGGGGACACCTGTATTCTATTTCCAGCAGTACTTTAGCATGAAAGGAGTGGTGGTTACAGATGTTGTTCACTACTAACATTGGTTTAAATTGTTATGTAGCTCAACTTCTGTTTCTACAACTTGAAAACAAGACTTTTCTTGACCAATTTCTGTTATTGTGCTTTTTTTTCTTTGAGGGAGAATTCTTAATATTTAATTTTTATCACTTTGGTTTTGACCATCACTTGGTTCAAACAAGTGATGTTATGAACAATTCCTATAATTAAATGATATTTAGGCATTACCTTGCAGTGCCTGTGGTGCAAACCCTGCAATTGTGTTTTTTTTTTAAATTAAGGAGGATGCTTCTAATTGGTAAAAATGGTTAATGCTATTTCTTATATTTGTCACAAATAGCTTAAGATGCAGTCCAGATCCTTTGTTTCTGACTGCTTGAGAAATCAGTCTCTGCTCAGATTTTACTCTCAGCAGTGAATGGACAACACCAAAAATTTCACTTGCCTGTTGACTTTTGCATGGCAATTTCCTGTCAGTAAAATAACCAGATAAAAATTGCACTACCCTCTACACAGAAACTGGAGCTTGTGCACAAGTATGATGAGCAGCATTCTGTTTCCTTAACCAATTAGCTGAAGAGATTTTTAATGAGCCAGGCAGAGTCTGCTCCATAAAATCTTCACCAGAATTGAATTCCATATTAAGTTGGAGTACAAGCAAAATATTGTAAGATAAAAACAATGCAAGTTGACAATTAATTGTATTCATCTTTTAAAGAGAAAATTATCTTAAACCAATTAAGAAACTGAAGTGAAGTGAAACTCTACATTAAAAATAATATTTTCAAAGTCAGAGATTGTTTGGATTTTATTGTTAGGATCATTAAAGATTAGAATAGGTAAACATTGGTTTTTTTATTATGTATTTTTGTTATACTGTGGAATGGTCTAATCATGCAGGGATAATGATCTTTGGAGTGATCATACCATTTTTAAAAAGCTTTCGAAGGATTAAACAACCTATTCAGCAATTTCTAGATTTATTCATTTGCAGATTTGTACTTACACTCACTTTGTACTTATTACCGTGAGGCTAGGCACAACTCCAATGTAATATTTAAGCTTGCTGATGACATTATTGTCATTGGCTGAAACAAAGGTGGTGATGAATCAGCATATAGGAGGGGGGTTGAAAATCTAGCTGACTGGTGCCTCAGCAACAACCTCTCACTCAATGTCAACAAGACCAAGGAACTGATTAATGACTTCAGAAAGAGAAAACCGAAAGTCCAAGAGCCAGTCCTCATCAGGAGATCAGAGGTGGAGAGGGTCAGTAACTTTAAATTCCTCAGTGCTACTATTTCAGAGGCTCTGTCCTGGGTCCAGCACTTAAGAGTTCTTACAAAGAAAGCATGTCTGCACCACTACTTCCTTAGGAATTTGCAAAGTTTTGGCATGACACCTAAAACTTTGATAAACTTCTATAGATATGTGATGGACGGTATATTGACTAGTTGCATCACAGCATGGTGTGGAAACACTAATGCCCTTAAATGAAAAATCCTACAAAAGGTATTGGATATGGCCCAGTCCATTACAAATAAAGTCCTGCTCAGCACTGAGCACATGTACACGGAGCACTGTTGCAGGAAAACAGCATCCATCATCAAGAACCCCCTTCATTCAGCTACGCTGTCTTCTCACTGCTGCCATTAACAACGAAGTACAGGAGTCTCAGGACCCACACCACCAGGTTTGGGAACAGTTATCATCCCTCAACCATCAGGCTCTTGAACCAGAAGGGACAATTTCACTAAATTTCACTCACCCCATTACTGAACTGTTTCCAACTAGGACACCCATCTGCTTCTATTGCCTGTCTTGTCTCTTTCATTCTATGAGAATCTCCTTAAAAAGGAAATTTCCTTCGAGATGAGGTAAATCTTTCAGTTCATTTCAACTTGTATTACTAGTTGACTGATTGAATGCTGAGAAATAGTTATGCAGGAATTGTCATCGACCCTTAGGATTGCTACCAAGTTTGAGATCTTGTTGAATACTTCTACAATAGAGGAGTAGCCAGTGTTGTGGTAAGTACTGCAAATGCCAAAAAAAAGATGAGCGAGTTAGATTTCAGAGCTGAACACGATAAGCTGCAAGAAGATTTTAATATTCTAGTGAATTGACAAATGGCAAATGAAATGTAAAGAAATGCAAAATGCTTCATGTGGTGACTAAGACAAAATGCGGAGAAAGACTTTATATAAAATACAATGAAGTTTACATGGAAGGTGAAGGAGATTTAGGTGCTCTGGTAGACAATAATTTGCAACAATTGTAAAGTTCCTAGGGAGCAAGTAATGCAAATCAAATGCTGTGATATATTAATAGGTCTATAATAAGCCAATACAATATTTTTAATATCCTTTTTACACTTTTGTTATAAAATAACCATGCTAGGTGGAGTTCTGGGGACCAAAGTATAAAATTAATCTTGTAACTAATGAAGTATACAGGCAAGAGTCGCCAGAATGTTTGAGGATGTAAAGATATTGGATGATGTGGGACTATGATACAAAAAATGAACTCATTCCCATTAAAAATAAGAAGGTTGAGAAAGTGATTTTTAGGATTTCAAATTATTTTAATCTTCACAACAGAATTAGAGGGCCTGGCCATTGCTTGTAGGAAGCAATGTCATAATTGATCTACAATGTTATAGGTGTTTGCACATTGGAAAAGCTTGTTAGAACATTTGGTAGTGCTTTGCGAAGTCATCCAATTCTGTGTATAGACTGTATTTGTTTTAAAACATAACACTGCAGATGCTGGAAAACTAACACAAAAACAGAAAATGCTTCAAAAACCATCTAGCATCTGTGGACAGATACTTAAATTATTGCTTCAAATCAATTGCCTTCCTGCAGAACTTTCTGTAGTGGTTAGTTTTGTATATGCTTCCTTTAACAATATAAGGAGCAATACAGTTCTTAGTGCAAATGTGCATCTGCACATTAGACACAATATTGCATCAAAATCAATAGAAATGAGTGTGCACAACAGTTTCTATTCAACCAGATTTTGAACCTTCATTGGCTTCTTGGTTAAATGTTCTTTTGGCTTTGCAGTGTTGTGCCCTGTATTTCATGTAAGCCGAATACAAATCACAGAACACTTGATGAGCTTGGATTCATGACATTAGAGAGGCTGGAAAACTTGCTCACTTGAGGATATCAGGAATTTGTGATAGAACATTGTTTGAGATCTTTTAGAGAAAGGGAATTGATTTTAAAATGGCTCTGAAGGGATGGAATTTCATGAAGGGCTTCATGAAAATTTGCTCAAATACTTTTAATAACACTTTTATATGGAAAATTGTGGTAAACAATCACCATAAAAATGAAGAGGTGAGCAAAGGTGAGGCTGATCTGAAGGTCGAGGCGTACAGGTACAAGACAGAGACAGAGCTAGGTTAAGGCATGTTCCAGGAGAGAAGTGTAGAGATTGAAACTTCAGAGAAAACCTGGAGCGAGTGGAGTGGAGAAAAGTTGAAGCAGAGTTGTTTCAGAGCCTGTCTACCTGAATCAGGAGTGAAATTTGAGCAATCTAAGTACCGTGCCAATTTGCAAAGGTTGAATATGGGTTTCTTGCTTTGTGATTGCCTGTGAGCCATGAATCTTAAGGCTGCATAATTTACACACTTCAATAATAAATATACTTTGAACTTTGATTTTTATGAGAACTATTACCTGCTCAACCTTCCCCATGGTCTATGGATGAACCAGGAGGTCTAATCCTTATCGAAGTCCAGGATTATAGCATTCAAATTGGGTAACCTGGATCAATATAAGAAATCAAGATACAACCTCCACAAAGTATCAGGGATGTCAAGAGGCAGTACCTGTCCAAAACTGAGTCCCTGACTCAGCCGTCAGTTGTAGCAGGGCTTTCATGTTAGAACAGGCTACAGAATGAAGTAAGGTAGTATGGACGACAGTACATCCCTTTCTGATGAACAAGATGTATTCAAAGCATTCAATACCTGTTCTGGTCCAATGATGCAGATGCTATGGCCAAGAAAGCACATCAGTCCTATAAACATGGGAGGCTAAAGGAAATTGGCACTTTCACTTTGAGCCTCACCATTTTTTATCAATGCATTGTAGGAAACATCCTATGCAGATGCTTCATGACTTGGTATGGCAGCTGAATGCCCTAGACTGCGAGAAACTCTAGAGTCTTCTGGACAAAGTTTAGCATGTTAATCCCCCCTCCATGCCCTGTATGCACCATCTCTTTGCCATGGCAAATCTGCCAGAATAATCAAAGACCCCGCCCATCCCAGGCATTCTGTCTCTACCACCAGACTCAAGGGCAGCTTCCATCACTTTTAAGACTATTGAATGGCCCTCAAGTATGAAGACACCTGATGTCACAATATGCTTCATTATGTACTTGTTGTCTGGCTGCACTATGCTTTCTGTGTAATTGAAACACTTTATTCTGCATTCTATTTTTTCCCTTGCACTCAATGTATCATTGTGATAAAATCAACTGTATGAATGGCATGCAAATCAGTGTTCTCACTATATTTCAATGTATGTGACAATAATAAATCAATTTACCAATTTAAATAAATCTGATTTCTCCAGGGCCTGAACATTTATTACCACTGTTCAATTTCCATTCCTACAAATAGATCTTAATAAAGCCTCTTTATTTTTTTTTTGTTGCTGTCTGCAAATGCTAGTTTGATGGCTTAGAAATTCATTGATGCCAGAAAGCCATGTTAATTGGTCACAGTGATATGGCAACAGGGCCCACCATTGGCAGCTATGAGAGCACCCAGTATCCCTATTGAGGTTAGAGGCTGGGGGCTGTGGAGGGAGAGAAGATCATGGATTGTAGTTGGAGGTCAGGATGAGGGTTGTATATCAATAACTGCTGGTAAGAAAAACAGACATCAGTTGGTTAAGTGTGAAGGTTGAGTTGGAGGTTAATCATTATCAGTTGGATGGGATAAAGTACTTATAGTCAGGCGAGGTGGGAGAAGTTGATGAGAGGTGGGGATTTAGTTCGGATTTTGTTGTGGTCCAAAATGCTTAAAGCAAAGGGGTATTAAGAGGTTAGCTGTGATTATTGAGGGACTGCTATAAGGTTGTGGTGGCTGCTGATATTACATAGCACAGATAGTGCATGCATATCACCCAAAGGAAACCAAATAAGCAATTAAGCCCTATCTGAGTTAGCCTAACAGTGGAGGGTGCACCCTGTTCAGGAGGTAACACTACAAACTGAACAACAAGATCAAGCAATGTTACTACAATCTGGTTGGGCTGAGCGTCCATGGTAGTTGTGTTTCAGAATAATGTGAACTAACTTTCTCCCATTTGTACGTGGAATGCCATCAGTGTTGCAGGACAAATGCAGGAACTGGCAAATCTTTTCAGGAGCCATCTGTGACTGGGAGTGCCCAGATGCACTTTCTGGGTATGGCATAAACTGACCGAGAAAGCATCAGAGTCACATGCCAATGTGGGAAATGCTGACCTTCATTCACATCCAGAAGTTCCAAAGTGAAACTAGCAATACATGATCAAATTTGTTGACCAATTGGAATTTGAGGAATTTAATCAGGTTTAATTTCTGTTTCCTAGTTTTCATTTGGGTAAATATTGTGTAGAAAATCACATTTATTTAAATTTATTTTGATACTTTAGGCAGGATTGTAGTGATGACTTTCAAGTTGCCATTATGCTTTCATAATGGTGATTCTTTAAAGTATGCGCTAACTGTTGAGAGTGTCAGTTTCTGATTAGTCAGTAATGGTTTGAAAATCGTATCCAGCTGTGGATCCTTGTAAGGTTGTTAACATTCCCTAATTTCTTTGGCCGTTTAGTGAAAATGTTAACTTTTAACATTGCCATTGTTTTAGACCTTAACAAAAAATGAACTAAAACTAAATTTCATTGCTTTTAGATTTGAATATTGGATATGCTTCCCATTAAATAAACTATTCTTCTAGGATTGAGGTGCAATTGTACTGTTTTGTAACAATTTCTTAACTTTCACCAAAGAAAAATTCTGCAGTTAGAGATCTGCATAAATGCAAGTACAGAACATGAGAAACTTGGCAAATTACTTAAGGGTGAGGAATTTCATTTGATGAACTTGCATATAGCTTTGTTTTTCCAATATTTCTATTTATTATTTTCCATTCATAGAATTCATGGGAATTAATGGGACAAATAATTTGTATTCAAATTAGGACATCAAAAATAGATGGATCTTCACTGGTAAAAGAGTAGAAGCTCCCCACAGACACCTGTGATGTTATCTCTAATGTATTTCCTCAGCCATATTAAGAATTTTGTTCTGATAGTGCACAGAAAAAATTATACAAAAGAATAATGCCAATACTGTGAAAGTAGTCTAGAACAAGTAATCTCTATGGATTAAATTATGACCAGTCATCCTGATCTTTCCGGCAATTTTTATACTGTTAAGATTTGCATCTATGGAATCACTTATTAGTGTAGCATTTATTTTTCAGCCAAAAATTATAGGGAAATATGGTTCTGAAATTCTGAAAAGCCTTTTTTTTTGGAACCTTTTGTCATAATGAGGTATCATCATTAACAAAGATCATTTAGGGAAATTGTGCACAATACATTATTTGTCATCAACAAAGGTGTAATTTTACCTAAGGGTAATTAAAAAAAATATATACATTTTCATTTGCTTTTTAAAACGTACAGTCAAATCTGCCTGGAAAAGGAGAGGTTCGAAAGACTTGGCAACTCCTCCGCAGATCAGTTGCACAGTGCCTCAGCACGCTGTCAGTGTCTTTCTGTGCAGCTCCATGGTGTATGTTCAAAAATTCACTTTAGCAGTCATTTGATCTGTTGCTGTATGAGATGGAGAAATAAGTTCATAATGGCAATTTCAAAAGGAATAAATCTTGTAAATATTTAACAAGAAGCCATTTTATGGACAGTTGGTGTGTACATGCAATTTTTTTAGAGTATCTTTTAAAGTAATACCTAAGAAGTAAGGGCTTTTCTTAACATTTTAGTCATACAAATCAAATTAAACTCATTCATAATGATTATTTAATGACCAAATATTAGTTGGATCACTGCCTATCTATAGCTGTGAAGACCTTGAAGTATTTTCTAATTTCAGTTAATTATTTATTGAAACATCCTTCCTCTCCATGGCCATTTTTATTGAAAGAACACTTGATAGAGTTGAAATTTGCATTTTGAATAACCCTTTGCAGTGAATTAATGTATCATTTCTCAATTGTCTCCTTCATTCATAAAGAAAGATTTATTGATTCTAGAGTTCCTAGTTGTATTTTTGCCATTTAAAAGAGGGGAATTGGTGCAGTTTTAACAGTTGTTTTGAACTCGGGTCAAGAAATTTAAGGTTCTGTTTTAAACATATCTCTATGCTTGAATGTCAATGATTTTTCTTAGTATTATAATTTGGTAGTGGCTCTTCTGTGCAGAGACTGTAACATTTATGTATCAAAATTCATCCATTCAAAAATTCACTCCAGCAGTTATTTGATCAATTTCAAAAGGAATAAGTCATGTGAATATTTAACAAGAAGCCATTTTGTGGACAGTTGGTGTACAAATGAATGTATACAAACTTGAATGTGTACATAGGGTAAATGCAAAAGGGTTTTTCCACTGAGGTTGGTGGGAAACTATAATTCAACAGATGACGCCATTGCCACCACCCTCCACCTGGCCCTAACCCACCTGGACAAAAAAGACACATAGATGCTGTTCATAGACTTTAGTTCAGCATTCAACACAATCATTCCTCAGAAACTGATTGGAATGCTGAGCCTACTGGGCCTCAACACCTCCCTCTGCAACTGGATCCTAGACTTCCTGATTGGGAGACCTCAGTCAGTCCGGATCGGGGGCAGCATCTCCAACACCATCACACTGAGCACGGGGGCTCCCCAGGGTTGTGTGCTCAGTCCACTGCTGTTCACTCTGCTGACCCACGACTGTGCTGCAACACACAGCTTGAACCACATCATCAAGTTCGCCGATGACATGACTGTGGTGGGTCTCATCAGCAAGAACGATGAGTCAGCTTACAGAGGGGAGGTGCAACGGCTAACGGACTGATGCAGAGCCAACAACCTGTCTCTTAATGTGAACAAAACAAAAGAGATGATTGTTGACTTCAGGAGGGCACGGAGCGACCACTCCCCACTGAACATCGACGGCTCATCGGTAGAGATCATAAACAGCACCAAATTTCTTGATGTTCACCTGACGGAGAATCTCACCTGGTCCCTCAACACCAGCTCCATAGCAAAGAAAGCCCAGCAGCATCTCTACTTTCTGCGAAGGCTGAGGGAAGTCCATCTCCCACCCCCCAATCCTCATCACATTCTACAGGAGTTGTATTGAGAGCATCCTGAGCAGCTGCATCACTGCCTGGTTCAGAAATTGCACCATCTCGGATCGCAAGACCCTGCAGCGGATAGTGCAGTCAGCTGAGAAGATCATTGGGGTTTCTCTTCCTGCCATCACAGACATTTACACTACACGCTGCATCAGCAAAGGAAACAGAATTATGAAGGATCCCATGTACCCTTCATACAATCTCTTTTCCCTCCTGCCATCTGGGAAAAGGCACCAAAACATTCGGGCTCTCACGACCAGACTATGTAACAGTTTCTTCCCCCAAGCTATCAGACTCCTCAATACCCAAAGCCTGGACTGACACCTTGGCCTACTGTCCTGTTTATTATTTATTTTAATGCCTGCACTGTTTTTGTGCACTTTACGCAGTCCTGTGTAGGTCTGTAGTCTAGTGTAGCTTTCTCTGTTTTTTTTTATTACGTGGTTCAGTCTAGTTTTTTGTACCGTGTCATGTAACACCATGGTCTTGAAAAACATTGTCTCATTTTTACGAAATGACAATAAAAGTTGACTTAACTTGACTTGACTTGATAACTAGAGATCATAGGTTAATGGTGAGAAGTGAAGTACTAAGAGGGAACCTGAGGGAGAACTTCACTCAGAGGGTGGTGTGAGTATGGAACAAGCTGCCAGCGTAAGTGCTTGATGCAGGTTTGATTGCAACCATCAAGAGAAGTTTGGATTGGTACATGGATGGGAGGGGTATGGAAGGCTATGGTCCAAGTGTAGGTGAATTAAATTGGGTAGAATAACATTTCAGCATGTACTTGATGGGCCAAAAGGCCTTTTTCTGCACTGTAGTGCTCCGTGACTTTATCCCTCTATTCACACCACCTGAACGTTCAACTTGGCCCTAAAATTTAGTCAAGTTTAATTACGTACAATATATTATTACTAATTTAAGCTGAACTCCAAAGGATCACTAACACCCCAGGAAATAATCTTATTTCATTTGACTATCCATTTGCCTGCATGGTTGTCAACTTATTAACTTTGGTTGCAAGAGGATTAGGTTATATAAGGACCTGTTGAAACCACATATTATGCACAATCCTGGTCTTCTCAGTTAACAAAAGATGTGTGTCTGTCCTAAACACTGTCCAGGGCTCTGCCATTTACTGTGTAACTTTTGCCCTGCGTTTTTCTGAATTGGACTGGCCCTGTTAATTAAGATCCCATTGTAATCTTGGAGAACTCTCGATGCTATCCACTGGAACATCAATTTTAGTGTCACCTGAAAGCTTGCCATACCACCTACATTATCTTATGTGTAGAGATGAGTAAATTGAACCTGGTGCAAGTTAAGACATGAGCAGCAAAATTAGTGATAAATTCATGTTTATGTCGGGTGGAAAATTGAATGATGGTCAGCTAAGACATGAAATGCAAGTACGTATGTAGGTATCTGAGCTGGATATCTTTAATGGCAAATGAACAGAGGCAGAAAATTAGGAAACAATGTTGTGAAGATAGGCAATGTTACATGGGCTGACTCATTTTGGTGCCAAGTGCAATGTTGTCTGACTTGCCGAAGGGTTGCAGTACTGTGCCAAGATATTTGGCAAGGGGGTATGAGGTTTAAGGGAGGCGGTAATATGATAGAGTAGGATTAACTTAATACAGAAGCTGATGTTTTCAGGTTTGCACCAGTAGCAAGCAATAAGTGGTGGAAGAATCAAACCTTTGGGATTTTCCAAATTTGAAAATACAACGTTGCGGAGAAAATGGTGATGAGGCAGACTTTTACACCACAGACAACAAGTTATTTGCATTTGTTGCTCTTCTCTGTTGTTGTGAAAGGACGTCACACTATGGTATGCCACATTGTCAGGTGAGCAATTAGTTTTTGTTGTACCACTGATAATGGTCTTGGGTGCTTTGCTATTGCTTGCTTGTGTGTGGAAGGGGGTGTAGTATGGGGTTTTGGGGTGCTAATGCTTTTACTGTCACTCATTCTTTGGGGCACTCTTCTGTTTTCAAGGACGTCCTTGAAGAGCAAGAATTTCAGGTTGTATATTGCCAGCATTCTCTGATATTAAATGGAACTATTGAAAAGAGAAGCCT
This sequence comes from Hypanus sabinus, assembly GCF_030144855.1. Lineage (NCBI taxonomy): Eukaryota > Metazoa > Chordata > Chondrichthyes > Myliobatiformes > Dasyatidae > Hypanus > Hypanus sabinus. The sequence goes on from NC_082716.1 coordinate 72,773,298, forward strand.
CTTACAAGTGATTCTTTATAGCATTAACAAGAGGTTCAAGGTATGATCTTTGAACTCTGTTTTACTTGATTGTGAAAGGGGCATTCAGTAATTGAAAATCAGAGGAAGAAATCCAGAAATCCATCCATCTCCGATAATTGCAAGCATTTGGTGAGTTGTCCACTGAGGCATCATTAGACGTTGTTCATAACAAGTACTGGTAACTTGTTTCTAACTTGCCAGGGACTAGTGAAAGCCAAATTATTTCTGTTCCTTGTGTAATCCTTGAGCATTGTTTGGGTAACTGTGCAGTGCTTGCACATTATCAGTCAAATGGCATGTCAATTCTTGAAATGACAGAGAAATAAGTTTTCCTGTCTACTTTTGGTGCAAAATGAAGGATCTGTCCATTACTATATAATAATATTAATGACATATTATGTAAGACATTGGATTCTGGTTAATTGTATCAGGATCAGTACATTTTTGGCCCAGTTAGGCACCTGCCCCAATTAGCTGAGCTTTCAAGGAAATAGTTAAAAGGTGTATTAAAGCCAAACTACTGTTTAACTGAGTAACAATTTATGTATTTAAACAAAGTACAGAACAAATTAGAACACTACCAATACCTCTACAGAACTAGAAAACTGTATTAATCCCTATTAGATGAATTATTCCATTGATAACTGTCATTTTTTTGATTGACTTGACTGTAAATTAACAGAATTAGCGCAGACATCTAGTATAGACAATGGACTGCCTTCATATAACATTTCAGATGATTGCATACTCCAAATCTTACTTTTCATTTTAATTTTCAAGATGATTATTGATAACTTTGTAACTCCTAACTTATTGAAACAGTGAAATTGTTTCACTTTCACACTGTTGATCATTACTGGTAGCTTCAAGCCTGATGCTTGAAACCATGGTGAACAAAACAGCTCCGAATTATCTCACTGATTATTTCTCACCAACTATCAATGACAAAAATCTATTCTTTTTGGACATAAACATGCAGAACTGACACTAAAAACTGATTACTCTAAGTAGGCTGTAGTGTTTAATGGCCAGTGTACACAACTGCTACTATTTAGAAACTGATTGCTCTTGTTTAACAGCCACACATATGCACATGACTGATGCTAGTTAGAAACTAGTGCCAACTAAGTGACATAGTATCCCAAATTAAGAAGGAAAACCCTGGCTATTTTCTTGATTTAGTTTTTATTCTTTAAGAGTTGTTCCAAATAAACGGCTGCCCAAATTAACTGGAATCCACCGTACATAAATGTGTAATATACATATTATCTAATAATAACCGTTTAGAATTCGGAGCTTCAATGTTCAGAGGTCACCTCTAGTGTTGGCTGTAAGGAATTTGTACATTCTCCCCGTGACTGCATGGGTTTCCTTTGGGTGCTCCAGTTTCCTCCTATAGTCCAAAGACATACGAGGGGTGATTGATAAGTTTGTGGCCTAGGGTAGATGGAGTCAATTTTAGAAAACTTCAAACTTTCTGCATAGTCACTCAAAGAGTTGAACTGCATGTACATGTAACGAGAGCTGTATAACTCATTTCCTTCTACCTTAGGTCACAAACTTATCAATCACCCCTTGTACTGGTTAGTAGGTTGGTCACGGTAAATTGTACTGTGAAGAGGCTAGAGTTAAATGGGTATATTGCTGGATAGTGCAGCTAGTTGGGCTGGAGGGTCTATTCTGTGCTGCAAATGCAATGTTAGTATTCATTTCAAGACGGCTAGAATATAAAAGTAAGGGTGTAATGTTGATACATTATGCAGTGTTGAAATTTTATAAAGAACTGGTGAGGCCTCACTTTGAATATTGTGAACAGTTTTGGACCTCTTTGAAAGGATGTGCTGAAATTGGAGAGCAATCAGAGGAAGCTCATAAAAATGATTTCAGAATTGAATAGCTTGTCATGTGAAGAGCATTTGATGGCTCTGAGCCTGTATTCACTAGAATTCAGAAGACTTGAGGGGGTGACTTCACTAAAACCTACTGGATGATGAAAGGCCTTGATAGAGAGTATGTGGAGAGGGTATTTCCTGTGATGGGTCAGTCTAAGACCAGAGGGGACAGCCTCAGAAAAGAGGAAGGTCCTTTTAGAATGGAGATGAGGAATAATTTTGGTAGCCAGAGAGCCGTGAATCTGTGTAATTGATTGTCACCTGTAACTGTGGAGGCCAAGTTTTTATGTATAGTTAAGGCAGAGGTTGATAGGTTCTTGATTGGCCAGGGCATGAAGGGATATGGGGAGAAGGCAGGAAATTGGAGCTGAGAGGAAAATTGGATCAGCTGTGATGAAATGCTGGATCAGATTCAATGGGCCAAATGGCCAAATTTGGCTACTATATCTTATGGATTTATGTATTGCTAAACAAAATAAATAAAAACTATGATTCCCAAGTACTGCTAAGATATGCTGTTTGCTGTGATAGTGAAGCATCGATTTCATGATTCTTTTTTTTATCTACTCTCAAAATACTTGCAGATATGAAAAGAAAGAAAAAAATCATAAATAAATAAGCAATAAATATCAAAAGCATGAGATGAAGAGTCCTTGAAAGTGAATTCATAAGTTCTGGGGACAGTTCAGTGATGGAACGAGGCAAGTTGAATGAAGCAAGGTTATTTGATTACAAATAATGAGCTTGGGTTCACACTTTTTAATAGTGACCGGTAATTCAGTTGCTCCTCCTGTTTGGTACTCTGTAATAGATATCATCAGATATCAACTGAAATATAGCTATGGAAAAATTATTTTCTTCTGGCTGTTTTAATTTTATAAGAATTGTCATTCCTGCAGATTTTAACAATGGTATTGTGAAGAAACATACCGATGTTTCTTTTTAGATGTTTCAGATATATATATATAGATATGCAATTTTAATTATAATTAAACAATGCCAGTGTTTTCCAACATTGGAATTGTTTTAAGAAATAGTAACACATGTATTGGATATAGGATTTTACGACTTAAGGAGTTTTGGAATTTTTGAACTAGTGAGATAGTTGCTATGGACCTGCAAAATAAAAATGGTTTATATGCCATCTTTAATGAAACAGCATGTCTGTAGTTTTGATACTTTTTCATTATTTCACTTTTAATATTTATAAATTCAATGGATAAAGGCAGATGTGGTAAGGGAAGCCAATCACAGTTGCAGAGGTCTGCACCTTGGGCAGTTCATCTGCTTGTGAATTTTTATCAATCCTAACATCAGAAATGGAAATGATCAGTGGTTGCATTGTGTTCATTTTACTTACCAGTTCTTAGTGACAAAGGAGAAAAAAAAGAATGCCAGGCCACATGCTGAGACCAAAAGCTTTGCAAGATAGACAAATTTTAAGGGGCATCCTAAAGCATGGAAGAAATCAGAAAGATATGGGGAAGGTGGAAATTGGCAAAAGGATTGAAGATCATGGAGCCTAGAAAGTTGAGGCAAAAATATTCACAGTGAAGTCATTATTTTCTCAAACAGTAAGGCTTATCAGCAACTCCACCCACCAACCTAAACTTCTGCATCTCCAAACACCACTACTTTCTTATTTCCTGTCAGTCACTTTATGTACAGACCCTCTTGTGCCTAGCATCACTTTATAGACATACAATCAATCTGTATATAAGCTATCTAATGCATTAATATTTATTGTTTTCTTTACCAATTGTGTTTTTTTGTGCTGCATCAGATCCGGAGTAACAATTATTTAATTCTCCATTTCTCTAATGTACAGGAAATTACATAAAATCAATCTTGATTTGATTTTGAAATTTAAATTTAGAGCTAATTAAAAAACCAAAGTTGGAAGACTACTGTAACTCTGAAGAGTTGTGTTCTTGAAGAAGATTTAGAAATATGATCATGGAAGAATTTGAAATCTTTATCTTGCTGCTGTTCCAGAAGTTCTATTTCCAGATATTTGTTCAAAAACAAAACAATGGCTATTTATATGCTTAGCAAAAAAGCAACCCAAGACTCAATTGATTTGTGGAGTACCAAAGGTAAAACTTAAGAATTTTGGAAAAAGTATGTGTTATAATTGGTTCAGGGCTGAAAATACTTTGATTAGTCAGAACTTCAATAATAATAATAACACTCCTATTGGCATAACATATTTAATATGTATTCATTTTTGAATCAGTTCAAATGAATGAATTCTTCATAATATTTTTTGATTGTCCACATTGAGTAATTCTATTTAAGTGCTAAAATGATGCCAGTTCGAGACTGAACTGACATGATTTGCTGGGATTTTCCAGCAATCTTGTTAAGATATACCTTTGAGTTTAGGACTCCCACATGATTGTGGTAACCTGGGACTGCTATTTGAGTTCTGTCAAGGCTGTGCACCATCACTAGATTTAGCATCAATTTCAGCAGCAGTAATTTCCCCATAATTTATTATCGGATCCTGCACCATTTATTTATTTATTTATTTATTTATTTATTTATTTAGCCACCTATTTCACTTATGGTATCTGTGAAAGCTCCAAATAAAGGCAGATGTAATATGGGAAACCAATTACAGTCCCAGTAGTCTCTGTAGAGCTCCTCAGCAATTTCATGGCTCCAGTCATCTCTATCTGCTTATCAGTGAATTTTTCTCGGTCATAGCATCAGAAATGGAAACAATTGTGTTCACTTTACCTAATGATAATGAAGAAGAGCATGATCTAACAACATTGAGGCATTAGATAATGAATGGGACTCAACTCCCAGCCGATGTTAATCTCTAATAAGATGGATTTTAAAACGATTGTCAAAATGCTAGCAGTGATGTTTGTGTATGTGAAAAAATGCATAACCAGTTCATATCTCAAAGGGATAGATAATACTTTTGCACTAATATGTGCCCCTAGTTGATATGGAAGGGGTGAACTATGTGAGGCTCTAGAGCTAAACATATGAAATGTGCTAATGAGAATGGTAATGCCTTTGGACTTGAGAAGCATCAAGGGCTGATGCAGAAGCTCAAATGTATCTCAATTTCTTGCACTCCTCCTACAGATGAGAAGCACAGGACATGAGACGTGTCCTTTCCTGCCCACTTCTTTCTGCCTTCTACAGGAACGACTCCCTGGATGACTCCCTGCTCATCCCTCTCCACTAATGCCTTTCTGATCCCTAGTACATTCTCCTGCAACCACAGGAGATGCAACATCTCCTCCCTCATTAGGGACCTAAGCACCCTCCTGATGTTGCAACGATTCAAGTGCACTTCCTTCAAATTTGCCTGCTGCATTTGGTGATCTGATGGGCCTCCTCTACATTGATGAGATTGCAGATAAGGAGACTGAATCACAGATTACCTGTGCTGTTCTCTAATCTTTCTCTCCACACCCTTCTCTTCCCACACCCCTGTTCTCATTGCTTTATGGTTTTCCCTTTCTGCCTCACAAGAGAGTCAGTGGGTGAATAAGTGTGTAGGAATAGATGGAACTAACCCCACCCCCATCTCTTGTGCCTAGATTTTAAAACTCTCCCTTTGGCTTTCAATGGCATCGTGACTGTTGAAGTCACCACTAGCAATATTTCAGAATAAATATTAAGCAGAATCTTAAGTATTCCAGCCACTAATCTTGTGGTTATTAAGCAGAACAAGACCTGAGTATTTTATGCAACACACACAAAATGCTGGAGGAACTCAGCAGGCCAGGCAGCATCCACGGAAAAAGTACAATCAACGTTTCAGGCCGAAACCCTTTGGCAGGATCTGAAACACCAACTGTACTTTCTTCTATAGATGCTGCCTGGCCTGCTGAGTTCCTTCAGCATTTTGTGTGTGTTACTCCAATTTCCAGCACTTGCAGGTTTTTATCTTCTTTGTGAGCTATTTTGCGCAAACTTTCTGGCACTGATGCTTCAAAGTATTTTTTTCAGCATCTATGAGGCTCAGGTAAGGAATTTGATAGAATCTTTCCCACCTGCTGGAGAAGTGCTACCATAGAAATCTTAATCCTATATTAAAGGTATTGCATTTATGCTGATTGGTACATCAACTACTCTGATATTCCATCTACAAAATGGACTACAGCAGTTTGCCAATTTTTTTTTTGAAAGTTGTACAGCATGCATTGGTTGGTACAATCTTATTTGTGCAGTTTTAAAAAAATTGATTCCATTAAATAGTACTTTAAACTATAATGGACTAATTGAAGTCATCTTATAAAAGCTCAGTGTTGGATATCAGTGTATAAATGTTTGCTCAGTTGAATTTTCCTCACTCCACATTTCAGTAAAAGAATTAGCCTTAGCATGAAGAACAAGATCAACAATGAATTCAGTGTTTGCAGTTTGATAATTTCCTAATTATCATATAATTTTTAGTTGTTAACATACTGTATGCCACGTCACAATTTGTGCTATAGTATGTAATTCATAAATTTTATATACTGGAAAAACAAAGCCAAAATTCTTTGAGTTTTGACTTAACTACCGGGAGCAAAAGCAACTGTATAGATAGTCCATCTGGACACATTTTCACCTGTGTTTTTAAGATGTCAAAGCTGTCTGACAAAAATAAAATACCTCAAGAAAGTTGCAGAACTACAGAAGGGAACTATAAAATTGGTGAAGCGTAGCCTCTTCTAATCAGCATATAAATTTGCTTACTTCAAGGTAATCATTTTTATATCTGGATTTCATGTATAATGCAGAGCTAAGCTTCAGTCATTGTTATTGGAAGTTGGTTCTTGATTGCAATCAAAATTATTTGGCATCATTCTGCATCAGTTATAATTAAGGAAAAATAGAGTGTATTTTATTGTCCTTTTTAAATTAAAATACTGTATATGAGTTTGTGCCGCTATTATAAACCTGAAGCAATCTTTTAAGAGGATACCTTTCTTTTTTTGATCATCATTTTCAAAGCAACAATATCCTCTAATTTACCTTTGAATGTCTCCAAGTGGTTAACTAGCAAACTGAAAAGAATGCCTTTTTTTTTACTGTAATTAGACAATTAGATTTTGTGATCTGATTTCAGCATCATCCTTTTCCTATTCTAAGTTATATTTGAGTACTGCGTGCTAGTGCTTGAATGTAAATGAATAAGTATTAACATACTATCATGTACAGTAATAGTTTGAATTCATCAAATATAGGCTCAGTAGTCATTCAATTTCTCATGCTCTACATTCAAACAGCCAGCAGAATCAGAAAGTCTAAGCTTACTCTCCAGTGGAATACTGAGGATGAATTGCCCTGTCGCCACTGCCTTCTTTCAGATAACACGGCCTTTCCAATTGCTTTCTTTTTTTTTTTCTTTTTTCAATCTTTTTATTAAATTTCATATAAAAAAAACAACACATAATAATGAATAGATTACAAATTCAATAAACTTGAGATTACATTAGTAATAGGATAATAATATCCTATTAAACATCAATCAACAAAAGGTACATAAATCAATCAAGTCTATATAGATATATATGAAAAAAAAACAAAAATAATCATCAAAAAAGAAAAAAAAATTGAAATTATATATGAGAAAAAATATATATTGAAAAAAATACTAAACTAAACTAACATGGGCAATAATAGCACTTTATAAATATATGAAGGTGTCAAGAAAAGAACTCCGGAACTCCATACCTGAACAAGGATAAGTAGAGAAAAGGATCTGAAATAGGCCAAATTAATTCATATGAAAGTGTCGAATAAATGGTCCCCAGGTTTCTTCAAATTTAATTGAAGAATCAAAGATAGTGCTTCTAATTTTTTCCAAACTCAGATAAGAAATAGTTTGGGAGAACCACTGAAATGTAGTAGGAGGATTTACTTCTTTCCAGTTTTGTAATATAGACCTTCTGGCAATTAATGTTACAAAGGCAATCATTCGTCTAATTGAAGGGGAAAGCTGATTGCCATCTTCATTTGGTATACCGAAAATTGCAGTAATAAAATGGGGTTGTAAATCGATATTCCATACTGAGGAAATGACATCAAAAATGTCCTTCCAATAGTTATGTAAAGTGGGACATGTCCAAAACATGTGAGTCAATGAAGCCACTTCTAAGTGACATCTGTCACATTGAGGGTTGATATGCGAGTAAAATCGGGCAAGCTTATCTTTAGACATATAAGCTCTATGTACAATTTTAAATTGTATTAAAGCATGTTTAGCACAAATAGAAGAGTAATTAACCATTTGTAAAATTTTTTCCCATTTATCTGTTGATATATTACATCGAAGTTCTTTTTCCCATTCTTGTTTAATTCTATCCGATATTTCTGGCTGTATCTTCATAATCATGTTATAAATAAAAGCTACTAATCCCTTCTGACAAGGATTAAAAGTAAAAATCAAATCTGAAAAATCCGATGGAGTTGAATTAGGAAAAGATGGAAGAATTTTATGTAAGAAATTTCTAATTTGTAAGTATCTAAAAAAATTAGATTTAGGTAATTCAAATTTGTTGGAAAGTTGATCAAAAGACATCAAAGTACCTTAAAAAAAAAGATCACGAAAACATTTTATACCTTTCCTTTTCCATATACTAAAAGCTTGATCTGTCAGTGAAGGTTTGAAAAAAAAATTACATAAAATAGGGCTGTCCAGAACAAAGTTCTTCAGATTAAAGAATTTGCGAAATTGAAACCAAATTCGTAGTGTATGTTTAACAACAGGGTTAGATATCTGTTTATTGAATTTGGCTAAATCAATAGGAAGAAAAGAACCAAGAACGGAAAATATAGAATATCCCTTTACCTCACTACATTCCAAATTTACCCACTGTGGGCACACAGGTGAATCCAAATCTAGTTTCCAGTACATTAGGTTACGAATATTATTCGCCCAATAATAAAATCTAAAGTTAGGTAAAGCTAGACCACCATCTTTTTTAGACTTTTGTAATTGCCTTTTGCTTAACCTAGGATTTTTATTTTGCCACACAAATGAGGAAATTTTTGAATCAATATTATCAAAAAAAGATTTAGGAATAAAAATTGGTAAAGCTTGGAATAAATATAAAAATTTCGGTAAAATCATCATTTTAATAGCATTAATCCGACCAACTAATGATAAAAATAAGGGAGACCATCTTGTAGTAAGTTGTTGAATTTGATGAAGCATAGGTAAAAAATTCAGTCCAAATAAATCTTTATATTTCTTGGTGATTTTTATACCTAAATAGATAAAGTTATCAGTAACAACTTTAAATGGGATCCTGTCACTCAATAAGGTTTGCGCGTTTAAAGGGAATAACTCACTCTTATCTAAGTTTAGCTTATAACCAGAAAAGCTACCAAATTGAGACAACAAGGATAAAATAGCAGGAATAGACCTACTAGGATTAGAAATATATAACAACAAATCATCAGCATAAAGCGATAATTTGTATAACTTCTCATTACGGATAATACCAAAAATATTAGGAGACTCACGAATAGCAATAGCTAAAGGTTCTAATGCAATATTAAATAATAAAGGACTTAAAGGACAACCTTGTCTCGTACCACGAGATAATTGAAAAAAAGAGGATCTATAATTATTTGTAAGAACAGAAGCAACAGGTTTATAATATATTAATTTAATCCATGATATAAAATTAGGACTAAAATTAAAGTTTCTCAATGCATTAAATAAATATGTCCATTCAACTCTATCAAAGGCTTTTTCAGCATCTAATGAGATAACACATTCTGGGGTTGTAGGTGATGAAGTATAAATTATGTTAATCAATTTTCTAATATTAAAAAAGGAATACCGATTCCTAATAAAACCAGTTTGATCTTCTGAAATAATCTGTGGTAATACCTTTTCTAATCTAATGGCTAAAATTTTTGTAAGAATCTTAGAGTCTACATTTAATAATGATATAGGGCGATAAGATGCACATAAAGTAGGATCTTTATCTTTTTTAAGAATTAGAGAGATAGTAGCTTCATAAAACGATTGAGGTAGTCTCTTCTTAACAAACGCATCATTAAAAATTTCACATAGCCAAGGAGAAAGCAATAAAGAAAAAGTTTTAAAAAATTCTACAATAAAACCATCAGGACCAGGAGCTTTCCCTGAATTCATTGATGAGATAGCCTCTCTTATTTCATCCATAGAAATAGGAGCATCAAGCAAGCTACAATCTTTATCTATCCGTTTAGGAATATTCAAGTTATTAAAAAAATTATCCATCGTAAACCGGTCACCGTCAGATTTATAAAAATCTTGAAAAGTGTTATTGATTTCTTTATAATCAGTAGTTAAATTACCGTCTTGTTTACGAATTTTAATAATTTGTCGCTTAGTCGAAATAGCTTTTAATTGATTAGCTAACAATTTACCAGTTCGATCACTATGAATATAAAATTGAGCCCTAGTCTTAATTAATTGATTCTCAATTGAAGAAGATAATAATAAACTATGTTCCATTTGAAGCTCAACTCTCTTCTTATAAAGTTCTTTGGTAGGAGTAACGGAATAAATCTTATCAATTTCTTTAATTTTATCCACCAATAAAGCTATATCTGAATATCTTTGTTTTCTTTTACCAGCAGAATATGAAATAATTTGTCCACGAATAAAAGCCTTGAAAGAGTCCCAAAGTATTCCTTTATCAATCTCTTCATTATAGTTTGTTGAAAAAAATAAGTCAATTTGTTGTTTTATGAAGGTAATAAATTCTGGATCTTGAAGCAAAGTAGCATTAAGTCTCCAAGATCTAGTATTGATAGAAGAGTCCGAAATCTTGATAGATAACTTCAAAGGCGCATGATCCGAAATAGCAATAGAATCGTATTTACAATCAATAACATCTGTTAATAAACGATGATCAATAAGGAAATAATCAATTCTAGAATAACTATGATATACATGTGAAAAAAATGAAAATTCTTTATCTTTAGGGTTCAAAAACCGCCATATTTCAGTAATTCCAGAATCAACCATAAAAGAATTAATAAGTAAAGCTGATCTATTCGGAAGAGTTCGAATAGGTTTAGATCTATCCATCGAAGGATTCAAACAACAATTAAAGTCTCCACCCATTATCAACATATATTCATTCAAGTTAGGAAGAGAAGTAAATAAACGTTTAAAAAATTCAGGACAATCAAAGTTTGGAGCATAAATATTAACTAAAACAACTTTCCGATTAAACAGTGAACCAGTTATCAACAAAAATCTACCCTGTGGATCAGAAATAATTTCATAATGTGTAAACGAAATTGAGGGGTCTATAAAAATAGACACACCCCTAATTTTAGCGGTACAATTTGAGTGAAATTGTTGACCTTTCCAGAACCTAAAAAAACGTTGATTATCCTCCCTCCTAATATGGGTCTCCTGTGCAAAAATAATATTAGCGTTCAATCTATGGAATACTTTAAATATTTTTTTACGTTTAATCGGATGATTTAAACCATTAGTATTCCACGAGATAAAGTTAATAGATTTATCCATCATACCAATATTAATTGTGTGTATCATAAAAGGTTAAAAAGACACATAACCCACAATTTAGGAAGAAGGAAAATTGATTCAGGAGCAACCGGAGATCCTGACACCTCAACAATATTAATAATTTAGAGTCAGCCCATAAACTAAAAGCAAAAAAATAAAAAGCAAAAGCGTGAAAAAAGATCCCTCCCCTCTCCCCCCACCCTTTGAAAGAAAGCCAAGCGGCAGGCGCATAAACTAATACTAATATTACCCCCATTTCAAGATGGCAGCTCCATAAGAAAATTTTTTTAAGAAAAAACTATATAACACCCTAATTAAAATATAGAGTTGCAAAAAAAAAATATATATATGTATATATATACATACATATATACATATACATACACATACACACACACATCAGTCAAGTCAAAAAAAAACTAAAATAGTAAAACCAGAAAAATCATTAATAAAAAAAAATGAACATTAAAGTTTAAAAATGTAATACACCTTTAAAAAAAAAATTCCATATTCAGATACAAAGATGACGTTTCAAAAGCCAAGACTTATGGGAAGGAGAAACGACATTTTGAGAAAGCCATATTACAAAATATGAATATAAGTTCAGCAATCTAATAAGAAAATTTAGTAAAAAAAAGGTTATCAAAATAGAATTTTTTATTTTTTAAAAAAAAAGATTTAATAGACACTACAACATATATAAAAAAAAGACTAAAAAAAAGAATTCAAAACCTTTGTTCCATTTCTAAATACAGGCAAGCAAATAAACGCTTATAAAAAGTAAAGACTTATGGGAAGAAGAAATGACATTTTGAAAAAATAATTCATTATTACAAAATACAAACGTGTATAAAAAAGGATATTATAAAAATTAAAACAGCATCTATAAGCAATGATAATAGTAGTAAAAAAAAACCCAGACCTATAATTCAAAATAAAAAGTTATAACCCAACTTCCAGGGTTAAAACTTAAAATGAAATGGCATCCTCTCTCCAAAAAAAAAATCTTCAATGTAACTCATAGTTCAAGTTGCACTAGAGGATCGATATTCTTCAACAAATTTCTTCGCTTCTTCCGGAGTGTTAAAAAACCGTAGACTGTTGTCGTTCAGCACAATTCTAAGCTTCGCTGGATACATTAAAGCTTGTTTAAGTCCAATCGAATGAATCTCTGCCATCACTGGTTTAAAAGCGATCCTGGCTTTCATTACTTCATAAGAATAATCCTCAACAATTCGAAATGAATAGTTTTTGTAGGAGATCATACCTTTTTTATGAGCTAATCGAATTAGAAGCTCTTTCTCACGAGGATAATGAAGGCGAACAATCACCGCTCGTGGTTTATCAATCACAGACGAAAACCTCGCAACTCTATGAGCGCGGTCGATAACAGGTTCATTTTGCAAACCTTCACCACCGAAAATTTCCCACAGTAATTTAGAGAAAAATTCAGTTAAATCACCGGACTCAACTTTTTCGGGAATTCCGATGATGCGCAAATTCTGTCTGCGAGAACGATTTTCAAGATCAGTAATTTTAAACTTATACTGATCTAAAGTTTTAGCAGTCGACTCTATCTTCTTCTCCAACACTTCAATTGTACGTGCTTTTTCACAAATTGATTGTTCAAGAGTCGTGATCTTATTTTCATGCTGCTGAACCTCTAACGCCTGCGACTGAAACTTAATTTCAAGCGATTTAACAACTCCTTCAAGATCGGATATTTTCGTAGTAATCCTCTTTTCCAAACTAGACAGTTTACTGTCCAATTTACCTTCTAGTCTGCCTTCCAGACCCGCAAGTTTAGCATCCAGTTTACTGTCCAATTTACCTTCTAGTCTGCCTTCCAGACCCGCAAATTTAGCATCCAGTTTAATGTCCAAAAGACTAGAAATTGCGTCGATGGATGCAGGATCCTTAGCCGATTTCTTACTTGTAGCCATTTTAGGTTTGACAAAATTAGATCAAATATTATTTTAGGAAAAAAGGGTCAATCAGAGGTAGCAACTCATATGATTAAGTTGGAAAAGATCTAATTAAAGGGTGATTATAGTTGAAAAAATAAAGAGCGCCTAAAAGGCAGATGCTTACGTCGCCATCTTGAAACTCCACCCCCACCAATTGCTATGTGTGGTGAACTACATATACCTGTCTGGACACGCTCCCCCTGCTGACTGCTCCTGTGGCTCCTCCCATGAACCCCAGTATAAAGACGATTGGAGACACAGCTCCCGGCCTCAGTCTCCAGGATGTAGTGTGGTGGTCAATTGCTGCTTGTTCTTTCTTCCAGCCAATAAAAGCCTATATCTCGCCCCACGTCTCCGAGAGTTATTGATGGTGCATCACTATATTACTTTGAAGAAGTGTTGGAAATCTCTGTAACCCCTGAGCTTCTTTGTGGACTGGGAATCACTTGGGGGGGGGGTGTGGAAATAGTCATCTTGGAACAATGTTTCTGGTGTTATTGAGATCCATCTGTGAAGCTGAGGAACAAATTTCCTTCTAAGACACAAAAGGGTTGCAGCATTGCTCTGTGTTCAGCTGGTCTTCAACTGCACAACATTTATTTTGAGCATTGTGGAAGGAATTTATAGGTCAGTGTAATTGCTTACCCTTAAACTTTTATAGCTCAAGTGTTGATGATAACTTGAATTCCCTCTGGTGCCCCTCTTTCTTCCCTTTCCCCCATGGTCTACTCTCCTTTCCTGTCAGATTCCTTCATCTCCAGCCCTTTATCTTTTCCATTTATCACCCACCAGCTTGTTACTTAAGCTCCCCACCTGGCATCATCTGTCACCCTTCTTGTTCTCTTTCCCCTTCCCCACCACCTTATTCTGGCTTCTTCCCCCTTCCTTCCAGTCCTGATGAAGGGTCTCAGCCTGAAATGTAAACTGTGTATTTATTTCCACAGATGCTGCCTCCAGCATTTTGAATTTAGAGCAGCTGTAGAATCCTTTGTGATTATGTAAAATGCCTTCACAAAATGTTGGAGGAACTCAGCAGGCCAAGCAGCATCTTGGGAATATTTTGGGTTGAATCCCTTCAGTAAGACTGGAGGAAAAAAAACTGAGGAGTAGATTTAAAGGGTGGGGGCAGGGGAGAGGGAAATGCAGGGTGATAGATGAAATCTGAAGGGGGAGGGGATGAAGTAAAAGGCTGGGAAGTAAATTGGTAAAAGAAATAGAAGGCCATGGAAGAGAGAAAAGGGAGGAGGAGCATCAGAGGGAGGCGATGGGCAGGCAAGGAGATAAGGTGAGAGAGGGCAAAAGGGATGGGGAATGGTGGAGGATGGTTGGGGTATGGGGCATTTCTGGAAGTTTGAGAAGTCGATGGAGGTGGCCATGGATGGATATATCAGATTGGGAATGGGAAGTGGAATTAAAATGAATGGCCACTGGGATATCCTGCTTTTCAGGTGGATGGAACATAGATGCTCAGTGAAGCAGTCTCCCAATCTTTGTTGGCCCTCACTGGTATACAGGAGTCCACACCGGGAGCACTGGACACAGTATATGACCCTAACAAACTCACAGGTGAAAACTTTGCTCGGATTTCTAGCATCAGCAGATTTTCTCTTGTATATAAAATGCTTTGCCTGTTTTTACCTACCACTTAAATTTGCTGGTTTTCAAGGTGGTGCTGAGGAAAATCAGTGAGTGAGAAGTTGTGGTCAATTAGTGCAGTGTATCATGAGTAATTTCCTCTTGTGAATAGATATAATATCCTCATGATACTTCACATTGCAGCCACTGTACACTGCTGTAACATGAGTAGATGTTTCAGTTTGTGAGTGAAGTGCCATGAAGTTGCATTGTTTGGTTTGATTTGTGTAAGACTTTTTGAGTCTTATTAGCTCTGTTCCAGAGTAAGTGCAAAATATTCCATGTCACTTTTAATGCCCTTTGCAGAGAATGATGAGACTTTGAGCAGCAAAACTTAAGTTATTTACAACCAGGCGCATGTCGTCAACCTTTCTTAGTAGTAACAGCCATTGTAATAAATGTTTCAATTGAATTGCTTTTCAACCATAACCTTTAAGATTTTAATGTTGAGGGACTTGGTGATGGTAATTTATTGAAAGTGAAGTTCATTGGCTTGCTCTTATAAGAAACCAGACATGCGTGTGCCGTACATGTTACTTGTGACTCAGCATGATGTTATTTGTCTTCTGTTTCATTTTAACATAACTTCCAACTTTAGTTCTGTTGATCCTTCATGTACATACTCAGTTCTATCAGAGTCCCTAAAATAATATACTTTCTCAGCAATATTTTTCTGATTAAATCACTTGTTCATAATAACAGTGGATAACAAATATTTTTCTTTCTGAATACTTTTGAGTGTATCTTATGGATTTTGGGCTGCTGATCATGAAAATCAGCATGACATTTTATTTTCCTATCATGCACCTTTTTTGTTAATCGCCTATATTTGTTATTTCAGTTCATAATTCAAGTCAATTAAAATGTTGCCCAAAACGTAAGCTGGAAAGTTTTCAATCTTGTCTAGGCACGCCTGGGCAGATTTAGGCAAGGTGGAAAGCCTAAGAGCAATACTGGTTGTAAAGCCTGGGCTCCTCACATTTGATGCACAGCATGCGCAGTTGATCTTAGAGATAGGCTGAAAGGTACTCGGAAGTCAATTCCATTCACTGTCTCAGTGATATAGTGAGAGCAGAAGGATCATGTGACAGACTGCTAATTCTGTCTGACCAGTGTGTCTGGTTCCTCTGCTAAAAACAAGAAATCCATTGAATACCCTAAGACTGCAAGGATGGAAACTGCTGTCACCAGGCACAAAAATTTCCATGAAGGATTTCAATATTTGAGACAGATGTTTTCCAGGCTAACTGATGCCAAGATTAAGGAAAACATTTTTGTTGGTCCACAAATCTAATAGGTCATCAATGACAGGCAATTTCAAAGAACTTGCAGTGAGACTGGAGAAAATCGCATGGAAGGCAATCAAGGATGTTGTTGAAAATTTTCTTGGCACTACAGAGCACCAATCTACGTGCAACTGGTTAAGAACATACTTCAAACATTCTAAACTGAGTGCAACATGCCAATAAAGATACATTTTCCGCATTCCTATTCAGACTTCTTCCCTGCAAATCTTGCTGGTGTCAGTGACGAGTATGGTGAAAGGATTCTTTCACCAGGACATTGTAGTCATGTAGAAACTTTATCAGGGCAACTGGAATCCATGAATGCTGGCTGATTATTGTTGGACACTTAACCAAGAAGCCTAAATATAAACAAAAATAATCAACAAAACATTTTCAGCTTTGTTGAGCTATTGCAAAGTGTCAACATTGTTATGCAATTAAATGTATTGTATTCAATAAAAAATAATTTCTCATTTCTCCAAATTTCTACATGATACAAGTGGTCTAAAATAATACTTGTGTTCAGTTTCAAGCTGTCTATCATAACAAAAATTAATTTCTGAGGAAGCAACACTTCTGAAAAAAAAATGCAGTCCAATGTAATGACAGCAAGATGAACATTGTATCAATAGCTAACAATAGTTGTGCATTAGCCTACAAGTTGCATGGGTTAGTCGAGTAACCATTTGGCGTGGGTGGTTTGAACTCTGGGAACCGAACTATCTGCAAGTGACCTACAGGTAGACAGTAATGAAGAAGGACTTTGGCAAGCTGACTTTCATCGGTTAGAGTACTAAGCATAGATACTAGAATGTTCCGTTGGAGTTGTTTAAGAGATTGGTGAGGTTGCACCTGGAGTGCAGCTTTGTGTTCAGCTTTGGCTATTTTGCTATAGGAAGGATACAGAGGAGATTGATGAAGATGTTGCCAGGATTCAAGATACTGCGTTATAGAGGCAGTTTGGGCAGGCTGTGACTTTATTCCTTGGAGGCCAAGGGGGATGATCTGCAAACGTTTGTAGTTGAGGTATACAAAACCATGTGGGACATAGATAGGCTGAATGCACACAGCTTTTATCTCATGAATAGGGAATCATGAACCAGAGCACATAGGTTTAAGATGAGAGGTGAAAGATTTAATAGGAATCTGAGGAGAATTTTTCCCCAAAGAGGGTGGAACATATATGGAGTGAGTTGCCAGAGGAAGTAATTGAGGCCAGTACAATGGCAACATTTGGTAGACGTTTGGACAGACACATGGATGAGGGAGATCAGTATTTTGGTTGAGATTCATAAGCTGGATGAAGGGCACACTTCCATGCTGTTTGACTTTATAACTTAGTCTTTGGCAACACTTGGTGAGACATTTGCCAGGTCAATATCGCAGCAATAAACACAATAATGGAGCAAAAGTACATGGTTAAAAATTGTTTGTCTTCTATCCTTAATTGTGCAGTAGTTGGGTCCAATTTACATGAAATGTACAGTTTTTGTTTGAGGTCTTACATAAATCAGTCAATGGAGCATATAGAAAATGCTGAATGTGGAGTGGTGTGTAAAGTTTCCCTAATTTGCAGTCATGCTTCTGTGCCTTTGAAAGAAACTTGAAAGAACCCAGCTTGGGGCAATTGCACTTTATGGTAGGTAGTTACCCTTTGTTAAATTGACTGCTTTCCCTCTTTCTAACCACCTACCTGCTGATTCAGCCATTGTTCGTTAATCACAAGTTGAACCATTAACTTTAGTAGCACCCTGACCAACCCATGCTGCCGATGATGGATAGTAAACTCTACCAATTTCAGCTGTGTACCAATGATCAGCACTGACCAATCTGCCACTGACTTAATGCCTTCCCCACTCCTGCTGTAGGATATTGTTTCATTACATAACTTATCCTTGCAGTGCAATTATGATTTTTTAGATAGTGCCTTATGCAGAAATTTGTATGTGAACTATCTGATGAATAAACTAAGTCAAAGCTATTGAGCTTGCAGAAGCTGATATTGGAACTTGCATGTTTCATTGTAAATGGCAGGGAATTAATATAGTGCCATACACAAAATGATGGAAGAATTCAGCAGGTCAGGCAGCATCCATGGAAATGAACAAGCAGTCGATGTTTCAGGCCAAGACTAGTCTTGAAGAAAAGTCTCAGTCTGAAATGTTGATTGTTCACTTCATCGATGCTGCCTGACCTGCAGAACTCCTCCAGCAATCTATGTATGTTGCTTTGGATATCCACCGTCTGCAGAATGTCTTATGTGCATAATTAATCTAGTGTACCAGTCAAACCAGTTCAGTCCATTGCTATCATTACAATGGTGATCTCTTTTTCAGCTGAGGAAAACCATGTGTTTCTCTTTCCAAATATAACGTTGTATTGTGATGCCCTGCAGATCCAAGGCTAGGAGAAACAACAAAAGCAATTTCAACAGAGAGGTTTACAGTTTGGATAGTGAGGATTGGGTAGGTTTAGTAGCTATGCCATAAGCAGTAATGGCAGCAAAACAACAGGCATTCGTAGAATAATATGACATGAAATGTATGTTGTTCAGGCCCTTTGGCCTACCCAGTCTGTTCTGCTCATCAAACATCCATTTATACATATCCAACACTAATCCCACTTTACTCTCCCCACCTTTCCCTAAATTCTCTCAAGATTCTACATTCAATTACTCAGATACATACTAGCGGCAATTTCCCCAGTGCATTCCATCCCAGACACTTCTGCGACGCGGGAGAAAAATGCAGCACTCAGAGGAAACCAGTGCAGTCACTGGAGAAGATGTGAACTCCACACTGATGGCATTGGAAATTAGGACTAGAACTGCAGCTGTGAGGCAGCAGGTTTTGTATCTACACCACTGTACTGTGAAGCTTCTTTCTTGGGTAAGTTCACTATGTGTGGCTATTTCTGACCTCGGGATGTCTTTGTTATTAATTAAGAGAGTCTATGGATCACCTTTCTGAAACTTGACTATCAGCTAGTGATTGCCTGCAGATTTTGATCTAAGCCAATAAATTCACAAAGGAGTTGCTTCATGAACACCAGTACCATACAAAGCAGTACCCTTGACCCAAAGCTTTTTTCTAATTTTTTTGCCAAGGTGCTGCAACCAGTTTTAAATAAGTTTTTAGCTGGATGGGAATAATCTATAAAACAAATGAGAAACTTGTTGCCTTTGTATGTTGCCCCGGCACAGTACCCCAACTTCAGTCATTGAGCTATGTCAATGTTACAGAGACAAAGCTTGCATATGCACAAAGTACATTAGAAAATCGGCCTTGTCCTTAATGTCTGCAAAACTAAAGTTTTCTACCAGTCTCCCCCCACTACAATATCATTCTCCATGCATAAAGGACAGCAGTTAGAAATCCAGGACTTTATCCCATTTCTCAGTAGGCATTTCTTAATGAAGACAGCCAGCAGTGATGAAGTATGCTATTATTTCTGATGCACCAATGCAGTCTTTGGACATGTGAGGACAAGAATATCTGAAAGTTAAGAGAGCAAAACCTAATATAGAACATGGCCTACCAAGTAATAAAAATCCCTGTTGTCCTGAAGCAAAGACAGAGGTGAAGTTGAGGCCAGTATAGTTTAACCAGAGTCATATTGAATGTCAGGGAGGCTTGATGGGTTTGTTGACTCACTCCTGTTCCTAGTTTCTTATGGGTCTATGTGTCTCTGAAACATGGACTACTTACAACAGGCACTACAAGGAAGCCAACTGCATTATCACTTGAAAATCCTTTAAATTCACTGGCAGGATACTTGCATCGACATCAGCATCCTCTCTGAGGCCAATGTCTTCAGCACTGTGACTTTAAATATACTGGATAACTCTGGTTAGGCCACACCTTTCATCTGGCTGACATGACACTCTCAACAACCAAATGCTTTGAACTGTTGTTAAGGTAAAAGATTACAAGATGGGCAGAATACATAAGCTGAGGATGTTCTTTATGTTGAGATGGCGAACCATTCAATATTGAAATTGTGTTTGAATTGAATCTGGAACAGAAATCATGAAGTGAGGTTCAAGCAAGTCTAACAGAGAAACAGAACAAAGCAAGTCTAACAGCAAAATAGAGTCTTCTTTTTGTTAAAATCCAGAACTGAATATTCCAAAAGCTGTCAGATCAGAAAGTCTCTGAAAACTCATTGCTAGACTACATTTATAATTACTATTTATTTGAAAGAGAAACCAATCATTAATATGTGTATACTGATGTTACTTGACTTTTCTCAATGTTAGATAGATAAAATGTGCAACAATATTCTTGGAGTAGTTTCAGAACATATTTTAATCCTGTTCAACAGGAGAGTCATGTAACATGTGGAGACTGAGTGAGGTCCTTAATGAGTATTCTACTTTAGTATTTACCAAGGAAAATGGCACAGAGGGCAAAGAGATTGGTGCTGAGTGCATAAATGCATTAGGGCGCATAGAGGTACAGGAGGAGGAAGTGTTAGGTTCCCTGAGGAGTAATAAGTTGAATGTCCCTAGGGCCTGATGAGATTTACCTCAGGTTATAAGTGAGGTAAGAGATGAGATTGCTGGGGCCTTGACTAAAATCTTCGTGTCCTCTCTTGGCACAGGCAAGGTCTTGGAGGATAGGTGAGTGACTAATGTTGTACCCCTTTTAAGAAGGGAACAAGGGAAAATCCTGGAAACTACAGATGGGTGAGTCTTGGATCAGTTGCAGGGAAATTGCTGGAGAAAATTGTCAGGGATAGGATGCATGAGCATTTGGAAATCCATGGCCTAATTAGGAAGAGCCAGCATGACTTTGTGTGGGGCAAGTCGTGTCTTATCAAGTTGATTGAGTTATTTAACTAGGTGAAGAGAGAGACTGATGAAAGTAGAGCAGTGGATTATGCCTACTTGGATTATAGTAAGGCGTTTGACAAAGCCCCTCATGGGAGGCTAATCTAGAAGATTAAGATGTATGGGGTCTATGGTGAATAGGCAGTTCGGATTCAGAACTGGCTTTAGCATAGAAAATAGAGGGTAGTGGTTGAAGGGACTTATTCGAACTGGAGGTCTGTAATTAGTGGTGTTCCATAGGGATCTGTGCTGGGATCTTTGCTGTTTGTGATACATGTAAGTGAACTGGATGAAAATGTAGATGAGTGGGTTAGTAAGTTTGCAGATGATACCAATATTGGTGAAGTTGTGGATAGTGTCAAAGACTGGCAAAGAATGCAGTGTGATATAGATTAGTTGCAGATATGGGCAGAGAAATGACAGATGGAGTTTAACCCAGATAAATATGAAGTGTTGCACATTTATCTGGTAAAAGTAGGTCAAATGCAAGGAGACAGTACACTGTTAAGGCATGAGAGAGTATTGCTGAGCAGAGAGTTCTTGGGGTTCAAGTTTATAGCTCCTTGAAAGCCAATAGGGTTATTGAGAAGTCTTATGGAAAGCTTGTTTTTATTAGTCGAGGCATTGAGGTCATAAGTCAAGAGGTTATCTGCAACTTTATAGACCTCTGGTTAGGCCACAACTAGGGGTGTGTTGCATACACTTCTGGTCACCCCACTATAGGAAGGATGTGCAAAGTAAAATTTATTATCAGAGTACATACATGACACCACATACGACCCTGAGATTCCTTTCTCTGCAGGTATACTCAGCAAATCTGTAGAATAGTAACTGTAAATGGGTCAATGAAAGAGCAAGAGTGAAGAAGACAAACTGTTGAAATGCAACTATAAATAAATACCAATAAATAATGCAAGCATGAAATAGCAAGGTAAAGAGTCCTTAAAGTGAGGTCATGGGTTGTGGGAACATCTCAATAGATAAGTGTAGCTACCCTCTTTTGTTCAAGAGCCTGATGAGTGAGGGCTAGTAACTGTTCTTGAACTTGGTGGTCTGAGTCCTGAGGCACTTGTACCTTCTACCGGATGGCAGCAGCGAGAAAAGAGCATGGCCTGGGTGGTGAGGATCTTTGATAGATGTTGCTTTCCTATGACAGCATTTCAAGTAGATGTGCTCAATGATTGGGAGGGCTTCACTCGTTATGTACTGGCTGAATCCATTAATTTTTGAAGGATTTTTCATTCAAAGGCATTAGTATTCCCATACCAGGCTGTAATGCAGCATATCAGTACACTTTGCACTGCTATCTAGAGGTTTGTCAAAGTTTTGCATGATATGCAAGATCTCCGTAGCTTTCCAAGGAAGCAGAGGTGTTGTGCTTTCTTTGCAAATAAATTTATATGATGGGTTCAAGTCAGGTCCTCTGAGATAGTGACACCCAGGAATTTAAATTTTATCTACTCTCTCCACCTCTGATCCTTTGAGTACTGGCTCATGATCCTCTGGTTTCCCTTTCCTGAAATCTGCAATTAGCTCCTTGGTCTTGCTGGCATTGAATGAGAGATTGTTATAATGACACCACTCAGGCAAAGTTTCAATCTCCCTCTTCTATATTGATTCATACCAACCTTTGATACAGTCCACATCAGTGGTGTCATCAGCAAACTTGAATACGGTGTTGGACCTGTACTTGGCCATACAGTCATAGGTGTAAAGTGAGTAGAGCAGGGGGCTAAGCACACATACCTGTGGTGATGGAGATTGTGGAGGTGTTTTTGCCAATGCAAACTGACTGGTGACTGCAAGTGAGGAAATCTAGGATCCAATTGCACAAGGGGGTATTGAGGCCTAGTTAGTGATTAGTTTTGAGGGATGATGGTATTAAAGGCTGAACTGTAGTCGATAAAGAGCATCCTGATGTATGCATCTTTGTAGTCCAGATGTTCCATGATTGTGTGAAGAGCCAATGAGATGGTATCTACTATGGACCTAATGCTATGTTAGACAAATAGGAGTGGATCCAAGTTACCACTGAGACAGGAGCTGGTATGCTTCAACATCAGCCTCTCAAAACACTTCATCACTGTGGATGCATTACTCTGTGCTGTACCTTTCTATGTTATATTTCTCTTTGGTAACTATTTAACAGTTGAAGTAAATCAAGCAGTCTTGGCAAGAACTTGAAGATTTGACATGTTTGTAGTTAGGTGTTCTGCATTGCACATGGTCCACTACCTTGCATGCATTAGCGTATTAATAATGATAAACCTGCTAAATGATGTTCCCTCACCAGTGCTAGCCAATTTATAGGCAGTAATATTTAATAGAGCATCTACCTTCAGCGCTTCCTTTAGATTGGGTCTATATTAGTATCAGTATACCAACACTTCAGCTTTGAAATTAGGACATGGCATGCATCCATGCACAGTGGTGTTTCAGAAATGTGTATCTAATGAAACCAAGCACCATGCCAGCAGGATAGCTCAGTCACTTGAAATTTTATGTATTAAGCTTCACCCGATAGCTGACCTAATAATAATAGTCCAAATCAGGCTCAGTATCCCAAATAATAGATTAGCCCATCAGGATATATTCTGTCTGCGCACTTCAGTGTACAATGTGTTAATATTTCAGGTTTAGTGTTTTAGTTTAGCCAAGTTTTGCAAGTTGGGTGTGACAGCCTGATGGTTTGCTGTTTTGATCTGGAGTCTCATCCTTTGACTTTGCTGCATTGAAGTCAGTCAAATTGCAGTCTTACTGCTTTTGTGTATTGTTCTGGAATTCTCTTCTGACATACGTAGGAGTTCATTTTGACTTCCCCTTGTGCTAGCTGGAGAGCAGATGGTATGCAGCAGCACTAAAACCAATCAATTTCATGGATTTAATTTTAGTTTCGGCTTCCATTTTCTCTTGTTATTACCAATCCTCTTCACCGTTTGTCAATCAGGTCAAAGTGAACTCTTTAATCACAGAAATAGAGAGCGTTTAAAAAATATTGGAGAA
Source organism: Hypanus sabinus (assembly GCF_030144855.1). NCBI lineage: Eukaryota > Metazoa > Chordata > Chondrichthyes > Myliobatiformes > Dasyatidae > Hypanus > Hypanus sabinus. The sequence continues at coordinate 72,797,429 of NC_082716.1, forward strand.
GTTATTTGTCTGCATTGTCTTCATTCAGTCGAGCCAACCAGAGTTAGTCTGTGTTTCCTGTTCACATCCGTGATAAACCCAAGATACTCAGCCCTATGGAATACATTGTATATTAACTCTGTACTTTGAACTTTCTGCAACTGGTGACTGTTTTGGATGGTAAAAAACATAGAAACATAAACATTAGGACAGCACAAGAATAGGCCCTTTGGCTGATCATGTCAATGCCAACCACCATGCCAAATTAAAGTAATCCCATCTATCTGCATGTGGTCAGTATCTGTCCATCCACTGCTTCTATCAGATGACACCCTTTCTGTTTCTTTAGCATTTGTCTTCTTTCTTCAGGCCAAGTTGCTAGCTTGATGCTCAACCCTGCACAGATAGAAAGCGGTCAAGGATCAGCTGGATTTGAACCTGGGATTACTCACAGTGAAGTCTGGTGCAGATATCAGTACACCATTGGCTGGCAATTGCCTGTTCATATGCCAATCTAAATGTCTCTTAAATGTTGTTGTAAGGGTTTCTACCACTACCCCTGGCAGTACTCTCGAGGCATGTGTTAAATAAAACTTGCCTCCTTTAATCTCCTTAAGACTCCACACTCCAATGACTTCACCGTAAAGCTATGCCCTCAAGTTTCTGTAATTTCTACCCTGTGAGGAAAGAATTCTCACCCTATGTATGTCCCTCATAATTTTACACTTCCTCTCCAATGTACTAGAGAATGCAAACCAAGTTTGAACAACCACTCCTTTTAGCTAATACACTCCAATCCACACAACATTCGGGTGAAGCAACACTTGGGGTCAGTGCTGAATCCAGCAGCAGAGAAGTTCAGTCTGTTGACATAGGTCCTTTGAATCATTTGTGACTTCTATGCTGCAGCTTGCCTGAATGAAAGCTGAAGGTGAACTGTACATCAGAGGATGGAGGTTGGACAGTTCTCAATGGAACTGTGAGCTACATTGAAACTTAATATAGCCCAATAGTTATAGACAGATTTTGATAAACACAGCAATTATTGTTTACCTGGTACTGAGTCTTCAGCAACCAATGATTATGAATTGTAATTGAATTGATAATGTTGTGCATTTAATATTTCAGTAATATTGTAAATATATTGTTTGGTTAAGCCTATATTGTTTACATAATGCATTGTGGGATAGATGGAAACGTCCTTGAATGGCATACATCATGACAGTACCACCTCATATAGTAAAAGGTAAAAACGGAGAACACACATTTGTCCTGGTCTCCTTGAGTTTTTCTTTTGGTTGTTTTTATGTTTTGGAGTTACAACACATAAGTGGTGATAAGTAAGCTTTAAGCTGAACCCGACATGACTACATACCTGTTGAGGTGCAGCGAGACGTGTGAGCTTTTTTTAAAAAGCGATTATACAGGAGATAACTGGGTATTGTTTACTGAGTGAGCTGAGCTATATTTTGAAGCAATTGAAGTAGCCAATGTACAGCTTGTGCTAGTTTTGCTGATTGCATTGAATTTAAAAGCAAACAGTTTTCTTAGAATTTTTACTGCTCCAACTAAACAGGACAAAACCATTGTTGATTGCAAAATGCTTTAGGTTTCATAAGTGGAATCAAAAGGAGTATAAGGAATAAAGCAGATGAGCTTGAGGCTTAGTTGGAAATTGGCAAGTACGTTGTTGTGGGAATAACAGAGACATGGCTTTAAGCGGACAGGGCCTGGGAAATGAGTATTCAAGGATATACATCTTATCGAAAGAACAGACTGACTGGCAGAGGGGGCGGGGTGGCTCTGTTGGTGAGGAAAGATATTCAGTCCCTTGCGAGGGGGGACATAGAATCAGGGGATGTAGAGTCAGTATGGAAAGAACTGAGAAATTCTAAGGGTAGAAAGACCCTAATGGGAGTTATCTACAGGCCCCCAAACAACAGTCTGGATGTAGGGTGTAAGTTGAATGAAGAGTTAAAATTGGCATGTTGCAAAGCTAATGGTACTGTTGTCATGGGGGATTTCAACATGCAGGTAGACTGGGAGAATCAGAATGGTACTGGACCCCAAGAAAGGGAGCTTGTGGAGTGTCTCCGAGATGGATTCTTAGAACAGCTTGTACTGGAGCCTACCATGGAGAAGGCAGTTTCTAGATTTAGAGTTGTTGATCAGGGACCTCGAGGTAAAGGAACCGTTAGGAGGTAGTGACCATAATATGATATGTTTTAACCTACAATTTGAGAAGGAGAAGGGAAAACCAGATGTGTCAGTATTACAGTTGAACAAAGGGAACTATGGAGCTATGAGGGAGGAGCTGGCCAAAGTTCAAAGGAACAATACCCTAGCAGGGAAGGCAGTGGAACAACAATGGCAGGTATTTCTGGGAATAATGCAGAAGGTGCAGGATCAGTTCATTCCAAAGAGGAAGAAAGATCCTAAGAGGAGTAAGGGGCGGCTGTGGCTGACGAGGGAAGTAAAGGGCAGTATAAAAATAAAAGAGAAGAAGTATAACATAACAAAGATGAGTGGGAAACCAGAGAACTGGGAAGCTTTTAAAGAGCAACAGAAGATAACAAAAAAGGCAATATGCCAAGAAAAAATGAGGTACGAAGGTAAACTAGCCAAGAATATAAAGGAGGATAGTAAAAGCTTCTTTAGGTATGTGAATAGCAAAAAAATAGTTAAGACCAAAATTGGGCCATTGAAGACAGAAATGGGTGAATTTATTATGGGGAACAAGGAAATGGCAGACGATTTGAACAGCTACTTTGGATCTGTCTTCACTAGGGAAGATGCAAACAATCTCCCAGATGTAATAGTGGCCAAAGGAACTAGGGTAAAGGATGAACTGAAGGAAATTTATATTAGGCAAGAAACGGCGTTGGATAGACTGTTGAGTCTGAAGGCTGATAAGTCCCCGGGTCCTGATGGTCTGCATCCCAGGGTACTTAAGGAGGTGGCTCTAGAAATTGTGGGCGCATTGGTAATCATTTTCCAATGTTCTATAAATTCAGGAACAGTTCCTGCTGATTGGAGGATGGCTAATGTTGTCCCACTTTTCAAGAAAGGAGAGAGAGAGAGAGAACAGGGAATTATAGACCAGTTAACCTGACGTCAGTGGTGGGAAAGATGCTGGAGTCAATTATAAAAGCGGAAATTACGACACATTTGGATAGCAGTAGAAGGGTCAGTCTGAGTCAGCATGGATTTATGAAAAGAAAATCATGCTTGATTAATCTTCTGGAGTTTTTTGAGGATGTAACTATGAAAATAGTCAAGGGAGAGCCAATGGATGTAGTGTACCTGGACTTCCAGAAAGCTTTTGATAAAGTCCCATATAGGAAATTAGTGGGCAAAATAAGGGCACTTGGTATTGGGGGCAGAGTACTGACATGGATTGAAAATTGGCTGGCTGACAGGAAACAAACAGTAGCGATGAACGAGTCCCTTTCGGAATGGCAGGCTGTGACCAGTGGGGTACCGCAAGGTTCAGTGCTGGGACTGCAGCTGTTTACAATATACATTAATGATTTAGATGAAGGGATTAAAGGTAACATTAACAAATTTGCTGATGACACAAAGCTGGGTGGCAGTGTGAAATGTCAGGAGGATGTTATGAGAATGCAGGGTGACTTGGACAGGTTGGGTGAGTGGGCAAATGTATGGCAGATGCAGTTTAATGTGGATAAATGTGAGGTTATCCACTTTGGTGGCAAGAACAGGAAGGCAGATTACTATCTAAATGGAGTCAAGTTAGGAAAAGGGGAAGCACAACAAGATCTAGGTGTTCTTGTACATCAGTCAATGAAAGCAAGCATGCAGGTACAGCAGGCAGCGAAGAAAGCTAATAGCATGCTAGCCTTTATAACAAGAAGAATTGAGTATAGGAGTAAAGAGGTCCTTCTGCAGCTGTACAGGGCCCTGGTGAGATCCCACCTGGAGTATTGTGTGCAGTTTTGGTCTCCAAAATTGAGGAAGGACATTCTTGCTATTGAGAGAGTGCAGCATAGGTTCACAAAGTTAATTCCCGGAATGGCCAGACTGTCATATGTTGAAAGATTAGAGCGACTGGGCTTGTATACACTGGAATTTAGAAGGACGAGAGGGGATCTGATTGAAACATATAAGATTATTAAGGGATTGGACACGCTGGAGGCAGGAAGCATGTTCCCGCTGATGGGTGAGTCCAGAACTAGAGGCCACAGTTTAAGAATAAGGGGTAGGCCATTTAGAACAGAGATGCAGAAAAACTTTTTCACCCAGAGAGTGGTGGATATGTGGAATGCTCTGCCCCAGAAGGCAGTGAAGGCCAAGTCTCTGGATGCATTCAAGAGAGAGTTAGATAGAGCTCTTATAGATAGCGGGGTCAAGGGATATAAGGAGAGGGCAGGAACGGGGTACTGATTGTGTATGATCAGCCATGATCACAGTGAATGGCGGTGCTGGCTAGAAGGGCCAAATGGCCTACTCCTGCACCTACTGCCTACTGTCTATTGTCTATTGAGTTGTGACTGAATTGACGAGGTTGTCTGAGCATTGCCAGTTCAATGATGGGCTTATTGATGCACTGACAGATTGTGAAATATTACAAGAAGGCATTCAAAATCAGCTCCTAATTGAATCACAACTTGCATTGCAAACAGCAGTTGAAATTACTGTATCAATGGAAGCAACTGCTAGAGCTGCAAGTGAGAATCAGTCGGGAATAAAAGTGAGTGTGAACAGAATTGCAATGTCTAACTAGAAACTGGCTGGCCTAACAAATTGTTACTGTTGTGGCAGGGTCTCATGTGCACCACACCAATGCAGGTTTAAAGGTGAAACTTTCAGGAAGTGCAACAAAGTAGGACAGATACAAAGAGCATGCTGAGCAGATAAAAAATAAATGGACTGCACTAGGAAGAGATAAAGATAAAAGATCAAGTTGCAGTTTCAAAAAGAACACTAATCTGCATGTTGTTACTGAAAAATCTGATAATGAGGCTTACAATGCGGAAAATAACAGGAGACAAACAATATAGCTTACATCAAAAGTGAACAGTAAATTAATTGAGAAGGAATTTGACACTGGCTCGATTGTTTCAGTCATTCCATAAAATGAGTTTGAGACACATTTCCAAGGTACTAAACTGAAGGCATTAGATATCCAACTAAGAATTTGCCCTGGAGAAAAGATAACTCCTGTGGTATTGACATTCATAGCAGTGAAATACAGCAAACAACAAGCCACATTGGGTGTGTATGTGGTAAAAACCGGAGGGTCTGTTTTGTGGGGTAATGAGTGCCTGAGACAGCTACAACTTATCTGGAGATCCATCCACCACATTCCTTGCAATAGAGTCAACTGAAAGCAAATTAAGAAAGGTGTTGGATGATGCCACAGCAGTATTCAAGGATGGCACTGGAAAATTCAAACGTATCAAGGGTAAAATAGTGTTGAATGACAATGCCACACCCAAGTTTTGCAAAGCCCACCTGGTTCAAGCCAGCCAGTGAGCTTGATCACATGGAGGCTGAAGGAATTCCTTTCAAACTTGAGTGGAGGCAAAGGCAACACCCCAGTTGTCCCAGTAGCCAAGAAGAATGCTTCTGTCAGTACCTGTCATCGTTTTAATGTCACCATCAACCCAGTGTGCAAAGTAGATCAATACCCTCTGCCGAGGATAGAGGATATTCTTGCAAATTTTCTGGAGGAAAACACTTCTGCAAAGTGGTCTTAGTTGAGGCCTTAGTTAAGGTGGAGATGGAAGAAGATTCCATTGTTTCTCATGAAGCCTCACACAAGGCTTTAGCATTATAATAGTCTTATTTTTGGAGTAGCAAATCTGGCGGAAAGCTATGGATTAGGTGCTGCAAGTCTGCCTAGAAACTCAGTGTTACCTGGATGACATTATTGTTACCGGTCAGGATGATGAGAAACATCATCAAACCCTCAAGACGGTGTTAAAAATAATAGAAGATTGTGGTCTTGGAGCATTATGCAGCAGGTGTGAATTCTTTAAGCCAAGCATCACATACTGTGGCCATGCCACTGATGCACCAGCACTACACAAGTGTGCTTTGAAAATTCAAGCAGTGATGGATACCCGAAGGCCAAAGGTCATGGCAAAAGTTACAGTCCTTTTTAGGATTTTTCATTTTCTATAATTGGTTCCTGCCAAACCTGGCTACTGTGCTCCACCCCTTGAACTTATGGCTATGCATCGGGAAGAACAGAGTGTGCGGCTTTCAAAAAGGTAAAAGAAATGGTCATGTTGGTTATTGTACTCGCATATCATGATCCACATCGTCCAGTGAAGTTTACCTGTCATCATCTCACTCATGGTATAGGTGCAGTCATGTTACATGTTATGAACAATGGAATTTAACACTCTGTAGTCTTTGTATCATGTTCCCTTACCAATGCAGAGACAAATTATGCACAGACTGACAAAGAGGATGAGTCAGGTTTGAGATGTAAAACGTTTCAACCAATACCTGTCTGGGAGAGAGTTTACCCTCATTACTGATCATCGATGACTAATGCCCATTTTCAGTCCACTGAAGGTTGTTCCACTAAAAGCAGCGGTACGAATGCAGAGATGGGCTCTCTTTCTAGGAGGAAGCAAGGTCGAATTCAAGAAGATGACTAGTCATGAAAATGCTAGTGGATTCTCCTGTTTACACTCGGAAAAGGAAATACCTGAAAAACTTACAAATAAGGACACTCCTCTTGACATATTCCCTCTAATGCAAATTGAAAGTCTTCCTTTTACAGTAGAGGTGACCCAAAGGGAAACTAGAAAAGACCAAAACACTGTCTCAGGTCTACATGGCCGTCCAAAATGGCTGGAATGTGCAGAAGAAACTTCAGTCCCCACAGCTTACCAATGCCTGGATGAACTTGCCCTTGACGGGATTTGTCTCATGTGGAGATTGAGAGTTGTTGTACCATCCAAGCTGAGAGCTAAAATGTCGGTGGAGCTACGTGCCAGTCATCTAGGCATGGTCAAAATGTAGCATGAAGCTCCGTAGCATGATGCTTGTTCCACTGTACTTTAAATTTGGGATGGTGTTACTTGGCTGTATTAGATTTGTGCCACATGTACAGCTTTATATTTATAAAAAAAAGCATATCCTTGCTCATAAAGACTTTGCAAATCATCACATAGAAGATGCTGTAAAGATGTGGAAGGTGGTCCTGTGGTCAGATGAGGTTAAAATAGAAATTTTTGGCGTTAACACTATATATTGTGCAAATCTAATAGAGACTTGTCCAAAAAGACTACTGGTTGTAATAGCTGTGAGAGGTAGTTCACAGCTAAGTACTGAGCAATGAGTGACGAATGCTTTCCGGCTGCTGACATTTCAGTTTTTGAATTTTTTATTTATCATGCTTTACAATTTTCCCTGATTTTAGGCTCTACTGAGGGGGAAAAAAAAGGAGCATGTGATTCACAAATAAAAAAACATTTATGTGAACAAAAGTTTGGGGGCTGAATACTTTTTCAAGGCATTGAATATTGTTGAGATGCATTCCACATTGAGTTGGAGTTTATAGCTAAGCAGAGTGAAGTCCTGTGCATTTAATATTCCAGTAATATTTGGTAAATATTGTAAATGTTTTGTTTGATTAAACATTTTTCACATAATGCATTTCAGTTTGTATGTAAAAAGCATGTGAATGACATGCATCATGATACTACTACATCAAATTTTGTGTGCCTTGCTAAAGGTAAAAATGGCATGATAAAAAAGTACATGTTTATCCCATTTTCCTCGTGTTTTTCTTTAGATTAGTTTTGTGCTTTGAAGTTACAAAGCTTAACAGTTTTGTATCTGTAAAGCAGGAGTTATTTGTACGCTTGACATTGAATCATTTGTTAAGTTTTAATGTATTTTGGTTAACAGATCAAGCATGCATCTTATCAAGAAAAGTGGCAGGGGAAAAAATTGTACATTCATGGAGACACTGAAAAAGAAAGATGCCATTTGGACATGCTCAAAACCTTTGCCTTGTGGCTAACTGTTGGGGAGTCCGTGGTTTGTGGAAAGTATAGACTTAGGTGTCATATTGACTTCGTCAATAGAAATTGGCATGCCTAGATGCAGCCGGAGCTAATTGAGCAAAGTGAGCACTTGTAGATATAATATGCTGATGGAAACATGAGACTCATTAGGCATTAGTGAAGAGAGTTGAGTCCTCTTTTTAGCCCAGTCTCTTTTGAGAGAAAAACTTCCACACTATTTGTTTTCTGTCGAAGGTTGCCATGTATTGAGATGACATTTAAGTAATCACTTAAGGATTTACTAATGACCAGTGTCTAATAAAGGCTGTATATTATTTGAAGGAGGTTTCCTTATCTCATAACACGTGGATCTTGATTGCCCCTTTCAGTGAAATGGCAATTGCATAAATGATTACACTAGCAACAGGAGTCTGTTTGTATGAATAATACTCAAGACAAAAGCTGTAATTTCAGCTATGATGCTTCCTTCAGATGCTTTGTGTACTTCAAATTATATGAAACATGTACATTCTTTCTATTCCCATTTCATTTCCATCTTGCCAGCTTCTCTGTGTTGGTGACAAGGACTGGGATATGGACCAGAATGTCAGCATCACTCCTGGCATGAGAATTAAAATGTTAAAAAAAATTGTTCCTTAATGTGACAGACGTTAATGTTAATCCAGCAGCTGAGACTGGTTATCTTGAAGCAGGCAGAGAACTGTTTGCTGCAGTTAGAATTTGTCTTTCCCCTGTTGTAGAAGATTGTGATTGCTAAATCACTTAAAGAAATTGTGCATTTATCCAAGGGTGATTTTTTTCAGTTAAGCAATTGCAAGTTGCTGCAGTTTTGGAAGGGGCTTTGATTGAAATGTTGAATGCAAGCCCCATTTAACTATTAATTATAAGGTCCTCCTTTCTGGGCGGTACAGCATAGTTTTATGTCACATGTGTATTACTCATATATTGTTTAGCCACTAAACATGTTAATTATATTTAACATTGGTTTATTTTTAAATGTTTTCTTGGGTGAACTGATGCTTATTTGAATAGATTGCTAAATAACTTATTGAATTTGTACTGTATATCATGTTTAACAATTATATTTAATGATTTATTAATTTGGTTTGAGACCAGCATTACAAAAGTGATGGGACATAACATAGAAAATGAATGAAGTAGTCCTTGAGGATTATTACATATCCTATGCTGTATTCCATTCATGAAAGCTTTCCACTAAAGATCCTTATTCTCTGCAACACGTCCAAACAAGCTGGAGGAACTCAGCAGGTCGGACAGCATCCGTTGAAATGAGTAGTCAACGTTTCGGGCCGAGACCCTTCATCAGGACTGAAGAAAGAGGGGACCGGGGCCCTATAAAGAAGGTGGGGGGAGGGGGGGAAGGTGAAAAATCAATCAGAGGAAAGATCAAGGGGTGGGGGAGGAGATAGGCCAGAGAGGTGAAGAAGGAATGTAAGGGAAAAGCACTATGGGTTGTCGAAGAAGGCAGAATCATGAGAGAGGTGATAGGCAGCTGGAAGAGGAGGCAGAGTGAAAGTCGGATGGGGAAGGGAGAGGGAGGGAATTACTGGAAGTTTGAGAATTCGATGTTCATACCAAGGGGCTGGAGGCTACCCAGATGGTATATGAGGTGTTGTTCCTCCAACCTGAGTTTGGCCTCATCATAGTAGTATAGGAGGCCATGTATGGACATATCCGAATGGGAATGTGAAACAGAGTTGAAGTGGGTGGCAACCGGGAGAAACTATTTGTTGTGGCAGATGGAGCGGAGGTGCTCGATAAAGCAGTCTCCCAATCTGCGTTGAGTCTCGCTGATGTAAAGGAGGCTGCACTGAGAGCACCGGATGCAATAGATGACCCCAACAGACTCACAAGTGAAGTGTTGCCTCACCTATAACCATATAACCAAATAACAATTACAGCAGGGAAACAGGCCATCTCGGCCTTTCTAGTCCATGCCGAATGCTTACTCTCATGTAGTCCCACCGAACGGCACTCAGCCCATAACCCTCCATTCCTTTCCTGTCCATATACCTATCCAATTTTACTTTAAATGACAATATCGAACCTGCCTCTATCACTTCACACTGGAAGCTCATTCCACAAAGCTACCACTCTCTGAGTAAAGAAATTCCCCATCATGTTACTCCTAAACTTTTCCCTCCTAACTCTCAACTCATGTCCTCTTGTTTGAATCTCCCCTACTTTCAGTGGAAAAAGCCTATCCACGTCAACTCTATCTATCCCGCTCATAATTTTAAATACCTCTATCAAGTCCCCCCTCAACCTTCTATGCTCCAAAGAATAAAGACCTAACTTGTTCAACCTTTCTCTGTAACAGGTGCTGAAACCCAGATAACATTCTAGTAAATCTTCTCTGTACGCTCTCTATTTTGTTGACATCTTCCCTATAATTTGGTGACCAGAATAGTACACAATACTCCAAATTTGGCCTCACCAATGCCTTGTACAATTTTAACATTACATCCCAACTCCTATACTCAATGCTCTGATTTATAAAGGCCAGCATACCAAAAGCTTTCTTCACCACCCTATCCACATGAGATTCCACCTTCAGGGAACTTTGCACCATTATTCCCAGATCACTCTGTTCTACTGCATTCTTCAATGCCCTACCATTTACCATGTATGTCCTATTTTGACTATTCCTACCAAAATGTAGCATCTCACATTTATCAGCATTAAACTTCATTTGCCATATTTCAGTCCACTCTTCTAACTGGCCTAAATCTCTCTGCAAGCTTTGAAAACCTACTTCATTATCCACAACGCCACCTATCTTAGTATTATCGGCATACTTACTAATACAATTTAGCACCCCATCATCCAGATCATTAATGTATATGACAAACAACATTGGACCCAGTACAGATCCCTAAGGCACATCACTAGTCACCGGCCTCCAACCTGTCAAACAGTTATTCACTACTACTCTCTGGCATCTTCCATCCATTTTACTACTTCAATATTAATACCTAATGATTTAACCTTCCCTGTGGAACCTTGTCAAAGGCCTTACTGAAGTCCATCCAGACAACATCCACTGCTTTGCCCTCGTCAACTTTCCTAGAAACCTCCAAAAAATTCAATAAGATTTGTCAAACATGACCTTCCACACACAAATCCATGTTGACTGTTCCTAATCAGACCCTGTCTATCCAGATAATTATATATGCCATCTCTAAGAATACTTTCCATTAATTTACCCACCACTGACGTCAAACTTACAGACCTATAGTTGCTAGGTTTACTCTTAGAACCCTTTTTAAACAATGGAACAACATGAGCAATACGCCAATCCTCTGGCACCATCCCCATTTCTAATGACATTTGAAATATTTCTGTCAGAGCCCCTGCTATTTCTACACTAACCTGCCTCAAGGTCCTAGGGAATATCCTGTCAGGACCCGGAGACTTATCCACTTTTATATTCCTTAAAAGTGCCAGTACTTCCTCCTCTTTAATCATCATAGTTTCCATAACTTCCCTACTTGTTTCCCTTACCTTACACAATTCAATATCCTTCTCCTTAGTGAATACTGAAGAAAAGAAATTGTTCAAAATCTCCCCCATCTCTTTTGGCTCAACACATAGCTGTCCACTCTGATTCTCTAATGGACCAATTTTATCCCTTACTTATCCTTCTGCTATTAATATAACTGTAGAAGCCCTTTGGATTTATTTTCACCTTACCTGCCAAAGCAACCTTGTATCTTCTTTTAGCTTTTCTAATTTCTATCTTAAGATTCTTCTTACATTCTTTATATTCCTCAAGCATCTCATTTACTCCATACTGCCTATATTTATTGTAGATCTCTTTCTTTTTCTGAACCAAGTTTCCAATATCCCTTGAAAACCATGGCTCTCTCAGACTTTTAACCTTTCCTTTCAAACTAACAGGAGCATAAAGATTCTGTACCCTCAAAATTTCACCTTTAAATTTCCTCTATTTCTTTATTACATGCTTCCCATAAAACAAATTGTCCCAATCCAGTCCTTATAAAGCCTTTCGCTTCTCCTCAAAGTTAGCCTTTTTCCAATCAAAAATCTCAACCCTGGGTCCAGTCCTATCCTTCTCCATAATTATATTGAAACTAATGGTATTGTGATCACTGGACCAGAAGTGCTCCCCAACACATACCTCTGTCACCTGACCGATTTCATTCCCTAACAGAAGATCAAACACTGCCCCTTCTCTAGTTGGTACCTCTATGTATTGCTGCAAAAAACTATCCTGCACACATTTTGCAAACTCCAAACCATCCAGCCCTTTTACAGTATGGGCCTTCCAGTCTATGTGTGGAAAATTAAAATCTTCCTCAATCACAACCCTGTGCTTACTACAAATATCTACTATCTCCTTACAAATTTGCTCCTCCAATTCTCGCTCCCCATTAGGTGATCTATAATACACCCCTACAAGTGTTACAACACCTTTCCCATTCCTCAATTCCACCCATATAGCCTCCCTAGATGAGCCCTCTAATCTATCCTGCCAGGGTACCGCTGTAATATTTTCTCTGACAAGCAATGCAACACCTCCCATTTTTGTCCCTCTGATTCTATCACACCTGAAGCAATAAAATCCAGAAATGTTTAGTTCCAATCACACCCCTCCTGCAACCATATTTTCACTAATAGCTACAATATCATATTTCCAGGTGTCAATCCATGCTCTAAGCTCATCCACCTTTCTTACAATGATCCTAGCATTAAAATAAATGCATTTAAGAAATTCTCGAAATCTTCCTCTCTGTTATCTCAAACAGTGCAAACAACTTTACTATCTTCTTTTTCTTCCTTTTCCCATACATCTGTTCCTACACTCTGGTTCCCCTCCCCCCTTGTATCTAGTTTAAATCCACTGGAGCCTCTCTAGCAAACCTACCTGCAAGAATATTTGTCCCCCTCCAGTTCAGATATAAACCGTCCCACCGGAACTGGTCCCACCTTCCCTGGAAAACTGCCCAATTATCCATAAACTTGTAGCCTTCCCTCCTGCACCATGTCTTCAGCCATATGTTGATCTGTGCTATCTTACTATTTCTAAACCCGTCTGCATGTGGCACTGGTAGTAGTCCTGAGATTGCTATCCTGGAGGTCCTGTCCTTTAACTTGGCACCTGACTCCCTAAGCTCACTTTTCAGGACCTCCTCACTCTTCCTACCCACGTCATTGGTCCTTACATGGACCATGACATCCGGCTGCTCACCCTCCCTCTTGAGAATACTGAGAACTCGATCCAAGATATCGCGGACCCTGGCACCAGGGAGGCAACAGACCATCTGGGATTCTCGATCCCTTCCACAGAACCTCCTATCTATCCCCCTAACTATTGAATACCCTATCACTACTGCTCTCCTCTTTTCTCTCCTTCCCTTCTGAGCTGAGAGTCCAGTCCTGGTGCCAGAGATGCAACCACTGCAACTTGTCCCTGGTAGGTTGTCCCCACCAACAGTATCCAAAACGGTATACTTATTAGTGATGGGAATGGTCACAGGGGTGCTCTGCTTATTCTGTCTAATCCCCTTCCCTCTCCTGACAGTCACCCAGCTACCTGTCTCCTGACTCTTAGGGGTGACTATCTCCCTGTAACTGCTGTCTATATCTGCCTCTCCTTCCCAAATGATCCGAAGTTCATCCAGCTCCAGCTCCAGTTCCCTAACACGGTTTGTCAGGAGCTGCAGATGGATGCACCTTTTGCATGTGTAGTCATCAGGGACAATTGTGCTCGCCCTGACTTCCCACATACTGCAAACGGAGCACTCGACTGCCTTAACTGCTGCCTCCATTACCTACACCCAAGCTAATTAAATTAATTAAAGGAGCTTACCTGGCCTTACCTCACTTGGAGTGAAGCTTGTCCTCAGCCTCTGCTCTCTTTTTAAATTCTCCCTTTGCCTCAAAGGCCGACTTTCACGTGCGTGCGCAGTCATGCCCAGTTCAAACCTCGCCTCTGTCTGTTCTCGCTGAAGCCTGATTGAGCCAAAGCCGTCCCACTCTGTCTCAGTCCACTCCAACGATGGCAGCTGTATATGGCGGTCTTTTTTTTAAACCTTTGGCGTGCTACGTCATGTGCCTGCGCAGTCTAGCCTCTTTTCTCCAAACAGTTAAAAAAAAATCAGCTTCTCTCCAAGATGCCTTTACCTCTTCCCTCTCTGCCTCTTGCTTCGATTTAAGGAAGGACTGTTTGGAGCCCTGAATGCTGGCAAGACAGGAGGTGTAGAGACAGGTGTAGCTCTTACGCTTGCAGGGATAAGTGCCAGATGGGAGATCTGTGGGGAGGGACGTGTGGACCTGGAAGTCGCGGAGGGAACGATCCCTGTGAAAAGCGGAGAGGGGTAGAGAGGGAAAGATGTGCTTAGTGGTGGGGTCCTGTTGAAGGTGGCGGAAGATAATATGCTGGATCCGGAGGCTGGTGGGGTGGTAGGTGAGGACAAGGGGAACACAGTCTCTGTTGTGGTGAAGGGAGGATGGGGTGAGGGCCGAAGTGTGAGATGTGGAGGAGATGCGGGTGAGGGCATCATTGATGACGGCGGAAGGGAAACCACGATTCTTAAAGAAAGAGGACATTTGAAATATCCTGGAACGGAAAGCCTCATCCTGGGAGCAGATGCGGCAGAGTCAGAGGAACTGGGAATAGGGAATAGCATTTTTACATTTGGCAGGGTGGGAAGAGGTAGTTATGTAGTTACCACTGCTCTCACTTATTTTCTGCATTGTTCTTTGAATAATAAATTAATATCATGTATTCACAAACTCAAATTACCAGATTTTTGGTGAGTTATGAATGTAGAATGTAACTAGAAAATGGTAACATTAATCTTCTTTGAGGATCAGTGGTAATTGTTACTGGTTTCAGGAAAAACTCAAGATCTTTAATGTCTTTTTTTTACATCTGGTGCTTCTGAAAGGGGATCACTGCTGTCCAATGATGATGATCTCTTCAAGCGGCGGAAATGTGATTCAGACTGAAAGATTCTAACTTAATTAGATTATAATTCACCCCTTTATCATTTCAGAGTTAACCAAGGTTTCAGCATGTACACAGGATCAAGGTAAATGATAAAATTGCATGAATTCCAATTAATTTTTTTAAATGATTGCAAATTAGAACTATATTACTCTGACTAAAATGGTCAAGCTTTGGAAATTGGTTCCTCTGGCTCTTTGTTAGTAGTTTGTCAGAGCTAGCCTGGTTGATGCCCCCTGCAATAATTGAGAAACCATCAGGGTGAGCTGTCATGATGCTGATCACAGTGCACAGTGACCATCATCGCAGTGGCCGTTCTCTGAGTGGTGATCTTGAGTCTTTAGCTCTTCAAGGCTTCAGCGAAGAGAGACATCATCCTAAGAAAGCAAAGAAAAATTCTAGGATATTTTCCCTACTCCCACCCCCCCCCCCCCTTCCCTTCTTTATATCTACTCAGCTATGCCAGGCAAGTGAATTAAATGCTGCTGTTGTGGAATGTTGGAAGGCAGGGGTAGTTGCAGTGTCCCGGATGACTTCATCTGCAAGAAATGCATCCATCTGCAGCTTCTAACAATCTGTGTTAAGGAGTTGGAACTGGAACTGGATGAACTCTGGATCATTCAGGTGGCTGCGTGACAGTCAGAAAGGGGAAAGGGGTTAAGGAGCTAGTGCAGAGTATCCCTGTGCACATCTTTCTTAACAACAGGTATATACTTTGGATACTGCTTTGAGGGGGATGTCCTACCAGAGGAAAATCATAGAGGTTGGGTCTCTGGCCCTGAGGCTGCCTCTGTGACTCAGAAGGGAGAAGAGGCACACTATAGTGATAGAGGATTTGTTAGTTAGGGGAACAGACAGGAGATTCTATGAGCAAGAACAAGACTCCCGAATGGCATGTTGCCTCCCCGCGTGCTAGGGTCTGGGTTATCTCTGATGCAGTCCTCAGCATTCTTAGGTTGGAGGGCGTACAACCAGAAGTTGTGGTCCAACTAGGTACCAGTGATGTGGGTAGGATGAGTGACAAGGTTCTGCACAGGGAGTTAGATGCCAAGTTAAAGGGCAGGATCTCCAGGGTTGTGATCTCACGATTGCTAGCCATGCCATGTGCTAGGGAGGCCAGAACTAGGAAGATTATATAGTTTAATATGTGGCTAGGGAGTTCATGTAGGAAGGAATGCTTAAGATTTTTGGATCATTGGGCTCCCTTTCAGGGAAGGTGGGACCTGTACAGAAGGGACAATTTGCACCTGAACTGGAGGGGGACTAATATCGCAGCAAGGAGTAATGTTAATGTTGTACAGTGGGGTTTAAACTAGAGATGCAGGGGGATGGGAACCAGAGTGCCAGAACAGATAGTGAAAGAGTTGTGGAGGTAGATATTGGTAAGACCTCAGACAAAGTTAGGAATCAAACAATTGAGCATGGTGTGACCAGTATTTTGGGCTGTGTGTACAGTCGGCCCTCCTTATCCGCGAGGGATTGGTTCTGGGACCCCTCGCAGATACCAAAATCTGCAGATGCTCAAGTCCCTTATTCAAAGTGTTTCAATGCGGTGGATCTTAGGACCCAGCGGAACCCCAGACTTTATTTAACTGGTCTCAGTGCGGGACATTAGGACCCAGCGGCAGAGATCTGAATCCGCAGTGTTTCTGTTCACGAAAATAAGCACGATAACGATTGAAAATAAAGTGGAAATAATAAAGCGATCGGAAAGAGCTGAAACACCATCAGTCATTGGAAAAGCGTTAGGCTACATCGGTCAACGATCAGAACAATTTTAAAGGATAAAGTGAGAAAGGCTCTGCCCCGATGAAAGCTACAGTTATTACTAAGCAATGCAGTGGTTTAATTATTAGATTTTGGGGTTTTGGGTGTTTGATCCTCCACATCAACCTGGCACGGTGTAGAGCGCACTTGAGAGTGGTCTGTCACTGGATCAAATTCAGGAAGTTCTGTTCCCGAGCCCGGCCCTGAAACATATGTTCTGAAGTGTCTTATATGCATAGAAAGGTAAAATGTATTACCATATACGAAGACAACCGTTTGACTGATGCTAAATAATACCGGATGTACCTGTTCAGACTTACTTAGTAAGAACTTCCGATTTTTTTCTATCCCGATTCACGATAACCCACACATATCCTTCCGTATACTTTAAATCATCTCTAGATTACTTATAATACCTAATACAATGTAAATGCTATGTAAAATAGTTGTTATACTGCATTGTTTAAGGATTAATGACAAGAAGAAAAAAATTCTTTTCATGCTCGAACAACAAGTGCTGGAAGAGCACTTCCGAATTTTCGTGATTCACGGTTGGTTGAATTCGCGCATGCGGAATTCGTGGATAAGGAGGGCCGGCTACTTCAGTGCAAGAAATGTCACAGGAAAGGCGGATAATAGTGCTGAAGATGAGGTAGCTGGTTTACAAGCAGAGGCAATGTGTCGTGAGGAGAGGCTTTTGATATGGCAAAATTGCAGTCAACAGGATGAGTTGCAACCTTAAAAGTCAGACAAAAAGAGTGAAAAAAATATACATATATGGGATACAGCAGATGAGGTTGTAGCACAGTTACAGATCAGCTTGTATGATGTTGTAGGTATCACTGAATCATGTCCAAAAGTAGATTAATGCATTTGATCAGAAGGATAGGCAGGAAGGCAGAGGAGGTGGCTTTGCTCTTTTAGTAAAAAATGAAATCAAATCATTGGAAAGATGTGACATAGGGTTGAAAAGTGTTGAATCATTGTGGATAGAGCTACAGAACTGCAAGGCTAAGAAGACCCTGATGGATGTTGTATGCAGACCCCAAACAATAGTAAGGATGTGGCCTACAGAGTACAATGGAAAATGCATGCAAAAGGGTAATGTTACAATAGTTATGGGGGGCTTCAATTATACAGGTAGTTTGAGAAAATGATGTTGTTGCTAGATTCTAGGAGGAGGAGGGATCTAGAGTGCCTATGAGATAGCTTTTTAGAGCAGCTGCTAGTTGAGCACACTAGGGGATCACCTATTCTGAACTGAGTGTTGTGCATTGAACCAGAATAGGTTGGAGAGCTTAAGGTAAATGAACCTTTAGGGAAAGTGATCATATGATTGAATTCACCCTGAAATTTGAGAAAGAGAAGCTAAAGTCAGATGTATCAGTATTACATTGGAGTACAGAGGCATGAGAGAGGAGTTGGCCAGAATTGACTGGAAAAGAACACTAGCAGGGTTGACGGCAGAGCAGCAATGGCTGGAATTTCTGGAAGCAACTTGGAAGGCACAAGATATATACATCCCAAAGAGAAAGAAGTTTTTTAAAGGCAAGATGACGCAATCATGGCTAACAAGAAAGGTCAAAACCAACATAAAAGCCAAAGAGATGGCGTATTAAAGAAGTAAAATGAGTGGGAAGTTAGAGGATTGGGAAGCTTTTAAAAACCAACAGAAGGCAACGAAAAAGTCATTAAGAAGGTAATGATGGAATATGAACGTAAGCTAGCCAATAACATTAAAAAGGATGCCAAAAGTTTCTTTAGATACATAATGTGTAAAAGAGAGATGAGAGTGGGTAATGGACTGCTGGAAAATGATGCTGGAGAGGTAGTAATGGGGGAAAAAGAAATGACAGCGAATTGAATAAGTATTTTGCTTCAGTCTTCACTGCAGAAGACACTGGCAGAATGCTGGAAGTTCTATGTGTCAGGGGTTATGAAGTGACCATTACTAGAAAACGTTCTGGTGAAACTGCAAGGTCTGAAGGTAGATAAGTCATTTGGACCAAATGATGTACATCCCAGGGTTCTGATAGTGGTGACTGAAAAGATCATAGGCACATTAGTAATGGTCTTTCAAGAATCACTTGATTCTGCAATGGTTCTGGAAAGCTGGAAAATTGAAAATATCACTCCACTCTTCAAGAAGGGAGAAAGGCAGAAGAAAGGAATCTATGGACCAGTTAGCCTGACCTCAATGGTTGGGAAGATATTGCAGTCTATTATTAAGGATGAGTCCTTGGTGTACTTGGAGGCACATGATAAAATTGGCTGTAGTCAGCATGGGCAAATCAATCCTTAAGGGAATATCTTGCCCGACAAACCTTTTGGAATCCTTTGAAGAAATAACAAGCAGAATAGACAAGTGAGAATTGATTGATGTGTACTTGTATTTTCAAAAGGGCTTTGACAAATTGCCACACATGAGGCTGCTTAACAAGCTATGAGCCCATGATATTACATCAAGGATTCTATCCTGGATAAAGCAGTGGCTGATTGGCAGGAGGCAAAGAATGGGAATAAATGGAGCCTTTCCTGGTTGGCTGCTGGTGACTAGTGGTGATCCTCAGGGGAGTATGTTGGGATTCATTTTACATTATATGTCAGTGATTTGGATGATGGAATTGATGGCTTTGTTGCAAAGTTTACAGGCGATATGAAGGTAGGTGGAGGTGGCAGGTAGTTTTCAGTAGGTAGAGAGGCTACAGAAGGACTTAGATTCGGAGGATGGGCAAATAAACAACAGATGGAATACAGTGTCAGGAAGTGTATGGTCATGTACTTTGGTAGAGGAAATGAAAGAGTTGACTATTTTCTTAATGGAGAGAAAATACAAAAAAAACTGAAGTGCAAAGGGATTATTCAGCACAGCTATACATATATATTTTTTGGAGCCACCGGAGTTTTGGGTTGGGAATGTTAGAATTAGTCTTCAGCCTCCCTTGGCTGATTTCTCTCTTTGGGGGGATGGAGGGGGGAAATGGGTTCTTCCAGAAAGCTGATTGGAGGTTTTTACTGTTTTATTTATTCGCTATCTACTAAAGGATACTTGATGGATTCTTTTACTAATATACTCAGCTTTAATGTGAAAGGTCTAAATAACCCTGTTAAATGAAATAAGATTTTTTCTTATATCAGGAAACTTAAAACTCGTATAATCTTTCTCCAAGAAGCCTATATTTGTAAAGATGATATTTCACGCTTTTTCAAAGGATGGAAGGGTATACATTTTCACTCATCCTCTCTATCTAGATCGAGAGGCGTCTCTATCCTGTTTGATCAGAATGTATCCTTTATTCAACGTAATGTAATTTCTGATACAAATGGGCGCATTGTTATTGTTTCGGGTGGTCTTGAGAATAAACTAATCGTATTTGCGAATGTATGTGCTCCAAATACAGATGACTCCTTGTTCTTTGAAAGTCTTTTTTCTTTTCTGCCTGATTTGAATCGGTATTCCTTAGTGATGGGTAGAGATTTTAATTTTTGGCTTGACCCTATGTTAGATCGCTCTTCAAGTAAACCCCCTGTCACGAATAAATCAGTCCTACTTTTTAAATCTTTTCTATTTCAATGTGGTATTCTCGATGTGTGGCGTTTTTTACACCCCCAAGAAAAGGAATATTCAGATTTCTCTCAGGTTCATCATATGTACTCTTGGATTGACTTTTTTTATAGATAGAAACTTGCTCCCACTGGTTCGATCCTGTGATTGTAAGGAGATTGCTTTGTCTGATCATGCACCTGTGCTTCTGGCTTAAAATTACCTGTTTACTCCGTACCAAATATTGACTAGAATTCAGAAAAATGAGGTGTGCCCTCATTGAAATCTATTGAATAGTGAAAGGCCTTGATAGATGACCAGAGGACACAGCCTCAGAACAGGGGGGTGAAGTTTAGAATGGAGATGAAGAGGTATTTCTTTAGCCAGAGAGTAGTGAAGCTGTGGAATTCTTTACCACGGGCAGCTGTAAGGTGGAGGTTCATCGATTCTTGATTAGTCAGGGCATGAAGGGATTTCAGGCAGAAGGCAGGAAATTGGGGCTGGGAGGAAAATTGAATTAGCCACGATGAAATAGTGGAGCAGCCTTGATGGGCCAAATGGCCTAATTCTGCTCCTATATCTTGCAGTCTTATTGTCATCCAGTGCCAGCTTGATCCTTACAATGGGTAGAATGTACAGTACAACTACGACTGACAGCAGATAGAATGGACGACATTTGACCGCCTGCTGTTCCAAGTCAGGGGAGCAGGATTGAGACAAAATCATTACATCTGGTCACCACGATGAGTTAATCATGAAGCAAATGCCCCCCCCTCTGCCTTTATCTGATGCCACAATCCACTTCAGGCAGTGTATGGTGAGGGCCTCGGGCCAGAGTGCTGAGCTGAGCTACAGTACGTCTCTGGGAAGCAGAGTCTACAACACTACCTGCTGTCCTTCTGTACTCACAACAGAAAGCAGAATTTTTGAAGTGACTTGAAAATGATCATTGGCCTGTTGTTTCAGTGAAAATTAAAATAATAGCATAACACTGAAGCAAAAAAACATTTTGCAGTTGAATTTCTAGGCACACATTTTGTGTTGTGAAAATCTTAAATTGCAGATTTGGAAGTCTGAAATAAAAAAAATGGCAAATGGCAAAAATAGGCATTAAGCAGCATTTTCAGAAAGATAAGTAAAATTAACATTTCAGTTTGAATTAACTGTAATTTGGAACCTGTTAGGGAACAGAATTGAACTGGCAAGTATTTATACAGATTGGATTGGTACTCTGGTAATTATGTGTTTGTGCCTGTTGTCACTCAATGTTTTTTGCTCATGTGTATAGAAAATGGCAGAATGTAATTTCTGTTTTCATTTATGCTTCCAAATCCCTTGGAATATGTTGAGGGGTGGAGGTGGTGGGGTAAGTTTTCCACCACCATAGTATTTTTCTTAATTGGGCATCACACTAAATCTTCCCAGCGCGTTGAGTACAGGAATTGGGATGTTTTGTTGAAATTGCATGGGACATTGGTGACGCTGTGTGCATTTCTGGTCACCTACTTATAAGAAAGATATTAATAAGCTTGAAGGAATACAGAGAGAATTGACACAGATGTCACTAGGACTTGAGGACCTGAATTATAGCGAAAAGTTAAATAGGCTAGAACTTTATTCCTTGGGGTGTAGGAGAATGAGTGGAGATTTTATAGAGGTATGTGGAATCATGAGCAGTATAGTTAGGGTGAATGCAAACAGGCTTTTCCCCTCTGGTGGCGTGAGACTAGAACTAGAGGTCATGGGTTTCAGGTGAAGGGTGAAATATTCAAGGGGACTCTGAGGGGAAGCAGTATCACTCAGAGGACAGTGTGACTTTGGAAGGAACTGCCAACCGAAGTGATGAAAGTGGGTTCCGTTGTAACATTTAAAAGAAGTGTGGATAGGTACATGGATGAGCGGCATTTGGAAGGATATGGTCTGGTTGCAGGTAGATGACAGTAGGCTGAATATCAGAGTGGAATGGATGACCTGGCCCAAGAGGCCTGTTTTTGTGCTGTAGACACTATGACTGTTGACACCAGTGCAGTACTAAAGATTTGGTGCATTCCTGGAAGAACTATCTTTCAGTTCAACCATTAAACCCAGGCTTCATCTGTTTTGCCAAATGGATGATAAAGATCCCATGGTAGCATTTCACAAAGAGCATAGGGAATGTTGTCAGTTATGGGACTAATATCTATCCCTTACTTAAAATCATTAAAGTAGATTATCTGATTATTAATTTATTGCTGCTGTTAGTGGGAGTTTGCTGTTACTAGTTGACCTCTGTGATTCTTACATTACAAATGTGATAAAGCATCTAAACCATTTATTTGGCTATAATATTTTTGGGACACCCTAAGATCATGGTCTGTAACTTTTATATGGCAGCACACACAAAATGCTGGAGGAACTCAGCAGGCCAGGTGATGATTTTGGAATAAAAGCAGGATCATCCAGTAGCCATCCATTTTAATTCCACTTCACATTCCCATTCCAACACGTCTATCCATGGCCTCCTCTACTGTCGCAATGAGACCACACACAGGTTGGAGGAGCAGCACCTTGTATTCTGTCTGGGTAGCCTGCAACCTGATGGCATGAACATCAATTTCTTGAACTTCAAGTAATGGCAACATTTGTACACATGAACAGCTGCACATCTGTCATTGTTTTTATTCTTAGCATTTAATTAGAATGTCAAATAGGACCATTCAGCGATTACTTTGATTTAGGAGTTCATCAGTTCCAGATTACTAATCATTTGTATTGAATTTGTGAGTGTTAAATTTAACGTAGTGTCATTGGAGAATTCTGATTCAAGTGTTGTATGCAGTAGTCAATATTATCTCTGGGGATTATTTATATGCATATTTATCCTTCTGTCCCCATTCCTGTTTCTTTTCAGAAAACAGGAAGACTGACAATGATATGATGCCTTCGGCAATCTGTGTTTGCCTAAAAGCTTTTACTGAATCCCTTTCCTCGTACTGACCATTCCTTTTCTGCCATGTTTTTTCTTCCTGGGGAATATCAACAGGTTTGAAGATTTTAGCTTATGCCTCAGAAATTAAAATAATTTATTTGAGATGAAAAGTCGAGCACAGTATTTTCTTGTAATAAACACCGAATTAGATGACTTGTCTCCAAACAAAGTTCTCTACTCTGTATGTTTAAAAGTATTTTTTTATATGCTTGGGCTAACTCCAGCATTCCCAGGTGCATTATTAACACATTTCCTTGGCATTTCTAAGAAGCATTAAATCAAAATAGCAGTAGCTGTTATTTTATGATCTATTACTCTGCAGAGGCTAAAAATACATACTAATCTTCATTCACACTCATTGTGTACACTAAGTTTTCCATTATCTGATTAGGCTTTCAGAGAACTAACCCAGTGGGGTTTGTGTTATTTGCAGAGGAGATTATTAATCATTAGTCAGCTTTGATGCTCATTTTTGCTTCTTAGTAGTTGCAGATGTCATGAAGGGAAATTGGGAACAGTAAGCATCTCATCAATAGGGAATAATAATAGTAGCTTTTTGGAACCACTAAATACTAGCTGGGAACTTTATGGATGAGATAATATTAAGATAATTGTCCTGGTAATGTCACAATCTTTTGTCAGTGTCACATTGAAGCACAACTTGGGAGATTATCACATTTCCAGCATATGTCTACTAATATTTGATATACAGTATTGGTAAAAATAAACATTTTGAAAAAAGTGATGACCTATAGGCAAAAATTGCACAATTTTTAATTGCATCAACTATGACATAGTGGATAACATTTCTACCTCTGAATTAAAAGATGTTCGCACTCCAAAAAAAATCATCATGAAAACATCAGAATCAGAATCAGACTTTAATTGCCAAGTACCTGTACACTTACAAGGAATTTACTTCCGGCAGATGTCTCTCTACTCATAACAATAATAATGATAAATATAAATGAAAATACAGATTATACATACAAGTAGTGCAATCCAAGTAATAGTTAGCCGACAGTTAACCGGCAGTTAACTGTTCAGCAAAGTGACCGCAGTAGGGAAAAAACTTCTCCAGTGCCTATTAGTCTTAGTCTGGAGGGATCTGAAGCACCTACCAGACGGAAGCAGTTCAAACAGTCCGTGCGCAGGATGGGAGGAGTCCTTTATGATGTTCCCCGCCCTCTTTTTCAACCTGGAAGAGTACAGGTCCATAATAGAGGGCAGGGAGGCTCCAATGATGCGCTTGGCAGTCCTCACTGTGCGCTGTAGTCTGGTTCTATCCTGCTTGGTGGCGGCTCCAAACCACATGGTACAGAATGAATTGAGAGCTATATTGTGGAAGTGACAACATTCTTTTTTTCAATCTTTGAATCTTTGAATTGATTTTTTTTAAAAGTGTGTATACAAACAGGAGAATATCTCTGGTATATATCTCAATAGCAGTACATACAGAAGGTAAAATAAACAATATCAGAATCACACATACTGTTGATCTACGAAGTATAAATTTGATATAGAATGTATAATTCTCCTCTTATCAATTTATAAAGAAAGGAAGAAACATTCTGTAGAGAAACCATGCCTACATCCCATCTTCCTTCTCTGTTGGATACATACAAGTTCAAGAGACTCCCGATTTTTCTCAATAGAGTTTATATTTGTGCTTAATCCAATATTTATCCTTAAAACAACTTCACTGAAAGCAGACTAAAATCTTGGTTATGTTGTGATAGTTAAATACTGAGATCTTGCAGTGTGCAAGTTGGCTGCCTTGTCAGTTCCTAAATAACAGTGACTACACTGTGAAAGTAGTATTTCCTTGAAAGGGCAGCCTGGTGACAGATGAGCCTTGGTGTAGGTGGAACTCCCAATAATCATCAAGCTGTGAAATTTGTAAGTTGTCTGCTCTCTGACAACTCTTACTACCAGAATGGTTACAGTCTCCAGCTACCAGCAGCACATCAACTCTCAGTTGATCAATGAATCACTATGCCTTTTTGCTGGTAAATGACTGGCTCTGAATGACTTTGAAGGTTGTTAGGGTTCATCTCCCTAGCAAACCAGCTGATTTGTATTGAGCTGTAAGTTCTAAGTCTACTGCTAAAATGAACTCAGAGGAATATTGTGTAAAAGGCTGAGAAATGCAGAAAATATAATTCACAGAATGGAGTGAAGGGGTTTGTTAATGTATTTTATTATCAATAGTCAGTGTAAGTCGTCAAGTTACTTTTTATTGTCATTTCAACCATAACTGCTGGTACAGTACACAGTTAAAAATGAGACAACATTTTTCATCACCATGGTGCTACATGAAACAATACAAAATCTACACTGAACTATGTAAAACAACACAAAAACTACATTAGACTACAGACCTACCCAGGACTGCATTATGTGCACAGAGCAGTGCAGGCATTACGATAAATAATAAACAAGATAATAGGCACAGTAGAGGGCACTAAGTTGGTGTCAGTCCAGACTCTGAGTATTGAGGAGTCTGATGGCTTGGGGGAAGAAACTGTTACATAGACTGGTCATGAGAGCCCGAATGTTTCGGTGCCTTTTGGCAGAATGCAGGAGGGAGAAGAGTTTGAATGAGGGGTGCGTGGAGTCCTTCATAATGCTGTTTGCTTTGCGGATGCAGCGTGAGGTGTAAATGTCTGTACTGCCAGGAAGAGAGACCCCGATGATCTTCTCAGTTGACCTCACTATCTGCTGCAGGGTCTTGCTATCTAAGACGGTGCATGGGAACAATTAATGTCAGGTATACTTCAGAGGAATCCCTTACATAAAAACATCTAATTTAATTCTATACTTTTACCCTTCTTATTTATCTCCAGGTCTCAGGATTGATAGATAAATCCTGAGCAAAGCATATAATTTAGCATTATGTTTAGTTGTATAGTAGTATCCTCTTTCAGAAATTGCCACATTCCTGAAGCTTATGTGATTATTGATTCATACTTGCAGAAGTTTGTAAAGGAGTCATGCAAAGCAGATAAGAATCTTGAAGAATAATTGTTGTGTTTGAATCGATAACTGAGAAGTTATGTATAAGCTTTGTGTTTTTAGGATATTCTAGCAGCTAGACTTGTGATCTGTTGGGTCACAGTAAATAAGAGAAAAGTCACGGTCAAATTATTTTATTTGAGACCACTTTGATTTGATGAGCTCTGTGAACTATAACTTCATGTAGCGTTAGGGAGAAGTAACTTTAGCCACAGACTGGGAGACATAAGAAATTGGAAAGTAGGATTAGATGAAGGCTAATTGGCTCTTCAAATATTCCTTATCATTCAATGTACCCTTCCCTAAGCTTCATCTGCTTAGTTAGTTGTTTGATTTAAAAAAAAATAAATTACTAACTTTTCTTTAAATACCTCCAAAAATTTAGCTTCCACCATCCTCTGGATGGAGAATTTCAGATATTCACTGACCTTTATGTCAAGAAACTGCTTCTGCGCATCAGTTTAAAATGACTGCCCCCTTATCTTGTAAAAGTTCCCTTGTTTAAGGCAGTTACTTGACTTCTCAGTCTCTGTTCTCTCCAGAAGCATAGATTCAGTCTGGCACAGCCATAAACTTTTTTTATATTCAGCCCCCTCCTTTACTCTCTGTATACCCATGACTGTGTTGCCACCCACAGCTCCAATCTGCTAATTAAATTTGCTGACGATACTACATTTATTGGCCTAATCTCAAATAATAATGAGACAGCCTATAGTGAAGAAGTCATCACCCTGACAAAACAACCTCTCCCTCAATGTCACAAAAACAAAGGAGCTGGTTGTGGACTACAGGAGGAATGGAGACAGGCTAACTCCTATAGACATAAATAGATTTTGGGGTTGAGAGTAAGTTCCTTGGCATACACATCACTGAGGATCTCACATGGTCTGTACATACTGGCTGTGTGGTGAAAAAGCACAACAGTGCCTCTTTCACCTCAGATGGTTGAAGAAGTTTGGTATGGACCCTAAATCCTAAGAGCTTAAAACAGGGGCACAATTGAAGCATCCTGGCTGGCTGCATCACTGCCTGGTATAGGAACTGTACCTCCCTAAATTGCAGGATTCTGCAGAGAGTGATGCGGACAGCCCAGCACATCTGTAGTTGTGACTTTACCATGATTCAGGACACTTACAAAGACAGGTGTGAAAAAGGGCCCGAAGGATCATTGGGGCTCCAAGTCACCCCAACCACAATCTATTTCCGTTGCTACCATCCAGGAAATGGTACCGCAGCATAAAAGCCAACAGGCTCTGGGATAACTTCTTCCACCAAGCCATCAGACTGATTAACTCACATTGATTTGAGTGTATTCCTATGTTACATTGACTGTTCTATTTATTATAAATTATCGTAAATGACTATGATTGCACATTTAGACGGAGACATAATATAAAGATTTTTACTTCTTGTCTATGTGAAGGATGTAAGAAATAAAGTCAATTCAAATTCAAACTTTACTTCCCTCAGTTGCAGGACTCTGCAGAAAGTGGAGCAGAAGTTCATATCTATAGATGTGAACTTCCCACTATTCAGGACATTTACAAAAACAGGTGTGTAAAAAGGGCCCAGAGGATCATTGGGGACCTGAGTCACACCAACCACAAACTGTTCCAGCTGCTACCATCCAGGAAATGGTACTGCAGCATAAAAGCCAGGACAAAATAGCTCCAGGACAGCTTTATCTACTAAGCCATCAGACTGATTAATTCACACTGATACAATTGTATTTTTAAGTTATATTAATGTTATATTGAAATAGCGGATGGCTATTTCAAGGGTGAAGAGACAATTTCGAATGAGGTTCGAGGCGATATTGGATGTACAACAACTCTGTCAGGGTTTGCAAGACATTACGTCCTATAAATCGAAATGCAATAGCATGAATGGCAGCGATGCTTCACTACCAGATGAAGTCAATGCCTTCTATGTCTGCTTTGAAAGGGAGAATATAACTACAGCTGTGAAGTTCCCTGGTGATCCTGTGATCTCTGTCTCAGAGGCAGATGTTAGGCTGTCTTTAAAGAGGGTGAACCCTCGCAAGGCAGAAGGTCCAGATGGAGTACCTGGTAAGGCTCTGAAAACTTGCGTCAACCAACTGGCGGGAATTTGCAACCTCTCTTGGCTACGGGCAGAAGTTCCCACTTGCTTCAAAAAGGCAACAATTATTCCAGTACCTAAAAAGAATAATGTGAGTTGCCTTAATGACTATCACCCAGTAGCACTCACATCTACAGTGATGAAATACTGGTTGTGACTAGACAGAACTCCTGCCTCAGTAAAGAGCTGGACATATTGTAGTTTGCCTATCACCACAATAGGTCAACAGCAGATGCAATCTCAATGGCACTTCACATGGCCTTAGACCACCTGGACAATGCAATCACCAAGTCAGAATGTTGATCATCGACTTTAGCTCAGCATTTAACACTATCATTCCCACAATCCTGATTGAGATGTTACAGAACCGGGACCTCTAACTCGCTCTGCAATTGGATCCTCTACTTCCTAACTGGAAGATCACAGTCTGTGTGGATTTGTGATAACATATCCTCCTTGCTGATGATCAACATCGTTGCACCTCAGGGGTGTGTGCTTAGCACACTGCTGTACTCTCTGTATACACATGACTCTGTGGCTAGGCATAGCTCAAATACTATCTATAAATTTGCTGATGATACAGCCATTGTTGGTAGAATCTCAGGTGGTGACAGAGGTGTACAGGAGCGAGATATGCCAACCAGTGCAGTGGTGCTGCAGCAACAACCTGGCACTCAACGTCAGTAAGACAAAAGTGCTGATTGTGGATTTCAGGAAGGGTAAGACGAAGGAACACATACCAATCCTCATAAAGGGATCAGAAGTGGAGAGAGTGAGAAGTTTCAAGTTCTTGGGTGTCAAGATCTCTGAGGACCTAACCTCATCCCAACATATCAATGCAGTTATAAAGAAGGCAAGGCAATGGCTATACTTCATTAGGAGTTTGAAGGAATTTGGTATGTCAACAAATACACTCAAAAACTTCTATTGATGTACAGTGGAGAGCATTCTGACAGGCTGCATCACTGTCTGATGTGGAGGGGCTACTGTACAGTACCGAAAGAAGCTTCAGAGGGTTGTAAATTTAGTTTGCTCCATCTTGGGAACTAGCCTACAAAGTACCCAGGACATCTTCAAGGAGTGGTGTCTCAGAAAGGCAGCATCCATTATTAAGGGCCTCTAGCACCCAGGGCATGCCCTTTTCTCACTGTTACCATCAGGAAGGAGGTACAGAAGCCTGAAGGTACATACTCTGTGATTCAGGAACAGCCTCTTCCCCTCTGCCATCTGATTCCTAAATGGACATTGAACCTGCAAACACCACCTCACTTTTTAAATATATATTATTTCTGTTTTTTGCACAACTTTTAATCTATTCAATATATGTATACTGTATTTGATTTACTTATTTATTATAATTATTTTATTATTTTTTCTTCTATATTATGCATTGCATTGAACTGCTTCTGCTAGGTTAACAAATTTCATGAGGCATGCTGATGATGATTCTGATTCTGATGTACGTAACTATTTATTACAACTTGCTGTAAATTGCACATTGCCCATTTAGATGGAGACGTAATGTAAATGTTCTTACTCCTCATGTATGTGAAGGATGTAAGTAATAAAGTCAATTCAATTCAGTTTAATTCAGGGGATGTGGGCTTTGCAGATGGAGTTATCCTTGAGAAGGCAGTGGTGAGCTGTCATCTTGAACTGCTGAACTCCTTACAAGGTGTGTGTACAATGCTGTTTGGGGTGGAGCAGGTGCGGTGAAGTCACGTGATCTTGACTGAGCAGCATCGAATTAATGACTGTGTATTCCCCAATCAGGATGGTGTGCTACTTGGAGGGTGACTTCCTGATGGTGGTATTCCCATGGCTTTGCTGCCCTTGTCCTTCGCAATCAGGGGCTCCCAAACTTTTTTATGCCATGGACTCCCTGCCTTTAACCCTGGGGTCCATGGACCCCATGTTGGAGACCTCTGTTCTAGATGGTATAATTTGTGGGTTTTGAAGGTGTTGCTGAAGTAACCTTGGTGTGTTGGTATAGTGCATCCTGTAGGTAGTGCAAACTGCTTCTACTGTGTGTTGGTGATGTAGTGAGTGGATGGCAGAAGGGGAAAGCAAGAAGAATGAACCACTGTGGTGAGATCTAAATGATTGTACCATAAAAAGGATTCACTGAAAATTTTGTGTGAACAACAATGAGCAAGAGTTTCAAATACATTTTTCCCTGAAAGTTTTACTGAACATTTTAGTGCCATTTCTTTTTAAAAATAAGAAAAATGTTTGTATTGTTTTATAAAGGGAGATTGTTTCATAACAGAGCTAAGATTCAGAGAAACTTCATTTGACCACTTTGATCACAATATGCCATATTATATGGGTGGTTGATGCAGGTATTCTTGCATCTTTGAGGGAAAATTAAGCAAATATCAGAGGCAGTGAAAAATGCTTGGATGAATTAGCATCCGGTGGCCAATGAATATTAAGGTTCAGTTAATTAGCTTGGAGGCTTAGTTAAAGATGCATATTAAAAATAAATTAGGCACTGATGTATACATTAGGAAAGTAATTGCAAGAATTTTACATAAGATGTTTAAATATTTCGCGACTGATGGTGAAATTAAAAGAGAGAAACATTGTATTCATCAGAGGTGGAGAGAACATTTGCATTCTATCCGCATCACCTGTAGTAATAAAAGGAGTTGGTGCTGTGTAAATATTTTTCATTAGCTCGAATTAAATAGCTCAATTGAGATGTAGTGTGAGTTTAATGGAAGGTATAAGCTGTTTAGAGGAAACGACAAGGTAAAATAAGGTCTGGGATACAAAATCCACTTTATTCTAAATGGGAAATGCTTGAAGACAGCGAAGAGGAAACACTGAAGGAGGCTGAACTAAAAGGCTATATTTTTAACCTACACATTAAACTATATGAAAGTGATTCCAATATGTAACTCCTCAGCCTGATTCTCATAGTGACTCAATTGCCACCCCAATGGAGTCAGTGAAAACCAAAATGCAATGAACATATGAAATATATTGAAAAAATGCAGCAGCACGTATACTATCTTACTCTTCAGATTGAGTAAGAGCTGCAGTATGTTTCATGTAGGGAAGCATTTTTATTAATTATTTATTTGGCATTGATTTTGAAACTAATGGGCTGCTGGATCGGCTGCTCTGTGCCTGTCAATTCACTTTCATGTACTTCAGTTCAGAAGCTATTTGCTTACTTTTATTGCTTGCATGATTTACTTTATCTTTCTGTACATTGGATCTTTGATGGTCTTCTATTTTTTAATGGGTTCTAATTGGCTTCTTTGTTTTGTGGCTGCCTATACGTAGTCAAATCTCAAGGTTATTGTATATAGTGTACGTACTTTGATAATAGATGTACTATGAACATTGAACAGAATTTTAAAGAAGATATGCACTGAGTGGCCACATTTTTAGTTATGCCTGTACACCTGCTTATTAATAAAGAAAATACTTATATCATCATATTCTAGTACCAGCAGTCTGTTGTCTACATGATTGGAACTATCCTCTTGGTTTCACTCTAGTCTGTCTCATCATTTTCAGAACATTTATATTTATGGATTTTGTAGTATATTTGAATATGCTGAATCCAATTGGATTCTGTGTGGCTAGGCAGAACTCAGACGCCATCTATGAATTTGCCGATGGCACGATTATTGTTGGCAAAATTTCAGACGGTTACGAAGAGGAGTACAGGAGTGAGATAGATTACAAACGAGAAAATCTGCAGATGCTGGAAATCTGAGCAACACACACAAGATGCTGGAGGAACTCAGCAGGTCAGGCAGCGTCTATGGAAAAAAGTACAGTTGACATTTCGGGCCGAAACCCATCAGCAAGAGATCAGCTGGTTGAGTGGTGTCGCAATATCAGCCTTGCACTCAACATCAGTAACACCAAGGAACTGGTTGTGAATTTCAAAAACGGGACATCGAGGAACACATACCAGTTCTCATCGAGGGATCAGCGGTGGAAAGGCTGAGCAATTGCAAGTTCCAGGGTGCCCATAGGTGCATAACACATAGGAGCAGAATGAGGGCATTTGGCCCATCGAGTCTGCTCTACCATTTGATCATGACTGATCCATTTTTCCTCTTAACCCCATTCTCCTGCCTTCTTCCTGTAACCAATCATGCCCTGACTTATCAGAATCAAGAATCTATCAACCTCTGCCTTAAATATACCCAATGATCTGGCATCCACAGTCACCCATGGCAACAAATTCCACAGATTCATCGCCTGCTGGCTAAAGAAATTCTCCTCATCTCCATTCTAATAGATGTCTCTCTATTCTGAGGATGTGCTCTCTGGTCCTAGATTCCTCCACCGTAGGGAACATCCTTTCCATATTTGACTTTAACTTTTACTTCTCAAATTGCAGAGTGAATTCTAGCACATTATGAACATTATCTTCAAAGTCCCTTCCCAGCAGTTTTAACAAACCTGCCCACAAGTACATTGGTCCCCCTTGGGTTCAGGTGTAACCCGTCCCTTTTGTACAGGTCATAGCTTCTCCAGAAGCGATCCCAATCATCCAGAAATCTGAAACCCTGTCTCCTGCACCAGTTTCCCAGCCATGTATTCATCTACAAATCATCCTATTCTTACCCTTAGTGGCACAGGTTACTGTCCTGCAGATCCTACTTTTAGTTTTCCACCTAGCTCCTTATATTCTCTCTTCAGAACCTACTCCCTTTTCCTATGCCATTGGTACCAATACGTACCTAGATTACTCACAATTCATCATCACCCTTTAGAATGCTGTAGATCCGATCTGATCCATCCCTGATCTTGGCAACTGGAAGGCAACATACCATCTGGGTGTGTCTAAAGCTTGCACAAAATCTCGTGTCTACTCCTTTAACTAGGAAATCCGCTATCCCTACTACAGGCCTCTTTTTCCCCTTCCATTCTGAACTTACACTGTCTGACAGTGCCAGAGTCACTACTGCTTTCCTTAGTAGGACCCTCTCCCCCCCCCCCAAACAGTATCCAAAAGTGGTGTGGTTATTATTGTATTATTGATGGGAATGTCCACATGGGTACTCTGTACTGGCTGGCTCTCCTGACAGTCATGTTGGTACCTTCCTGCTGCAACTTAGGGGTGACTACCTCCCTGTAGCTCCTATCTATCACCTCCTCATTCTCCCGTTTGAGGCGAAGGTCATCGGGCTGCAGCTCCCTTTCCGTAACTCTTTCTCTGAGGTGTTGTAGCTTGGTGCACCTGCTGCAGATATGGTTATCCAGAGGGCTGGAGGCCTCCCAACATTCTCACATCTTACACAAAGACGACAACACAGCCCCTGGAACCATCCTCACTGTTCTAACTATGCACTAACAGATGAAGAATGAAGAAGAAACTTGCCAGGTATGTATCTCACCCAAGCCTGTTGTCAATGAAGCCGATGGGCCAAAGCCTCTCCACTCTAACACTAGAATTAAGATGTTGGGTCATCGGGAAGCCAAAAGCATGTGTCAATGTCTCTGAAGCTCTTCCCTGTGCCCAACATATTGTTGCAATTACAGAGAAGGCACCACAGACAGTGGCTATATTTCATTGAAGTTTGAGGAGACTTGTTATGTCACCAGTGATACTCAAAAATTTCTACAGATGTACCATAGAGGGCATTCTAACTGGCTGCATCACTGTTTGGTATGGAGGGACCACTGCAGAAAGTTGGAAACTCATCCAGCTCCATCATGGCCTCCCCAGCATAGAGGACATCTTCAAAAAGGCAATGCCTCAAAAAG
Organism: Hypanus sabinus; assembly: GCF_030144855.1. Classification (NCBI taxonomy): domain Eukaryota; kingdom Metazoa; phylum Chordata; class Chondrichthyes; order Myliobatiformes; family Dasyatidae; genus Hypanus; species Hypanus sabinus. The sequence continues at coordinate 72,831,544 of NC_082716.1, forward strand.
GTGACACCCGTCCTTAAGGAACCCATCACCCAGGACATGCCCTCTTCTCATTGCTACCATGAAGGAGGATTTGCAGCAGGTTGAAGACACACATTGAACATTTCAGTAACAGCTTATTACCCTTCATCATCAGAGTTCTGAATGGATAGTGAACCTATGTACATACCCTCATTATTTTTTCCCTCTCTTTTTGCACTACATATTTAATTTATTTTGTCATATGCATTTATTTTTTATAGATTCCTTTATTATTATGTATTGCAATGTACTGTTATTGCAAAACAAGTTTTATGAAATATGCCAGTGATATTAAACCTGATTCTGATTCCGATATCAACAAAAGACTGTAGTTTATTTTGTTATATGGATGTGCTTTCTCTTCTTGTAACTACACTGTACCTGAATGCAGAAGTTGGGAATAACTTCTGAAACTGCAGAACAAGCAAGAAAAGATCAGTTGTGTCTAGTACTCAGAATCCTTCTTTTAGTGAAACATAAACTGAAAATGCAGGAAGAGTTCATTCTATTAAGTAGCATCAGTAGAAAGAGAATCCAGTTAACATTTCATATGAGGGACCACTAGTATAGATGACATGCTAGGTTTCTTTTTTGCTTTCGATGAAATGAATTATTGTTGAATTACATTTTTTAAAAAAATTGTGTGGTAAGTCCTGTAGTTCTATGTATACATATGTATTACATATGAACAGACATGGATGGTGGAAATGAAGGCATTTGCTCGTAGTTTTACATATTGGCTTGGATCCTGATCAAGAGATGCTGATCAGTCAATGTTACACCTGCCTACAGAGCTGGTCAACGCCTGTGGGAGGGCAGATTTTTTTCCAATTAGTCCAAGCAGATTTCTGTGAAGAGAGAATTGGCAAATTTTGCTGCTCATTGAAAGGCACTCTAGCTGTAAGGAGCTTTTACTGTGAAATCTATATTAGACAAATCAAAAATCATTTTTGCACATTGTGGCATTCTAGAGGAAATGCTTTGTGACCAGAGGCTAGCTTTGCTCATGCCAATTTCAAGATTTTATCAAGGGAAAAATTGCTACCAAATACATAATGTTGCCCAAATCAAGCTGTTATGTCAAATAGTCAAAAGCCTCAAGGAAGTAATAGAAGTATTCTCATCTTCTAATATAGAGTATTGGCAAATTTTCCTGTTGAAATGTTGCTGTGATACCTCTCCACACCTCAGGCATCAACCTTGCTGTTTCTTTAGCATTTTGTCTTTTTTTTTACGTAGCTGAGTTTCTAGCTTTGTGTTCAACCGAGTGCAGATGGAAAGTATGCAAGCCGAGACCACTCACCTCGAAGTCTGGTGTTGATGACACTACACCACCGGCCAGCGTATATTGACATGCAGAACACCATTAATGCTAAAAAGTACAGGATGCCCATGTTTCTTTTGAAAGGGGTCAGATGAATCTGAGTCCTGTACAACTATAATTAAATGAGGATTTAGAACAGGATTAAGAGTTAAAAACGATTATAAATTGAATTTCATAGGGAGAGGGTTTCATGTCAACAATCATTTAGAGTTCTGATCACCAACAAGAGAAAATATGCAGATGCTGGAAATCCAAATAACACACACAAAATACTGGAGGAACTCAGCAAGCCAGGCAGAATCTATGGAAAAGAGTACACAATTAGGTTAAAGTGCAGTCAAATGAAGCCCAAGATTGTTTTTGCACGTTGTCCAAAATAGATTCCGTGACCACACTCCCGTCACTAGAACTTTCAAAGATCAATATCAGCATGCTACCTGCTCAACATACTGGAAAGGGAGACATTCCAGAGAATGAAAATATTAGATATAGTTGTTTAAATAGATTAGGTAAATGGACTTGGAATCTTGGGCCCTGGAATGGGATGTGGAGCTGTGTCACCCTTCTCTGAGATCAGGACTCACAAGCTTGTGATGACACTAAGGTGGAAATAGAAAGGAAGTTAGGAGTAATTTGTCAGTTACATTTTGATTCAATTAGTTTGTGGTGGTGCCAGATGAGCAATCACTTTAGTGTCATTCACTCTTTTATTTCCATGTGATCCATTTACTATCTTCCAAGCTTGGCCACTCTTCCACTTTGTGACTTACATTACAGGTAATTTATAGAACCCAAAGAACTTGCCAATGTACCTTTAAGGTGCAGGAGGAAACTTGAGGACAAAAAGGAATTTCACACAATTGCACAGAGAATGCATGAAGCTTACGATGGCATGAAATTAGGGCTTCTGGTTAATTTGAGCTCTATTCACTATGAGGGGGGGATAGAGAGAGAGATTAACATGCTTCTGTACTTGTACCGATGTTTTTATGACCACAAAGTGTTCTACTGATATGAAAATTGACTTCTCTAACTTCCGTTAATTCCCCTCCTCCCCTTCTTACCCCATCCCTGACATATTTAGTTGTTTGCCTGTTCTCCATCTCCCTCTGATGCTTCCCTCCCCCTTTCTTTCTCCTGAGGCCTCCCGTCCCATGATCCTTTCCCTTCTCCAGCTCTGTATCACTTTCGCCAATCACCTTTCCAGCTCTTAGCTTCATTCCACCCCCTCCGGTCTTCTCCTATCATTTTGCATTTCCCTCCCCCCCCACTACTTTCGAATCTCTTACTATCTTTCCTTTCGGTTAGTCCTGACGAAGGGTCTCGGCCTGAAACGTCGACAGTGCTTCTCCCTATAGATGCTGCCTGGCCTGCTGTGTTCCACCAGCATTTTGTGTGTGTTGTTGTTTGAATTTCCAGCATCTGCAAATTTCCTCATGTCTACAGATAAAGAGTTACTTTCCAAGAATGGTTATGGTTGGCTAAATAGTTTACACAGCAGTGGACTTTTCAATGGATCTGCAGCTACAGAGAGATAACCACTATGTTGTAGATGATACTGATTGTGGCATAGTTATCAGCCAAGATACAGGATATATTTCTGCTTGAAAATAATATCATGGGCTTTCTTATTGATACATGAGTGAACATACAATGCCTTTGGTCACAATTTAAAAAGAGGGCATATCTGATAGTGTAGACCTCAGTTCTCCCTAAGAGTTTTACTCAAGTTTTTTTGCTCTTAAATCTAAAGAGAACACACATCTCCGAACATTGAGGCAAATCTGTTGTCAAAGAGCCACAACTAACAGAGCAATGATGATTGGACCTGTCTTGCTTATGGTTTTTTGTGCATTTGGCCTCAGATGTGCTGCATTCTAAGTAAGTAGAGGCAGTATTCAGGTTATGTAAGGATTCTGATCCTGTAAAATGTCTGTTAATCAATTTTTCTGTGCATCAAAATAAATTCAGTGACAGTTGATTAACGTGAACATTTATTTCTTGCCTTCCCCATGTGCTAGTAATGGGACAGAATCTGAATTCAGTTACCTTAAAGTATCAATGGATGTAATACATTGATTAAGTATTTTATAAATATCAATGGAAAAGAATGCCTTGTCAATTTTTGAAACAAATTAATTTGAATGGCCTCCAGCTTTGAGCTGGCAGTCTGCACTTCTCATGACATTAGTGTGTGCTTGATTTCAATGGGTAGGTAAACAGATGTAAACAGATTTAAAAAAATATTTTGAAGACTGTTTGTGTTTTGAGCATATTAGTTCCTGAAGATGTTTGCATTTCTGTAATTAACTTTCCTACTTTGAACATTCTTTAAAAATTCATGTAAGTTTGCATAAAATTGGTTTTCAGATCTTTTCAGATCATAGCAAATCATTCTCTGCAAATTCCGTTATCTCCAAAGGGATCCTACCACGAAACATATACCTTTCCCTTCTTCCCACCACTCCCCACCTCTGCTTTCCACCGGGATTTCTTCCTGTGTGATTCCCTTGTCCGTTCATCCCTCCCCTCTAATTTCCCTCCTGGCACTTGCCCATTTCTTTCCTCACATCCATTCAAGGCCCCAAACAGTTCTTTCTGGTGAGGCAACACTTCACCGTGAAGCTGCTGAAGCCATTTCTTGTGTTCGGTGCTTCCGATTGGTGAGATCCATTGTAAATTGGGGGACTGTTTTGACGAGCACCTCCACTCCATTCACTAAAAGTGGAAATTCCTGGTGGCCAAACATTTTAATTCTAATTCCCATTTCTGTTCTAATATGTTGGTTCATGGCCGCCTCTTGTGCCACAATCCCCCCCCCCCCTTTTTCTTCATTTTCCCATTCTGGCCTCTTGCCTCTTCTCACCTGCTTATTACATCCTCCTAGGTCCCTTCCTTCCCTTTCTCCTATGACCGACTTTCCTCTCCTGTCAGATTCCTTCCTCTCCAGTCCTTCACCTTTCCTACCAACCTGGCTTCACTTATCACCTTCTAGCTATCCGGCTTCCCTCCCCCAACCCACCTGTTTACTCTGACATCCTCTCCCTTCTTTTTCAGTCCTGAAGAAGGGTCTCAGCCTGAAACGTTGACTATTTATTCATTTTCATAGATGCTGCCTGACCTACCGAGTTCCTTCATCATTGTACGTCTGTTGTTTCAGATCTTTTTTTAAACTTGAGGACCCCTTTATTGAGAAATGGATCATAACCAGAAAAGTGGATGCTATTGGGGTCGGCTCCATCCTTTTGCAGGGTCTCTGTCTCTGGTTAAATCATTGTGAATATCCATCCAAAGGCTGGGGTTTCAATCTTGTGGCAATGAGCATTTTGATTTTCTACCTGTGGCTACAATCATCAGTAATACTCAGGACCTAAAGATAGTCAAGCCATCTTTCCCATGGTAGCTCCTCATTTCATCAGATCGTAACTCCTAGGACCTACAGATAATCGTGCTGCCTTTCCTGTGGAAGCTCCCATGTTCAGTCAGGTGGTTCAGAAATGAATAGTACTGCATGATCTAATTTCCAGACATATCAACTTCTGCTTTGTTGTATCAACCACCTTTGCATCATAATAAGCCTTTGATAATAAAATACCCATTAATCTGTCACTTTCAAGTCTGGTTATTCTACTGCTCTCTGCTCATCCAGAGCTATGCAGTTTGTTTTCTATCTTGCAACCCATTGTGCTAGCAAAATGTCTTTGTCAGCATAGACCTAAGTTGTCTCTTTATTCTGCAACTTAGTGAATGTATTTATTTTTATTATTTGAATCCACCCTGGCCTCCCTAGCTGTGTACCCTACTCTATTGCTAAAATTACTGTCTTTCAGCATTTTGACTGTTTTTTGACTTATTCATTTCTCAAGATGTGACTGACAAGTCTAGGATTTCTTGCCCATCCCCAGTATCTCTTGAGAGGGAGGTGGTGAGCTGATTTTGTTGACTTACCACTGTCCTCCATGCAAAGGAACTCCTATTTAGTTACAGAGTTCTAAGATGTGGACACAGGAGACAATGAAGGAACAGTGATGCTTCATAAGTTGGGATGCTGTGCAGCTTTGAGTTGGTGGTGTGACTACACCTTGTCTTTGGCAGTAGAGATTGTGAGTTGGGATGATGATGTCAAAGTGGCTTAGGTGAGTAACTGTAATGCATTATGTGGATAGAACATACTGCAGCTATGGTCTAGTGGTGCATGGAATGAATGCTTCTTGGGATACCGATCAATAAGTTGTTTCATTCTGGACAGCATTGAGCTTGAAAATTATTGATTTTTCACTCCAATTAAGTGAACTGTATTCTTTGATGCTCTTGACTTGTGCCTTGTATTTGGTGAAAGGGCTCTCTGAATTTCTTTCAAGTATTGTAACTCTTTATAACCCAGTGACTGACCCATCAATTAACTTGCTTTGGTCCAAGTCACCTACCACCATCACCCCAAATTCTTTTGCCTTATTCTCTTTTTAGAAGTATCTCCAATGTTATTCATTTTGAATAATCTTTTTGCCACAGTTCTTTCTGTCCACTTCCCCTGGTCCTGATTCAACATTTCCTTTCTTTGCATTTTGTGCAGTAATTCTGTTTTTGTTAACAGGGCCATTTAAGACGTATCATGCTGAGTACAACAACTAAAGATTGTTGGCTTGTTTTTAAATTTGAATTTGATCCATTGCATTATTCATACCATTTTACCATTGTTAACTTTTGAAACTGGCTATTTGTTTCTAATCTAAAGATCTAGTTAACCTTTGCCGAACTCCCTCTAAAGCAAGTATATTGTTCCTCTAGGAAGGAGACTGCAACAGTAAATAATATTCTAGATGTAATCTCAACAAGGTTCTCGTTAATTGCCGTCCTCTAAGGCAACTGTTCTTGCACTTTGGTACTTTGATCTTTTTGGTCAATCCGTATGCATTGAGAATGATTTGCTTTTACTCTGCTTTTATTGGGTCTGAAATAATGATGAACTCAATGTGAGAAATCCAGATTCTTCCATAGATGAGGCAAGGAGTATCTGATGTTAGTTGCTGCACTCCTTTCACCTCTTATGCAGGACTTCTATGTGCTTCAGTTACCAATGCTATCCTGGATGCACCCACTCCCACTTTTGGGGGCTGGTGGGCCATGGTTTCTGAGCAACCAATGGACAAGCAGTATCTTTCTTTCATCGAAGCTTGAATATTTTCCTGTCTCTGTGGCAATCTTTTTCTGTGATTGTGCTTGCTTAAAAAGTGTCTATTTTGGGGGTCTGAAGTTTGGCATGCAAAAACCAAGGGAGAGTTAACTAATTATAAAAGATGTTGGCCCAAATAGGGACATTAACATTGGACTGCTCATCTTTGAAGATGGAATATTATTTATTTGTTATTTATTTTATTTATTTAGACATGCAGTGCAGAACAGGCCCATCCTGCCCAATGAACCACACCAACCAGCAACTTACCTATTTAACCATAGTGTAATCACAGAACAGTTTATGATGACCAACTGGTATCTCTTTGGACTGTAGGAGAAAACTGGAGCACCCAGAGGAAACCCATACACTCAAAGGAGGAACGTACAGACTCCTTATAGATAGCACCAGATTTGAACTCTAAACTCCAGAACTGCAATAGCATTGCTCTAACCGCTACTCTACATGGTGCCTGAATATTGATGATATCTTTGAGCGCCTTATGTCTAGAGCTCAGGAGCATATGGGAGATAAAGAATCCAAGTATATTGCAGTCACTGTTGGGATGGCAGAGATTGCTGTTTGGACTCCAGCTAGTCACAGCTTGTCTTCACCAGTGAGTGTGTCAGGATTATTCATTGTATCCTGCTTTCTCAATGCAGCCTTCTCTCCATTGGCGAGACCCAACACAGGCTTGGTGACTACATTGTTGAGCTGCTTTTCTATCACCACCACAAAAGGCAGTATCTCCAGGTGGCTACCAATTTCAATACAACTTCCCATTCCCTCACAGACATTTCTGACCTCTCTTCTACTGCCACAGGAAGGCCAAGCACAGAGTGGGGGATGTCTGGATTGTCTCCAACCTGAAAAATATTAATTTCTGCAATCTTTGGTAACCACAGCCCGCTTTTATCTCCCTCCCCACTCTTCTTTTTTTCTCGCTCATTTTGGTGGCCCTCTTTCTCCTTCTCTTCTCCCCACCACATCCTCATGACTCTTCATCATCTCTCTTCAGTTCCCCACCTCCTTCCCTTTACTCCGCTGTCCTCTCCTATCAGATTCCTCCTTCCTCTATTTCTTCCACCTATCACCTCCTGGCTTCTTGCACTATCCCTCCCAGCTTCCACCTCACCTAACACCTGCTGGCTTGTACTCCTTCCCCTCTTGCACCACCTTATTCTGGTTTCTGCCCTCTTCCTTTCCAGTCATGTTGAAGGGTCTTGGTTTGAAGTGTTGACTCTTAGTTCCCTTGTAGATGCAGTCTGACTTGCTGAGTGCCTCCAACATGTACCAGATCTTAAAACTATATTACTTTATTGTTTATTGAGATTCTGTGTAGAATAGGCCTTTCTGGCCCTTCAGGCCATGTTGCCCAGCAACCTCCAATTTGATCCCAGCCAGTGTGTTCGGCTCGGACTAGAAGGGCCGAGATGGCCTGTTTCCGTGCTGTAATTGTTATATGGCTAAAAACAGGACAATTTACAATGACCAATTAAACTACCACCTGTATGTCCTTCGATTGTGGGAGGAAGCAGAGCACCCAGAGGAAACACAGGCAGTCACGGGGAGAACGTATAAGCTCCTTACAGGTAGCGGCAGGAACTGAGCCTAGGTCTTTAATTGTTTTCTCTCAATCAAAGGCTGAGAGGTCATACCTATGATGTGAGAAATGGCCCATGTTTTCAGAAGTCTCATCATCATACTTTATTACCCGAGGATAGTGTTGTCTAGCAGGGGCAGAATTGGAAGAGAACCTTTGCCTTGTGGACATTGAGTGTACAGTGTGCTGCGACCTTTTGCAAACTGCTTTGAAAAAGTGTACAGTTGCTTGCAGTGTATGTAAATACAAACACTTTTGACATTCTACTGATGGTCAACTAAATTTGAGTTAATATTGTTTCTGGACTGAAGTTACCTGAGCTTTGGTTTTTGATAGCTTTGAAGTTTTGGTCCAAATGTTATGGAAAGTTTGTGAAGTGTAATGAGAAAGGCTGAAAGTATCAGGCCAATGGTGCAGCCTTGTTTGAAACTGCTTTAAACAGAGATTTGCTCTGAAATAGGATTATGTTTTATATATAATCACCAAGCAAGCATAAGATGGAGATGAATTTCACCATTGTAGCTGAATGCCTCTTGTCTGATGTAGTCAAGACTTCAGAATTGAAAGAAGTGTTAATGTTGCTCACTTCATTTCTCTTGAAGATACTGAGAGTTAAAGTCATGTCTGTTCTGGCTCTCTGATTGGAATTCACATTGTAATTTTGGGAACAGCTGTTTGGCCACTGAGAGGAAAAGTAACTAGGGGGATGCCTCTATAGTTACCATAGTTTATTTACCATATACAAATTGTGATTAAGGACACCAAGATTTCATAAAATTCCAACATTCCCCAGTTTTTCCCAATGACCAAGTATGTATAGAATATGCTTTTCTGTTTTTTTTTCTACCAAGGTATACCTGTAGGCTTGGATCAGTAAATTTCTATTTTCAGACTTAACAATGTTCTTTGCTAAGTTTTTGTTGCATTGCTTGATTGTAAATGATGAAATTGCAATGCATTGTTTTGTTAAAACAATGTGGTTCAGTCACAGTGGGTAATATCTCAATGTTGACTATTCTGTGGGGGAGTATGGTGTTGCCTCCATTTCATATCATTGTCCATTCAAGTGTATTCTTTGAGAGCAAGTCATCCATTCTTGATGTACCCTGGTTTTGTGAATATTCCTAGTCATTAGCCACTTGTCCATGCAAGTATTGTTCAAATTTACTTAACTGAGATACAATTGAAATTTCTTAGAACAATTCACTGTATTTATTGGCTGAAGAATCATATACCTGTTTCTATCAGGTTCTGAATTCTTGTGTCTTTGACAATGAGTTATTCTTGCACATTTTTAGATTTCAAGAGGCATGCAAAAGAAGGATTTTTGTGTGAAACCAAGTAAGGTATTAATTGTGTTTACTTGTTTCTGTGTGGGGATGTGGGATCCACTATATCTTACTATGTGCTGCACTAAAAGCATATTAACAGTGTCATTATGATTCTCAGTAAAAGTTTATTTGCACTCACAGTATATTATTTGACACAACAAAATGAGTACAGTAGAATAAAAAGTCAATGATTCATTCCATCTCTTTAAGTGGCTCTTGAGATAACTTAGAATGCTAAAATTTATTGAACATTGCAGATCATTTTGTTTTACTCTAACATCATACAAGAGCACCTATGAATAAAATAACCAATATACAGTTGTAGGTTGCCTGGAGATAATAAAATATTTCTGCAAAGCATGCTATAAAACTATGACAACATTGTGGAATTGTTATTGTTTTCAATAATTAAAATAGCAACTATAAAGTGATTAGGGCAGACATTTTATTGCTATTTGTAAAAATAAATCATTTAACGTTTTCATATAAAAATGACCTTGTCAATGAGTTGGAAGTCAAACTGTTGCAAAGTGAGGAGAATGTTGCCATAAATGGAAAACATTACCAAGCACACTGGGGAAAACAAGTTTAAGAATGTGCTTGAAGCTTACAAAAAAAAGGTTCAACATTCCTGCTATTAGGAGTATTGGCCACTCAAATTTGAGAAAGAGCTTTTGGGATAATACTGAGAATACTGCAATACACAGAAGCTCAGTGTAAGCAAAAAAAAAGAATGCACTGTTTTTCAAACTAACCATTCACCTGTCTAATAGAAGCCTTCTGTTTTCTCTGTGGCACAATCTACAGTCCCCAGATTGGTCTCACCTGTCACTTCAGAACTTGTAGAAGCAAAGTGGAACAAGTTATCCTTGATCCTGAAGGATTGCTGAAGTGAATTGTAATTATCAGACATGGGGTCCCAGCTATTTTCTATTTTAATATCTTTTTGAGAGGTTAAAGTGTAATATGTCCAAATTTCTTTACAATACAGTTGAGGAAGGAGAGGTAGTGTGGCTGCAAAGATGTTCACAAATTTCATGACACATGCTGGTGATAATAAACCTGATTCTGATTCTTCGATGCAAAGATATGGTCAAGTAAATGTCAGAGTACTAAGAAAGTACAGATGGAAGAAACAATGGATGCATGCCAAGTTAACCAGAATGGCAGGGAAAATTATAAAAATACACACGATGAAGGGTATCAGCCCAAAACATCAACTGTTGGCTCTTTTCCATCAATGCAGCCTGACCTGCTGATTTCCTCCAGTGTTTTGTGTGTATTATTTTGTTTCCCTTATCTGCAGATTTTCTCGTCTGTGGAAAAATACACATGACATAGAAATCATGCTTAACAAGTATTGGTTAGGGTTAGTAAGTTGTGGGCATGCTATGTTGACACTGGAAGAATGGTGACGTTTGTGGGAAGGCCCCAGCATATTCCTGGACTATGTTGATCATCGATGCAAATGTTGCATTTCACTGTACTTTTTGATGTACAGTACATGTGACAAATAAAACTAATCTTTAATCTGTAAATCTTTAAGTGTTTTGTAGTTTTTGAGAATGTAGATGGTAGAATAGATGAAGATAAACTGTTGAAAGTGGACTTTCATAATACGGTAGATGTCCTATAGATACTGCCTGGCCTGCTGCATTGCACCAGCATTTTGTATGTGTTGATAAGAGAAGTGTACTGGCATAGATTGGCATTGCAGATGCTGCCAAGATAGATGTAGGATAGGTAGTGTCACAGTAGCCTGGAGCCTGCAGAAGGACTTGGACAGATTGGAAAAATGGACAAATAAGTGGAAGATGGTACACAGCACAGGGGGAAGTGTGGTGTCATGCAAGTTGGTAGGAAGAATAAAGGAGTAGGCTATTTTCTAAATAGGCAGTAGATTCATAAATTAGAGGTGAAAAGGATCCTGGGAGGATACCCTCAGGTTAAGTTGCAAGTTGAGGCTGTAGCACTGTTCCCTCGATGCTGTGTGATGTGCGGCCGTACAGAAACTGAAATACTGCTTTGTTGCCATGCAGCCTGAGTTTTCTGTTGTGTACTTTTTATTAAAGCAGTGTACAGTTTTCTGTTCAGAGCAATGGTAGGTTCACGCAGCTGAAAAAGAATTCGAGGCAACGTTGGTCAGTTGTAAAAGAAAACAAATGAAATAATACACTGAATTTGAGAAATACTGATTAGGTTTTATAATGTATGAGCCATTCTGCAATTGGAATACAATGGATTCCAGTTAATTGGGCCATCATTTAATTGGGACAGCCACTTACTTGGGACAACACTTAAAGAACAAAAGCTAATTGAGGAAGCAGTTGGGATCCTTTGCTTTTCTTTGGGCACTGTACTGCTTAGTTGGGAAAGGTGACTGTTGTCAAATAGTTTCTAACTAGAATCAGACAGTTGCATGTGGTGTGGCTGTTAGACTATACACGTGTTTCGCAGCAGTTTTTAAATTGCGTCTGTTGCATTTACTTATATTCAAAAAGGAGTTTGCATCAAGCATCAGGATGCTCTCTTTAGTTACCTGATGAGGTAACTGTAGCTTTTGACCAGGGGCAGATGTCATCAGGTGGTGCCCAACCCTCATAGAGTGTTTCAACTCTTAACCACTGCGCTCTCCAGCTGGCGGGTCAGCAGTGGTGGCCAAATCACTGCCCATCTACTCCTGACTTCCAGCTCAGTTCCTATCACTTGCTCTATTTCCAGCAAGAAGCTCCTTCTGCTTCCTCTCCCATCCTGAGGGCAGATTCTTGCTCTTTTCATCAAGGCCCAGCACAGACAGCAACCTCCATGCTGACCTTGCTATGAACCCTCTATAGTCGATCTCCAGAGGAAATAGCCACATCTGCTGTCCTTTGTCTCTGCACTCCTGGACTTCAGAGCCTTCCTCTTGTGAGCCTCCTCACATCCTTCCTTCCATGGTACTGAGAGCTCCACCAGGATAATGTTTTCGTATTCCGTGGACCACAGTACAATGTCGGTTGAAGTGAGGTTTGCACCACCTCCGGGAACTGCAGCTTCCTCCCCACATCAACCTCATCCCCCATGAATTAGCAGTTTGCAGCAGATTGAGTTTAGGCCTCTTTGATATGACTGGCGTGGCCCTCTCCTTGATGAAAATGACTGCTCTGTTTATCTTTCTGCCAGCTGGTCTCTTTATGCATCTCTCACACTTCAGTGTGTCAGTAAGGGACAGCAGGATCTTGTCATTGTGCCTCCTATATTGTCCTTGTGTTAAAGCTGTTTTGCATCCTGACTGTACATGTGCCAGTGAACCTTGCTGACTACAAAGCTTGCAGTTAGGGTCCTCTCTCAGCCCCTTTGTTTGCTGCTGCGATGGTGTAGGAATAGTGTCATAATCTGATTAGGGATAGTCAGCATGGCTTTGTCAAGGGCAGGTCATGCCTCATGCCTAATTGAATTCTTTGAGGATGTAACAAAACACATTTATGAAGGTAGAGCAGTGGATGTAGTGTATATGGATTTCAGAAAGGCATTTGATAAGGTTCCCCATGCAAGGCTCCTTCAGAAAGTAAGGAGGTGTGGGATCCAAGGAGACCTTGCTTTGTGGATCCAGAATTGGCTTGCTCACAGAAGGCAAAAGGTGGTTGTAGATGGTTTGTATTCTGCATGGAGGTCCGCGACTAGTGTTCTACAGGGATCTGTTCTGCGACCCCTCCTCTTTGCGATTTTTATAAATGACCTGGATGAGGAAGTAGAAGGGTGGGTTAGTAAGTTTGCTGATGACTCAAAGGTTGGGGGTGTTGAGGATAGTTTGGAGGGTTGTCAGAGATTACAGTGGGACATCAATCGGAAGCAGAACTGGGCTGAGAAGTGGCAGATGGACTTCATCCCAGGTAAGTGTGAAGTGATTCATTTTGGTAGTTTAATTTGAAGACAGAATGGTAAGACTCTTGGCAATGTAGAATATCAACAAGATCTAGGGGTTTGTGTCCTTAGGGCACTTAAAACTGCTGCGCAGGTTGACAATTAAGAACTCATACAGAGCATTGGCCTTCATCAACCGTGGGATGGAGTTCAAGAGCCGTGAGGTAATGTTACAGCTAAATAAGACCTTGGTCAGACCCCACTTGGTGTACTGTGTTCAGTTCTGGTCACCTCACTACAGGAAGGATGTGGAAACTATAGAGAGAGTGCCGAGAAGACTTACAAGGGTGTTGTTTGGATTGGAGGGTGTGCCTAATGAGAATAGGTTGAGTGTACTTGATCTTTTCTCCTTTGAGCGATGGAGGATGAGAGGTGACCTGATGCATGTGTTTAAGATGCTGAGAGGCTTTGATCTTGTGGATAGTCAGAGGCTTTTTCCCAGGGCTGAAAGGGCTAACACGAGTGGGCATAGTTTTAAGGCGCTTGGAAATAGGTACCAAGGAGATGTCAGGGGTAAGTTTTCCACACAGGGATTGGAATGTGTGGAATGGGCTGCCAGCAGCAGTGGTGGAAGCAGATGCAATGGGTTTTTTTAAGAGCCTCTTAGATAGGTACATGGAGCTTAGCAAAAACAGAGGGCTATGCACTAGGGAAATTCCAGGCAGTCTCTAGAGTAGATTACATGGTCAGCACAACATTGTGGGCTGAAGGGCCTGTAATATGCTATAAACTTTTATGTTCTAAATGTGTGTTGAATCTGTGAAATTCATTTCCGTAGAGGGCAGTGGAGATGAAGTAATTGTGTGTATCTAAGGCTGAGATTGATAGATTGGTAGAGATTGTGATTGGTAAGGGGATCCAGGAAAAGCCTGGAGAGTGGTCTTGGGGAAAAAAAAACTCAGCCATAATCGAAAGGTAGAGCAGACTCAATGGGGCTGAAAGGCCAAGTACTGAAAGAAAGTCTTATCTTATGGATTGAAAGTTGATTGAAAAGAACAGTAAAAATAAACAGGCTCCTTTCCAAGTGTCTGGAGGTTACAGTTAGGATAATATAGGGATTGGTGTTTGGACTCCACCTATTCACAGTTTAGCTGGAGCAGATGAACTGCTTTATATTCAAGTTTACAGATAACACAGAGGATAGGCATGGGAAAATTTGTGTGGAGTTTGCAAGGAGATTCCAATGTGGATCAAAGGATTCAGTTGATTTTCCTAGTTGTCGGCATTCCATTAGTGAACTCACTTTTATCGAGAAAGACCTATGTGTACTTTAACAGAAGAAAGGCAATGACATTGAGGCAGAATGATAGCTACAGAATCTAGCTTTCTGAACAGTCTTTGAGCCACAAGAAAAAGATGAATCTGGCCTTAGAGGCACAGTTCATTTTGTATGAACATCACTTCCTATACATAAGCTGTTTTATAGACCATTTCCTGTGGGAGTTAGTTTTTATTTTGATTTGAAGCTCACAGTGGAAAGACATGCATCTTGATTCACTCTGTATTTGCCTTTGAAACAGCAATATCTCTGAGTCTCAAGGTTTTGGTAATATTGGTAAATATTTAGTAGACATACTTAGAAGAAAGTATAATGTTTATCTTTGTGCTGTGTGTTTATTCTTGTTTACACTGCATAGATATGGAGCGTTATGTATATGTATTACCGTGTTTAACACCTATTGTGAGAATGATCAACAGTATTAGTATATTCAGGTGTGTGAATATTCTGTACAAAATTTATTAAGCACTTTATTTAACCCTCTACAGTTTCACAAGAAAGAAATCTCATTTAAAAACCCTGAAAGAGAGCTTCGGACTCTGGTGTTTTTCAAGAAGTTGGTCAACTCACTGCTGAGCTGTTTTCACACACACAGTGAGTGCTGTGGAGTGAAAAGACAACTCATTTTCATAGCTATCCTTCTGCCTCAGTGTCACGGCCTTTCTTCTGGACTGGTAGATCTTGATCATTGTAGACGATAATGTCAGCTTCTGACTTGAGCAATGTTGATCATCAAGACCTGGAGGCCAAATCAGAATGCTGCTCACCTACCACGCCTTCACAGAGCCATAGCTAGCATAGTGGCAGCACGAGTTCACACCAAAGCTGTAATTGCAAGACTGAGAACAGCTTATGCTAAGTGTGAAAATGTGATGCAAGTGGAGAAAGCAAGTATAGAATTGGAGAGGGCACACATAGAGGTTACTTTAAATGTGCTCTAGGTGACTGTGAAGCTGAGGCTGCCTCAGTAGAGGCAGATGTGCATGAAGCACCAGCTGACTAAGACAGTTGCGAGTCTATAACCAGAACCAGTCATGACTTGCCATCATGACAGCTAATGTATCTTACTAGAGAATATGTCCAAAAGCATTTTGGCTATATAAAAACAAAGACAGTGCTTCAGCTCTGCAAGGAGAAGTTGTCCATACCACTCAGCCAACAGGTCTTTCACATAGTCCAGGTATTTAAAGTCAAAGTCCACAGCAGCAAAGATCTACAACAGACCCTTCTGTAGTTCCATCAAAGCAAAGTCCTGAGTTAAGAGTTACTGCCGATGCCAATCCCACTTACACAGATATGGACGGACTGAACTTCATCCATCCCAGAACACACATTTGGCAAACCAGTCTCTACAACTCCCTTATTCAGAAGCTGCAGGTTCATTAGATTTGGTTTGGTATTTGGCTTATCAAGACCAAATCCAGTGGGAATAAAAATGTTCAAGAGCCTGTCATGGAGTCAAACAGCACTACAGCACAGAAAAAAGGCCCTTTGGCTCATCTGGTCTGTACCAAACTATTAATCTACCTAGTTATATTGATCTGTATCCAGACCATAGCCCTTCATACTCCTGTTATCCATGTACCTAAATTTCTTTTAGAATGTTGAAATTGAACCCACATGCACCACTTCTGCTAGTAGCTCATTCCACATTCTCACCACCTTCTGAGTAAAGAAGTTCCACCTCATCTTCCCCTTAATCATTTCACCTTTCACCCTTAACCCATGATCTCTAGTTCTAGTGAATGGAAAATCCTGCTTGCATTTACCATATCTATACCTTCATAATTTTGTATACCTGTATTAAATCTCCTCTCATTCCTCTACACTCTAGGGAATAAAGTATGAACCTGTTCAACCTTTTCCTTTAACTCAGGTGCTCAGGCTTAGGCAGCATCCACAATGCCTTATTGTTTACTGTAAGCCCTACCCCGGTTTGTTCTCCAAAAGTTCAACACCTCACACTTACCTGCATTAAATACATACAGCCCTTTTTCCCAGCTGGTCCAGATCATGCTGCAAGCTTTGATAGTCTTCCTCACTGTCCACTACAGAACCTAATCTTGGTGTCATCTGCAGATTTGTTAATCCAGTTTATCACATTATCATCCAGATTGTTGATATACTTAACAAACTACAATAGATCCTGCACTGATCCCTGCAGTGCACCACCAGTCATGGACCTCCAGTCAAGGAAGAAATCATCTACTACCAGTCTCTAGCTTCTTCCATAAAACCAATGTCTAATTGAATTTACTATCTCATCTTGGATGCTAAGCAACTGAACCTTCTTGACCAACCTTCTGTATGGGATGTTCAGAATAAGAATCGGGTTTATTATCGCCGGCATGTGACGTGAAATTTGTTAACTTAGAAGCAGCAGTTCAATGCAATACATAATCTAGCAGAGAGAAAAAAAACTAATAAATAAAATAAAATTTAAAAAAATAATAAATAAACAAGTAAATCTATTATATATATTGAATTGATTTTAAAAAGTGCAAAAACAGAAATACTGTATATTTAAAAAAATGTGAGGTTGTAGCCAAAGATTCAATGTCCATTAAGGAATCAGATGGCAGAGGGGAAGAAGCTGTTCCTGAATCACTGAGTGTGTGCTTTCAGGCTTCTGTACCTACTACTTGATAGTATCAGTGAGAAAAGGGCATGCCCTGGGTGCTGGAGGTCCTTAATAATGGACTCTGATTTTCAGAGACACCACTCCCTAAAGATGTCTTGGATCTTGTCAAAGGCTTTGGCCATGCTGACACATCCATTGCATTGCTTTCAGCAAATTTCCTGGTAACATCCTTGAAAAACTCTAAGATTATTTAGACATGATCTACCATGCACAAAGCTATGTTGACTATCCCTAATCAGCCCCTGTCTATCCAAATACTTGTACATCTGGTCCTTTAGAATGCCTTGCAATAGCTTACCCTCCTTAGCTTCACTGGCCTATAATTTCCCAGCTTATTCCTAGAACCTTTTTTAAACAACTCAGAAACATTAGGTATACTCCAATTCTCCAGCACCTCACCCATGGCTAAGAATGTTTTAAGCATCTTTGGTAGGGTCCGTGCAACTTCTACCTCTCGCAGGGTCCAAGGGAACATGTTCTCAGGCCCTGTGGATTTATCCACCCTAATCTGCCTCAAGACAGCAAACACATCCTCCTCTGTATTCTGTAAAGGATCTGTGACCTCACTGCTGCTTTCTCTTGCTTTGGTAGACTCTGTGATAGATGCAAAAAATCTACTTAAGATCTTCCCCATCTCTTTCAGCTCCATGCATAGATGACTACTCTGATCTTTCAGAGTGCAATTTATTGTAAATAAAATGAAGTGAGGCGTTTAATGAAACCCGTAACACATTTTTAAAGTTCAAAGAAAAATTTATTATCAGAGTACATGTTACCACATGCAACCCTACGATTCTTCTTCAGAGGGCATACTTAGAGAATCTATAGAACAGTAACTGTAAATAGAATGAATGGACAACAAACTGTGCAAATGCAGATACAAATAAATAACAATAAATAATGAAAACATGAAATAATAAAATCGAGTTCTTAAATTGAGACCACTGGTTGTGGGAACACCAGAAATAGAATGAGTGTAGTTATCTCCTTTTGTTCAAGAGCCTGATGGTTGAGGAGTTGTAACTGTTCTTGAAAGAATTTTATTGAACTTCAAAACCCAAAAACAAAAGCGGTTAAAGTCTTTACATAATGACATCATCACTTCAGACCAACAATTAAAGGGAAACCCCAACTCAATGTTGGTGGTTCTAAATTATGTAAGTTTCTTCCAATTATGTTACCCCAGATGTCACATAGGTCCTCCCAGAATTCACTAAAACTAGCATCATGAACCTGACTGGAGCTAGGATGGACCAACTGGCTCAGGTCCTGTGTTCCACAGGTGCCTCTGGCTCATCCAGAGGTGCATTGACACATATAACAATCATGATCACGACACAATCATGACACGCTCATGATTATGTTATGATGCCAGGGGCATGGTAGTGGAATCCTCCAAATCTTGTTGGGCTGGTTCAAGGTGTCCTACTGAAATATGTTCCAGCTTCCTTGAACTTAATGTCAGCTAACTTACAGGCCCATCATTGCAGTTCAGTAAGCCTGGACCTCTGGGTCAGTAACTTGGTTGGCTGCCCTGCCAGAATAGTCAACCCCTATGTGTATGGTCAGAATAGCTGGTTGTGAGAGGCAATCGGTCACAACATTATCTTTCCTCTCAATATGTTCTATATCCATTGTGAACACTGATATGCTGCCATGCAGACCAATGGTCTGATACTTAGGCCATCATGTGCACGAAGATTTAGTAGTCAGTGAACACTGTGAAATGTCGATCCTTTAGAAGAAAGCAAAAATATCAGAGAGCCAGATAAGGACTGAGAAGCTCATGGTCAAATGTGCTGTACTTCTTTTTGGGGGGGGGGGGGGAGAGTGGATAGAACTACCAGCTGAAGAAGGTGAGTGACTGCCACACACCTCCGACCAGCTGTTCATGCACAGAACCCACAGCATAGTCTGAGGCATCAGTAGCAATGGCTATGGGTATGTTGAGGAGTGGATGCACCATGAGGGTCATGTTGGAAAGAGCTCATTTGCAATCATAAAATGCCCTGATCGTGTCTGCTGACTAGTCAAGCACATGTTTAGGGATATTGCTTTTAAACACACTATACAGGGGGAGCATAAGTTCAGCAGCTTGCAGAATGAAGTGGTGATGCAAGTTTTTTTGTAGTGCATGGTGGTGATAATCTATAATACCAGAACATTTTGATGGGAGGAGTTTTGCACCTTCCTCTGCATTTAGCAGGGTTAATAATCAACCCATGTTGGCTTAAATGCTCAAAGTGTGCAGAGATGAGATGCGTGTTCTGCTTTGAATGCACTGTTGACGAGTATGTCATCCAGGGAAACGAGAAGAAGATCTATTTTAATTGAGTCCATTAGCTGTTGGAAAGTCTGTGCTGCATTTTTCAGCCCAAATGACATGAGCAGAAACTCTAAAAGATCAAAAAGGGTTATCACAATTATTTTGGGAATGTCCTTCAAGTACACAGGCACCTGATGGTAGCCCCTAAATAAATTGACTTTGGAAAAAATTAACCTTCTGGTTAAATGTCCAAAAAGTCTTGAGTGTGTAATACTGGATAACGATTGAGGGTTGTGGCCTTGTTAAGGCATTAGTAATCACCTTATGGGCAGCAACCACCATCGAACTTGGGGACCATATGGCAAGACAGCGGCTATATTTTTTTAGGAGTTTGAAGAGATTTGGCATGTCAACAAATACACTTAAATACTTCTATAGTTGTACCATGGAGAGCATTCTGATAGGTTGCATCCCTGTCATAAGAAGGTGCAGAAGATTTTAAATCTAGTCAGCTCCATCTTGAATACTAGCCTACAAAGTACCCAGGACATCTTTAGGGAGCGGTGTCTCAGAACGGCAGCGTCTATTATTAAGGACCTCCAGCACCCAGGGGTATCCCCTTTTCTCACTGTTACATCAGGTAAAAGGTACAGAAGCCTGAAGGCACACACTCAGTGATTCAGGACAGCTTCTTCCCCTCTGCTGTTAGATTCCTAAATGGACATTGAATCTTTGGAGACTATCTCACTTTTTAAAAATTTACAGTATTTCTGTTTTTGCAAATTTAAAAAAATCTATTTAATGTACGTAATTGATTTACTTGTTTATTTATTATTTTTTTTATTATTATTAGTTTTTTTCTCTGCTGGATTATGTATTGCATTGAACTGCTGCTGCTAAGTTAACAAATTTCACATCATAATCAACCTGATTCTGATTTCTATGGAGGGGCGAACCCAGGGGCTATTCAATCGATATACAATTCTGAGCCTCTCCAGGTTGGCAAACTCAGCCTCCGCGGTTTCCAGCTTTTCTGGGTCCAGTGAGCATGGATTGGTAGGCCAGTTGTGGGATTATGGTGCTCCAGCCTATGTTTGGTAACTGCATTTGAAACTGTGGGTTTGGTGAGGTTTACGAATTCATCCAACAGTTGAGTAAATTTCATGCGGTGGTCCATGTGCTTGTACTTGACAGAGTCATTGTGGGGAACTTGCTGGGGGAGCAGGTTAATGACCCAAAGTCTAACATCCACAAGCTGGCATTTCTTGACACCGACCAACAGTCCTTGGGTACACAAGAAATCCACACTGAGCAAAGAACTAGCCACTTTAGCCAGGATGAAGTCCCATGGGTAATGTCACCCATAAGTCTGGATCTTTCTGTCATTGGTGGCCTCCAGGGAGGGTTCGTCGGTCTTTGCCTTCTCGTCAATAGGCGATGCTGGCAGCACACTCACTTGAGCACTTGTGTCACACAGGAAGCACCGTCCTGGAAGGGTGTCTGTAATGAACAGTAGATTACCCTAGCAGCTGAACCCACGGTGTTCACAAGCCTTTGAAGTCCCAATGCACTGGAACTGGTTGAAGCTGCAAGGTGCTTGCCACTTCCTAACGTTCGTACCAAAGCAAACATGGTAATAACACAGACCTGGCACTGTCTGTTTCACATGTTGGGGACCTTGCGGACCGGGCTTATTGAGGTAGGGAAAGGAGGAAGAATATTGCACCACTGCCCACCTGAGTGTAGACTACTAGCCATTATTAGCAAACTCCCAACACGAGGAAATCTGCAGATGCTGGAAATTCAAACAACACACACAAACACTTGTCCTGACGAAGGGTCTCGGCCCGAAATGTCGACAGCGCTTCTCCCTATGGATGCTGCCTGGCCTGCTGTGTTCCACCAGCACCTTGTGTGTGTTGTTAGCAAACTCCCTATAGCTCATCATGACCGTTTTCGCTAGGGCTACACAAACTTGGCCAGGCATTTGCTGGTTTCCCAGGAAAGGCATCATGTGGTCCATTAGCTCCAAAGGCCTAGCTTTGCTAAGACTGTGTTAGGAGAGTAACTGTTAGGCACACTTGGACTTCGATAGTCCTGAAGTCTGTAAAAGGTGAGTTTTCTGTGAATGGTATTTATTGTGTCCATGTGGGTGTTCAAGCAAACTCACCACCAAAGTTCCCTCTAAGGTGTGTGATTGTGTACATACTCATATCTTTTGTTATTAGTGCACAAATTAATTTAAACTGCACACAAAAGCTTGTTACCCCCTACCTCGTTGGAATGTTAAATATATTTCACAATTGTGCACAATCACATTTCCTTTTCCAATTTCTGATGCGGACGGTGTTGACAATGTACAATGTCCTGTGTATGTTACTCAAAATGGCCTCTTTGGTTTGTTACAAGTAGGAATGCTTCTTTGTCGGATAAGTGTTTCTCTCGCCGTTGTTTCGCTTTAGAATGGCTGATATGGTAATTGTATTCATTTGTTAATCAATGGGGAATGTTATTGTGTCTTGTGATGCTGGGAACTTGGGGGAGGGGTTTTCGCAGGTTTTTGGGTGGGAGGAGGAGGCCGAGGAAGACGCCGAGGAAGGTGGACGTGTGCTGGACTGCTCGTAAGACCACCGGGGTGGTCCCAGGTGCGACGGCCGGATGAGTCGATTGGTTCATTGATTGAGCTCCAATGAGTGCACTAAACAGACTGAACTTTGATAAGTTGGCGCCTTTTGTTTTTTTCCTTGCATATATATATATTGTATTGCCTACTACTCTTTTAATTTTAGTAAACTCTTTAAAGTGTATTTCATAACGGTATTTGTTGTGGATTTGATACTGTTGGCGGGCGCGAGGCATAAACTCGATTCTCACAGCACCTGCGTGTATGGGAGGTGGGTTGGTGAGTGGCTGGATCTCCTTTTTCCCCTAGACATATACCAGCCTTTTGGGTAAGTGTTACAACAACATGGAGTGATCTGTATGCAGATTTTAGAACTGGCTTATTTATACAGTTGTTATTGAAGAAATTATTGATTCACTATGTTGAACTCCAAAGAAGCAAAGGTCGTGGTGCAAAAGAACTGCTAGTTTATTTAAGGTGGAATGGCTTAATAAAACAGTAGAAACTGTTACATCAAAAGCTCACAGAGTCAGGAACATGCAGCTACGAGAAATAATTATGTACAATACAGAAACTGGTATTACCTGTGTATATTGTTGTGATGCAAAAGTTGCTGGAGGATTTGCAAGTGGGAAGAAGTGGAGTGGTATTTGGAAACATGACTTTTTAAAGCATCATTTAGCAAGCAAATCACAGATGGATGGTGTGCAAAAGCTCAGAGAAAATCCTTCATTACTCACTATAGGCCTGCTATGTATGTGTTGTGAGAGTGCAGGTGAATGAGAACGAAAATGATCAAACATAGAGGAGAACAAAGTTCTTATTGACAGTGTTTTGCGAGGTATTAAAATGAATACTTCTACATGTTATATTCAGGGTGCATATATTGTTGTTTCTGGACAAAAAAAAAATTGCACAGCTCAAGATTTTTGCGCACAGTGGCCATTACAAATGAGAGAGAATATTGCTTACCACTCTTGCAGCCATGGAATTACTGAGCACTGCTACCACATAGTTGAATTTGGTGGTGTTGGCAGAGGTATCTTGCAGAGCGATCTGGGCCTCAGCTTGTAAAAACTAAGCAATGGCATTCTGCTCCCAACACTCCATCAGTTACAAAGCAACTGCGTTGGCCGACATGTTCAATAACTCTCGACTCATCCTAGAGCATCAGGGTCATCAATATAGGTATTTGAAGGTAAAATGAAGTGAGGTGTTTAATGAAACTCATAGCACATTTTATTGATATCCTGAACTTAAAAACAAAAGTGCACTAAAAATCTTTCTGTAATAATGTCATCACAATCAGACCGACCCCTTAAAGCAAAACCCCAACTCCATCTTGGTGTTTCAAAGGTTTCAAAGGTACATTTAATGTCAGAGAAATGCATACAACATACATCATGAAATGCTTTTTCTTTGCAACCATCTACAAAAACAGCGGAGTGCCCCCAAAGAATGAACGGCAGTTAAATGTTAGCACCCCACAGCATGCCCCCAGCTCCCCCTGCCACGTGTAAGCAGCAGCAGAGAAACAATCCCTCCTCCCCCAGCAACAAAACAAAAGCATTGGCACACCCCACTGAGCATACAGTAAAGACACAGACTTGCAGTACCCCAAAGACCACTTGTTTACCCGGTATTCAACACACCACGGGCTCTCTCTTTCCCTAATAAGGGAGAAAGGGATGTCTCCATTTCACAGTGAGAGGGGAAACATAATAAATAACTAACTGGTTTACAATGTTAAAAGTCTGTTGTGTTGCTTTTTCTGAATTCTGTGCCCAAAGATCTCACGTCTTTGAGCACACAGCCCGGGATCTTCTGACTTCCATGACACACCGATCTCCTGTCGGGTCACCGACCTTTCATCTGCCCATCACCAGAGCCACGGGATCTTGGACCTCCAAAAGCGAGCTAAGCTCTTAGGCTGCATCCTTCGTATGTCGAATAACGATCAGTCATGAAATTCCAAAAGTGGGTCCCATTCCTGCAAAGAACCAAAGTCAGCGTGTAACTCCCAGTTAGGGTCTTCAAAAGAACCCTGAAAGGGAAAAATAGAGATATTATAACTAAGCCATCATAACTAAGCTCCACCCTCTTCAATCCCTTTCAGGTGGTTGTGAATTATGTACATTTCTCCCAATTACCTTACCCTACAACAGAACCGATTTTGTCCCTTGCTGCCCTTTCGTTCTTAATATAATTGTACAAGCCTTTGGGATTCACCTTCACCTTGTCTTCTATGACAGATTCATGCCTTCTCTTAGCCCTCCTGATTTTCCTATTAAATGTTCTCTTGCATTTCTAATACTCCTCAAGTACCTAATTTTCTCCTCACTGCCTGTATTTGCTATGCACTTCCTTCTCTTCTCTTAACTAAGTCCTCACTATCTCTCAAAAACCAAGGTTCACTAAAACTGTTAACCGTGCCTTTTATTATGACATGAACATACAAACTCTGTATTCTCAAAATTTCACTTTTGAAAGCCTCCCAATTACCAAGTACACCTTTGCCAGAAAGCAACTTGTCCCAATCCACTTTTGCAAGAACTTTCCTGTTACTATCAAAATTGGCCTTTCTCCAATTTAGAATCTCAACCCAAAGACCAGACAGATCCTTCTGCATAAAGTACTTCAAAGCTAATGGCATTATGATCACTAGATGCAAATGTTCCCCTACACAGACTTCTCTCACCAATGGGAGATCTAGAATCTCAGTCTCTCTGTTTGGGACTTCAGTGCACTGATTAAGGTAACTTTCCTGAATACATTTAACAAACTCTTTCTCATCTAGCCCTTTTACAGTATGGGAGTGCAAGTCAATATGTGGTAGGTTTACCTACTATCATAACCTTATGTTTCTT
Source organism: Hypanus sabinus (assembly GCF_030144855.1). Taxonomy (NCBI): domain Eukaryota; kingdom Metazoa; phylum Chordata; class Chondrichthyes; order Myliobatiformes; family Dasyatidae; genus Hypanus; species Hypanus sabinus. The sequence goes on from NC_082716.1 coordinate 72,856,572, forward strand.
GCAACTGCATGTGAGCTTGCTACAAATTTGCTCCCCTAAATCCTGTAGACTGTTGGGTGGTCTGTAATATAATCTAATTAATGTGGTAATCCCTTTCTTATCCTTCAGTTCCACCCACAAAGCCTCAGTAAACAAACTCTCCAGTCTGTCCTGTCTGAACACACTGGACAACAAAATTTTGCTTCCTGAATACCTTTAGGTGTATCTTATGAATTTTGGGCTACTGATCATGAAAATCACCATGAAATTTCCCTATCATGCACCATTTTTAATAAACTTATATTTATTATTTCAATTCATAATTCAAGTCAATTAAAATGTTGCCTACAATGTAAGCTGGGAAGTTTCCTATCTAGACCAGACATGCTTGGGCATGCTTAGGTGGCACGGCTGCTGCACGCAGGACAGGTTTTAGTAATAATTATTGGGTTCAGGACTGTAAGGATGGAATTTGCTATCACCAGGCTCAAAAATTTCTATGAAGAGTTTTGATATTTGAGATAGATGCTTCCCAGAATAACTGATGCCAAGATTAAGGAAAGCATTTTTGATGGTACACAAATCAAACAGGTCAACAATGACAGGCAATTTGAGGAATTTCTAGTGGGACTGGAGAAAATCACATGGAAGGCATTCAAGGAAGTTGTTGAAAATTTTCTCGGCATCTACAGAACACCAAACTACTTGCAGCTGGTTGAAAGCATGCTTCAAGCATATAAAACCATGAAATGCAACATGTTACTAAAGATTCGTTTTCTGCATTCCCATTTAGATTTCTTCCCTGCAAATCTTGGTGTTATTAGTGATGAGTATGGTGAAAGGTTTCACCAGGGCATTGTGGTCATGGAGAAAAGATACCAGGGCAATTGGAATCCATCAATGCTGATGAATTATTGTTGGACACTTAAGTGAGAAGCCTCAGGCACTGAGAACAAATGAAAATCATTAACAAAGTATTTTTAACTTAGTTGAACTATTGCAAAGCATCAGCACCATTATGCAATTAAACACATTATATTCAATAAAAGTTAATTTGTTGTTGCTCCAAATTCCTACGTGATACAAGTTGTCTGAAATTATATTTGTGTTCATCTTCAAGCAGCCTATCATAAATGAAAAAAATTCTGAGGAAGCAACAATTTTGAAAAAATTTGTTCTCCAGTGACACAGCTGTGACATTTGCCCTGACTAGTAATGCCGCTTTTCCCCCTTTTAATCTCTCCTATTCTATTACATCCAAGGCAACATTAATCTGGAACATTGAGATGCCAGTCCTGCCCCTCCTGCAATCAAGGTTTACTAATGGCTACAATGTCATAATTCCACATGCCCTAAGCTCATTAACCTATCCTCCAATAGTCCTTGTGTTGAACTGTATAATCTTCCTATTTCTGGCCTCACTAGCACATGACACAGGTAGCAATGCTGAAATCACAACTCAGAGCGACTGTCCTTTAACTTTGTACCTAACTCCCTGAACTCACTTTGCAGGACCTCGTCACTCTCCTACCCATGTTATTGCTACTGACATGAATTACAACTTCTGGTTGCTCACCCTCCCACTTAAGAATGCTGTGGACTTGATATGAGATATTCCTGTCCCTGTAACCTGAGAGGCAACATATCCAGAAAACTTGTTCTTGTCTACCAAGTCTCCTGTCTGTTCTTCCAAACAAAGAATTCACTATCAATGCAGCTCACCTCCACTTCCCCACTTCCCTTCGATACTAGAGAGCCAGACCCATTGTTACAGACCTAACCTCTGTGGGGTTTTTATCTGCTAGATGAACCCTCCCCCAACAGATTCCAAAACAACTCTTGTTGAGGAGTACTCTCCTTTACCTCTTCTGACTGTCACACAGTTACCTGCATCCTGCCCCTTGGGTGTAACTATATCACTATATGCCTTGTCAGTCAACCCCTTTGCTTCCCAAATGATCTGGAGTCCATCCATTGTCGTTCCAGCTCCAATACCTTAACACAGTCTATAAGAAGCTGCAGTTAGATGTGCGTCTTGCAGGTGTAGACATCGAAGACACTGGAGGTCTCCTTGCCTTAGCACATCCCTCAAGAGGAGCAGTCCGCTATCCTGCCTGGCAGCCCAGCTGCTCTAGCAGTTTGCTAGCTGCTGTGTTTGTCTTGGAAGTCGAGCTTTTGCAAGGCAGAGGAAGGATTAAGTCTCAACAGCGGAAAGCCAGACCTTCTCTGTTAATGGATTGATGAAGAGTTACTGCAACATAAAAGAAGCAGTGCACATTAGTAATCCAGCTACAGGTTTACAAATACTGTGGCAGATGCTGGACAAGTGTGATGGCTCTCCAGAGACAATCAAAGAATTTATCTTCAGGAGGCTTGAAAAATTTCCAAAGCTCTCACACAAAGAACTGCAGAAGTTACAGGATCTTGCTGATCTCCTGTTGGAACTGCATGCTGCTAAAAGTGAGGTTTGCCTACTTGGCTGAGTTTCTTGGACACAGCAAGAGGAATACACCCTAGAGTGGAGGAACTAGTGAACAAAATGCAAGACAGTGGATATCTGAACATTTCAGTTATAAAACAAAACATCGTGCATCCTATCCACCTTTAACAATCTTTATGGATTTTATCTGCTACCATGCAGTAATATGAAATGATCCCAGTTTCATGCTCTTAAATTCCGGTAACACCTGAGTCAAGAGGAGGTCTCCAGCAAAAGCATGGAAAACCAGAATCGCATCCTTAAGAAAATGCAGAGGGTTCTTAGAAAAACATCTGCCAGGCCAGAAATGCTTTTTAAAAAAGTGCTCAATATGTTTCAAGTGTTGTACACAGCCATCAAACAAAAGGCTATGAAGCTATCATACACTGCACTGAGTGCACATGTCAGCACTTGATTCAAGGTCAGCACTTTAGGCTGCTACAGTATCCAGGACACCAAGAGCACAACATGGTGGAGAGCCAGCTGAGCATCCATCAGAAGCAGCTACTTCCTCATGTACAGTGGTATGCAGGGAAGGCTTCCAGTGTAAATCATGCTGTAAAATATATCTAGCCAACATCTGCCCAAAGGAGCACCTCAACAAAAGGGATTAAGTCCCAACTCCTGAAGCTGCATGCAGTCATTCACATCTGAATGCCATTGTTGACAAGATCCTTTTGCTGACTCCTGTGCTGGTATTTCCCGTTGCTAGGCAGAGACACCATCCATGCACATAAGGGATGTGAACAGTGCAATGCCCGAAGACTGGATCTGGATTGGGTCGTAGTGATTGAGGCCTGCCTCAGTGGTGCTCCTCAACCTACTGTCAGCACATTTAAGATTTAAATCCCAACATCATCAAGAATGGGCACCCATCCTGTGAGAGTAGAATCTATGTGAAGGAGAACATTGTGGGTGAGCAAACCAAGCACCCTGAACTCTGCTCAATCAGATTTTCGCAAGCTAGTCTTCTGTCACTTGGAAAATGATTATAAGCTGGCACTTTCCATCAAAGGTGAGGCCTTTCCTGACCAAAGAGTTCAGCAAAGACATGCCACAGTTGAGTAACTTCTCTGTTTTTCTGCTTTCTTTGATATTTCTTATCAAACAACAGAAAGTAGGCCCCTAATTGACTTGTGTCCCTCAGTTGCACACTGAGAAGGAAACCAGATATGAAAGATCATTATGCAGAGTTTATGGAGAGACTCCTCAGGAGCAATTATGCTGAGTTGGTACCTCCACTAGATCCCAGCAAAGCAAATAGGAATTTTCTCATCTTCAGTGTTTACCATCCATAGAAACCTGCACAAATACAAACATCTTTGATTCAAGTTCGCAGTTCAAAAGTGTATCACTGAAAAATGAGCTCTTGCGGGGTCTAGACCTCAATAATAGTCTGCTTGGGGTCTTTGTGCACTTCAGAACTGAGTTTGTTGTGGTGATGGCAGACATTGAACAAGTGTTGCACAGCTTCCTAGCAGGAGAAGGTCGTCAAGACTACCTCAGATTCCTAACCTACCTGAGATTCTGGAGTACCGCATGAAAGTTCATGAATTTGATAAATTTCCTTTGGTGGCTGTGGCACAATCTATGGCGTTTAGAGGACAGCTATTGAAGGAAAGAAGGAATTTAGGACTGAGGCACAAAAGTACATAGAAAAGCGTTTCCATGGTGATGATGGTCTTAAGTCATTTTCTAGTGAAGAAGAAGCAGTCAGTGTACTGAAAGCAGGGCAAGACATTTGGATACAGTCTAAACTCAGGTTGCATAATTTCACATACAACAGAGATGTGGTCATCCGATGTTTCCCATATGAAGATTAGTCAAAGGTGTACAACAACTTGATCCTTGATAGGACCTCCCTCTTGTGCAGCGCAGTCTCGGCCTTGGATGAAACCTTGTTCTTGACACCTTACTTTCTAGGTCACTGATACCAAAAGGCACTTTACGGGTCACGGCATGTTATCGACTATTAACTGCTTATTTGACCTTCTTGAATTGTCAGTACCCAGGAAGGCTTTACCATAAGAGAGTTGACTTTGGACATTTTTGGATGGAATGACTCCCTCCCAAATGAGCAGTGGCAGCAGTGAGGTTCTTCTCTTCACGATCTTAAGGGCTTGAAAATTTGAAGAACCTACATGATAATTCCACTATCAGTAGTCCAAAAGGAAGAGCTCTGCATCTTCTGGGATATATCAACTAATGCTGTTGCTGCTGTGGCATTTCTGAAGGTTACGAATGCTGCTGGATGTAGTGAAGTTGAATTCATTCAGGGAAAGGCAAAACTTGCTCCAAACCTGGTCTCGTCCTACCAAGGCTTGTAATCGGTGCTGCTATAGTAGCAATTGAGTCAGTAGAGATAATAACCGAAGAACTGGACACTGCAAGATATCAAGTTACAGTATTTACTAATAGTAAAACTGTACTCAGTTATGTATGTAATGAAACAAGGCAATTCTCTGTTTATGTACATAATAGAATCCAATGTATCAGGCAATCAACCCAAATTACAGGAGGTAGGGGTTCAGGGTAAGGTGTGAGAATGGGTGCAGAAAAAGCTCAAAAACAGAAAACGGGGTTATGGTGAGAAGGTCATTTTCACACCTAGAAGATGTTAAAGTGGGTTCTACAGTGATTATTTTGGAGGCCTCTGCTGTTTCTAATTTAATGATTTGGATAAGCACATAACGAACAAACTAGTACATTTTGCCAATGACACAAAATTAGGGGTATGGGCTGAAAACATTCAGGCAGCAGAATCAGTACAGTTGGATCCAAACAAAATCCAGATGTGGGCAGATAAGTGACAGATGAAATTTAATGTAAGTAAATGTATAGCAACTAGAAATATCAGATATAAATGAACAATGGGTGGGTCCTGAGTTAGCAAGTGCACTGTATGAGAAGGATTTTGGTGCCCTAGTAGACTCATCAACATCTAGACAATGCACCAAAGCATTTAGGAAGTCTAACAGAATTCTGGGCTACATAATGCACTCAGTGGCACTCATGTCAAGAGATGTTTCCTTAAGCTGTATATTGCACTTGTGAGGCCACACCTTGAATACTGTGTACAATATTGGTCTTCATATTGTGTGAGGGATGAGAAGGCACTGGAGAGAGGCCAACTAGGCTCATTCCAGGCCTGCAGGGTATGAGCTATGAAGAAAGATTGAAAGAATTAAATCTTTCTAGCCTAAGTAGACATAGAATGAGAAGAGACATGATAAAAATGTTCAAATCATTAAGAGATTAATGATGAACTGGTGACAGCTGCCACTTCCAAATTAATCCATCACCAAAGACATGGGCGATAGGTGGAGACTGGTTAAGAGGAGAATTCAGACTAACATCTGGAAGCAGTTCTTTACACAGCAGGTTGTGGACACCTGGAACAAACTACCTAGTTGTGTAGTTGAGTGTAGTACCTTAGAGACTTTCAAATTCAAACTTGATAGCTATTTCAACACACTATGTAAATAGAAATTTGGCAAGTCTTTGCTTTTGTCAAAGACTTTCTAATGTAGGTATTAGCCTACAAAGTACGCAGGACATCTTCAGGGAGGGGTGTCTCAATAGACAATAGACAGTAGGTGCAGGAGTAGGCCATTTGGCCCTTCTAGCCAGCACCGCCATTCACTGTGATCATGGCTGATCATACACAATCAGTACCCTGTTCCTGCCCTCTCCCCATATCCCTTGACCCTGCTATCTATAAGAGCTCTATCTAACTCTCTCTTGAATGCATCCAGAGACTTGGCTTCCACTGCCTTCTGAGGCAGAGCATTCCACATATCCACCACTCTCTGGGTGAAAAAGTTTTTCTGCATCTCTGTTCTAAATGGCCTACCCCTTATTCTTAAACTGCGGCCTCTAGTTCTGGACTCACCCATCAGTGGGAAAATGCTTTCTGCCTCCAGCGTGTCGAATCCCTTAATAATCTTGTATGTTTCAATCAGATCCCTTCTCATCCTTCTAAATTCCAGTGTATACAAGCCCAGTCGCTCCAATCTTTCAACATATGACTGTCCCGCCATTCCAGGAATTAACCTTGTGAACCTACGCTGCACTCCCTCAATAGCAAGAATGTCCTTCCTCAAATTTGAAGACCAAAACTGCACACAATACTCCAGGTGGGGTCTCACCAGGGCCCTGTACAGCTGCAGAAGGACCTCTTTACTCCTATACTCAATTCCTCTTGTTATAAAAGCCAGCATGCCATTAGCTTTCTTCACTGCCTGCTGTACCTGCATGCTTGCTTTTATTGACTGATGTACAAGAACACCTAGATCTTGTTGTACTTTGCCTTTTCCTAACTTGATTCCATTTAGATAGTAATCTGCCTTCCTGTTCTTGCCACCAAAGTGGATAACCTTACATTTATCCACATTAAACTGCATCTGCCATACATTTGCCCACTCACCCAACCTGTCCAAGTCACCCTGCATTCTCATAACATCTTCCTGACATTTCACACTGCCACACAGCTTTGTGTCATCAGCAAATTTGCTAATGTTACCTTTAATCCCTTCATCTAAATCATTAATATATATTGTAAACAGCTGTGGTCCCAGCACTGAACCTTGCAGTACCCCACTGGTCACAGCCTGCCAATCCGAAAGGGACCCGTTAATCACTACTCTTTGTTTCCTGTCAGCCAGCCAATTTTCACTCCATGTCAGTACTCTGCCCCCAATACCATGTGTCCTAATTTTGCCCACTAATCTCCTATGTGGGACTTTATCAAAAGCTTTCTGGAAGTCCAGGTACACTACATCCACTGGCTCTCCCTTGTACATTTTCATAGTTACATCCTCAAAAAACTCCAGAAGATTAGTCAAGCATGATTTTCCCTTCATAAACCCATGCTGACTTGGACTGATCCTTCTACTGCTATCCAAATGTGTCGAAATTTCCTCTTTTATAATTGACTCCAGCATCTTTCCCACCACTGATGTCAGGCTACCTGGTCTATAATTCCCTGTTTTCTCTCTCCCTCCTTTCTTGAAACGTGGGACAACATTAGCCACCCTCCAATCAACAGGAACTGTTCCTGAATCTGTAGAACATTGGAAAATGATTACCAATACGTCTGCAATTTCTAGAGCCACCTCCTTAAGTACCCTGGGATGCAGACCATCAGGACCCAGGGACTTATCAGCCTTCAGACTCAACAGTCTATCCAACACTGTTTCTTGCCTAATATAAATTTCCTTCAGTTCATCCTTTACCCTAGTTCCTTTCTCCACTATTACATCTGGGAGATTGTTTGTGTCTTCCCTAGTGAAGACAGATCCAAAGTACCTATTCACCTCATCTGCCATTTCCTTGTTGTGCTTAATAAATTCACCCGTTTCTGTCTTCAATGGCCCAATTTTGGTCTTAACTTTTTTTTGCTATTCACATACCTAAAGAAGCTTTTACTATCCTCCTTTATATTCTTGGCTAGTTTACCTTCGTACCTCATTTTTTCTTGGTGTATTGCCTTTTTTTGTTATCTTCTGTTGCTCTTTAAAAGCTTCCCAGTCCTCCGGTTTCCTGCTCTTCTCTTACTTTTACTTCTTCTCTTTTATTTTTTTATACTGCCCTTTACTTCCCTAGTTACTTCCCTCTTTACTGCCCCTTACTCCCCTTAGGATCTTACTTCCTCTTTGGAATGAACCAATCCTGCACCTTCTGCATTGTTCCCAGAAATACCTGCCATTGTTGTTCCACTATCTTCCCTGCTGGAGTATCATTCCATTGAACTTTGGCCAGCTCCTCCCTCATAGCTCCATAGTTCCCTTTGTTCAACTGTAATACTGACACATCCGATTTTCCCTTCTTCTCAAATTGTAGGTTAAAACATATCATATTATGGTCACTACCACCTAATGGTTCCTTTACCTCGAGGTCCCTGATCAAATCCGGTTCATTGCACAATACTAAATCTAGAATTGCCTTCTCCCTGGTCGGCTCCAATACAAGCTGTTCTAAGAATCCATCTCGGAGGCACTCCGCAAACTCCCTTTCTTGGGGTCCAGTACCATTTGGATTCTCCCAGTCTACCTGCATGTTGAAATCTCCCTTGACAACTGTATCATTAACTTTGTGACATGCCAATTTTAACTCTTCATTCAACTTACACCCTATATCCAGACTGCTGCTCAGAAGGACAGCGTCCATTATTAAAGACCTCCAGCACCCAGGGCATACCTTTTCTTCACTGTTACAATCAAGTAGGAGGTACAGAAGCCTGAAGACACACTCTCAGTGATTCAGGAATAGCTTCTGCTCCTCTGCCATCCAATTCCTGAATGGACATTGAACCCTTGGATGCTACCTCACTTTTTTAATATACGGTATTTCTGTTTTTTGCATGTTTTTTAACCTATTCAACATGTGTATACTGTAGTTGATTTAGAATATAGAACATAGAAAAGTACGGCACATTACAGGCCCTTCGGCCCACAATGTTGTGCCGACTCTCAGACCCTGCCTCCCATATAACCCCCACCTTAAATATACCTGTCTAATAGTCTCTTAAACTTCACTAGTGTAAACTTTATCTATCTATCTATCTATTTATTTTTTATTTATTTTTCTCTTTTATATTATGTATTGCATTGAACGGCTGGTCACGTTACATGCTGATGATAATAAACCTGATTCTGATAATACTTGGCAACCAAGGCTCTATTGTTTTTACTAACTTCAAAGTATCATCAGCTGTCTGCTTTAAGTTTCGATTGATTTTTAACACCTCTATTGTGACTGGTGATTGATATTACATGTACAAAATTGAAACATATACAATTTACAGTGATCAATGTCCATAACTGATAAGCCAATTCTGTATAACAAAAATAAGTTTTCTGTTCAAACTACAGTACAGTGTGGGTGACAGGAGCCCATGCTGTTCTTCTTGTGCACAAGTAAAATAAAAGGAATGTTTGAGTTGTAAGTGTGCGTGTGTTCTGGGCTGTTATTTTAGTTATTTTTGGTGACAATACCAGCAAGATTGGATTTCATTGATGGACCTCATGGCTTCAGTGGAATCCATTGACATCATCTGTGGTCATGCAAGACTCTTTGATACACTTGCATTTATGCCAGAGAGAGTTTTGCTAGTTCTTGTAAATTTCCATTGGTTTATAAGAATAATCTTGAAGTGGTAATGGAAAGTGAAATCCAAATATTAAATAGCTAAGATAATAGAGGTGCATGTAAGATGTACTTTTGTGATTAGGTGGGAAATGTACATGGTAGATTTAGATAATTTCTTAATGGATAAATTTATAGAAGATCAATAAAGGTATGCAAAAGAGAACTTATGATAGACAAATGTTTAATAATTTAATAGGTAAGAAATTTATCAAAATAAAATGGATGTGAATGATCGGGGGCAATGTAGAGCTCAAAGTAAGAATACAGAATGTTTATGTGAAACATGTACAAGTTCTATTGGCGAGAAAAAAGACCAATATAAGGCAAACGATGCCAGGTATTGTAAAAGAATGTTAGAAAGGTTAACAAAATTAACTAGAAATCTGTATCTGGGTAATTTATTTAAGCATATATGAAGATATATTGCTTACCAGTGCAGAACATCATCACAATGATTACCAGGTAGAATTTTATTACTCTAGAAATCTGAGCAAATACATTTGGTGGTTAATCATACTTGCAACCAAGATAATGCATTATATTGGACTCTGATTGAAATGCTGTAATGCCCTGTGCAATGGTCCAATGGAACATCAGTTGGAATATTAATTCATGGATCAAAAGTACACTTGTTGAGCATCTTCAGAACAAATATGAAATTGTTGTTTTGTTATTGTTACATGTACATAGACAGAGTGAAAAGTTTGTCTTGCATACTGTTTATGCTGATCAAATCGTTACACAGTGAATTGAGGTAGAACAAGATAAAACGGTAACAATGAAGAATGAAAAGTAAAAGCTGCAGAGAAAGTGCAGTGCATAAACAATAAAGTGCATGATGTATCGAACAGTTCAGAGACCACCTCTCTCATCTATTTCAGCAGTCATAAAACTTACTGAATTACTGAACTGCATTGGTGCTTTTTTACTGCAACTGTATGGAATTCATCAATTTTTATCAATTTCTTTACTGACTTCTATTCTGACCTCAAATTCACATTGGCCTATTTTGACATCTTTTTTGATTTCTTTTTCTCTCCTACTGACATTACTACAAACCCACTGACTTGCACACCTATTCAGGTATATCCCCTGTGTCTCCTCCACTTTATCTCTTGTAAGGATGCTTTCTTTTTCTCTGTTTTCCACTATATTTGAGACTTCCTTAATTTTCAGAAAACATAGCTTTATCTCCACAGTGGCTGATGGAGCTCTCACCCGTATCCTCTCCATATCCTGTACTTCTGCTCTCTTCCCCACATTCCACAACCCAGAGAGAACAGGGGCAGAGTTCCCTAACTATTTACTGTTAAACCCACAAGCCTCCATATCCAGCACATCATTCATTTAGCTACAACTTGATCCCACCACTGGCCAAATTTTCCCGTTTCTGTATTTTGTAGGAAAAAATCTCGTCATGACTTCCTGGTTCACTCATTCCTCCCCACCCATCCCTTCCTTCCCAGGCACTTTCCCTTGAAACACTTGTTCCTTGCTCACCTCCACTCGGTCCTAAAGAGTCCTTGAGGGTGAGGCGAATATTCATGTGCATCTCCTCCATACTCGGCCACAGCACTTGGTGCTCACAAGTTGGCCTCCACTTCATTAATGAGACTGGGTGCTTTCTAGCCCACTGCTCTGCCTCACATTTCTGCTCTGTCTGTAAGGGTTCCTGGAGCTCCTGCTTGCCAGCCATTTTAATTCCCCTTCCCATTTCCACACCAACTTGTTCACCCTCTGCTTTCTCTCCTGACAGTGTGAGTCCAGATGAAAACTAGAGGAACAGTACCTCATAGTCTTCAAACCAAAGGCATATGCATTGAAGTATACAGTTTCAGGTAAACTGCTCCTCCTCTGTCCCTTTCTCTCTCATTTCGAACCATCCAGGCCCTCTTACCAGCCTCCTCCTTTCCAAACCTCACCTACTCCACCTACCCACACACTCACACCTGTGGGCTCCCTATCTGCACCTCCCCCGCTGTCCCAATTTGCCCATTATCTCTTCCTTGTCTCCACTCTTCAGATTTGTTTATCAGGTTCCATCATCTGCAGCCTTTTGTCTCCACCACTCACCTCCCAAATTCTGTCAGTACCTCTGCTTTTTCCTTCCCCCTGCTGACTCCTTATGCCTATCGACACCTCCTCACCTGGATTCTTATTAGCTCTTCTCCTACTTCTCCCCTTGTTCTTGCTTACATTTTAGTGATGAACAAATTGAATGAAGAGATTGAAAAACAGGAAGAAAAGTTTTCCATTTATAATCAGGCAAAGTGCTGAAAGCAGTATGAATGGAAAAATCAAATTACTGACTATTAATCAGATCTGTGATTGGACAGAATGGTTTTCAACATTGGCAAATAGAATTATCCACTCTGGGCATTAAAAGCACAGCAGGGAATATTTTCTAAATAGCAAAGAACTCAAAGCATGGAAATCCAAAATGATTTGGGTACCTGTGTTTACAGATCATTAGTCTGTGATTAATGATTGTGGAAGATAATAAAGCACTGAGATGCTGAGATTTCTAGTTACGCATCTGTAGCTGTGTGCCTAAATATATTTGGTATTTCTAAGTTACAAGGGAATATGAGTGGAATTTTCAAAATATAATACCTGAAGACATAGGAGCAGAATTAGGTTATGTGACCTGTCGGGTCTGCTTGACCATTTCATCCTGGCCGATCCACTTTCCCCCTCAGCCCCATTCTCCAGCTTTCTCCTCATAACCTTTCACACCCTGACTAACCAAGAACCTATCAACCTCCGCCTTAATTATAACCAGTGACTTGGCCTGTGGCAATAAATTTAACACATTCACCACCTTCTGGTTAATGAAATTCCTCATCATCTCCATTTTAAATGGTCAAACCTCTATTCTGAGGCTGTGATCCAGTTCTAGAATCCCTCACTATAGGAAGCATCCTCTCCACATCTACTGTATCTGGGTCTTTCAACATTCGGTAAGTTTCAATGAGATCTCCCCTCATTCTTCTAAATTCCAGTGATACAGGCCATGAAATCCTCCTCATACAATAACCCTTTCATTCCTAGTTTCATTCTTGTGAACCTTCTCTGAAACCTCTCCAATGTCAGCATATCCTTTTCTAGATGAGGGCCCAACACTGCTAGTAATACTCCATGGAGCTTCACCAGTGCCTTATAAAGCCTCAGCATCATATCCTTGCTTTTTTATTCTAGTCCTCTCAACATAAATGCCAACATTGCATTTGCCTTCCTCACTACTGACTCAACTGCAAATTGAACTTTAGGGAATCCTGCACAAGAATTCCCAAGTCCCATTGCATCTTGTATTTTTGAATTTTCTCCCCTTTTAGAAAATAGCTATGCTTTTAGTTCTTCTACCAAAGTGCACATCCATACATTTCCCGACACTATTTCATCAGCCATTTCTTTGCCCATTCTCCTATTCTGTCTAAGTCCTTCTACAGCCTCCCTGCTTCCTCCACACTTCTTGCTCCCCCACGTGTCTTCATGTCATTCACAAACTTGGCTACAAAGTCATTAATTCTGTCATCCAAACCATTGACATATAACATGAAAAGGACCGGTCTCAACACCAATCCCCAAGAAACACCAATTGTCGCTAGCAGTCACCCAGAAAAGGACCCTTTTTATTTCCACTCTTTGGCTGATTTGCAGGAGGCAATGCTCTATCCATGTAAGTACCTTTCCTGTAATACGTGAGCAGCATTTTAAAAATAGCACTCACGCTTGGATCTGTTCAGGTCAACGGCCACAGGATCACAAATTATCAAAGAACACGGTGGAGAGCCGAACTGGTAAATATACAAGTTTGGTGTGTGTGCATGTTTGTTTGTGTAAGAAACCAGCTGTCAGATAGTCTTGGGTAGTTTCAGATAAGACCACCGGTTGTGAAAGCTTGTTATTGACAGTTCAGGATGCCAGAAGGTTGTGTGCATACTCATTCAGGAGACTGTCTTGCTGTATTTTTGTTTGTGAGTGGGTTTGGGTGTTTTAAGAGTTAGTTTGAAATTTTTATGGTAACATATTGTATATGGGAATGAATACACCTGGCATTATGAGTTCTAAAGCACAGAAGTGGAAGATTACAGAGTACATACCCTGGTTTAAGTATGTACTGTTTAATTCTTAATCATCCCTTATATTTTGCTTAATATGGGAATTAGTTTGTAAGTATTTGAGGAAGAGGTTATTCTCTGGTGTATTTATTGGGATATCACCTATTGAGGTCAGACAATGGCAAGTTGAGAATCCTGAGAACCTCAGCCAGCACTTCTTAATACTGAATACTACCATCCATAAGTCCTTCAGCTATAGGAAAAAGCAAAGCATTTTGAATGAACTGCTCTCACTTAAAGTTGCTTGTGCAAATTTAGAACTTTGGTGCAAGCTCAAAGAAATGATTGAAATTCACCAGCTGCACCCAAAGGATATACATATGTTAGTGAAAGCTAAATGCCCTGGGAGTGTGTGATGGTACATGGGCAACAATAGGAATGCCAGTAATGAGGAGAGATATCACTGCTTTAAGGTGGAAGTAAGGTAGTGACTGGGGGGAGTTGAGACTAATTGTGGAATGATAATGTCAGTGGCTCAGAGAGTTGATGAGCCTGCCAAAGATTATGCAGGACATAAATATCAAGCGCATTAGGAATACTCATCTCCCACCCCCCATCCTAATCACATTCTACAGGGGTTGTATTGAGAGCATCCTGAGCAGCTGCATCACTGCCTGTTCGGAAATTGCACCATCTCGGATCGCAAGACCCTGCAACGGATAGTGAGGTCAGCTGAGAAGATCATCAGGGTCTCTCTTCCCGCCATCATGGCCATGTTTCCCGCATCCGCAAAGGAAACAGCATTATGAAGGACTCCATGCACCCCTCATACAATCTCTTCTCCCTCCTGCTGTCTGGGAAAAGGCTCCGAAGCATTCGGGCTCTCACGAACAGACTATGCAACAGTTTCTTCCCCCAAGCTATCAGACTCCTCAATACCCGAAGCCTGGTCTGACACCTTGCCCTATTTCCTGTTTATTATTTATTGTAATGTCTGCACTATTTTTGTGCACTTTATACAGTCCTGTGTAGGTCTGTAATCTAATGTAGCTTTCTCTGTTTTTTTTTTATACGTAGTTCAGTCTAGTTTTTGTATTATGATGTAACACCATGGTCCTGAAAAATTTCTCATTTTTACTATATATACTGTACCAGCAGTTACGGTTGAAATGACAATAAAAAGTGACTTGACTTGACTCAGGGCTGGACAATTCAGGAAGGGTGATCCAGTCTTCTTGAAGACCTGAGCTCAGCTCACCAGGAAGTTCTAGACTAGGGATGGCAATATAACTGACCTACCCTGCGATAGTATCATGGGCCAGGGATATTGACCAGAGGAGGGGGAAGAGAAGTCGTGAAGTGGTTGTAGTTAATGTAGGTGCTGTGAAGCTGCAGAGAACGTGCTTTGTGTGCCAGCAACCAGGGTGGTTAGCAAGGAACTGCCAGAATAGACATAGAAAGGAGATCATATGTAGCGGTACATCTATGGTCTGTTGGGCCATTGTTGGAAGCAGAGACCTAAAATGGCAGGAAAGTTTGAGAGTCATGCAACAAACCAGATAGAAATGACAGCAGTGTCTTCTCTGTCCTCCCAGGTTATAGAACTGGTGTAGACCAGAGATCAGCTACATTGCGACTGGTGCTCACCCAAGAAATTACACAACAGTTTTATTAGGGAGCCGGCAGTGTGATATGTTAGTGGATACATGGTCATCAGTATCAATAACTGATCAATCCTTGCCCACAACTCGAGGGGTGATTTACATTACCCCATTCAGGGGGTGAAACAATGAGGACAAGGATAAGTGATCCTCATGTATTTGAGAAAGGAGGAGTGTAGCTGTCAGTGGATTCTTGTGTGTGATCATACAATGAGGGTACTGTCCTGCAGATGGTCACAATAAGTAAGGCAAGTGCTATCATAGACTCAGGGAAGAGAGAAATAGTATAGCGAAGGCAGGGACAGCAAACATGTATGATTCCCAGAGCAGACAACATGGCTCACAATAGCAGCCCCAAACAGGGATACAAGATGGGACAATACGTGTGAGTTATGTCAAGGGATCCCAGATTTAGACACAGCAAAGAAATGTCAAAAGTAGTGTGGCTGCCTGCAGAGATAGTAATAATTAAAGTGAAGACACAGCAGAAAGGGGAGATGAGCAGAAAGAGAATAAGTGGGCAAATCATGAGGCAAAGAGAGCAATAGAGCTTGTCTTTAGTTCTCGGTGTAAATTATGAATTGAAGTTGTAATTTATGAATTGTAAATTGAAGTTAAAAGCACACCTTTGCAAACAAACAATGCTATTTGTGAAGTACAGGCTGGCCACTCGAGATGCAACATCAAACCAGACAACATAGCTAAGTTATTTGCACCATTGTAAGCCAGATCAAGGAAACTTGCAGACCAGACTGATATCATCACTTAGCACATCAAATAGCTGATCTACCTATAGTTGGGAGATTTGTGTAGTGAGAGTCAGTCCTAATAACATTAATTTGGATGTCCCTGGAAGCTTTTAGGTTATTTGTGTGAATTACTTTGTCATAGCAAAGGCGTCAGAAAATTCAGAGGTGTCTCCCGCTGTGGATATGCAATTCAAAATGAGGGTTGTCAGCTCAAAATATTGAAGTAAACAATGTCATTGTAACTATTGAAATTGTATTGAATCTCCTGCTGTTACCTTGATCTAACGGTATAAAAATGTGATGTATCTGTGAACCACTGAGAGGATCTCTAGAAGAATATCAAGTTGTCATGATGGATAAAGATTTCTATATCACCAACTTCACTGTCTTGCTGGTGACTTCAATCACAGTTGCAACAATTACTACTTTGCCTCTTGCTAATTTAAAGCTAAGAAATGATTTCCTATTCCAAATGCAAGACACATTTTTGTAGCTTTTCCTCGCAGGAAGAAAATAGTATATTTTTTGCTCGTTATCCCTGTGATTATTTTTATTAGTAAGACAATAATTAGCAAGCAATTAAAGTTCCCCGACTTCATCGTATCATCATTCCTTGAGTCCTGACACGGTCATCCTGTAAAACGCTCAAAGCAGCTTCTCATGGTAGATCTGACTGTTCCTTGGGAAGGTGGGATTGTGGAAGTGTTTGAACATAAGAAAGCCAAATACCAGGAGCTTATAGAGTAGTGCTAGAGATGGGTGGAGGGCATGATGTGAGGTGTAGAGGTTTTACAGACTGCTCACTGTGCAGAACCTAAGCCTTCCTTGGCATAGGCAGCAATGAAAAGAGCCATCAGGACCACCAAAGAGGCTGCAGAGCGAACCTTCAGATGTTCATGGAGCAGGAGGTGTGACCTGTGGACCAATGCAGCTTGGATACAAACCAGGCTCTGATTAGCTCTGGCTGTGTTACCTGGGCAAGAGTGTCTGATATTAGATCCAAAACACACAATGACCCCATGTTACATTACTGATGAAATGTCACTACATGTGTCTCAGTATCATTTAGTTTTTCTACTCCTGTCTATATTAAAGAATCACAGAGAAGTACAGCAGAGAACAGGCAGACCCTTTGGCCTATCTAGTCTCTGCCACGACCATTTAAGCTGCCTATCCCCAATGACCTGAACCGGGACCAAAGCCCTCCATATCCCTGCTATCCAGGTACCTGTCCAAACTTCTCTTAAGTATTGAAACCAAATTTGCATGGACTACTTGTGCTGCCAGCTCATTCCATACTCTCATGACCCTCTGAGTGGAGAAGTTTCCCCTCATGTTCCCCTTAAACTTCTCATCTCTCACCCTTAAGCCATGACCTTTGGTTGTAGTCCCACCCAACCTCAGTGGAAAAACCCTGCTTGCATTTACCCTTTCTATACCCCTCATTATTTTGGATACTTCTATCAAATCTCTCAATTTTCTACATTCTAAAGAATGCATCCTAACCTATTCAATCTTTGCTTGTAACTCAGGTCTCCTCCCGACCTGGCAACATCCTTGCAAGTTTTCTCTGCACTCTTTCCAGATTGTTAACATCTTTCCTGTAGGTGGTTAACCAAAACTGCACACAATACTCCAAATTAGACCTCACCAATATCTTGCATAATATCAACATAACATCTTCTGTACTCAATACATTAATATATGAAGGCCAATGTGCCAAAAGCTTTCTTTATGACTCTAAGTGACACCACTTTAAGCAAATTATGTACCTGTATCCCGGATCCCTGTGTTGTACCACACTCCTCAGTGCTCTACCGTTCTCTGTGTAAGACCTACCCTGGTTGGTCCTACAAAGTGCAAAAAAACCTTGCATTTAATGTCTGCATTAAATTCCATCTGCCATTTTTCAGCCCATTTTTCCAGTTGACACAGATCCCTCTGCAAACCACGATAGCCTTCCTCACTGTCCACTGCAGCCCCCAAACTTGGTGTCATCCATAAATTTGCTGATCCACATCATTGAGGATCATTGATTTAGATGCCAAACAACAAAGGGCCCAGCACTGATCCCTGCTGCACACCACTAGTCACAGGCCTCCAGCCAGAGAGGCAACCATCTACTACCACTCTCTGGTTTCTCCCAAAAAGCCAATGTCTAATCCAGTTTACTACCTCATCCTGAATAGCGAATGACTGAACCTTCTTGACTAGCCTCCCATGAGGGATCTTGTCTAATGCCTTACATGTAGAGAACATCTACTGCCTTGTCTTCATCTACTTTCCTGATAACTAACTCGAAAATGATTATCTTTAATCTGTCCATGTCCTCTGGCCTCTTAGAATACCTTCCAATAACTTCCCCACAACTGATGTCAGACTTACCAGCCGATAAATGCCCTGGTTTCTGTTTAGAGCCTCTTTTAAACAGTGGTACAACATCGGCTATTCTCTAGACCTTTGGTACCTCTCCTGCCACTAAAGATGTTTTAAGTATCTCTGCTAGGGCCTCAGCAATTTCTGCATTTTCCTCCCATAAAGTCTGAGGGAACATCTTGTCAGGTCTGGGAGATTTATCTACCCTGGTTTGCCACAGGGTAGCAAACATCTCTGTAATCTGTACAGGGTCCATGCCATTTTGCCTCACTTCTAAAGACTCTGTGTCCATCTCTCAAGTAGATGCAGATGCAAAGAATTCATTTAAGATCTCCCCTTTCTCTTTAGGCTCTACAAATGGATTACCATTCTAGTCTTTCAGAGGATCAATGTTGTCCCTTGCTATCCTTTTGTTCTTAACATGCCCGTAGAATCCCATAGGATTCTCCTTCACCTTGTCTGCTAGATTCAAGTCTTCTTTTAGCCTTCCTGATTTCTTTCTTAGTGTTCTCTTACATTTCTTGTACTTCATAAGCACCTCATTTGTTTCTCCTTGCCTGTACTTGCTATGTGTCTGTTTTTTTTTTCCCTGTTAGCCAGAGCCTCAATCTCTCTTGAAAACCAAAGTTTGCTACATTGGTTATCTTTACCTTTTATTCCTACAGGCACATACAAGCTTTGTACTTCCAAAATTTTATTTTTGCAGGCCTCCCACTTTCCAAGTAGACCTTTGCCAGCAAACAGCCTGTCCCAATCCATACCTGCCTGACCCTTTCTGATACCATTTTCCTGTATTATTTTATAAGTAAGTCTGCAAAATGATCACAAGAACTTCAGATAAGCTAAAGGAATCTAACAGTAAATCACAGTTGCCTAAAGTAATTATTGTATTGAGCAATAATTAAGTTAGATCAACAGTTTTTGTGCTTTCAGCTTAAAAGGCCAGAGAAATTCTGCAGCTGCAATTGTTGAAGCAGCCACGGAGGATCTAGCAAACAACCAAAATCTGTAATGTATTAGATCATGTTTGGAATGCACAGTTTTTGATTGTCACAATAGATTAAATGATAAAAATGGCTGAACAAATGAGAATGTGCTTGTGTTGGGAAGACAAGTTATAAGCCACTAAATCTTTTTCACTTTGGCTCTACCTTTGTGCCATTTCAAGGCCGTGATTTGATAGCATTTGATGGAACACAAAGGTAAAGTACACAAACAGTATTGTGTACAAATGCATTTCAGACAGTGGCATCTAAGTCGTCGTTTTTGTCATCTGAAATTTGTGCATTACATTGTATTGCTTAATGTTTCTCACAAAAGCAATTAAATATGTTTTGCATCTGAACAAATTAAAACTTGATTTTTGTCAATGTGTGGGTGGCACATGGTGTAATTTCTTTCTTTCTAATGTTTAAATACATTCTCTTTGCTCAGTGATGGCAAGAGTAAGGTTATTCTTTATTTCAAAATATTGTAATCAATTAAAATTCATCCACAAGTGCTTATAAATCCATGAGATTATTTATATGTGCATATTTGACCAGATCTGATATATTGTGGTGAACATTTGGTCCTGGGTTACAGCAGAGAGAACCTTGTTTAGCTCGACTGCCAATCTTATTGTGGCAAGCACAAAATCAGACCAGGTGCTATGACCTGCGGAAAGAACCCACTCAGTCACATACAGATGGGGGAGGTGATTATTGTCAGGGTGACCCACAAACACACAAATGAATAACTGTATAACCCAAGCTAAAATGTAACAATAAATGAACTGGAACATCCCAACATTATCCCACAAATGCATTTTAACAGAAGTACAAAAAAATTGAGCTGACTGTTGGGAATGCTGGTGTGAGCTGTCGATCACACTTCCACCCGAATCGTCACAATGTATTTATTCACTCAAATTTATTTTTATTATACCATGTGATTAAAATTCTTGTCAATACTCAAGTTAGAATTTTACTTGAGAGAGTCAGATCTTAGCATTTTTTTTACTGATATTCTTTTCTGATTTTCTTTACTGCTCTTGAGTTCAAGAACCACAAGATAATGTTGCAGCTCTGTAAAACTTGTTGGATCTCTTATGATACTTCTCCGGCAACAATGAATATAGAATTGAGACAGGTTATTTATAAACAATTAAACATTTATTTAAATTCTGCTCAATAAAAATGAAAAGTAAACGAACAACTAATTTAACTGGAAGTTAACTGCTATACGGCAACTCGAACAGTTCTTAAAGTGATAAATGGGAACACAGTTCTTAAAGCGATAAATGCAAAAGTACAAATGATTTATACAATTAGGAATGCCTCGACGATGTGACGTTACTGCTGATCCCAGACAAAATATGCCTTGCCCAAAAGACTTACGACGAAGGAAATACAAACGGCTTGAAGGAACTGACCTCTTCCTTGACGAATAACGCTGCCCCAACCCTTTCTGCCCTTACAAGACAGGAGTTATCTCGGATGCAGGTTACTAATTCCGAAATGAAGATCCAATAAGGTCGATCCTGTTTTATCGCCGACAACACCAACTTTACTCGATCCTTTGGGCTTATGCACTTCGGTAAATCTTCACTCTCCAACTGAATTGCAAAGGTAGAAACCAAACCACAACTGGCAGTATTTGGTGAAACTGTCGGCAATAACCTTTGAGACTTAAGACAGAAAGTAAAACTCCATTTTAAAACAAAACTGTGTCATGAGATGAATACGCAGCATAACGGAGTAACTGACAGATTAAACAACTATCTAAACTGCGTCACAGCAAGGCGTTCCCGTTTTTTACCTGTTGGAACAGGCCATCACATGACCTCCCACTGGTGGGAAAATTACATCATGTGACCTCACACTGGTGGGAAATTACATCACTCCACCATCACAAGACCATTACTTCATGCTCATCAGATACTCAATTACATCATGATCATAAAACAGTCACAAGATACCCACGGGGTATATAGCAGATCATGCTTAGAGTTTCTGTTCAGTTCTGGTTGCCTCATTTTAGGAAGTATGTGTAAGCTTTGGAGGGGGTGCTGGAGAGATTTATCAGCATGTTGCTCGGACTAAAGGGCATCTTCTATGAAGATAGGTTGAGTGAGCTCGGGCTTTTCTCTGTGGAATAGAGGAGCGTGAGAGGTGACTTGATAGAGAGGTTACAGTATGTTAGGAAGCACAGATCAAGTAGATAGCCAGAGACTTCTCCCACCCTCCCCCCCCCCCCAGGGTGGAGATGGCTAATGCAAGGGGATGTAATTTTATGATGATTGGAGGAGAAGATAGGGGAGATGTTAGAGCTATGTTCTTTACATAGAGAATGGTGGATGCATGAATGCTCTGTCAGGGTGGTGGTAGAGGCAGAAACATTAAGGGCATTTAAGAAGCTCTTAGATAGGCACACGGATGGTAGAAAAATGGTTAGATTGACCTTAGAATAGCTTAAACTGTTGGCAAACCAAGGTAGGCCAACAGACTTGACTCAATGTGGTTATTGCTTAACTGCTTACTTATTTTAGGTCATTTTGGGGATGGGTAATAAATGACAACATTGCAAATTCACGTCCTGTGAATTATCAAATAAAAGTCTATCTCGGTAGGTCATATTTCTAGTGAAGCATTCCATAGCTATTCAGCTAAGTATCAACATTACGTATTGCAGATATTGCACATGAAAAAAAGATTTACTCTCTATTTCAGTGAATAAAATTCAAAGGTCAAAATAAAATATTATCAAAGTACATATGTGTCACCATATACAACCCCGCGATTCATTTTCTTGTGGATATACTCAACAAATCTATAGAATAGTAACAATAATAGAATCAATGAAAGACTACCCAGCTAGGGACATTCAACCAGAATGCAGACAACAACAAACTGTGCAAATGCAAATATAAATAAATAGCAATAAATATCGAGAGTATGAAAGGAAGAGCCTGGAAAGTGAGTCCATTGGTTGTGGGAGCATTTCAATGATGGGCAAGTGAAGTGGAGTGAAGTTATATCCTTTTTTTCAAGAGCCTGATGGTTGAGAGGTAGTAACTGTTCCTGACCCTGGTGGAGTTAATCCTGAGGCTCTTGTACTTACTTCCTCATGACAGTAGCAAGAAGAGAATATGTCGTAGATGCTGTTGATGCCATAATTTCCTATGCATGAAAGCCTGCCATCAAATCACTAATCCCTCTTTAAACAGCCATTTTCAGATAGTTCTTAGGTTATACTATGCATTTACTTGACCTTCTGTTACATTGTGTTTTGAAATTAATTTCTTTCTACAATAAGGCTGAATGCTTACAGTAAGTCAATATGCAAGGCATTTTCTTCTTAAGGTATTGCCTAGATTTCCAGTTTTCTGCTGAAATCTTATGTTTGGCATCTGGATATCTATATCGGTTTATTGACACTGAATGAGTGTACACGTGAATGTTCATGGTAGACTATTGTTTGCTATTGGCCATATTGTGGAGAAACTAAGGCTGTAGTTGAGCCCTTAAGATTTTAAAGGCCAGTTTGATGAAGGACATCACATCAGTAGTTCTTTTGTTTCTTGCTTTGTAAATTTCTTAGCCTGCGTTCTGACTGATTCGATTTATTTAATTTTGTTTGTGGCTGCTTGTCAAATTGTTGCGTCTTGGCTTCTCTTTCCATCTTCCTACTCCAACTGTAAAAGTGCTCATTTTGTGATACCTTATGGTGCTTTGTTTCAAATTTACTGATAAGTTGATGTTATCAATAATGTGTTGCTGGAAGCCTTTATATGATTGTGTGCCATCTGTTATTAACTGGGTTTCTGTGTATATTATTATTTTAAATTTCAACTCTAAAATGAAGAAATCCTAGGAAGGAGGAACTGATTGGACAGATGATCAGGAAATTGAGAAGAATGAACTAATGAATATTAGAGAATTACATAGAAATATTTGAGTAACTAATATCTGTAGGAGCAGTGCAAGTGCAAGTTTGACTCTTGGAAGAGTGCAAAATGATAGATGCTTTTTGACAGAATGTTTCTTTGACACATACATCCATGACATATCTGTCACCAAAGAAACAAAACCAATGGTGTGATTCTACATGCACATATATGCAAATTATGAAATATAGGAACTATGTCAGGTAGATTAAAATTTATCAACCTTATGCTTTTTCAGTCTTTTACTGAAGTTGCATTAAAATAAGTTTTATCTTCATTTTCCAAGTTCAAATATATGCCTTCTTCATGATGCAAGGAAACATTCATTATTTGACTTCTTGAATTGGCTTTATTTCTTACAAACATTTGTACATTCTTTGCATATGTGAGAAGTAAAAATCTTTATATTACGTCTTCATTAGGATACATGATTACTTATTTGATTTGTCCAGTAAACTAAACAGTGTGTTCAGCATGAACTTCAGGTTTACATTTTGTGCCTGCTCTAAGTATTTGTTAAAACGTTACCTTTTTGAATTTCAAACTTTTAGCAGTACTCATAAATACTTATCAATGAACAACCATCTGAATATGTAACTTTCTATGTCCTAACTCTGTCAGAGTTATTTTTTGAAAAATTTTTGTACTTCAACATTTCATAGATTAATGCTATCTTAGTTCTTTTATTATTTACCTCAATCTTTATTTTGCACTCTGTTTAAAAAAATCACAAAAACTGGAACTGTTTTCCAGTTTAGCATCTGTTAGAATACTCCAATGTGTAAACCACTGTGATCTGATTTAGCTACAATGGTTCCAAAGCTTCAAAGTGGCTGAAAATTGTCTAAAATAAAGTGTTGTAACCAAGACATTCCAGAAGTATAACAATACTCAGCTCCAAGCATTTAAACTTCTCTGTATTTTGCTTAAGCATGTCAACTAAATAGCAGGAGATGAAGTTCACAGCAACATACGTTAGGCAGGATGTACTCAGGCCAGGCAGCATCTATGGGGAGAAAGAAATGGAATAAATGATTCAGATTGAAGCCGCTTTGTCAGAAATGGGGAAGAGACAAACATTAAATTCATTTTAACTTGCAGAGTATAGTTGAGGGGTTGAAAGGAAAAAGTTGGTGAACAGAGTGGCAGATTGTCCTATTACCTCATAACCTTAGCAAGCCAGCTTCAATTCTGACCTCTAGTAACATCTGAGCAGATTTTGCTTGTTGGCCTTGTGATTACCTGAGTTTCCACTGGGAGCTACAGTTTCCTCAGTTGTAATTTCCTTTGTTATAACTTTATTTATTATTATTATTTATTTAATCCTTTTCGCTCCTTATGGAGCATAGGGCCTCAACAAAAGTCCCCCACTTCCTGCGATCTCTAGCAGATGTTTTTGCAGTCTCCCAAGTTTGGCCGGCGGCTTTCAGTTCATCCAAAAGCCTACGCCTCCAGTTTTGCTTTGGGCAACCTCTTCTTCTCTTCCCTTGTGGATTCCATTCGAGTAGTTGTCGAGTGACATTTGATTGGCTCTTCCTCAAGGTGTGGCCGACCCATCTCCACTTCCTCCTCCTTATCTGGAATACAATGGGCTCTTGGTTTGCTCTCTTCCATAGGTCTAGGTTTGACACTCTGTCGTACCACTTGAGGCGGAGGATCTGCTGGAGGCATTTGTTGAGAAAGGTCTGGATCTTGTTGCAGCTGGTGTTAGTGATTCTCCATGTTTCAGATCCATATTACAGGATGGCTTTCACATTGGAGCTGAATATACGGAGCTTAGTTTTGACAGAGATGGCCGTAGATCTCCAAACAGGCCGCAGAGTTGTGAAGGCATGTTGGGCTTTTCCTATCCTTGCTCTGTTGTCCTCATCTGTACCTCCTGATTTACTGATTTTGCTTCCAAGGTAGGTGAATTTGTCTACATCTTCAACTATTTGTCCTTCAATCCGTAATGGCTCCTGTTGTTTGTTATTAATGCGTAGAACTTTGGTCTTCTCCTGACTGATCTTAAGGCCTACTCGCTGTGTGGTCTCTCCCAAGGAATCTGCTTTCTTCCGCATATCTTGAAGGTGGCATGAGAGAAGAGTGAGATCATCTTCAAATGCCAGGTCTTCCAATTTCCCTGTTAACGTCCACTGGATGCCTCTCTCTGAGCCAGCATAGGCTGTTCTCGTAGCCCAGTCGAGTACCACAAGAAAAAGTAGAGGCGACAGCAGGCATCCCTGTCTGACTCCAGTAGTGACCAGGAACTCTTCGGACAGTCTCCCATCATGGATGATCCTGCATGAGAAGCCATCATAAAGCTGCTTGATGATATTCACCATCTCTTCCGGTACACCATAGTGTCGTAAGATGCTCCACATCTGTCCAGGCTGTCAAATGCCTTCTCAAAATCAATAAAACACACATATAGTGGAGTTTGCCATTCTATTGTCTGCTCCACAATGACTCTAAGTGTAGCTATCTGGTCAATGCATGATCTCTCTTTCCTGAACCCTGCCTGCTCATCTCTAAGTCTCTGGTCAATGGCATCTTTCATCCGCTCCAAGATGACCCTGGTGAGAACTTTGCTAGGAATGGACATCAAGGTGATCCTCCTCCACTTGCCACTCGGTGAAGGATCTCCAGATTTTGACAGCTTCACAAGGAGGCCCTTCTTCCAATATGATGGGATCTCTCCTGTTCTCCATATCAAATTCAGCAGTATATGCAAATGGTCCATCATAACCTCTCCACCCTCTTTCAATGCTTCTGCAGGAATGTTGTCTTCTCCAACAGCCTTGCTGTTCTTCAGGCTTTTCAGGGCTTTTTGAATTTCTTGCTTGGTGATTTCACCTGTATTGATGGTGAGTGGGTCCCCAGGCTCCAGGTCAGGTGGGTTCTGTGGTGGTGGTCTATTCAATACTTCCTGGAAGTGTTCCTTCCATCTCGCCAGCTGATCTTCAACCAAAGTGAGCAGATGGCCTGTCTTGTCTCTAACAGGTCTGTTGAAATTGCTTTTCTTCCCTCTCAAAAGTTTAGTTGTCGTGTAGAGTGCATTGAGGTCCCCTTTACTGGCTGCTGTTTCTGCTTGCTCTGCTATTTTATTGAAGTATGACCTCTTGTCCTTTCTGAGCTGTTTCTTCACCTCCTTGGCCATCACGCTGGACCTGTTGGCGGCGATTTGTTTCTGTTGCCGGGTTCTGGTCTGATTCAACTCCTGTTTGAGCTTTTTCCTCTCCTCCACCCTCTGCCATGTTTCCTCCCTGATCCAAGGTTTACTGTTGACTGGTGGTCTTCCCAGTACTTCTTCGCAGTCTCATACAGTGGTCTGCTTGAAGGTAATCCAGGCGTTTTCCGCTGTTCTCTCATCTTGTTCCTCTATTTAAAGAGCCCCAAAGTGGTCTTGCAAAGTGATGTGGAAATCTTTCTTGTTCTCTTCCATTTGTAGTTTTCTAACATCAAACTTTATTTGTGTGTTCTGTTGCTTCTTCTTGGCTGACAGCTTCATCTTCAGCTTTGCAACAACCAAATGGTGGTCAGATCCAATATCTGCTCCTCTTTTGGCTCTCACATCTTGCAATGAACTTCTCCAGCGCTGGCGGACTATGACGTGATCAATCTGGTTCTCTGTTTGATGGTCAGGTGAGACCCAGCTTATCTTGTGGCAGCGTCGGTGGGGAAAGAGGGTACCTCCAATGGTCAGTTCATTGAAGGCACAGAAGTCGGTAAGGAGTTCTCCATTTTCATTCATATTCCCCAAACCATTCTGGCCCATCTCTCCCTCCCTGCCAATGTTATCGCTGCCTACTTTGGCATTCAGATCTCCCATGACGATCAACATATCTTGCTTAGGTACCTTTCCAACTATTGCTTGAAGCTGGGTGTAGAAGAGATCTTTTTCTTCTTCCTCTGTGTTGTTAGTTGGGGTGTAGTACAAGATAATGGATACCTTCTGGAATCTGGACTCAAACCTGGCTGTGATGATACGGTCGGACACTGGTTCCCATTCTATCAAACTTCTGGCTGCTTCTTTGGACAACATCAGGGCCACACCAGCCTCATGCGAGTCTTTCTCTTTTTCTTTGCCAGAATAGAGCAGAGTTTCTCCCGTCTGCAGTTTGGTCTCACCAAAAGTATTCCACCTTGCTTCGCACATGCCCAGGAGTGTGAGGTGGTATCAGTTCATTTCCTTTGCTGCCTGCGTGCACCTACCTGTCTCCCAAAAGCGATCTCACATTCCATGTTCCGATTAGGATAGATTTCTTCTGTTATAACTTTAAAGGGAATCAATCAACCAATCCTGCTTTCTAAATTACTTTCTTTCTCATGTCCTTAGTAAAATTCCATTTCTTGTTCAGACCCATGGTGGTAGGCTGAGTGGTCCTTGATTCTCAGCATTTTATTTGTCTATTATGGCTTTATTGCCTTGTTACTTCTAATGATTTGTACATCATTCTGAGTTGCTGGAACTCCATCCAGTTTACACTCTTAAATTCCAAGCAATATTTCTTTGTCTAGTTGCCAGATAAAGGCTTCATTTATCTATATTGAAGTTCATTCATCAATGCCTTTTCTGCAAATTCATTCAAATCACCCTGTTGAGTACCTGCATGCTCTGAACTTATTCATTAATCAATTATGTGGTATCAAATTAACATTTTGGAAATTGATTATCTTATATGTACTACATTTCTCTTATTCATCATCTTCATTGTTTCTTCAAAGAATTAATTGAAATTAGTCAAGCAAGGCAATTCCTTTTGAAATCCACATTGACTATTCTGTACTACAAGTTAACTCTTTCAGATAGGGTTCCACTCCAGATAATATATCTATTGTGTCTAAAGCATTTTGTTTGAATTGAAAATATACTAATTACACATTTGGTTGCTTGGTTGTTTGGTTGTTTATGTCAGTGATATTAAATCTAATTCTGATTCTGTAATATTTACTTAAAAACACTGAGTGAATGTAACTTTCCAAGTAACTATAGAATTGTTATTAATAAAACAGGATGTCATTTAGTCTGTTGAGATTGTCCTAGCTCTCGTAAGAGCAATCATGTCAGTTCCCTGCTGTTTCTCTATAGTTTATTAAATTACAAACATTTGCAATTTGTTCTCAAGTGCATGTCATATTCCATTTGAAACTACTGAATAAATTAATAATTTCCAAATCATAGCGAGTCTGTGTGGTTGTGGAGTGGGGGACCAGGATGTTGTGGGACATTTTCCCTCGCACCCCATTTGCAGGTGTTTCAGGTTCTGTGCCACTGGGTTGTTAGCTATGCTTTCAGGATTGCTGGTCCAATGATTGACTCACTATACAACAAAATAATTTTAATCAGTTGGAAACATGTACAGAGTTTGGAAAAATGGGTTCAGTAGAAACTTATGAGGGCAGCATATAAGATTGATAAGAACTTTTCTCTCTGGCAGGCATGTCTAAACCAGTGGGTATGAATTAATGGTAAGGGACAGGAAGTTTTAAGGGAATCTGAGAAAATACCTTTTGACTCACTTGTTGGAATCTGGAATGCACTACCTGAGGAGCTCACATATTTAAAAAGTATCTACACAAATGCTTGAACTGCTGAAAAAGCTGTTGAGAAAGAGCAGGTAATGGTCTTCATAGAAATTATTACATGATGGTCAATATTGGCTCAATAGGGTGAAGGGCTGATTCTGAGATATATTTCTCTATGATTGTAAATACTGTCATTGGACATTGAAAAATACAACATCAAATGGATAGAGAAGTTATGGTACATGCAACAAAGGAGACCACAGAAACTTAAATCTGACCACATGGAAACTTATTTTGAAATCAGAAGGCTGCTTGAGTTGAGTTGAAAATTGAAGGAAATCAAGTCACAAATAATGTTGAAACACCTTACCACTTTCCTCGAGCAGTTTCATTAAATCTGTAGTTTGTTGACATTGTTGTCGGTGTTGCCAAACAGCTATCAGAAGATACTGAAGAATCCTTTGAAAGACTATTTACCAATCCAGTTGTATTTGACACAAGACACAATTGCAGAAATGTATTCCACAAAAATCCCATTAACATAACTTAATAAAGTGAGTGTTAGAGTATATTCCGCAGTTCCAAATATGTTCTAAGGATATATGCATTTTCAAGTTTAATATTGTCTCATTTACTGCACTAAGTATCTTCATTACTGGAAATGTATAGCCAGTCAGATTTATTTTAGTTTTTTAAAAATTCTCTGTGGTTCTTTAGGAAGTGCAACCTGTTTCACTTATTCTTCCATAGAATCTAAAAAAGTTGTATTGAAATGTTCATAGTTTGAGTAAATCATTTGAACACATGACTGTTATTTTGCTAAGCTCAATTATGCATATAAAGCAAATGTAAAGGGAGTATGATTGAATTATTAGTCAAAATTATTAGAAAAAAATTATATTGCTTTAATATTTTATATTGTGGAGCTGACTCAACATTGTAGTGACAGCCCAAAATGGATGAAGCAAAACTTGTGTTTAAACTGAGTGGAATTTCAAGGTATATTCTTGAACTAATAAGTGGTTATATTTCTGTGTAATTGGAATCATAAATATTGGAAAGATCATTTCTGCATTGCAATCCAATTAACTGATTTCAGATAGGAACAATAACCAGCAATGTTTTTATAATGATCTTAGCTTAGGAAATTTACAGTTAGAACAAATAATTTCTCTGTGACATAATACTTTTTCATGTATCTTTAATTCCACTGAAGAACAAAATTGCAAACATATCTCTAAAACTCTATTTTCAATTTACAATGTTATTCATTACCAGGATGATCAACATTTAAAAATTAGGCAAATCAATTAAAAAGAAATCTGGGTTTTATCACCAGCATTGATTTGCAACATAAAACTGAAAAACAAAAATTGGAATGGGAAATAAAATTGTTTCTAAAAGATGCCAAGAAAATAGATCAGTTTGAAAATTAAAGAAAAGAAAAACTGCAGATGCGGGAAGTTTGAGATTGTAACCTAAAATGCTGGAAAATGAGGAAAGAGAAGAAGTTCATGGTTCTAGACTAGCATTATTTTTCAGAATTAATCAGAATTTTTCTGATGAACGGCCCAGATCTGATATGTTAGTTGTTTTTCTTTTCACTGATAATGTCTGATCTACTAATCATTTTGTTTGCTTTTCCACAGAGCAGATTATTGAACAATGCAGATACAAGATTCATGGATAGAGCATGAATTAATAAACATTATTATCAAACTGTGACTTCTTGTCCATATTATTAAAAGAGAAAAATAGGCAGAAGTAGGTTATTTGCACCAATAATCCTTACTCTGCTATTCAATAAAATCTTTTTAATTTATTGACATTTTCTTGCAGGAATCCCAATTTTCCTACTCAAATCTAAGAATACTTTTTGGAGTATATTTTGCTATTTGGTGACCAGAAATAGAATTGAAAATAATGGGCACCCGGAAAAAGGGAGGAAAGTTGTCATTCAATGAGGAGCAAAATACAAAACTGCATAAATGGCCTGCATTGTCCAAGAGATCAAAAGAAACAGTGTCTGTAGGAGGGGGAGTAACTCTGGGTATGCTGGAGTTGAATGGCAGGGGTTTAGATTATAATAGTCAAAAATATAAAATAGATGCAAGGTTGATGAGCACAAACATAGTGCAGAATTTATATAATTGATTATTTATTTCACTAATTTGTGCTCTCCGTTGTGTCATCCATGTATTCAATGAGTTATTACCCATCAACCATCAGACTCCTGAACCAGAGTGGATAACTTCACTCATCCCAACATTGAGCTGATGCCAATGGACTCACTTTCTAGGACTCTACAATTCATATCATTTATTTATTGTTTTGTTTTTATTTTTGTGTTTGTACAATTTGTTGTCTTTGTGTGTAGTTTTTAATTGTTTCTA
Source organism: Hypanus sabinus (assembly GCF_030144855.1). NCBI lineage: Eukaryota > Metazoa > Chordata > Chondrichthyes > Myliobatiformes > Dasyatidae > Hypanus > Hypanus sabinus. The sequence goes on from NC_082716.1 coordinate 72,887,854, forward strand.
TTGTGTTTATTTGTATCTACAGTGAATGCCCATCAAAGAATGAATCTCAGGGTAGTAGTATGGTGACATATGTGTACTTTGATGATAAATTTACTTTGAACTTTGAAATCCTCTAGCTAGAAAATGTCTCAGAGTGTTGTACACTGTATGTGACTTAGTATGCTTCTGGAATGGCATATTTATTATGCAAGTAGTTATGAGGAAAATTTAAGGTGATTGTGAGTTGTTTTAAGAATGTTTTGCAATACAGTACTAGTTCAGGACCATGGACATTTCCAGTCTAATCAGTAAATGCTGGAGGGTTTGCTTGTATCTTCTTTACCATGAGCCATTACATTAATAGTGAGTGACTAGTGAAAATAATCAGATCTTGCTACACTTAACCTAGGAACATGTCAAATTATTTCTAAAAGTCACATTGAGTTTCTGGTTAGATCTGAGGAACAAAAACATGACAGCAAAACAGGGATTAAACTGAAGAGCTCCCTGTATGCTGCAGTTAATTAGATTTCTGTCGATGTATCTGGTATTATACAATTTAAAGTAAAAAATTATTCTGAAATGCCATGTACAATTTGTTATTTATGACAGCTTCAAGCCTAATGATAAAATGTGACATTTTTAGGTCAATATATATTGTTTTGCAGTTAGAATTTTTACATTGGTATTGAATGTTTCTTATTAATGGTCAATTTAGTATTATTAGAATCATTTTTGTCTTTAAATTGTATAATACCAGAACCATTGATGGCTGTCATGGTTGTTTTCAGAGCATGGAAGTGAAAGCTATGTTGAATCTGCCTAATCCAACTTCTGTGGTTTGAAAACAAAATCTTTATTGTTTTAACTAATTCTAACATCTAGGCAGTCCCCGGGTTACGAACGCGTGTCATCTTTAATTTGGATTTGTACGTAAGTCGGAACAAGTATATCTGGTCTTATTTAGCATCAGTTAGTCAAATTTTTATCTTAGTATATAGTATACATTTTACTTTTCTATGCATATAAAACACTTAAGAAATGTATGTATTCTAATAATTAAACCACTGCGTTGCTTAGTAATAACTGTAGCTTTCATCAGGACAGGGCCTTTCATATGCTCCATTATTCTCACTTTATCCTTTAAAATTGTTCCGATTGTTGACCAACTGTAGCCTAACGCTTTTCCAATGACCAATGGCATTTCACCTCTTTCCAAATGCTTTATTATTTCCACTTTATTTTCAATCACGATCGCTTCCCATCAATGCAACAGAAACACTATGGGTGGCTGGTCCTGACCTCTGCCAGATCCTGAGGTCTGCTGGGTCCTAAGGACAGCCACATTGAATTCCCTGGGTCCTAAAGTCCACCACATTGAATTCCCCGGGTCCTAAAATCTACTGCACTGAATTCCCCAGGTCCTGAAGTCCACCGCACTGAGACAGGTTAAATGGGACAAGTGGGGGCTGTGCTGGGTTTGAGTATTTGATCCTCCACAATATTCCGTGTGGGTATTTAAACTGGAGGTGGCAGTGCTTTTTTTTATGAGGTCAAGTTGCGAACTCGACATCAACCCAGATGGATGTTACAGGAGTCACTGGATTGACATCAACCCAGCATAGGAGTGGTCTGTCACTGGATCGAACTCGGGAACCTCCGTTCTCGAGCCCGGTGCTGATCTCACTGCGCCACCAGCCAACCGGAATGGGGTGAGTGTGGGCGGGCGGGGTCTGGGTGAATCTTGCTAAGAAAAATTAAAACCAAATACTAAGTTACACACTCAACACGGTGTCAATGGCAATGACTTAAAATGCCATTTGGTGTTGCGATCTGACTTAAAATGGCGGACAGCATCGTGATCCGACTTAAAATGGTGGACGGCATTCTCCTTCCTCGGTTCATAAGTACGAGTGGGCTGTAAGTCGGACGTTTGTAGCTTGGGGACTACCTGTATACTTTTTGAGGAGCTTAGCAGGAAAGTTAATGATGGTGACTTTAGCAACCCTTTTGATGAAGTTCTGTATGGGAGGCTGGTCATGAAGATTCAGTTGATTGGCGTTCAGGATAAGCTAGTAAACTGGATTCAATATAGGCGCACTATGGCCCATATAACCTCTGCCAAACTATTATTTTGCTAGTCCTGTTGACCTGCAGCTGGACCATAGTCCTCCATACCTCTCCAACCCACATCCAGACATTCCCACTGTGTTCATTCCACAATCTCACCACTCTCTGAGTGGGGATTCCCCCTTATGTTCCCCTTAAACATTCCTCCTTTCACCCTTTACCTATGACCTCTAGTTCTGGTCTCAACCAACCTCAGCGGAATAGGCCTGCTTGCATTTACCCTATCAATTCCTCTCATATTACCCCTCATAAATCTCCTCTCATTCTTCTATACTCCAGGGAATGAAGTCCTGACCTATTCAAAGTTTTCCTATAATTCAGATAATTAGTCCTGGCAAAATCCTTGTAAATTTTCTCTGTAGTCTTTTAATCTTATTGATATGTTTCCTGTAGGTGGTGACCAGAAATGCACACAATGCTCCAAATTAGGCCTCAATAACATCTTATACAACTTCATCATTTTAGCAGGATTTAGAGCTGGAACTCTCATTGTTTATCCTTCTATACCTTAAGCATTGATCCTCAACTGGATTCAGGAAAAAATCATTTTTTTTTATATTGGGGTTTTCCTAGAATTAGATCACATTACATGGCAGATAATGAAAATGAATTCATAGGAAGATCATTAGACATGGATTTCAAAAGGTCATGTTTGCATGTTTATAAGGATCATGGTGGGTGATGATATAAGCTCTTCAATGAGCTGTCATGGACTGATTGGCCTCCTTTGTTCCTGTAAAAAGATTGAAAAGTTTAAAAAGAACAAAATGTTTTTTATATATGAAGAATACATTAGAACACATATCATTATTTATCAGTAGTTGAGAAAAGTTGGGAATAGATCTGGTGAAGTTTGTGGACTGAATGCTACAGTTATTGAAGAGATATAGGGGTTTCAATGTCAGATAAACTATTAGTTCAATATTTGCCAGTATTAAGGAAAACAAATAAAATATCAGGATGCCAAATCAAAAGCTGGACATTTAATGTAATGTTTATTTTGCCATTGGCCTTGGTGAATGTGGCACTTCCTTATAATATTTCAGATTTCCTTAACAATATATTTCACAATCAAGGATTATTTTGAATATATTTGTTGTATTTTCAGTGCTTTTAATGTATTAAACTATCTAGATATGTTTTCAAGAAATCTTAAAGCTTTTTTAAAAGCCATTTTCATGGTCTTAAGATTTCCTACGTGCTTTATTTATCTTTTTTTACTGATTTGAATGGCAGGGATATTCTGAAGCATTTAAAGTCTTTGTCAGATTTAACCATTATCAGGCTAGTTCTGCACTGGCTTTTATGGGATTATAGTGAACTACATAGAGCCTGGCTATTTTCATGTTTTACAGTAGTAGATCATGGAAAGGTTAAATCCTTACTTGCGATGTACACTACTGCTAATCCAGTGCAGCCTGAAAGAGATCGCCTGATATAATGTTTGCTTATTCTGTCTCTTGCAAACCTGAGAAACAAAGATGTCATTAAGTAAATGCACTTGGGGACCAGAAACTGAGTGCTCCATTTTAACAGGATGTTAAAAACAGGAGTTGTGGAAAGCACTGCTTTCAGTTCATTTAAGTTACTCTGCATATTTGTATGCCATGAATATACCTTATAGAGTTTAATATTGCAAATGCATCTGTTCTTCTCACCTTGTAGTTTAACAACCGCCTTGATCACATAGAGTTTAATTAAAAAGAAGGACTTGCCCTTTGAGGGAAGAACGAGCAATTGCTAAGTTATTATCAAGACTTAGGTAGCATTGTTCTTTTTCTAAACCTCTCTGTGAACACGCATTAACAAGAACTACATGAGATAATACAAAACTCAACTGTATGCCTTACATTCTTTATATTGTATTTCATTAAATATGTTACTCTAACATTGGAATCTCCCAGAAATAAATACAAATTTCCATATAATATATTGCACTTATGTCTATAGGCTTGCAATGAAGCAGGTCTGAAAATGTACCATAACATAATATTTTGTTTTGGCAATGGGTCGTCTCTAAAGATAAAGAGGTGATGTGTAATTACACCAGATGAAGATCAGAATTTGCTGCAGTATCAATAGTTGGTATTTTTTAAGTAGGCAGCAGATGGTGTAGGGTCAAATGACAGATTCAAGCCTCCAACATTCTCATTCAATGAGTTAGGTCATGTTGGTGATTTTCCGCTGGTTCCAGCAGCTGTATATGTTTAGCTAGTTTCAGACACCCATGCTTGTGCATTATAACATAGAGGTCAGTGGTTCATTCTGACTCCCTGAATTCATTACCTGGTCTAGGAGCAGAATTCTGAATGCAGCATATTGAATTGAGTCACCAAGTGGGTTAGGGAGTGATACTCATTGGAAATGCAAGTTGTGTTCTATCTATTTTTGTTCCTAAATTTAAGACATTAAAAACTAAAATGTTTTCTACATCAATCCCCTGTCTTCTAAATTATTTTAATATTTTAATCCTTATTTCAACTATCGCTATGGAAAGGTCAGAGGATGTTCTGAGTAAAAGCTGAGTTATTCCCACTCTCATCCCTCCCTCTACTGCAGGCCATCACACCCTGGAGAGATTGTTGCAATGGGACTTTGAGACTACTGTGATTCCTAAAAGATTAAGTTTGGCCGAGACCAAATGTGATCTGGCCCAGTATTTCATTTTGTCATATATTCAGAACAGGAAGACAATTCAAGAGATTCAATGACCGATAACTAAACTCCTGTTTTTTGACTTTATTTTAAAAAACTGTTCTCTCTGCCATTTGTACTTTAAAAAATGAATGGATTAAATAATGAAATATGTTTACATTTGGGCTAATGTTTACACACGTGGGGTAAGTACAGTTAGGGCTGGCTTACAGAATGTCAAATCAAAAAGGGATGACAATTTACATTTGCGAACAAGTCTCACTTTCTTTCAAGTAAGAGCTAATATTTCTTAACATATGCTTCTTAATAAAAATCATTGATACTTTTTTACTGGAGGACACTTCATTTAATTTTAAAAATATCTTCATAATATGAATGACAGTAGTTGGGGTTCATGTCTTTTGATAGAGACCTTTGTGCCTCAAAGCCTTTGCCAGAATTATTAGAAATTTCTTATGATGTTCACAGATACTTTCACTAATTTCCTGATGCTAGGTTTAGCTTCTGATGAATGGTCTGCTACAGCTTCATTAATTATATTGGGCTTAAATTTGGTTTTTATTTGAAGAAGGAATGAATTATCAAACTGCCTCCATCTGTCCATTAAAATGTGTCATTCAATAACAGTGACATTATTGTGAGATGACCTTAACATACAATAATTGTGTAGAGCAAAATTTAATATTGTATTCATGAGTGGGATGACTGTTTTATGGTTGACTGCTTGAAGGAAAAAAGTTATATTTAAATAAATGACTGAAGGGTAATTTTTTAAAATAGCTGAGGGTGTTTCTGCATGAATCTGTTTATAATACATTCTAATAATCCTTTGAAAATAAATCTACAGTATAAGTAAATTAATATGCATGCCCCCTGGAACCAGCTCAAGTTTGTTCCCTGCATTTGAAGGACACTAGCAACAACCATAGGTGGCTGATACTTGTAATGTTTTCTGCTAGGGCCTGCCTTCAGCTTTGACTGAAGACCCATTGATGCCAGTAATTATATTTTACCATTGCTGTGGGCATGAGCACTGCCAAAGCTCAGTGTCCAGGAGCATGAAGTTAATAGTCTACAGTCAGGCAATGAATACAACTTGAGGACTGAATAACATACAGTTAGTTTAAACCTTTAAAAATATAGAAATACAAGAGAAAAAGAATAGCTTTTCGTTTTCTACTCATTGCAAATGAACGGCTGTCCTTGATGTACATGGCATGTTCATTTCCCCCTCCATCACCTCTCCCACTTCCCACTCTCTCCTTCCGCCTCCTCTCCCCCTTCCCTCCCCTTCTCCCTCACCTCCCCTCTTGCCCGCCACTCCCTGCCCCTCCTATCCACATTCGATCTCCCCTCTCCCCTCCCTTCGGCCCCCACTCTTACCCCTTTTCCTCCCCCCCTTCCCCCTCTTCATCCTCTTACTTCCCCTCTTCCCCTTCTTCCCCACTTACCCCTCTCCCCCTCTGCCTCTCTCCCTGCTCTCCCTCCTCCCCCTCACACCCACCCCCTCCTGCTCTACCCGTCCTCCCTCTCTATCCCTTCTTTCCCCTTTACTCCATCCATCTCTACCCCCACTCTCATCCCCTCTCCACCCCTCTGCTCCTCTTCCCCTCTCCCTACTCTCCCCTATCCCCCCCTCCCACATCTACTCACTTCTCCACCCCTCCTCTACCCTTCACCACTTCTCCACTATTCCCTCTTTACCCTCTCCTGCCTCTACCACCTCTCACCACTCTCCCCATTTCTCTCTCCCCCTCCCCCTTTCCCACTTTTCCCTCTCTCCTGCCTCTACCCACCTTTTTCCTCCATCACCCCCTCTCCCCCCCTTCACCCCTTCTCCCCTTCTCCCCACCTCAAACTTTCTCCCCCTCTCCCCCTCCTCCCCATCCCCTTTTCCCCACACCCCCCTCTTCCCAACCTCTTCGCATTCACTCCCTTCCCTCCCCTTCCCCCTGTCCTTCCCTTCTCCCTCCCCCTCTTTTCCCTCTTCCCTTCCCCCTTACCCCCTCTTCCTCCTCTGCCCTCCCTTACACTGTCTCCCCACTCTCCCCTTTGACCCTCTACCGGCCTCTACCTACTCCCCATTCTCCCCCACCCCCTCTCCCACCCTTCTCCCCCATTCACCCCTTCCACTCTTCCCCCCATTCCAACTCCCTCTCTTCCCCTCCCCATTTCCACTCCCCCCTTCCCCCTCTTCACCATTACCACCTCCCTTCCCCTCCCTTACCCCTCCCTTCCCCTCTCCCATTCCCACTCTCTCTCCTCCCCTCTCTCCCTCCCCTTCCCACTCTGCCATTTCCCTTCTCTCCCACCTCTCTCCCCCTCCCTTTCCTCCTCCCTCTCCCCTTCCTTTTCCACCTCTCTCCCTCTCTGCTTCTCTCTCCCCTCACTCTCTCCCCATCTCTCCCCCTCCCCATCCCATACCCCCATTTCCCCATCTGCCCCATCTTCCCATCTCTTTCCCCATCTCACCTTCTCTCCCCCCTCTCTCCCACCCTCTCTCCCCCTCCCCGTCCCCTCCTTCCTCAGGCCTCTCTCCCTCTCCCCTCCTCTCTCCCTTCTCTCTCTTTCACTCCTTTCTCTCCTCCCTCATCCCTCTCCCCCTCTCTCCCCATACCCCTCCCCATCTTCCACACTCTTCCCGTCTTCCCCAATCCCCCATCTGCCCATCTCCCCCTCTCTCCCCCTCCACCCCTTGTCCTCACCCTTCTGCTCTCTCCACCCCTCTCTCCCCCTCTCCCCTCTCCCTCACTCTCCCCCTTTTTCCTCCCTCACTCCCCCTTCCCCTCTCCCTCCACACTGCCCCCTCCCTTCCCATTCCCTTCCCCTCTCTCCCCTTTCCTCTCTGTCCCTTGCCCCTTCTCTTCCCCCTCCCTTCCCCCATCTCCCTTTTGCCCGCCTTCCCCCTTCCCACTCTTCCTGTAATGCCTGTTAAACCTATTTTTACGGGTGTCTCTGGAGACGCGGCTCATTAACATCTTGCTAACAGCCATTGGCCTCAGCAGAGAGAAAATCACCTTTCTCAAATTCTGTACATCTAGAGTCAGTATGACTTGAGTCCCACCAAAACCGGAAAATTGGGATGTCTCACTCATCTGAACCCTAATCCCCCGAAGGGAGTTTTGGTTCTCCTCCTTGAAGCCATTCATCTGCACAAAGCACTTTGTGCAACAGGGACGCCATCCTCAGCATCTTCCCTCCTGTCTTTGCCCCGCTCCCACCAAAAAGACCTTGACCTACACCAGTGTCCATCACATAAACCCTTTCTGCCCAGCGTTCTTCAGAACTGTCTCCCATTTCCACCATCCTGATTGGCTGACACAACATTCCTAAATTGAACAGCATAGCCCCTTATCTTTAGCTCAAACCCGAAAATGCTATAAGCAGAACAGACTGCTCTTAGAGAACTGCTAAAACAAAATACCTGCAGTGTAGCAGTAAGAATCTTAAGCCATGTGTTACATCTGCAAGCAAATGAGTGTCAAGGTAGTTTATGGTAACTTTGATAATAACTTTAGTTAGATCCCCTGAGATGTTCAAAGATCAATCTTACATCCAGCACAATGATACACACCAGTGCCGTTACTTTATTCATAGTTTGAGGATATTCAATAGTTACCGAAGACAGTTAATTTTTTTTGATATATGGTGCAGAACATTCTGACAGGTTACATCACAGCTCCAATGTATAACATTATAAAAGGCTGAGAGGCTTGTAGATTCAGGCAGATTCAACATGGGCACAACCCTTAGTATCTTCAAGGACATCTTCAAGAAGTGGTGCCTCAAGAAAGTGGCATCCATTACTGAGGACCATTGCCATTAGAAGCTTAACAGGGTAGATGTTGAAATTTTTTCACCAGTGGGAGAGGAATAAACTTATGGAAATAGCTACATAATGAGGCGTATTAAAATGAAGTGTCTAGAAACCAGTCAAGATGGCACTGAGCTGAAGTCCCTGTCGACAGCCAAGCATTGCTATACACTGTCCAAGTCTTGACAAGCACTACAACGACAAGTATGGAGTTAAATGCTATCACAATTAAATAATAATTGGCTGTCACATGCAAATCCATAAGTGCAATTGCTGTATCTGCTGCACTGCTGAATCCGTGTTTGTGACACCCAATCTCCATCAGCACAGGTTCACCACAAGGCTGTGTGCTTTGCCCCCAGCTCTACTTGCTTTACATTTACAACTATGTGGCAAAGCATACCTCCAATGGCATATTCAAGTCTGCTGATGACATCATTGTTGAAGGCCAAATCCAAGGTGGTGGCTAATCAGTATGTAGGTGAGAGATTGAAAATCTGGTGCTACAACAACCATCTCTTACTCAATGTAGCAAGACCAAGGAGCTGATTATTGACTTCAGGAGGAGGAAACCAGAGATCCTTGAGCCAGTCCTCATTGGAGGATCAGAGGTGGAGAGGGTCAACAACTTTAATTTCCTCGGTGCCTATCATTGCAGAGGACCTATCCTGGACCCAGCCCATAAGTGCAATTACGAAGAAAGCACCACAGAACTTTCTTCAGAATTTTCACACACTCAGCATGATATTTGAAACCTTCACAAATTTCTATAGATACATGGTGGAGAGTATCGCAGCCTGGAATGGAAACACCAATGCCCTTGAACAGAAATATCTATAAAAAATAGTGTATATGGCCTAATCCATTACGGGTAAAGCCCTTCCTACCATTGAGCACATCTACATGAAGAGCTGTTGCAGGAAAACAGCATCCATCATCAGGATGCTCTTTTCTCATTGCTTCCATCAGGAAGAATGTACAGGAGCATAAAGACACACAGGTTCACGAACAGTGATTACCCCTCAACCATCAGGCTCTTGAACCAAAGCGGACAACTCAACTCAAATTCACTTGCCCCATCATTGAAATGTTTTCACAATCTATGGAATGACTTTTAAAGATTCCTAATCTCATGTTCTCGGTATTTATTGCGTATTATTATTTATTTCTTTTTGTGTTTGCACAGTTTATTGTCTTTTGCACACTAGTTGAATGCCCAAGTTGGTGTGATTTCATTGATTCTGTTATGGTTATTCTGTTAGGGTTGTATATGGTGAATTATATGTACTATGATAATACATTTACTTTGAACTTTGAACTTCGTTGTTCTGCAAATATTGTGGGCATTCTATTTTGGTACTGGAATGTGTGCCAACACTTGCAGTCTACCCCCAACACATCCTTAGGTTGTGTTGATTGTTAACACAAATGAAACATTTCACAGTATGTTTTGATGTACATGTGTGAATGAATCAATGAATCTGCAGCTGAATAATCTTTACTCTGAGAAAACTGAATTCCCTGCCCCAAGGGTGGTGAAGGACAGATCATTTGATATATTGAAGATCGAGATAAATATTTGAAAGATCAGGGATCTGAGGGTTATGGGGAATGGACACTGAAGAAGAGTTGAGGCCAGCATTAATCAGCTATTATCATACTGCTTTGTAGTTCAGTCTTGAGGGATATGGTGGCCTATTCCTGCTCTTATTTTCTTGTGTGACGTAAATAATTTGAAAAGAAAAAAAGATATCTACAGTTTCTATTACAGCGATTATTCACTACTGTGACTCTGAATTGCTAGTTATGTTATGCTCAGTGACCATTTTGTGGCAAACTATAGGAACTCTAGCAAAGTCAGCTTGGTGGCATTGATAAAGAAGGAGTTTTAAATGTGACTCATATTGCAGCTGATCACCCCCATGAGACTGTAGAGGATCTTTAATAATTTCAGTTTTATGTGGTTGCTAATGTAATCAATAGACCACCAGGTCATTCAGTGCCTGTTTATAAATTATGGGAAATAGTTATATTAATGCCAGTAGTTGAACAGTAATAGCCTATCTTTAAATACAGGCACTGAGTACTAAGATTCCAATTTTATTTTGAATTCCACTGTAAGCTTCAATTTTATGATATACATTATATTATACAGTTGAAGGGTTTATTGATCCAATGAAAACCCAAGAGGCCTCCTTTAATGCTCTCTTTGACTAACCCTTTGTAACCCTGCCCCCCCCCCCCCCCCACAGCCACATGATTTCAGATTCTGAGGTTGATGTCAATGCATCCTTTAGGAGGACGAATACATGGAAAGCATCTAGCTCAGGTGTTGTACCTGACTGGGTACTGAAGACCTGTGCTAATCGACTGGCTGGAAGGTTTACTAACATCCTCAGCCTCTCACTTCGGTAATCTGATGTACCTACTCAAGAAGGCTTCAATGAACCCAATGCCAAAGAATAATCTGCTAACCTGCCTCAATAGCTATTACCCAGTAGCACTCACATCCACTGTGATGAAGTGCTTTGGAAGGATGGCTTTGAAGCATGTCAACTCCTGCCTAGGAATGACTTGGATTCACTCCAATTTGTCTACCATCATAAAATGTCAACAATAGATGCTAGACAATGAAGATGCATACATCAGAGTGCTCTTCATTGACTACAGCTCAGTATTGAACACTATCATCCCTTGAAAACTACTCAACAAGCCCCAACACCAAGACCTCTATTTCCCTGTGCACCTAGATCCTCAATTTACTCACTTGCAAACCCTAACAGCATCTTCTCCATTATCATCATCCACAACCACCATGTGCATCACAAGGCTGTGTGCTTACCTCTCTGCTCTACTTGCTTTATTCCAAACCACTCGAATTCCCTGTTTAAGTTTGCCGATGACACTAATTTTGTTGGTCAATTCGTACGTGCTGATGAATCAGCAGATAGGGGAGGATTGAAAATCTGGTTGAACAATGCCACAGCAACAACCTCTCACTCAACCTCAGAAAAACCAAAGAGCTGATTACAGGAAGGTGGAACGAGAGGTCCATGAGCCAGTCCACATTAGGGGATCAGAGGAGGAGAGTCAGTAACTTTAAATTCCTTGATGTTACTGTATCAGGGGATCTGTCCTGAGATCAGCAGATAAGTGGCATCACAAAGAGGGTGTGGCAGTGCTTCTATTTAGAAGTTTGCATAGATTTGGCACTTTATCTAAAACACTGATGGACTTATATAGATGCACAGTGGAGACTGGTTGCATTTTGGCCTAGTATGGAAATACCAATACCGAAGAGCAAGAAAGTCTGCAGAAAGTGGTAGTAACAACCCAGTGCATCATAGCCAATCATATCAGTGAGCATGCTTACAAGGAGTCTGCCACAAGAAATCATCATTCTTCCATAATTAAAGACCACCCCCCTCCCCATCTAAGCTGTGCTCTCTTCGCACTGCTACCATTGGGAAGGAGGTACAGGAGCATCAAGTTCCAGGCTACCAGGTTTATGAACAGTAATTACCTATAGCCAAACAGCTCTTGATCTAGCAGGAATAACTTCATCACTTCAACAGTGAACTGACTCCATAACAAAACAGACCCACTTTCAAAGGCGCTATAACTCATGTTCCCAGTATTATTTATTTACTTTTTTATTATTTGCATGATTTGTCATCTTTTGTCAATCTTTGCTAATAAATAGTGTTCCATAAATTCTATTGTATTTCTATATTTTCCTGTAAATGCCTGCAAGAAAATAAATCTCAAGGAGCCATATATGTATTTTGATAATAAATTTATGTTTGAGTTTGAAAGTATGCTGATTTTTAGAATCTCTGACAGAAGTAATGCCGTTCCCTCAAGAACTCTCTGCTGTTCACAATCAGAATCAAATTTATTGTCACTGAATGAGATGACATGAAATTTGTTGTTCTGTGGTAGCAGTGCAGCAGAAATACAAAATTACAAAAATAAATAGTCAAATAAAAATAAATAACGAGGTAGTGTTTGTGAGATGTTCAGAAATCTGATGACGGGGAAGAGCTGTTTCTGAATCATTGAGTATGGGTCTTCAGGCTCTTCATCACCCTGTGGATCTTGTATGTTTGAATGAATTCCCCCCCCCTTATTCTTCTAAACACCAAGAAATACAGACCCAAACTGTCCAGCCTCTTGTTCGTCTATCACAAAATGACCTAGGTTAGGCAATTCATTAAACCACTCATAATTAAATCAAATCTTGCACTTTGTTGTCTCTACACAGATATTAATGTAAATTACATTGACCCTGGGCCAACAATTTAAAGCATGAATGTTTTTGTTCCTTTTGTACCACACTCACTCAGACCTCCTCTCCAATTTATAACACTGAAATAAGGGATCTACCATTGCTAAAGCAATTGAGCCATTGACCCTTCTCTTTGCCCCTGGCTCTGAGTGAGTGAGTGAGTGAGTGAGAGAGAGAGAGAGTATTTGCGCACAAACATAGAGTCCTTATTATTATGTTTCCAAAGCTCCCTTATTCTTATTCTCTTTACTCATTAGTTCAAGCTGTGTTGTTTTTCGATCTTGTTAGCTCTGTCTTATCTAGCTATTGTGTGTCATCTTTTCATCGGCAGAAGTTAGTGTCATTTTATTGTCCTTCTCATGAGCATGAGCCTCCAGAGGAGAGGTTGACATACTGACACAGTGGTGCCAGGATAACAACCCCTTCCTCAATGTCCAAAAACCAAAAAGAGCTGATTGTAGATTACAGGAGGAATGGAGACAAGGCTGCAGTTGAGAGGGTGAGTAGTTTCAAGTTCCTCGATATACACATCATCGATCTCACCTGGACTGTACACACCGGCTCTGTGGCAAAAAAAAGTGTCTCTTCCACCTCAAGCGACTGAAGAAGTTCAGCACGGGTCCCCAAATCCTCAAGGCCTTCTACAGGGACACCATTGAGAGCATATTGATTGACTGTATTACTGCCTGGTACGGGAACTGCACCAATCTTGACCGCTGGGCACTACAGAGAGTGGTACGGACAGCCCATCACATCTGAGGATGTGAACTTCCCTCCATTGTGGACACATAGCAACAGGTGCAACAAGAAGGCTGGAAGATTATTGAGTAACCCATCACCTTAACCTTGAACTGTATCAGCTGCTTCCATCTGGCAAATGTTACGCAGCATTAAAGCCAGGACCAACAGGCTACAAGACAGCTTCTTTCTACAAGCCATTGGACTTTTAAATTCATATTGCAATTGCAATGGAGTCATAACACAAAGCTTTTTACTCCCTCACGTTGTGTGATGGATGTAAGATTTAAATAAATTCTAAATTCAATGACTTGTATTTAATGTCTCTTTCTTTGTTCTCTCTATATCCGTGCCAGGCTCAGGCCGCCTTCGGCCATAAACACATATTGCCCTTTTCTTAAATCTGCATCGTCTATCTTACCAAGTAACATGTTACAAACAACATCTTATTTGGAAATTATCTCTGTTTCAGGGGCCTCATTGTGTCCACTTTTAACTGCTTTGATCCAGCTATACTTGAGTCAAACCAATTCACAAAATGGAAGTTGCAGAAGAGTCTCACAAAATGGCAACCTCCATTCCTTCTGAGAGCAAAGAAATTTGGTCTGCCTACTTTCACTGTCTTTAACTCATTCCTGTTAGATGTTTTCTTTCATACTTTAATTCCTTCTTGACCAACACTCTCTTGAAAAGACAATCTTCCCATTGCTAGGAATTAGCCTGGTGAATCTCTGTGACTGCCTCCAATGCTGCTTTATACTTTTTGGTAAGGGGATTAAACTCCACAGTAAGGCCTCACCAACACCCTGTACAATTGTAAGAACAGCTCCGTATTCTTAAAATTTAACCTCTTTGCAATAAAGGCCAACGTTCTGTATACCCGTTCTCAGCTATTTGTAGGATCTGCCTGCTAACTTTTTGGTGCTTTGTGCGCCAAGTTACCTAAATCCCTCCTGAGCTCACTCATTTGAACCTCTCCCCTTTGACCTTACACTTTCCTGCATTAAATTCCATTTACCAGGTTTTCTCCTAATTATGCATCTATTTATATTCTGTTTCAGAATCACAGTGTTCTTGTTACAATACACCTTTCCATTGATTTTTACATCATCAGCAAACTTGGAAACCATAAATTTTGTTCCATCATACAGAAATACAAAAGATTCTGCAGATGCTGGAAATCTTGAACAACAAACACAAAATGCTGGAGGAACGCAGCAAGTCAGGCAGGGAAATGAACAGTCAACAGTTCAGGCTCCTCCAAGTCACTGATGTAAGTAGTAAGTCATTGAAAGCCAAAAAACTAATCTCCTGTGTATTTCACTAGTTACTTCATTATAGTAATGTCATTGTAGTGTCCAACAGGAGAATTAGAATCTGCTGCTGTTTGGACTAATTATGTAACATATGGTTGAATAATGCACTTCAGATTCACTGGCTTGTCAAACTTTATAGAAATGGAGTCACATTATGGCAATGGAGGATAAGAAATCTGTTCGTGGACAGAGGTATAGGGTTTGGAGTCTCCAAGTAACCCGATTTTCAATGAAGAGAGACTTCCATTGAGAATGAAATCACTGGCATTCAATGGTTTTCTACATTCCCCTGTCTCTTAGCCAGGTTGTCAGTATTGCATGATTCCATTATCACTAAAATGACAAACCAAACATAAAAAATGAAAAAAAGTGAACTAAAAAAAGGATCGAGTGCTTTCTGGGTGTATATGATGCAAAAGCTTCTCTTGGGCTTCCAGTTGGGAACAGATATTGATTAAAACTGATATTTCGATGACAAGCAACGCATACAAAATGCTGGTGGAACGCAGCAGGCCAGGCAGCATCTATACGAAGAAGCAATGTCGATGTTTCGGGCCGAGACCCTTCGTCAGGACTAATTGAAAGAGAATATATTAAGAGATTTTAAAGTAGGAGGGGGAGGGGGAAATGCAAAATGATAGGTGAAGACAGGAGTGAGTGGGGTGAAGCTAAGAGCTGGAAAGGTGATTGTCAAAAGGGTTGCAGAGCTGGAGAAGGGAAAGGATCATGGGACGGGAGTCCTAGGGAGAAAGAAAGGGGGAGGGAAGTACTAGAGGGAGATGGAGAACAGGCAAAGAGTGATGGGCAGAGAGAGGAAAAAAAAGGGGAGGGAAAATAAATAAATCAGGGATGGGGTAAGAAGGGGAAGAGGGGCATTAATGGAAGTTAGAGAAATCAATGTTCATGCTATCAGGTTGGAGGCTACCCAAACGGAATATAAGGTGTTGTTCCTCCAACTTGAATGTGGCTTCATCTTGACAGTAGAGGAGGCCATGGATAGACATATCAGAATGGGAATGGGACGTGGAATTAAAATGTGTGGCCACTGGGAGATCCTGCTTTCTCTGGTGGACAGAGCGTAGGTGTTCAACGAAACCGTCTCCCAGTCTGCGTCGGGTCTCACCAATATATAAAAGGCCACACTGGGAGCACCGGACGCAGTATACCACACCAGCCGACTCACAGGTGAAGTGTCACCTCACCTGGAAGGCCTGTCTGGGGCCCTGAATGGTGGTGAGGGAGGACATGTAAGGGCAGATGTAGCACTTGTTCTGCTTACAAGGATAACTGCCAGGAGGGCGATCAGTGGGAAGGATTGGGGGACAAATGGACAAGGGAGCCATGTAGGGAGCGATCCTTGCAGAAAGCAGAAAGTGGGGGGGAGGGGAAGATGTGCTTTGTAGTGGGATCCCATTGGAGGTGGTGGAAGTTACAGAGAATTATACATTGGACCCGGAGGCTGGTGGGGTGGTAGGTGAGGACAAGGGGAACCCTATCCCAAGTTGGGTGGCAGGAGATTGGTGTGAGAGCAAGTGTGCGGGAAATGGGAGAGATGTGTTTGAGAGCAGAGTTGATGGTGGAGGAAGGGAAGCCCCTTTGTTTAAAAAAGGAAGACATCTCCTTCATTCTGGAATGAAAAGCCTCATCCTGAGAGCAGATGCGGCGGAGACAGAGGAATTGCGAGAAGGAGATGGAATTTTTGCAAAAGACAAGGTAGGAAGAGGAATAGTCCAGGTAGCTGTGAGAGTCTGTAGGCTTATAGTAGATATCAGTAAATAAGCCATCTCTAGAGATGGAGATGGAAAGATCAAGAAAGGGGAGGGAGGTGTCAGAAATGGACCAGGTAAATCTGAGGGCAGGGTGAAAGTTGGAGGCAAAGTTAATGAAGTCAACGAGTTCAGCATGTGTGCAGGAGGCAGAGCTAATGCAGTCGTCGATGTTGCGAAGGAAAAGAGGGGGACGGATACCCGTATAGGCTTGGAACATGGACTGTTCCACAAAGCCAACAAAAAGGCAGGCATAACTGGGACCCATGCGGGTGCCCATGGCTACATCTTTGGTTTGGAGGAAGTGGGAGGAGCCAAAGGAGAAATTATTGAGAGTAAGGACTAATTCTGCTAGATGGAGGAGAGTAGTAGTAGAGGGGAACCGGTTAGGTCTGGAATCCAAAAAGAAGCAGAGAGCTTTGAGACCTTCCTGGTGGGGGATGGAGGTATATAGGGACTGGACATCCATGGTGAAAATCAGGTGGTGGGGGCCATGGAACTTAAAATCATCGAAAAAATTCATAGCGTGAGAAGTGTCACGAAGGGAAGTGGGAAGGGATTGAACAAGGTGGGATAAAACAGTGTCAAGATATGCAGAAATGAGTTTGGTGGGGCAGGAGCAAGCTGAGACAATGGATCTACCTGGACAGGCAGGTTTGTGGATCTTGGGTAGGAGGTAAAAACGGGAAGTGCGGGGCAAGGGAACTATGAGGTTGGTGGCAGAGAATGGGAAATCCCCAGAGCTGATAAGGTTGGTGATGGTGTGGGAGACAGTGGCCTGGTGCTCCTTAGTGGGGTCATGATTGAGGGGTAAATAAGAGGAGGTATCAGCGAGTTGTTGCTGTATTTTCCAGCAATTGCAGATTTCCTTGTGCTTTTGATGACAAATTCTGTTCCGTGCCAATGGCTTTTGGGACCACCTGGTAAAGGAAGGCATTGATATAAAAATAGAGGAAAAGAATTTTAACAAAGATGAAGGTCTCGCTGTAAGTAAGATCTGGAATAAGATTGTAAGCAAGGTGGGAGAATAGACATCTGTTTGGATGAGGACTAACCAATCAGGAGGGATGGACTACAGGGATATAAATACCACTGGGCTAGACATACCCAGGCATCATTCCTGATGAAAATGGTGGAGTTTGCCATTTAAATGTCAGTTAAAATCAATACCTGTACTCAGCTGGAAGCCAGCTAAGTTTGTTCATCATAGGAAGCACATTATTTGTAAAATAACTCAAGATAACAGTATGATTTTATGTGTGTATGGCGGCAAGGAAATGTAAAGTATAGTGTTATGAATCCCGTAACTGGAGAACTTACCAGCAAAGATAGAGAGGTCCGTTGAAGTCTGATGTCACTATTTTCAAACGTTTTATTTATAAAGGGACACAAAGGTAGGGTTAATACATACATTCAGATAACGCACATCGTCAACACTCAATCTAAAGCGTGGGTTTAGTAATAATCATCATTAAGAGGTGAGCTCTGCTGATGTCTAGGGGTTAATAGATTGTCCGTTGGAAATATAAAAGTCACTCAGAAAGTCTGCTGGCCTCAGCCCTTTGAAAATCGCTGGGTTTTACGTGGGGCGACCGAGAGAGAGAGATTGGGGGGGAAGAGAAAGAACTTGCCGAGTCTTGATGAATCTTCCGTGAAATCGGGGGAGCGTTGGTTTCCTCTCCCCGATGTTAGTTAAAGGCAGTTTTCTGTGATTCCAGTCACAAATTCCAATCCCGGAATCTAACGCACGTGGCTTCCTTCAGAATGGCTTCCCGCTGTTGCGGGAACACTCTCTCGTGTCTTCTTGGTGCATCTGAGGGGGCTGTCCCCCTGAGACTCTCCTTTATACTTCCTCACGGGGTCGCAGGTGTCAATCAGGTTGGGATGATGCAGTCTCTCTCTCAACCAGCCCACCTTGCCCGAGGGCTTTTCACGTGGTCTCCACGAGACAATAGTCGCTGTCGTCTTATTCTGTATCCCAGGTGGGGACGTGCAATTCGGCACATTTCTCTCTCTCTCTCCTACTGGGTCTACTGACCCCCCCCCCCTCAACGGGTGCTCTTGCAATTCTCACAAAGGAGGGGGCTGGGATCATAACAATGGTCAGTGCAGCTCAGAACATCACAGGAACCAGCCTCCCCTCAGTAGACCCTGTGTATACTTCTCACTGTTTCAGCTATCATAATAAAAGGCGCCAGCTACCCCAGCATTTTCTTTTCTCCCCTCTTCTATCAAGCAAAGCTGCTAAGCCAGAAAGCACATACTGACATGCTCAAGGGCAGCTTCTATTCTAACGTTATAAGACTATTGAATGTTCCCTGGTTTGATAAGTTGGAGCGTTGACCTTGCACTCTACCTCATGATCGTGCATTTTACTGTTTACCTGCACTGCGCTTTCTCTGTAGCTGTTATGTTAATCTGCATTGTTATTGTTTTACATTATTGCACTGTGTAATGATTTGACCTGTATGAGCCGTATGCTTTTCGCTGTATCTCAGTATGGGACTGTAATAAAGCAGTTCCAATTGCTTTCATATTGAATGCAAACCTTGAACTACAGAAAAAATTAATGAGCAACCACAGTTGTGAAGATAGATAGATAGATCCCAACAAACAACACAGTCTGAGGATGTGCTGGAGGCATGCTTCCAATGCCAGCCTAGTAAGTCCACAACTCACAAACTTTAACCTGTATGTCTGTGCAATGTAGGAGGAAATTGGAGCACTATTGGAAACAGGGACAGTCATGGGGAGAATGTACTAGTTCCTTACAGACAGCAGTGGAATTGAACCCAGGTTGCTGCCACTGTAGAGTGTATGCTAACCACTGCGCCACCATGCTGCCTCAGTCACTGCCATCAAATATCCTGTAGTCATTCAGGCTTGTGCAAACAACTCGAATCTGATATTGCAAGAAAGTGATACAAGAGCTTGTTTCACAGAGATGTTTAAAACCTCACCAAACAAAGGGTAGAAAATATCATAAAGGCTAAGAAAGCAAAATGGGACTTACTTTCTAATTGTACAGTTGAGGGTTACTATTTTATGCTATTGCAACCATTTTATAACACTCTATAGTTCCTTTTTAAGAATGTGCAGAAACTATTCTAAAGCATGACAAAGGCAGTCCCCATTTCACTGAGTTCAAATGTTTTAATTACCAATATTGGATCATTACTGTAGAGTGTTTATGGTTCCCGTCAGGATTGTCAGCTATCAGTCTGTTGGATTCAGCTCAGAAGGTACCTTTTTGCTCATTGAGTTGAGAAATCTGCCAAAGAAATACCCTTGGGGAAAATATTTATTCAGTCTGGCAGAAAGCTTCTAACAAAACATCTTTAACTGATCCAAAACAGAATAAAGTAATGAGTGAACATTTTAATAATCCTACTTTATGCTGTTAAATAATGTAGATTTTATGACATTCTTGTAGAAATTGGCCTTGTAGCTAATACTTTATAAATCTAATTACTGTTGAAGTATATTCAGGACATCGTGTACTGGAGCAATAAAAGAATGCAGTCAGACTCACCATTCATTATTGTGTAGCTGTATAAATTAATATGATGTTATAAGTCCTCCATAAGATGAACAATAAATTTCAAAGTAAAGTTTTCATAGACACTAATTATGTCTACAACAAATGCCTTTAACACCAACTTGACCAGGAAATTTGACAGTATAGAGTCATACTTTTTACCAACCATGGGAGTTCTCTGGGGTTATTCTGCAGTGGTTTACATTCCACCTTAGGTCAATGTCAAGCAGACTGTAGATGATCTGAGCAATGGGATCACATGCACAAAACAGTGCACCCTAACACCTTCACCATCGTTTGGGAGATTTTAACCAGGCCAGGAGAAAAACAACACTCTCGACCATTGCTACACCACCATCAAGAATGCTTACCATGCTATTCCATGCCCTCAGTTCGGGAAGCCTTATCACATAACTGTACTTCTACTCCGTGAGTATAGGCAGAGACTGAAGACTGCAGCACCAGCAATGAAGACCAAGAAGGCATGGACAAAGGAAGCACAGGAGCGCTTACAGGACTGCATTGAATCGATGGACTGGACTGTATTCAGGGATTCATCTTGGAACCTGGATGAGTATGCTGCAGTTGTTACCAACTTCATTAAAACCTGTGTGGATAAGTGTCTGTCTACAAAGACTTATTGTACATTCCCAAACCAAAAACTGTGGATGAACCAGGATGTATGTCATCTGCTAAGGGCTAGATCAAGTTTGGCAACCCAGTCCTATGCTAGAAAACCAGGTATGATTTGCGGAGGGCTATTTCAAGAACAACCGGACGATTTTGAATGAGGTTAGAGGCGATATCAGATGCACCGCAACTCTGGCGGGGTCTGCAAGACATTACTTCTTACAAAGCAAAACCTAGTAGCATGGATGGCAGTGATGCTTCACTACCCAATGAACTCAACGCCTTCTATGCCCACTTTGAAAGGGAGAACACAACTACAGCTGTGACGATCCCTGCTGCACCTGATGACCCTGTGATCTCTGTCTCAGAGGCCAATGTTAGACTGTCTTTAAAGAGAGTGAACCCTCGCCAGGCAGAAGGTCCAGATGGAATACCTGGTAAGGCACTGAAAACTGTACCAACCAACTAGCGAGAGTATTCAAGGACATTTTCAATCTCTCACTGCTACAGGCAGAAGTTCCCACTTGTTTCAAAAAGGCAACAGTTATACCAGTGCCTAAGAAGAATAATGCAGGCTGCCTTAATGACTGTCGCCCGGTAGCACTCATATCAACAGTGATGAAATGCTTTGAGAGGTTGGTTATAACTAGACTGAACTCCTTCCTACCTCAGCAAGGACCTGGACCCATTGCAATTTGCCTAATGCCACGATAGGTCAACAGCAGAAACAATCTCCACATGGCTTTAGACCACCTGGACAGCACAAACACCTACGTCAGGATGCTGTTCATCGATTATAACTCAGCATTTAATACCATCATTCCCACAATCCTGATTGAGAAGTTGCAGAACCTGGGCCTCTGTACCTTCTTCCGCAATTGGATCCTTGACTTCCTAACCGGAAAACCACAATCTGTGCAGATTGGTGATAACATATCATCCTCGCTGACAATCAACACTGGCGCAGCGCAGGGGTGTGTGCTTAGCCCACTGCTCTACTCTCTATATACACATGACTGTATGGCTAGGCATATCTCAAGTACCATCTATAAATTTGCTGACAATACAGTAATTGTCGATAGAATCTCAGGTGGTGATGAGAGGGGGTACAGGTGTGAGATATGCCAACTAGTGGAGTGGTGCCGCAGCAACAACCTGGCAGTAAGATGAAAGAGCTGGTTGTGGACTTAAGGAAGGGTAAGATGAAAGGAACACATACCAATCCTCTTTGAGAGATCAGAAGTGGAGAGAGTGAGTAGCTTCAAGTTCCTGGGTGTCAAGATCTCTGAGGATCTAACCTGGTCCCAACATATCACTGTAGTTATAAAGAAGGTAAGACAGTGGCTATACATTAGGAGTTTGAAGAGATTTGGCATGTCAACAAAAACTAATATAGATGTACTGTAGAGAGCATTCTGATAGGCTGCATCACTGTCTGGTATGGAGGGGCTACTTCACAGGACCAGAAGAAGCTGCAGAGTATTGTAAATCTAGTCAGTTCCATCTAGGGTAATAGCCTACAAATTACCCAGGGCATCATTAGGGAGCAGTGTCTCAGAAAGGCAGTGTCCATTATTAAGGACCTCCAGCACCCAGCACATGCCCTTTCTTCACTGTTACCATCAGGTAGGAGGTACAGAAGCCTGAAGGCACACACTCAGCAATTCAGGAACAGCTTCTTCCCCTCTGTCATCTGTTTCCTAAATGGACATTGAAGCTTTGGACACTACCTCACTTTTTTTAATATACAGAATTTCTATTTTTGCATGTTTTTTAAATATATGTAATTGATTTACTTGTTTATTTATTATTGTTATGCTTTATTTATTATTTTTTTCTCTCTGGTCTAGATTACGTATTCCATTGAACTGCTGCTGCTAAGTTACCAAATTTCACATCACATGCCGGTGATAATAAACCTGATTCTGATATTTCATCTTTTTCCTTCTTATAGCTTTTTTAGTTGCCTTTTGTTGGATTTTAAAAGCTTTCTAAATGTTCAACTTCCCACTCACTTTTGCTACCGTATATGCTCTTTGCTCAGCTTTTATGAAGTCCTTAACTTCCCTTGTTAGCCACGGTTGCCATTTGAGAACAACTTCATCTGTGGGACACATCTATCCTGCACCTTGTGAACTATTCCCAGAAACCTCAGCCATCTCTGCTCTGCTGTCATCCGCGCCGGTATCCTCCTCCAATCCACCTGAGCAAGCTCCCCTCTCATACCTCTGTAATTCCCTTTATTCCAGTATGATGCTGATACATGTGATTTGTGCTTCTTTTCAAATTGCAGTGTGAATTCAATTATATTATGATCACTGCCTCCTAAGGGTTCCTTTACTCTCACAACATTTAGAAAGTACGGTATCTGAATAAGCACTTCAATCACTAAAGCATAGAAGGCTGCAGACCAGGTGCTGGGAAATGGGATTAGTAAGAATGAATATGTGATGGTCCTCATGGTGAGTCAAAGAACCTGCTTCTGCACTGTATGAATCAGAATCAGGTTTATTATCACCGGCATGTGACGTGAAATTTGTTAATTCAGCAGCAGCATAATGTAGCGGAGAGAGAAAAATAATAATAAATAAAATAAAACATAATAATAATACATACACAAGTAAATCAATTGCGCATATTGAATAGATTTAAAAAAAACATTCAAAAACAGTAATACTGTATATTAAAGAAAAAAGTGATGTAGTGCCTTGGTCATGATCGTTCAAGAATCACTTGATTCTGGCACAGTCCTAGAGGACTGGAAGATTGCAGATGTCTCTCTACTTTTTAAGAAGGGAGGAAGGCAAAAGAAATGAAATTAGCCCATTTAGCGTAACCTCAGTGGCTGGGAAAGTGTTGGAGTATATTATTAAGGGTGAGATTATCATTTATATTATATATTATTAAGGGTGAGATTATCATTTATCACTAATGATAAAATAAGTCAAAGTCAGCATGGTTTCTGTAAAAGGACATCTTGCCTGATGGATCTGTTAGAGTTAGAACTATAGAACCATAGAACATTACAGCACAGAAACAGGCCTTTTGGCCCTTCTTGGCTGTGCCGAACCATTTTTCTGCCTAGTCCCACTGACCTGCACCTAGACCATATCCCTCCATACCCCTCTCATCCATGTGCCTGTCCAAGTTTTTCTTAAATGTTGAAAGTGAGCTTGCATTCACCACTTCAACTGGCAGCTCATTCCACATTCCCACTACTGTCTGTGTGAAGAAGCTCCCCCTAATGTTCCCTTTAAACTTTTCCCTTTTCACCCTTATCCCATGTCCTCTGCTTTTTTCCTCCCCTAGCCTCAGTAGAAAAAGCCTGCTTGCAGTCACTCTATCTATACCCATCATAATTTTATACACCTCTATCAAATCTCCCCTCATTCTTTTATGCTCCAGGGAATAAAGTCCTAACCTATTCAACCTTTCTCTGTACCTCAGTTTCTCAAGTCCTGGCAACATCCTTGTAAACCTTCTCTGCACTCTTTCAAGCTTATTAATATCCTTCCTGTAATTTGGTGACCAAAACTGCACACAATACTACAAATTTGGCCTCACCAATGTCTTGTACAACCTCACCATAACATTCCAACCCTTATACTCAGTACTTTATAAAGGCCAATATGCCAAAAGCTCTCTTTACAACCCTATCTACAAACATTTGTACAAATTTTTGTACCTGTAACACCACTTTTAAGGAATTATGTATCTGTATTCCCAGATCCCTCTATTCTACTGCATTCCTCTACCACTTACCTTGTATGTTCTACCTTGGTTTGTCCTTGCAAAGTGCAATACCTCACACTTGTCTGCATTAAACTCCATTTGCCAGCCCATTTTTCCAGCTGGCAAATCCCTCTGCAAGCTTTGAAAACCTTCCCCACTGTCCACCACACCTCCAATCTTTGTATCATCAGCACATTTGCTGATCCAATTTACCACATTATCATCCAGATCATTGATATAGATGACAAATAACAATGGACCCAGCACTGATCCCTGTGGCACACCACTAGTCACTACTTCTTCTTTGAAGAAGTCACAAGCAGGACAGACAAAGGAGAGGCAGTGGCTGTCATTTACTTAGAGTTTCAGGTGTGTGAAAAGGTGGCACACATGAGGCTGCTTAACAAGATAAATTCCTATGGCATTACAGGAAAGATACTGGCATGGATAGCAGAATGGCTGACAGGCAGGAGGCAGTGAGTGGAAATAAAGGGAGCCTTTTCTGGTTGGCTGTCAGTGACTAGTGTTCCTCGGGTCAGTATTAGGATCACTACTTTTCACATTGTCAGTGATTTGGACGATGCAATTGACAGCTTTGTGGCAATGTTTGTGGAAGAAATGAAGATAGGAGGAAGGGTAGGTAGTGCTGAGGAAGTAATGCGATTGCGGCAGGACAAATTAGAAGAACGGGCAAAAAAGTGGCAGATGGAATATAGTGTTGGGAAATGTATGTTAATGCATTGTGGTGAAATGAACAATAGTGCAGACTATTATATGAATGGGGAGAAGATTCAAATGTCAGAGGTGCAGAGGGACATTCGAGTCCTCGTGCAAGACTCCCAGAAGGTTAATTTGCAGGTTGAGTCTGTGGTAAAGAAGGCAAATGAATTGTTGGCATTTATTTCAAGGGGAATAGAATATAAAAACAAGGAAAAAATGCCGAGCCTTTATGAGACACTAATCAGGCTGCACTTAGAATATTATCAACATTTTTGGGCTCCATATCTCAGAAAGGATGTGTTGTCATTGGAGAGAGCCCAGAGGAGGTTCATGAGAATGATTCTGGGAATGAAGAGACTAACATATGAGGAATGTCTGGCAGCTTTGGGTCTTTACTGACTGGAATTTTGAAGAATGCTTGGAGCTCTCATTGAAACCTAATAACTGTTGAAAGGACTAGATAGGGTGGATATGGAGTGGATGTTTCCAGAAGTAGAGAGCGCAGCCTCAAAATTGAGGGGTGACCTTTAAGGTTAGGAGGAATTTTTTTAGCCAGAGAGTGGCTAATCTGTGGAATGCTCTGCCACAGATTGTGGTGGAAGCCAAGTTTGTGTGTATATTTAAGGTGAAATTTGGTCAGGACATCAAAGGATATGACGAAAAGGTGTATAGGATTGATCCGGTATGTTCTATGATGGCTCCTTGGAGCAGACTTGATGGACTAAATGTCCTAATTTTTCTCCAATGTCTTATAATCTTACTGTCTATCTGTCACCTTTGTCAGGAAGGGTGTTCAGGATTCCAATAACAACATGGATGAAAACATATTTCCTCAGCTCGCATCTAACACTCCTATTCCTCAATTTAAACTTAGGCTCCTTGGTTTTAGAACTCTTCTCACTACTTCACCTGCTCAATATTCACTGCATTCATGGCACTTATAACTTTGTATACCTTTATCACATCCCCTTTCGATCTCTGTCAAGGAAAACAAAGACAACCAAATGACCCCACCATTGTGAGTAAAGGCACATTGGGGTAAAGGTCCTGTTCCTGTGTTGAATTGTTACATATGTTTTGTATTGCATATTTTTATAATGATGCCCCTGCTCTTATACTCTGTGTCCTGACAAAAAACAGAAACATCCAGCATGCCTTTTACCTTTTGTGGTCACCTTTAGAGATCCATTGATGTACATATGAAAATCCCTCTGTTTCTTAATATTTTATCATTCATTGTGTGTTACATCTCCCAGGATGTATCACCTGACACATAGCATCACTTTACAAAATCTATCAGCTGACCAATATCATTCTGTAACCTGATACTATCAACAATACCACAAGGGTATAATTGGAAATTGTTAAATTAAAATTCCGCTGAGGTAAAACCTGATCATTGAGGTTAGTGATTTTCGTTGGATTTTTGTGATCACAATTCTATCTCCATTACCATAGCATTGGAGAGGGATAGGAAAAGACAAGTTAGGAAAGCATTTAATTGGAGTAAGGGGAAATATGAGGCTATCAGGCTGGAACTTGGAAGCATAAATTGGAAACAGATATTCTCAGGGAAACGTATGGAAGAAATGTGGCAAATGTTCAGGAAATATTTGCTTGGAGTTCTGCATAGATATATTCTAATGAGACAGGGAAAGGATGGTAAGGTACAGGAACTGTGGCGTACAAAGACTGTTGTAAATCTAGTCAAGAAGAAAAGAAGAGCTTACAAAAGGTTCAAAACCCTAGGTAATGATAGAGATCTAGAAGATTATAAGGCTAGCAGGAAGGAGCTTAAGAATGAAATTAGGAGAGCCAGAAGGGGCTATGAGAGTCCTTGGCAGACAGAATTAAAGAAAACCCCAAGTCATTCTACATGTATGTGAAGAGTAAGAGGGTAAGACATTACAGAATAGGACAAATAAGTGTGACAGTGGAAAAGTGTGTATTGAACCGGAGAAGATAGCAGAGGTACTTAATGAATACTTTGCTTCAGTATTTACTACGGAAAAGGATCTCGGCAATTGTAGGGATGACTTACAGTGGACTGAAAAGCTTGAGCATGTAGATATTAAGAAAGAGGATATGCTGGAGCTTTTGGAAAGCATCAACTTGGATAAGTCACCAGGACCAGGCAAGATGTACCCCAGGCTACTGTGAGAGGCAAGGGAGGAGATTGCTGAGCCTCTGGCAATGCTCTTTGCATCATCAATGGGGATGAGAGAGGTTCCAGAGGAGTGGAGGGTTGTGGATGTTATTGCCCTATTCAAGAAAGGGAGTAAAGATAGCCTAGGAAATTATAGATAAGTGAGTCTTACTTCAGTGGTTGGTAAGTTAATGGAGAAGATCCTGAGAGGCATGTTTTATGAACATTTGGAGAGGCATAATATGATTAGGAAAAGTCAGCATGGATTTGTCAAAGGCAGATTGTGCCTTATGAGCCTGATTGAATTTTTTGAGAATGTGACTAGACACATTGATGAAGGTAGAGCAGTAGATGAGGTGTATATGGATTTCAGCATGGCATTCGATGAGGTACCCCATAAGGAGGCATGGGATCTAAATGGACATTGCTTTGCAGATCTAGAGCTGGCTTGCCCACAGAAGGCAGAGTGGTTGTAGATGGTCAGGTTCTGCATGGAGGTCGGTGACCAGTGGTGTGCCTCAGGGATCTGTTCTGGGGACTCTCTGTGATTCTTACAAATGACCTGGATGAGGAAGTGGAAGGATGGGTTAGTAAATTTGCTGATGACACAAAGGTTGGTGGTGTTGTGGATAGTGTGGAGGGCTGTCAGTGGTTACAGTGAGACATTGATAAGATGCAAAACTGGGCTGAGAAGTGGCAGATGGAGTTCAACCCAGATAAGTGTGAGTTGGTTCATTTTGGTAGGTCAAATATGATGGCAGAATATAGTATTAATGGTAAGACTCTTGGCAGTGTGGAAGATCAGAGGGATCTTGGAATCCGAGTCTATAGGACACTCAAAGCTGCTGCGCAGGTTGACTGTGTCGTTAAGAAGGTATACAGTGTATTTTCCCTCATCAACAGTGGGATTGAGTTCAAGGGGTAATGTTACAGCTATATTGGACCCTGGTCAGACCCCATTTAGAATACTGTTCTCAATTCTGGTTGCCTCACTACAGGAAGGACATGGAAACCATAGAAAGGGTGCTGAGGAGATTTACAAGGATGTTGCCTGGATTGGGGAGCATGCCTTATGAGAATAGGTTGAGTGAACTCGGCCATTTCCCCTTGGAGTGACGGAGGATGAGAGGTGACCTGATAGAGGTGTACAAGATGATGAGAGGCATTGATCATGTAGTTTGTCAGAGGCTTTTTTCTCAGGACTGAAATGGCTAACAAGAGAGGACACAGTTTTAAGGTGCTTGGAAGTAGGTACAGAGGAGATGTCAGGGGTAAGATTTTTACGCAGAGAGTGGTGAGTGTGTGAGCTGCTGGCGATGGTGGTGGAGGCGAATACAATTGGGTCTTTTAAGAATCTCCTGAATAGGTACACAATACTCAGAAAAACAGTGGGCTATGTGTAACCTTAGGTAATCTCTAAGGTAGGGACATGTTCGGTACAGCTTTGTGGGCCGAAGGGCCTGTATTGTGCTGTAGGTTTTCTGTGATTCTATGTTTTTATATTTCTGTAGACTTTTGGGAGGTAATACATTTCTAATAGCAGGGATGGCTTAAGAAATGTAGCGGGAAAAATTATGACCCTGCTTTTCTGCGAGGTGAGGATGCACCACTATTAGCTAGTCTCCAGTCATCTGTAATGGTATTCTGTGGACAAGGTCTTCATGGTGTTCACCCTGAGATATATTTGCCTCAGAAGCCTGCTGTACCACCCAGCTCAACCCCTAGCAAGATTTAGCCCTTGGATTCACTCCAGTTAAGTGTATAATAAAACATGGCTCTTTTTATTGGTTTGTGTGAGCAATTAAAATATCATGAGTAACACTACTGATGAGTAATTGAAGTCACAATCAACTGTTCATTTGATTAAATGGGAACAAATCAAACAAAAATTACTAATAAAAATCTGTTCCAGGCTGCTGTGGTTAGATCTGTGTTGCAAGCTATGGTTTGTAGCTCACTGCTGCATTATGGCAATCTCTCAAACTCTTTGCAAAGGAGGAGATGATTTGGTTCACTTTTTTCTTCAGCACGTATGAGAAGGCAAAGTAGGCAACAGTTCTCATTTGCATTTCGAGTTGCTCTGTGGCCCTTGCTAAGATAATCTGCAGTGAGCAACACCTGGATGTGGATCTTGTGTGTTTCTCTCAACCCTTCACATAGGAACATACTTTTTATAATCACTGTTGTTTGGAAGTTGATTTGTTTGTCATTTGCACAATTACACTTTTGTACAGGTGTGATTGAAAACTTATTTGCAGCAATACTGGCACAATGACATCGGATGTACAACATTCATAAGAAAAGTGTAAATTAACAATGCAACTTACAAGACCATAAGATATAGGAGCAGAATTATGCCACGGAATATGGAGTCTGCTCCAATCTTCTGCCTTCTCCCCGTATCTTTTCATGCCCAGACCAATCAAGAAATGATCAACCTCTGCATTAAATATACATAAGGACTTGGCCTACACAGCTGCCTGTGGCAAAGAATTATACAGATTCACCATTGTTTAGCTGAAGAAATTACTCCTCATCTCTGTTCTAAAAGAACACCTGTCTATTCTGAGGCTGAGTCCTCTAGTCTTAGACTTCCCCATCATTGGAAACATACTCTTCACATCCACTTTATCAATGTCTTTCGCCGTTTGATAGGTTTCAATGAAGTCAGCCCTCATTCTTCTGAATTCCAGTGAATACAGGCCCAGAGCCATCAAACACTCTTCATTTGACAAGCCATTCAAACCTGGAATAATTTTTGTGAGTCTCCTTTGAACCATCTCCAGTTTCAGCACAACCTTTCTAAGATAAGGGGCCCAAAACTGCACACAGTACTCCAAGTGAGGCTTCACTAGTGCTTTATAAAGTCTCAACATTACATTCTTGCTTTTGTATTCTAGTCCTCTTGAACTGAATGCTAACATTGCATTTGCCTTCTTCACCACAGATTCAACCTGGAAATTAATCTTTTAGGAATCCTGCACGAGGACTCCTAAGTCCCTTTGCACTTCCGTTTTCTGTATTTTCTCTCTGTTTGGAAAATAGTTAACTCTTTCAGTTCCTCTACTAAAGTCCATGACCATACACTTCCTGACACTGTATACCATCTGCCATTTCTTTGCCCATTCTCCTAATCTGTCTGAGTCCTTCTGTAGCCTCTCTACTTCCTCAAAATGACCTGCCCCTCCACCTATCTTCATATCATCTGTAAACTTTGCAACAAAGCCATCAATTCCATCATCCAAATGATTGACGTATAATGTAAAAAGAATCGATGCCAGCACAGACCCCTGTGAAACACTGTTAGTCACTGGCAACCAACCAGAAAAGGCTCCCTTTATTCCCACTCTTTACGTCCTGCCAATTGGGCACTGCTTTATCCATGCTAGAATCTTCCTTGTAATACCATGGGTTTATTAAGCAGCCACAGGCATGGCACCTTGTCAATGGCCTTCTGAAAAGCCAAGTATTTACATCAACCATTTCTCCTTTCTCCATCCTGCTTGTTATTTCTTCAAAGGTTTCCAATACTGTAGATTAGTCAGGCAAGATTTTCCCTTGAGGAAACCATTCTGACTCAGCCTATTTTATCCTCTACCTCCAAGTACCTGAGACCTCATCCTTAATAATTGTCTCTAACATCTTCCCACCCACTGATTCAAACTAAATGGTTTATAATTTCCTTTCTTCTGCCTCTCTCAATTGATTCTTGAAAGATCATCACTAATGCCTTCACAATCTCTCATCCACCGCTTTCAGAACACTGCAGTATACACCATTTGGTCCAGGTGTCTTACTTACCTTTAGACCTTTTGGTTTGCCAAGAACCTTCTCTTTAGTAATGGTAGCTTCACACACTTCATGACCCCTGACACCAGTAACTTCCACACTACTGCTACTGTGTTCCACAGTGAACACTGATGCAATATACTTAATCAGATTGTCTGCCCTGTCGTTGTCCCCCATTATTGCCTCTCCAATATCATTTTCCAGTGGTCCAATATCCACTCTCACCTCTCTCTTACACTGTATTTATCCAAAGAAACTTTGGGTATTCACTTTCATATTGCTAACCAGGTTACTTTTGTATTCCATCTTTACCTTAATGACTTTTTTTAGTTACCTTCTGTTGGTTTTTAAAAGCTTCCCAATCCTCTAACCTCACTAATTTTTGCTCTGTTATATGCCCTCTGTTTGGCTTTTACTTTTCTTTTAAGCCATAGTTGTGTCATCTTGTTATTTTGAATGTTTCTTCCTTTTTGATATGTATATATCCTGTGCCTTCTGAATTGCTTCCAGAAATTCCAGCCATTGTTGCTCTGCCATCATCCCTGCCAGTGTTCTTTTCCAATCAATTCTGGCCAACTCCTCTCTCATGCCTCTGTAATTCCCTTTACTTCACTGTAATACTGATACATCTGACTTTAGCTTCTCCTTCTCCTTCTCAAATTTCAGGGTGCATTTGATCATATTATGATTCCTCTGAGGGCTGTTTTACCTTAAGCTCTCTGATTCATTGCACAACATCCAATCCAGAATAACTGTTCCATTAGTGCCTCAACTATGAACTGCTCTAAAAAGCCATCTCAGAGGCATTTTAGAAATTGCCCCCTTGGAATCCAGCAGTAACCTGATTTTATCAATCTACCTACATATTGAAATAACCAATACTATTGTAACATTGCCCTTTTGGCATGTATTTTCTATCTTTTAATTTGTAGGCCACATCTTTACTACTGTTTGGGGTTCTGTATACAGCTCCCATCAGGATCTTTGCCATTCCTTAGTTCTATCGACAATGATTCAACACCTTCTGGCCCTATGCTACCTCTTCCAAATGATTTGATTTCATTTTTTACCAGCAAAGCAAGGCCATCCCCTTTGCCTTCCTGCCTGTCTTTTCAATAGAAAGTGTATCCTTGAACATTAATTTCCTAGCTATAATCTTTCAGCCATGATTCAGTGATGTCCACAACATCAAACCTGCCAACCTGCAAATGTGCTGCAAGTTCATCTACCTTATTTCATATATAGCACACAATCAAATATAACACCTTCAGTGCTGTATTCACCCTTTTCGATTTTATCCGCCTTTTACATTGCAACTCATCCTTTTGACTGCAATCGTGCCTTATCAACAGCATCTCCTCACTGCACATTGGCTCTGTTTGTAATCCAATAACCTCATCTTTCCCATGATTCCTCTTGCATTAAAATATATGCAGCGGAGGATGCTAGTTGTACTATGCTCTACTTTTTGATTCTGAACTTTTTCTGTGGTTTTACCAACAACTGCTTCCACAACCTCTCCATTAACTGTTCCGGCATTCTGTTTCCATTCCCCCTGCAACTCTAGTTCAAACCCCACTGTACAGTATTGACAAACCTTCCCTGTAGGGTATTAGTCTCCGTCCTGTTCAGGTGCGAACTCTCCTTCGCCACATGTCCCACCTTCCCTGGAAGAGAGCCCAATGATCCAAAAATCTTATGGCCTCCCTCCTACACCAGCTCCTTAGCCACATATTATAAAATATAATCTTCCTAGATCTGGCCTCACTAGCATGTGGCATGGGTAGCAATCCTGAGATCACAAACCTGGAGGCCCTGCTGTTTAACTTCGCACCAAATTCACTATGCAGAACTTTGTCACTCAAACTACCCATGTCATTGGGACCTACATGGACCATGACCTCTGCCTGTTAACCCCCCACAAAACTGCATTTTTGTTCAAAAAATTATAGAAAATTATACAAGAAAAATCACAATTAGGGCAAAAAAAATCAAAGTCTATTGCTGGACTGAGGTTGTGAGTTGAGTTGTGCAGATAGGTTCAAGAAGTAAAATGTTTGAGAGTAAATAACTGTTTTTGAACCAATCTCTAGTGACTTCTGGCTTCTGTATCTCTTGCCTGATGCCAGCTGTGAGATCAACCTGTCTCTATCTCTGTAATCCTTGGGAGCATGCTTTCAATCCACCCTATCATTGAATCAACCATTTATTCAGCAATAATACTTGCCAATAGCTCGTAGCGTGTTGTTAGCTTTGTTATCATATGTCTCTTAGAGTGCTAGTTGTTGCACTTGTTGCTAGGCTAAATGTCATTAAAGTGTGAGAAGGTGTAATAGATCAAAAGAGAACATTGCACTAAAGTTGACAGTGCAATTTTACACTGAGAAAGTCAATAATGCTGTACTCTGTACATTGAAACTGGATATCTTGAGTTTTATGAACACAACATGTGTTATAGCGACCTAGAACATTTTTAATGCCATTAAAATGTAGCCAAGCAATTTCTAGGCTGTTATCTTTGGTCAGATTCCAATCATTGGCCTTAGAGTCTTTTGGAAACTGATATTTTTGAATTGAGTTTTTCAGAAGTCAAGAAAGATGCATAAAACATGCTGCTTGTGATTATTTATTAAGTGCCACAAGAATAAACAGGACGAAGTCAGGAAGATGAAGCAAAGTGTGGTTAGAGAAAGTGAGAGGGACCCTAGTGGCAGGGGAAAGAACAAAGGGAGTAGAGAACAAACTAACCTGGTTTGCTCCTCTTACACCTGTTTGCTAATTCCATGGAATTTCAGTAGATAAGAGTTATCCATTCAATTTCTGTTGCTTGAATCAACCACTAACATAGACCCTATTCAAGCAATGTGATACCCTACAACTGCAATCATGTTGTTAGAAAAACAACTGCAACCACTAGAAAACACACTGAACTATTACATGTATATAGGTAATTATATAAAAGCACAAACAAGCATAAGGGATTTACTCTACAGAAAAATAACTACTATACAGTCTAATCCAACAAGTCCAACCTTTTCTGAAAGCCCAGGATGAGACTTACCCTTCCAGAACATTAGAGATGTCCTCCTCCTTCAAAGAAAGGGGTTTCCCTTCCTCCACCATTGATCTTGGCCTCACCTGCACCTCCTTCGTCTCCTGGACATCTGCTGTCACCCCATCTTCCCAACGTCTTACATGAACAGAGTTCCTCTTGTCCTAACCTACCACCTCATTAGCCTCCACATCCAACACATTATTCTTCACAGCTTCCGCCATCTTCAATGGGATCCTACCACCAAAAAGAGCTTTACCTCCCCACGCCTCACTTTACATTTTCCGCAAGGTTTGCTCCTTCTGTGATTCCCTTGTGCATTCATCCCTGCTCACTAATACTTCTTCTGGTAAATATCCCTGCAAGTGACATAGATGCTACACTTGCTCATTTTCCTCTTCCCTTACCTCTATTCAAGGCCACAAACATTCGTTCCAGATAAGGCGACATTGTTGGAGTCTTCTATTGTATCTGGTGCTCCTGGTGCAGCCTTCTCTACATTGG
This sequence comes from Hypanus sabinus, assembly GCF_030144855.1. Lineage (NCBI taxonomy): Eukaryota > Metazoa > Chordata > Chondrichthyes > Myliobatiformes > Dasyatidae > Hypanus > Hypanus sabinus. Next base: position 72,922,651 of record NC_082716.1, read on the forward strand.
TGAGACCCAATGAAAAATTGGGGGACCACTTTGTTGAGCACCTCCAGTCCATTTGCCAAAAGCAGAATTTCCCAGTTGTTAACCATGTTAATTTCTATTCTCATTCCCGTTCTGACATGTTGTTGCCATAATGAGGTCACTTTCAGGATGGAGGATCAATACCTCATATTCCTTCTGGGTAGCCTTCAACCAGATGGCATGAATATCAATGTCTCATTCCAGATTTTTTTTTTCTCCCTCCCACTTCGCTCTTCTTTTATTCCCCATTTTGGCCTCTTACCTCTTCTCACCATGGTCTCCTTCTCTTTTTCCCATTGTCCATTCTTGTCTCCAACCCTTTACCCAGCTACCTTCACCTATCACCTTCTTTCCCTCTACCTTTTTATTCTTGTACCTTCTTCCTTCCTTTACAATCTGGAAGAAGTGTCTCAGCCTGAAACATCTCTTGTTCATTCACTTCCATAGATGCCTTCTGACCTGCTGAAGTTCATCCAGCATTTTGTGTGTGTTGCCTTGAATTAACTTGCCAACAATTCCTTCACCTTTCTCTGTTCCTTCACTCAGTTCCAAATGTTGAAACCTAGCTTTTAATCTTTAATGTTGACTACATTAAAGCTGTCCAAGTATATACTCTAATGAAAAATATGAATACTGTGGTACATGTTTCCTAATTTGATACAAGTTATCTGTTTCATGACCTTCATTGGTTTCAGGATAAGCATCACCTCATTTTTAAACTTAACATCTTGTTTTCAAATTTCTCCATGGTGTCGATGCTGCTAATATATAATATTTCTGCAGAAATGTTGCAGATGCTTTATTATTACAAATGTTTTAGTATTGTTCTGTTTGGCTAGCAGTAAACAAACATAGAATGTTGTGCCATGATTTTAGGAATTATTCAAAAGTGCTCTTTCAGAGTTGAAGAGGAATATTGATTTTCACCAAAAAGAAGCAATGTTAATTGAGTATGTTTAACTTAATTAAATTAGTATGTTTCAAAGAAGGTTTAAAATGTTGATGGGTAACCCCATAGACAGATAGGTTCAGAGTGAAAATTCTTGAATTTGAGATATTGACATCTGGTGATGCAGTCATTAATGATGACATAAAGGCTGTCACATAAAAGTTCAGAATTGGAAGACTGTAGAATTGAAAGAGGTTTGAAATGGTGAGCAGCAAAGTCTGAAAGCAGCAGATGAATTCAAAGAATGGGACAAGAAATTGTAATTGAAGTGTCTGTGGACAAAGAACTGATGCCCATTGAGAACAGAGATGAAAGTGATATTTTAATTGCCAATAAAAGAGCGCAGTTATGATGGGTGAGCTAGTTAGAATTTAATCTAAAGTTCATGAAAGCTGGATTATGACAGAGTAGCCATTAGAGTCTGGTCATTAAGGCAGAAATGAGGGTTTCTGAGGTTGAATAAAAAAGGTGTTTAAGATTGACATAACAACATCGGAAGATGTAACTTTATGAGGCTGTATGGCCAGAAGCTCAGTTCAGTGAAATAGAATGTCGAGGTTGTAAATAATTTAGTTTAGTCTGATGCATGTGTAAGGGAGTGGGGACCAACCAGTGTGAGAGATGAGCGACTATGATGCAATCTAGACATAATGGCTTCATTCCTCCTAATGTTTAATTGGAGAAATAATGTTTTACTGAGAATTGTAATGCGATGAGCACAATGGGTATGATAGAATGAGTAGGCCAGGAGTCCCATCAAGTGTGCTTTATCATTAATGGAATCATACCAGTTCTCTTTTCTGCCTCTTCCCCATAATCTTTTATTCCCCTGTTGTTCCCAGATTCTATTTCAGCCTCAAATCGTTTGGATGACTCAGTCTCCACGGCGTCCTGCTGGAGAAAATTTCTAAAATTTGTGACTCACTACATGAAGAACTTCCTCTATATTTAGAACTCAAACATGCAACTCTTGATTCTGAATGGATGCCCATGCTTACCCTGAAGAAATTTAAATCTTCTCTTTGAAGGTTGTTCAGTGAGACTGTCTCTAACTTCTGTGATCTCTGTTGCCCTCCACCTCTTTGACCACGTACTCACTCAGACTCGCAAACAAAGTCCCATGTCCCTTCTGGGAACTTGTCACCTTTCGGCTAGTCTTCCTAACCCCAGCCCCCACCTTTTTATTCTGGCATCTTCCCCCTGCCTTTCCAGTCCTGAAGAAGGGTCTCAGCTTGAAACATCGACTATTTATTCATTTCCGTAGATGCTGCCTGACCTGCTGAGGTCTTCCAGCGTTTTGTATGTGTTGCTTGCTATTCTCTATTTACTGAAAAAGAAGAGTATCTTCACAACTCTTACTAGAGAAGCATTGCCATAAGTCTTAAATTCCAATAATATCACTTCCCATTCATCCAAATTAAGTCAGTGTAGGTACAATTGCTTAATTGACATGATAGTTCCTTCATTCCAGAAATCAAACTAATGAACCTTGTCTGAACTGTGCCCAACGCAACTATATTCTGTTTTAAACACGAAGAGATTTAGTATGTTTGTGTGAAGCAGTTTGCACCTTTAATCTCCTGTGGAAGTGATTGTAGAAGATTATTTGGCTACAATTGGCTAGTTAAGAGAAAACCCTGAACAGATCAGCCCCTCACAAACGCATAAGGGGCATCTAAAAGATAAATGCTGGCAGTTATTTTTTCCCAGGGTGAACAGGGAAATGCAAAACTAAAGAATATAGATTTAAGTTCAGAGGGGAAGGATTTTCACACAGAGGGTGGTAGATATATGGAATAAGAAGCCAGAGGAAGTAGCAGAGGTGAGTATTGTTACAATATTTAAAAGATATTTGTACAAGTATATGGATAGGAAAGGTTTGGAGGACAAATGGATGGGTTCAGATGAGTGAGTTGAGCCAAAGTGCCTTTTTCAGTGCAGTATAATTCTGACTCGATCACAGGGAGGCACAGTTAAATAGGAATTGCATCAAGGGAATGAGAGGTCGGTCTTGTGAATAAAGTGCATTTGAAGAGTTCTTGCAGAGCCAATCTTGAGAAAGATGAAGGTTTAGATTCGGGTAAGAACCTTGTGGGGTGAAGATTTTAAACTGGCATGCAAGATGTGGACATTAGGAATGCCGTCATGTGGATAAATAAGCCTGTATGTTTCCTATCTATTCATCTATCTCCCGAAGTACTTACATCTCCAGTGCTGTAATAGTGTTATGCTAACTGCTACACTACCATACTGCCTTTAAATTTGATTTCAGAGGTAAAGAGGAGAATAGATTTGAGAAGGTGATTGCAAAAGGAGAACAGAAGACTTTGCAGCTCTGCTGGAGAAGTAATTGGAAATCCAGTCAGATCTGCTGATGACTTTTTGGTGTTTATAGAAAGACTGAGCTACATTTTTTGGGACTAATTACACTTTCATTGCCAAACAGCTGATGTAGCACACCATTCAAGAAAAAATAATGAAGTATAATATTTACAGAAATTATTTGCATTTTACAACTCAATTATCTGAAGATCTCCAATTCAGAGCAGTTTAAGTAATTTCTATTGTCCCTGCAAGCACAAGCAGAAATTGCTTGAATTTACAATTGTTATCATTTGGCAGCAGATGAATATTCAGTTGAAACTGTGCTGTAACTGATGATGATTTATGTTAACATCTGTTCAAAGAAGATAGAGAGTAGCTTAAAACTTAGAAGAATTTTGTTTGGAACATTACTTTCTAGTATTGACATATGGGGAATACATTTCAAGCTTCTCATACATTAGAGTTTCCAGACCATTATTTTACTTCAAATAAATTTGGTTTTAAAAGATGATAAAGTAATGACAGTAGAGAATGTAAATGATGATTACAATTTCAATTATGGAAGTTCCCTGGATATTCTTACCTGATGTGTAGCCAAGTTAATTCTTTGCTTGATGTAATTCTCGGCTACTTCCTGTCAATCCACAATGCTGTATTCATTTTGCTAAAAGCCAAAAAGTATGCAAAGGTCATACTTATAAATAAAATTAATCAACATTCCTGTAATTATTTGACTATAAATCCTATCACTTCAGTTTGTAAATTTATATAATTATCAAACAGCAAAGAGATCTCCTAAAATTTCTCATTTTTAACTATTCACACATGTCAATCGATTGATTAACATACATTACATTAACTATGGTTTCAGCTGAAAATTTCTGGATAAGATGGATCTATGAAGAGTTGCAGATCGCTGTAGTGTAGGGGTCACGAACCTTTTTTGCACTGTGGACCGGTTTAATATTGACAATATTCTTGCGGACAGGCCGGGGGGTGGGGGGCGGTGTGGGTGTTAATATCGACCGAAATATAGGTGATAAGTCTATAAGTCACTTATAAATGGCTAGTACACTCAATTTTGTTCCTAAAAGGGTTTATCTAACAAATTTAATATTAAACACACAGCGCATATTTTCCTCGCATGAACATAGTGATAAGTCAATTATAACTCACTTATAAGTCAATAACATCATAACATTTTAAATAACATTTGGACATTAAACACATAGCACATATTTTCCTTGTATGAACATATAAAATCATTGCAACACACCAGTGAGAGGAAAAGGTAGAGGCTGGAGGTCCCCGTACCGGGACTGCGGTGGTCGCAGTCCGGAGAAAGCGGCCGACCGAGCGAAGAGTGTGACAGTGCGTGCCCGCCCCCCCTCCCCCCATAGGTAGGTAGGATCTATCGGCTGACAAAAGTTTGGCTCGAGGGATGACTTTCAGTAGATCACAGCGAGGTAGCTGCTCTGCTACTTATGAAACCCTGAGCCCAAATTAGTTCGTCTGCAAATACTTTAGCACCGGGTTCCCCATGAACATTCAGTGTGCTGAACAGGTTCAGAGGCAGTGCCCATCTGCCCGCGCTCCAGGCTAGTAGCATCGGCACTTCTCGCCGGAGGCCAACCAGTGATCTCTGGCGCTAGGGTATCACTGCATTTAGGTGATTGATGACCTTGCATGGGTAATGACTTTGCGTGTGTAATGACCTCACGTGTGTTCAAGTTCAACAGTGGGTGTGACGAGTTGAGGAAAAGTACAACTGACTCATATTGTTTCCTCATTGCCTGGTAGCACTTGTTTTGCGGCCCGGTGGTTGGGGACCACTGCTGCAGTGGTAACTGCAACCCAACACATCTATGTGGACCTTTTAGCCCATCTGCACTACAATCCCATTTTCCTACACTCGGTCCATAATCTTTAATGCCTTGCCTATCTAAGTGCCTGTCTAAATGTCTCAATGTTGTAATAGTTTATGACTTCACCGCCTCCCCCCACGTATCAACCACCCTGTGTGTAAAATACTTCACCTATAAACCCCCTTTAAAACACCCTCCTTTCACCTTAAACCTATGACCTCCTGAGTTTATTAAACCTACCATGGAAAACAATTCTGACTATCTGCCCAATCTATGTCTCTTATTGTGCCTCCATTGCCTGAGGGAAAACAAACAGCTTATCCAATCTTTTCTCATGACTAAGATTCTCCAATCCTTTCAACATCCTAATGAAGATCCTCTGTATCTCTCCAGGTCAACCATATCTTTCTTATAATGTGGTGATCAGAACTATACATGATATTCCAAGTGTGGTCTAACCTGTGTTTTGTAAAGTTGCAAATATTAAACCAACTTTTATATTCTATACCACAGCCTACTAAGGCCACATACCTTCTTCATTACACTTTTTACATATGTTGCCATATTCAAAAATTTACGGACGTGAACTCCAAGTTATATCAACAATCCTTGGTAACCTACCATTTACTGTTGATCATGGTGCACAGTTCTGATATTGGCCAGAGGAGGAATGTACACAGCATTAGAATATGCTGGTGAAACTGAGCAAGACAATCAAAAAAGTTTGTCCTCTTTGTGCTGACAACTTTCTTAATTCCTGGAAATGCATTTCAAGTTGGTGTACCATTCCACTTGATTAAAACCTCAGTGTTCAAATATCATTCTGATAAGTTTACATTGCACATCCTTTAACGGCAATATTATTGTTTCTGTGTAATGGCCAGAATGGCTCACAATACTTCAGTTGTGGTCTGATCAGAGCAATATACTATATGTTTGTTTAAGAGCCTTTGTATGTTTGTAAACCTCAATAACATATGCTCTTTGCCATTTTGTGACTAGTCAATATTTAAATAGTATATGTTAACAATGAAAAATCGTAATAATGCCCACCTTCATTTTTTGAAGCTTTGTTGGATTTGATTGTGGCTTCAATTTTCTTTTTTTGTTTTAAAGTCAAGCACATGGAATTTAGCATAATTTATTGTCATGGATAGTTGATGGCAGGAGTTAAAATAAATTAGCTTTTTTCCCAAGTGGCAGGCACTAGCCAGCAGGATACAAAATGCATCATTGCTGAGATCACAGCTATTTGTAATATATATTTTAGATGTACATGCATAATTTAGATGAGGGAATTAAATGTAATATCACTACATTTGCTGATGGCATGTGCACTTTAAGAAGGATGCACAGAGCACACAGGTGGAGGGAGTGGGCAAGTACATGGCAGATGTGCAATAAAATAGTTGAATATGAGATTATCTAATTTGGAGGCAAAACCGGGAAAGCACATCAAGTCAAGTCACTTTTATTGTCATTTCGACCTTAACTGCTGGTACAGTGCATAGTAAAAATGAGACAACGTTTTTCAGGACCATGGTGTTACATGACACAGTACAAAAACTAGACTGAACTATGTAAAAAAAACAACACAGAGAAATCTGCACTAGACTACAGACCTACACAGGACTGCATAAAGTGCACAAAAACAGTGCAGGCATTACAATAAATAATAAACAGGACACTAGGGCAAGGTGTCAGTTCAGGTCTCGGGTATTGAGGAGTCTGCTAGCTTGGGGGAAGAAACTGTTACATAATCTGGTCGTGAGAGCCCAAATGCTTCGGAGCCTTTTCCCAGACGGCAGGAACTACCTGAACATTGATAGACTGGAAAATGGGCAGGTGTAATGAGCAAACATACAAATGCTGGAGGAACTCAGCAGGTCAGGCAGCTTCTATGGAAAATAAACAGTAGAAGTTTCAGGCTGAGACCTTTCATCAGGACTGGATAGGAAAGGGAACACAGCAGAGAAAAAAGTTGTAGGCCAGGAAAGGAGGACTAGCTAGAAGATGATAGGTGAAGCCAAGGGTTGGGAAAGATAAAGGACTTGAGAAGAAGGAATCTGATAGGAGAGAAGTGTGGGCCATGTGAGAAAGGGAAGAAGGAGGGGCACTGGGGGAGGTGATAGTCAGGAGACGAGAAGAGGTAAGATGCCAAATTGGGGAATAGAAACTTCACACACTGAGTAAGTTCTGTGAGTTTGGAGATTTAAGACTCACTAGTTAGAGAGAAAATAGTTTGTGGAATCCCAGATAATGGACTTAGAGAAAGCTTGCTCTGTGAAAAAGTTTTAATGCTGGAAAAGGCTGTGGATATGTGTAGAGCAGTGGAGACAACACAAGCACATGCCAAGGAGATGCACAGGGCAGAAGAAAACCGTGTGAAAACAGAGGGGCAGAGCACAAGATGATTCCAAAAGCAGCAGCAAAGCAAAGAGGTAGGCTCAGACAGCAAATGCAGCAACTGTGGGTGTAGGCATATCCCTAAGACATGTCCTGCTTATGGAAAGCCCTGCAATAATTGTGGGGAGAAGAGTAATTTTGCAAAGTGCTGCAAAGCTGGGCTACCAATAGAAAGGTGCCCACTGTTGCTGAGGAAATGGAAGAAGTCTTTGTAGATTCACTACAGTCTGCTAGTAGTGCTGGTAAAACAGAATGGATTGTTCCAGTGACTGTGAGTGAGACAATATTTCCATCCAAGCTTGACACTGGAGCCCAAGTGAATCTATTATCTATGGATAATTACAAGACTCTCAAATGAAAGAGGAAGATTTAACCAGTTAAGTTAAAAGTGGCAGGCTATACTTGAGAGAATGTTCCAGTAAAGGGGGAGGGGGGAGGAGGGAGGTTGTACAGTGACCTTCAAGCACATAGGGCAAAACCCAAAGGCACAATTACTAATTTTAGAAAAGAGAGTACAGCCAGTATTATATGAAAAGCTCAACCTAGTGAAAGGAGCTTTCATAATGGCTTCACAGACCAAAGATGACCACACAACACTAATGGAAGAGTATGCAGATGTATTTTAGGGGTTCCGATGTTTACCTGATGTAACTTGAGAAACTCATAACAGCTTCCATGAGAGCACCAGAGAGATTATGCAAGAGAAGCACAAGAACTACCCTTTCCATAGATACCCATACCAGCTACACCAGAATGCCAGTGTTGAACAGAGTGATCACGATGAAGAAGTCACCAGTTTTTACTCTACATTATTCAGTTTTGGTTCAGAATCTGTCTCTCATCAACTTCCAGTAAAAGACTAGCTATCAAAAATACCTCCATGATCATCTCCAAGGTTGAAGAGGCAAAACAAAAAGGAAGAACAAAAAGGGGAGATCACGTAATCCCCAAGGTCAGAACAGCAACACCAGTTCCACCCAAACCAACAAGAGGAGTTACCACTTGTGATATGCAGCCAGCGGAAGGAGCTCTGTGAATTGAAACAGAATCAGTTGTAACTTGTGCAAAGACTCACTGTTCATGTGGATGTAGTCTAGGGTTCCATTATGAGGCAAATGGAGCTAATCGTGGTTACATAGCAAGAACAAGAACAGAGGCGGATGGATGGGATCTTGGCAGAAGGATGTGAAAGAAAGGAATATGTTGATTAGAGTCCTCAAAGGACACTAATACTAATGCAGAAAATGAAAGCACAACATCTGTGGAAACAAACCAGAAGGGATCATTAAAGCACCACAGAAACAGATTGAAAAGAGCTGAAGGAGTATGGGACTATATTTGCTCATTACAATTGAAGTTAGTGTAAGTACCTTTGTTGGAAAGCATTAATGTTTCTTGCAGACTTATGAGGACATACTAGTATGTTTTGGTTTCATTGAAGGGGGAAGATGTATTATTATGATTGTAGATAAAGATCTTCTGTTCCCAGTATGTAATATGGGCGCTCCACCCGGAACTGAAAGTGACATTGGGGAGCGGGTTGCATACGCTTGGGTTGAGCTGAAGTGTGTAAGTATGTATTTGTCTTTATTAAGAACAAACATAATACATTGTGTTTCTCTTTTTGGAAGCAGGTAATCAGGAATGATTTCTAGATCATCCTTCATAGAGATTTCTGTCAAGTGTGCTTAGTTATCAAGGTAGAAACATAGCTAAGCAAAATTCCTGCTCATTGCTTCAATATGATCATGACTGATCATGTATCCCCATTCCATTTTCTTTGACTATGACCATGCCCAATATCAGGGACATTCTTCCTGGATCAAGTGTGTACACTTGGTTGAGAATTTTGTAGGTGTTTATGAAATCTCTCTCATTCTTCTAAACTCTAGTTAATATAAGTTTAGTAGCTGGACCTTCATGGTGAAGTCTCAGGAAACCTTGTGAGGTAACTCACCATTCAGCTTGTGCTGAGATCTCCTGTTGTTGTCTTTTGAAGTTGGAAGTTGAAAGGACACCCTTTTGTTAATGTAACAAGGTATGACAAAGTTTCAAGATTCAAGATTATTTAATGTAATTTACATATGCCAGTGTAAAGGAGAACAAAATAAATATTACTCCACATCTGTTGTAGCACAAAAAACAAGCTAAGATAAAGAACACAATCATAAAAAACACAATAAATATAAATACATTAATGGCTTATAAATATAGATGATTGTATGTACATAAAGTGATACCAGATACAGGAGTGTCTGATAAGGTGACTGACTGGAAATGCTAAAGTAGAGATGGGTGTCGGGGGTGTGGTGAGTGGGTTAGTGGGTGGCTGTGTTGATCAGTCTTATGACTTGGGGAGATTTTGAGTTTGGTGGTCTTGGTGTGGATGTTACGTAGCCTCCTCCCTGATGGGAGTGGGACAGTCCATGAGCAGGGGTAGGTGGGATCCTTCATGATATTGTTGCCCCTTTTCTGAACCTTTCTGTGTATATGTCATTGATAGTGGGTGGGCTGGTGCTGGCCATTTATTGGGCAATTTTGACTGCCCGTTTTAGAACCTTCCAATCCATTGCAGTGCAGTTTCTGTATCATTTTCCAGTGCAAAGTGTTGGGATTCTTTCTACTGTGTATCTGTAGAAGATTGTGGGTATTGACCTGTTTTATCCAGCTCTCTACATCCTCCTCAGAAAGTAGAAGTGGTGGTGAGCTTTCTTAATTATGTTGGATGTGTTCTGGGACCATGAAAGGTTGTGCAAGGTGTGCACTCTCATGAATTTTATACTGCTTGCACTTTCCACTGCTGTGCTGCTGATGTGGGTGTGAGTGATGCGAGTTCTCATGAAGATGACAACCACCTCCTTTCTCTTGTTGGCATTGAGGAAAAGATTATCTGTGTGGCACCAGGCCTTAAGTCTTTCCACCTCTTTTCTATGGACTTTCTCATCATTTGCCCCTACACCTCCTCCTCCTAGCATGGATTTCACTAATGTTTCTGCATTTTGCTCCTGGTTTCATCCAAAGTTACTATAGATAATCAGGAGCAGGAATCATCAGAATCTTAAATACAAGAAAGTCTGCAGATGCTGTAAATCTTGAGCAACACACATAAAATGCTGGAGAAACTCAGCAAGCCAGGCAGAATCTACTGAGGGGAATGAATAGTTGATGTTTTGAGCCAAAACTCTTGAAGGGAAAAGTGGGTGGGTGGAGGAGGGGGAGGACTAAAAAGATAGGAGGTGATAATTGGAAGAAGTAAAGTACTGAAAAAGAAGGAATCTGATAGGAGAGGACAGCAGGTGACAGAAGAAAGGGAAGTAGGAGGGGAGCTACACGGATATGATGGGCTGGTGAGGAGAAGAGAGGGGTGAGAGGATAAACAGAATGGAGAATGGAAAAAATAGAGAAGGGAAGGGTGGAGAAATCAGAGGAAGTTAGAGAAATTGAGGTTCATGCCATCAGTTTGGAGGCTACACAGATGGAATATGAAGTACTGCTCCTCCAATCTGTGTGTGGCCTCATTACAGTAAAGGAGCCCATGGACTAATGTGTCAGAATAGGAAAGTGAAGTCAATTTGACATGGACGGCCATCGGAAAATCTGCCTTTTTAAAAATTTATTCATTTATGGGATGTGGGCGTCGCCAGCTAAGCCAACATTTATTGCCCCTCCCCAGTTGCCCTTGAGAAGGTGGTGATGAACTGTCTTCCTGAACTACTGCAGTCCCTGAGGTGTGGGTACACCCACAATGTTGTTATGTAGGGAATTCCATTATTTTGATCCTGCAACAGTGAAGGAATGGTGATATGTTTCCAAGTCAGGGTGGTGAGTGACTTGGAGGGGGGTTTTCCAAGTGGTGGTGTTCCCAGATATTGGCTGTTCTTGTCCTTCTAGATGGTAGTGGTTGTGGGTCTGGAGGTGCTGCCTTAGGTGTGTTGTTGCAGTACATCTTGCAGGTAACTGCAGCAACTGTTTGTCAGCTGTGGAGGGATTGGGTGCTTGTGGAAGGGGTACCAATCAAGTTGGCTACCTTGTACTTGATGATGTCAAGGTTCTTGAGTGTTGATGGAGCTACACTCATCCAGGCGAGTGGTGAGTACTTCATTACACTCTTGACCTGTTTGGTGGCAGAACAAACAAAGGAGCTTGACAAAGTGGTCTCTCAATTTATGTTGAGCCTCACTGATGTAGAGGAGATTGCACTGGAAATACCACATACAGTAGATGACCCTGACAGACTCATTGGTAAAGTATCGCTTCACTTGAGTGTATGCTTGGCCAGAAAGAACTGCAGTCTGCAGATTAGTGAATTTGGATGGCTTGGTGACAGTAAGGCAACCAGACCTGTGGTCTTTGTTCTTGCTGTGGGCTTGGGGATGGGGGCTGCTGTTTTGTGGCCTCCATTTTGTGTGCTTGTTGCTTGGCTTGATCAGTGTTTTAGGGTAGACACAATAATGCCTCATTTTCAAATGGGAAATTGTGAGGTGTTCTTTGGTTGGGAGTAGCATTTGGGTTTCTGACAGATGGTGTCTGTGCCTGCCCTGGGTAATTCAGGCTGTTTGCTGGTTGAGAGCAAAGAGCCATGGATTGTTGATTGTCGCTTGTTGGGAGGATGACAGTTGTTGGCTGCTGGCTTGGAGCAGAGTCAATGAAAAGGTGTTAAGTGTCGGACATATGATCTATAGCCAATGACACTAGAATATAACTTTTCAACTGGAAAGGAATAGATATAAAAGCAGAGGTATTCGGATACAAGATAGCGATGACTCTGTAGGAGATTCTCTGTTGTGGATGTGAGGTGCCCTATGGACATAGAGAAACGGGACTACAAGGAATATGTGGGCAGCAGCAAAGACTTCTTTTTAGCTGGTATTGTCTTTTCTATTCTATGACTGTTCATGGAAAGTCCGGGAAAATCAGTAGGTGTGCACACACGATGTGTAACTTCACCTGTTCTTCCAGTGAGACAATAATGGTACTTGCCAGTAATTCCAGATTCTCTCTATGCCACCCTGATCATTATTACAAGGGGTGATTCTTGTAAAGATATTGTCTGCGACCCTGAATGGTGGTGAGCAAACAGCTGTAGTGGCAAATGTAGCACTTGACTCACCTGCAGGTATAACCGCCAGGAGGGAGATCAGTGGGGAGCATTGATTAGACAAGGGAATCACTTAAAGAGCAATCCCTACAGGAAGCAGAGAATGGGATGAAGAAGGGGAAGATATGCTTAGTGGTATGATCCCATTGTAAATGTTTTAACTTAGAGAGAATGACGTGCCAGATATTGAGGCTTGTGGAATGGTAGGTAAGGACAGGGGAAACTCTATCCCTGTTATGACAGTGGGAGGATCTACTGAGGGCAGATCCATGTGAAATGGAGGAGATATGAGTGAAACATCAATGGTGATGAATGGAAAATCCCATTCTTTGGAAAAGGAGGACTTTTCTGATATTCTGGAATGTGAAGTCTCATCCTGAGAGCAAATGCAGTGGAGATGGAGGACCTGAGAGAAAGGAATTGCTTATTTACAAGTGAACAAATGACAGACTAGGAAGAGGAATAGTCAAGATAGCTGTGAGAGTCAGTTGGGTTATAATATATGTTAGTAGATATTATGTCTCCAGAGATGGAGACAGTGAGATTGAAAATGGGGAGGAAGGTGTCAGAGATGGAGAAATTTCTTCATTAGTAAATTGATGCTATGGTATGATTGATAACTTCAAAGTATAATCTTTGATTATGTTCCTTGTGTTAAATATATGTTAGGATTTTTAAGTTGCAAGCCATAAGGTTGCATTGAAGCTCAGTCTAGGTGAAGAGTAAATGTAAAACAGATGGTATTTTTTGTTCCTAGCAGAACTTTTTTTAAAAGTATGGCTGAAGTAGTTGTACATCTTCCTTTGCCGTATGTTCTCAGGCCCCACAGAATGTGCACATGGTGTTCTCTGTCTGGGAAAATGTGGATCTTCCTGATGCTGGTGAAGCTCTGAAAGATCAAATTTGGGAATTTCATGCACCGGAATGTTGTAATAGGGGAGAGACGGTGGTAATGAGGATTGCTTATTATTTCTGAGCATTAATGAGGATTGCTGTGCCTATGTTGTACTGCATGAAACAGTACTGAGGACCACTGTTTGTTAACTATGTTAATGATTTGGATGTAAAAGTAAGAGGCATGATTATAAGTTTGCAAATGAGCATTGGTGGAAATACTAAAGACAGGAGATACTGGAAGAAGAATCTGCTGGAAGAATGTTGAAGTCAGACAGCATCTTCAGGGTGAAATGAATTGTAGATGTTTAGGGAAACCTGCTGAGTAGCCCTGTTTTGCTCATATTATTTCAGGGCCTCTTAGCCTTTCCCAAAGCAAACAAATAGTTGCTGTGGCTTTTAATGATGGGCATAATTATTCACTACCATTGTACCATACATTCCTCTCCATTGCAAAGCTTTTCCACAGCTTTCAGGCACTTGAACATTCCTATGAAATGATGAAATTCCCAAATGCAGGTAGTTTTAAAGTATTCATATCCTAATAATCTGATATAAATTGCCAGACTTTACTGAAACTGTGTTAAAAGTTGCATTTTATTTTGCATAAGCTAAATAGAAGATGTAGGGCAGACGACATACTATTTCAATAGACCAAATCAATACAGAATCTGTACGAGAAAATCTTTATTTAGTTATTTCAATGGATAAAATTATTTCTTGTTATTTTGTGAACGAAATTATTCTGAACAGTGTGGAAGCAGCTTGCCTACTTACTGTTAGTGTTTCACTAAATAGTAACAAACTGACATTGTCCATTTTTTCTGCACTAGATTTACTGCTCATTGCTTTATCTGTGGGGCAGTCATCTAATTCATTTCCCAGAGTGTTTTGTCCATGTTATTTCAGGAATTCTTTATAAATATATTGATTCCATGAGTTAATGAATTACTATAATCATGATTGAGATTGAACAGCAAATAGATAACATAACAGTTCACATTAATGATGTTTGCATTTATGTAACACATTGTCATATATTAATCTCAAAGTATTACAATACAAACCTTAATGAAAATTGAGCCTCATCTTGTGTATATCTCAAACAAATACTGCACACTAGCCATTTCCCACAGGCTATAAAGAACAGAACAACTGGCTAATCTGCTAGTTGATTGAATTGTTTGTTTTTTGTCTTGAGTCCTGAATAAAATAAATTCCCCATTGAGTCCTCATAGTTTTCTTTTGTTTGCCCTTCCAGAAACAGAAGCAAAATAAAGGTTATATTTATAAAGATCTTAAGTTTGTTTTTCAATGCATTCATTTCTTTCTTTGGCTCATATCTGAATTTCCTTCTATCCGTAATATCTAATTAATGAAGTTCTGCATAACATGGTAAATTCAGACCTTTATGAATGATAAATGCAAAATATAAGTTTATGTAGTGCTTCTAATTATGCCCAATATATTCCTCATCTAATAGACACAAAACTTAAAATTGGTTATATTTCTCAGTGACTTTCTGGTTATGAATTTTGGAGAAATTTTACATAGTGATTTTATCATTCATTGAGTCATATAGAACTTTTTACCTATCGAAATACCTATGTAGAGTCTTTCCTGGGTCACTAGTTCTTGGTCAATCTACTGGAGGTCAGGCAGCATCGTTGGGGTGGAAGAAGTTGTCAAGGGCTCAGGAAACCTGCTGAGTTCTTCTCACTTGGCTCTTTTTTGCTTCTTTTATCAGTCACAGCTTCTGTGGCAAACAATGACCCAAAATTAGCAAGAAATACCTAAAATGGAGATGTATTACTTTCAAAAAAGCTACATTCAATTTATTGTGGCTTTAAATAAATAAGTGCATTGAAGTGGATGTAGTAGAAGATACAGATTGGAGCAGATTGGATGCCTAACAAAGATGATGATTGGATCATTTGTGAAGTGATCTCCTTGTATTTCCAATTATCCAGGGCTTCTGTGTGCTAGTGATGCATCAACTCAGGATTCCCAACAACAATCTGAACTCTCCTGTGGGCAGTCATGGGCCAATTATTCCCACAATTTGGTGAGAATGGTGTAATTATTCAGTGAAGCTTTAAACCACATCTTACTAAAATTTTCTCTGTCTGTTTGTCCGGTAACCTCCTTACACAACAGGGCTTGGGTTAGAATGTCTGTTTCAGAAATCCAGGGTCAGGTACATGATCAACATCAGTGTAGCTGAGTTGTGTGTAACTAGGGTATCAATGCTCAGACATTCTTGGGGAGGACATTGGCATTAGTTTGCTTATTCTTGAAATTTGAGAGAACTTTGTGGAGACAATATTAGTTATACTTTTACATTGGTTTGGGATCCTACTGTCAGTGGTCTAGGTCTCAGCAGCATTTCAAAGGACATTTATCTTTTCCAGCAGACATTTGTGTCAGATATGATAGCTAGTTCCTGAATTATTTAAAGGTTTTGCTGGCTCATTGAAGGTGATGATGATAGAATGAAAAATTGAAAATGTTGTAGATATTTCACCGATAAAAAAATATTTTAACTGATTAAAAATGGCATAACTACTTACTGTAAAAAAAAATCAAGAACAAATCATGACCTCTTCAGGTAAATTGATACCCAATGAAGTAGATCAGTTTTACCTGTATCAGAAATTGCCAAGAAAAACAGTGACAACATCATGGACTACATCTTTTTAACACATATGTGTAAAAATACGATTTGTACCTATGTAGAGATACATAATTTGTAACCATTCACAACAGGTTGCTGAACGATTTGTGTTGCTCCCTGTTAGCCTCTTGGAAGCTGACAAAGAATCACCCATCTTCTCATTAAACTTTTCATTGTATGTCACGAAATTGATATATTTGCACTATCCAAAAATTTCATGACATAACCTTGTGATGAACAGCTATGGCTAAAAATTGTCATTGTAAAGCCACTTTTAATGATACAATTTATGGCATTGATAGGTCATTTAACCTTCATGGTGAAAAATAAAAGCAATGAAAGTGCTCCATTCTTACAAGCAGTAAATTGTTTCTTGGGATCCCTTAAATATTATGTTTTTTCCTTTATTTTGCTATTTTTGAACCAATATTTTTTCTTCCATCTCTTTCTGTCTTTAATCTAATTTACATACCATTTCATTGTTTACTTGCTTCAGTCTTTCTCTGAAGTTCTATTGGCTGCACATGTTCCAGCAATTTCTGGACTAATGAAATAGATTTACTGAAAAAAACTAAAAGAAAAAGGCACTTAAGGAAAAATATGTGTCAAAGATGCTATCAGCATATTGAAGAAGTTAATGGAAATGTTCTAAGTACATTGGAAATAGATTAACACTGATTACATATTCAGAAAGATGCTTAGCCTCCCTTCAATTTTTGTAAGAGACTGCAGTTCTAAGAACAGTTTGAGAATAATTTTGCAAAAAAAAATCGAGCAGTTCATTATTTCAGAAGGGTTAAGGTCCTGCCTGACCGATCTTATTGACATTTTTGTGGAAGTTACAACTCAAGTACACTAGAAAGCCACAAGTAATGGCTGGCCTTGAAATCCAAAAGGCTTTTTTTTTTGGAGCTGAAACACTATTACGATTTACGGTTAAATCCTGACATTACCACCTACTTTAAGCAGATCATTATTACCCAGGTGCCAAAGTGAATTTAGGTAACACGTCTTTTAATCAGGGTGGTAATCAAGATTTTAGAGTTTTGTGGCAGTTTCTCTGAGTTGAAGAGTGGCCAATCAAAGGGATTCATTAGAAGTGGTTGATAAGAATAACTCAAGTGCAAGCACAACCACCATTCTTTTCAGAGTGCCAGGGTTTAGAGTGGCTTCAGCTCATCAGGCTTGAGTGAAGTAAAGTATCTTACAAGTTACTTTCACTCTGTTCTTATTTGATCATTCTGCATCTGTTAGGGCATAGTAGTTTCAGGAGACTGCCTCCAGGGGAGTGTTTTGTACTGTGTGTGGGATATGAGAAGTCTGGGAGACTTCCGGTCCCCCAGGTAAGCACATCTGCACCAGGTGCACTGAGTTGCAGCTCTTGAGAGAACATATTAAGGGTCTGGAGCTGCAGCTCAATGACCTTCAATTCATATGGGAGAATGAGATGTGGTAGACAGGAGCTACAGGGAGGTAGTCACCCCTAGATTGGAGGAGACAGGGTGACTGTCAGGAGAAGGAGAGGAAGTGCACTGTCTGTGCAGAGTATGCCTGCTGCAGCCTTTCCCCTCACTAATTCTACAATTTTAGATCTATTGAGGGAGTTGACCTACCAGTGGGGAATCACAGTGATTAGGTCTCTGGCACAGAGTCTGGTGTTGTGGCTTAGAAGAGCATAGTGGTGAAGAGGAGTGATAGGAAATTCCTTAGTCAGAGGTTCTTTGGGCGCGATAGAGAAATCCAGGTGGTATGTTGACTCCTTGGTGCCGGAATCAGGGTACATGGCATTCTCAAAGGCAAGGGTGAGTAGCCAGAAGTTTTGGTACATATTGGCACCAATGAGATTGGTAGAAAAGGTGAGGAAGATCTGAAGATAAATTTTAGGGAGTGAGGTAGAAAGTTGAGAAACAGCACCTCAAGGATAGACAGATTGCTGCCTGTGCCATGTGCCATTGAGGGTAAGAATATGATAATTTGGCAGGTGAATGCGTGGCTGAGGAATTGCAGTGGGTAGGTTTCAGATTTATGGATCATTGGGATTTCTTCTGGGGAAGGTACAAAAGGGACAGGTTACATCTTAATGCAAGGTGATCCAATATCCATGCAGGCAGGGTGGCTAATGTTGTTTGCATTGGTTTAAACTAATTTGACAGGGGGAACCAGAGCAATAGTGTTGAAGATGAGGCAATTGGTTTACAAACAAAGGCAATGTGAATTGAGACTCCTAGCAAGGAGAGGCTGATGAAAGGGCAAAATTGCAGTTAACAGGGTGAGTTGCCACGTAACAGGCAGAGAAAATCGAAGAGTGAATACAGGATTGAAGGTGTTATATTTGAATGCATGCAGTATACAGAATAAGGTAGATGTACTGAAGCAGTGTTATAGATTGGCATGTATAATGTAGGTATCACTGAATCATGGCTGAAATTAGATTAAAGCTGGGAGCTGAATGTCCAAGGATACACATTGTATCAAAAGGACAGGCAGGAAGGCAGAGGAGGTGAAGTTGCTCTGTTGGTAAAATGAAATCAAATCATTAGGAAGAAGTGACACAGGGTTGGAAGATGTGGAATCATAGTGGATAGAGCTAAGGAACAGCAAAGGTAAAAAGACCCTGATGGGAGTTGTATACAGTGGTAAGGATGTGGTTTACAATTTACAATGGGTGATAGAAAATGCATGCCAAAGGGCAATGTTACAATGGCCATGGAGGTAGATTGAAAAAAAATCATGTTGGTTCTGGATTCCAAGAGGGGCAATTTCTAGAATGCCTCCGAGTTGGCTTCTTAGAGCAGCTTGTAGTTCAGCCCTTTAGAGGATTAGCTATTCTGGATTGGATGTTGTACAATGACCTTTATAAAAGAGAGACGAGAATGGTTAATGGAGCTCTGGAAAATGATGCTGGAAAGGTAGTAATGGGGGACAAGGAAATGGAGAATGAACTAAATAAGTGTTTTGCATCAGTCTTCATTGTGAAAGACGCTAGCAGTATGGTGGGAGTTACAGGTATCAGGTGTCATGAAGTGTGTGAAATTACCATTACTAGGGAGAAGGTTCTTGGGAAACTGAAAGGTCTGAAGGTAGGTAAGTCACCTGGACCAGATAGGGTATACCTCAGGGTTCTGAAAGAGGTGGCTGAAGAGATTGTGGAGGCAATAGTAATGGTCTTTCAACAATCACTAGATACTGGAAAATTGAAAATGCCATTCCACTCTTCAAGAGAGAAGAGAGGCAGAAGAAAGAAAATTATAGGTCAGTTAGTCTGTCCTCAGTGGTTGGAAGATGTTGGAGTTGATTTTGAAAGATGTGGTTTCAGGGTACTTGGAGGCACCTGATTAAATGGTTTCCTCAGGAGACATTCTTACCTGGCAAATCTGTTTGAATTCTTTGAAGAAATAAAAAGCAGGATAGACAAAGCAGAATTGGTTGATGTTGTGTACTTGGATTTTCAAAAAGGCCTTTGACAAGGTTCTACAATTGCAGCTGCTTAACAAGCTACAGACCCATGGTATTATAGGAAAGATTCTAGTGTAGATAAAGCAGTGGCCAATTTGCAGGAGGCAAAGAGTGGGAATAAAGGAAGCCTTTTCTAGTTGGCTGCCGGTGACCAGTGGTATTGCACAAAGATCTGTGTTGGGACCTTTTCTTTTTATGTTATATGTCAATAACTTGGACGACAGAAGTGGTGCTTTGTTACAAAGCTTGAAGACAGTATGAAGATAGGTGGGGGGCAGGTAGTTTTGAAGGAGAGAGTGGCTACAGAAGAATTTAAACAGATAAGAAGTGGCGGATGGAATATAGTGTCAGGAAGACTATGGTCATGCACTTTGGTAGAATAAATGAAAAGTTTAACTATTTTCTAAATGGAGAGAAAATTCAAAAAAATTGACATGCAAAGGGATTAAGAGTTTTTGTGCAGGATTCCCTCTGTTAATTTGCAGGTTGAGTCTATGGTGAAGAAGGCAAGTGCAATGTTAGCATTCATTTCAAGAAGGCTAGATTATAATGGCAAGGATATAATGCTGAGACTTTATAAAGCACTGGTGAGGCCATATTGTGAGCAGTTGTTGGCCCCTCATCTTTGAAAGGATGTGCTGGAACTGAAGAGGGTTCAAAGGAGTTTCATGAAAATTATTGCAGGATTGAATGGCTTGTCATATGAAGTGCATTTGATAGCTCTGGCTCTCTATTCACTGGAATTCAGAAGAATGAAAGGTGACTTCATTGAAACCTATCTAATGGTTAAAGGCTTTGATAGGGTGGATCAGGAGAGGATGTTTCTTATGATGGAAGAGTCTTAGGCTCAGAGGACACAGCCTCAGAATGGAGGGGTATGCTGTTAGAACAGAAATGAGGAGGAATTTCTTTAGCCAGAGAGTTGTGTATCTGTGGAATTCTTTGTCACAGGCAGCTGAGGAGGCCAAGACTTTATGTATATTTCAAGCAGAGGTTGATAGATTCTTGACTGGTCAGGGCACGAAGGGATATGGGGAGAAAGCAGGGGATTGGGGCTGAGAGGAAAAGTGGATCAGCCATGATGAATTATGGAGCAGACTCCATGGGCCAAATGGCCTAATTCTGCTCCTTTATCTTACGGTCTTAATGATTACCACAAAGTGACTCTGACTTCTGTCATCGTGAAATGCTTTGAGGTTCTGGTCATGGCACACATCAACTTCTGCATTTGGACAACCTTGGTCATTTGTAGTTTGTTAACTGCCAAAATAGGTCCCAGTGTCTGCATCTCCCTGGCCCTACAATCATTTCTGGAACACCTTTATAACAAAGTTACCTACCTGAGACTTCAATTTATTGAATATCTCTGACTTCAGTACCATAATTCTAAACAAACTCATTTTCATACTCCTAGTCTCAGATCCCTGCAGCCCTTCTAGTAAGTACAGCCTAGACTTCCTGACCAACACATCTTAATCAGGAAGGTTAGGCAATGAAACCTCTCCATGATTATCCTCAACAGATATGCTTCTCAAGACCATGTTCTCAGCACCACCTTACTATATTCGCTATACACTCATAACTGTGTGACATGTAAACAAAAGCTTTTTTACTATATGTTAGTATATGCAACAATACAAAACCAAAAGCAGAGTTTTTACGCATTACTGAAGCAAACAATACAAAACCAAAAGCAAAGTTTTTACTCATTACTGAAGCAAACATATCCATGCTTTACAAGTGTTACCCATGTAATGACTGCCGATCTGATGATAATTGGTAGTTAAAACAAGCACCCGAGGAATTGATTTGTCTTGTTGCTGGGGCTTCAGCTCTTGTGGGGCTCCATCTTGTTAAAGCATATTAGCATGCACAACTGTTCTAGTGTTCTGTGGTTGAATAGATGGGAAAGAGGTTCAGCTGGCCAGGTTCTGGGAATTATCAAACCGGCCTTAATAACTTGGTTGATGAGGCTGCAAGGAAATAATTTGCACCAGGGATGGCAGGAGGACACATAAAGCAGAACTAAAATTGTCATTGTTTATGAGGGAGGGGTGTGACAAGAGCAGTGGGATAGTGCTGAATGAAATCCTAAATGAAAGTTTGCATTGCTACCTCTGCTAGACTTGGAAAAGCCTATGGTATAGCTTACTTTGAATTCACTAAGAATTTTGGAAGTGAAAGCTATCAGTCGTTAAAATGAAATTCAGAAACCTGGAAGCAGTGTCAGTTGAAATTCCACAACTCTGATAGCATTACCACTGTCTTCCTGAGTCCAAGGAGGCAGCCTAAGATTGTTACTGGAAACTGGAAAATTTAAGTAAATGGATTTTAAGTAAATACAGAATTTGTAGCTATCAGCTGTGGATGATATTCCTACTCTAGTTAACTTTATTGGAGATGTATGTTATCACATTCTCAGATCATATGTTTGACTATAATTAGCAAAGACAATAAGTTTTGCCTCCAAGCATCAACATTAAACATTTCTACTTCATCTGTAGCTGGTCAATATATAAAAATTCTCCTTGATTTTTCCTGAAAAGAATTCAATTCTGGTTATACAGAAGAGACCCACCACAGTAGCAACATGACATTTTGGTTTTCTCTTTAATGTTCACATTTATAACCTTTCTGGACAACATTTCTAATTTTGTTTTGTGGATTTACAACTATTGAGAACTCATTAAATTCATAATTTTTCATACCTCACAGTCAGCAAAAGACATACCTTGCAGTTTGCAAAATACATTTTCATCCCATCACCCTGAACTCAACCAGAATCTGGTAAAAGAACAATGTCCTAATCCAATCCATTGAGCTGCAGTGCCTTCAAGTTAATTGTTAAGTAGAGAGTGTGTTTGTGCCACAAACCCAGTGAAGCTTTGCCTTGTAATAGAATACTATGAATTGCTTTGAAAGACAATCTCAGATTAAAAAGTTTATGAGAACTGTTCAGATGATTAAAGGCTCCTTCAGTCAAAATATAATCAATTGGATAGTTTTTGTTTTAAAGCTTTGGTTTTCTTTCTGAAGTATTCACACATTTAGAGTCATATAGAGCTAGAACACAAACAGATAATTTGACTCATTTAGCTGAACTGATCATAGGTGTAGTTCCATCCACCTACACTTGGACTATATCCTCCAAACCCATCCATTCATGTACCTATCTAACCTTCTTATAAATGTTATAATTGAACCCCTATCACTTACAATGGCTGTCCATACCACACTGGCACCACCGTCTGAGTGAAGAAGTTTCCTTCGTATTCCCCTTAAATATTTCACTTTTCACCCCAAACCTATGACCTCTCGTTCTAGTCTCAGCCACCTTAAGGGGAAAAGCCTACATGGATTCACCCTATCTCTCACCCTCATAATTTTGTATACCTCTACAAGATCTCCTCTCATACTCCCATGCTCTAGAGAACAAAGTTTTAACCTATTTAACCTTTCCCTTTAACTTAGGTCCTCAAGTCCTGGCAAAATCCATAGGAATTTTCTCTGCACTCTTTCAAACTTAGTGATAACTATTCTGACCAGAACTGTAAACAATACTCCACATTTGATCTTACCAGTATCTTATACAAGTAAGCTAATGTTGAATCCAATTTGCTACTTAATGCTGAGTGCCAAGCAACTCAACAATCTGAACCAACGTTCCATGTAGGAATTTGTCAAGGGCCTTGATAAAGTCCCTATAGGCAATGTCCTATGCCTTTCCTTCATTGCTCTTCTAGCTAACCTTCTCAAAAAAACCTCTGTAAATTTGTTTTGACATCACCTACCAAGCACAAACCTATGTTGACTATCCCTAATCAAGTACTTCATATCCAAATAATTATATATCCTGTCCCTTAGAATGCCTTCCAATAATTTACCCATGTCTGATGTCAGGCTAACTGACTTAATTTACTGGCTTACACTTAAAGCACTTCTTGAACAAAATGAATAAAATAAAATGAACAATAATTTAATTTTAATAGCATTGTTATTCAAGATATCTGTACTCTTTAAACCAATAGAAATCTAAAAGCTTGTAACAGAAACATTGTACAAAATAACAATTGCAGACTTCCATTTAGAGTTAAGATGTTTCACCTCAATTCCTGAGCTGTATTGTTTCATGGTAGAAGTTATTGAAGTAAATTGTAATGTTCAGCACTTCATTTGAAAGAATGATATGAGAATACATGACACTGTACTTCTCCATTAATGTTGTGCATTAACCTTTTGTCTTATTTTCTATTGTGTATTTAATCAAAATAAGATCAAACAGAAGAATGAAAAAAGTTAACGAGAAGTATGCTAATAGGGTTAGCTGGACAAATGCAGTCAGAGCTCATTAGAATATTTATTCCTACCACAGGCAACTTGGAATCTTTGGCCTAATTTTGTCCTGTAGATGTGGTATTACTCATTGGTGTTTGCAAAAAATGTACAGATTCCCTGGAAGATCCATAGTTTTGTAAAGTAATGATATTTTACCTGTTAAATGCAGTATTTTGGTTGGACTGTTGATTTATGGGAGGCTTCTAATGCTCTCAAACTTTCATTGTTGGTGCAAATACTGCAATATTTGAAGCTTTGTAATGTTGCAATGCTGTGCAATGGAGTATTTAATGATGGAAACATTGGAGAAAAGATATTTTAGACTTTGCAGCACTATGTAGCCCAGTAGCTGGGCCAAACAGAACTATAACAGAGGAGAGGAGCACTATGTTAATTTAAAAAGGCTAGATGTGTGTGTGTGTGTGTGAGTTAGCATGGTGGAATAGATTGCTGGAGTCTGAGAGGTTATCTCTGATTTTGAAAATACTGGTAACATTGTGTAATCTGAAACCACTGGGAAGGTTTAATAGATGTGAGAGTCTTTAATACTGGTATTCTCAATTGTGCAGAGAAACAATGCTACCAGTCTAAAACAGCAAAAAAAAATGTTTATGGAACATTAGAGTTGTATTCCAGGTCCTCCTGCTGAGTTAGTGAATGCACCAATACTCAGAAGAAAGGTTTGGCAGCAGTTATTTTTCTATATTTCAGTTTTTTAAAAAAAAACTGAGGGGAGACTAGGTATGCAACCACAGAAAGTAATCACTAAGTTAATGGGAATGTAAATGCAAATATGTGCTAATATGTTTAGTGTGTCCTAGAAACAGGTTAAGTTCCTGAACATATTCTCATTGGAAGGAAAATAATTCTGAGGTTGGTGTCATTTATGGAGAAAATTTCACTTTGATCATCTGTGGTCTGTTTGTGAAATTCAACACCCTTCAATTTCTGTCATCTGAAAAACAGTCATTTGAATTTGTTTCTACCTGAGTAGATGACATCATGTTTTCCTGCATTATATTAAGTGTAATGGGCTGGGCTGTTCAGACCCAAAGACACATTTCAAATGTCCAGGAGATGTGGTAATAAGTGCACAAGCACGACAAAGTAACTTAAGCCTAATTTATTATCATAAAATAGATAACATAAATAACCACACAAAATATGTTATAGTAAGTAACAGAGGTGTGGGGGCTCACAACTCTCAGTCACAACTTGATTGTCAGTGTTGTTGGGGGACTTGATTTTTGCTGTTGTCAAGAACTTCAAATTCCCACTTGTGAAACCAGCCTGGGTCAGGATTGATTGCAATTCTGCAGTCTAAGTGAAGCCCTAAGAACTGATGATAGGTCTCCACAATAAATAAGAGTTCCACATAGAGACAGACAAACTCTTTGATCTTTTGTTCTCATTCCACTTGCTCAGTATGATTTCTTTCATTCAAACAACTCATTTGTTATTGCAGACATCCTCAAGCCACTGGTCCCTGAGGCCAGGAAAGAATCCAGCTGCTACAATCAAACATTAGACATTTTAAAAACCTACAGTGTTTAACTTGTACAGACATCTTGACATCTTAAATGCTGCAAGCTTACAAAGAGATAAAGTGTTACTTGGAGCTGTTCAGAATTTCATCCAATATTTCACAACATTTAATACACCACAACAGGGTGTAGTGTCTTTCCCATTCATTTGGCCATTCTGTGTCCTCCTTAAATCTTCAAAATCCTTTTCACAATCCATACTGCCACCCAACAAAATACCATCAGCAAATTTATATAAATTGCACTAGATCTCCTCATCTAAACTGGGATACCAGCACCCCGTGGAACCCAACAGTTATCCAAACCCAAAATAAAACTTGTTTATTCTTTTGTTCTCTTTCCAGTCTGTTCAACTATTCTTCAGTGTAAACTAATGTATAATTCCCATCAATGATGCTGTAAATTTATTTAATCATGTCTTGTGTTTTACCTCAGTGAAGGCCTTCAGAACATCTACTAGTTAAATTGAATATGTAGAACAAATTAATAAAATAAGTTAAAAATATTATTAATTATAGTAGACCTATTCTCCAGAAGGATTTAGCCAGAAGTAAGCAAAGAGGAAACATGGACTAGAATAAATACCCAAACAGCAAGTTTGGAATCTGAGGATTTCCCAGAGCCAGTAGGAGAAGTAGGGAATCATTTTAACAATAGTGATCAAATGGTAATACACATTAGGATAATAAATGTAAGTATGACAAAGAACTAGAAAAATAGATTACTACAGAATAATTTTTAAGATTAAAAATTGAACTTGAAAGTTAAAATCAGACAACAGGATTGGTAACAACAATGCAGAGAAGCAAATGGAAACACTTTAAATTGTACACAACAAATAGTTGTTTCACCAATCAGTATATATAATTCCTATTGTGAGACCATGAATTAACAAAATCATGAATGAAAAAGGAGGGTAAGAAAGGTGGCTTATCCTAACTACACAGACTACAGTGGAGACCATGGCAAATAAGAGAAGATGGAGGAACAATGAAAGTAAATCAAGAAACTTGCATGGCATGGATGTTCAAAGTAAATTTATTATCAAAGTATGTATATGTCACCATATTTCTCCTTGAGATTCATTTTCTTTCAGGCATTCATAGTAAAATAACAAAATACAATAGGATCAATGAACACTACACACAAAGATTGACAACTACTGTGCCAAAGAAGGCAACTGTGCAAAATAAATATATAAATAATGTTGAGAGCATGAGTTGTAGAGCCCTGGAAACTGAGTCCATAAATTATGGAATCAGTTCAGTGTTGAGGTAAGTGAAGTAGTCCAAGCTTTTTCAGGAGCCTTTTTCAGAAGGGTAAAAACTATTCCTGAACCTGGTGGTATGAGACCAAAGGCTCCTGCACTACTTTCCTAATGGAAGCGGTGAGAAGAGAGAATGTCCTGGATAATGGCCTTCTTGATGGTTGATGCTGTTTTTCGTGGCAGCAATCCTTGTAAATGCGCTCAATGGTGGGGAGGGCTTTTCCTGTGAAGGTCCGGGCTATATCCACCACATTTTGTAAGTTTTTCTGTGTTTACCAGGTCAAAACCCCAAATTTTCTTGCCACTTATGTAAGGCAATGCTGGTAGCTGTGTTTAGAACAGCTGGCATGTTCCTCTCAATTTGGCTCCATTTTCCAGATTACATGGTATTCAGGAGTGATCTGCCTTGAAGAAAGGGCTTAATTAAACAGAGAATCAACTATGGTGCTAGAGAGGGATAATGTATCTGAAGCTTCAAAATGAAAATCGAAGAATAATTTCTTATGCAGATGGGTAATTATAATGGTGACAAAAATGTAGATAGGATAGAAGAAACAACCTGCGAATGACTCACAGAAAGATACAATAACTGTGGAGCTTTGGGGAAAAAAAAACTGGAACACTGATGGAAAGCTGAAAAAATGCTACAGCAAACTTCCCAATATTCCCAAAATCCAAATATTAAAGAAGCACTGCTGGCTGTACTTCTGGGTTTATGGCAAACTCTGCAAATGATATGGTAAGTAATTGATCACTTTTCCAGGAAATTAAGCTATTTCACAGTGCATACATATTAAAGTATTCTATAGCAGTGATGGATCTCTTTACTGTTGGAGGAATAGAGTAAATTAAAGTTATGCTAAACATTTAATTAAACATTGGTTTAAACCTTAGCTACTGTACTCTCCCCCAAGTTTGGGAAACTTGGCACTTGCCACTTTTGGAAAGATGTCAAGATATTTTGATAGGAGATTTTAGTTCTAATGGTGTCAGGAATGAAGAGCTTGATTTATATAAAGAAACTGGAAAAGCTGAGAGCATTCTTTTTGGATCAGTGGAGGTTAAGTGAAGATTTGATAAAGGGATTTAAAATAATAACAAGTTTTGTTGAAGTATTGTTTCTGAGCTATCTAGAATGTATTGCTTCAAAGGATGGTGAAAATAGATCAAAAAGAAACATTCAGGAGAGATTTAGCTAAATCTGACATAATCATTGCTGCAGCCTGGGGACAGTAAAGACACCTGTGTTAGCTATTGTTTATTGACTATAGCTCTGCCTTCAATACTATAACTCATGATTGTGTGTCTCAAATACCATCTGTAAATTTGCCAATGACACAACTATTGTTGGTAGAATTTTAGATGGTGATGAGGAGGTGTACAGAAGCGAGATAATTCAGCTAGTTGATTGGAGTCACAGTAAAAAACGTCCACTCAATATCCATAAAAACATAGAATTGATTATGGACCAGGCCGGGGAATTCAAGGGAACATACACCAGTCCTCATCAAGAGATCAGAACTGGAAAAAGTGAGCAGTTTCAAGTTCCTGTGTATACACATTTATTCCTACCACCAAAGTGCATGACTGTATTCACTACACTGTATTCCATCTGCGACTTCTATGACCATTCTCCCAAATTGTCCAAGCCCTTTTGCAGATTCTGTGCTTCCTCAATGCTACCACCCCTCCACCCTATCTTTATAGCTTCAGCAAACTCTCCACAAAGCCATAAAATAAGTGGTACCAATACAGCCCCTATGGACACCACTAGTCACTGGGAGACAACAAGACTAGGCCTTCTTTATTCTGACACTTTGCCTCCTGTTAGTCAGCCAATCTCTTATCCATGCTGGTGTCTTTTCTATAATACCATGGGCTCTTATCTTGTTAAACACCCTCATGTGTGGCACTTTGTCAAAGACCTTCTGAAAATCTATGTCAACAAAATCCACTGACTCTCCTCTGCCTATTCTACCTGTTATTTCCTCAAAGGATTCCAACAGATTTTACAGGCAAGTTTTTCCCTTAAGGAAACCACGCTGACTTTGGCCTGCTTTATCATGCACTTCCAAGTACTCAAAACTTCATCCTTAATAATGGACTCCAACGTGTTCCCTAACACTGAAGTCATGCTAAATAGCCTATAACATCCTTTTTTCGGCTTTGCTCCCTTTACAAAGAATGGACTAACATTTGCAATTTTCCAGTCCTTCAGATCCATTTCAGAATCTAGTGATTCTTGAAAGATCATTATTAATGCCTTCTCAATTTCTTCTGCTTACTCTTTCAGAATCCTGAGGTGTAGTCCATCTGGTCCAGGTGACTTATCCATCTCCGAGTTTTCCAATGACACTTTCTCTTTAGGAATAGCAACTACACTCATTTCTTCCCCATGACACTCTCGAACTTCAGGGATATTACGTGAAGACTGATGAAAAATACTTATTAAGTTCAAATACCTTTTATTTGTCATCCATTACTATCTATCCAGAATCATTTTCCAGCAATCTGATATCCATTCTTGCCTCTCTTTTACTCTTTATATATCTGAAAAAAACATTTTGTATCTCCCTTGATATTATTGGCTAGCTTACCTTCATATTTCATCTTTTCTCTTCTTATGGTTTTTTCCAGTTACCTTCTGTTGGTCTTTAAAAGCTCCCTAATTTCATTGATTTTTGTTATATTATATGCCCTCACTTTTGCTTTTATGCTGTCTCTGACTTTGCTTGTTAGTCACAGTTGCTTCATCCTCCCTTTTGAAAACTCTTTCATCTTTGAGAATCATACACCTTCTGAATTACTCCCAGAAAGTCCAGCCATTGCTGTTCTGCCATCATCCCTGCTAGTGTCACCTTCCAAGCTAATTTGGCCAGCATCTCTCTCACGTTTCTGTAATTCCTGTACTGTAATAACAATACACTTGACTTTAGCTTCTCCTTCTCTAATTGCAGGGTGAATTCCATGATAGGATGATCACTGCATCCTAAGGGTTCCTTTGCCTTAAGCTTCCTAATCTGGTTCATTACACAACGTCTGATCTAGAATTGCCTTTCCCCTAATGGGCTCAACAACAAACCATCTCATAGGCATTCTACAAATTCTCTCTGTTGGGATTCAGCTTCAACCAGATTTTCCTAATCTACCTTCATATTGAACTGCCCCATGACTATTGTGACATTGCCCTTATTGTATGTCATTTATATTTCTCATTGAAATTTATATCTCACATTCTGCTGGCTGTTTGGAGGGCTGTATAACCCTCGCTATTTCCTAACTCTACCTTTCACGATTCTACGTCTTATGATCATATGTCATCTCGTTTTAAGGATTTGATTTCATTTTTTATCAACAGAGCCACTCCAGCACTCTGCATACCTGCCAGTACATTCAATAGAAGTATGTCCTTGGACATTAAACTAACAACTATGACCTTCTTTCTGCCTCGACTCTGTGATGCTCACAGCATCACTCATGCAAACTAACTGTACTACAACATCATTTACCTTATTCCTTATACTGAATACATTCAAATATAACATCTTCAGTGCTGTATTCATAACCCTTTTCGATTTTCTCTGATGTTACACTTCAACTCAACCCACTGACTGCAATTGTGATCTATCTTTTACTTGTTTTTTCTCACCGTCTCACTACACATTGTATTGACTTGTATATCAACTGCCCCATCCTCAGCCCTGGCACACCAGTTCCAATCCCCCTTCAAACATGGTTTGAATGCTCCCCAACAACTCTAGCAAAACCTGTAAGAATATCGCTCCCCCTCAAGTTCAGATGTAACCCATCCATTTTGTACAGGTCGTACCTTCCTTAGAGGAGATCCCAATGATCCAGAATTCTGAAACCTTACCCCCTGCACCAATTCCTCAGGTGCTCAGTCACCTCTACCATCATTCTCTTCCTGCTCTTTCCTAACTTTCTACACTCATTACGTAGTACTTCTTCCTCCTTTTTACCTATCTTTCCTCTTGAGAATCTTCTGCAATTGCCCTGAGGCAACCTGGACTCTAGCACCTGGGAGGCAACACACCATCCTGTCTTCTCTTCTGCTGTACACAGATTTTGCTGTCCACCCCCACCCCCAACCTATCAAGTCTCCTGTCACTATCTGCCTAACTTCACTCTTTCCTGTTGAGCCTCAGAATTGACCACAGTGCCACGAGTTGCACAGTGCTGTTGTTGTGCCCTGATAGGTTGACGCCCACCCACCCAGCACAATCCAAAGGGGTGTACTTGTTGCTGAGGGGAGAACCTAGCACTGACTGCTTACTCCCCATACTTCTCCTCGCAGTCACCCATTTACTATCTGAAGCCAGCACTTTGGGTATGACCACCTCAGTAAAGTCTCATCTATAAAGTTTTCAGCCATTCAGATTGTCCTGGATGCATTTAGCTCCAGCTCCAGTTCCGTGTCTCAGTCAATATTATCACAACCAATCTTCCACTCGGCATAATGTCCTGAAAGGCCTCACTTGCTTTTTAAAACTGGAGCATAAAGAACACAAGAAACTGTATCCAACACATTCATTTCTCCAGGTCCACAGACACTGAACAATCTAATATTGAAAGCTTTGAAAGGAGCAACTATTATTGGTCCTGTACTGATCCAGTTGCATAGATGTCATAGCCAAGAGAGCTTACAAATGTTTCTACAATACATAATCAGGAGGCTGAAGACAATTGGCATGTCCCAGTGGACCTTTACCATTTTTCACCAAGGCACTAGTTAAAGCAGCCTATCTGGAGGTATCATAGTTTGATATGGCAACTGCTCTACCTGTGACCACAAGATACTGTAGACAGATGATAACACAGTTCAGCACATCACAAAACCAGCCTTGTCTCCATGATCTATACTTTACGCTGCCTCAGTTCAGCAGTAATCATAATGAAAGGCTCCACCAACCCCCAGATATTCTCTATTCTCCCCTCTCCCAATGGGCAGAAGATAGAAAAATCTGAAAGCACCTACCATCAGACATAAAGGTAGCTTGTACCCAATGCAATAAAACAGTTGAATAATTCCTTCGTACAATAAGATGGACTGTTGAGACCTCATAATATACCTCATTCTGGTTCTGCAGTTTATTGTTGCACTTTCTTTGTACCTGTTGCTCTTTATTCTGTATTATGTTATTGTTCAAAGATTCATTTGTAATCAAAATATGTATGTCATATGCAACTCTGAGATTCATCTTCTCCAGATAGCCATGAAAGAGGAAAACCATGGAAGTTTGAAAAACTCATCAACCCCCTCCCCATACAAAGCACTTAAAAATCACCCCAAATTACATTGTTCAACAGAGCAACAACCCTCCTTCCCACCTGCCCCATAGTAAAACAAATTGGGTGAACTGTGAGAACATGAAATCCCAATCCAAATCGCACTGAATTTAAATTGCACAATGGCTGGAAGAGCAACAATCCCACCCTCCCCCCCCCCCCCCCACCCTCAGGCCACCAAGAAAAACAACTTGGCGAACTACAAGAACATCAAACCAACCCCAAGCACCCACCCCCCCCCCCCCCCACACACACACAATTTGTTTTACTTTATACTACCTCAATGCACTGATGTGATGAAATTATTTTTATGGATGGCATTTAAAAGTAGGTTTCTTACTGTTCCTTGGTACATGTGACAATAATAGCCCAATTCCAATGCCAAAGACTTGTAAAGAAAAATAATTATAAGTCTATTCATGAGATTAATTGGATAACACAACTGTAGGCCTTCTGTGCTACTTCTCTACAATTCTATGGTTCCATAATTTTGCAACCAGTATAAAATGTGGAAAATTGGAAAGTATAACTAATAATACTAGAAACAGCATTTCTACCAATTTCCACCAACTCCATGGAGAGAGTACAGGAAGAATAATTAATCTGGTTATGGGCTTTTGCCAGAACCAGTTTCAAAAGGTCTTTTATTGCTAAATGATTATTTTAGTTTCAGGATTTCCTTTAAATATTTATTAAGCATGGATGAAGAATGACCCTTGAAAACACATGTGGCTTAA
Source organism: Hypanus sabinus (assembly GCF_030144855.1). Classification (NCBI taxonomy): domain Eukaryota; kingdom Metazoa; phylum Chordata; class Chondrichthyes; order Myliobatiformes; family Dasyatidae; genus Hypanus; species Hypanus sabinus. Next base: position 72,955,526 of record NC_082716.1, read on the forward strand.
ATTATTATGAGGGATGTTTGCATAAAATACTGTTTCTGTTCCCTCATTTTAGAATGTATTAAGGGTGATTCACTCAATTTTTGAGTGATGCAACTTAATCAATGCAGTAGAACAATTTCTGCTGGAGTGAATCAGTGAATAGAAAATCAGATGGTAGTGAAAATTGTAAGTACTTCTTTTATTAAGCATTGAAATCTAGAACTTGCCTTCTGCATAATAATGTGAATATGAGGTCAATTGAAATTCTTAGAAGAAAAATTGAAGAACATTTTTGTTTAAGTTGTCAAGGGATATTAGACAAGGGCCAGTAAATAGCATTTAAGCACTGGATAGGTCTGACCTGATTAATGCTCACGGAGTTGAAGGGCTGATCTACTTCTGTAATGATTTCTCCAATTCAGTGACCTGATACTTCAGTTACTGGGATTTGAACAGCTCCTAGGCAACAATCAGTTGCCAAAGCTTGCCTATCGAATGGAAATGAGTTCCAAATTCATTTGGGTTCTAGGCCAGTGAGATCTGGTGACAAACATTTACTTAACTATCTGCATCTAATTTTGGGAACAAAACCAATTTCTCAGTTATTATTTTGTGATGAAAAGTAGAGGTCAGATGACAAATGATCTTGGACAACCTTTCCTGTAGCTGATTTTGCAACATAGATTGTGCTGAGGTTGGCGAATCTTTTGACCAAATTAGTTTCGTATAGGGGTTAGCCTAATGACATATTGGATGCTGCTGTTTTGCTAAGTCCAATAAACATGTTAGAATGAATTATGATCTTGTGTCCATGGAGCAGGAATAGTGTGGGTTCTGTTTTGTAAATCCAAAGCGTAAAACTAATTAAAAGAATACTAATTGAATAGGGACGTGTTTGTCACAACATTGTGGGCCAAAGGGCCTGTATTGTGCTTTCGGTTTTCTATCTTTCTAAAAACATGGAGCCGGGAATAATGTGTCCTTAGTTCATTTTTTACTTTTAGTGAGGTGCACACTGATGATGCAGTGGCATAATGAGATATGCCATTCATATCTCTCTCCCCACCTCTCTCCCACCTCTCTCCCCTCCTCTCTCCCCCCTCCTCCTCTCAAAAAAAATAATTAAAAAAATATATATATATAGTGGCGACAGCATTTGGTCCATAATGACAGACTCTTCAATTCAACAACAGTTTTATTGTCATTTTTTTAATTAAACAAAATATACTTTATTCAAAAATAAATTATATACAATAAACCATTCAATGACTTTCAATCCTTTACAACTGTTTCCATTGCTGTCTACATTTTCACACTTTTCGCCACCCAGGTGGCACTCTGTTATTTCATATTTACATTACCTTGTTCAGGGGTATACACCCCACCCCCCACCCCTCAACTCCCACGGGAGAAGAACCCTAGACTGTGGTCCTTCCCCACCAGACCCTTGCGGTGGCAGCACCAAATTTGAGTGCGTCCCTCAGCACGTACTCCTGCAGCCGAGAATATGCCAGTCGGCAGCATTCCCCCACGGACATCTCCTTGTGCTGGTAGACCATCAAGTTTCTGGCTGACCAAAGAGCGTCTTTCACCAAGTTGATGATCTGCTAGCAGCACCGGATGTTGGGTCTCCATGTGTGTCCCCGGGAACAGCCCGTAGATCGGAGAGTCCTCTGTCACGCAGCTGCTGGGGAGTTTTATTGTCATTTAAAAAAAATTATTAAACAAAATATGCTTTATTCAGAAATAAAATTATATACAATACCCATCCAATGACTTTACATTCTTTGCAGTTGTTTTCATTACTGTCTTTACATTTCCAAAATTCAAAATTTTTGCCACCCACATGGCACTCTGTTCTTTCATATTTACCTTCAGGGGGTATACCCACAACCCCACTACCCCTCAACTCCCACGGGAGAAGAACCCTAGACTGTGGTCCTTCCCTACCGGGCCCTTGCTGTGGCTGCACTGAGTTTGAGTGCGTCCCTCAGCACATACTCCTGCAGCCAGTCTGCAGCAATTCCCCCACGGACATCTCCATGTGCTGGTAGACCATCAAGTTTTGGGCCGAACAAAAAGCGTCTTTCACCGAGTTGATGATCTGCCGGCAGCACCGGATGTTGGTCTCCGTGTGCGTCCCCGGGAACAGCCCGTAGATCAGAGTGTCCTCTGTTACGCAGCTGCTGGGGATGAAACTCGACACCGTCCCTTCAATCCTCCTCCAAACCTTCTCCACGAACCCACAGTGTACAAAGAGGTGGGTCACCGACACAAATGGACCAGTTACCATGACCTGGAGAGTGAATCCAACCAGTCTCACACAGATGGGGAGGTGACCACCATACACCCCCATTACAGTTAGTGTGACCCACAAATACACAAGCAAATAACTGTATAACCCAAGCTAAAATGTAACAATAAGTGAACTGGAATTTCCACCATAATCTTGCAAAAGCATTTTAACACAAGAACAGTAAACAGTGCTGGTCATTAGAAATGCAGGGGTGGGCTGTTGACCACGCCCCCACCCAGAATGTCACACTGCCCCCCACCCAAGGGGTCAGCCGTCCCTGGTAGGCCCAGAGTCCATAGCAAGGTCCCAAAGTTCCAGTGGGCGTGGACACTGCCACCTGTTAGTGCGAGGGCAAGAGGCAGGGAACCCGGAGTGTCCTACAGCCTTGCTGGGTCAGTAGTGGCCAGGGGCTGACACAGTGCCAGCCGGTCCTGATGCAGCACGAATGCTTTCCACCGCTCCAGGAGGGGTAGTAGACACTTACTGGGGCCCCCATCATGTACTGCTGCATTGGCTCCCTAGACTGGCAGCCTCGTCCCTTCTGGGACTTGCAGGCATTGCAGTCGTGCATGACCACCTCCACATCCTGCCTGTACCCAGGCCAACAGAAGCGTTCACGCAGCCTGCCCACGTCTTAGCCACTCGGAGATGGCCAGCCCCTACCAGCTCGTGCACCGACCACAGAACCGTGGTGCGGAGCTCCTGGGAGACCACCAGCTGTAAGAGTCTGTCACCATCGGACAACTGCCCCACCTGAACAGCAACCCGTCGCCCACCTTCGGTGTTCCCCTCTGCGAGTATAGGACCTTGGTCTCTGGGACCACTGCGGAGACCTCTGCCCACTCTGGCCTGTGTTCCACAGTCAGCCATTCCCTCACCCGGGCCAACATAGAATCGCTCAGCTGTTTGCTGCACAGCTGCTGCTCCATGGTGGGAAGGTCATCGTTGGCTGTCACACGAAGCGCCGTCACTGTCATTTGCCTGTACGGCATTGGGCTGCTGCTGAGTGTGCTGCACCGCTGCGGGCCGCTGTGAAACCTTGCTGCTCCTGCTGGGGTCGTTTCCTGGAGCTGCCCTGGCAGAGAGCCACGGCTTCAGCGCGAGGTAGTGTTGCCCCCGACACGTCCACGTGGGAGCCCCAGTGGAACAGCAGGTCCAGGCCAAAGATGCGGGACTCCAGGATGTCCGCGAGCCACACCTCGTGCTCTGCTGCATTTCTCCCCACTGCGACGCTCAGCCACCTCTCCGCTCGCATCGCTACATAGTCACAGGTGACCGTCGCCAGTTGGACTGCCGTTGTTGCCCACCCAGGTGGGGATGGCTGGTCCGTGTTGGGGAGAACACCGGGATGGATGATAGTGGTGGTTGACCCCGTACCACCACGCAGTCCATGTATACCCTTGCTCTTCCCCCAAACAGCCCACCCAGAGGGGCGACAACAGAGGGGCTCTGCTGGAGGATTCGGGCGGCGCTGCCAGTTTGGCATTTCCCAATGGCTGCACTGAGCTGTGGTGTGCCAATGCGGGGCAGTCTAGGCCAAATGGCCTGCCTCACCACACCGGTAGCAGAGATGGTTTTGGGGTCGGCGTGGCACTGGTCAGATCTGTCTCATGGGCCCCTCCTCATCAGTTTCCACCTCTGCCTCAGTGACACAAGCCCAGGCTGGTTGCATGCTGGAACACTTTGGTGGGGGGGGGTGGGGCTAAGATCGCTTCTGCTCTCCCCGCCTCAGCACCTCATTCAGCGATGATGGCGATGTCAGGCGAACATGCTGCTGGAGGCACTCCCATGTTAGTGCCTTTACAAAGGCATGGAGGGCAAGCTCTTCCTGGGCCATAGGAGGGAACTCGAGGTAGCCACACAGAACACATTGGCGGAGATCTGTTGCAAGCGCCCCCAAATTTTCTCCAATACAGCGTCGTCTGCTGCACAGTTCTCCCCTCATTGCTTCCGCCCACGGCCTCTGCTTGATACGCCGCTCGAGCGCCACTAGGAGCACCCTGTATTCACACTGCTCTGCCAGCGTTACATCGAGACCTGGTGAAGGGTCTCGGCCCGAAACATCGACTGTACTTCTTCCTATAGATGCTGCCCGACCTGCTGCGTTCCACCAGTATCTTGTGTGTGTTGAGTATATTTACAATATTACTTGAATATTACTGAAATATTAAATACACAACAATGTGTGAACTAGGCATGCAGTTTTATTTAATTTTTATTTAAAGCTTGTAGATTAAATGGGAACTTGGAAAGGATGAACGTTGTCTTTCACATAGAGCGAAATGTGCCAAAACTATTTCCTAGTTACTTAGCATTAAATTTCAATGCACAATATTCACTGTGAAGATACAGACTGTTTTTATGGTTTGAATCTTTTTCTAAGTTAATTTTCTACTGGATCACCTTTCATCTATATTATAATGACATTTTGTTTCTTAGACTGGCTAATTTTTGTTAACTCAAGTGAGATTGGCAAGTTCGGGCCAATTGCTATTGAATGGCTTTGCCTTTAAACTAAATCCACCAAGAAGTACTTTAAGGTAGCCGAGGATATTTTTTAAAGCCATCTGATCAGAAATTATTGGCTGAAATATTCCTGCACTGATGAAGGATCATGAGGCAAAATGTTAACTCTTTGCTTCCCTCCACAAATGATCTGTTGACTTCCTATAACGCCTCATGTGTGTGGCTGAAATATTTTTTCAATGAACTGAATCTCCACATCAGCATTAATTGGCCTGAAATCCTGACCCATTGTGACCTCTTTTATAGCTGCAGCAACTAACTAATAGTCTATGGCTACAGGGAAATCAGCTTGCATCTAGCTGGTATTGATGTAGTGATACATTTATAAATGATTCTTGAGTGCACTTCTTTGGTGATACGGGCCAGGACAAGTGACTGATGGGTTGATCAATGAGAATTTTTAAGGAGGTAAAATTACAGAAGGAGGACAATGCAGGGAAATGATCTTGATTTTGCACACAGCTTGGAGCCCTTTATTTCTAGCATGGTACTTGTATCAATTCAGTCTAGACATCTGTGTGGATGACCGGTCCAATGTCTCAAGTCTGAAGTTCTTCAGGGGAAATTCAGAATGACAGGAAAACTATTGACTTGTACAATATTTACATGCCTTCTCTTACAGTACTGTGAAAAAGTCTTAGGTGTGTACATACACACACACACACAGTTAGGGTGCCTAAGACCTTTGCACAGTACAGTAAATTCTGTATATATAGTAGTATTGAAGAGCTATACAGTACTGTGCAAATGTCTTAGACATATGCCTAAGATATTTCCACAGTACTGTATCTTTCTTCAATTTTTCTTCAATCAAATATCCTTGTTAGAGAGTATTCTGGAGTTATGTAAATATAGCAGATACTAATTTAAGCAACAGTGAGTCTACTTCCTATTGTAAATTACAAGCAGTAAATTGAAGTTAAACTGGCCTACAGCTTAAGAGATGGCATATGCACTAATCAAAATTTAAGACAATAGGTTGTATTAAATGTTCTGCATCAACTATGGGTTTCAGGAATTTGAACTGTTGTAAATGTAAAAAGGTTTAGGGAAATGTCCCAGTCAAGGTATCTGACCATTCAGAGGTGTCTCCAACTGTAGATATGTAATAGAAAAGAAACGTTGTCAACCCTAAACATTGAAGTAAATGATGTTATTGTAACTATTGAAATTGTTTTGAATCATCTTCTGTTACCTTTGATCTTAAGGGTATAAAAATGAGATGTACTTTTGGATTTTTGAGACTACCGAGAGCGTCACCATGAGCATACATACTTATTGTGATGAATGAAGATTTAGACATCAGCAGCTTCAGTGCCTGTCTGGTGACTTTGATCACTGTCACAACATTACTAATGCATTTTATAGACAGCTGAAGTTACTACTTTAACCTAGGAAAAGAGGCACACAATTTGTAACTAAGTACTCACAAACATCTACAGTCACTCATGGCCATTTGCTGACTTCTAAGCTTGGGAGAGCAACTGTACAAATTTGCAGAGTATGTCCTCAGTAAACAAACATTTCAACAAATTGGTCTTCACAGCAGTTTACTGGAGAGAATTGTCCCTCCCCATCATGTTGTATAGTGTTTTCAGCTGGGAGCACTTTACTCTCTGAATATTCTTCCAGTCGCCTTGTGTTTGAATTGGATGGCTAAAGAATTCACTCATATCTGGAAGTAACTGGCATTGTTCAGTATGTCTTGGGCTCACCGACTATCTTTAAATGTATTTCTTTAAAATGTGCTGAGGACAGATTCTTCCTGTTGTATGAGCTGCCTAGGAGTGAAAGGACAGATGCAAATCAAATTTGAGTAATCTTTGTTTATTGACAGTCACATCTATAAAAAAAATTACTGAATGATACACTCTTGAGAGATACTGAAATAGTGTTACACAGCTCAAGAACTGATCAGGCTTCTGACATGATGCCTCAAGTTGGCAATCAAGCCAAAAATCACTGTAGAGACCATTGAAGATTTTACTCAATATTTATATTATAAAGTGTCAATTTTGGGGTACAGTCAATTGATCACTGTCACATTGTGTGCTGGCAGTGTCAGAACCCAAGTGCGAAGGAAAGACAGACACCGATGCAGAGATGGTGACCAAAGTTTATTAGTAAAAATTTCACAGAACATCAGTAGTTTGTTTGAACAACACTGCAATACATAACATTGTCACAACTATAACTCTGTGCTAAGCGCTAATCGGGTGTCTGCTTAAGTAATACAAATAACACAGAATCCTTGAGCCCATCCAAATAAACTTAACAAGTTTAAATGGAAAGCACCAGGGTATCATGTTATAAGAGTGCAAGCCACTTGAGATAATCAAGAACTCTAAAATTAATGAACATAAATCAGGTAAAACAACAATTAATGAATTCAGATGTTCTATAGAACTCAGAGTCCCACCCTCACCAGTTCCCTGCACAAGCCCAAAGAGAGTGCAATACTCCCCTCCCTATGGCCAGAACCTGATGCCCTAGAGAGACCTGAAACCTGGAGGACCTCAAGAGAGGCTTGAGACAGTAAGAGTACTGGGGAAAAAAAGACTTGGAAACATTGAGTAAACCTTGGAAATGTTGAATAAACCTCGGAAACCTTGAATAGACCTCAAAACCTGGAGAACCGTGGGAAACCTTGATGATTTGGAGAACCTTGATGACCTGGTGAACCATGAGGACCTTGAGAATCTGGAACACTTGGACACAGAAAAAGCTCTGAGATACAGAAAAAGCCTTGAACGTAGACTAGAGAAGATCAGAACACGAGACGCTCAGAATGTAGACTAGAGTCACTCAGAATGTTAATTTATTAGCTGGGATTGAGAAATTTTTAAGTTAGTCTGGAAGCACTCAGAACGTAGGCTTGGAACGTGGACTTGAGGAACTCAGAATGTAAACTTGAGAATAGATGACATTTTCACCTAAAGCCAACCGACGACAAAACTCCACTGTCCAACCTCCACTGGGTCCATTACTTGGCAAGGTACTTCGATCATGTTGTGTACTGGCAATGTCAGAACCCAAGTGCGGAGGAAAGACAGACTTTGATGTAGAGACAGCGACCAAAGTTTATTCATAAGAAGGTCAATAGAACATTGGTGGCCCAGCCAAGCAATACCATGAGACGTAACATTCTCACACCTATGACCCTACAATTAGTGCTAATTGGACATCTGCTTAAATAGTACAAGTAACATAGCATACCCGAGCCTATTAAAATAAACTTTAAACAGAAAGACACAGGAGACCGCATTATAAAGAGCAAGTTGATCAAGAAAAAACATAAGGAACTCTGAACAATTAGCATACAACTCCAATTAACCAGACCACCTCTCTCTCCCTCTCCCCACACTGGACCGAAGGGCTCGTTACAAATTGCATTGCAGGTTTTTCTTGTTTTTCTTGCTAAGAGGACTTGTATATGATAGACAAAAATGATCACTGTTGTCTAACCCAACTTAAATACAGTAATCATTTTCCATTTGTGACAGCTGAAGTTTATAATCCTGTTACATTATACTAAGTCTCAGCAGTACTTAGACCATAAGATATAGTAGAAGTAGGCCATTCAGCCCATCGAGTATGCTCCACCATTCAATCATGGGCTGATCCAAATCTTCCAGTCACGCCCACTCCCCTGCCTTTTCCCCATTCTCTTTGATGCTCTGGCTATTCAAGGACTGATTTATCAATCCCTTAAATACACCCAATGTCTTGTCCTCCATAGTCTTTCACGGCAAAAAATTCCACAGATTTACCACTCTCTGTCTAAAGTAATTCCTCCGCATCTCTGTTCTCAATGGTTGTCCTTCAGTCTTGAATTCATGCCCTCTTGCCCTAGACTTCCCTATCATGGGAAATAACATTGCCATATCTAATCTGTTCAGGCCTTTTAACATTCAGAATGTTTCAATGAGATCCCCCCTCATTCTCATGAATACAGCCCAAGAGCTGCCAGACTTTCCTCATATGGTAACCCTTTCATTCCTGCAATCATTCTTATAAATTTTCTCTGAACCCTTTCCAATGTCAGTATATCCGTTCCAAAATAAGGAGCCCAAAATTGCACACAATACTCCAAGTGTGGTCTCTCGAATGCCTTATAGAACTTCAACATTACATCCCTGCTCTTATATTCTATACCTCTAGAAATGAATGCCAACATTGCATTCACCTTCTTCACCACTGACTCAACCTGGAGGTTAACCTTTAGGGTATTCTGCACAAGGACTCCTAAGTCACTTTGCATCTCTCCATTTTGAATTCTCTCCCCATCTAAATAATAGTCTACCTGCTTATTTCTTCAACCAAAGTGCATGACCATACACTTTGCAACATAGTATTTCATTTGGCACTTCTTTGCCCATTCTCCTAAATTATCTCTCTGCAGGTTCTCTGTTTCCTCAACACTAACCGCTGCTGTACCTATCTTTGTATTGTCAGCAAATTTAGCCACAAATCCATTAATACCATAGTCCAAATCATTGACATTGTAAAAAACAGCGGTCCCAACACTGACCAACTGCACTGGCAAGCAGCAGCCAGCCAGAATAGGATCCCTTTATTCCCACCTCTGTTTGCTGCCGACCAGCCAATGCTCCGCCCATGCTAGGAACTTCCCTGTAATTCCATGGGCTCTTATCCTGCTAAGCAGCCTCATGTGTGGCATCTTGTCAAAGGCCTTCTGAAAATCCAAGTACACCACATCTACTGCATCTCTTTTGTCTACCTTGCTTGTAATTGCCACAAAAAATTGCAGTAGGTTTGTCAGGCAGGATTTTCCTTTCAGGAAACCATGCTGGCTTTGGCTTATCTTATCATGTGCCTCCAGCTACTCCATAATCTGGACCCTAACAATCAATTCCAACAACTTCCCAACCACTGATGTCAGGCTAACAGGTCTGTAGTTTCCTTTATGATGCCTCCCACCCATCTTAAATAGCAGAGTAACATTTGCAATTTTCCTGTCATCCAGTACAATGCCAGATTCTATTGATTCTTGAAAATCATTGTTAATGCTTCTGCAATCTCTCCAGCTACTTCCTTCAGAACCCCAGAGTGCATTCCATCAGGTCCAGGAGATTTATCCACCCTCAGACTATTAAGTTTCCTGAGCACCTTCTCTGTCGTAATTTTCACTGCACAAACTTCACTTCCCTGACACTCTTGAGTGTCCGTTATACTGCAGATGTCTTCGACTGTGAAGACTGATGCAAAATATGCATTTAGTTCCTCTGCCAGCTCTGTGCCTCTCATTACAATATCTCCAGCGTCATTTTCTATTGGTCCTATATCTCTTTTACCCTTTATATACTTAAAAAAGCTTTTAGTATCTTCTTTGATATTAGTCACCAGCTTCCTTTCATAATTCATCTTTTCCTTCCTAATGACCTTCTTGCTTTTCTTCGGCAGGTATTTTAAAGCTTTCCGATCGTCTATCTTCACACTAGCTTTGACTTTCTTGTATTCCCTCTCATTTGCTTTTACTTCAGCTCTGACTTCACTTGTCAGCCACAGTTATGTCCTTCTTTCATTCGAAAATTTCTTCTTATTTGGAATATATCTATCTTGCACTTTCCTCAATTTTCGCAGAAACTCCAGCCATTGCTGCTCTGCTGTCCTTCCTACTAGTGTCCCTTTCCAGTCAACTTTGGCCAGTTCCCCTCTCATGCCATTGTAATTTCCTTTATTCCACTGAAATACCGACACATTGGATTTTATTTTCTCCTTCTTGAATTTCAAAGTGAACTTGATCATATTATGAACACTGTTCTAAAAATCCATCCCTTAGACATTCAACAAATTCTCTATTATGATGTCCAGTACTGCTCTGTTTTTCCCAGTCCACTTTCATGTTAAAATCCCCAATGACTATCATGACATTGCCCTTCTGAGACATCTCCTGCTGTTATTTGTAATCCACATCCTGGCTGCTGTTTGGAGGCCTGTATATAACTGCCATTAAGGTCCTTTTACCCTTGCCATTTCTTAATGTAACCCATAGAGACTCTACACATTCAGTTCCCATGTCATCCTTTTCCAATGATTTAATATTATTTGTTAAACACAGGGCCACACCATGCCCTCTACCTACTAACCTATATTTTTGATACACAGTATATCCTTGGATGTTCAGCTTCCAATAGCGGCTATTCATTAGCCAAGTTTCGGAGATGGCCACAATGTCATACTTGCCAATCTGCAGCTGAATTTCAGGATCATCCATTTTATTTCTTATGCTACATGCATTCAAATATAACAATTTTAGTCCAGTATCTGTTGCTTTCTGTTTTAACTGCACCACATCTCTGTTACCTGTTAACTCATCCCACTTGCTCTGATTATGCCTTATCTCCTGCCTGTCCTTTCTGTCATCTCTGTTGCACACTATCTTTGATTTATTTCTGTCTTCTCCTTCCTCAGCCCTATCGCTTTGGTTCCCATCCACCTGCCAAATCAATTTTAATTTTCCCGAACAGCTTTATTAAATCCGCCTTCTAGGATATTGGAACCCTTTGGACTCAGGTGTAACCTGTCCTTTTTGTACAGGTTGTACATCCCCCAGAAGAGGCCTCGATGATCCAGGAATCTGAAGCCCTGCCCCCTACACCAGTCTCTCAGCCATGCATTAATATACCTGATCATCCTATATTTGAACTCATCTGCATGTGACACAGGCAGCAATCCTGAGATTACTACCCTGGAGGTCCTGCTTTTCAGCTTCCTACCAAACTCACTGAATTCTCTCTTCAGGACCTCCTCCCTTTTTATGCCTTACTTTAACATTACATTATAATGTTACAAGATTGTTTTATAAAATAATACATCAGATGACAAATCTGATAAAATGTTGCTTGAGTTTATGATTAATGGATTGTTTACCATGAAAAGTGACAGTAGTGATAATAAGCAAACATGAGGAAATCTGCAGATGCTGGAAATTCAAGCAACTCACTCAAAATGCTGGTGGAACGCAGCAGGCCAGGCAGCATCCAGGCCAGCCAGGAAGCACTGTCAACATTTTGGGCCGAGACCCTGATGAGTCCTGATGAAGGGTCTCGGCCCAAAACGTCGACAGTGCTTCTTCCTATAGATGCTGCCTGGCCTGCTGCGTTCCACCAGCATTTTGTGTGAGTAGTAATAATAGTTTTATTTCCTAATCTCTAACATGTTCAGTCCCTTTTCACCCCAGCAGTAGAGATCATGTCTTTAACTATCTCCACAGTTTGCCCTAAAGCTCCTTGTATTCCTTCAGATTTCCATCTAGATTGCAGGTATGGATTTTTTTTCTTTAGCCTTAGTTTTGCTGGGTCTCCTTTGGGTTATTCTTGGTTGAGTGTTGCTATCTTGATGCAATTGAATATTTTCCATTGCTTCCCAAAATATCAGAAGTTGTAATTACATGGCTGTTTAAGGCAAAATATATACCTCTTAGAACTGGTGGCACAATATATGACATGAGTATGCGCTGATCTCATTATGCCCATTCCTCTCATCACTTCAAATGAGTCATATGTTTCTGCCTGTAGTTGATATACTGTGAAATAGATGGTAAATGGACAGCCCCATCATTGCTCTACAAGAGTCATGCTATTTTCAAATTCCAGTGAATGTATACCAAATAAAGACTCTGGTGGAGCTCATGGGTTTGTGAGGTTTAGAAACTAACCATCTGAATTTAGTCTGACTTGGAGGCAGGGAAACAATGGGAATATTGTTGGCAAGGCCTTCAAATCTTAGAGATGACCACTTGAGATCAGAACCAGAAAAATACTATCAATATTGTCACCCCAAATCCATTGGTAGAACAGATGAACCAATGACAGCATTCTCTCCCAGGCCAATATCCCAGCATTGAGGCCCTAACTTGCACTTACTGTTCTGTTGGACAGGGAATTTATTTTTGATGGCTGATACCAGGTTGCCAAAACAGACATTTTGTTATGAATTCTGTCATGGAAATAGTTGGTACAGATACAAAGGAAAAGAGTAAAGGATGTTCTCAAAGCCTATTGGAAAAATTGGAACATGTGCACTTTGAATGCCAGACCCATGGCCACTCAGTTAAAAAGGAAAAATTATTTTGCAACCAGGAACCTTAAGTCACATCATCAAGTCCAACATAAATGATGGATGAAGTGGGCTACATCACAAACTCTGCATTCACCATTTGTGGTTGCAGTTTTGTCCTCCTTAGTGACCTCAGAGACCACCAAACTAGAGTAAATTTACTTTTGATCATGAAGGATTGCCAAAGAAGAATGAGGCAGTAGAAGATTATTGTTTAGATGAAAAATTGGTTTAGATCATTTTCTTGAGGAGTCTTCAGTGGTCCTATCAAAAACCATCCCGAAGGTCCTGAAAATTGACAGAAATAGGCAGTACATAGCTCTAATGGACTGAGTTGATCAGACACAACCAGTGTCTAGGAGACATGGTAATCAAGTGAACACGCTCAACAAAGTAAGTTAAGCCTAGTTTATTATCATTAAATAGAAATCACAAATAAACTACACCAAATATGATGTAGCAATTCACCAAATATAAGGACTTATAATTCTTAGTCACCACTTGATTGTTCTCACTGTCAGGGGAACTCCAAATTCTGACTCACTCTTGTAACAACCCTGGATCCTAGGCATTGATTGCAGTTTCCTGCCCCAGTTAAAATCCAGAGAATGAATGAAAAATGATATAGTTTATACAAAATGATATAGTTTATACAAGTGCTGAGCAATGACAAGCCAGACAAACTGCTTGATCTCACTCCAGTCTATTCAAAGCAAACAACACATTGTGTGTCTATTAACACAGCATTCATCATACCCTTATTAATCAGCTGGACACTTTAATTGTCACTCTTTCCAATCCTTGGGCTTTCAAAAGTACATTAAGGCTTACACATATAAACAATAAGCCAGAATCTGGGCAGACAAACCTCTTGACAGATATTTTCAGTATTTTCTCACTAACAGGCATTTGCATTTTATTGGTTATTCGTTGTTGACTCTACAGACCCACATGCCAAAAGTTCAGAAAGAGTTAAATTGTCATTTGACCTGACAGACATTCATTCAGTTTTACAAAACCTAATATGGTTCAATGTCTGACAGAGTAGCTTCCAATTTATGGTTGGTTATTGATAATGAGAACCTATTTTGCATATGGAAAGTGACCTCAATGTCCACGAGAGTCTCCTGCTAAGATTGCAGCGGTTAGAGTAAAGTGGTAACAAGTGCTCTGCTGGTGTTTTCAAACTACATCTACCCATTTTATGTTGCTTGTTACAGATAAACTTGATCCCTTCATAGCCAATATCCTAGGGAATTGGGTTCTATCGGTAAATGCATTTGAGTATTGTGATTCATTAAGAATTAATACAATAATGCAAAGCAAACTTTAGTATCATAATGGTGTCAGCTACTGGAAAGGCAAATCAAAATATAGGCCTTCAGTCTATTGAAATATATCAGTGATTGAAGTGCTTTTAAAGAGATATTGAAAAAATTTCATTTATAGAACCTAATTATCTCATGAGCATCTTTTACTGTAGTGCCCCTAAACAATGTGCCATTCTGCTTTTCAGAGTTTATTATAAAACATAGAAGTAAACCAAAGGCTGTTATTATTTAGTACTAGTCTATGTAGTTGTAATAATCAAAGAAAGTGCAGTGGTTGAAAAGTAAAGATGATACTAAAGACTAGATTAAAAGTTAGCTTCATTTGTCACAAGTACATGGAGACATCAACACACTGAATATAGTGAAATGTGTCATTTCCATCAATGACCAACAGTCTGATGATGAGCTTGGAGCAGACTGAAAATGTCATCATGCTTCCACCACCAACGTTGCATGCCCACAACTTATTAACTCTGACTCATATGACTCTAGAATGTGTGAGGAAACCATAGCACCTGAAGTTAACACAAGTGGTAATGGAGGGAATATATAAGCTCCTTTCAAACAATGCTGGGAAGCAGCAGCTTAGATTTAAGTAATTTCTCTGTTTTAATGTATTTTGCTATAGATTTAGACTCTTCAACTCTTAGAATCTTTTGGGATATTCTTAGATGAAATTTACTTGTGAAAATCCATAATTATTGCATATCATCTTCACAAAGAATCAGCTCAGAGGGAGGTCATTCAGCCTTTACCAATGCCTAGCAGCACAGTCATGTAAGTTTTATATACCAGTCTTTTCCCATAGTCCAGGAGATTACTTTATCCCCAAGCTTATCTAATTCCTTCTCAGAGGCTCTGATAGATTTTGTTTTCACCACCCTCACAAACAGTCAGTTTCATTCAACAATACATGATATAGCCAAACCAAACAATGGTCCTCTGGGGCCAAGGTGTAAGACATATTACCAGCAGCATATAGCACAGATAACACATATGACTACAATAGCAGAAAACACAGAAGCAGAAAGAACAAGAATAATAGAGGCCAAGTGGCTGAGTGGCATAGACCGCACGCAGATTGAAGGTAAGTTGTCCTGGTCCAAACAAGTTCCTTTGTTATCTCCTCCCATGGGTGACTGCAAACAGGCAACCCGAAGACATGAAGGCCTAGTTTGTGCAACAACCAAGACAACTCGGCTCCCCTGATGGCAGTGTTCTCAATGAACCAGTGAACTGGTCTTGCAGTATTCTACATCACCAATGCCCAACAAGGTCTTGTGATGACAATAAAAACATCGGACACAATCATTCACACAGTGTACTGTCTCAGCACAACAATGTGTACAGAGTCCAGCAAAAATGGCAACAAGTCCAGGCAACAACATGACCATGGTATACAATGAGACCAGCTCCGTTGTTATCGAACAACTCGCTGATGCGGTACTCTTGCAGCACTTGATGTTCTTGGTATCCAGCAGTGTCTTGTATTTGTAAAAAAGATGCAAAGAACAAACAATTACTTGTCTTATTGGAACCAGAGTGACTACTGTGTCCTAGTGCACTGCCATCTTACCGGAAGCCTGTTGGTACTCTGATAGCTTATCTCTGCATAAAATGATTTCCTTCACATTCCAATTTACTACTTGACTTAAACTTAAATTCTGCTCTCAATCATCTGTTCAATGGAGAACAACCTCAATGGAACCTGTCTTACATGTGTAAGTAATGGAATCATCTTGACATGAATCTTGTAGAAGAACATTGAGCAGCCTAATAGCAATGCAGGCATGGAAGGTGATAAAACCAAGTAGCCGTGTGTGATAAAACATCATCTTAACTTCCACAGCAAAAGATTAAGATAATTTTGGATTGGCACGCAACATTTCTCAATGTAAGGCATGGCTTGTGATGAGGAACCTGTACTGCCTCCAAATCTTCAGTACATAAAATAATCATGCTTCAGTGATATTGCAATATATACATTATTGGTGTTTTTGGAGTAATAGGATAGGCAAAGGAAAGCAGAAGTAAAGCATTTAGAGACTTCAGTTGAGAAAATAATACACTTTGATAGGAATTATGTTTTTCTTCTGAATGCAAAAACATGCTTGGTAGAAATTATTCTCTGCTGGTCTTTATTCTTTTTCATAATGTCAAATGATGGTCAGTGAATGAAGAAAGGTAAGCTTTGGGACCTATGGTGAATGTAGAATTGGTTGTGGCTGCTGGTATTATATTTTGATTAATTCTTCATAAATTTCTCCAAGCAGAAGGAGGTTAGTTATGTTTCCTGCTCCTCTTGATAACCAACCAAAGACCAGCGGTCGACATCATTCCAGTCATCAGTTGTTCTTACACAGTTGATCGCAGCAGCTTACAAAATTATCATGATGTGACACTGGAAGGTCTGGGCTAAATCAGAGTTTGATATCAAATCTGTATGCCATAGCCATATAAATAAAAAAAAGATGAAGATCATGGTAGGAGAAATGGTAATGGATGGCACAATAGTGTTGTGGTTAACACAGGGCCTTACAGTACCAGTGACCTGGGTTCAATTCCGGCTGCTGCCTTTAAGGAGTTTGTACATTCTCCCAGTGACTGGGTGGGTTTCCTCTTGGTGCTCCAGTTTCCTCCCATAGTCCAAAGATGTACCACTTTGTAGGTTAATTGGTCATCGTAAATTGTCCCTTGATTAGGCCATGGTTATATCAGGGGTTGCTGGGCAACACAGCTCAAAGGGCTGGAAGGGCCTACTCTGCCTTAATCTCAGTAAGTAAATAAATGTAATCTTTAAATATACCTTGTGTTTAATTTTCAATTCTCATATTACAAAATAAATACATTTTGCTCAGAAAACAAAAGATATTCTGTTTTGTTGCTCTGGGGGATTGACAAATTGAATACATGATATAAATAAAGAATCTCAGGAAAGACAGGAAATCTTCTGAACTGTGTAATACACTGAATTCTGCATCGTATCACAATAAAGGTAGGTTTCAAGCTGTGAATTAATTATATGATGGCGGGATTTTGAATCCACTGGTGGAAGGAGGCCTGGAGACTGCCTGTCCTGGGATTAGAGGACTGTCTCCGTGTGTGCATGGGTGGGTGGGAGGTAGGTAAGGGGATTGTTTTGGTATTATTGTTGTTGCTTGTATCTTCTCTGAACATGGTAGGAATGCTACGGTGGCACCTGCAGCCTGCCCCCAACACATCCTTAGGTTGTGTTTGCTGTTGGCACAAATAAAACATTTCGCTGTATGTTCCGATGTACATGTGATAAGTGACTCTGAATCACAATTTGAATTAACTCAGCGGCGTATTAGAAATCAAAACACTGTACTATAATTTGATTAAGTGATTGGGGAATTATTCTTGTTCTATTCTATGCTAGCCTGTGATTTTATCCGTAACCTTTTCTTCTTCATCTTACAACTGAAATATATTTGCTAACCCAGGTGTAAGTCAATAGTCTAGTGAAAGTTTGGCATTTGTTTAGATATTCCATTGCCCCATGTTTGAAAAGAACAGTTGTGTGTGTTGGATTTAACACCAGTGTTACTGATTCCAGAGTAGAGTGAGTGAAAGTATTATAAGCATTCCACAGCACCGAGACGTACCGAATACCTTGTTCCACCGCGATGCAAAATAATGCGACATTGACCATTGTCTCCTGGAGACCATGTTTGTGGATTGGGGACTATACTATGTGCAAGCCCTCGGGCGAAGTGGGCTGGTTGAGAGAGAGATTGCATCATCCCAACCTGATTGACATCTGAGACCCCGTGAGGAAGTATAAAAGAGGGTCTGGGGGAACAAACCCTTCAGACGCACCAGAAAAAATGCTAACGATCCCGTAGTAGCGGGAAGCCATTTGAAGGAAGTCATGTGCGTTCGATTCCGCGGCTGGAATCGGTGACTGGAACCATGGAAACCAGCTTTTAGCTAACAACGGGGAAGCCCGCTCCCCTGATTCAACGGATTTGCTTCATAAAAGACCCGGGTAAGTTTCTTTTCTCATCAATCTCTCTCTCTCTCCAACAAGTGAAAACACAGCGGTCCCCAAAAGGCTGAAGCCTGCAGGAACTGAGTGACTTTTATATTTCCATCGGACAATATATTATCCCCTAGACAAACGATCGAGCTGTTTCTTATTGATGGTTATTATTAGACCCGCGCTTTTAGATTGAGTAGCGACGACGTATATTAGCTGAATGTTTGTATTAATCTTATTTTTGTGCCCCTTCATAAATAAAGACTTTTAAAAATAGTACCATCAGACTTCAACGGACCTCTCTATTTTTGCTGGTAAGTTATCCAGTTACGGGATTTTGTAACAAGAGATCCTTCCTGATGGTGAATCATGCATCCAGTTTGTAGAATGCTGTATTTTACAAATCTCAGCACAGAAATGTGCCACTTCATCCATTGCTGTGGTTGAATGGACCAGATATTGTCCACCATTTATCCATCCTACATTATAGAATTTTATTGGAAAGTTGTTTTCTCTAAATAAGATATCATTTAGTGACTTGCTGTGTTTTTCCACAGATATTGGTAAATACCTTCCAGGTCTCACAGATTATATCTGTGACACCCTTGACCACAAAACATAAACCTCTTCCCAGCCAACTCCCCATTCCATCCTCTGAAGCATGTTTGAACTTTGCAGAAGCAGGCTTTCAAAACTATAAGTTGACATGCATTTGCTTAGCCTGTGTGGTGAAACTTTTCCTGTGTCGAAGATTTTCTGGACCAATGCACTCATTCTAAATGAAACATCTGGTCTAATCCTATGCTCCTCTCTCAACAAACCCATTAGTGTTACAGTTTTCTAATGATTACACAACACAATTGTAGAATCATTAATGTAAAATAACCATATTAGATGATTGGAGATTTTACTTACGTATTTATAAGAGTATGAATTTGGTTTTGAAGAACTTTTATTATTTATCCAATAACCTTCTTAGCTGCAGTTATCAGAGACTCCTCATAACTATAGTCACAGACCCTGTCAACATCCTAACACCTAATTCTCGTTTCGCCTCCTTAATGGAATGCCAAAAAATGAATATTAACAGCATTTTAAAGTGTATTCTGTTTTCATGTTTTTAAACAAATAATTGTCTGGCTTTCCATTGATATCAAAAGTAGTTTATAAAGAGATTTAATGGATTTATGGAGGAATTGAGCAGAAAATGATTCATGGTTAGAGTCAATCATTCCCTGTCACTGTATTACCTGTATGTAATACGGACCTAATTTGCATTGCAAATCAGCAACCGTGAAAGAACAGGTGCACATCAAAAAAAATATAGGCACTTAGTAACCATTTTTGAAAATACCTCCTGTACTTAATAAAGTGGTCACTGAATGCATGGTTGTGATCTTCTACTGCTGTAGTCCATCCACTTCAAAGTTCAATGTGTTGTCCGTTCAGAGGTGCTCTTCCCTACACAACTCCTTCAGTCGATGGACATTTGAGCTACTGTCGCCTTCCTGTCAACTTGAACCAGTCTGGACATTTTCCACTGAGCTTTCTCATTAACATGACTTTTTCCACTCACAGAACTGCCGCTCACTTGATACTTCTTTTGTCTTTCGCACAATTCACTATAAACTATGGAGACTGTTGTGTGTGAAAATCCCAGGAGTTCATAAACCACCAACAATAATTCCATGGTCAAAGTCACTTCAATCACATTTCTTCTTCATTCTGATGTTTGATCTGGACAACAACTGAATCTCTTGACCACGTCTGCATGCTGTTATGCTCTGCGTTATGGCCAAATGATTGACTGATTAGGTACTTGCATTAACGAAAAGGCATACAGGTCTAATAAAATGGCCACTGAGTGTGCATTACAGTCTAACTAACTACTCTTTTACAGACATCTTTAATCTTTCCCTCTCCCAATAGAGAGTGACCTCCTGCTTCAAGTTATCCATCATTATCCCTGGACCAAAAAAGACCAAGGTGACATGCCTGAATGACTGGCGTCCTGTCGCACTCATCTTAATAATAAGCAAATGCTTTGAGAGGCTGGTCAAGGACTACAATTCGCCTACTGACACAACCGATTGACAGTCGATGCAATAGTCACTACTCTACATACCGTCCTTACACATCTGGAGAAGAGGGATGCTTATGTGAGAATGCTGCTCTTGGACTACAGTTCAGCATTCAACACCATCATTCAACCTAGGCTCGACAGGAAGCTCAGAGACCTCAGTCTTGACCCTGCCTTGTGCAGCTGGATCCTGGATTGCCAGCAGGTTGTAAGAATGGGCTCCCTCACTTCCAACCCTCTGACTCTCAATGCAGGAACCCCTCAGGGCTATGTACTGAGTCCCCTCCTTTACTCCCTGTATACCCATGAATGTATTGCCACCCACAGCTCCAGTCTGCTAGTTAAATTTGCCGATGGCACTACATTGATTGGCCTTTACTCAAACAATAACAAGGAGGCCTACAAGGAAGAAGTCATCTCTCTGACACAGTGGTGTCAAGAAAACAACCTCTCCCTCAATGTTGCAAAAACAAAGGGGCTGGTTGTGGATTATAGGAGGAATGGAGATGGACTAACCTCTATTGACATCAACGGATCTGGGGTTGAGTGGGTAAACAGCTTTAAGTTCTTCTGCATCTGCATCACCGAGGATCTCACGTGGTCTGTACACACCAGGTCTGTGGTGAAAAAGACACAACAGCACCTCTTTCTCCTCAGATGCTTGAGGAAGTTTGGTATGGCCCCCAAATCCTAAGAACTTTCTGCAGGGGCACAATTGAGAGCATCCTGACTGGCTGCATCTCTGCCTGGTATGGAACCTGTACCTCCCTTAATCGCAGGATTCTGCAGAGAGTGCTGCAGACAGCCCAGCACATCTGTAGTTGCTAACTTCCCAAAATTCAGGACATTTACAAAGCCAGGTGTGAAAAAAGGGCCCAAAGGGTCATTGGGGACCCCAGTCACCCCAACCACATCTATTCCAGCTGCTACCATCCGGGAAATGGTACCGTAGCATAAAAGCCAGGACCAACAGGATTCAGGACAGCTTCTTCTACCAGGCCATGAGGCTGATTAACTCACGCTGATTTGAGTGTATTCCTATGTTACATTGACTGTTTTAGTTATTATAAATTGTTATGATTACACATTGCACATTTAGACAGAGATGTAACATAAAGAGTTTTACTCCTTATGTATGTGAAGGATGTAAGAAATAAAGTTAATTCAATTCAATTCAAATTTTTGAAAACCATGAGAACAAAACAGTGAAATCATTAAGAACTCAATTTAGTTTCCATGCAGAAACACAAAATTGTTACAACCTGAAAAGATTCAGACTATTAATTCCATACCAGCTTTTTCCCTTGCTCTAAGTTCTTTACTCTCGGACACATATCTCAAACACTTAGTCTGGTAAAATTTAATTTCTTCCCATTACATTGCATTCCAGACCCTTATCACTCGCTGTGTGAAAATAATTCCCTGAAACACTCTTGCAGTTACCTTCTTGCTGTGGTCCCCTGCTTCTTAACGTATCTAGCATTAGGGAAAGTTTCTTCCCACCTACTCTTTCAATACCCTTCATGGTTTTAAATACCTCCAACATACCTCCTTATACCTGGCTCTGTGCCAAGGTGAATAACACTAAATTGGATTTGTACAGTACAAAAATAAATGACCATTCACATTTTTGCCCATCCACATTAATTCCATTTACCTCCATTATGACTATATCCTTCTGTGCCTTACCTATTTAAGTGTCTTTACAATATTCTAGTCTTTGATCTCTGGAATCATTCTGGCAAATCTGGTAAATCTTGCACTATCCTTAAATCTTACATAAGATAGGAGCAGGAGTTGGGCATCTGGCCTGTCAAGCCTGCTCCACTATTCAGTAAGATCGTGGCTGATCCGGCCACCTACCTGCCTTTTCCCCATAGTCCGTGATTCCCCTATTATGCAAAAATCTATCCAATCTTGTCTGAAATATATTTACTAAGGTAGCTCCCATTGCTTGCCTCTTTCTTGCCTCTTACACTTTCTTAAAAACTTTCACACTTTTCTAAAATGTTTAACCCAGAACTAGACGCATTTGCATCCAAACCAGTGTTAATAAACTCCATGTTTATTTTTGACAGCCTTTTCCAATGTTTTAAAATTATTTTGATGGAAGTTTAATTCTTAGGTTTTGTAATGACAGTTAAATGTAGAAAGATGAGTTTATTTATTAATCATTTCAGAAGATCCTTCAAAAGAAAGAGCAACTGAAAACTGCAGCATTTCATGCTTACGGTACTGGAGCAGTGGTTTGGGAGAGCCTTCCTTTAGGTACCTTCTTCAGATCGTATCAAATGGAAGTGCAGCATTTAATCTTGGAAATACAGATTTTAAATGAAAAACACATTAGAGCAATAGTCCAGCTTCTGCAGGGCCCGACAAGGTAATTGATCAAGAATGGTGAAGATGGATAGAATCAGAATTTATGCCAGGGTTCCAAGATAATAGCTTCTTTTTTCACCGTGTTTAGTGAGGTGAGGTTGTGGTTCATCCAAGAATAGATAACTGATTAGTTTTTCCTGCTTTGTAGGTGACAAAAATAATTAAGTAAGAAAATGTAAGTTCAGCAAATGAAGTTTAGGAGTCACATATAATTGTACTGAATATGATATTCATAATTCAGTCAAACCCCCTGTATCGTAAATGAAATAATATATAATTTGATAAGGCCTCGAGTTGTATGTCAGCAACTTAACGGTTATCATACAGGCACAGAAGGACATGTTTTCAGACAAACTGCGGATTTTGTTTTCTTGCGCGTACTGGGAGAGAGGAGACAAAGCAAGTGCATGATCCTCAGTCTTGCCCTGAGCACGCTGTGAAAAAGATTGGTTTGTAGGATTGCAAATTAAATCTGCCATCTTGACTCAGAAATTTACTCTCTTGGTGGAGAAGCCATAGCAACTGCATTGCCTGTTCAGCAAAGCCTCCTGCAGGCACTCAGTAATAAAGCAATCTAGCATTTGAGATGTAACTGTCTGTAAAAGTTATTAGTGTCTGAGACACATTTAGTATATTGGGAACTCAACTTTGAAGTGGTAGATAATCCAATTAATTTGTAATAAATAATATCCAAGGTAACTTGGGTCTCTATATTGATATTAATCTTTTATGATTCAAATATAAATTCAACACATTGCTGTAAAATAAACTAAACCAAATTCATTTCCAATGCTGATGTAAAGAAAATCCATTATTATTCTTCAGAGTGATTTTTGTTATACCCTTTTTCGCAAGTAAATGAGGTTCATTTGAATCTAATTTTGCTGCCCATCATGTCCACGTACAGTAAAAGTATTTGAAAAGTTAAGGAAAATATACAATAATGCACAATATTAGAGAGAATATGATATTATCAAAATTGAATAAAATCAGAAAATCCTGGAAATGCTCCTCATGTGAGGCAGCATTTGTGGAGAATGAAAGAGACTTGCTGCCCGACCTGCTGAATATTCCCAACTTTTTCTGTTTTTGCTAGAGTTCTAGAATCTGCAGATTTCCTTTGCTTGTCAGTTATCAAAACAGTGTTAAGATATAGATCTGATATGATCTAATTAAATGCCAGGTCATGGTTGAATCATAATCTTATGTGACATGATTACATTGTGCAAGTTCTCAAGATACCACATGCATCTTTATCTTTGAAGCTGGTGCCAGGTTGAAATGTATTTCTATCACCAAGTGCTGCTGGAAGTTGAATCTATGTTTTCTTTTTGTACTGTCTCTCAGGACTCATTTGTTGTTGACTCAGCAAAACAATCCTCTCTTGTCCAGTTTCTCAAAGTAGAAGGATTACAGTTGCTGATGATGACCAAGTCTGATAAAGTTGCTGCACTGTACTAAAACAGAGAATGTTGATGACTAATTGTCCAGAATTTTTGCAATGAAATCCATACATTAAGCTAAAGTGTAATCCTTTAATTATTTGCTCTACAGCAGACCCTATCATGTTTGAAACTGAGTAATAGTTTTACTGTCCTTTATTATGAAAGTCAATAGCTCTGAAAATAAGTTGCATATTCTTTTTCATTCACAGAGTACAAGTTGAATTCTATGTGAATGAAAACACTTTCAAAGAGCGTCTGAAACTGTTTTTCATCAAAAACCAAAGGTCAAGTAAGTATTTTGATAATATCCATTCTTAGAGCTATAAGTTTGTTAAAATTATCTGTAGAAATAGAATATTGTATACAACAGAAGGAAAAAAAACTTTTTAAGACATTGTTCATTTGAGAACTTGTTTAATTCTTTACATTGCATCCCAGTTAATCTACCACTGGGGCAGCATGGTAGTATTGTGGTTAGCACAAAGCTTTACAGTACAGCGACCTGGGTTCAATTCCTGCCTCTGCCTCCCCATGACCACGTAGGTTTTCTTTAGGTGCTCTGGTTTACCCCCACAGTCCAAAGACGTACCAGTTGGTAGGTTAATTGGTCACTGTAAATGGTCTGGACATTAGCCTAGGATTATGCCAGGAGTTTTCTGGACGGCATGGCTCAAGGGTGCATAAAGGCCTGTACCACGCTATATCTCAATAAATAAAATACCTACGGAACACTAAAACTCAATAGTATAAAATTTGTGGTCAGCAACAATCTATATACATATTTGCCAAAGAAAATTTAGACAATCTGATGTAGTTCCTCCAGCAATGTGGCCCTTTCCCTCAATGCAAAGCGTTTGGAACACGAGGGTATTTCACAATGCAATGATTAATGCAAGGAGCTGCAAAAAATTATATGTTCAATTGAGAGCTGAAAAAAATCTTTGACAACTAGCTAAGTCACACTGACAAAAAAATTCTGATATTCATTTAAGTTCAACAACTGTGCAGAGTTATTAAAAAATCTAATCAATTTAAATTTTAAGCAATGAAACCTTAATCACAAACAGATAAAAAACATTTAATTTAAATAAAACAGTTTAACCAGTACGTTGTCCTTCACAGCTGTTTTATTGCGCTGATATCAATGAAGTAGCTGCTGATGATTTTGCTTCAAAAGCAGAGGGCGGAATGTTCCAGTTGATGTTCCCATGCAAAACTCAATGAGAAGTTGAGCTTTGGAATATAATTACAAAAAAAAGTGGCTAAAACTGACAATAGTATTGTGGTTTTGAATAGAAATCCTTAAATTGTTGACAGTCACATGGAAACAACTGCTATTTCCTAGCAAATTCTGGGCCAATAACTGATTTACAAATTGTCTTGTCCACTTCGTCTAGATGCGCAGTATGTGATGTACTGCCTTTCTGTTTGTACTTAAAAGCTTACTGTGCATTGATGAAAGCTGGAATATTAATTTTTATTTTCATTCACTTTTTCTGTGTTTTACATTGTTTTTAATTTCAGATTTCCTGTATTTGCAGTTTTTTCTTTATTAACCTATTAAGACTTATTGAAATGTTCCATCATTCAGAAAATTATGTCTTCTAGGTTAAATATAACTGACACTATTCTATAGGGTCCATTGTTAAGCCAAGAGCAATGCTATTAAGCGTGGTTCAGTCTGCACTTCATTCTTCACCTGGAACTTTATTTGTAAAGATAAGGAGACCTGCACAATGGACTATTTACCAGCTGGGTGAAATTTCATGTTAGAGGTTCTCTAAAGGAAAATTCTCCTTTAAATACAAATCAAACTTTAGGCCAAGAATGTACAACAGCATCTCCACTTCCTCAAGAGGCTAAAGAAACTTAGCACGTCCTTTGAACCTCACCAATTTTAATTGATGCACCATTTATCCAGACACAATGACTGTTGCTTTGTCTGAGAAGGCAAGAAACTGCAGATCGTTAGGAACACAACTGAGCACATCATGAAAAACAGCCTCTTCTCCATGGACTCTTGTCCACGTTTTTCATTGCCACAGTAAAGTCGCTGACATAATCAAAAACCATACCTACCCTTATTGACGCTTATTTTTCTTTTCTAAATCACTCTATCTCCATCTCAGGAGAGAATTGCCACTGACATTTTTATGAACCCACTGACACAGCTACTTTGACTACACCTTCCCTATGCTGCCTCTTGTATGTATTCCATCAGAAATGGCTTGATTAGTCAAACCCAACATTTCAAGAGCCCAGATGAAATGTTAATAAATGTACAATCACAACAAAGTAACTTGGGCTTAATTTGTTGTCATAAAGTACATAGCATAGATAATCCAGACAAAAATACCACTTAACAAGTCATAAAAATTTCCAGCAACACACACAAAATGCTGGTGGAACACAGCAGGCCAGGCAGCATCCACAGGGAGAAGCACTGTCGATGTTTCAGGGCAAGACCCTTTGTTAGGACTAACTGAAAGGAAATATAGTAAGAGAATTGAAAGTAGGAGGGGGAAGGGGAAATGCTAAATAATAGGGGAAAACCGGAGGGGGTGGGGTGAAGCTGAGAGCCGGAAAGGTGATTGGCAAAAGGGATACAGAGCTGGAGAAGGGAAAGGATCATGGGATGGGAGGTCTAGGAAGAAAAAAAGGGGGAGGAGAGCACCAGAGGGAGATGGAGAACAGACTGAGTGATGGGCAGAGAGAGAGAAAAAAAGAGGAGGGGGGAAGAAAACTAAATATATCAGGGATGGGGTAAGAAGGGGAGGAGGGGCATTAACGGAAGCTAGAGAAGTCAATGTTCATGCCATCAGGTTGGAGGTTACCCAGCTGGTATATAAGGTGTTGTTCCTCAAACCTGAGTGTGGCTTCATCTTGACAGTAGAGGAGGCCATGGATAGACATATCAGAATGGGAATGTGACGTGGGAATTTCCAAATAGATTTCAGGTCTCATGATTCTTAATCACCACTTGATTGTTGTTGCTGATGGAACACTGAATTCTGAATTGCTAGTGAAGCCATCCCTGGGCCCCAGGCACTGTTTGCAATTCCAGTCTGGGCAAAATCCAAAGAATGGGTGAAAAATTTCATTCATTTGTACAAGATCCACAACTTCAGAGGGACCCAGGAACAGACAAACTCTTTGATCTTTTGCCTCAAAAGAACCTGTCTTTTTTCAATCACAAACTCTGCCCCATATTCAGTAGTGTTGAGTTTACCCTTAAAACAATTAGATATTTTAATGGTCACTCGCCATCTATTAGTCTACCTGTGTTTTGAACACAATATTCCTTTGGACAAAGAGGAGCATTAACTTTTACTATAAAAAATATTCACCCACCTCCCATAAGTTGTCATTTTTTATTGTTTTACAACGTTGAACCACAGTAGATTTATTTTGGCTTTTTTGACACTGATCAACAGAAAAAGACTCCTTTATGCCAAAATGGAAACATATCTGTACGCATTGATCTGAATTGAGATTCAGCCCCCTTTAATATGACACTCCAAGGTCCAACTGCTGGTGAGTCAGTATGCTTGCAAAAACTATACCATGAAGAACACTTCAAGCAATTCCAAGACAAGGCTACTGAAAAGCACAAGTTAGGAGATGGATACAAGGTAATTTCCAAGTCACTAAATATCCCTTGGAGTATAATTAAGTAAATCATCTAGACATGGAAAGAAAATGGCATAGCAGTAAATTTGCCTAGAGCAGGCCGTCCTCAAAAACTGAGTGACTGTGCAAGAAGGGAACAAGTTAGGGAGGACACCAAGAGACCAATAAAAAACCTTGGAGGATTTACAAGCTTCAGTGGCTGAGATGGGAGAGACTATGCATACAACTGTTGCCCGGGTGCTTCATCAGTAATAGCTTTATGGGAGAGTGGCAAAGAGAAGGCCACAGTAAACATTATGTTAGGTGTGAGCCAAACACCGCACATCATCAAAAACACACCATTCCCACTGTGAAGCACGGTGGTGGCTGCATCATGCTCTGGGGATGCTTCACTGCAGCAGGCCCTGGCAGGCTTGTGAATGTGGAGAGTAAAATGAATGCAACAAAATACAGGGAAATCATGGAGGAAAACTGGATGCAGTCTGAAAGAGAACTGCAACTTGGGAGAAGATTTGTTTTCCAGAAAGACAATAACCCCAAGCGTAAAGAGAAATTTACTCAGGAATATTTTAGAACAACAAAGTTAATGTTCTGAAGTGGCCAAGTCAGAGTCCAGACCTCAATCCAATTGATAATTTGAGGCTGGACTTGAAAAGGGCTGTTCGTTCACGATCCCCGTAAAGAAGAATGGGGAAAATTTGCAGTGTCCAGATGTGCAAAGGTGATAGATACCTATCCACGCAGACTCAAGACTGTAATTGCTGCCAAAGGTGCATCTACTAAATATTGACTTTAAGGGGGTAATTATGCAATCAATTTTGTGTTGAATAACTAATAAATTTAAACCAATTTGTGGAAATTTGTTTTCACTTTCACACAAAAGAGTCTTTTCTGTAGATCAGTGTCAAAAGAGCCACATTAAATCCATTGTGATTCAATGTTGTAAAACAATAAAACATGAAAACTTCTAAGGGGAGTGAATAGTTTTTATAGGCACTCTATGTGAGTGATAATATACCTGATTCTGCTGTGGGCTTCTTTTGTGGACGGAAAGTGGGAAGGAGTCTGGGAGAGGAAAATGATGGTTGGGAAAAGGGGGAGGCAGAGGGGAGAGAGCAGGAACCACCAGAGAGACATTATGTAATGATCAATAAATCAATTATTCAGAATCAAAAGACCTTGTCTGGTTTCCCAGGTCTGGGTGTGTCTGCACCCACACCAATCCACACTGAAGATGAGTGCTATTGAGCTTATCATTATTTTCAGCTGATATATTTATTACAAATGTTACTGTATTCTTTGTGTCTGCATTCTGCTATTTAGAACAAAATAATACAACAGATATATACAAATATTCTGACTATCTAAATGAAGCTTCAATTTGAATTATTTCAGGCCTGAGAATACGCCTGTTCTACTTTTCTCTGAAGCTGCTAAGCTGCTTTTTGTATATCGTTCGTGTGCTACTCGATGATCCTAGAGAAAGAAATGGATGGTATGTACAAAGTCAAAGTTTTATTCTCTTACTGATATCACATTACAGTACAGTTTAAAAAATCTTATCAAAATAAAGCAGCATAATTATAAAGCATTCCCCGAGAAAAGCAAAGTTCTTCTTTATGTCCCTGTTCATTTAATGCTGCTCCATCAAAATCATGTGACCACTAAATTTTTGAATTATTTGCTGAAACGTGTGAATTGCATACCAGGTTTTGGACAAATGAAGGCTAGTTGTGCAATGTTCTCATGTGGAACCATGTGGGATGCTGATTATGTAAGTTGCACTGCCTTTGGCCACTTCAGTTTTGTGTACCTTGAGGGAGCTTTTTAACATGTTACTCTAAAATGCAATCAGGGCTTCTGTGTGTCTCTGCTGATTTCTTTTAAAATATGTATTTCCCCTAAACATCCAAAATTTACATCCAAAATTCACTTTGTACATTGCACTAGAGGGCTTTAGATGGTGTTGGATAGATCTTTTGATAAAAAAGAAAATAATAATTAGGATCTTTTTATCACTGTGTTATATTCAATATAATTTACAATAACAATTAATATTATATGTTACAAAGTAAGGAATAATAGGCGTAATTCTGCAATTTGAGAACATATTGTTCAATACTTCTTTCACTAGATCACCATAAATATCATGTATCTAGTTTTAATGATTTCAACCAAATGTCACGCGAATTAATCAAATTTATTACCTTAAATCTAATCACTTGGCTTTTCTCAAACTTGACAATAACTATTGATCAACCATAAAATTATGATTTAAAAATGACAGATGGAATTTTTTTTATTGTTTTTAATTGTAATACCTAAAGTCATGGAGCCTTAGAAATGGACAGCACATAAGCTGGTCCTTCAGACCACCACATCTATACTGGCTATCTATACAAGGGGTCCATGGACCCCTCAGTTAATGGTCGGGGTACATGGCGTAAAACAGGTTGGAAACCCCTGATCTGTGCACATTCTGTGGCATTCAGTGCCTCAGTGATTCAGATGCTCATCCAGATACTTAAATGTTGTAAGAGTAGCTGTCTCCACCACTGTATAAGACAATGCAGTTCAGTTTGTAGCCACCCTCTGGATGAAAAATAATTTCCTCCAATTACCTCTAATCCTTTTATTCATCACTTAAAATTATGCTGTCTGGTTTAGACATCTAGAAACTAGAAGGATACCTTACTATCCACCCTATCAATGGCCTATATTATTTTGTTGGAACCCCCTCAGCTTCTTCCACTCCACGGACCACAAAGCCAGTTTATCCAGCCACTCCTCTTTCCCTGAAACTGCCCATTCCAGGCAACATCTTATAAATCTCTCATGAACCTACCCTGGTGCATCCATGTTCTTCCTGTAGTGCAGTGGCCATAAGTGCATCCAAACGTCTAGTTGGCCTAACTAAGGTTTCATAATGTTGTACTATGTCTTCCACGCTCTCATTTTATGTATCGGGAACCTGCATGCTGTCTTCAAACTTGCCTGTTTAGGCATTCACCTACAAGTAAACCAGGGTCCGTTATGTAAATAGAACCATCAGTTCAACTTTTGTGCTCTGTGTTCCATCTAATATTAGGCATATGCAGTCCTGCTTACCACCCTCCCTCACAGCTCTGTCCACCCTCACCCTTCTCTCCTCTCAATTGTCTCGGTTTTGTTTGCCTCCATCTATCACCACCAACACCACCCCTTCTCTCCACCTCTGTCTTTCAACTGGATCAATCTGCTTACCATCCCTCAGTCACTTCAGTCCATCTCATCACTCCCCCATCCTCTTTATACCAGCATCTTTCTTCACCTCCCTTAGGGCTGATGCAGGGTTTTGCCCCAAAATGTCAACAGTTCCTTACCCCCCCCCCCAAAAAAAATGATACTGCTTGATCTGTTCAATTCCTCCAGCAGGTTGTTACTTCCTATTCCCATTTTGTCGCATTTGCAGGATCTGAGTCCCCTTGAGTGTATGTTAAAGTATATTCTCAAATGAACTGACGATTGTGGAATGTGTTCGAATCATCCAGAATTAGGTTTTGAGATTGTACTGTAAATCACGTCATTGGATGGAAAAGCAAAAACTATCACCATTCATCTTCCCTTTCTGTTGGCTGAGAAAGATTAAAGTTTTCCCCAGGCTTTACTATTAACATTTACGCAGGAGTGATACAAATGAAGGAATTAAAAATTATGTGATTGATGGTTGATCTAGCGGTCCTTGTGGGTCTGGAAACTTGATAATATAAGGCAAGGGAGAGCTTTGTACTAAGGTTAAGAAACCATGAAAATATGCAGGCGTTTCCTCGTCAGTAGCTATAGCTGGACTTGATGCCAGGAGAAGCAGCTGCAATAGAAAATTAGATGACACGCTTGGTTAGTAAAAGATCAGATATTGCATTCATAATTAGGAACATGCACAACCATTTCTCCTAAAAGGAGATCCCATCCACACTGGCTTTATATTGGAGCAATTGTAATCTCACTTTAGATTAAATCAATCTCAATGTACTGCTGATCAGGAATGTATATTTTGGACTACTTGAAAATTTTCAGGAGAATATATATTGTGATTTTTATCAGTTGGTCATGTGTACATTAATAAATGTTGCAATTTATAATTATAATTTATGATTAAAACTAAATGTCCAAAACATATTATTTAGTGAGTAATGGCGATATACAGACAAACATTAAATCCACCAGATTGATCTCAAGTGTTAACTTTGTGTTTTGTTTTATAAAGCTGGGGCTGCTCCAGTCCAAACCACACTCTCAGCAAGACTGACCGGTAAGTTCTCAGTTGTTTTGTAAGTATTATTTACATTTTATATGCATCAATTAATATAAAATATGCTTAATAGAATAGGAGCATGAATCAAAGTTTCCTCAGCAGAAATGTCACAGTTAAGGTGGTTGGCATGGAGTGAATAAGTACAGTAAGTTCGCAGACCTCTTATTAATATAGAACAGGGGCTCCCAACCTTTTAAATGCCATGAACCCCTACCATTATTGAAGGGATTTATGGACTCCAGGTTGGGAACCCCTTTTTTGGAATTTCTGAGGATTTCCTAAAAGGCTAAATCTTTGGAATTGAAGTCTTGAAATTGCACATAATTACAGTCATAGTTCAGCCACCTATGCCCATACACTTGGCCAAGCACCCTCTGTGACTTGGTGTTTCATACGCTCATCTAGATAGCTCTTAGATGCAGTAAGAATGTCCACTTTCACCAGCCAGTTAGGTAGTGCAATGCCCTCCAGATGAATAATGTTCATAACATAACCCCCTCAATGTCTTATCCCTTTATCTAAACCTAGTCTGTTTATTTTTTGACACCTCCATCCAGGGGAAAATTTTCAACTTTCTAGCCTTTCTGTTTCCCTCATAATTTCATATATCTCTAACGGTCGTTCCTTCAGTTTTTTCTACTCCAAGGAAAGCAAGCCGTATCTATCCCATCTCTCTTCATAAACGAGACACTTCATCCCAGATAATATCCTAATGACTATGCTTTGCACACTCTCTAGTCCATCCATATATTCCTTACAGTATGGTGGCCAGAACTGCATATACCACTCCAACTGTGACCTAACTAATGTCTTATAACCTTGTTCCATAATCTCTTTGCTCGTAAATCCCATTTTCCGGCTAATGAAGATTAACTTATATGGTTTCTTCACCATCTTAGCTATTTGCACTGTCATCTTCCCGAATCTTTGTTCACGTACGCTGAGGTTCCTCTGTTCTAGGACTTCACCAGTCATGGTATATGTTCTACTCATAGTAGTTCTTCCAATGTGCATCATCTTGCACTCAGAGGATTAAATTCTATCTGCATTGCTCCACCTGTTTTCCCAACTAACTAGTATCACCCAATAGCGTAAGACTATCCTCCTCTCCATGAAATCTTAATGCAGGGGCTCTACCTGAAATATTGACCATCACTCTGCCTCCATACATACAGAGAGCACTAGGCTCAAGGACTGCTTTTATGACTATTGAACAGTCCCATAGTATGATAAAATAGATTCTTGACCTTGTAATCTGCTTCATCAGTTTTGGCATCCAATTTGGCAACTTGCCTTGGATCCCGTGGGTGCATGATTGCATATGTCCTTTGAAGTACATGTTGACTGGCACTTTTGATGTCTACTTGTGGTTGCACTGCATACAAAATGAAGTGCTATTCTTGCTGACAGCACTTATCAAACCTGTACCCTTGATACCCTGGGTTCCACTAGGTGCACGATTAGCCAGTTCTTTTCCAAGTGTCATCCCACACTGATCTGAGAAATGTATATCACCATTTCTTTACATTAATCAGTCAAAGTCAGAGCTAAAATACAATGCTCCACACCTGAGATGCTGCAATCTTACAGTCAGTACTTCATCATGCTAACTGCCTTGGGAAATTAGTGCTGTAAGTAGTGATGCTGACGTTCTGGACAGATCATTAAGTGAGATGTTTTTGCTTTGGTCACTTTAGAGTGGTCATTGAGTTTTTTTCTGCCATCGTATTGTAAGCTTACATCACAAATGTCATTTTAAAGATGAGGTGGTGTGTGTGTGTGGATGGGGGGGGGGAATGAGGATGGATAGCGAGGATTACACCCCTCTATCTGGACTAGATCCTCCACAGCTTGGAAGTACTGATGCCCAAACTGAAGGTGTTGCAGACACTTCTCTCCTTATGGACTGTCTTTCCATCTTGCATGCAGAATACACCATTCTGAGGTGCTGACTGACTTACCACCTGTATTAAATAAAATGCAGATGCTGAAAGAAATAAAAGCAGAAGTGTATGAAACACTCAGCATGTTAGGAAGTATCTGGGGAAGGAGAAGCAGAGAAGTCCCCCACCTGAAACATTAACTCTGTTTCTTTTTCTTCAAGAGCAGCCTGACCTGATGAGTGTTTTCACCGTTTTCTGATTTTATCATCAAATGCTTGAGTTCTGGGACTCAGTCCCTCTTTTGGTCACCTAAACAGCTCTCACACTTTCTCCCTTACCTGAACAAGGAACAGTCAGTGGAAACTCCAGACAAATACCTAAATCATTGTAACATGAAATTTATGGACTTTAAACATCATATGGTAGGTTGAAGTTCATAATGTTTATCAATTTGAAGTCAGGTCCATGAGTTTATTTTGACTAAGTGCATCAAGTTATACATTTATTTCTGAGATGACAATTTCAGTAAGTTTACTGGTATATTATGCATCATTTTCCATAAGTACCTTGCATGTTATGAGCTGAAAGTAAGCAACTATGTGCATTGCCACAAACATACTTGAAAAACAAACTAACCAAAGTTACCAATTTGATTTACCATCAGGTCTCCTATAATCTGGGTAGAAAGAAGTCTTCCCTTATGGGGTTTACAGGTAAGAAATGACCATTGGTACAAATAGCTTCATAAGAAAACAATCGGCAGAAATAAAGCTAATTTTTTTCGGGAGTTCTGAGGCTAGACTTGGATTACAAAATTGAGCAACAGACAAAATAGCTTTTCTCTCATTACACTTGTTGATAATCCTGCTTTGCTAGTAGAGAGACTATTAAAGCCAATGAGATTTACAGGAAGATCTTGTTTCCTGCTTGACATTGCTGCCTGTTGCACCTCCAACAGTGACCTGAGGTCAGCTGCAGGATCATCAGCCGGAGACCACCATTCATTGATGTTTCACTCCCTTAGCCCTGATACATCCCCTGGTGCTGGAGCAATAGCAGGGACATCACCCTGACACCCCCTGCAGCTTGCAGTTGGTTTAGTCGTCCCCTGATTTCTGTCCTTCCTCCTCAGACGCTGCCAAAAACTGTCCTTTTCTGCCTCTTCAGCTAGGATAGATGATGGTCCTCCAGCCAGCTTCCTAACACTCAGCTGCCAGGTGTGGCTACTTCAGCCTCTTCCACTGGTTGGCAGCCTCCACACCTTCCTCCCATGGGATGGTTAACTCAATGAAGATGTCTGTCTTGGCAGCCGTGGGCCACAGTACTATGTCTGGGCAGAGAGATGTGGTGGTGATTTATGTGGGAACTGTAGCCGTCTGCTGAGATCTGTCCTCATGTTCCACTCCTTGCCTGTGGAGAGAAGTCCTGAAGGAGCTCTTGGACAGATGCATTCAGAGCTCTTAACAGATGGGGTGAGTTGTCATCCCATTAGGGAAATGCTGCTTCTCACATCCCACCTGCAGGTCTCTAGGAAAATTCCACCTGACCGTGCCATTATCTTTAGTGTCCTTGGGACAGTGCAGTCTTGTGTTTTACCTGGATATGTTGGAGGTTGGCGTTGGTGGTATCACACAGAGGGCAGCTATCCTCACTGCCGAAACACCGGTGAAGATTTCGGGGCCAGGCTAAGGTGTCATAGGTTGCCCTGATGAAGAAGCTAAGTCTGGCTTGTGGAATTTCCACAGGTCAGACCAGCTGAATGACCTGTTGATAGTGCCATCTCATGTTGTCCACCTTTCCAGTCAGCCCTGTGCCACTGCCTTCATCCTGTAGCACTCCTGTTCTGTCCTTATCACCTCCTTCACTTTCATGGCTTTCCTATCTTTCTTCAAGGCCTTTGATCAGAAATGTGCTACCTTCCCCCAGCCAAGACCTGCATGTCGAGCCCGGACTCTGCTGACAAACTCCTGGTGCTGATGGCCTGGTCTACTTCTGCTTGGGCTCTCCATTTACTGCTGGTATGGATTGGGACATTGAGACTCCTTCAGCTCAATGACCAGTTGGGTTTTCTCCTGCTTGTACCCCAGGCGGATGGATCACAATGGCAGCTGCAACATGTTCTTTCCAAAGAGGCCAGTGTCCAAGAAACACGGTGGCAGCCCCTGCCGTTTCTGGGTATATGAGTTGGCTATCCCATCCATCCTACTGGCAGTTGGTGAGGGTAATTTTATGCATTTTCGGAGGCTACATCACCCTCTGTGAGCTGTTTCTGTGCTACTTTTCTCATCTGCCTGTCAGAGAGCTCTGCAGTGTGTTGCTTCCCAAGGCTTTGGATGGGGTGCCTGGCCAACCCCAACATCAAAGCTGATGTTGTTGCTTCTGACCCCTTTTCAGAGGGATAGGCTTCGTGACTTGGAGGGCTTGATCTTCATCTTTGCTCATGTCACTAGTTTGTCCAACCTCTTCTGCAGATGTCTAAGGGATGCCTGTGACATCATCCATGTAGCCTGTCAGTGGAGTGAGCCTCTGTCCTGACTGCAGCTTTATCACTCTAACCATCTGCCTTGCTCCAATAAGGATGATCTCAAAGACTTCCATAAACAGGATGGAAGAGATGAAACGAGAAGCTGCCACCCCATTGTAAAGTCTCGGAAAGAGAAGCCCATCTGGAGGTCACTGAAGTAATCAGAAACCAGGCCTCTAATACATTCCGGAGTATAAATGAACTCAATCGCAAGGTTGGTAAAGCACAGATCCACAAGCATTCGCAAGATCTAGCCACATGATGTGTTGGTCATCTTTCTCATGCTTGGCTCGTAGAAGCTGGTCCCATATCAATGATGCATGCTTCACACATCCTGGGACACCTGGAACTCCTGCCTTCTGACAGCTGGTGTCACTGTATCTATTGCCCATAAGGAAGCTGGTCATCTTCTTAGCCATGAGAGAGAAGATAATTTTCCTGTCAACGTTTGGCAGTGACGCTCTTGAACCAGTTGATGGAACTGAAGTTCTGCTCTTGGGGGATGAACACTGCCACAGCTCTTTACTACTCTGATGGGATGCACTGGTTTTTCCAGGCAATTTTCGTAGAGCTTTTAAGGAATTCAGTTCAGACCTGGTGCTGACACTGACCTTGCCTTTTTGATGACATCTCTGATCTCACTTAGCTTGGTGGGGGAGTGGGGGGAAGAGGAGTCAAACTGGACCATTGGAGAAGATACCCTGGTGATCCAAGGGAAGTTTTCTTTGCTGTATCACTGTACTGGCCCCTGAAGTACTACTCCAGCTCTTTTTTGGTGGCTCCCAGATTCCCACTCTTTTTATCTTCCAACAGCTGTCAGGCATATAATAGGTTAATAATCATTAGAGTGTACAAATTATATACGAAGGATATCAACATATTTTGCCATTTCGAATAACTTATCAAACTGGTTGGCAATTTCGCTCTAACTTATTCTTACAGCTGTGAGGACCAACCATTGCTCTGAGCAGGAAATTTTTACATGGCCTGAAAACTGCACAGCACTTTAAATGTTTTGTTTGTAGCATGCGTACTGTGAATATTTAGAAGGAAAGTTTTAAAACCACATATTTTAAATATATTACTTGAAGAATATAATGAAATATAGTAGAAGAAAATCTTTCGCCTTTTGTAAACTTTTGCTGGACTGTCTTTATTACAAATCTATTGTCTATAAAGAGTTTCCAGATTAATTAAGCATCCAATGAAAGATATGTCTTAATCCTCATTAGATCATCCAAGTATTCCACTTCTGGTCTATTTCTTGATTTACATATGCTTGAATTCATAAGACTGAATCCAGGTTTGCAGTCAGTACTAGAAGCTTGGAATGTTTCAACGATGTCAACAAGAATTGACAGTTCTTCAAATTTTCATTTCAGCATGTAGTTTAATATATCAGTGAATATCTTAACTGAACCAGTCTTAAATTTCTCAGAAGCGATAAATTTGAAATCACAACGTTGCTGTGATATATTTGAGGGAAAGGTTTCATCATAGTTTGTAAAAGAAGCTGAGTATTTTTTGTCAGTCGTACAACATTCTCTTTACCAAATTCAAAATTGGGTCCATTTGCATTGGCAACTGTGTCAAAAGCTTGCCTTTCTCTTCGATGATTATCAGGAAATCTATTATCCAAGTGATTGCACACACCTTGAATAAATCAAATAATAGGCACAGTATTGACATCAGAAGTTATACATGCAAGCAGATCTTTCACCTTGTCACTCCAATAAATGGTATAACCAAGATAATGTGACCATAATTTGCTTTTAACAAATTCAAAAATTTATAATGTTAATAAAATAACCACAGTCATGCAAACAATTTTATAGAAACAAATTTTTATCTTGTTCAAACAAATTTTTATTTAAAAAATCTTTGTATATTATGATTGTTTTGAAAGATTATGACCAAAAAGTCAGAACTTAGAAGTTTTCACATCAAAGGAAGGCAAGCCACAATTTTGAACCCAAGTAAATGATGTCAAGCAGCCAAAACAGCTGACAGGCACAATGGTAAAAGTAAAATATTTTGATTAGATGGCATTGGCATTCAGTTGGCTGGCGGTTTATTAACAATGAACTACGACTTCCACAGTATGATTACTTTTATAAGTCGTAACTTGAAACCTTGACTATGTAAACACATTGAAGCTCTAAAATATTTCAAAATAAACTTTGTGGTACATTTATTATTTAGAAAATATGTGGATTATATTCATTATCATAATTAATTACATGATACTTCAGAATTATATAACCTAAATTTCAAAATTATATTAACATTATATAAAAGAAAGCTGCAGCTGCATGACAACAAAGGCTATGTGCATTTCTGTTGCTGCATGGTCACACACCTGTGCAGCTTAGAAGGGACAGTGCTGATTGGAAACATAAGTTCTCACAGACTTTCTGTACAATTGGGCTGACATTCATACATGCAGCAAATTAGTTTCCATCCATTAGCTTGCTCATAGTTTTGATTACTTTTCAGATAAGGTCAGATTTCACCGATTTTTTGAAAGCTTACAGACAAATCTAATGTGCCTCTCTATTCTTTCTTTCTCTGGCTTGCATTTAACTACACAAGCTGATTATTACTGTCTGGAATTTGAAAATAATTTATGCTGTCTGCACAAAATAGTCAGGAAATGTTATTGTTTTTCAGTGAGCCATTTATTTTTGGCATAGGGTATTGACTGCTTTGACCCTTTCATGAGCCTTGGGAAGTATTAAAAGGTTATCAGTCTATACGATATTCCTAGTACTACGAAATATATAAAATATAAGAAATATGCCATCATTGTTAGTGCTGGAGTTCCTACAGGACAAAAAGCAGATACCACACATCGGGAACAGACTGAACCACTAAATACTGTATAGCAACAAAAACAACTCAGTCTGAAGGGAACCACCCACTCTTTTTCTGCCTCAAGGATGAAAAATCTTAATAATATTTTAGCTCAAATTTTGTTTTTACAGTCTGATTTCATGGTGACATTAATAATTGCTACTGTAATGTGAGACTCATGTGTTTTGGTGCAACTTTAAAATGGCTAATGTTATTAGTCTAGCAGTTCAAAACAAAACAAATCATTTAATTTATACAGTGCCATTCATAATATATGCCTCGTGTGCTATATTTTTCTGTGTTTCCTTTACTGCTGTCACCTAATGGATTAAAAGAAACACAGAACAATATAGCACTATTTGGGGACAGAGGTTTCCACACAAAAGGGTGATGTGTGGGGGAAAAAGCAACTGTAAGCTCTGTTGTATCTGTATTGATGGTTGTACCTATGAACCACTTTCACAGGTTATAAAGTGATGCTGAATGGACACCTGGTAGTTGATGAAATTCTGAAATGTAGATGCCTTTCCTGATTTGGCATACCTAAAGTTGGGCTTAATCATTTCCATTTGAGATAATGAATTAAGTGATTCACTTGAAAGGACAAACATTGAAACAAGTTAAGTTGCCCATGATGCTGGATTTCCAGGAATGTAACTTATCTAAAAAATGGAGATGGTAATGGGAACTATTCACACTGTATTTTGAGCTGGCTGTAGCAGACTGCTAGTAATAAAGATTTGATTGCAACTCATTAGTTAAATGGAAGACAGTTGTTATGTAATATAAAACTCATAAGTGAGATAATGGAGCATGCTTATAACCTGGTACCAAACAAAATCACAATTGTGGAAGGAATAGCCATTAGATACAGTTAGACCAAAACGTCAGTGCAGGTGTAACCAGTACTACAGTATCTTAGCACGACTCTGGAACAATGCATAATGTATTTGCTGAAGCAAATTGTTGCTTTGGGGTGGATGCAATTAAAAACAGTAAGTCATATGCTGTTGAAGTACAGAAAGACTACACTGAAGGCAGCTGAGAGATTTTCTCTGAAGATGCTGAACTTTAAGAATCTTGAGAGTCATATTCAAGCCTACATTTCAATAGTTTATGATAAGCAGCAGACAGCTGTAAGCAAGCACCTCCAAGAGTGTCTGGGAGCAACAGTATTGGAGAAAAATCAGCCACATGCAGAGTTCTGATGGTTATGGAGAGGAGTTATGTGCTAAGAGGTAAGGAGCTACTTGCTGTGATCTTTGGATAGGAGAAGTTTCACTGGTGCACAAATCAAAGAGCTACATATGTGCACAGTGATTGCAAAACACTTGAAGACATTGCTATTAAGTATTAGAGAGTTGTGGGAAAAGCCTGAGGCAAAGACATGTGCTTAGCTGACATGTTGAACTGAATGGGTACTGAGGACATAAGAGAAGCTTTGGATTCAGAGCATGAATAAAATAGGGTGAGATGCTCGAATCATTTCAGGACATCAAAGAGTCTATCAGACAAGCTGGCACAATGCATTGCCTGAAGCAAATGATTCAGTCAGGATAGAAAGCACCAAAAGGTATCTCTGCTCATGCCTCCACAGAAGTTAAGTGTTGGGTAACAATGCAAATAGATCTTCAAATGTAAATAGATAATTGTTATGAAGAAATGATGTTATTCAATTCATCCATCTCATATATTTATGAAGGAATAGATGCATATCTATAAGAAGAGGAAGGTTGTACTGGCTTAGACCGAAAAGGAAGGTGAGAGACCA
This sequence comes from Hypanus sabinus, assembly GCF_030144855.1. Classification (NCBI taxonomy): domain Eukaryota; kingdom Metazoa; phylum Chordata; class Chondrichthyes; order Myliobatiformes; family Dasyatidae; genus Hypanus; species Hypanus sabinus. Next base: position 72,996,599 of record NC_082716.1, read on the forward strand.
AGTGAAGTAGTTTGAGACCTACACATTTCAATTATTAGGTAGATCAAATGAAACACTTCTCCCTTACTGGTTTTCAGATAAAACCTGAGCAAAGATCACTTCTGTTCCACCTAGAGGGGAAGTTGTGTTTTGTTACAGGTGACAATTCAAAAATTTCTGATGGAGTAGCTAAATATCAACAGTAATTTCCAAGCTTCAAATACAGTCTGCCAGCTACAACATCCTGAAGGTGCAGTCACATTTAGAGGCATCCTGTTCATTGCAGGTAACTTGGGGAGGTTCTTAAATGACTAGCTGTTTGATCACCAGATATTATCAGCTTGATTTCCACAGAGTAATGGAAAGGAATTCCTGTAGAAGGCTGCAATATCACCATCAGATCCTTGTTGAGTTTCTTGACTTTCTGTAATACTGTGCCCGAAGGATGATGATCGGCAAAGTGCAAAGACTTCCTTCTGAATGTGAACCAGAACTCTGCTCCTTAAACTGAGCTGTTGAAAATGGAGGACAACAGGGGATAGCCAGAGGAATACAAAGCTACCAGAACGGAGATCTACAGATGCAGCAAGGATAAAACCTACAAAAGATTGTTGCCATACAGACCAAAAAGTACCCTATCTCAGATCATATGAATTCCTTGCAGAGGAAGACCTCCCACATCAATACAAGAACTGCCATATTAGCAAGGTGACTATAAAGGAAACTGATATGGGGATACTTTACTACCTCTAGAGCAGGGGTTCCCAAATGTTTTAATGCCATGAACCACAACCATTAACAGAGGGCTTCATAGACCCCAGGTTGGGAGCCTCTGCTCTAGAGAGAAAACATTACAGATCAATAATAGGGATCTGGTGAATTACAACCAGTTTGGATTGAATTGGGAAGGATGGACCATTAACCCAAACATTGTTTGGACTGTATTCCCATGTAAAGCACATAGATATGGAAAAGTGCATGATCTTTTTTTATTTCATCTTCTATTAAGTAGGGACACAATATGATTTTTTAATGTAATACTAGTCCATGAAAAATCTATGTTCCTACAATTATGTCATCCCTTTAGTGCTCATGCATCTAAATGCAGGCTTTTATTGGGACAGTGTTTGGGAACAAAAGGCTCTGTAGGAAAAGATTTGTTAGAGAGAAGGTAACTATAAGCATGTCACCTGTTTCTAAACCATTTCATGAATAAAGTATCTCTCATTAAATTACTACCTGCTGCTGGTATCACCCAGAGTTAATACAGTAAACACTGAGACATCTCTTACTTGCTGCCTTAACAGAGCCATGCAGCACAAAACAGACCATTTTGCCCAACTAGTCCATTTTGACGAAAGTGCCCAATTAAACAAGTTTCACTGGCCTTTGCAATTGCTGTCATTACATATACCATAAGACCATAAGATATAGAAGCAGAATTAGGCCATTTGGCCCATCAAGTCTGTCCATCATTTCATCATAGCTGATCCAAATTTCCTCTCAGCCCCAATCTCCTGCCTTTTCCCCGTATCTTCTGACTAATCAAGAATCTATCAACCTCTGCCTTAAATATATGTAAAGACTTGGCCTCCACAGTTGCCTGTGGCAAAGAATTCCACAAATTCACTACTCTCTTGCTAAAGAAATTGCTCCTCATCTCAAGCCAAAAAGGACACCTCTCTATTCTGAGGCTGTGTCCTCTGGTCTTAGACTCTCACATCATAGGAAACGTCCTCTCCCGATCCACTCTATTGAGGTCTTTCACCATTTCATAAGTTTCAGTGAGGTCTCCCCCCACAATTCTTCTGAATTCTAGTGAATACAGGCCCAGAGCCATCAAACGCTCTTCATGTGACAAACTATCCAGTCCAGAACTCTCCTTTGAACCCACTCCTTTTTCAGCACATCCTTTCTAAGGTAAAAGGCCCAAATTTGCTCATAATTCTCCAAGTGAACCTTTACTAGTGCTTTATAAATTCTGAAAATCCCATCCTTGCTTCTATATTCTAATCCGTTTGAAATGAATACTAGCATTGCATTTGCCTTCATCAGCACAGACTCAACCTGCAAATTAACCTAAAGGGAATCCTGCACAATGACTTTCAAGTCCCTTTGCACCTCATCTTTTTGTATTTTCTCTTCATTTTGCTAATAATCAACTCTTTCATTACTTCTACCAAAGTACATGACTATACACTTCCTGACACCGTATGCCATCTGCCACTTCTTTGCCCGTTCTCCTATTTTGTCTAAGTCCTGTAGTCTTTCAAGGTCCTTAAAACAACCTGCCCCTCCACCTATGATCATATCATCTGCAAACTTTGCAACAAAGCCATCAATTCCATCATCCAAATCATTGATATATAATGTAAAAAACAGACCCCTATGGAGCACCACTAGTCAATGACAGCCAACCAGGAGAAGACTCCCTGTATTCCCACCCTTTGCCTCCTGCTAATCAGCCTCTTCTTTATCCATTCCAGAACCTTTCCTGTAATTCCATGGACTCACAGATTGTTAAGTAGCCTCATGTATGGCACCTTATCAAAGGCCTTCTGAAAATCCAAATCAAAGGTATCAACCAATTGTCCTTTGTCTATCCTGTATGTTATTTCTTCATAGAATTCCAACCAACTTGATAGGCAAGATTTTCCCTTAAGGAAACCATGCTGACTATTTCCTATTTTATCATGTGCCTCGAAGTACCCTGAGCCCACATCCTTAATAATCAACTCCACCATCTTCCGAATCACAGTGTTTGGACTAACTGGTCTATAGTTTCCTTTCTTCTGCCTCTATCCCTTTTTGAAGAGTGAAATGACATTTGCAATTTTCCAGTCTTCCAGAACCATCCTGAAATCTAGTGATCCTTGAAAGATCATTACTAATGCCTCCACAATCTCCTCAGCCACCTATTTCAGAACCTTGGGGTATACACCATCTGGTCCAGGCATCTTATCTACCTGCAGACCTTTCAGTTTCCAAAGAACCTTCTTTCTAGTGATGGTAGCTTCACACACTTCATGACTTCTAACACCTGGAACTTCCACTATACTACTAGTGTCTTCCACAGTGATGACTGATGCAAAATACTCATTCAGTTCATCCGCCATTTTCTTGTGCCATTACTACCTCTGCAGCATTGATTTCCTGTGGTCTCATATGCACTCAAACCTCTCTTTTACACTTTATGTATCTGAAGAAACTTTTAGTATTCTCTTAGTAATACTGGTTAGCTTACTTTCATTTTCCATCTTTACCTTCTTAATTATTTTTGTTGCCTCATATTGATTTTTAAAAGCTTCCCAATCCTCTAACTTCCCACTAAATTTTGCTCTATTATATGCCCTCTCTTTGGCTTTTATGTTGGATTTGACTTCTTTTGTTAGTCACGGTTGTGTCATCTTTCCTTTAGAATACTACTTCCACTTTTGGATGTATATATCCTGTACCTTCCAAATTGCTTCCAGAAAATCCAGTCATTGTTGATCTGCCATTATCCCTGCCAATGTTCTTTTCCAATCAATTCTGATTAACTCCTCTCTCATACCTTTGTAACTCCCTTTACTCCGCTGTAATACTGATACCTCTGACTTTAGCTTCTTCTTCTCCTCAAATTTCAGGGTGAATTTGATCATATTATGAATACTTAGCTCTAAGGGTTCTTTTACTTTAAACTCTCTAATCAATTTCAGTTCATTGCCAACACACAATCCAGTATATCTGGTCCACTAGTGGACTCAACTATGAGCTGCTCTAAAAAGCAATTTTGTTGGCACTTCAGAAGTACCCCCTCTTGGAATCTAGCACCAAACTGATTTTCTCAATCTACCTGCATATTGAAATCCCCCATGACTATTGTAACATTGTGTTTTTGGCATGCATTTTTTATCTCCCATTGTAATTTGTAGACCACATCCTTACTACTGTTTGGAGGTCTGCATACAACTCTCATTAGGGTCTTTTTACCCTTGCATTTCTTTAGCCCTATCCACAATGATTTAATACCTTCTGACCCTGTCACCTCTTTCTAATGATTTGATTTCATTTTTTACCAATAGAGCTACGCCACCCCCTTTGCATTCTTGCCTGTCCTTTCTGTACAACCTTTATCCTTCGACGTTAAACTCCCAGCTATAATCTTCTTTCAGTCATGACCTAGTGTTGCTTACAACATCATACCTGTCAATCTGCAACTGTGCTACATGTTCATGTACCTTATTCCTTAAACTTCACACAATCAAATATCACAACTTTAGTCCTGTATTGACCCTTTTCAATTCTGTGTGCCTTTTGTATTGCAAGTCATCCTGTTGACTGCAGTTTTGTCTTATCAATAGCCACTCCTCATGACACATTGTCCCCGTTCATATACCAGCTGTCTCATCTTCAGCACTATCATCTGCCTTTCCTATGATGCTTCTTGCATTGAAGTATTGAATTGAATTGATATTATTTCTTATATCCTTCACATGAGGAGTAAAAATCTTTGTGTTATGTCTCCATTTGCAATGTGTAATTTATGAGGGGTCATTGATAAGTTCATGGCCTAAGGTAGAAGGAGTCAATTTTAGAAAACCTAGCACATTTATTTTTCAACATAGTCCCCTCCTACATTTACACACTTAGTCATCCAGAAAGTGTCCACAGCAAGGGTGATTGATACGTTTGTGGCCCAAGGTAAAAAGAGATGAGTAATACAGCTCATGTTACACGCACATGCAGTTCAACTCTTTGAGTAAATATGCAGAAAGTTTGAAGTTAATAACTCATCGGGGTGATTGATAAGTTTGTGGCCTAAGGTAGAAGGAAATGAGTAATAAACACACTTTCTGCATAATCACTCAGAGTTCAACTGTATGTGCATGCAACGAGAGCTGTATAACTCATCTTCTACCTTAGGCCACCGACTTATCAATCACCTATGCTGTGGACACTTTCTGGAGGTCCAAGATCTCTATGCTTCACGACCATTGGACTGTGTGTAAATGTAGGAGGGGACTATGTTGAATAATAAATGTGCTAGGTTTTCTAAAACAGATGCCTTATACCTTAAGCCACAAACTTATCAATCACCCCTCTTATAGTAATTTATAATATATAGTATGTTCTACAAGGCAGTCAATATAGCATAGAAATACAATTCTATCAGTGTGAATTAATCAGTCTGATGGCCTGGTGGAAGAAGTTGTCCTGGAGCCTGTTGGTCTTGGCGTTTATGCTGCAGTACCATTTCCTGGATGGTAACAGCTGGAACAGTTTGTGGTTGGGGTGACTCAGGTCCCCAATGATCCTTTGGGCCCTTTTTACCCACCTGTCTCTGTAAATGTCCTGAATAGTGAGAAGTTCACATCTATAGATGCGCTGGGCTGCCCGCACCACTCTCTGCAGAGTCCTGCGATTGAGGGAAGTACAGTCCCATACCAGGCAGTGATGCAGTCAGTCAAGATGTTATAAATTGTGCCCCTGTACAAAGTCTTCAGGATTTGGGGACTCTTGCCAAACTGCTTCAACCGTCTGAGGTGGAAGAGGTGCTCTTGTGCTTTTTTCACCGTATAGCCAGGATGTACAGACCATGTGAGATCCTCGGTGATGTAGATGCCGAGGAACTTAAAGCTGTTTGCCCTCTCAACCCCAGATCCTTTGATGTCAGTAGGGGTTAGTTCATCACCATTCCTCCTGTAACCCACAACCAGCTCCTTTGTTTATGCAACATTGAAGGAGAGGTTGTTTTCTCAGTCACCACGGTGTCAGTGTGATGACTTCTTCTCTGTTGGCTGTCTTGTTATTATTTGAGATAAGGCCAATCAATGTAGTATCATCAGCAAATTTAATTAGCAGATTGGAGCTGTGGGTGGGAACACAGTCATGGGTATAAAGAGAGTAAAGGAGGGGGCTTAGGACACAGGCCTGAGGAGCACCTGGGTTGAGGGTCAGAGGAGTAGAGGTGAGGGAGTCCACTCTTACCACTTGCCAGTGATCTGACAGGAAGTTTAGGATGCAGTTGCACAAGGCAGGGTGAAGGCTGGGGTCTGGACCTCGTAGCTCTGGACACTTGTTGCACCATGCTCAACCTTTTGTGTCCTAACTTTGTCAGTGGTCTTACCAACATCTGCCTCCACAACCTCTCCACTAACTGTTCTGGCTCTCTGGTTCCCATCCCTCTGCATCTCCAGATTAAACCCCACTGTGCAGCATTAAGAAACCTTCTTGCTAGGATGTTAGACCCATTTAGTTCAGGTGCAAACTGTCCCATCTGTACAGGTCCCAACTTCCCTGGTCCAATGATCCAGAAATGTTATGCCCTCCCTCCAACACCAACTCTTTAGCCACATTTTTACCTGTGTAATCCTCCTAGTTCTGGCCTTACTAGCACATGGGATGGGTAGCAATACAGAGATCACAACCCTTGAGGCCCTGCCCTTTAACTTAGCACTTAAATCCCGGAACTCTGTGTGTGGAATCTTGTCACTCGACCTACATGAACCACGAATTCTGGCTGTTCATCCTCTCACTTAAGAATGCTGAGGAGTTGATCCAAGATATCCCTGGCACCTGAGAGGCAATGTAGCATCTGGGAACCTTGTTTTTGCCCACAGAACCTCCTGTATCTGCCCCTAACTAACGAATCCCATATGACCACAGTGTGCCTCTTCTCCCTCCTTCCCTTCTGAGTCCCAAAGCCAGACAGTGCCAGAGACCCAACTACTGTGACTTTCCTCTGTTAGGTCAACTAAACCTTACTACCCCTAACTGGAGGTTTCCCTGCCTTCCCACATCCCGCAAGAGGAGCATTCCACTATCCTGCCTGACATCTCTACTGTCCTAGCTGAGCAGATATAAAGGAGGGAAGGAAAATGAAACTTAACCTAGAGCCTTTCTTTTGCTTTCTGTGACTGAAGCCTTCCTTCACTGAAGCCTTGAAGAGCCACAAGGTAGCGAAGTTTTGAGATGACTGTTTTCTTCCTCCTGCCGAAGAAAACCCATCAGACTAATCTTGCTTTTTAATATCCGTTCCATAATTGTGCAGAACATGACATAACAATTGCTCATCTAAATGCATTGTCACCATCCTTCCAGACAGCATTTCCCCAACCTCATAGAAGATTTATAGGGTGAAGCGGCTTTTGTCCTTTCTCATCCTAGTTACTGCCCACCCTGTGAAGGGAAATGAAGTGTTGCACGTTTACCCTATCCAAGCCTCTTTCAATTTTATACACTTCATTAAATCTCTAAGCCTCTAGTATTCTGAAGAAAATAGCCACAATCTAGGTCGGGGGTCGGCAACCCGCGGCTCCGGTGCCAAATGTGGCTCTTTTACGTCTGGGCTGCGGCTCCCTGTTGCTTTGGGAAATAATTGGTTGTGGCGACCCTTTTCCTGGCACATCCGAACCGACTCACAATTAGATAGCCTACGGGGGTTTGCGAGCACAGAGCTTTGGAGCCTCTGCGCCACGGGGGGCAGGTTGAGGGAGGCTTAAAAGTGAGGCTGAAGATTTCGAATAAAGTTTTTTCCTTCGACTGCAGTTACCGTCTCCGTGTCGTAATTTTAGCGCTGCGTGTAGCACACCGCTACATGGTCAGTATTTAATTAAAATGTATTTTATGTTAGTTTGTTAGTTTTTGATATGTAATTCTAAATTTGAAGATTATGGTGATCTTGTACAATCTAAATAAGACGTTGTGGCGACCCATTTCCTGACACATCCGAACCGGCTCACAATTAGCCAGCGTTCAGGCTAAGGGAGATAGCCTACGGGGGTTTGTGAGTACATGTCTTTTGCAGCATCCGCGCCCATGGGGGGCGGGTTGAGGGAGGCTTAAAAGCAAGGCTGTTTAGTTCGAATAAAGCTATCTTTGACTGCAGTTTACTGACTGCGTGTAGCACACCGCTACAACGTGTTTTTATCGCTGGCTGTCCAGAGGGGAGGTGCTGAAACGCTTTGTCGCGTGTCTGGAAGAAGTGAAAACTTTCCTGGGCAGCAAAGGGCCCACCTTTCCTGAGCTGGAACAGCCAGAGTGGCTGGAAAAGCTACACTTCATGGTAGACATGACAGCGCACCTGAACACGCTGAACACAGCTCTTCAGGGGTAAGGACGTACAGCCCTGCACATGTTGGAGGATGTTTTGGCATTCGAGCGCAAGTTGACAGTGCTTGCCAGAGATTTACAAAAAGGCACATTGTCTCACTTCCCCAATTTGAGAGAGTTCAAATAAGGTCATGACATGATAAATTCGGAGTATTTACGTTCTGCAATCATCGCAATGCAAACATCGTTTGGGAAACGCTTCTGTGAGTTCAGAGAGGAAAAAAACACATTATCCTTCCCGGTCACTCCCCTAAGCATCGATCCATCCCTACTGAATACGACTGCATTGTCAGGTGTAAGTCAACCTGAACAAGTATGATAAATATTTTAATTGCCTATTATTTTACGTATATTCATATGTTTTCATTGTTCAGTGAAATAGTCCTTTCATTTTTCAGGTTGATAGCTGGCTGACGTTATTTTTGGTTTGCTGCTGGCGGCAAATTTAAGTTTAGCGTTTTTCATAAATACAAGAAGGAGTCAAATAGATGTTGAGTATTTTACTTAAAAGTAACCTTCAACACAACGTCTTTTTTTCGGAGTTCAAAATGTTTTTGTTGCATGCAGAAATGTAATTTCGTTTTCTCTGCAGGAGTTCATCAATTTCATAAATGCAACACATTATAGTTTGTTTATACATAGCATAAAGGCAAAACAAAACATTGTATGCAGTGTTATTTCATTTTAAATGTCAAACGGGTTTTGCGGCTCCCAGTGTTTTCTTTTCTGTGGGAAACGAGTTCAAGTGGCTCTTTCAGTGGTAAAGGTTGCTGACCCCTGATCTAGGTAATTGTGGTAACTACCGAACTTCTGCAGCACTGGCAATATCCTTCTAAGTCTCCTTTCCATCTTCCCTATTTACTGTGATGTGTTAATCAGTACTCTGCTCTCGTGTTTTATGTAATTTTAAAATGATGTACAGTACCTTGTCTTACATTCTGTGCTCTACACGGTGTAGGAAAACATCTTGGATGCTGCTTTAACCATCTTTCCTTACATTCTTGTGTTTGTTTTTCATCTCTGTGTTCCTCTGTAGCTCTTCAGAATTCTGCTGCTTGTTGTGTATTCTCTTGCCCTCCAGACGGTTCTGTAGATTGAGTTCCATTTTCCAATTTCATGGCCTCATTGCTAGACCATTGAAATCTCCCTGTAGTCTATGACTTTCTTTTGCACTGTCAATTTTTGCATCAGTGAACTTTATAACCCATCTCCTTATACTTACATAATTAAAGGAATCTGCTTTGACCGCCTGGAATTCTAATCTTTTGATCAACCTACGGTATGGGATCTTACAGTGACTGTCATTCAGATCAGGCTATCATTTGTGGTCAGAATACTAACTACACAATTGTGTATACCGAATCACCGCAGAAGCAGGAGGAAGCAGCATGCGAGGATGCAGAGAACTAGTTGCAAAAATGGATATGAAAATGCAGTAGAAACCATTTGTTACCCCCACATTGCCACCAGTGCCATTATCTCTTAGCTTTAGTTGGTATGTATACGTTTTCTTGCAGTTTGACTATCCAGTTTTCCTACTGTCACATGAGCAAAGCTCTTTGACTGCTGGTGTTCATGCTTTATTGATTTCAGCTTGCTATTATTAATATACAAGTTTTGTCAGCAGGTGTTTGAAGGTTTTTAACTGTCTTCAGTCAGCATCTACAATTGTACTGTAGTTAGGTTTGCAGGATATATATCATGCTGTGTTCTGCTGTCTACACTAACAGATCAGCTAAACTGCACCCCTTTGGGATTGAGCTGTAACCTTCCTGGTGATTATGTCATACATACTGGGTAAATTTTTTTGAGACGTGAAATTAGCCGGGGAAAGTTCAGAGGTGGTAATCAATTATTATTGTGGAAGTATATGCGTTTTGGTGGCGGGGTCTCTACCAAAGGAGATGTGAGGTGCTCCTCCCCTTTTTTTATGGGAGGGAGAAACCAATATTTATGCCTTCAGGTTGGAGCCTACCCATTTGAAATACCTCTGCTCCATCTGCCAAAAGCAGAACTTTCCAGTGGTCAGGTATTTTAATTCCCATTCACATTCTCGTTCTGACATGTCAGTCCATGGCTTCCTATTGTACCAAGATGAGACCACCTTCAGTGTGGAGGAGCAACACCTTAAATTCCATCTGGGTAGCCTCCAGTCTAATGGTATGAATATTGATTTTCCTCTTGCTGTTAAAAAAATTTCCCCTCCCCTCTCCCCCACTTCTTCTATTGCCCACACTGGCCTCTTACCTCTTCTCACCTGCCTATCACTTCCACTTTCCCTTTCTCTTATGGTCCACTCTCATCTCCTATCAGATTCCTTCCTCTCCAGCCCTTTATCTTTCCTACCCACCTGGCCTCAGCTATCATCTTCTTGCTGTCCTCCTTCCCCTCCCTCCACCTTTTTAGTCTGGTGTTGTCCAGAGTAAAAATTATTTGGACACCGCTTTGCTGAGTACCTCTGCATCATCTGCCACAGTGAGATTTCCTGTTAACTCCGATTCCTATTCCTATTCCTATTTCAATGCGTCGGTTCTAGGCCTCCACTTGTGCCGACATGAGGTCACCCTCAGGGTGGAGGAGTAACACGTTATATTCCGTCTGGATAGCCTCCAACCTGATTTTATAAGTATTGATTTCTCCTTCCACTACCTTTCCAGTCCTGAAGAAGGGTCACGGGCCAAAACATCATCTGTTTATGCTACCTGGCTGATGAGTTCCTCCAGTATTTTGTGTGTGTATTGCTAGCTATATATATATATGTGCCTAAGACTTTTGCACAGTACTGTAAAAACCACATATTTTTGTGAAAACCAGATACCATTAATACAATCTGACTCTGAAATTATACTTTGAAATTGTCTTGATAACGTGTCACATCCCTTCCATGTCTTACCAACTTGACTGTATTATGTTCAGTCAATTTAAGAGTTCCATCGGGACTAAAAGCACTTCATTACAGTGTGTGCAACTGAACTATCTGCAAAATGTCAACAACATTACAAGTCATAACCACATGACAGAGTCACTTAAGGTAGCAGTAACACACCTGCTTCAATTTATCAGGATACGGAGGCATACACAGTCTGATAAGTGGAAGCAGGCAAAATATATATGTTCCGAAATGTACTGTTGCCTGTTAAGCACAACAAATTCCCATCAATGAATGCATTACTGTTCTTATTTGCAAATGTTGTATACAAAGTTATCAAACATAAATGTTGTGGATTAAAAATTTTGCACAAAAGCTCACATCCACATGAAAAACGCTTTCGAAGAAGCAAGTTCACCTGATATGCTTCTTGTACTTCCTTGCAGCTTGATTCTTCTTTGCAGACAGTCTTTATATTCCAAAGTTTGTGCAGCTCTCCACCGTGCAGTGATGTGTTTGTTTCTTCAGACAACAGCTTCTCCTTTCTTCATCTTCCCTTTTTGGATTTTGGCTGCACATTCCTCCTTTTCTTGACTGCCTTTGACTGCGGCTTGATACTTCACAATTGTCTTCAAATTATTATTAATTTACTACAACTCCTCCAACCTCAACTGTGTTTAGTTCTCTCTATTTTAAGGGTTCCAAAGGTCCCAACAGACTTATGGACAAAAGTCCATTCCTTACAGTGTGAACAGGACCCACTGTACTATCAATCCTCTTCAGCCTATGGATTTTACCTGCTCCAGGTCTCTACGAAGTCACTTCCTTCCCACTACAGACCAACAACCATACCCTATTTGTTGCCTTGAGACAGGTCTTCAATTCTGAAGTAAACTGCTTGGCTTTAGTTTTACTTACCACTTCTGTTCACCAAGTTTTCTCATCCAGAGTTCCATGAAAAATCTTGATTATACCTTTATCCTCCATCTCCTGTAAAAAAAATCTTGCCCGTACCTCTTCCCACCCTATCTCCTGTTTTTTTGCCTCAGCTGTAACTGTTCCCAGTATGTGACACTCCGTTCCAGAACATAAGAGATGTCCTCTTTCTTTAAACAACAGGGTTTCCCTCCCTCTTTTATTGATGCTGCCCTCACCTGCTTCTCCTCTGTTTTGCGTGCATCTGCACTCACACCATCTTCCACTGATGTAATAGTGATAGAGTCCCTCTTGTCCTCACCTATCATTGCATCAGCACCTGCACCCTCTGCAACTTCATCTCCAAGGGGACCCTACCACTAAACATATCTTTACTTACCCCACTCTCCACTTTCTGCAGGGATCGCTCCCCCTGCGATTCCCTTGTCCATCCGTTCCTCCCCACTAATCTCCCTCCAGACACTTTTCCCTGCGAGCAGCCTAAGTGCTACACCTGCCCATTCACCACCTCCCCTACCTCCATTCAGAACCCCAAACAGTCCTTCCAGGTGAGGCAACACTTCATCTGCGAGTCTGCTGGGATCATCTATTGTGTCCGGTGCACTTAAAGCAGCCTCATCTACGCTGATGTGACCCAGACTAATTAAGTGAAACATTTGATGGGCAGATTGTTATGTACACTGACAATAGGCAGAAATGGAGTTCACTATATCTATCCTTATTCATGTTTTGTGACAATTTCAGCATAGCATTTTTTCCTCATAAATAACATTTTGACAAAATTCAGAAAAATGCATGAATTCAGTCGGAATGTTGCAACAATCAAATTATTGGTATTTTATAACACTGTTATTTAGAACAAGGTTTTGTAATGCCCAACAATTTAGAAGGTAGTCTAAGTCACAAAAGGAGGCATTAACTGGCCACCCAGCTTACAACCAAATGTGCAAATACAGGTACAAAATCAAATGTGTCTTATAAATCAGTTCCATGATAATGACAGAAATTAGCTGGAAACTGGAATATTAAAGCGAGGCAGAGTATGATTTAAAATTAAATGTGTATTTTACTGTAAAATTTTGAGTAAACTCATCATAGAATGTTGTGTTTATTAAACCATGGAGCTCATTGACTGTAACATTTGTTACACTAACAGTTCTGCGTAACTAAACACAAAAATGTGATTTAATGGATCTTAAATTAACAAAGAGCTATGCATGGGCTGCTAAAGAAATCATTAATAATCAGTTTTCCTAGCTAAAAACAAAAAAAAAATTAAGTATGTGGCTTTTGTAATAATCTTGTGCAATTTGGAAGTCAGCAATGTTAATATTGAATTTGTCCCAATTCAACATTTAAGAATGAATTGCTGGTATAGTCTGTAATATCTTTAAAAGATTATTTAAACCTTCTTAAGGTGTAGCGGTCTTCCATCAGGAATAATTAAAGCATTTAGGAAGGAATTAATTAAAACAACAGAGGCTGAATTCTTCTGATAGCCCATTGTATTAATTTCTATTATTTCCTTTCAGGTTACCGTGGCCTTGATAAGTTTCTTTGAAACAATGCTGTTGGCTTATCTCAGCTATAAGGTAAGCTTTTTGATTTGAAATGGTTGCTTGGCAACCCCGTGCTTGCACAAACTCTCTGAATTCAAGGGATCTTTCAGATTGGCTTTAGTAGCTGGTCATGAAACAAAGGTCAGGAGAATTTACATTAAATAAAAGTACAAAAGGTAACAGCCTTTTCCAGGTCTACTGTTAAAAAGGTGGATAGTATTTCCATTCAGTACATGGATGGCCAAGACTTATGAGTAGCTAGTTAATTGTGTTAAAGAATACTTAACCACACTTTGGTGCAGAATTGATTTTAATTCCTTTGAATAATTCAATCAGTTGATGAGCATTGAAAAGGTAAAAAGATTTTTTAGAAAATTTGCTTTATTTGTCACATTACAATCAAAACATCGAAACATTCAGTAAAATGAGTTGCTTGTGTTGGGATCTGCTGGGGACAGCCAGCAAGTGTCAGCATGCTCCCACACCAACAGAGTAGGCCCACAATTTACTAACCCAAACCTAAATGTCTTTGGAATGTGAAGGGAATTGGGAGCAACTGAAGGAAACACATGCTGTCATGGGGAGAATGTACAAACTCCTTACAGACAGTGGCAGGAACCGAACCTCAGTCTTACAGAAGGCATTGTTCTAGCCAGTACCCTACTGTGAAGTTTTATCTTTAAAAAACAGCTATGATTTCAGCTGGTGCAAATGTGGAAGTAAAACTGAATTGGGCTGCTCTCTTTTTGTTTGAAGCAAACATTAATTTGTAAACAAGGGTGTTAATAAACCTTCTTAAGGTGCAGCTGTCTTCCATCAGGAATAATTAAAGCATTTAGGAAAGAATTAGTTTTCAATTGCAAAGCTGGATCAATCATGCTTTTGGATCAAAGACCTGCTGGCAGTTTTTTTTTGTCTGCATTTGGTACCATTTCATGTTTTTTTTTCCTCTAGAATTATGGTAAAAAACCAAATGTGAAGATGGGCTTAAAGGAGAGACTGACAAGATGTATTAGAACAGTTCAAAGGATGAGCATTTGTGGTTAACAGAATAGATTTAAAGTTCAATGTATATATATATAATTTTAATGAAAGGTTAGAAACTGATGGACATGAAATTAAGGTGATTGGCAAAGTTGCAGGTGGTGTGAAGAAACTTCAGTGGTTAAAATTTGAATGAAAAGCATAAAATTAAATAATTTTCATAAGGGAGTTGGATAAATAATTGAATCATAGAAATTTATGCATTGGAAGAAGTGATGCAATCCATTTGTATCTCCACTAGCCAAATAAAGACACCATCAGTTAAGCCCATGTTCTTGAATTGTGGATCTTAGGCTGCGTTCACACTAGACCGGATAAATCAGTAGCCGAAGCTTTTTCTCTTCATTTTGACCCTCCATCCACACTGAAACAGCGTTTACTCCCCCGAAAATGGAGGTTTTCAGAAGCGCTCTCCAGAGTGAATAAATCTGAAAATGCCTAATATCCAGTTTAGTGTGTATGGGGTAACTGGCTAGTTTTTAAACCGCTGTCATGATGTGCCAAAACAAATGGTGGTGGCAGCGGGGCATTTCATTGTTTTCTTGAATGCAACCTCCAACACCACAACAATGTCTGACAATATATGTGTAACATTGTATGGAAATACAAGATAACACTGATGAAGACATGTTTTATACATTTAACAAGGTGCTTTATTAATGTATTGCTTGTGAAAACATTCAATAGATACAATTGTCACTTTTGCCCAGAAACTCATTTTATTGCACATGTTAAATACAGCAAAATAATACAAAAAGACGTGGCAAAAGTAAAGGCAAACAAATGAGGTAACAACAAATTTCACCTTTACCCAATTACAAGCCTTATTGCCTTTAGTTGTAGCTGTCGTCCCTTTCATCGGTGAAGAGACTATGGCTGTAGGAAATGTTTCTGGGCAAAGGCACACCAAGTCTTTCGTTTGGCAATTTCCTTTTTAAGTTTTTCTAGTCCAGGCATGGGCAAATTACGGCCCACGGGCCATATGCGGCCCGTTAAGCTTTTTAATCCGGCCCGCAGAACTTGATAAAATTATATTAATAAACCTTGTTAACGTTTTTTCCCCACAATTCTGGCGTTTTCCCAATAGATGACGCACTCTATATACATTTGTGGCGACCCATTTCCTGGCACATCCGAACCGGCTCACAATTAGCCAGCATTCCGGCTAAGGGAGATAGCCTGCGGGTATTTGCGAGCACAGAGCTTTGGAGCCTCTGCGCCACGGGGGGCAGGTTGAGGGAGGCTTAAAAGTGAGGCTGGGGATTTCGAATAAAGTTTTTTTCTTCGACTGCAGTTACCGACTCCGTGTCGTAATTTTAGCGCTGCATGTAGCACACCGCTACACATTGACCTTTGTTGAGGTGCAGCGTATTACTCCACATTTGCGCTTTACTCTTTGTTCAGCTCGACCTGTTTGTGTGAACAGGCGTTCAGCGTCATGAACATCAACAAAGCCAGCCACAGATCCAAGTTAACTGACCAACACCTCAGATCCATCCTGAGAATCGCCACAACAAAACTAAATCCAGACTTTGATGCGCTGGCTAAAAAGGGAGACCAACAAAACTGTTCCCACTGAAATTAAAAATAAGTTTCTTCGTTGTGTTATGTAAAAAATGCATTTAAAAATATTTTTTTCAATAAGCCTTACATGTTACATGTCATTTCTGTTAAGTGATGGACATGAGTAGTGCGCAGGTGCACGTACGTTCTCAAAATAAAAAATGCGCTCCAGATCAAATAACACGCTCCGCATACTGACGTGCTATCACTGTTCTGTCTTTGTGCTGGTCATTGTTGAGTTTTGACACAGGGGACAATTGAATAGGAAGGAGCAGGACAAGTAGACCTGCATCTCCTACCGTTTTTGAAATAAAGACAGTCAGGAGGAGAGTGATGATGATAATATCTTGAAGGATAACAGATTTTTCAGTGCTTTGAAATAATAACTGTTACTATTAAAAAAACTGTATTTTATTCATTTAATTTTCAGTGTTTTAAAAATAATTTCAAAAAATAGCTAAATACCATGGGACTTCAAAGACAGATATTTTGTTGTAATGCATTTGTTCATTTTCAATTTAAATTAAAGCACGTGTTTTCTACATATCCCATGATATTTTATTTTCTCTTATGAGGTGTATTACCAAAACACTCCGTCCATCTGCTCCTGGTCCGGCCCCCCTGTCAAATTTTAGAACCCTTTGTGGCCCACAAGTCAAAAAGTTTGCCCACCCCTGTTCTAGTCTGTAACTGGACAAACGTGCACTTTTCCTCTTTGCTTGTTTTCTGTGTCCTGCTCATGCCCAGTAAGAGGAGATTCACCCAAATATCCGTTTTAATGTGGACAGAGGCATTTTTTAAAATGCCTAGTGTGGACACCTGTTGTTTTTACGCAAAACTGGCATTTTCAAAATTACCTAGTCTAGTGTGGAAGTAGCCTTAAATTGGTCATTCAAATACTTTGAACTTCAGCTTTTTGTTATTTCAAAAAGCTGTTACTTTGTTATTTATTTTTGAAATTCTCAAGGACATCAGCTAACTCAGCTGCTTTTTGAATGTGTTGATGTAGACTGAGTGGGTTGAATGGCTTCCTTTGTGTTGTATCGCTGAATACCTACCTCCCCGAGCAACCCTGTATAAGTGGAAACAGACAAACAATATAGTCAATTATATACAGTCAGAGTCAGGTTTATTATCACTGTAATTTGTTTCTTTTCCAGCAGTGATTGCACAGACATAAAAATTGAAATTATTTACAGAATAAATATTGTAATGAAAGGAATAATGAAGTAGTGTTCATGGACCATTCAGAAATCTGATAGCAGAGGGAAAGAAGGTGTTTCTGAGTCATTGAATATGCATCTTCAGGCTTTTGTATCTTATCCCTGATGATTCTCATAAGAAGAGTGCATGCTCCGGAAGGTAATTATCCTTAGTGATGTAACTCTCGCTTCTGCTAGCAGCTTAATACAGAGGGTGATAGCCCCTGGCCCAGCAAAACTTAGGAAATCTCATTTGGGTGGATGCTGTGCGATGTGTCCCCTGTTACAAATCAGTCATCGCCGTCTGAACCCTTATTGCCTAGGTGGCACATAGGGCCTAACAAATCAGTACCCCGAAATAACAAACAGTACACAATATGCGATTAAACGATTAAGCTTTATAATTCTTAATTAGACTATATGGTTAGTAAAGAAATGAAACAAAAGATAAAAAGGGCCTAATCTTATGAAACAGTCTGTTGCGCAATGTTGGAGCTCACTGATAAGTCAGATCATCGCTGACCTTCGGACCCTCGCTCCAAGTTCACCCCGTCTGGCGGTCTACCAACTCTCTCCATTTGTGTCTTCTCTCCTCATCTCTCCCCAGCAAAAGACCACAAAAATCTCTCTTCCAGACTCACAAGAAAGAACAACAACATTCCTAACCCCGTTATCTCTCGTCATAACCCAAACATTGCTGCTACAGAGAAACCATTACATTATCAGTGAAACCTTACAGCATGTTACACTCTCCCCCCACCAAATTTAGTCATGTCCTCATGATATTGAGATAATTTGTCAACCCTTCCTGCAAAGCACAAAGCCCAATCCAGGTGGAAAAAGCAGAGATATAGCTCCCCAACACTGTAGGGGTCACACTCTGTTCCCCTGGTGTTACGTAGGCTAGCCTATCCAGTGGTCTCCTAATTCTCAGAGACCTCCGCACCCCATCACCTAACTCTTCAGATTCTGACAGTACTGGGGATACTTCCAATCTACCTGGCGAGGCCGCCCCTGATCGATCACTCGTGCCCACCTGCAACTCAGAACCTCTGTTCCATGATCAAACCCCGCTTCCTCCCCTGCTGCAACCCAGGCTGCCCACAGATAGACCCCCCACCCCCTCTTCACCTGTCTCAAAGGGAGAAGGGCCGGGAGCCTCTTCCTCAATCACTGGGGAGTTAGTGAAAGGCAGCATATACCACACATCCAAGACTGAATCAGTACCCCCCTCAGTGGTGGGGGCCTGCCTACCCTCGCCTGTTGGGGGGGCCGATTGTTCCCCCATGTTTTCACAGAGTCCTCTTACTAGGTGTAGGCTCCAAGTCGGGCTCTGGGTCTACCTGCACCTCTTGACCCAGGGCAACAGGTGGTTCCGATGGAGAATCTTGACAGGCCCATTCCCATCCTCTGGTTTCATCCGAAAAACTGGTAGGTTTGGCATCTGACTCTCCACCACATAGGGCGTAGATGCCCAGCGGTCAGCCAACTTGTGCTTTCCAGGTAGCCCCAGATTCCTCATGAGGACTCTCTCCCGGTAGGAGTTGGGAGAACCTCACCTTCTGATCATACCTCCTCTTATTCCCTTGATTCTGCTTGGCAGCCGCAACCCCAGCTAATTCATGAGCCCTTTTCAGCCTTTCTCATGTCAGACGCATACTTCAGATAAATATTTGGTGGTAAGTCACCCTCGTCAGTCCCAGAGCAAAGGGCAAGGGGCAACCTTGCCTCACGCCCAAACTTAAGATAATATGGCGAGTAATATGGCTTCATTTAGCGTACAATTATAACTGTGAACCGGATGCCCAATATGTTGACTCCACCTGCTCTTCTTGCTGATCTCCAGGGTCCTAAGCATGTCTAGAAAGGTCTGATTAAACCTCTCTGAGTGGGAATCACCCTAACCCTCGACTTCTCGACTCCAAGCATGCCCAGTAACTCATGAATGAGTCTGCTCTCGAATGCCGTCCCTGATTACCATAAAGGCCATAGTAAATGAAATACTTCCCCATAACACCTTTGCCACCGTAGATGCCCTCTGGTCCTCGGTAGGAAAAGCCTGAGCATATCTGGTGTAGTGGTCCATGATGACTAAGACAGTCACTGTGTTGCTGGCATCAGGTTCTATTGACAGGAAATCCATACACACCAGGTCCAGGGGCCCCGCTCTCTGCAAGTGGGACAAGGGAGCTGCGTACGTAGGCAATGTCTTCTGCCGTATGCATCGAATGCATGACTTGCAGTATTCTTTGACCTCCGACTTCATTCAGGGCCGGTAAAACCGGTCTCTGAGCAATCCATATGTCTTTTCCACCCCAAATTGTCCAGAATCGTCATGAAGTGACTTCAACGCCACCCTCCGATACTTCTCGGACAGAACCAGCTGGCAACTCCGGGGTTGGTCTCAGGGTGATGTGACCCAGTACAAGATCTGGTTCTTCAACTCCAATCGAAGCCATTCTCGTAGTAATGGAGGCACTGACGTGTGTTTTGTCCTATCCGCCTGAGCCATATCTCCCTTTTCGACTGCCGTCCAAATGGTACCAAGGCCCGGATCATCTCGCTGAGCTGCAGCCACTTCCCCAGAACTCAATTCCGGCAGCTGATTTGTCTTCAGAGCAGTCAGGTTACAGTAAACTTGGGGGATGGCATCATTGGAAGCCCCCAATTGATCCACCGCTCGCTCCTGCCCCTCCTTTCCCAATGCCTTCACACTGATGGCAAACTGACACATGGCCTTTGCCCCCGGGGCAGGAATGTTTTCCTACTCCCCGTCCCTGACTAGTCCCTCATGTGCCCATCGGGACAAAGCATCCACATCAACGTTGCTGCTTCCCGGCCGGTACTTCAGGCTGAAATCATTGGCAGACAACACCGCCAACCACCGATGGCCTGTGACATCCAGTTTTGCTGAGGTCAGGATATAAGTTAGGGGATTGTTGTCTGTCCTCACCTCAAACTTGGCCACGTAGAGGTAATCACTCAGTTTATCCACCACCGCCCATTTTAACACCAGAAGTTTCAAGTTGTTCATGGGATAGTTTTTCTCGGAGGGTGACAGACTCTGGCTGACAAACGCAATGAGCCTCAACCCGGAGCCCTGATCCTGATACAGGACGCCCACTAAACCCTCTCGGCTGACATCTGTGTGCAGTACATATGACAATTGGGGGTCCACAAAAGCCAGCACTGACACCTGGGTCAGCAGCTCCTTCAGCGACTGAAAGGCCTCTTCACATTTTGCATCTGACGGTCTAAGATACTCTCCACCCTCCTGTCTTTCCCCCCCTCCCTTTCTTCCCCAAGGGAGGGTAACTGCACAGAAGCTGATTCTAAGGGTGTCTCACTTTCGCATAGCCTTTCACAAACCACAGAACCCGAGGAACAAGCATAGAGCACTCACAGTCTGGGGTCTTAGCCAAGTGGTGACCGCCTCGATCTTAGCTGGGTCTGTAGCTGCCCCATCCCCTGAGACTATGCGCCCAACATAGCTAACAGACGTTTGGCAGAACTGGCACTTGTCCAGGGAATGTTTTAACCCTTCAGTTTTCAGGGTGCCCACCAGTTTCAGCAGCCTCGCTTCACGTTCTTCCAAGGTGGATCCAGATACTATGAGGTCATCCAGATATGCCAATACCTCAAGCAAGTTCATATCCCCCACCGTCTTCCCCATGAGCAGCTGGAAGGTAGCAGGAGCTCCCGAGATGCCCTGGGGCATCCTTTCAAACTGGAAAAGTCCCAGGGGACATAAAATTGCCGTCTTCTCTTTGTCGGCCTCACTCATGAGGATCTGGTAATATCCACTCCTCAAGTCCAGCACACTGACCCATTTCACACCACTCAGACAGGCCAGCACGTCTTCAATCCTCAGGACCGTATACTGATCGGGGATGGTGTGCCTGTTCAGAGTCCTATTGTCCACACACATCCGCACCTTCCCATTCTTCTTCTGGGCCACTACTATGGAGACACATAGGGATTTCGGGACTCGGTGATGATCCCAGCTTCCTTCAACTTACACAGATGCTGCCGAGCGCCCTCCACCTCTGCAGGGTCCAGTTGCTGCGACCTTTCTCTGAATGGGGTATCCTCAGTCACCCAGGTAGTGTGACGTGTCCTCTTGGAACAACCCACATCAAGCTTGTCAGTGGAAAAGACACCTTCCCGCTTCAAAATCTTATCTACCAAGCTCCTCTTCCAACCCGCAGGAACAGGGGAGTCCCCAAAGTTGAATGTCTCAGCGGTCAACTTTCCCCCCTTTTCCAATAGTTTCTCCCCGGCTTGTTTCACATGGACACTCAACATTACTGTCACCGGGATCAAATGCACCAGAGGCATCCCCCGCTTGAAGGTGACCTCCCTCTTCATAGTGTTCCTGACAGTCACTGCCATCCTGCGTTCCTGTACAACCGAGGGCTTCTGCAATTCGGGCCTCACCAGTACTCCAGCAGGAAATCCTGACTCCCCTTTGTGGTCTTCCAGTGCATCCACTAAGAGGGCTTCACCTTCAGGCACTCCGGGAAATTAATTTGGGGGTCCCCATCACTCTTGCTAGTTCCCCGGGCTATTCCACCATTGGCTTTGACTGGGTGAACCACACAGTCCATTGTCTAAATTTGTTATCCAGCCTGGTGCAGCCACACACTTCCTCAAAAGTGGCTTGAAACGGCGGGTGCACAGAAAGCTCACAAGAGGGGCATTGGTCCCCCACCAGAATTGAAACGCTGCCCTTCTCAACATGGTTCGGACAAACCAAAACTAATTTATCAAGGACTTCAGTCACTCCCACATCGGCCTCTGAGAACTCCAACTTCCCTGACAAATAACTATCGTATGGATAATCACCAGCACTAAGCCCCCAGATCTCCAGTGCCCTGAATGGTGTCAATAGTAAATGCTTCAGATACCGGTTGTAAAATGAACGGTACAACAATGTGACCTGAGACCTGGTGTCAAGTATGGCTTTACCATAAATACCCTCTATTCGTAGCGACACTCTGGAGCATGGACTCACCAAGCCTTCAGGAATTAGGACTTTCACTTTCGGGGGTTCCTTGGGTACATTGCTGGGAACGGGCTTCCCCAGAGATACCAGGCTGTTCCCTCACTGGGTTTCCTCTTGGTTTTCCAAATTACTCTCCCTGCTGAGGTACCCGGGGGCTCACTCTCCTTCTGGCATGACACCTGATGCCAGTAGCCCGCCACATTGTTTGTCCCCTTGGGGAATCCACTCCCCCCCATCAGCTCCATCATATGGGGGGTCACACCCGCTGAAGACAGCTGACATATCTCCATTCTTAGCTCTGCCACAGTCTCCTCTACTGCTCCCCGGGGTCACCACCGCAGGGGACTACTACTGAGGGCTGTACCCTGCTGACTGAGTCCTCCTATGCCTCCGCCGCATTCTCCTCTTCCCGTACCTCTCCGATCAGCTCAACAAAAGATGGAGGGCAATGCATCTTACGAGACTGTCAGAGACCCCAAGCAATCAGGTCGTGGGACTGGGCTCCCCTGGCTATCTGGTCCACACTTAACTGATCCATCTCAGCCGCCTGATTGACCCCTCTGCGCCGCAGGCAATTTAGCTGTCTCTCTAGCCGAAAAATGAAAGCACAAAGCTTTTCCCCTTTCTCCTGATGCATGTTCTGAAACCGCACTGTTGGGCTTCCTGCTGGACCAAAAGCATTGTCCAGTGCTTGCAGATAATTGACAGCTGCCACAATGGGAGATTTCACCCTGACAGCTCTCACGACGTCAGTGGCCCGCCCACTCAAACTTCCAACCGATCTCTGTTGCTTTTTGTCATCAGAGCACTGCCACTGATCTAACAACTGAGAAGTCCGCTCCATCCAAGTGTCATACTCCTCCTCCCCTTCAGGGGTGGGCGTTATTCCAGAGAACAGGCGGAGCCTGCCATAGCTGGAATTTTGAATCTGATTTTTCCATTTATTCGCCAGAGAAGTAAGAGCAGATACTAACTCAGAATTCTCACTCTTCACCATGGGATGTGAGCTATGGACTAATTAGACATTCCAAAGAGAACCCTATCTTTGAAATCTCCTTCCCCAGCTATCGCTACCTCAGCACTGGTCTGCATTAGAACAAGAACTTCACCAGCCATTTTATCAAACCTCTGCCCACAATTTTAACTTCAACAGTACTTAACAGTAGAATTAACACTTCATCCAGAGTACAAATATCTGCCCGTCTGGTTCATTGCTCAGGGTAATCACAAAGCATTCAATGGAATCAATCCCGAACGTAGCCCCCACAATTGTAACTCCCACTTCGGCTGGTGACTTAATATAGGGGGTGATAGCACTCGGCCTGGCCAAACTTAAGAAATCTCACTTGGGTGGATGCTGCATGATGTGTCCCCTGTTACAAATCAGTACCCCAAAATAACAAACAGTACATAATATGCGATTAAACAATTAAGCTTTATAATTCTTTGAATATATGGTTAGGAAAGAAATGAGAAAAAAGAAAAAAAGGGCCCTATCTTATTAAACAGTCTGTTGCGCAATGTTGGAGCTCACTGATAAGTCGATGTTCCACCATTGACCTCCTCAGATTGTCGCTGCCCTTTGGACCCTCGCTCCAAGTCTGCAATGCTAACTTTGGTGTAGAACTGCTTGATGGTTTGGATCAGCTTCTAGATCATGTTACATCTCTTTGTTGCGACCAGAGTGTATCATACCACACCCTATCGAATGCCTTCTTGAAGTTTATGAACACGTGGAGGATGTCCTGTTGATGGTGGTTGTATTTCTCTCACAGTACTCAAGAGGCTAAATATCTGTCCTGTTGTAATTCCTCTTCTGAATCCAGCCTGCTCTTTGGTGATTATTTCTTCTGCCTGTCGTTGCAGTCTGTTCAAGATGACTTTTAACATCAATTTGCTTGCATAGCTGGTAAGACTTAATGGGTCTATAATTCTGGCAATGCTGTCAGTTGCCTTTCTTGGAGAGAGTGATGATGAGTGATTTTTATCCAAGATGTTGGCCATTCCTTGGTCTGCCAGATTTTGTTGCAGATATTGGTGAGGATGTCTATCATTGTCTCTCCTCCATGTTTTATCAATATTAGTCTACTAGGTCATTCAAGCTTGTTCTGTCATTCAGTAAAGTCATAGCTGATCTCAACTCCTCTGCTAGTTCCCTATATCCCTGCAATTCCTTAACCTTTAAATACTTTTTCTATCTCTGTCCAAGAACCATCCTCAGGGGAAGAGAATTCCAGAGATTTACTACTCACTGAGATAAGAAATTGCTATGAATTTTAGTTTTAAATGTTCGGCTTCTTATTTTGTAGCTATATTCCCTTGCTTATGACTCTGTTATTAATAAGAAAAAAGATTCAAGTCCAAACGCATCTACGGAGGGAAATAAACAGTTATTGTTTTTCAAGGAATACAAACTAGAAGCATCTGCCCTGGATCATGAGACCCTGCACTGAATACCAGTCAGTGACTGGCTTCGGACCCAGATTTTGTCACCCACTCTCAAGTTCTTCAAATCAGCTCGGTGCCTGGAGTGAACCAACCTCGCACCGAGGCCAGTTGTACGCAGATCACAATTGAATCTCCTCAGCCCGGGCCCCTTGTAGCACCCATAGCAGTCCAACCTTGTTCCCAGGGAAGCTCTACGGGCATTGAAACTCCAACTGCATTGATTCAATCCTGAATTCACCTCGCATTGCTCACCATTGTTCATGATGATAATTTAACACAATTTACCTCAGAAAAAGTATTTCTAGTGATGTTTTTAGTTGGATTTCTTAGCTTTTGAGAACTAGGAACCTGTTGCACACAATTGGTAGAACGAAAGGCACAGCATGATAAATAACAGTTCTTCAGCAATATTTTTACTAAAGTATACAGTCAATGCTACATCTGCAAACTACAGAAATAATACCAATTACCCATTCATTCTGCACTCACAATATCTTGATTTTTCAAAAAATGATAATTTACATTGACGTCTTGTTCATGATAATTGGAAAAACAAAAGAATTATTTCCAATTGAATGGAAAATTATCCATGCATGGTGATTTAATTCATGTAAATTGTATTTAAATAATGAGCTATGGCAAGATCGTTCCATCTGTGTCTCAAATGTTATAGTTTTCTGAAAGCAGTTCATTTGCAGTTGTTTAAATTTGACATTTGAGATATTGTTATTTTTGAAGAATAACATTGCCCTGTTTACAAGTTGAAAGAATGGGTAACGAATTATTCTCAGGACTAAGCCAATAGACAAATAATTTTGTGTAATGCTTTCTTTCAGCAAATTAGAATTATATATGACAGTTAGAATACATATTATGTTCTGATGTATCTTCACATAAAGTAAAAATATGAGGCGTCACTTGTCATTGAAATCAGAATTGGATAAGCAGTGAGAAGACAGTGTGAAATCATGTCAAGCTTCATCTTTGCATTGGTTACATCCAGAACGTAAAGCAATGTTTCATTATATCAACAGTAGCTCTGGAAGCCTTTTAACTTAATTTGCTCCATTTTTATTTTTAGTACAGCGATGCCTGTCTCAATTGAGGTGGTATTTAGGTACCAGTGAATGGAGAACTTAATTTTCTTGGAGTGATGAGATTGTGGTTCATGTTTGGACAGTTGCCAGACTTGTAACTGTTGTGCTTTTCTCTCTCAGCTGCAGCTTATGAAGGAGTTTCAGATCATTTTCTTTATTCTACCTTAATCATTATATAAGATGTCACATTGTAGTCTCAACTTTAATTTACATTCAGAATAAATTATACTCTGGTAATCTCTTACAGTCAAGTGCTAGAAATTCATCCCTAGCTAGCAATGTTAACATAACATTTAGTTATAGTTGGCATGTTTTACTCTAACTCTGAAATCCATTCCTTTGACTTTAATACAGTGTACAACAAATCTATGCTACGATAGAGTGTTACTGATGGAGAATTAAATTCTGAGGATGGATTTTGGGCAGCCTTGAGATTTAAACAATCCCTTGGAGCTGCAGAAATAATTTACAACCAGCAAAGTTCATAAGGTGCACTTCAGTGGGAAAGAGGAGGTTTAAAGGAGATCCGAGGGGTCAATTTTTCATAAAGTAGGTGGTATCTTTAATGAGCTGTCAGAGCTGGTAGAGGAGGCCCAAACAGTAACAGTATTCAAAAGGCATCAAGGCAAGTACTTGAATGAGCGCAGTGTTGTGGGATACAAAATCAATTCAGGGAAATGGAGGTGGGCATACGTTTAGTACTGATGTAGTAGGTTGAAGGGTCTACGTCCGTGCTGTTCAACTCTGACTCTACAACTTGATTGATTCACAGTCTATCAGAAGCTACCTTTATCTTTATCTGAAAAGTGTGTTTTATAGATCTAGCAAATATATCTCTGCACCCCTTATTCTTAGTACCTGCAGTCCATACAAAGCAAACAATATCTTTTCATTGAATCACTACTGCCTGCTGTCCTACACTCATCTGTTTTGTAAGGCCATTTTATAGCATGCTGAATATTTTAATAAATGGCAAAATAGGAATTTTACGGCAGGTAAAACGAGAGTGGCATTTAATTTAGTCACTTTGCCCAATAGTACTCACCAAAGTAGTGATTATAGAACTTTTTTACTTTCTGATAAAAGGAAGAATTTTCTTCTACACACAGATAGGAAGCATAGTTTAATAATGATTAGTCAGAAACACATCATCACTGAACCGTCTTTTTTAGAGGTCAACCCTCTGCAGAAATACTATATAAAGCCATAATGTAATTGAGCTGTAATGCATTTGTCAAATGCATTAATTTAGCGAGATTGCAATAATGCTTTATTTGAAAAGAAAGGAATCACACAGACATAATGGGAAATGATATGATGAAAAATTAAAACTAAATTCAATTCTGGCATGTCACACAATTATCTTACTCCTCTGTAAAGGAGCAAATCCAATAAATAGGGCCCTGCTCTGAATTCAGTTACTCAATTATACATTATTTGCAGACAGGAATATCAAAGTAAAATTGTGCTTGGACATGATCAGTTTGACAATGAACAGCTGTTACTGATGGTTAAGTTTTGACAGATGGCATGATGCCTGTCCCAGGATTTACCATTGGTCCTTACCCCTTCAGCACCTCCCTTTTTTTTTGGAGCATGGTGAAGTTGTCAAACTTTATTTCCTAAGTGTTTTTTACCCACAATCAAAAGACTGTTGTTTTTGCTGACTGCCATGAGATGATGAATTATTTTCCCCAGAGATAAGGAATTTCATTTTCCATGCATTGAATGTAGGTGTTAGAGCCACAACTCTGTTCTGTGCATCAAGTACAGTTAGGTATGCTCTGTACTGCCATGTACACAACAACAGGTCTTGTCTGATCATGCAAGATTAATAAACTAACACCATTTCAGTGTTCTTGCCGCATGGAGCATAACTTGTTAGGACTGGAGGAGTTGTGGTACCTAGTGCTCCTAAGGTACACGTCATTATTTTTCGTCATTGCTGGCCCCAGCAGTTCACAAAACTATGAGCATTACTAAGGTGAAGAGAGTACTGAGGCAGCCACAAGCTGTGCCTTAAGATTCAGAGCTTACAGTGCTTGCTTACAAATGAACTTTGTAAGCACAAGAAGCTCTTTGATGTGGTGTCATCCAGAATCTAACACAATGGAGTATCCTAGGGCATGTGTGCAGTCTACACTGGCACAGTGCTGCTTTATTCTCTGTGTGAATCTGCAGTAAACCATGAAATGTGCCACATGTGCAGCTGAGGTTCCGAGATTATCTCAGCAGTGGATGGACAGCTGCCATAATGATCTGAGTTCAAGTCCAGAAAAAGGAGGCATGCCTTCTAAATTAATTTGACTTGGAATTACACTGATAATGTGTTAGTTTTAACTCCCTCATGTATGTACAGAGGTCTTTTGTCTACTGACTCCCAGCTCATTCTCACAGAATGCCCAGCAGCACATGAAAAGCAATAGCTAATTAACTGATATTGCAGGTTAATAACATATACATAACTCCCTGTTATCTTTTTTTCAAGCAGTCATTTTGAAATAATTGTACTTCTTTACTCTCAGATCCAGCTTCTGATTGGGTAGGAAGAGTGGGTTGTACCTTCTGACCTATATGGCAGCAGATAGAACCCTTAAGATAACCTTTTCAGTTTATCTGTTAGTTGTGGAGAGAGAACAATAACGAAAAGATACATTTTGTATGAATTAGTCAGTGGCCAACACAGAGGCAATAGTTTATAATGGTGTTACAGCGATTGTTGCCAGACTAATAACCCAGATACATGGACTAACGATCAGAGACCTGACCTTTCATCTGGACTGGAAAGGAAGACGGGAGAGGACAAAAAGGGGCTCCTTCTCATCCCTCTTGAGTCCTGTCTCAGCCTGAAATATCAACTATTTATTCCCCTTCATATTTGCTGCCTGACTTGCTGTGTTCCTCCAGCATTTTGCATGATTCCTTAAGATTTCCAACATCTGCACAATCTGTTGTGTTGAGAGATCTGACTTCATCTTCCACCATGGTAATCAAAGCATCAAAGGACACTTAATAATCAGGATTTAAAATAAAGCTATTATTATTAATGCCAACCACAAAACTACTAGATTGTTATAAACTACTAGATTGTTCACTAATTCCCCTGGGGGAGGAAGTACGCCATCTCTGCCTTGTGTGGGCAATATGTACCCTGAAGCCCATGCATGACCTGGTAATTGGGCAATACATATTAGCCTTACCATTAATGCCACATGATAAAAATGAGTAAGTTAAAAAAGACACATTGAATGGCATACATACAGTTAATGTAAGTAATATTGGCATATTCTGGAATGCATCCTGTACATAAATCTTGATGCATTGCTGGACTCTGTATTGGCAATATGTTGAAAAGCGTCTGATGAAATGTGTGCTATTAGATTTGTTCCATTGACTTCAGGAGTATTGACGATCTTTCTCTTTAGTGCTTGTTGTCTTCAGATATTTTTCTCTGCATGGGTTAATGGGTTCAAGATGAAAGTGTGGAAGGCGTAGAGCCATTGGTGTTTTGGTCCTTTAGAGCACTACCAAAGCATTAGGGTCTATGGTTTTGAAATGCAAAATATGTGTTTCATCATGCCGCAGCTGGATGCTTGACCCATCCTGTAATCTTGGCTTTGAAGTGTTAGAACATGGCCCTAGAACAAGTATACCACTTTGGAAACTGTTAGGGAGGTGGGGAGTGGGGTGGGGAAGCAATCTACCAGGGAAATCCACAACAACCAGACCTCTGACTTAGAGGCTTCGAAAGGATGAGGGGAGAAGAGGAGAATAGTAGTGAGAGGGGATTCAATAATTAGAGGAACAGACAAGAGATTCTGTAAATGTGAAACTGATTTGTGATGCCTATGTTTCCTCCCAGGAATGTATATTTCCTCTTCTGGGGAATGTATGACCTGTCCAAAAGGGATGGGTTACACCTGAATTTGAGGGGGTGTGCAATATCTTTGTGGGCAGGTTTGCTAGAGCTCTTTGAGAGGGTTTAAATTGATCTAGGAAGTGGTTGGGAACCAGAATGATACCTCAGAGACTAGGGAAGGTGAGGTTGGTGTAAAGGTAGATGTAGTGTGTATAGAGATTGTGAGGAAGGATAGACAATAGAAAGGGCACAATTGCAGTCAGTTGGATGGATTGAAATGTGCCTTTTTAATGCTAGGGGTATCAGAAGCATGAACTTAGAGCTTGGCTTAGTATATGGAACTATGATGTTGCAACAATTACAGAGATATGGCTGTCAAAAAGGCAGGAAATGCTGCTGGAATTTCTGGTGTTTAGGTATTCAAAAGGGACAGGGAGGGAGGTAAAAGAGGTGTGAGAGTGGCATTGATGATGAGGAAGAGTTTTATAACTGCAGAAAGTGAGGATATTATGGATGGACAGTCTGCTAAGTCACTGTGGGTGGAAGTCAGAAATAAAGGAGAAATTACTCTCTTGTGAATATTTTATAGACTTCCCAATAGAAACAGAGACAAAGAAGTGCAGATCCAGAAGCAGATTTTGGAAAGGTGCAAAAAATAACTGGGTTGACTTCAACTTCCCTAACATTGATTGGCACATCCTCAGTGCAAAAATTTTGCATGAGGTAGAGTTTATTAGGTGTGACCAGGAAAAATTCCTGATGCAGTATGTAGACAGACTAACTGGAGGAGATGCCAATCTGGATCTGGTGCTAGACAATGAACCTGGTCAGATGACCGATCTCTTGGTAGGTGAACACAATGACCAAGACAATGACCACACTTCCCTAATCTTTACCATAGCCTTGAAATGGTATAGGAGGAGATAATATGGGAAAGTACTTAAGTGGGAGAAAGTGAATTATGATGCTCTTGGGCAGGAACTGGGGAGCATAAATTGGGAACAGATATACTTAGGGACAAGTACAACAGAAATGTGGATGATGTTTGGGGAATGTGCATGGTTTCCTGGATAGGATTGTCCCATTGAAGCAGGGGAAGGATGGTCGGGTGAAGGAACCATGGTTGACAAGAGATGGGGAACATCCAGTCAAGAACAAGAAAAAACCATGCAAAAGGTTTAGAAAGCAAGGATCACTCAGAGCTCTTGAGAGTTACAAAGTGGCAAGGAGGGGGCTTAAGAATGAACTTAGGAGAGCTAGAAGGGGACATGAACTAGAGAGCATGCCATGGGGATAGGGCCAGGATTAGACAGCATGTATTGTGGGAATATGTTGAGCAAGCTTTTCATTTTTGAGAGAAGGAAGATGAGAGGTGATTGATAGAAGCATACACGATGATAAGAACCACTGATAGAGCGGAGGTCTAGAGACTTCTTCCCAGGGCAGATATGGGTAATATAAGGAGGCATAATTTTAAGGTGTTGGAGGAAAGTTTGCAGGAATGTCAGCTGTTGGTTTTCTTACACATAGAGTGGCAAGTGCATGGAATGAACTCCAGGGGTGTTAGTAGTGGATTGTGAT
This sequence comes from Hypanus sabinus, assembly GCF_030144855.1. Lineage (NCBI taxonomy): Eukaryota > Metazoa > Chordata > Chondrichthyes > Myliobatiformes > Dasyatidae > Hypanus > Hypanus sabinus. Next base: position 73,027,835 of record NC_082716.1, read on the forward strand.
TTATTAGGGGTATTTAACCATCTCTTAAGCACATGGATGAAAGACAAATGGTGAGCTTTGTGGGAGGGTAGGGTTAGATTAAAGGGCTTGTACTGTGCTGTATTTTCTTGTTATGTTTTGTAACTTCAAAACATTAAATTAATTCAAAGAAAGACATAGGAGTGTGAAATGTGAGACTAACTTCATGTAGACTTTAAGCAAGGAGCGCACTTATCACGAGGTAGTGTGATAACGTATGTAATTCACGTATTTATACATATAACTTGTAATGAATTATTTAAATGAATAAGAATGTTTAATCAATATATATCTATAGACACATACACACACACACACACACACACACACACACACACACAACTACTCAAATATTAAATACACAATATCTGTGTGCTAATGAATCTTGGTTATTCGCCAAGTAAGGCTGATGTTACTTTGAATGCAACAGGATATAAAATGCAAGTCACCGAGGGAGTGCATGAATGATTTTTATGCTTGAAGTCCATTTGTAAGATTGACAGACAATATAGTTGATTACAATTATGGCCATATTCAATTTGAAGGACATTATGAGACTTTACTTAAATTAGTACATTGATTTATTATTGACAATAAGTACTCATGTTTGAGTACTGTTGGGGGGGACAGCCTACCTGGTGGAAGTGACAGTGGCCGGGCCTCCGGCACAGAGGACGGCCCTGTAGCTCAGAAGGGTAGGGATAGAAGAAAGAGGACCATAGTAATAGGGGACTCGATAGTCAGGGGTTCAGGCAGGCGGTTCTGTGGAGGTGATCGGGAGTCCCGGATGGTAATTTGCCTCCCTGGTGCCAGGGTTCGGGACGTTTCTGATCGTGTCCAAGATATCCTGAAGTGGGAGGGTGAGGAGCCAGAGGTCGTGGTACATGTAGGTATCAATGACATAGGTAGGAAAGGGGAAGAGGTCCTGAAACGTGAGTATAGGGAGTTAGGAAGGCAGTTAAGAAGAAGGACCGCAAAGGTAGTAATCTCGGAATTACTGCCTGTGCCACGCGACAGTGAGAGTAGAAATGGAATTAGGTGGAGGATGAATGCGTGGCTTTGGGATTGGTACAGGGGGCAGGGATTCAAGTTTCTGGATCATTGGGACCTCTTCTGGGGCAGGCGTGACCTGTTCAAGAAGGACCGGTTACACTTATATCCTGGGGGGACCAATATCCTAGCGGGGAGGTTTGCTAGGGCTACAGGGCGGACTTTAAACTAGTAAGATGGGGGGGGGGGGCGGGAATCAATTTGAGGAAACTATGGGAGCGGAGGTTAGTTCACCAGTAGAGCAAGTAAATAGACAGTGTGTGAGGGAGGAAAGGCAGGTGATGGAGAAGGGATGCGCTCAGCCCAAAGATGTAGGGGAGAAGAAAGAAAAGGATAATAAATTTGAATGCATTGTTGGGGATGAAAAGAGAGGAGGAGGTGGAGAGTATCTTAAATGTATCTATTTTAATGCGAGGAGCATTGTAAGAAAGGTGGATGAGCTTAAAGCGTGGATTGATACCTGGAATTATGATGTTGTAGCTATTCGTGAAACATGGTTGCAGGAAGGGTGTGATTGGCAACTAAATATTCCTGGATTTAGTTGCTTCAGTTGTGATAGAGTAGGAGGGGCCAGAGGAGGAGGTGTTGCATTGCTTGTCCGAGAAAATCTTATGGCGGTGCTTTGGAAGGATAGATTAGAGAACTCCTCTAGGGAGGCTATTTGGGTGGAATTGAGGAAAGGGAAAGGTGCAGTAACACTGATAGGAGTGTATTATAGGCCTCCTAATGGGGAGCGTGAGTTGGAAGAGCAAATGTGTAAGGAGATAGCAGATATTTGTAGTAAACACAAGGTGGTGATTGTGGGAGATTTTAATTTTCCACACGTAGACTGTGAAGCTCATTCTGTAAAAGGGCTGGATGGTTTAGAGTTTGTGAAATGTGTGCAGGATAGTTTTTTGCAACAATACATAGAAGTACCGACTAGAGATGGGGCAGTGTTGGATCTCCTGTTAGGGAATGCGATAGGTCAGCTGACAGATGTATGTGTTGGGGAGCACTTCGGGTCCAGTGATAACAATAGCATTAGCTTTAATATAATTATGGAGAAGGACAGGACAGGTCCTAGAGTTGAGATTTTTGATTGGAGAAAGGCTAGCTTTGAGGAGATGCGAAGGGATTTAGAGAGAGTGAATTGGGTCAAGTTGTTTTATGGGAAGGATGTAATAGAGAAATGGAGGTCATTTAAGGGTGAAATTATGAGGGTACAGAATGTTTATGTTCCTGTTAGGGTGAAAGGAAAGGTTAAAGATTTGAAAGCACCATGGTTTTCAAGGGATATTAGAAATTTGGTTCGGAAAAAGAGGGATGTCTACAATAGATATAGGCAGCATGGAGTAAAGGAATTGCTCGAGGAATATAAAGAATGTAAAAGGAATCTTAAGAAAGAGATTAGAAAAGCTAAAAGAAGATACGAGGTTGGTTTGACAAATAAGGTGAAAGTAAATCCAAAAGGTTTCTACAGTTATATTAAAAGCAAGAGGATAGTGAGGGATAAAATTGGCCTCTTAGAGAATCAGAGTGGTCAGCTATGTGTGGAGCCGAGGGAGATGGGAGAGATTTTGAACAATTTCTTCTCTTCGGTATTCACTAAGGAGAAGGATATTGAATTGTGTAAGGTGTGGGAAACAAGTAAGGAAGTTATGGAACCTATGACAATTAAAGAGGTGGAAGTACTGGCGCTTTTAAGAAATATAAAAGTGGTTAAATCTCCGGGTCCTGACAGGATTTTCCCCAGGACCTTGAGGGAAGTTTGTGTAGAGATAGCAGGAGCTCTGACGGAGATCTTTAAGATGTCATTAGAAACGGGGATTGTGCCGGAGGATTGGCGTATTGCTCATGTGGTTCCATTGTTTAAAAAGGGTTCTAGAAGTAAACCTAGCAATTATAGACCTGTCAGTTCGACATCAGTGGTGGGTAAATTAATGGAAAGTATTCTTAGAGATAGTATTAATAATTATCTGGATAGACAGGATCTGATTAGGAGTAGCCAGCATGGATTTGTGCGTGGAAGGTCATGTTTGACAAACCTTATTGAATTTTTTGAAGAAGTTACGAGGAATGTTGACGAGGGTAAGGCAGTGGATGTAGTCTATATGGAATTCAGCAAAGCCTTGGACAAAGTTCCACATGGAAGGTTGGTTAAGAAGGTTCAGTCATTAGGTATTAATGCTGGAGTAATAAAATGGATTCAACAGTGGCTAGATGGGAGATGCCAGAGAGTAGTGGTGGATAATTGTTTATCGGGATGGAGGCCGGTGACTAGCGGGGTGCCTCAGGGATCTGTTTTGGGCCCAATGTTGTTTGTAATATACATAAGTGATCTGGATGATGGGGTGGTAAATTGGATTAGTAAGTATGCCGATGATACTAAGGTAGGAGGTGTTGTGGATAATGAGGTGGGTTTTCAAAGCTTGCAGGGAGATTTATGCCGGTTAGAAGAATGGGCTGAATGTTGGCAGATGGAGTTTAATGCTGAGAAGTGTGAGGTTCTACATTTTGGCAGGAATAATCCAAATAGAACATACAGGGTAAATGGTAGGGCATTGAGGAATGCAGAGGAACAGAGAGATCTAGGAATAACAGTGCATAGTTCCCTGAAGGTGGAGTCTCATGTAGATAGGGTGGTGAAGAAGGCTTTTGGAACGCTGGCCTGTATAAATCAAAGCATTGAGTACAGAAGTTGGGATGTAATGTTAAAATTGTACAAAGCATTGGTAAGGCCAAATTTAGAATATTGTGTGCAGTTCTGGTCACTGAATTATAGGAAAAATATCAATAAATTAGAGAGAATGCAGAGACGATTTACTAGGATGTTACCTGGATTTCAGCACTTAAGTTACAGAGAAAGGTTGAACAAGTTAGGTCTCTATTCATTGGAGCGTGGAAGGTTGAGGGGGGATTTGATCGAGGTATTTAAAATTTTGAGAGGGATAGATAGAGTTGACGTGAATAGGCTGTTTCCATTGAGAGTAGGGGAGATTCAAACGAGAGGACATGATTTGAGAGTTAGGGGGCAGAAGTTTAAGGGAAACACGAGGGGGTATTTCTTTACTCAGAGAGTGATAGCTGTGTGGAATGAGCTTCCTGTAGAAGTAGTAGAGGCCAGTTCAGTTGTGTCATTTAAGGTAAAATTGGATAGGTATATGGACAGAAAAGGAGTGGAGGGTTATGGGCTGAGTGCGGGTAGGTGGGACTAGGTGAGATTAAGAGTTCGGCACGGACTAGGAGGGCCGAGATGGCCTGTTTCCGTGCTGTGATTGTTATATGGTTATATGGTTATTATTGTGACACGCACCAAAGTACAGAGTTAAAACTTGGATTTGCATGCTGTCTACATACAGTGGTGCTAGAAAGTTTGTGAACTCTGTAGAATTTTATTTGTTTCTGCATAAATGTGACCTAAAATATGATCAGTTCTTTACATGTCCTAAAACTAGATGAACAAAACCCACTTAAATAAATAACTCAAAAACCATTTTATTTGTTCATGTATTTTTTAAGAAAAATTATACAATATTACATGTATTTGTTGGAAAAAGTATGTGAACCTTTGCTTTCAGTAACTGGTGTGACACCCTTGTTAGAGTAATAACTTCAACCAAACGTTTCTCGTAACTGTTGATTAATCCTACGCATCAGTTTGGAGGAATTTAAGGCCATTCCTCCTTATGGAACTGCTCCAGCTCTGGGATGTTGGTGAGCTCCTTGCATAAACTGCTTGCTTTAAGTTCTTCCACAACATCTCTAAAGGATTAAGGTTGGGACTTTTGACTCAGCCATTCAAAAACACCAGTTTTCTTCTTTTTAAACCATTCTGTTGTTGATTTGCTCTTGTCCTTTTGATCTTTGTCTTGTTGCATTATCCAACTTCTATTAAGCTTCAGGTGATGGACTACTACCCTAAAATTCTCCTGTAAAATGTCTTGATACAATTTTGAATTCACTGTTCCCACAAGCTGTCCAGGCCCTGAAGCAGCAAAGCAGCCCCAATGCTCCTTCCACCATTTATCACAGTTTGGATGAGGTTTTGGTGTTGGTGTGCAGTGCCCTTTTCCCCCCAAACTCAGCAGTGTGTATTTTTGCCAAAAAGTTCAATTTTAGCTCATCTGTCCATAGAACATTGTCCCAGAAGCATTGTAGAACATCCAGGTTTTCTTTTACAAACTTGAGATGTACTCTAATGTTTTTTTTTGGAGAGCAATGGTTTCGTCCATGGTGTCCTTCCATGAACACCATACTTGTTCAGTGTTTTTCTCCTAGTGGACACATGAATAGAGACTTTAGCAAGTTTTGGAGATTTCTGCAGGTCTTTTGCTGTTTTCCTTGGGTTCTTTCTCACCTCCTTCAGCATTGTACTTGTGCTCTTGGTGTGATCTTTGCAAGATGCCCACTCCTAGGGAGAGTAGCAGCAGTACTGAGTTTCCTCCATTTGTAGACAATTCCTTTTATTGTGGACTGATGAACACACAGATATTTACAAATGCTTCTGTAGCCTTTTCCAGTTTGATGCATCTCTACAACTCTTCTTCTAAGGTCCTCTGAAAGTTGTTTTGATTGAGGCATGGTGCACAGAAACAGATCTTTCTTGAGAAGAGCAGGCTCTGTCAGTAACCAGACTTGATGGTGCCTCTTTTATAGGGCATGGCATCTCTACAAACCCACATCTTTAATCTCACCTCTTTGATTGGAATACCTGACTCCAAATAGCTTTTGTAGAAGGCATTACCCCCAATGTTCACACACATTTTCCAACAAATACATATAATAATAGCTAGATTTTCCCAATAAATAAATGAACAACTATAATGTTTTTTTGTGTTATTTATTTAATTGGGTTTTCTTTATCTAGTTTTAGGACTTGTGTGGAGATCTGATCACATTTTAGGTCATATTTATGCAGAGATAGAGAATATTCTACAGGTTTCACCAACTTTCTAGCACCACTGTAGATCAAATCATTGCTTCCATGTTTTGATATCATACAAGGAAAAACAATAACAGAATGCAGATTAAAATTTTACAGTTACAGAGAGCGTGCAGATAGACAGTAAGGTGTAAGGTGATAACAAGGTAGATTGTGAGGTCCAGAGTGTTTTCTTATATGATCATTAGATATCAGGCCAGTAGGCCCATTGGGTCTGCTCTGCCATTCGAACATGCTGATTTATTATAGAAAACCTACAGCACAATACAGGCCGTTCAGCCCACAACGTTGTGTCAAACATGTCCCTACCTCAGAAATTACTAGGCTTACCTATAGCCCTTTATTTTACTAAGCTCCATGTACCTATCTAAAAGCCTCTTAAAAGACCCTATCGTATCTGCCTCCACCACCATTGCCAGCAGCCCATTCCATGTACTCACCATTCTCTGAGTAAAAAACTTACCCCTGACATCTCCTCTGTACCTACTGCCAAGCACCTTAAACCTGTGTCCTCTTGCGGCAACTATTGCAGCCCTGGGAAAAAGCTTCTGTACTATCCACATGATCAATGCCTCTCATCATCTTGTATACCTCTATCAGGTCACCTCTCATCCTCCTTCACTCCAACGAGAAAAGACCGAGTTCACTTAACCTATTCTTATATGGCATGCTCCCCAATCCAGGCAACATTCTTGTAAATCTCCTCTACACCCTTTCTGTGGCTTCCACATCTTTCCTGTAGTGAGACGACCAGAACTGAGCACGGTACTCCCAAGTGGGTCTGACCAGGGTACTATATAGCTGCAACATTACCTCCCGGCTCCTAAATTCAATTCCACGATTGATGAAGGCCAACACACTATACACCTTCTTAACCACAGAGTCTCTGATCAAATCTGTTTCATTACACAACAGCAGTTATCATTCCAAGCTGTTACACTTCTGGATGGAATAGTTTATTGTGCATTGATAAAGCCTGATTAAGGCTGCTATCTAGGATATACTTGTGGGTTACAATGGTTGGTGTCAGAGTATGAACTGGATTTTGATGTTGCATTCAGATATTGTTGCTCTGTACCTAATGCTGGTGCTATAATTTAGCTTTTAGAAATGTTATAACATGAAGTTGTTTGTTATAATTGGCAAGATATATGCAATTGTCTTAATCTGGATTAGTGTTTCAAGATCATGCACAATGGCACATTGTCCATAACCCCAGTAATTTCTAGAATAATGACCTTACTGAATTAAACAGACTTTTCTTGAAGTACTTGACCTAACCAGCTGCTTAAGTCAAAGAACTGTGAAGCAATTCCCAATTCCATCATGGGAATTTCCAGTTATTAAGATGTAATAGATTGAATTTAATGGGTCTTGCTGCAAGTCTTGAACTGCTGGTATTTACCCTTGTAAGGGCTGGCAAGTTTGAGACTTGTTTGGGAATGTAGAAGCCTTGAACCTGCTGGTTGAGCTGCACCACTCTGGATTTCAAAGTCAAAGTCAAACACACATTTATTGTCGTATGCACAAGTACATGTAAACACAGGTACAATGAAAAATTTACTCGTGGCAGCTTCATAGGCACATAGTATCATTTAAGCAGCATTCAGAAAGAAAATATTACATAAGCTGTATACAATTTTTACAATAATTATAATAATAGTAAGTACTTTATTGATCCTGAGTGGGGAAATTATTTTGTTACAGCAGCAACATTTAAAAACACACTTAGCAATAATAATAAATATAATAGTATTGTTACGAACCCCATAACTGGGTCACTTACCAGCAAAGATAGAGAGGCCCATTGAAGTCTGAGGGTACTATTTTTTTAAGTATTTATTGAAAAAGGGGCACGAAAGTAAGATTAATGCAAGCATACAGATAATATACGTCATCAATACTAAATCTAAAAGCGCAGGTATAATAATAATCAATAAGAAATAGCTCAATCGTTGTCTAGGGGATAATGTTTTGTCCGATGGAAATATAAAAGTCACTGTTAGTTCGTTCAAGTTGCAGCGTTTTGGGTTTACGAGAGAGACGGTTTAAAATTGCCCAGGTCTTTTATGATGCCAATCCTTTGAGTCGGGGGAGTTGGTTTCCCCATTGCTAGCTAAGAGCCGTTTACCGTGGTACCAGCCACTAGTCCCAGGCAACGGAACTGAACGCACGTGGCTTCCTTCAAATGGCTTCCCGCTATTACAGGGTTGCTAGCGTTTCTTCTGGTGCGTCTGAGGGGCAGTTCCCACAGACCCTCTTTTATCCTGACTCACAGGGTCGTAGATGTCAATCAGGTTGGGGGTGATGCAATCTCTCCCTCAACCAGCCCACTTTGCCTGAGGGTTTCCACGTAGTACAGTCTCCAATCCACAAATTCGCCTTCCGGAGACAATGGCCATGTCCCGTAGCTTTACATCACCGGGGGAATGAGACATTCTGCACGTCTCTCTCTCTCATTTCCTGGGCCCCCTGACCCAATCCAACAGTGATCTTGCGATTCTCACAAAGGAGGGGGCTGCAGACATAACACCCCCTTTCTTCAACGCATTTTTACCAGCGGTTAAAACGAAGTAGTACAGAGTCTTACAGGATTGTGGAATCTAACACAATACAAAAGCTTTTCCTTTTCACTACCGAGTAATACAGTTATACATCCAATTCAGCATCCAAACAGTTAACGATTACAGTGTCACTTCCTTTAATATCTTAACATCTTGTACCTTACTAAAGTCTTGTAGCATCAGACTTCAATTTAATAACCACCTATTTTTATTTCCTCCCTTCAGCAACAAAACTAAGGAGTTGTGATCTTAGCTTATGTGCATCTACAAAAGTTTATGTAAATACTAATCTTTCGGTCGTTTTCAAACTTAACAGGCAGGCTTCCATGGGGTTGTCTTTATTATTCACAGGCTTTGTCGAAATCCTGTACAACCAGCTTTGCTATTTAAAAATGGCGTCCCCATTAACCGTCGCCTCTTTTCTGGTTAGTTCCCACGTGGGGAGCTTGGGTACTTTGGCGAAATAAACTCTCACCTGCTTTTTCCTTAGGGGTTATTTTATCAACACTGTGTCCCCAACTTAGACCATCTTCTGAATTTCCACCCAACTCTTTAAGTTTACACAGGTGGCTAGCCTTCTCATCAGGACCCTTCAGGCTATGTGTTTTCAGTTTGAACTCTTTGCTCAAGCAGCATTTCAAATTCTGCCTTTTCACACCACACTCTGGAATAACAATAGCACGCCCCCCCCCCCCCCCCCACCCGTCATCTCCCGGCTTAATCTGTAAGCGATCTGCAGGGTTTAAAATTTCTTCATTCGATTTGGGAACTACAGATTTCCCGTTTCCTTCAATAAAATATTTATCTCCCCATTTTTGAGCTCCGCATTAACTTTGAACACACCTTCAAGCACAAACACCTGGGAACGGTCACTTACCACTATTACTAAGGTTAACCCTTTCTTCACTGAACCAAGTCTATCTGACCCACAAGGACGGCCGTCCCCTTCAACTGAATCAAATACCTCAGACTTTTTCTGAGCTCCGTTACTAAGTTCAGTACCACGTGCATCCCCATCTTGGACACACTCAAACGGGACATTGGCCTCTTCCAGGCTTTCAATACCCGTACCCTTTTCAAATTCTAAGTTCCCCCGATCCTCCCAGTTACTCTCTGGGCAACTCCCTTCTGGAGTAAACTCAACCCCGCGGGCTGAAACAACCTCATCTGCCAACCCAGCAGACTTTTTCAAGGCAAGGGCACCCTTTTCATCTAGGATTGCCCTCGTTTCATTATCGGGAACACCTTTAGAATTTTCAACTTCTTCAAACAGTTCTGCCAAACCAGATAGATCATCCATGTCCAACTCTGGACCTCTTAACCGCCCTATCGGTTCCTCATCTTTATTTTCTGCCTCTAGAACCTTTCTCCTCGCTAAGGGAAGATCTACCTCCTCTCCCTTACCCTCTTTCACTTTACTACTCTTCATTTTACCACCCTCTAAACCCTCGTGGTACAGGGTCAGTAGAACCGTCTCGGCCAAATCGAAACTGGCCGGATTTAAACTGCTCTCGTTCTCCTCTCTCGAGTGACTGCGCATGTGGGATAGATCTTGGAATCTAGGGGCGGGGCCGCAGCACTCACCGGCCGGCTTGTCATCATCATTGCTGCCCAAACCTTACCACCTGCTAAATCGTTACCGAGAAGGACGTCCGTGTCAGTTCTCGGGAATTCTGATCGCACCCCTATTTCAACTGGTCCAGATACCAGCTCACAATCCTTAATGACCTTATGTAAGGGAACCATTTCTGTCCCTTTACTTATTCCCTTCACAGCTACCATTCTCGTCTTGCGACCAAACTCTAGTACCTTACTGCTGATCAACGACAGTACAGCCCCCGTGTCTCTCCAGATCCGTACGGGAACTGGTGTGTCTCCCTCCCTCACAGACACGGTTCCATGTGACAGACAAGTCTCAGACCCTTCTCATACTCTGTCTACCCGGGGCTCTCTTGTCGATTTACTGATTACCACGACACATCCGATAGGGACTGCTGCTTTCCCTTTTCCTGTCTCTTTCCTCGGAGCAAAGCACCGAGATGCAATATGCCCCCCCCCCCCCCACAATTAAAACAGGTCAAGCCCGGAAATCTCTGGCCGTCTGGCCTTTCCCCCTCAATCTTACCACTAGCTCCCGGCGGGACCTCTGCCTCAGCCGGCGGACTTTCTCAATCGTTCCCACGGTCTCTCTGGGAGCTTTTATTCGAGGAAAACTTTGTCTTGTGGGTTAGGGCATATTCATCTGTGAACCTAGCAAATTCTGAGATGGACTTATTCGGCCTCTCATTCAAATACATCCGGATATCCTCCGAAACACAATCTTTAAATTCCTCAATCAGAATTAACTCCCTGAGACACCCATAATCCTCTTCCACTATCTCTGCTGTGCACCAATGGTCCAAGAGCACACCCTTCTCATAGGCAAATTCGGTATACGTCTGATTCCACCCTTTCTTTAAATTTCTAAACTTTTGTCTATACGCCTCAGGTACTAGCTCATTACTCCGGAGAATGGCCGCCTTTACTTTGTCATAACTCTCCTCCTCTTCCTCCTCCACGGCCAACACCGTTAATGCCCGCTGTGCCTTCCCTTTTAACACACTTTGTAACAATGCCACCCACTGACCTCTGGGCCACTTCTGATTCACTGCCACCTTTTCAAAAAGCAAGAAATAACTAACAACATCCGTCTCCTCGAACGGAGGTACTAACCTCAATTCTCGACTAACATTGAACTGCTCCTCTCGGTCTTACCCCGGAACTCATGGCTCTTGCAGTAACTTCTCCATCTCCAAGTCATGTTTCCTCCGTTTCTCTTCCTCAGCTGCTTCCAGCTGTTATAACCGCATTTCATGCTCTCTTTGTTTCTCAGCTCTTTCCTGCTCCCATTTCACCTCTAACTCCTTTAGCTGGAGCGCATACTCTCTCTCTCTCTCTCTCTCTCCCTCGGCTCATTCATTCTCTTTCTCAGCTGGCTCCAGCTGCTTTAACTTAATTGCATGTTCCATCTTTAATTTCTCCAACTCTAACAGCCGTCCCACTATCTGGTACCTTTTCAGGGATATTTTCCAATACCTCAGCTGTAAACGCATTCTTCCCAATATAATACTGAGTTATTGCCCTTCGCACCTCCTGCTTTTTCATTGACAACCTCACCTCTTGAGGTTTAACCCCTTCGCCAAACTTATCAAATTTGATTTGGTGGCCGCCTCCAGCGCCTCCAGAGTCGGGTTTTCTATAAATTCACCCACATCCATCTTTGCTGGTTTCCGGTCTGGCTACCCGCGTAACCAGATCCAAGTTTGGACTTACAAGCCCGATTCACTGGCCCCCCCAATTTGGTGTCAAATCTCGAGATGAGAACTCCACTTGTTACGAATCCCGTAACTGGGTCACTTACCAGCAAAGATAGAGAGGCTCGTTGAAGTCTGAGGGTACTATTTTTAAAAGTCTTTATTGAAAAAGGGGCACAAAAGTAAGATTAATGCAAATGTACAGATAATATATGTCGTCAATACTAAATCTAAAAGCGCGGGTATAATAATAATCAATAAGAAATAGCTCGATTGTTGCCCGGGGATAATGTATTGTCCGATGGAAATATAAAAGTCACTGTTAGTTCGTTCAAGCTGCAGCGTTTTGGGTTTACGAGAGAGACGGTTTAAACTTGCCCAGGTCTTTTATGATGCCAATCCTTTGAGTCGGGGAAGTTGGTTTCCCCATTGCTAGCTAAAAGCCGTTTTCCGTGATACCAGCCACCAGTACCAGGCAACGGAACTGAACGCACGTGGTTTCCTTCAAATGGCTTCCCGCTATTACGGGGTTGCTAGCGTTTCTTCTGGTGCATCTGAGGGGCTGTTCCCACAGGTCCTCTTTTATCCGGACTCACAAGGTCGTAGATGTCAATCAGGTTGGGGGTGATGCATTCTCTCCCTCAACCAGCCCACTTTGCCTGAGGGCTTCCACGTAGTACAGTCTCCAATCCACAAATTCGCCTTCCGGAGGCAATGGCCATGTCCCGTAACTTTACATCGCCGGGGGAACGAGACATTCCGCACGTCTCTCTCTCATTTCCTGGGCCCCCTGACCCAACCCAACAGTGATCTTGCGATTCTCACAAAGGAGGGGGCTGCAGGCATAACAGTATTAACTAATAAAGTATAAGATAATAATGTACACAATAATAATTTACCAATGTGCAATCATGTGTAATGCTGTGCAATAATAATGCGTGAACTAATAAAACAGAAATGAATGTGCCATGACGTGTGTTCTCCTGTTGAACAAAGATGAACTGTTGTGCATGCTGACTGCATTTGGTCAGAAAGATTTTCTGTAATTATCCTTATGAGAGCAGAGCTGAATGAAGGACACAATTAGAACAAAAATAAAGTTCATTTTAGTGTAAACTGGTCATTGTGTCGCTAAACTGTAGTGTTATGGTATTGCCGGTTGGTTCAAGAGCCAAGTGGTTGAAGAGAAGTAACTTGCCTTGAAACTGGTGCTATGGGTCTTCAGTCTTCTGTACCTCCTTCCCACAAATTGGTGAGTCTACTTTTTTAACTCTCCAATCCAGTGTCAGTTTGGATTTAATGGATGAAATGTGAGACCATTTCATCACTGTGAAGATTTCACAGCTGTGGAATAGATAAAAAGCCAAGATACATTTTCTGTTTCAAAATAAAAATGGATGGTGCTGGAAGAACTTGGTAGGGCAGGCAGCCTTTGTGGAAAGAACAATGGTGAATTCTTCAAGTCAAAAACCTTTCATCAAACTTCTTCAAGTCTTTGACCTGGCATTACTTATAACTGTTAATGTTTGATTTGTAGTCTGGTGAATTCTACTATGCCTCAGAGCTGGGCAATAGTTGTGGCCAGACGTGAAGAGCAAATATTTAATTAATGTCACCTAAGAAAATATACAGAAGAGATTTATAAAAATGGACCCGAAGAAGAATCACTCCCTTTTGAAATCTGAGATTTTATAAATGTGTGTATCAATCGTGAATAGATGCAATGGAAATCTTTTTTACCAGTAGCGTTATGCTAGAGTTGCAGATTTGAGATAATCTGCAAAAAAAAAGACTTTTTATTACATACAAGTGTTGAGTTGAAACACACTTCTTGCAATTCAGTTTGAAATGCAATTAGCTGATAAACACTTTAAAGAGAGCATCTTCATAAGCCAGAAAAAATGTGTTCTGAGACACATTATAACAAATGGGGTTCTTATATGCAGTATCATTCTAATGTGCTAAACACATCTGGAATGAAGGTAAACATGGGCTTCTGTCATCAACTTCGAAACATGTTTATAGACTTAAGCAGGTCAACTGCTATTTCATATTGAGCTGTTTTGGATATTAATGCATATTTATGTTTTGTAACTTTTTTGATTTTTGTACTGAAGATATTGAATTCACTGACCTTTGATCTGTGGTTGTTTTCTTCTGAAAGGGGAACATTTGGGAACAAATTCTACGAATACCCTTCATCCTGGAGATGATCAACACTGTGCCCTTTATCATCACAGTAAGTATATCTCTGATATCAAATATTAAGTTGGGCCTAGCTGGCAGGGATTATTGAAACAAAATCATTCAGGTGTAAGGAACGAATTCAACAGATTGCTTATGACTTTCAATGGGGCTGTTATTCAACAATATGCTTTTTTGATAGTTTTATATAAAAACTTTGCTGCTTATTACTGAAAATTGTATAAAGGTCATATTTGACTGCTCGAAGATGTACTTTATAGCATTTCACGGAGATTTAATTAAACCTGCATTGCATGTCTTGTTGTGTTCTACCTCTAATTCAAGAATTAACCAAGTTAGTAATGGGTAGGCTTCAAATATCCATCAAATTTGCACACAGTGATTATGAGTCACTGCAAAATAAGGTGACAAGTGTTCATTTTGTTTCCATTATGAAAAATATGTCCTCTGTTTGCTAAGCAGAATTTAGATTTATTTTCAGCTGCATAAAACTGTCAATAAATTTAATTAAAACATTGATATTATCAATGCACTTAAATATGACAACAAAATTATACTGCAGCTTTCTGTACCTTATTAAGCTCAGTTGGTATTTACACCATACTTTAAAGAGTCTCTTAAATATATCATAAACACAAGAGATTCTGCAGATGCAGGAAATCCAGAACAACACACAGAAAATGGTTGAAGAACTCAGCAGGTCAGGCAGCATCTATGGCAATGAATAAACAGTCAATGTTTTGAGCCCAGAGCCTTCATCAGGACTGGAATGGGGAAGAAGCCAGAATAAGAAGGTAGGGGAAGGGCAAGGAATTCAAGCCAGAAGATGATACATGAAAACAGGGTGGGTAGGGAAGGGGGATGAAGTAAGAAGCTGAGAAGTGATGGGTAGAAATGTTAAATGTTGGATAAAAAGGAAGCTGATAGAGGAGAGGCAAGCATGGGAGAAAGGGAAGGAGGTGGGGCATCAGGTGACAAGAAGAGGTAAGTGGGGGCCAGAGTAGAGAATTCAAGAAGAAGAAAGGGGGGAGGAAAAGTCACCAAAAGTGAGAGAAATCAACTTTCATGCTATAAGGTTGGAGGCTCTCCAGATGGAGTGAGGTGTTGCTTCTCCTACCTGAGTGTAGCCTCATCATGCAGTAGAGGAGGCCATGGACTAACATGTCAAAATGGGAACGGGGTTTGGAATTGAAATGGTTGGTCACCAGGAAATCTTGTGAATGGACCATAGGTGCTCGACAAAGTGGTCCCCAATCTACGTCTGGTCTCACCAATGTAGAGGAGGCTGCATCGGGAACACCAGGTACAGTTATCAACCCCAACGGATTGTTTGGGGTTCTCAATTGAGGTGAGGAATGAAGTGAATCAGGAGATGTACCACTTCTTCCACTTGGAGGGATGTGCCAGGTGGGAGATTAGAGGAAAGGGGCGAATAGACAAGGGAATCACAGAGGGTGAGGTAAAGACGTATTTGGTGGTAGGATCCTGATGGTTGTAGGATCTTTAAATGCATTAGCCTAAACCACCATACCTGGCAGTGCATTCTAGGCATTTATGACTCTCTATTTAAAAAAAAACTATCTCCCCTAAACTTTCTTCCACTCAATTAACCATTGCCTTTTGAAAGAAAAGATGCTGGCTGTCCGTCTATGCTCTTATCATCTTATGGTATACATCTCTATCAAGTTACCTCTCATCCTCCTTCACTCCAAGAAGCACCAGGTTGGGTAAGGAAGCCCCTCAATTATTGTAGTTGTGCATCGCATGAGTGGCAAGTATCCTATTGGTTTTAAAGAATATAATAGAGCACTATTTAATGCATTAACTATGATCGTAAGAATGAAAAGGTATTGCATGGTTTATTCTTGTAATTCTTTTAAATATTAGGAATCAAGTTATTTTTGATGTTTAAAAATATATCCTCCTTCACCTCAAAGAGAAAAACTCTAGCTTGCTCAATCTTTCCATATAAGACTATTCTAGGTAGAATTCTGGTAATACTCCTCTGTACCTTCTCCAAAGCTTCCAAATCCTTCATTTTAATGAGGTGATTAGAATTGAACACAATATTCCAAGTGTGGTCTAGGAAAAATTTTATAGAGCTGTACATTATCTTGCAGCCCTTGAACTACCATATGCCTTCTTAACCCTTTCTTAACCCAAAGTTGTGCAACAACTTTGAGGGATGACTGGATTTGGAACACACATTGTAAGAACCCTGTCATTAACCTTGTACTCAGCCTTCAAGCTCAACTTTCCGAAGTGTATCACTTCACACTATTCTATACACGCAAAACTGTCTGACTCTTTCTATGGCAGATCTTTCATCTGGGTTGTAAAGTACTGAATGGATGTCAATCTAATTTAGTTGCAAAGTGGTCATGCGGTCACTCATAGTTTATTTTTCGTATTAGATGTAGTCTTTAGAAACAGAATAATCTTTGTCATTTCTGTGGGCCTGACCATGTCATAGTCTAAATTCAGATCCACCAAGGCTGCACCAGTCATCTGCTAACGTAGTGATGAGAAAGATGGAGGAGAATTCCCTATTAATAAAAACAGATAGTCATTTCAAAAATAATCTGGTAGTTTGAAAACCTAAACCGATATTGTACTCAAATATAACACTCTTCAGATGAGGAGAAAAACATCTATTTTAATTAACATTAAAGTCAAACATATTTATAAACTTTATTTTCAGCATTTATGTATCTGCTTCTCTGGAAATATGAAAATGAAAACGTCTGATTCTTGGAATGTTTAAATATATTTTACATTTGAGGTGAAGCCTTACTTTTGTGACAATTTTTGTATAACAATATCCCACGTAACAATGTATTGAAATTACTTGTGTGTAAGTAATTACATTATCTATTCCACTTGCTTCAAACTCTTCCTATTTACATCCATGACATGTCATGTGCTCTCTATCTCTTCAACTATTTTCAGTTCACTGGTCCTGTTCACCTCATTTTCACTATTGATCTCCAGTCCCAAGACACTTCTATTCCCAAATCAGGAAGGCCTTAAAGTTCTTTGCTTCTTTCTAGACAACAGACCTAACCAGTTCCTTTTTTCCATCACCACCTCCTCTGTCTAGCAGAACTGGTCCTCACTCTCAACAATTTCACATCTGTCTTCTCCCCTTTCTCTACACTTGAGGGATAGCCATAGGCCCTAGCTATCCCTGCCTTTCCATTGGTTCTGTGCAACAGTCTATGTTCCAAATCTACTCTGATAATGCTTTCTGTGCTACATTGATGACTGACTGCATTGGTGCTGTTTCCTGAACCCATCTCCCTCTGTCTCCTAATATCTTTCATATGCCTACTGACTCTTACAGTTATCTTGACTATACCTCTTCATACCCTGTCACTTGTAAAAATGCAATTCCCTTTTCTCAGTTCCCAGTCTCCAGTGTGTATGTTTTCAGCCTGAGACTTCTATGCCCTCCTTCTTCAAAGAATGGGGTTTCCTGCATATTCACCCTCACCTCATCTCCCTGCGGTCATGACAGGGATAGGGTTCCCCTTGTCCTTGCGTACCACTGCACAAGTCTCTGCATCTGGCACATCATTCTCCGTAGTTAATGCCATCTTCAATGGATCCTACCACTAAACATATCTTTCCCTTTCCCACTCTCTGCCCATCCACTCCATAATGTACTGGTTAGGCACAAGAGTTCATTTAGCCAGAGACTCATTCCACCGAGATGCAACACTGAGCGTCATAGGAAGTCATTCCTGCCTGCGGCCATCAAACTTTACAACTCCTCCCTTGGGGTGTCAGACACCCTGAGCCAATAGGCTGGTCCTGGACTTATTTCCACTTGGCATAATTTACTTATTATTTAATTATTTATGGTTTTATATTGCTATATTTCTACACTATTCTTGGTTGGTGTGACTGTAATGAAACCCAATTTCCCTTGGGATCAATAAAGTAAGTCTGTCTGTCTGTTCACTCTACCCACTGTTTCTTTGTCCATTCATCCCTCCCCACTGATCTTCTTCCTGGCATTTATCTCTTCACTTCGTCGATCACCGTTATTCAGGGCCTCGAACAGTCTTCCCAGGTGAGGTAACAATTCACCAGCAAGTCTTTTGTGATCATCTACTATATCCACTGCTCCTAGTGTGGTCTCTATATCAGTGAAACATGATGTAGATTGGGTTGGGACCTCTTCATCAAGGACCTTCACTTAGTCCACAACTACCGGTGGGATTTCCCAATGGCCCCACATTTTAATTCTATTGCTCATTTCCATTCCAATATTTCAGTCCATTTCAGATATTTCAGTGCCTCTCTACTAAGATGAGGTCACTTTCAGGTTCAAGGAGAAACACCTCATACTCTGTCTCGGTATCCTTCAACCTGATGCCATGCACACCAATTTCTCTAACTTCTGGTAATTCCTCCCCCACCCCCTTTCTTGCTTTTTCCATTCTCTATTCTGGCTTCTCTCTAACCCCTTCCCTTCACATTACCTGGCAGTTACCCCATCAGGTTCTCTTCTTCCTTCCTTTTCTCCCACTGTCCACTCTCCTCCCCTACCAGATTCCTTTGTCAGCCCTTCACTTTTCCATCTATCACTTCCTAGCTTCTCACTTCATTCCCCTTCCCCCACCAATGCACTTACTTGGTTTCAACCTCACCTGTCAGCTTGTACTCCTACCTCCATCTTCTTATTTTGGCTTCTTCCCCCATCCTTTCCAGTCCTGATGCGAGGACTCAGATCTGAAACATTGACTGTTTATTCCTCTTCATTGATGCTGATGGATCTACAGATTTCCAGCATTTTGTGTGTGTTGCTTTGGATGTCCACCATCTGCCGAATCTTTTGTGTCTATATTATAATATTTTAAAATATTTTATTTCAAATTTCTCTGAAATTGCATTGAATTAAATGATTCCTTTTCAGATATTTTGGTCGCCTTTAAGAAATTTATTCATCCCAGTGTTTCTGAACTGCTGGTTAGCCAAGCATGCCCTGGAGAATATGATTGTGAGTATGAGAAATTTCAAGGGAAGGAAATAGCTTTTAAATTCCTCAGTGAGCTTTGAAACACAAAAATTGCATGAAACACCTTAATTTAATCCAATCACAAAAATTCAGATATCTGTAGGTTACTAACAATAAGTACCTCACAATTGTAGAATTTTCTAATTTAAGAAAACTTTGGCTACTTCAATAAGTAATTGTAAGTAACTTGTAAAATCTGTTGATAAATACATCCATGTTGTTTGGACCTCATCTTGCTTTTTTTGGAAAGATATTTCAAGTAGTATGCGTCAATATGCCATCAACACACACAAGTTGTCCTTCAAAAATAAAAAGAATGAAACAAAGCATCCTTTTCATTTTTGAAAGATAAGTTGTGTGTGTTTTTTGCATATTCAGGTTAAAAATAGATTATTGGCTTTTATTTTGATTGTTCTTAAATGTTTGTATTTGTTTAGAATGATCTCCACAGAGCAATCCAACGAACCCAGTCAGCAATGTTCAACCAGGTTCTTATTCTTATATCAACTTTATTGTGCCTCATTTTTACTTGGTAAGCAATTCTAAATTGGTCCAGAAAGAGATTGTTATGTGATTTAAACATATGTTTCTACAATTTAAAAAAAACATAATTAAAGCCAAAATAGTCAATTCACCTACTAGAACTTGATAAATAATTCTTTTTCAATAACGTGTGTGATACTATTTTTTTCTTAGTCTCTATTATGAATACTGCTTCTACTTCTGACTACACTTTCTGTAATTAATTGTCTTAACTATGGAGCAAGAATGCCATAGTTTATAGGAATAGTGAAACTATTTTGCAATGCTGCTTTAGTAGCTTTTGATTTTATGAGCTCAGATTTTGAAAATTTAAATCTTCAAGAATTAAGTATTAACCTGATGTGTGTTGCTTAGTCTCTACTTTCCTGAATCTTATCCATGTTTGAAGCAATTTTTGTTCATTTTAGTAGAGACAGAAATACATATTTGACTGTGTGCGCCAATTGTGAATAAAAAGTCTTGGTTGCACATTGTACCCTGATTAAAATAGAGCACATTTGCAATTGTTGTTGTATATTGCAGGCAAACAACAATTGAATTCCCACCTCTTAAACTTTTCATGTACGTAGATCAGGGCATTTAGTCAATACCTTGGTTTGCTTTTCAACTGTAATAAATTGACATATTTACAAAATTAGATCAAAGATCACAAAAGACCAAATTAAATATATATTAGTCAAAAATTTTCTGAAATCATTTACAAAGATATAATATAAAATCAATCAGCTAATCAATCAGCCATTTGCTAATTATAAGTTTTTCTTTATTATGGAGGATGTTCAGAATTACTCCATGTACTGTAAAGATTGAATGTGTTCTGAATTGTGAACGGAGATTAATCCATTCCATACTAGTTTTAAAAATGCACAATGGGGGCCATAATGATTTAATACTTAACCAAGTCCAACTTATTAAATAGAACAGGAAGAGAAAATTTCAGTTCATGGAAATTTAATGTTAGAATTATGGAGATTGCAAACTTCATTATGTGGATTAAGTAATGAGCATATAAGACTCTTAATTCTCAAAGAAAAAGACAACATTTTCTCTTGGAAGGGAGCAAGTGTTTAAATGAACTGCAAAAGTTCTTGGCAAAGTAGTTGAAGAGAATCCATGGATTCTATGGCCATTGATGCATAGAGAGCTTTTGATAAGGCTTCATGGAAGATTACTTTAAAATGTGGGGACTTGGTAAACAGACAAATATTTTGCAAAAGTAGGAATTTAGTTGAAAATATGGAATAAACTGGAATGAAGTAAATGATAAAATTTCACAGTCTAGCTGTGTCTTAACCAACTTACCCCTTGGAATAGGATTAGTGGCTGCACTGTGCTGTTCACTTTAAGGGAGATTAGCCATGATTTCAGATGCATCTATTATATTAAACCTTAAAAAAACAGGGCAGGAAAATTGGAATGGAAAATATAACGAAGCAAAATAATGGTAGACCCATTTTCAAAGTATGAGAGAGCATAGATTGGTTACAAGATTGACTAATGGAGACTAAATGGGAAGCATTTGTGAGAGGCAGATAAGTACATGAATTTGGAGAATAAGACACAAAATTCATTTAGGTTGGGTTGAAAGGAGTAAAATGCATTGTCTGGTTTTCTATCAGAGACAAAAATATTGAACGTGATATTTATTACTGCAAGCATATAGAATCCTAGTTAGACATTGTTTGATTTTTATTTTTTCACAATATAATTTTTAATCCCATTATAGAAGGAAGTAATGGTCTTTGAGAAGGTTTAGTAATGAAATCCAGGATAGGATCTGGAACGAAGGGATTGGTTATCAGTGTTATTTTCTCGAAGCTGGATATGATCAGCATTAAACTGCAAGAGAGATTAAAATAGAGGAAATTGATTGATATAAACATTATTGATATAAACATCTGATGGAGGCCTAAAACTAATGAAAATTTTGGTGAAATAGCTTGATAAAAATCTCAAAAGTAAAATACAGGATACGCTCTGCAGATCATAAGTGCAGTATTATATGTATATATTTAAGAGTGCTATGTACAGTGAGGTAATAAGAAAGATTAGGGATTGAGGATTAAATGGAGTTTTCAAAGGATAATGGCCTGTTCCTGAACCTGCAGTCATGTAAGAGAAACAAATGGGTGATTAAATGGAAAATAATTATTTGTAATTTTCAGAAAATATTTAGAAACTTCTGCCAATTACAAATATTTAATGTCCTAGAAATGATGCTGGTAAGTTACAGCTTTCTGGTTATGTTATGAAAAGCTGTTTTTTTTTAATCATTGCTCCCTTTGCTCACTCTAATAGCTTATACTTTAATGGCTTCTGCCTGAATAGAAAATATTTAGAACGGCATTTTTTTCTTTCTATGAGCATCCCAAACCTGAAAATGAAAAGAATAGCTATTTTCCTTTGTATCCACTTCTGAAAACTTCTCAAAACATATGAGTCTGAGACGAAACTCTAAAATTGATTTATAGTCAAATGGAAGATGGTTGGAAAAACTTGAATCACAGGTTGTGAATGTTGTGGCAAGAAAGGCCAAATACCTTAAATAAAGATCTAGGATAAATAGCTGATATACATATCTAAAATCAAAGTTGGTCTTGTGTACAGAGAAGAAGAATATTTAATTAACAGAATGTGTGCCTCAACTTGCTAAGGAAGTTGTTCAAAAATTTGTTCTCAGCTCTTGTTCCCACACAATTGGTTATTCTTGTTCAGGTCATTAGATCTTATGGTGGGAACTGGAAATCAACATAGCAATGTGAACAGCAATAAAAAAATCAACTGAGTCATCAATAGAATTGGGGAAAAATATACCATATAATTTTGGTCTAGAATATTAACAAAAAAGATTTGGAGGTTTTTTATTAGGTAATTAAAATAGCTGCTCAATGATAAAAGACAGTAATATTCAAAGCATGACAAAGTTATTACAAGATACCTGCAGGATGATGGGGAAATTTTTAAAATGAACATATACATTTCTAACAAAATAAGTTTGTTAAGTGCATGATGAAATTTCTGGCTGAGCACAACTTAAATTGAATATTTGTTTTATTTGATGTGGCTTTCATGAGAAAAATCTAGTTGGGGTTTCATAGATATGGGGATTAAAACAAATTAATGTGCAATTATAATTAATGGTCTACAATAATTCATATGGAAAAAAATTGTACACAATAAAATGCAAACAATCAGATTTTGATGTTCTCCTTTTTAAAATCTTATGCAAGCTCAATCTACTGTATGTCTGTGTCCAGCTGAAGGTAGATAAATACAGTCAACATTATCTCAAAGTCAATGGGATCAAGGCATAATATGCATATCTGAAGTTGCTCTGAAGCATATAATTGACTTTAAATATGCTCCAAGCTATTATGGGCCTGGTGTCTCAGGGCATCACATACCATCTTTGGAATCAGGATGACATTTTATTTGCTATACAAACTGAGGGCAGTGATGAAAACATTCTTGCAGAGACTCCTCAATCATAACGTTAAGCTGAAGCAAAGTAAGTATGATTTGCAGAAGGAAAGGCTACCTTGGCCTAAAGATGAATCAAAAAGCTCTACACCCAGTATTAAAGGCAATAGCATTCATACTTACCAAAAATCATTCCAGAGCTAAGATCATTGCTGGGTGGGCTACAATAGTTTGCTAGGTTTTTACTGCAGTTGTTCACACTGCCAATACCTCCCTTAATGTTGCTAAGGAAGGGTGAATGCTAACACTGGTATGAGGATAAGGACATGACAAATTTAAACTGAGTGCCAGCAGTATTTCTAACTGTAGCATAGGGATGGTCATTGCATATGAAAGATGCAAGTCAGGAATGGGTGAATGTGGAATTTCTCACCCACTGACTACTTGCGAGTAGAATATTGACCTGTTGAACAATCAGAAGCATTGGAATCATTGGAGTCTTGGTTCATATCTGACACCTCCCTCCCCTTTCTGAATCTCTCTGTCTCTGGAGACAAACTGCCAATTGACATCTTTAATGAACCTGCCAATTCCTACAGTTATCCTGACTTATACCTCTTCCCACCCTGTCTCCTGTAAAATTGCTATTCCTTTTTCTCAGTTCCTCCGTTTCCACTGCATCTGCTCGCAGGATGGGGTTTTCCTTTCCAGGACATCAGAGATACCCTTCTTCTTCAAAGAAAGGGTTTCTCCACTATTGATGCTGCCCTCAACACCATCTTCTCCAATTCCAGAACATCTGCACTCACCCCATCTTCCTGCTGCCTTATCAGTGATAGAGTCCCTCTTGTCTTTACCTGCCACCCCATGAACTTCCACATCCAACATATCCTCTGCAACCTCCGCAATCTCCAAAGGGATCCTACTACCAAACATATCTTCACCTCCCCCCCCTCCCCCCGTTTTCTGCAGGGATTGCCTCCTCCATGATTCCATTGCCCATTCATCCCTCCCCATTAATCTCCCTCCCAGCACTCCTCCCTGCAACTGAACCAAAGTGCTACACCTGCACATTCACCACCTTCCTCATCTCTGTTCAGGGCCCTAAATAGTCCTTCCAGGTAAGGTAACACTTCACCTGCAAATCTGCTGGGGTTGTCTATTGTGTCCTGTGTTCCTGATGTGGCCTTTTCTACATTGTTGAGACCCGTTGTGATTTGATGGATCATTTCGTCGAGTACCTTTGCACCATCCACCAAAAGCAGAACTTCCCCATGGCCAAGCATCTTAATTCTGATTTCCACTCCCATCCCAGCATGTCCATGGCCTCCTCTTGTGACATGATCAGGCCACCCTCAGGATGGGGGAGAAACACAGTATATTCTGTGTGGGTAGATGCCAACCTGACAGCATGAATATCGATTTGCCCTTTTGGTAAAAAAAAAATCTCTCTCCTGTCCCTCTTCAGTTCCTCCTCTAGCCTCTTATTTCATCTCACCTGCCTAACACATCCCCCTGGGTCCCTTTCTCTTATGGTCCACTCTCCTCTTCTATTCAGATTCCTTCCTCTCCAGTCCTTCGCCTTTCCTACCTATCTGACTTCACATGACCTTCTAGCCATCCTCCTCCTGCTCCCCCCCCCCACCTTTTTATTCTGGCATCTTCCTCCTCCTTTTCCTGTCCTGAAGAAGGATCTCAGCCCAAAACAGTAACTTTTTATACATCAACAATGTTGCTCCCTGACCTGCTCAGTTCCTCCAGCATTTTGTGTCAGTTACGTTGAAGTCATTGATCATCAACTTTGATGTGGCTCATCCTCACACAATTCCTCTCAGAGTAACCTTTATATTAATGATGGGTCACAAGCTCTTGACCATTTTTAGATCAGTCAACCACTCCCACAATAATGTCATGGAACTAACATGAACAAAGTGTGCTACCCATTAAATGTCTTAACAGTAAAGATTATGGAACATAACCACTTGATGCTTGCATGATGAACATGTCATGGTGATCTCGTATACAAGATGCTTAAGCTGCTAGCAATTACATATCGGTGGATGAAGAGACAACAAAGGACTTGCAAAGAATCTGTACTTCACTAGTAAATTTATGACTTGGGTAGACCAAACCTGACAGTGGAAACAGTCTGCCTTTTCATTGGAGGAGTTATGAATTGTCCATAAATCAGGTCTGTATTAGACAGGTTGCTTTTAAATCACTGGAGTCATCCACATTCCAGGCATGTACATCAGGTAGGCTAGGAGACTGCATTTCTAATCAGTTGCTTTGAACTTGGAGCTACACACTCCACTGACTCATGACCTTCAACAGCTTATTCCCTTTAAAAGTGAGAGCCATCAAGTTCAAATCAAACCACAACTGGACTGAATAGAAATCAACTCTTCTAATGATATTTACAGATTCCAACTATAACTGCTGAGCACATAAAAGCCCTTCCACAACAAAAATCAACACTGAGCCTTAAGTTGTATTAGCATTAAAAGAGATGATATTGTATGTGGAATTTCTTCCACATTCCCCCATGGAGTTTCTGGCTTCCCTCTGCCCATTGTGTTACCGTATTAATATTTTCTGTGAAGTCAGTCATTCTTCCAATAGCCTCACAGGTGTA
Organism: Hypanus sabinus; assembly: GCF_030144855.1. NCBI lineage: Eukaryota > Metazoa > Chordata > Chondrichthyes > Myliobatiformes > Dasyatidae > Hypanus > Hypanus sabinus. Next base: position 73,053,510 of record NC_082716.1, read on the forward strand.
TATTTTAATGCATAGGACTTGTGTATAGGTTGTTGGCTGTCATGATACCTAAATTACAGACCCAGTAGTAAGAATCTGGAAATACATTATTGACATACATAAATATTTTGAAATTTGCAAGGATTGATAGTAAAATGTAATCTTGTCTTGGGGTTATTTTGATTACTCCTAAAACTGAACTTTTAAAAATAGATGTGATATTTTCAATTATTCAACTAATGCATAAAGAATATTGCTGTGATTATTTTTTGAACAAGATGGCAATAAATTAGGATAGGAATTTGTCAGATATTTATGGCTAATACTTAACCACAGATTATATATCAAAATTTAATTCTTTTTGACACTTGATAAGTAGATTTAGATTATGCTCATGTTATAACTGTATTTTAATTGTTCCAATCATTCCATGTTGTTGTCTTCCCTGTTTTTCCTTACTTTTTTTCTTCTGTCCTTGATTCTGTTATTATTTTTTCCTTATTGCCTATCACCACCACTTCCTTTTATATTTCCTTATTCCCTGCTCCTGTTTGGTTATTCTAGGTATATTCTCTATTATATTACCTTATTTATTTTATTATACCTTATCCCCTGCCCATCTTTTAATTTTATTTCTTAACATTTTCCCATTCATATATCAGCAGTAAATCTCCAGCAGTGAGTTTATTTTTCATGAATTTGAGTTGTTTTCACTGTAAATGATAACATCTGTTTTATTTTATGCTTCAGAGACCAACTTTACTGAATACTTTGTATTTAATCCTTTGAGGCTCCTTCCCTTCTATGCATGATTGTACATCTAGGCAATAGCTAGATAATAAATCAAAAACGAATCTACAATTATCAATATGCCATAAAAACGATTTATGTTCAGGTGTTTAAATTCATCCTTGTACATTGAATGAGATACGTTTAAGTATCAGTCATACCTCAAGAAGAACCATTTGAAACTTGAAAGCAGCATACAGATAAATGTTTATTTCTTAATGTGGAATAGTGAAGAAAACTTTTTTGATAAATATGGGAATATGGAATTACTACCCCAGGGAGTGGCTGAATGGCTGAAGTCAATAGTAAAGGTATATTTAAGGGAAACAGATGAGGGAGAAAAGGATAGTTTTAAATAAGAAAAGACTGGAGGAGGCTTGAGTAGAGTAGAAGTAATTTTAGAGATTAGTTGAGTTTAATGCCATTCTTTTATGTACACATTCTGAGTATGAGTGTAACTAGTACACATATATACACCCATTCTAGGCTTGCTGAAATGTCCATAAAGTGAACAACCCAATTATAGTTGAACCCAGATTTTTGCCTTCTGTTCTAGCCCAGTCTGAACTTCAATCAACCTCCTCACCTCCGTACCCAATCCTCCTGCATGGCAGGTGATTTTTCTGAAAATTGAGGTAGCTGTCTCCCCTGTACTCATGCCATTATAAATATGGTATTGGCGTCATTATCTATTATTTGGCATGGGAGTTTCAGCATTTCAAAGTGGATGTACAAGTTTTGCCACATCACACTATTGCTCATGCAAAGGCTGTGATTGTTTCCTTTCGTGCATTTATGGAGATTGAAGTCATTACTATTCTGGTAAAAACAAGATCAACTTTGTTACTTAGAATAAAATTCATTTCCTTAAATTTTTATTTTCTGCTGGCTACAGATGGGTTGTTAAGCTAAGCCCATATGGGTCTGTATGTGGACATAATTGGAGGCTCTTGGCCACTGAGCTTTCCATCAGAGTCACTGACCTTCCCAGAGCCATGATGCACGCTTTCACCTCAGACAGGAATTGCCATTTCAAACAGTCTCAGAATATCAATCACTAAGAGTGTTGGATATGAAAAGAGACACGTATTTTTGTTTAATATTTATCATATAAACAAGATCAATTCTAACTCTCATGCATTGATTTTCCTCAGCATGACAAATTTTGATTATAACTGTAATCAGAAAACTCAGGGGAGGCTTTTAAAACTGAAAATGTAACACAATCCTACATTTTTTTGATAAAATCCAGCAGAAAGCAAGTCTTTTAAAACTAGCAACAAGCATACCAGTACATATTATTACTTATCTAATCATATAACCATATAACATTTACAGCATGGAAACAGGCCATCTCGGCCCTTCTAGTCCATGCCGAACGCTTACTCTCACCTAGTCCCACCAACCTGCACTCAGCCAATAACCCTCCATTCCTTTCCTGCCCATATACCTATCCAATTTTACTTTAAATGTTCTTAATGAGGCCTTAATGTTCTTAGGCCTGCTCCTTTTCAGAAGCTTTGCAATGATGAAAATGGTATCCTTGTGCAATCAATAAAAAGTAGTTAATGTATCACAACAGACTCTAAATATTTAGGGTAGTCAAGTCAGACTGAAGAATCGTCTTATTGGAGAGAGAAAAGAGTTTTGATCAGGTCAATGGCTGTCATCAGAATGAAGATATAAATGATATGAGTTTCAAATTGCAGAGAAAGGGAAGGGGCTGAAGTGTACAGAAAAGAAAATTTGTGGTTGAGTGCTGGGGAAAGAGACTAAGTGATTCAAGTAGTGGTGGTAAACTGTACTCTCCATACTCTCCTTGAACGCTAACTACAGCTGACTAAGCTGTACCTCTGTGTTCATGTCTGCAAGTTTTGTGCATTACTCCACTCTGAATTTAAAGGCGAGTAAATGGTTGCCTATTTTCTTAAAGAGGTGATCGAAGAAAATTAATTGAGTATTTCTCCAATTTAAGTTATGTTAGTCTTGTTGACCTTCAGAGTTGAATTTATCAATAGAAAATGCTATGCCTGGAAAACTCCAAAAAATAGATTTCAGTTGCCAATATAGGTTCCTGAATCCCTCTGTAAGTTTATTCTTTTGTATTCCTTTATTCTCTTCCAGTCATCAACAGTGGAACCAGCAAAAATACTGATATGAGCATAAAGAACATTACTGCGATAGATTACAGGGGCTAATTCTACCAGACACTTGAGGGAATAAAAGTGAATAGCTGGAACTCTGGTCTGTCAACATTGGAGGAAAACTTTGAGTGATCTTTCCCCTCTTATTTTCTTCAACAGCTGTGTAGTTATGATTAGCAGAGAGACAAAAAGACCTTTTGGTGCTTGGCTATGGGCATTAGAAAACTGAAATATACTGGCAATAGGAAGTCATGCAAAAATTTTCAATAATCAGCTAGAGCTGGCAACTTAACTGACAGTTACCTTCAAATTGGTAACTTTCTATTGTGTTGCTTCTTGACAATTTTACTGGCAATGGACTGCCATGTACGTTTATGAGCCAGAGAGTGCACTTAGAAACTAATTTTGCAACCGTAACCAGTAGCTTGGTCAAACTGTGTTTTGTGGATGACTTTAATGGAAAGGAGGGTAGTTGAAATGGTAAGAGTGGGTAGCATTGAGGCTATGGATGCTCTGGGAAACTGGACACTGCCCCTGTCTCCCACCCCACCTGTTCCTCCCCATCACATTCAACATGGCTTTAACAACAGTCCTCCTGCAGTTGCAGCACTACGGCTGTAACCTGACTCTAGGAAGCTGGATTAGAGTACCCATCACTCATCAAGTCAGGCAGGATCTATGAAAGTGAAGAAACAGTCAATGGTTCAGCAGAAACTATTCATCAGGGCTGGAAAGGAAGGAGACAGACACCAAAATATGAAGCATTACACACACAAAGTGCTGAAGCATCTATGGAAAAGAGTAAACAGTCTTTTTACTCTTTCGGGCTGAGACACTTCATCAGGACTGGAAAAGAAGGGGAGAAGTCAGAGTAAGAAGGTGGGTGGAGGGGAGGGATATGAAGGTAGGCATAGGGGAATGAGTACGAATCGGCAGGTGTTTGGTGAGACCACATAAGGAGGAAGGTGGAATAGGGGGAGGGTTGTGTGCAGTGGCTGTGTCTGGAAGTAACTAGCTGGGAGAGAATATGTGGAAGAGATAAAGAGCTGAAAAAGAAGGAATCTGATGAGAGATGACAACGGACCATGGAAGGAAGGGAGGGAGGAGAGGAACCAGAGGGAGGTGACGTGCAGGTGAGAAAAAGAGAAATGGTGAAAAGGTAACCAGAATGGGAAAAAGTAAAAAAGAGAAAGGGGGAGAGATCAATGGAAGTTGGAGAAATTAATATTCATGTCACCAGGTTGGAGGTGACCCAGGTGGAATATGAAGCATTGTTCCTCCAAATTGAGTTTGGCCTCATGATGGCAGTATAGGAGGCCATGGATAGTTGTGTCAAATGGGAATGAATTTGAATTGACTTTATTTCTTACATCCTTCACATACATAAGGCGTAAACATCTTTGCTACATCAGAGCACCCCTGTGGCTGTTCCCATCAACAATAAGTATACTGTTTTGGATACTGTTGGTGGGGATGACCTACCAGGAACAAGTTGCAGTGGCCTGTCTCTGGCACTGAGGTTGGACCCTCGACTAGGAAGGGGAGGAGGGAAGAGAAGAGAGCGGTATTGATAGGGAATTCTATAGTCAGGGGGGGCAGATAGGAGATTTTGTGGGGAAGATCGGGAGTCTCGGATGGAATGTTACTTCCCTGGTGCTGGGGTTCGAGACATCTCAGATCGGGTGCAGGTTATTCTCGAAAGGGAGGGCAAGAATCCAGATGTTGTGGTCCATGTAGGGACCAATGACATGGGTAGGATGAGTGAGGGGGTCCTCCGTAGGGAGTTCAGGGAGTTAGGTGCGAAGCTGAAGAGCAGGACCTCCAGGGTAACAATCTCAGGATTGCTACCTGTGCCACGTGCGAATGAGACAAGGAACAGAAAGATTATACAGATTAATACGTGGCTGAGAGGATGGTGCAGGAGGGAGGGCTTCAGGTTTTTAGATAATTGGGCTTTGTTCCAGGGAAGGTGGGATCTGTTCCGAAGGGATGGTTTACACCTGAACTGGAGTGGTACTAACATGCTTGCAGGGAAGTTTGCTAGTGCTTCTTGTGGGGGTTTAAACTAAATTTGCAGGGGGCGGGGATCCAGAATGAGAGAAAGGATAGCGAGATGAAGAATAAAGGACAGGTGGGGACTACACGGTTCCGGAATATTAAGTGTGTAGTAGCGAAAGGAGAGGCGGAACAAGTGATAAGGAGGACACATGTACAGAGGGATCGCCTAACGGAACTTGGAGTTAAATGTGCAGAAAGAATAGGTAAATTTAGGAAGGACAACAAAATTCTAGGGGCGTATAGCCCGATGGGAGTTCGGGGAGCTGGGTTAAGCACAATAGGCAGAGATTCAAACAGAGACGGGAGAAATTGACTAAAAATTCTATATCTGAGTGCACGAAGTGTCAAAAAATAAGGCGGATAAGCTTGAAGCTCAGGTGCAAATGGGTAACTATGATGTTGTTGGGATAAAGGAGACATGACTGCAGGGGTATCAGACCTGGGAAATGAATGTACAAGGGTATACACGCTATCGTAGGGACAGAAATGTGGGCAGAGGGGGTGGGGTGGCCCTATTGATGAGGAATGAAATTCAGTCCTTTGGACATAGTGGACATAGGATCAGGAGAAGTGGAGTCTGTGTGGATAGAATTGAGGAACAGTAAGGGCAAAAGGACCCTAATGGGTATTGTCTATAGGCCACCAAACAGTAGCATGGATATTGGGTGCAAGTTGAATAGGGAGTTAACATTGGCACGTGGCAAAGGTAATGTCGCAGTAGTTATGGGGGCTTTCAACATGCAGGAGAACTCGGAGAATCAGGTAGGTGCTGGACCCCAGGATAGGGAGTTTGTAGAGTGCCTAAGGGATGCATTCTTGGAACAGCTTGTACGAGAGCTGACCAGGGACAAGGCTATTCTGGATTTAGTGTTATGTAATGAACAGGATTTGATAAGCGATCTTGAAGTAAAGGAGCTATTAGGAGGTAGTGATCATAATATGATAAGTTTTTATCTGCAATTTGAGAAGGATAAGGACAGCTCGGAGGTGTCACTGTTGCAGTTGAACAAAGGAGACTATGGAGCCATGAGGGAGGAGCTGGCCAAAGTTAACTGGACGGATATCCTAGCAGAAAAGACGGTGGAACAGCAATGGCAGGTATTCTTGGGAATAATGCACAAGGTGCAAAATCAGTTCATCCTCCGGAGAAGGAAGGATTCAAAGGGGGGAAAGGGGCCACAGTGGTTGTCAAAGGAAGTCAGAGGTTGCATAGCATTAAAACAAAGGAATTATGACAGAGCTAAGGTGAGTGGGAGGACAGATGTTTGGGAAATTTTTAAGGAACAACAGAACTTAACTAAAAAGGCAATACGGAGAGAAAAAATGAGGTACGAACACAAGCTAACCAGGAATATAAAGGAGGATAGCAAAAGCTTTTTTAGGTATGTGAAGAGAAAGAAGATAGTTAAGAACAATGTTGGGCCCTTGAAGAATGAATTGGGTGAAATTGTTCTGGGAAACAGAGAAATGGCAGAAGAATTTAATACGTTCTTTAGATCTGTCTTCACTAAGGAAGACACAAGCAATCTCCCAGATGTATGGATGGGCCAAGGACATAGGGTAACAGAGGAAATGAAACAGATTGACATTAGGAAGGAAACAGTGACGAGTAGACTGATGGGACTGAAGGCTGACAAATCCCCAGGTCCAGATGGTCTGCATTCTAGGGTACTAAAGGAGGTGGCCCTGGAAATTGCGGATGCATTTGTAATCATTTTCCAATGTTCCTTAGATTCAGGATCAGTCCCTGAGGATTGGAGAATAGCTAATGTTATCCCACTTTTTAAGAAAGGAGGGAGGGAGAAAACAGAGAACTATCGACCTGTCAGCCTAACATCAGTAGTGAGGAAGATGCTAGAGTCCATTATTAAAGATGAAATAGTGGCATATCTAGGTAGCAGTGATAGGATTGGGCCGAGCCAGCATGGATTTACCAAGGGTAAATCATGCTCGACTAATCTATTGGAGTTTTTCGAGGATGTAACCAGGAAGTTAGACAAGGGAGATCCAGTGGATGTAGTGTACCTCGATTTTCAAAAGGCATTCGATAAGGTCCCACATAGGAGATTGGTGGGTAAAATCAGAGCTCATGGCATTGGGGGGAAGACATTGACATGGATAAAAAACTGGTTGGCAGATAGAAAGCAAAGGGTAGCAGTGAATGGGTTTTTCTCAGAATGGCAGGTGGTGACTAGTGGGGTGCCACAGGGCTTGGTATTGGGAACACAGCTGTTTACGATTTACATCAACGATTTAGATGAAGGCTTTGAGAATAACATCAGCAAGTTTGCTGATGATACTAAGCTGGGTGGCAGTGTGACGTGATGAGGATGTTAGGAGAATTCAGGGTGACTTGGATAGGCTGGGTGAGTGGGCAGATACTTGGCAGATGATGTTTAATGTGAATAAGTGTGAGGTTATCCTCTTTGGGAGTAAGAACAGGAAGGCAGATTATTATCTGAACGGTGTAAAATTAGGTAAGGGAGAAATACAAAGAGATCTAGCAGTCCTTGTTCATCAGTCACTGAAGGTGAATGAGCAAGTGCAGCAGGCAGTGAAGAAGGCTAATGGAATGTTGGCCTTTATTACAAAGGGAATTGAGTACAAGAGCAAGGAAATCCTCTTGCATTTGTACAGGGCCATGGTGAGACCACACCTGGAGTATTGTGTACAGTTTTGGTCTCCAGGCTTAAGGAAGGACATCCTGGCTGTAGAGGAAGTGCAGCGTAGATTCACAAGGTTAATTCCTGGGATGTCAGGACTGTCTTACGCAGAGAGGTTAGAGAGACTGGGCTTGTACATGCTGGAATTAAGGAGATTGAGAGGGGATCTGATTGCAACATATAAGATTATTAAGGGATTGGACAAGATAGAGGCAGGAAATATGTTTCAGATGCTGGGAGAGTCCAGTACCAGAGGGCATGGTTTGAGAATGTCATTTAGGACAGTTGAGGAAAAACTTCTTTTCCCAGAGAGTTGTGGGGAGTCTGGAATGCACTGCCTTTGGAAGGCAGTGGAGGCCAATTCTCTGGATGCTTTCAAGAAGGAGCTGGATAGGTATCTTATGGATGAGGGAATCAAGGGATATGGGGACAAGGCAGGAACCGGGTATTGATAGTAGATGATCAGCCATGATCTCAAAATGGCGGTGCAGGCTCGAAGGGCTGAATGGTCTACTTCTGTACCTATTTTCCATTGTCTATTGTCTATTATCATTGTCTAAATGTGCAATTTATAGTAATTTGTAATAAATAGCATGTACAACAGGACATTCAATATCACATAGAAATACAATTGTGTCAGCGTAAATTAATCAGTCTCATGGCCTGGTGGAAGAAGCTGTCCCGGAGCCTGTTGGTCCTGGCTTTAATGCTGCACTACCGTTTCCCAGATGGTAGCAGCTGAAACAGTTTGTGGTTGGGGTGACTCGGGTCCCCAATGATCTTTTGTGACCTTTTTAGTTGAATTGAAATGTGTGGCCACCTGTGGATCCAAATACTTTCAATCTGGAGATCCTGCCTCTGATGCTGCACAGAGCGAAGGTATTTGGATCTCCCACTTCAAGACTTTTAACTACCTAATAATTATAAGTAGTTTTACAAGGGCTTCTTGGAGAATCAATTAGTCAAATGCCAAACTGATGCCAAAGTCACCATGCAGTTGATTCATTTTGCCCCTGTTTGCAAGGCTTCCCAACCTTTTTTTTACGTCATGTACCCTTACTATTAACTAAAGGGTCTGTGGACCGGAGGTTGGGAACCCTGGTTATTGACTATGATCAGTTGGATCCATGTTGCTTGGCCAAAATCAATCTCAGCTGTGGTGAGCAGGTTATTGGTAAACAGCAGGCTAGCAAATTTTAGAGGCTCAGCCTCTACTTCTGGCACTTTCCACTCCATCATATTATTCTTCCTTTCCATTTCTTCACTTGAGTTTGCTAGCTTAAGTTAAATAATCTGCAATGAAATTACTTGCAATTCTATTTTCTGTCAATACAATTGGATATACACCTCCTGTACTCTCACTTTAAGAGGAATAAGGTGACCACTAAGTGTATGTTCATGGTCTTCTGCTGCTGTAACACATCAACTTCAAGGTGCAAAGTGTTGTGCATTCAATAGTCAGAATCAGAATCAGGTTTATTATTACCGGCATGTGACGTGAAATTTGTTAACTTAGCAGCAGCAGTTCAATGCAATACATAATCTAGCAGAGAGAGAAAAAATAATAGTAATAATAAATAAAATAAAATAAAACATAAAAATAAATAAACAACTAAATCAATTACGTATATTGAATAGATTATTTTAAAAATGTGCAAAAACAGAAATACGATATATTAAAAATGTGGATAGTGTCCAAAGCTTCAAAGATCATTCAGAAATCGGATGGCAGAGGGGAAGAAGCTGTTCCTGAATTGCTGAGTGTGTGCCTTCAGGCTTCTGTATCTCCTACCTGATGGTAACAGTGAGAAAATGGCATGCCTGGGCGCTGGAGGTCCTTAATAATGAACAGCTGCCTTTCTGAAACACTGCTCCCTAAAGGTGTGCTGGGTACTTTGCAGGCTAGTACCCAAAATGGAGCTGACTAGATTCACAACCTTCTGCAACTTCTTTCGGTCCTCTGCAGTAGCCCCTCCATATCAGACAGTGATGGAGCCTGTTAGAATGCTCTCCATGGTATAACTATAGAAGTTTTTGAGTGTATTTGCTGACATGCCAAATCTCTTCAAACTCCTAATGAAGTATAGTCACCGCCTTGCCTTCTTTATGACTACATCAATGTGTTGGGACCAGGTTTGATCCTCAGAGATCTTGACACCCAGGAACTTGAAGCTGCTCACTCTCTCCATTTCTGATCCTTCTATGAGGATTGGTATGTTTTCCTTTGTCTTACCCTTCCTGAAGTCCACAATCAGTTCTTTCATCTTACTGACATTGAGTGCCAGGTTGTTGCTGTGGCACCATTCCACTAGTTGACATATCTCACTCCTGTCTGCCCACCCTCTTGTCATCACCTGAGATTCTACTAACAATGGTTGTATAGTCAGCAAATTTGTAGATGGTATTTGAGCTATGCCTAACCACACAGTCATGTGTATACAGAGAGCAGAGCAGTGGACAATGCACACACCCCTGCGGTGCGCCGGTGTTGGATCGTTATCGAAGAGGATACGTTATCACCAATCCACACAGACTATGGCCTTTCAGTTAGGAAGTTGAAGATCCAATTACAAAGGGAGGTACAGAGGTGCAGGTTCTGCAACTTCTCGATCAGGATTGTGGGAATGGTGGTAATAAATGCTGAGCTATAGTCGATGAACAACATCATGATGTGTTTGTGTTTTCTAGGTGGTCTAAAGCTGTGTGAAGAGCCATGGAGATTGCATCTGCCATTGACCTATTGTGATGATAGGCAAATTGCAATGGGCCTAGGTCCTAGTTGAGGCAGGAGTTCAGTCTAGTCATAACCAGCCTCTCAAAGCATTTCATCACTGTCAATGTGAGTGATAGTTGTTGAGGCAGCCCATATTATTCTTCTTTGGTATTGGTATAATTGTTGCCTTTTTGAAGCAAGTGGGAACTTCTGTCCATAGCAGACGTTGAAAATGCCCTTGAATACTCCCACTAGTTGGTTGGCACAGGTTTTCAGAGCCTTACCAGGTACTCCATCGGGACCATCTGCCTTGCGAAGTTTCACTCTCTTTAAAGACAGCCTAACAGCAGCCTCTGAGATGGAGATCACAGGGTCATCAGGTGCAGCAGGGATCTTCACAGCTGTAGTTGTGTTCTCCCTTTCGAAGCGAGCATAGAATGCGTTGAGTTCATCTGGTAGTGAAGCATCACTGCCATTCATAACATTAGGTTTCACTTTGTAGGAAGTAATGTCTTACAGTCCCTGCCAGAGTTGCCGTGCATCTGATATCGACTCCAACCTCGTTCAAAATTGTGCCTTCACCCTTGAAATAGCCCTCCACAAATGATACCTGGCTTTTCAGGTACAGGCCTGGAAAATTTAGACTTTAAAGGTAGTAATTATGTTTTACTGCAAATGACCAAGTCGCTGTAAAGTGCCATCATTTCTCTGCCCACATCAGAGATGTACTTCTGCACACCAGTGATGTAATGCATGAGTTGCTGTCACCTGCCTGTTAGCTTGAACCAGTCTAGCCATTCTCCTCTGACCTCTCTCATTAACAAGGTGTTTTTGCCACAGATTTGCAACTCACCAGATGTTATTTTGTTTCTCGCACCATTCTCTGTAAACTCCAGAGAATGTTGTGCATGAAAATCGCAGGAAATCAGTAGTTTCTGAGATACTCAAACTACTCCGTCAGGAACCACCAATCATTCTACAGTCAAAGTCCCTTAGATCGCATTTCTTCTCCATTCTGAAGTTTGGTCTGAATAACAACTGAAACTTTTATCAGAATCAGATTTATTATCACCAGTATGTGTTGTGAAATTTGTTAACTTAGCAGCAGCAGTTTAATGTAAAACATAATATAGAAGGAAAAAAATAAATTAAATAAATTAATAATAAGTAAGTAAATCAATTTACAGTATACATATTCAATAGGTTGAAATCATGCAAAAAAACAGATAATATATATTTAAAAAGTGAGGTCGTGTTCACAGGTTCAATGTCCATTTAGGAAACAGATGGCAGAGGAGAAGAAGCTGTTCCTGAATTGTTCAGTGCATGCCATCAGGCTTCTGTACCTCCTTTCTGATGGTAACAGTGAGAAAAGGGCATGCTCTGGGTGCTGGAGGCCCTCAATAATGGATGCTGCCTTTCTGGGACACTGCTCCTTGAAGATGTCCTGGGTACTTTGTAGGTTAGTACCCAAGATGGAACAGACTAAATTCACAACCCTCTGCAGCTTCTTTCGGTCCAGTGCAGTAACACCTCCATACCAGACAGTGATGCAGCCTGTCAGAATGCTCTCCACGGTACATCTATAGACGTTTTTGAGTGTATTTGTTGACATACCAAATCTCTTCAAACTCCTAATGAAGTATAGCTGCTGTCTTGCCTTCTTTATAACTGTATCGATACGTTGGGACCAGGTTAGATCCTCAGAGATCTTGACACCCAGGAACTTGAAACTGCTCACTCTCTCCACTTCTGATCCTTCTGTGAGGATTGCTGTGTGTTGTTTTGTTTTACCCTTCCTGAAGTCCACAATCAGCTCTTTCATCTTTCTTTATCAATCTTTTTATTAGTTAAGTAAAAGAGTACATATATGCATAAACAAGAGAATTATTTCAAATATCTGTATCAATAACAATTCATATAAAAGGTAATATAAACATTATCAAGATCGTACATGGTATTAATCTAATAGTATATAATAAAGAAAAAGATAATTGATTCTCCTCTTATCCATAAAAGGAAGAAAAAAGATAAAGAAACTTTTATAATTAAAACGTACACAAAAAAACCCAAAATAAAAAAAAAAAGAACTGGGGATCTCAAACTGAGAGTGAAAGCAAGAAAAAAGGAAAAACTTTCTGATCAGATCCAACACTTTGAGAAGGTAACTGGAAGGACCATATGTCAGAGCATATGAAAATATTGAATAAAAGGTCACCAAGTTTCATCTTATTGACATTGAGTGCAAGGTTGTTGCTGCAACACCACTTGACTAGTTGGCATATCTCAGTCATGTAAACCCTCTCATCACCACCTGAGATTCTACCAACAATGGTTGTATCATCAGCAAACTTATAGATGGTATTTGAGCTATGCCTAGCCGCACAGTCATGGGTATAGAGAGAGTAGAGCAGTGAGCCAAGCACACATCCCTGAGGCGTGCCAGTGTTGATCATACTTGCATGATTTTATGCATTGAGTTGCTGCCATATGATTGGCTGATTAGATATTTGCATTAACAAGCAGGTGTAAAGATTTACCTAGTGGAGTGGCCATTGCATGTATTATAACATTGCATTTTCCAAATTAAGTAGGCTTCAAATGTCTTCAAAATGAAATCAGAGACAGACTTTTGTTCCTGTCTCCCACATATTTAACACTTTGTCTCCACCTTATGGTTGTCTTCATTCACAGGAAAATACTATGGACATAGAAATGTGAAATTTAAAACAAATGCGATAAATACTCAGCATGTCAGCCATCATTTATAGAGGAAGAAGCTGAATTGACCTTTTCTGAAGATGTCACTTCAATGTCATAATTAATTCCACTACTTTCTTGACATGATGAAGTGTTTCCCTGAGCTCAGAAGACACCAATTTTTAGAATTTGCAAAGTAACTCAAAGCGCAAATCAAAGACCTTAGTGATTTTTGTTTTCCAAGTGACTGGGGCATAAACATGGAAATACTCCAAAGGAAACATAAAATCTCTTTACATTGATCTAGCAGCACTGTGACGAAGTTAGGCCTTAGAGAGAAAATGAATCTGACATGATGAAATGGTAGAGCAGACTCGATGGGCCAAATGGTGTAATTCTGCTCCTTTAACTTATGATCTTATGGTCTTACTATTCACGATCTACAAAACCCATCAACATTTTCTTCTTCCTGCTGGATCTTCTCATTTATAATATTCCTTGGAAAATATTTTGCTAATTAAAAGTCTGAAAACTGGTGGCATTTTTCACTATGCATGGAAATACATGGACTATTTGATAATGTTAATGATTGTATACTGGGAACATGTAGACTGAATACTCACGAGTCAAAGGATTACTGTTCCTGATTGTTGATCTTACAATCTCCAGGTGGCCCAGAGTTTGAGGTGCAGCTGAATTTCTATGTTTATTAGGGATCTGGTCAGGTATTGTAATGACCAATTGTGTGATTTAACTCCCATACAAATCTCCTAATTGCAAGATTCATTGCCTCAGTACAATAGACATACAACCAGACTATCTCTTGTGGGTGGGATAAAGTGAAGAAGTTTGATATGGGTGCAAACTTCCTATTGTTTGCTTTTGGGGAATGTCATTTATTGGTGTTGTTGCTTCAACATCTTTTGCAGCACCTCCAACTTTTCACAGTGGCAACTTTTAGTACGAATTAGAATTGAGTGGCATTTCAGTTTGAGAAAAAGAGAAGCAGTTCTTCAAGATAGGTCAAAGTTGAGTTTATTGGCATGTGCACAAGTATGTGTATAAACAGGTGTAATGAGAGTCTTGCGGCTGTATTACAATCACATATAAACAGCTTTCACATGAAAAGCATAAATCGTACACATAATCTACAAGAGAAAACGCAATTGGATCAAAAAAAAAGTCAATCTTAGCTTACTGTGTTGCTAAACTCTAAGGATTAGGGTTTTGCTTGTTGGTTCAAGAATTAAACGGTTGAACAGAAGTAATTTCTTGAACCTGGTGGCATGGTAATTCTGCTTTTCTACTTCCTGCTTCATGGTTTCTGTGAAAATGAGGAATGGCCTGGAATGGCGTGCTGGCTGTTTAAAAAAGTTTCCTGTCATGTCAACTTTAAATCTTTCACCTCTGATATCTGTGTCCTTTAGTTTCAAATTTACCATCCCTGGGGAGAAGCCCATGACTGTTCACCTTATCCATAATCCTCATGATGTTATGAATTTTTAGAGGCCACTCTTGCTTCTTCTGTCCTTCCTGATAATAAAGACTCATCATGACCAACCTCTCCGCACAACTCATACAGCATTTTCATAAATCTCTTCTGTACCTTCTCCAGCTTGACAATGTATTTTTTATATGAAGGTCATGAATACTGTATAAAATATTCTAAGGGTATCCTCACTAATGACTTCTATAACTGAAACATAATGTCTCCACTCCTAAACCTGATACTATGACTGATGAAGGCCAGAATGCTAAATGTCTTCTTCCATTAGGTTGATTGTATCTGCATTGCATTTTCTCTGTACCCGATACACTTTTTTTGTTTTACCTTTTTCTACCCTATTGCATTGTGTGATAATCTGATTTGTATGAACAATATGCAAAACAAGGTTTTCACTTTATCTTGGTAAATGTGACAACAATAAAGCAATACAATTTCATGGCCATCAATTAGGCTATTGCGTTGTTGGATGGGGTTTAGCACTGTGTCATGATCTGATCTGTATGAGTGGTATGCAAGGAAAGTTTTTCATTGTATCTCAGTTCATATGACAATAATAAGCAGTTCTAATTCCAGTTCCATTCACTGACCAAAATGCATTGTCTCACTTTTATCTAAGTTGAAATCCATTTGCCATTTCTCAGTTCATCTCTCTATCTGATCAAAATTTCCTTATACTACATTGTAACATGCTTCATTATTAGTGAGACCCCCTAATTTGCTATCATCAGCAAACTTGATAATCATGTCATGTACGTTCACATCCAAATCATTTGCGTACTGCTGACCCCGGGACACCGTCGAATCATGGGTCTCCAGTAGGAGAATTGACATTCAGCCACACCCTCTGCTTCCTTTCATCAAGCCAATTCTGAATCCACCTTCGTAGCTTCCACTGAATTCCATGTGACACAACTTTCCAGATCAGCCTGCCATACAGAATTGTAGAAGACCTTATTAACATCCACGCAGATAATATCCGCTGCCCTACGTCCTTCTATCCCTTTTGAAAAACTTTAAAAGATTCATCAGACATGACCATGCACGAAACAATGCTGGCTGTTCCTGATCAGCTTAAACTATCCAAATGCTCCTTATTACTTTTCTTTTAATGTTTGTATATAGTATCTGTGCACATGCAGTGCTACTGTAACACAGTAATTTCCTTTAGGATCAATAAAGTATCTATCTACATATCTATCTAGTTAAATCTTGTCCCTCAGAAAGTCCTCTAGTAATTTCACTACAACTGAAGTCAGACTCATCAGCCTGTAGTTTCCTGGCCAGTCCTTGCTATCCTTCTTGAATAATTGAACTTCTCCAGTGTGCAATGATGAAGCAAATATCTCTATAATCTCTGCAATTTCTTTCCTGACCTCTCATACGGTCTAGGAATACACATGATCAGGCCCTAGGTTTTTCCACCCTAATATGCTTCAAGGCTAAAAGTACCTCCTTCCTCATAATATGACAATGATTGAGGAAGAGAATTGGTTGGACGAAAATAAATTATCTCAACAGTCGGCACAGAAAGGTTGAAGTAATAATGCTTAGTGGCATAAAAAGGTAGAACTTATTATTTGACCAGCGGTACAGTTAGAGGTAGGACATATAACATAACAGGTTTGTCTTTGCTTGTTACCTTCAACCTTCTGCATTAAGTGGAACTGTTGCTATTCTGTTAATGCAAATGAAAGCAAACTGACTTTGGCAGTGAATGAAAGCTTTGCTTATTACACTTCAATAACAGTAATGAATTCGGCTGCCTCTCTTTGTAGTGCAAGATAAAGGTAGTCCTCTTGTATGCTTTTTATATTAACTTGTCACTTGTGGTTTGTAGATGGTTTCATTATTTGTACTACATTTCTTTGGATTAACACTGCCACTGTCAAATCTAATTGTTTTCAAAGTTGGAGTATGATTTTTATTGTAAATCTGTCTAATCTGTCCTGAAGATAATGGATGATTATAATAAAAAAGAAAAGAAACATTATTAATATACAGTACCTGGTCTCTTATGGTCTCACATGGTCTTGGCTTTCACTCTCACATTTTATGTTGGGTAAATCAAACAATACGAAGAGTCACTTAGAAAGTAATCTTTGCATCCTAAATGGCATTCTGACTATTAATTGAAAAACAGTCAATGAAATACAGTAAAAAAACTGCAAAAATTGTAAGTAAAATCATTTTATATTCTTCTGTTCATAGTTTATTGAGTAAAGTATATATTAAGCTAAATAATTTTCAAGGCTATTGATATGTTCTGAATTAGCTCCATATATTATTAAAGGAGTCGGCTTGTCTCTGGAGAATTGTTGGTGTCCAGTCTAAGGTTTTGTGTGCTAATTGATCATTATATAATTGAAATGTATGCAAGCACTGCAGACTGAGGAGTTGTCCTCAGTGATGTGGACTTTTATGAGCACCAAAAGTTGGGAGCAAATAATTTATTAAACTGTTTCTTAAAGCAGTGAAATGAATTATTGTTAAAGTTGTCACAACTACAAGTAAGTATAAAAGCTTATAGTAAATTAATAAAATAACAAGATTCGTTTCTGTACAGATGATCAGTTTGTTAATTGAAAGCATCTGGAGATATACATTTAGTAATCCTGATGATCCTTTATTCAATCTGAATGTTTGCCAAAAGAATTGTGCTATAGAATTTTCATTTATCAAACAGAAATCTATTTATAGCCATTGACCATGAATGAGGGATATATTAAGGGAGATTGTTCATTTCTAAATTAATACTTTTCATTTTGTGCACGTCTAAAATAAATTAAGGCATCGTGACTGGCTACTGAGTTCTTGATAAATGGTGGATCTATTTTCATTTAGCAGTATTTTCTGCATGGTTAGCTTTCAGAATGTGCTAAACTGCAGTGGAAGCATCAAGTCTAAGCCAATATAACATAAAAACAGAAAATGCTGGAAACACTCAGCAGTTTAGGCACTATATAAAGAATAACTGAGTTAGTGTTCCAGGATGATGATCCTTAGCCAGAACTAATTAGATTTTTACAGTATTATCATCTTTTTTATCTTCATGTTATTTACATTTTTTGACTGCAATACCATATGGTTCTGTTCCAAATCATGAAAAGTGAACAGGAAATCCATGTATCTTTCATGTTAAATACACTAATGACTGATATTCTGATGATTTTTAATGTAAAATAAACTTGTATAAAGATTTGTACTAATATTGCATTGAAAAATACTCCCCCTTCACCATTTCTCCATTCCCATCTTTCTCTATCGCCTTCTCTCCTTACCTGCCACCACCTCACTCTGGTGTTACTCCTCCTTCCCTTTTTTCCATGGTCTTCTGTCCTGTCCTAACAGATTCCCCTTTCTCCAGCCTGTTATCACTTTCACTAATCAACTTCCCGGCTCTTTACTTCACCCTCTACCCTCTCCTGATTTCACTTGTCACCAATTACCTTGTGCTCCTTCCTCATCTTCTTACTCTGACTTCTCATCTTTTTTCCCCAATCCTGATGAAGGGTCTTGGCCCGAAATGTCGACTGTTTATTCATCTTCATAGATGCTGCCTGGCCTACTGAGTTTTTCCAGCAGTTTGTGTGCCTATCTTGAGATATTTTGCCACTTTTTCTGTTAAAAGCTCTAGACCCCACATTCCAATATTCACCCTTACCTCTCCTGTGCCAGCCCCCAAAAATGGAAAAGTTTAACTCAGATATGTTTCTAGCGTTAACATTGGGAAAGCTCTGAAATTAAATTATTTTGCATAAAGGACTACAGTGAAGCATTGCTCTGATTTCTTTGCAACTGAGAAATTTTGGTCTGTTATTTTTTTTCCATGTAAGCAGTACAACCGCAGATTGTACTCAAGTAATGATCTCAGGGTAGCAATTAATTTGTTAGATTTAATCAATTAGGTACATAGAAAACCTTCTGCACAATACAGGCCCTTCAGCCCAGAAAGCTGTGCTGAACATGTCCTTGCCTTAGAAATTACCTAGGATTAGACATAGCCCTTTATTTTTCCGAGCTCCATGTACCTCTTGAGTCTCTTAAAAGACCCTATCGTATCCACCTCCACCATCATTGCTGGCAGCCCATTTGACACACTTGCCACTCTCAGCATGAAAATCTTACCTACCTCTGTACCTACTTCCAAGCACCTTAAAATTTTGCCCTCTCATGTTAGCCATTTCAGCCCTGGGAAAATGCCTTTGACTATCTGCACAATCAATGCCTCTCATCATCTTATACACCTCTATCAGCATGGCTGCAGTTGCATTATGAGAATTATGAGAAAGGCAATGAGAAATCACTCCTATATTGCTTGTGCTAAACATGCATTCACAATTCTGTATATGCTTTCCACACTAGATCTGAAATTGAAAACTGAGGAGGTCAATGGTTGAGTTACTTGTCACCCTATGATCTTCAGTGGAGATTGCCAAAGGTTTTAAGTAGATGTATTGTTGAGCCTGTCACATCACCCTTGTTGATGCCATTGCCTCAGCACACCACTGCATAGAAGGTTGTATTAGCGACAACAGACTGGTAGAACATGTGAAGAAGAGGCCTATATAGTCCAAAGGACCTCAGTATCCTCAGGAAGTAGACGCAACTCTGGCCCTTCATGTACACAGTCTCTGTGTTGGTGCTCTATTCAAGTCTGTCATCCAGGTGCACCTCAAATACTTGTAGCTCCTCACCACATTTACACATCAGGGAGCAGTGCAGGCTTGGTCTTCCTAAAGTCCATCACCATTTTTTACTGTTCAATTTTTCTGCACAGACTCCATTCTTTTATCGTTTTAGTGTTTGATTATCTGTAGACCTCCCTTGAATGTTGTCAGTAACTGTATCTGCAGGCCTCTCGGTAGATAATTCCAAAGATGCACTGCACCAAGTTTAAAAAACAATACTTCTCATCATATCCTACCTCTAGAATTCCATGATTCTGCCTCATCTGTGATCGCTGGTTCTCAATCTCCCTGCCTTACTGCTAGTTAGGTTATAGTGTTAGACTGTTCATACAGGTCATGCACAATGCTCCACTGGCTGAAGTGGAGGATGGCAACTTACTTATGTGTATTGATACACATTCAATGGAACTCTGGCTTTATGATTGAGTTGGAATTATATTAAAAAATGGCTGAAGCTGGTCGATAAGTGAAAATGACTGAATCTGAGGGAATTGATAATCAGATAAAGGTTGGGTTTTTCCTGAATAAATGAATTTCACCCACTGCTGTATGTTTCAAAAGACTTCATGGTTGTTTGCAAGAGCAATAGTTTTTACAAAGTAGCCTTTAAGTTTGTATTATGCAATATAAACATGGAGATTCTACTTCTTGAAATTCATTGCCATTTTGTTGGCCTGGTGGCTTGCTGGCGGTCAAAAATAGGAAATAATAATTACCTACTGTAACATGGAAATTAAATGTATTTAAAGTTAACTGAATTGACCTGAAGAATGTAATTTATCTGAAACTTAGCAAGCTTCCTCCATTGAAGTTAATGGAATTGTTGAAATTGTACCAAGCCTGACTTGGCACAGATTCAGTAAAAAATATCCTTTTTTAATTGCGGAAAGCCAGTAATTTATCAGTAGAGTGTGTGAGTTCAGCTGTATTGACAGCAACATTAACTATTAACCACACAGTAAGCTTGGAGTGATTTTGTGGAAATGGCTCTTTGGTGTGACTCATGTTGCTGGTCTGGCCCTCATCTAAAATCATCCAACCTTGGAGTACTATGGAACCTTTATTACTGATTGGAAGTATCAGTAACTCACTTCGAATTTCTGGTGCTTTGCTTAAGAAAGGTGGGCGAATTCTCTACAGTCATGATTCACTGTGTAACTGAGGCTCCATTCTGTGTGTTCCTACAGATAGGGGCAAAGCGGAACTGAAGGAAAATGTCAGGACCTTTAGCAGAAAATGGAACAGAAATGGAGCTGGTAGTGCATTAATCGTCCAATATAAATAACCATGTTGGCAATGTAGGGTCATTTTATTTATTATTTCACCAGATGCCTACAGAATAACAGCCTATCTGCCATGCACACAGGTGCTGTTGGTGTCATTTTTTTATAAGGAATATCTGAAGGACAAAATATCTGGGTACATTAACCTGGATTCAGTACAAATGAACATTACAATTAAAGGAAACCAAATTCTTGGAATTTAGTGATGATCCTCCCCAGATCTCACACTTTTCTACACAGGTTATCTGCCAGCTGGTATTGTGTGCATGTCCTGAAGAATGTCTGTAGAGTTGACCGACATAAGTAACCATTTAACTATAGTCTTTCACTATGATAAAATGTACCTTCTGATCAAATTGGCTTGATCACCATGGTTTTATGGTCACTATGATGCGATTTTATCAGTTACACACAATTTGTGTATAGCAAATTTTACTAATATTTTTGAAATTAATTCAACCATGTAATTGACTGTGTTGAATTGCAATCCTTTCCTTTACAATGAAATATGGTAGTGTTTTCATCTATTCATCATTTAATAGTAGGTCTGATGTTAAGTATAAAAAAGGAAGTAATGTCCTATACTAATGAAGTTATTCCAGTTGAGAAAAGTTAAGTGCTTGTTCAAACATTGTAAAAAATGTTGAATAGAATATTGCTCAGAATCATATTGAAACATTGGCAATCATTTGGTGATGACTTACAAAACCTAATCTGTTGCCATAGAGTAAGCATTGGAATTTGTAGATTAAGCTAAAATGTCTAAAGTTGAAAAAAATTCTTAATCAACTTGTAGGAGATATTAATTATGCAGCTTGATGAATACATTAATTACTTTTTGATGCAAAAGAACAATATTTCCTTCAAACCTTTTAAGACAAAAAAATGTAGCAATGGTGTTACAATGTTATTGTGGACATTGCATTGTTCTTTATCCCTAAAGCCATCCTGGCCCCACTTGTCTATCATTTCTAACTATTTAGTTTACAATTTTGGAAACCAAGTAATGTCTTTAAATTGCATATTTGATCATTATCTCAATTATTTCTATTACCTTCATTATCTCTAACAGTATAATGTGGTCCCAGTGGAAACCTTACATTGTAATATAAAAATTGAATAATTGAAAATGCTGGGGGATATTCAGCAGGCCAGATAACATTGATAGAAGGAGAAACATAGTGTAGAGCATTCCCAGGTTACAGTAAGGTTCTGTTCCTGTGAACTGCTGGTAATCCAAATGGCCCACATGTTGGAAATATAAATGTGAACCAAGTTCCAACATGCAGAAGATTCCTACAGATGCATGGCAGCCAGCAAATTCATCCCACTAGTCTCCCAGATCTTCATTTGTACGCTGCGAAGGACCTGGGAACTTTGCAGGTCAGTGATCTTTCATCTACCGAACATGCTAAAAATTTCTCTCTCCATAGATCCTAACAGCTCTGGATGAACCTTTCTAATATTTTAAGTTTTTGTTTTAGATTCTAGCAAATGCAGTTTTGGTTCTTGCTTTCCCACTTGTCACCATGTCTGCAATTGGAACATTATTTTAGACATTCGGATATTATATCCTTTTAACTTTTACCATTGTTCTTGATTTGACCATATTAACTAATAATTTGTGACCAATAAATTCTATCCTTTCCTGTTACATTTTGCTTTCCACTATCCGAACTGTTTTTTTGCTTTATGTTTTTCTCTTCAGATTTCCATATTTTCCCCTCATTTAGCCCTACTGATTTTGTTTGTAACATCTCAATTACAGCACAAGAACATCGTAAGTAAAACCTGCCCGGTTAAAAAGATTATTTCCCCTGATCTGGTGATCATACCCCATGAATCAAAATCCTTCCCCCACATCATGGTTTGAAATGAGCATTTAAATTTTGATTTGTTTAAACTACATGTACTGAGATAATCAGTACTGTTTTTGACTCTAGCTTCTCAGCATCTCCTTGCAGATTTTTTTCTGTTTCTGTTAATGTTGTTGTTCGTATAGGCATGTGACAACCATATCTCCTCTCTCTGACTTCCTCTCTCACTTCAAAAAGAGGTCTGTGATTCTGGAAACATCCAAAACACACTCTTTTGGATTTCTAAATGAGGTTCTATGAATAGTATCTATTCCTGTGACAGCACCATTCTTCTAGCGATATAAATTTCATGAGGATTTTGTCCACTTCTTGCCACGGCCGGATTGTTCACCCTTCAAATGCTCTACACTCTTGTTCAAACAGAAATTACATGGTTAAAAACTAAGCTTCTGTCATCATCACATTATGTACACTATATAGATGTGATTTATAATAACATCCTTCTGTCAATGATCAATGCCTGAATCAAGCTGATGTGATCGTCTCCTTTAGAAAGTAATTTTTTTTACCTTCCCTGATGCCTTGTATCATCTGTACTTGGTCCATACCAGTACCAATGAAACCTTTCTAAGTATTATGTATCTACAAACAGCAGTGTGAGATTTGTAATAAAATCAAAATTGTAGGTTCTACAGTCAAATAATTTGAAGTAGTATTCTGAGATAACTCTTTGGAATCCCGCTGATCTATCCAATAATAATGAAAGACACATTCACAACAATGGTTCCTCTAATTTCTTTTACAGCTGCACGGACAAACCATTGCTTTGCCCAGGAAATTATTATGCAGCCTGAAACCTGTGTGGCACTTCAATAAAATATTTTATAAAAGGAAATTCCAGCTGTACAGCAACAAGCGCAGTGTGCATGGGAGCATTTCAGTTACTGCAAGGCTACGCATCTGTGCAGATTAGAGGGAACAGAAGTTCATAGTTCTGGTTCCCTCTGCCATTGAGGCTCCTGCTTATTTTGAGTTCCTGCAAGATAAGATATTGGGCAGGATGTTCTAATTCTGCTCCTTCGAGTCTACTTTGCCATTCAATTATGGCTGATTTATTTTCTCTCTCAACCCCATTCTCCTGCCTTCTCCCCATAACCTTTGACACACTTACTAATCAGAAACATCAATCTCTGCTTTAAGTATACCCAATGACTTAGTCTCCATAGCTGTCTGTCACAATGATAAGACCCTAAGGCATAGGGCAGAATTGGGCTGCTTGACTCATTGAGTCTACTCTGCTATTCCGTCATGGTTGATTTAATATCCCTCTCCATCCCATTTTCCTGCCTTCTCCTTGTAACCTTTGATGCCCTGACTATCCTCTGCTTTAAATATACTCGATGACTTGTCCTCCACAACTGTCTGTGGCAATGAATTTCACAAATTCACCTCTCTATTTGCTTCTCATCTCTGTTCTAAATGGATGTCCCTCTATTTTGAAGCTGTTCCTTTGGTCTTAGACTCACCCACTATGGGAAACATTCTCTCCACATCCACTCTGTCTAAGCCTTTCAATATTCAAAAGGTTCCAATGATATCCCCCTCATTCTTCTAAACTCCAGCAAGTACAGGCTCAGATCAAAAAATTCTCCTCATATGTTAACCCTTTCATTCCCAGAATAATTCTTGTGAACCTCGTCTAGACCTTCTCTTAAATAAGGGGCCCAAAAACTGCTCACAATACTTCCAGTGCAGTCAGCATCACATCCTTGCTCTTATATTCCAGTCGTTTTGAAATGAATACTAACATTGCTCTTGCCTTACTTACCACCAACTTAACCTTAGGGGAGCCTGCACGAGGCTCTCAAGTCCCTTTGCATTTCTGATTTTTAAAATGTTCTCCCCATTTAGAAAAGAGTTTATGCTTTTATTCCCTCTACTGAAGTGCATGACCACACACTCCCCTACACTTCATTCCATGTCACTTCATTGCCCATTCTCCCAATCCAGGTCCTTTTCCCTGCTTCCTCAGCACTACCTGCCCCTCCACCTATCTTTGTATTGTCTGCAAACTTGGTCATAAAATCACCAATTCCATCATCCATATTGTTGATATATAACATGAAAAGAAATGGCCCCAATACTGACCCTTGTGCAACCAGCAGCCAATCAGAAAAGGCCCTCTTTATTTAATGCTTTGTGTCCTGCCAGTCAGCCGATCTTCTATCCATGCTAGTATTTTTTCTGCAATATCATGTGCTGTTATCTTGTTAAGCAGCCTTATGTGTGGTACCTTGTTAAATACCTTCTGAAAACCCAAATAAACAACAGCCATTGACTCTCCTATGTCTATCCTGCCTGATATTTCCTCAGAGAATTCCAACAAGTTTGTCAGGCAAGATTTTCCCTTAAGGAAACCATGCTGGCCTTGGCCTACTTTATCATGTGCTTTCAAGTACCCCGAAACCTCATACTTAATAATGGACTCCGACATCTTCCCAACCACTGAGGTCAGGCTAACTGCTCTATAATTTCCTTCCTTCTGCCTCCATCCTTTCTTGGAGTAACATTTGCAATTTTCCAGTCCTCAGGAACCATTTCAGAATCTAGTCAGTTTTGAAAGAGGAATACTAATGCCTCCCCGATCTCTTCAGAATCCTGGGGTGTAGTCCATCTGGTCCAGGTGACTTATCTACCTTAAGAACTTTCAGGTTCAGAAGCATGTTTCTCCTTAGTAAGAGCAACAACACTCACTCCTGCCCTCTGACACACTCGAATTTTTGGTGTACTGTTAGTGTCTTCCACAATAAAGATTAACACAACATGCTTAATAAACTTGGCTGCCATTTCTTTGTTCTCCATTACTACCTCTCCTGTGTCTTTTCCCAGTGGTCCATTATCCACTCTTGCCTCTCTTTTACTTTTTACACTGTATCTCTAAGCATTCTCTTTGATATTTTTTGGTGAACTTACCTTTTATCTTTTCTTTTTTTTCCCCCATCTTTTTATTATCATTATTAATAACAACAAAATAAAACTGGTACATAAATAATGGGATTACAAATGTACATATTTCAACTAACTATAAAAGATTACAAAAACAATGATTACAGTATAAATGAGTATTCCCACATCGTAAAATATACAATATACAAATAGACAAGACAAACCTAGGTGTATCATAATATAGAATAAAAAGAAAAAATAAAAAGGAAAAAAGAAAAAAGATTCATTATGCAAAAACTAATCTAAAAATCTAATAACTAATAGAAGAAAAAAAGAAAAAAGAGAGAAAATAAAAAAAAGAGAGAAAAGAAAAAAAAGGGCTGTTTATAATACCTCACAAAAATACAAAATCATCAGTGTCGTCAACTCCGATCCTCTTAACATATATGAAAGCAAAACTGGAAAATCAAATAGGCCTGGAACAGGGTCCTATTACATCATATGAAAATATTGAATAAATGGTCTCCATATCTTTTCAAATTTAGTAGAAGTGTCAAATACACACCTTTTATCTTTTCTCTCCTTATGGTTGTTTTAGTTGCCTTCTGTTGGTTTTTAAAGGGTTCCCAATCCTCTAACAACAAGGAGCAGGAAAAAAAAGTTATCTCCAACAAAACTGGTATGACATAAAATATTGCTATGTAATTAAAAGTCATTATATTGACAGTATAATGACTTTCTAAATGAATATTGTGTATAGGCCTCAATTTCAGTAAGTTTGACACTGCATGTAGGACCAGTATATACTGTATATTTGTATAATAGATGTATAAAATTGCTGCTGTACAGAGCTGTATGGTGCTAGAGCTAGTGGAGCTGTTGCTGTACAGCTCCATCAACACAGGCTTGATCCAGACTTCTGGTTCGATCTGTGTGAAATGCTTTTGTTTCCCCTATGTCTGTGTGAGTTTTCTCCAGGTGGTCTGGTTTCTTCAGTGTCCCAAAAAAGATGATAGTATGGTAGAATTTTGGGGAAGTTAATGAAAATACAGGCTGAATAACCTTGGAATTGGTTTATTGTTGTCATATGTACCAAGGTACAATGAAAATTCTGTCTTTCATATTGATCATACAGATCAAATCAATATACAGTGCATTGAAGTAATGGAAATAGTGTTGGATTGTGATTTGCCTACTGCTGAAGTAGGTCCATGGTAGACACCATCTCACTAGCCTTTCGCTCATCTCTGGAAGATATGGAAAGTAAAGACGCCTGGTTTAGACTATTGTTTATTGACGGTGTATCTGCACTCAATGTTCTAAAGCCAAGCACACTCAACACCAAACTTAGGATCTTGGGTGCCTTTGCCTCCTTGACTAGGAAATCCGTAGATGCTGGAAATCCAAGCGACACACACACAACCCTGCAGGAGCTCAGCAGGTCAAGCAGCGTCTATGGAAAAGAGTAAACAGTTGATGTTTTGGGCCAAGAACATGGCCCAAAACATCAAATGTTTACTCTTTTCCTTCTTTCTTTATCAATCTTTTTATTGATTTAAAAAAAAGTATATATACAAGCAAGAGGAGAATTATCACAAATATATATATCAATAACAATTTTTACGTACCCCGTAACTAGGTCACTTACCAGCAAAGATAGAGAGGTCCGTTGAAGTCTGATGGTACTATTTTTAAAAGTCTTTATTTATAAAGGGGCACAAAAATAAGATTAATACAAACATTCAGATAATATATGTCGTCACTACTCAATCTAAAAGCATGGGTCTAATAATAACCATCAACAAGAAACAGCTCGATCATTTGTCTAGGGGATAATATATTGTCCGATGGAAATATAAAAGTCACTCAGTTCCTGCAGGCTTCAGCCTTTGGGGACCGCTGGGTTTTCACTTGTTGGAGAGAGAGAGAGATTTGTGAGAAAAGAAACTTGCCCGGGTCTTTTATGAAGCAAATCTGTTGAATCGGGGAAGTTGGTTCCCTGTTGTTAGTTCAAGAACATCGGTTCTGTGGTACCTGCCACCGGCTCCCAAGCAAAGGGGAACCGAACGCACGTGGCTTCCTTCAAATGGCTTCCCGCTACTACGGGATTGTTAGCATTTCTTCTGGTGTGTCTGAAGGGGTTGTTCCCCCAGACCCTCTTTTATACTTCCTCACGGGGTCTCAGATGTCAATCAGGTTGGGATGATGCAATCCCTCAACCAGCCCACTCTGGTCATTCCCTGAGGGGTTTCAATGAATAGTACAGTACTCAATACACAATTCCGTCACCAAGAGACAATAGCTGTTATCAATGGTTCCGTCTTGCTGAGGCCAGGACACATTCCAAACCCTGTGTATTCTGGACGTCTCTCTCTCATTTCCTGGGTCCCAGACCTGAATTAATAGCGATCTTACGATTCTCAAAAAGGAAGGGGCGACTTTGTACCCTTCGGCCCCTCAAGAGTTGTGGCACAGTCGTAACACAATACATACATACAGAAGGTGAAATAAACATTATCAAAATCATACATAGTATTAATCTGATATAGAGTGTATAAGGAAAAAGATAATTACTTCTCTTATCAATTCATAAAAAGAAAACAAGAGCAATAATAGGCCCTTTGGTCTCAAAATTTTTTATATGAAAAAAACCCCACTGTTCTCTACAAACAAAAACAAAATGGGGGGAAAAAAGGACTGGGCAGTTCATCCTGAGAGTAAAACCAAGAAAAGAAGACTTACTGATCAAATCCAAAACTTCAAAAAAGTAACTGGTAGAGAGTCAGTACAAAAATCAATAAATCAAATCATATGAAAATATTGAATAAAAGGTCGCCAGATTTCTTCAAGTTTAAAGGATGTATCACATTTCTCTAAACTTAAACAGGACATGATGGAGGAAAGCCAATAAAAAACAGTAGGTGAATTAGGATCCTTCCATTTAAGTAAAAAGGCTCTCCTAGCCAATAAAGTTGAAAAGGCTATTATCCACTGAGCAGAAACAGGAATATATCCTGCTTCCAATGGAATAATCCCAAAAATTGCTTTAAGTAAATTTGGTTGTAAGTCCAGCTCCAAGATTTTTGATAAAGTTTTAAAGACACTTTTCCAAAAATTGTCCACCTTTATGCAAGACTAAAACATGTGAGTTAAAGTGGTCACCTCAGTATTACATCTTATTAGTTCTTATATACATTTCAAGCTGTCCCTTCATTTGCTCCTAAACTGTTTTTTGATACAATAGACTCTAAAATTTCATCCTATATTAGGAATAACAAAAATCCTAGATTGAGTAAACCTTTATTGCAGAAATTAAGAAAACGACGGTTGTATGGCTTTGCCAAATCTTAGATTATACTTCAGGGCAATTAATATTCAATATATTACCTTTGGGATTCATTATTCAGACATACATGATTGTCCTTTATGGGTGGATTTGGAGAAAAACTCAATGAAGGGGTATTCTTTGGCCTCTTTACTGGGAGCTCCTCTTTCTTTATTGCTTTCTAAGATTGGTAGACAAGACCTCAATCCCATTATTAAACATACATTAAGAATTTGGTTTCAGTTTTGCAGATTTTTTGAATTAAATTTTTGAGTTAAAAATCCACCTTAACTATTTTTTAAACTAGTGGTCACCAACCTTTTTAAGCCCAAGATCCCCTACCTCGGCCTTGGTGAAAGGCAAGATCGACCTACTAAATCGATTAGTCACATGCATGCCCACAGGGCAGAAAAGACCGGAAGTAAAACTCTTCAACCCGGAAGTAGAAATGATGTATGTACACCAGGATCACCACCCTTTCTTGCACCGTGACCAGCTGACCGGTGGGGGGGGGGGGAGGTGGGGGGGGGTGTTGAATATGACCA
Source organism: Hypanus sabinus (assembly GCF_030144855.1). Classification (NCBI taxonomy): domain Eukaryota; kingdom Metazoa; phylum Chordata; class Chondrichthyes; order Myliobatiformes; family Dasyatidae; genus Hypanus; species Hypanus sabinus. The sequence continues at coordinate 73,082,667 of NC_082716.1, forward strand.
GAATACAGCGATACTCGAAGCAGGTTCTTTATGTCCAGTCTATTCAGCAATTTAGTTTATGTAGCTATCAGCACTTAGCTTCTGCCCTGCTTGCTCACATTTTTTCTGCTGAAAAAACTCAGTGGGTTTGTCTTTAAGTGCTTGTGCTTGGACTGAAGGTACCGGAGCAGTCTTGAAGGCTTCATTACCTTATCAGACAGGCTCTGGGCCCGAACTCCAGCCTCCCGCCCACCAGACACCTTTGCCAGATGCAGCTGGTCATGGTTGGGTGACAGGACAAGGTAAGGGCCAGAGGTCCCTGTACCAGGGCTGCAGCGGTCGCAGTCCAGAGAGAGTGACCGACCGAGTGAGGAGTGTGACAGGACACGTGCCCTTGCCCCTTGTAGGATCTATCGGCTGACAAAAGTTTGGCTGGAGGGATGACTTTCAACAGATCACAACGAGGTAGCTGCTCTGCTACTTATGAAACCCTGAGCCCAAATTAGGTCGTCCGTGAAGATTTTAGCACCGGGTTCCCCACGAACATTCGGTGTGGTGAACAGGTTTAGAGACGGTGCCCATCTGTCCACTCTCCAGGCCGATAGCAACGACACTTCCCACCGGCCAGTTTCCTGACGCCAACCAGTGATCCCTGGCACGAGGGTATCACTGCATTTAGATGACTGATGACCTCACGTGCATTCAAGTTCAACAGTAAGCGTGACAGGGAATGAGGAAAGGTGCAGCTGACTCATATCATTTCATATTGTCAAATCATATAATTTCCTCACGGCCCAGTGGTTGGGGACCACTGAAGTACACTGTGTAGTGCTTGGTGGGCAGAAAGAACAGAACTAAAACCCTGCAACCCGGAAGCAATCTCTCAACAGTATTTGTGTATTTATTTTTCATTGTTTTTGGGATCTACTGGGAAAGTCTCAAAGATCGACCAGTCGATCGCGATCGATGGGTTGGCGACCACTATTTTAAATCATCAGTCTTAGATCAGGCCTTTTTTAATTTGGAAAACCAAAAGAATAATAACTTCTTTCAGATTTGTTTATAGGGGACTGTTTAATGTCTTTCACTCAGTTAGCGGATAAATATGATTTATTTAATACACACTTTTTTAGATATTTACAAATTAGGATTTTTTTTACTTATTTTGCTCCCAAATTGTCCCTCTGCTTATCCACCTAATATAATAGATACCCCTTTTTCAGGTTAAACCACTTCAAAGAGGACTGATAACTACAATTTATAAATGGTTTTTAAATTTACGAATGATATCTAATGATAACATTAAAGGTGCTTGGGAATTGGAATTTCAAGAGTCACTTTCAGATAATAAATGGAATAAAATTTTTCATTTGGTAAATACGTCATCTATTTGTGCCCGTCATTCCTTGATACAATTCAAGGTAGTGCATCGGGCACGTATGTCAAAGGATCCGATAGATGTAATATTCATGAAGCCTCAATTTCATTAATTCCTAAAAAAGCAAAAGATTTATCTGAATGTGCCTCTTATAGACAAATCTCTTTACTAAATGTGGATTCTAATATTCTTTCTAAGATCTTGGCTAATAGGCATGAAAATATTTTTTACATAAAGTTATTTCTAATGATCAAACTGGATTTATTAAGAATAGATATTCACATGTTAATATTCAGAGATTATTGAACATTATTTACTCCTCTCCATCTAAAGAACCTGAATGTGTTGTTTCCCTTGAGGCAGAGAAAGCCTTTGATAGGGTAGAGTGGTCTTATTTATTTGAGATTTTAGAAAGATTTAATTTTGCTCTGTGTTTCATTTCCTGGATCAAATTGATCTATCAAGCTCCTATGGCTGTGGTTATAACTAACAATAAAAAATCTCCTTATTTTAGACTATACAGAGGTACCCGACTGGGTTGTCCTCCCAGTCCTCCATTATTTAACTTGGCTTTAGAACCTCTTGCTATTGCTCTTCAGGATTCCAATAATGTTCAGGGTATTAAGAGGGGATAAAGTGCACAAGGTTTCATTGTATGCAGATGACTTGTTAGTCCATATTTCAAATCCTAAGAAATCTATTCCTTCTATGTTATCTATATTTGCTGAATTCAGTCGTTTTTCTGGATATAAATTAAATTTACACAAAAGTGAGTTATTTCCTATTAATAATCACGGATCAATACAATTAAAAAACTTTTGGTATTGCTAAAAATCACTTTACTTATCTTGGTACTAAAATTACTAAAAATTTTAAGGATCTGTATAAATATAATTTTCTCCCATTAATTGATTATATGCAACAAATACTTTCTAAATGGTCTCCTATGATGGCATCATTAATTGGTCAAATTAATGCTATTAAAATGATAGCTCTACCGATGTTTACTCTTTTCCATTGATGCTGCCTGACCTGCTAAGTTCCTCCTGCATTTTGTGGATCCTTGACTTCCTGACCAAGTCACCACAATCAGTAGGTATCAGCAGCAACAATTCTGTTATGCTTATTCTAAACACTGGTGCTCCACAAGGTTACATCCTCAGTCCCTGTCAGGACGCTGGAGCAGGGACCCTGTGCTGCGCACACAATGATATTAATTGAGTAACAAATCCCGAGGTGCAAAGTTGGTGTCAAAGTTCAGGCAGAGATCAAAACATCCAGAGAAATCCAAAAACCAGAATCAGGAAACAGGCTGACTCAATAAACAGACAGATGGAAAGGCTCAGGAAAATTCACTGGCACCATCTGACAACAAACAGGTGAAAAGACAGGACTGAAATACAGTGAGCAATAAACAGAGAGGCATATGATAGGTGGAGCACAATGAGACACAGGTGGCAGCAATACAGGTAATAATGAGAAACAGATGAGAGATGGAGTACTCCGTAATACAGGGGCCAGAGTAGATTAAGAGCAGGGACAGAAGCACATGGCAATACAGAACTACAGGGTGGCAGCTAGGGGGAAACACACAAAAAGACAGAGTTCAACTGGAGGTACCCACAGTCCCCTACACTCCTTCCAGTACACTCATAACTGCGTGGGTAGATTCTTCTCTAAATTCCTTCTACAAGTTTTCAGATGATACCACTGTACTAGGCAGTACCTCAAATAACAAAGAGTGAAAGTACAGGAAGGAGTTGGTGTGCTTTGTGGCAGAGTGTCATGGCAACAACCCCTTCCTCAGAGTCAACAAAGCAAAAAAGCTGGTCATTGACTTTCGGTAATAGGGCATTGCACATGCTCCTATTTAAATCAATAGTGTTGATTTTGAGAGCTTCAAGTTCAAAGGTGTGAATACCACCACTAGCCTGTCCTGGTGCAACCATTTTGATATCATGGCCAAGGAAACTTACCAACGTCTTTACTTCCACAGGAGACTGAAGACATTTGGCATAATTTTGTAAACCTCTATCAAATCGCTCAGCGTTTGCTACTTCAGTTAAAACACCAGCTTGTTCAACCTCTCCTCATCACATATGCTGTCCAAGCCAGGCAGCATCCTGGCAAACTACCTCTGCATCCTCTTGAAAGTTTTGAAACAACTGTCCCACAAGTTCCATTTGATTTTTTAATAATAATAATAAATACCTTATTGATCCCGAGTGGGAAATTCTTTCGTTACAGCAGCAACATATAAAAATGCACTTAGCAGTGTGCAGACTTAACTAATAATAAAATACATAATAATATGCACAATAATTTAACAATGTGCAGTAATTTGCAGCAATGTACAAAAATGTTGTACAAAATAATAAAACAGGTATTATTGTGAAAATAATAGGTGAGAAGGTGCAATTTTAAAGGAAATGTTCAGAGCAATGCTTTCTTTTCACATGCTCGATTGGTAAGTGCTTGTAATATGTTGCCAGGGATGGTGATGATGAAGGCAGAAAAGATTATGTCTCTTAAAAGGTATTTACATAGATGGGGACATGAGGGAAATGGGGGTATTTGGATTATATGCAGGCAAATGTGATTAGTTTAATTTAGCATCATAGACAGCACAGATATGATGGGCCAAAGGGCTTGCTCCTGTTCTGATATTTGTATATGTATTCTGTATTGTATATTTGGGTACATTTCCAGAAGTGGAAGAGCAAAGTAATAACTAAGCTGTGACCTTATCTCGATTCAGACAGTGCTGTTTTTGACCATGATAGGGTGACATCTGATGGAAATAATTACCACAGTATCTTGGCTACTCTCCTGAACTTTAATCTTTTCTAGGAAATAGGTCACATTAGGTTTTCAAGTTTGATTTGATCAAGAAGAACTATAAAGGTATAATGTTCACAGTTGTTAAGGAATGCAGGCTGCAGATGAAGAGAAATATGCACCTTTAAAAATTATTTAGCTTTAGTGTTGCTTATTTGTGCAGTTAAATAATCTTTTATTTATAAAGTAAAATATTGTATGTCTTTCAGATTCCATTCTAGATCATTGAGTATTTGGTCTGGTTGGAACATAAATGAAGTCATAGCATTCTCACTAATATATTAAGTAATGTGAAATATGTTGAAACTGCTTAGTCAAGTGAAATGTTCAATGATTTGCACTACAGAAATTTGTGCCAAAGCCTTGGCAATCATTTGATCATGATTTACTGAAAATAATGTTACCGTAAACCAGGTGCTTAAGGTTGAAGGTTAAACCAATATTGTCTATCTTTTTTTACAATCCAGATTGAACTGTTTATATTAAGGCAATGTTAATATTATGCAACTGGGTAAGCAAATAATTATTTATTACTACCAAAGGATCACATACAATTTATTCTGATTTATGAAAATGTAAAGAGATGCAATGAGGGGAACGTTTCTAGTCCATCAGCTGAATACGTGTCTGTGTACCTTTTATAATACTTCCAAGTTCAGCTTTGCCAGATCAGGAAGGATAGATTACACTCTGCTTGCTTTGAAAATTCACTTTAGATTATATAATTTGTGTTGAGTCTTTTTTGGAATGATTTAGTGATCAAAAATAAGGCATTCATGAAACCCAGTGAGCTTTCATTGTGCTTTACTTAACTTTGGAGAGGATTCTTAGAGACAGGATTTACAAGCATTTTGAGAAGCATAGTTTGATCTTGGATAGTCATCATAGCTTTTGGTGGGATGAATCGTGCTTCACCAGCCTTATTGAAATCTTCGAGGAAATGGCAGAGCATATTGATGAAGGCAGAGCAGTGGACGCGGTAAATGTGGATTTTGTAAGGTATTTCACAAAGTTCCCCATGGTAGGCTCATTCAGAACATCAGAAGGTATGACTCCCAGGGAGGGTTGGCTGCGCGGATTCAGAATTGGCTTGCCTGTGCAAGGCAAAGGGTAGTAGTAGATGGAGTGTTTTCCACGTGCTGGTCCGTGAGCAGTGGTGTTCCACAGGGATCTGTTCTTGAACCTCTGCTCTTCGTGATTTTTATAAGTGACTCAGATGAAGTGGAAAGGCTGGATAATAAGTTTGCTGATGATAATGAAGATTGATGATGCTGTGAACAGTGTAGAATGTTGTCGTAGGTTACAATAGGACATTGATAGGATGCAGAGTTGAGCTAAATGGCAGGTGGATTCCAATCTGGAAAACTGTGAAGTGCTATACATTGGAAGTTTGAACTTGAAGTCCGAAATCAGGGATAATAGCAAGGATAACAGAGGGATCTTGGGGTCCATGTCAGTAGATCCCTTAAAGTTGCATTGCAAGTTGATAGGGTGGTTAAGAAGGTATATGTTGTGTTGGCTTTCATTAGACAAGGGACTGAGTTCAAGTGCTGCGAGGTAACTCTGCTTAGACTAGAATTGTGTTCAGTTCTGGTCGCCACATTCTAGGATGAATGTGGAATGCTTAGAGATGGTGCAGAGGAGATTTACCATGATGATCCCTGTATTAGAAAGAATGTCCTATGAGGATAGGTTGAGCAAGCTAGGGCTTTTCTCTTTAGAGAGAAAGAGGATGAGAGGTGACTTGATAGAGGTGTACAAAATGACAGACTCATAGAGTGAACAGCCAGAGACTTTTTTGGAAATAGCTAATACAAATGGGAATAATTTTAAGGTCTTTGAACAGGGATGGATGTTACAGGTAGGTTTTTTTTTACACAGGTGTGTGGAACACTCTGCCCGGGGTGGTGCAGAGATGGATACGTTAGGGACACTTCAGATAAGTGCATGGATAGAATAAAAAAAACAGGGCTAAGTGGTTGGGAAGGGTTAGATTGTTCTTTGAATAGGTTAAAGGGTCAGCATGACGCCATGGACTGTACTGTACTGTAGTATTCTGTTCTATGTTCTTTCTGCTCTGTTTTCACAACTGTTGACCTCCTGAGAGTACTCATTTAGCAACCAATGTGAAATCCATATTAAGTCTTCTACTGAAGAAATGAACTTCTATTGATAAATGCTTCAATAAATATGTCAGACTGTGCAAATACTATTGGATCAAGCTTAATGCCTGTCACTAGAGGGGAGAAAAGGGTATTTTGTGTCTATGCACTCAACTGCTCATCTGTTTTAGGGGAAACAAGAGATTGGTGCTTATGATGTTGGGCCTCATGAAAGCAGGCTAAAATTCTTTCCCTTCCATTTACAAGCAACTCAGCCTCATTCGTACCCCGCCCCACCTCACTGATTGCTTCTACATTGCTAAGATTGGAAGCAATTATAGAGCTCCTCTTTGCATTACTTCCCTGAGCATTCACCACCATTGTCATTTGGGGGTGGTACTGTTTTGATTCTATCATTTGCTTGATGAGCTGCTTGGCCTTGCTATGATGCACAAGAAGAACAGGAAGTGGAGGAGCTCTCAGCAGAAACTGGCATCAGTTGCGGAGAAAATAGACTAAGGGTTATAAATAAAAATTCTTACTCAATAAGTGGGGACGATGGGGGAAAAAATGTACCTGCACATGCAGGAACAAAATGACATTCGTATAATCCACAGTTTTTTGTGAAATTCAAAGAACTGCAGATGCTGAATATCTCAGGTAAAAACAGAGATTACTTGAAACACTCAGCGGGCCAGTGTCTGTGTGAAAATATACAGAGTTAATATTTCACTCTGTTAACAGTGAGATGTTAACTCCATTTCACTTTCCATAGATACCGTCCTATCTGTTTTAAACTCTGATTTTCATCTTTGGCAAGTGAGCAGCTCTAGGGATATAGATTCACTGTATGCCTAATTGTCAATCAAGCCTTTTAGGATTCATTTGTATAATCCTCATTTGAATTAAAGTTGGTTTCCTTTTTAAATGGCAATTTAAGATTGAAAGTTGTTCTAGATTATAAAGTTAAACAATGTAATAATATGCAACACCATAATAGTCATTATTCCTCAAGGAATCCTTATTTTGGATTACTAAATCTTTCTTCCATAAGGCACGCATGAAACTTCAGAACAAAACTCTTTTGCTGGAATCTAGGTGCAGCCATGTTGCATTATATATTTGATTGTTGGGCAATATCCAAAAAATTTTTTGATGACTATCAACATGTGTTCAGCACAGAAACATGCTTTGCTAAGCTAAATTGTTACAGGGAATGTAATTGATTTTGTAATGGAAAATGCATCACCTCGAAAAAAATAACTTAAAAAAATTATTGTGTAGTTCATGGGAAAATAACCATAAAGGTGTTTAAATGATTAAATAGGCTCAAGCATATTAGTGATCTTTAAACAATGTTAGTACTAGAAAAAGAAAGGAAGATGTCCTCCTGTTCTTTTAACCTGTACAGTTTTGTAAGATTCTTTAATGTTTTTATTACCTTAACTTTTTTTTAGCATCTGTGGAATACAGCATTTGGAAAGAGCAGGGAATAACCTGACTCTCTTTGACTCCCTTTACTTCTGCATTGTCACTTTCTCGACTGTGGGGTTTGGCGATGTCACGCCCAAAGTATGGCCTTCCAAGTTGTTAGTAGTCATCATGATCTGCGTTGCACTTGTAGTGTTGCCAATACAGGTAAGCATCCCAGTGCATATAGTAGTTTCAGTGTTGTGCATAATTTCTAAAATATTTGCAACATATTCTTTTTATCAACTACTGGTCAGATATTTTGGCTCTGAATTGGCCTACTTTTATATTTATTTTATTTATACCAAATAGCACGATTGCCGATAGCTTAGTTGGTAGTTGCTCTATTCTGCTTTGATAGGTAAGTACTAATTTTGACAAATGAGGAACAAATCAAACCAGAAAACAGGAACTACTATTTATGTACCAATGAGGTAAGGTAATTATGTACATCTTCAGTTAAGCTTTATTTGGAGTTTGCTGAAAAGTTGTCTATGTATTTATAATTAAACAGCTCAAATAAAGTACTGTAAGGTTACAATACTCCTTCAATGACACTCTTACCTCATCTAACGTATATCTAGCTTGAAGTTAATTATTGAGCTTACTGATTAGTAATGTCCTAATCTGACATGTGTAATTATTTGTTCTATACCAAATTTGAACAACTTCTTAAGTCTAACAGCCGAATATGCATTTCTGTAAGAGAAGCAAACACTTCCATTTTATGCACTTAAATGGATTTAGCCTGAAGCCTAAATGTACTGGAGCTGAAAGTTCTCAGTGTACTGTGTTAGCTGGTGCAGTATAATGTGACTGAACTGCATAATGGATCATCTTTATACTCTTGCTACTCTGAATTAGCCAGTTTAGCTATACTTTTACAAACTGCTTATTCCTCTTTTCCAACAAGAAATTCAGTTTTCACAATGGCCCCGATATCCAGTACAAGGAAACACCCATTATGTAAGTGTGTATGAGGTAACAAAGAATGCAAATTAAATAAGCATGACATGATATTCTCTATCCCTTCAGAAGGGCAACTTTTTCTGCCATTGTTCGATACACTTCAGACTGGTAGCATGTCACACTTCATGAAGAAAGTTTGCATCACCCTTATTAACTAGCAGAAGAGGGAGAGAAAGAACATCAGGAAATGGAAACCCATTTTAGTGTTGAGTGTGACTTACAAGATCCTGTCCAAATCCATCACCCATGATATCCCAAAGATGCTGGGGATATGGTTTGGAGGGTCTGAAATGTATAAGATCGCAAGAGGCTGCAGAATGTTGTATACTCAGCCAGCCCTATCACTGGCCCAAAACTCCCAGCCATCTGAGGACATCTTAAAGAGGCAGTGCCAGAATCACTATGGTCTTTTACCATCTGGAGCATGTCCTCTTCTCATTATTGCCAGCAGAAAGGAGATACAGGAGCCTATATCTCAGCCCTTTAGAAACAGCTTCTTTCCCTCTGCTGTCAGAGTTCTGAATGGTCCACAAACTCATGAATGCGAGCTCCTTATTCCTTTTTTTATGCACTATTTATTTCTTTTGTAATTTAAAGTAATTTTATGTCTTGCACTGTACTGCTGCCACAAAACAAAAAAATGTCAATTCATATAAGATTTCAAATCATATAAATCTGATTTTGATTCTATTGCAAACACGAGGAAATCTGCAGACGCTGGAGGTTCAAGCAACACACACAAAATGCTGGTGGAACACAGCAGGCCAGGCAGCATCTATAGGGAGAAGCGCTGTCGACGTTTCGGGCCGAGACCCTTCATCAGGATGAAATGTTGACAGTGCTTCTCCCTATAGATACTGCCTGTCCTGCTGTGTTCCACCAGCATTTTGTGTGTGTTGCTTGATTCTATTGCAATTCCTTGCCGAAGTAGCCCAGTAACTGCATGACACAGATCACATTGGTTCAAGACATCGCTGCACACCTCCCATTTCAGGGTAAAAAGAGAATGGTAATAAGTACAGGTCACATCAGTGTCAACCACAACCTGTAATTAATTATTTTAAACATGTTTTTAAATTGAGATTTGTTATGATATAAGAAGTAAAAGCTATTCAAAATTCCTCTGGCGTTGATATGTCAAAATCAAATACATTAATTTATTTTGTCATCTAAAGTTGAAATTCTTTGACATCTGCTGTTACTTCCATTTAATAACTCATCAAGAAAAATGGGTATGTTCTTGTTGCTAACTATATTTTTGTATTTGTGTATGCTTTATGTTGATAGAAGAAAGCAAGCTTGACTGCCGCAGTATCCCATCTACTACTCAAAAGTAATTAATTGATCCCATTGCATCAGCTTGCTTTATGTTTTGAGTTCCTCTAAGTTGTTCTCCTGAATGGCAAAGTCTGGAAAATAATTGCTTTTGTCTCAGGTTCAGTAATTTTCTAGTTTCCAATCCACTATGTACACTGCACTGAGTTCCAGTCCCTGTTTCCTGTCAGTTCTGAGCCCATCATTTCTCAACAAACTCCATCCATTTCGATAGACTTCATATTTTTATTGGATTTTTTTTAGCTACCCACAGGAGATGTTCCATGTTTACTATTCAAAATGAACAGTGAAGGTTAGTATGTTCTTGCCAGTTGGGAACTAATCTCTTGAAAGTACAGTGCTCATGATTGCCCTGCTCGTCTACTCCGAACCACCATCTGGCTCTTATGCCACCCCAGCAGACTATACTGAACAATAAGCAGCCCACTGATGCAGTGGACCTACTGTACATGTACTTGTTGGAGTCATGAATAGTTTTACTATGTACTATCTACCTTTATGCCCAGCATAAAGGAGTTCAAATATTGTTTTGGGTTTTGTTGTAGCAACCAACAGTGAAACTGTTGCCATCTGCTGTCATTATTTGGTTACTCCTTGAGATCGCCAAAATCAAATGAAGTCCTTGGAGATGACAGAAAATTCATGAAGTCCTCTGTAAAGTAACCTGAAAATATTATTTAATTTAGATGTTCAGCATGGTAACAGACCCTTCCAGCTCATTGAGCTTTTGTCACCTAATTACACCCATCTGACTGATTATGCTACAAACCGGCACATCTTTGGAACATAAGAGATGACCGGAGAACCCGGAGGAAACCCACACAGTCAGGGGGAGAATGTACAAACTCCTTACAGACAGTGGCAGAATTGAACCTATGCCTTTGGCACTATAAAAGCATTACGCTAACCGCAACAATATCGTACCGCCACAAATATGTAAGATGAAATCCCAGTTGATCACAGATGGTGGTGTTTTAGCAAGGGTGGTAGTTCATGACATAAAGCCATTAGATTTACAAATGAAAATACAGAAGTGTTCTCCAAGAATTTTTTTAAATGTAGTGTGGATAAGGCCCAGCATGGTTGCACAATCAAATCAAGTTTAATTGCCATTCAAGCCATACAAGGATACAACCAAACAAGACAGTGTTCCTCTGGGCCAAGGTGCAAAAACATACATGCACAATCAATATAACGAGAAAGAGTAAAAAAGAAAATAATTACATTTTTTAGTCTAAGACCCTGGGCGACAAGCCCTGCAAATTCATTGTTCCAAGCAGTCCAGCCTGTAATCTCACCAATCCAACACTGGAGAGCAGCACTGATGGGAGAGGCTACCCTCTACCGAGCATGGATGCTACACTAAAATTAGGTCTTGTTCTCGCTAAAACCAAGGTAACACTGCTGCCTTGCCACCCATCTCATCACCAAACAAGGGAAACAGGCCTGCGACAATCATTATCCAACAGGGTCTTGCGATCTCAGCAGAAACCTCTAAGACAGTCACTCACGTTTTCACAACATGTCGCCTTCATACTAACTCCAGTGCCTCTGAGTAGCAGGCAGCAGCATGGTCTGCACCCAGGCCAGCTCTTCTGAACCTAATCCAGCTTCTCCTGCGGTCCAACAGCCCAACCCGAATTCCCAGGCTCAAGGACCCGACTCAAATCCCTAACTTGATAGCCCAACTTGAATCCCTTTGTTGAACAGCCTAACTCGAATCCCCCAGCCTGACAGTCCAGCTGGCGCGCCTTGCCTCCCTTGGTCCAACAGCTTGACTTGAATCACTCGGCCTGTTTTGCCTGATCCGATTCCTTCAGCCCAACGGGCCAACTCGTCTACTCTGAACCACCATCTGGCTCTTATGCCACCCCAGCAGACTATACTGAAGAATAAGCAGCTCACTGATACGGTGGACCTACTGTACATGTACTTGTTGGAGTCTTGAATAGTTTTACTATGTACAAAAACACATTGAACAAAAAAAAGTTTCTTTGTTTGGCCCCTGAGTGTATAAACGCCATCATCTTACTGGAAGGAAAGAGAATTACTAATTACTAAGATTACTAAAAGGATTACAAATGGATTACTAATGGCTGTACTGGCATAAACACTGGATCATTAACTTGCTTTCTAACATTTCCTTCAGACATTAATGTTATTAGAAGTTAACTTGATCTAGCTCTTTGTAAGTGAATTTTGTAAGCATAGATCTAGGCACCATATGGATAATGATATAATAAAATGCGTCCCATTTTTTACTTAAAAGGAAAGATTGTAAACCAACAGATTTGTTAAGACTGTTAGTGAAATTTAGCATAAATAATCAAATATCTACATTTTACATTGCACCTGCCATATTCCCACATACAGGAAAAAGTTGATTTGAAAAACTACTTCTTGAATCTTCACATCAGTTGAAACTAATTCTTTTTAAGACAATCATATTTTCCACAGTATGTACATAAATTGTAATTTTTTGATTTACAATGAACAAAAAATGATTATATTATAATCTGGATTATGCAGGGAAATAAAAGATCATCTGGCCTCCTAGATTTTCTGTCATTGGTAATCATAGAGAGTACCTTTTGGTTTGTTTGAAATGGTAAATCATATCCTGTCTTTTTAGTTTGAACAGCTGGCCTACCTGTGGATGGAGAGACAGAAATCAGGTGGAAACTATAGTCGCCATAGAGCACAGACAGAGAAACACGTCGTGCTGTGTGTCACTTCTTTGAAGATTGACCTGCTTATGGATTTTTTAAATGAATTCTATGCACATCCCCGTCTCCAGGTTATAAAGAATGTATAATTATTCACTTAGTTCTTTCCTTAACAAAGGATTTTAACATAGAAATAGTTGAATTTATGACTTTAGGGGGTGCCAATTGTCTTACGATATCTTTCAACCACATTAACCAGCAGTAATATTTACAAAATGTAATCCAATAATTCACAATGAAAGTGATGAACAATCAAGAAAAGCATTTAAATTTATATTTTAGTTGAAGGAATGAATATGTTTTGGATTATGTGAAATTTAATTAAATTACATATACTTCTATTAGAACTATTGGCACAAAATCTAGTCATTCAAATGTTTGCATAATTAGTAAACTATCAAATAAATATTAGAGAAGCACTCATTTGGAATTCAATCATACTTTCACACTGTATTGGGATTAATAAGTCATCTGAATGAATTCTTATTTAGTGGTGTAATTTATACTGAAGTGACTACCAAGCAGACAATAGTGATTTAAGAGAAAAATAATGTGATTTTTGCAGTGTTTACACAGTTGGAATTGATGAATGTTGATCTGTTGACATTATTTTTTACTTTGCCTACTCAGTGGTGAAGTGAATTCAATTAAATTTAACATGTTCTTCTCCAGATAGATTATCTGGATGAATCTAGGATTTATGTTGTACGATAAATAGAAAATCTATTCACAAGCATTAAATTGGTCAATAAAATTCAATTTTTATTATCAAAATACTGTATTTCACTGAAGATAGTTTAGAAGCATCAGGAATCAATGCAGGTACCATGGTTATGAAGACGCATTTATCTGCAATAAGTTGTTCAGATAATTTACAATGTTGTATAAAAGAAAATAAATAGCAGTAGCTAACACCTTTCCTTTGGAAATACATTTCTCTTACACTGTAATTAAATATCTGTGACTGCTTTAGTTTTATTCGTAAGATGCATCACTCTTCTGTGAACTCATATGGCAACTAAAGATTTTCAGAGATGTACTGACCAAGTTTATTTTCATTATTACTATTTTACTATTGTGGCCTACCTTTTGTAGTTTATTATCATGGAGTGTTCAGTATTCTCATATACAAGGCACATCTTATGCTATCTGTAAGTTACTTATACAGTTCAATGTGAATTGCATTACACAATAGCATTATAGTCATTGTTTACTAATGACAATTAAGGCAATTTTAAAGTACAGGAAGTTTTAAGAGGCAGAATTGCTAATTAGCTGCATATTTGTAAGTGAATCGGGGGACTGAAGAAAGCAAGAAAACATATTTCTTTCATCTGATTGGTTAGTCAAACAAGCAGAGAAAAAGGTTACATTTCCGCTTTTACTTTGAAGTGGAAGAAAGTACACCTTGTATCCTAATAATATTTAGAATCTTACACTTTTCTTACAGGATTACTATGTTGTGATTCTTTGTCCTACTGAAATGGACATTCAGGTTCGAAGGGTATTGCAAATTCCAATGTGGGCACAAAGAGTAATCTATCTACAAGGATCTGCATTGAAAGATCAAGACCTCCTGAGAGCCAAGTAAGCATGTCAACCTCAGTCTAAATTTCTATTCATTATTTATACTGCTAATTTGCATTGATTTTATCTCAGTCTTTCCTAATTTTAAATAAATCTGGAATTACACAGAGATTGTGTAGGTTGTGAGCTTGTAGAATTTGCCACTATAGCGTTTTGAATAGCCATAAACATTCGGTTAACCACACCGAGTATCGTGTTTAGTTCTGGTCGCCTCATTGTAGTGTAATCAGGTGACCATTGAATGCTATCCGGGTAATGTGAGAGTGGTTGTCTGTGCCCTTAAGTGGAGATGGTGACGTCATTATGCACGCGCGGGATAGCGGGAAGACCATTTTGCTTTCTGCTGCAGGAGCTGGTGGGGTTTTGGGATGTTGTTCCCCCAGAGGTGCAAGACATGGTGAGGAAAGATTTTCACGAGTAAAGGTCTTGACCCTGGATAGCGTGGCTTGTGCAAAGTTTCTTACCAGCCAAGCAGAATTGCCACTACTGTATTTGTACCATATTAGTTCTGTATTAGTACCGTGTTAGTTTTGTGCAATTTCCTTTGTATTTTTATACTGCATACGCAATCGGTGGACACACAACTGTGTGGATCGAATGTTAAACAGAGATTGTAACAGTGGGATCTGATTGTAAAGTCGTTCATTTTGTTTTAAGACCCTCTTCTGGCACTTAAACATCTAAAACAGATAAAGGAATTAAAACGCAAAAAAATAGTTGTTATCTTGAGTGTGTACCTTTTCCCCGGGCTACAACAATAGTAAGGAGGTGGAAGCTTTAGAAAGGGTGCAGAAATTTACCAGGATTTAGAGAGCATGTCTTATGAGGAAAGGTAGAATGAGCCAGGGCTTTTGAAAAAAGAAGAGATGAAAATCAGAGGTGGGTAAGATGATAAGAGGCATAATAGAGTGGATAGTCAATGCCTGTTTTCCAGGTGGAAATGCTAATATGAGAGGGAAGAATTTAAAGGTGATTGCTTTTAAGTGATCTATGTTGCATAGATGTGTCTTTTGTAAAGCAGGCTGGGCTTCAAGTTTTCTATTATCACAGTGCCTGCTAGGAATGGCCCGTTTCATCCAGCAATTAATAGCTAATATGAGAGGACATAATTTTATAATCACAAACAAAAGGAGATCTGCAGATGCTGGAAATTCAAGCAACAAACACAAAATGCTGGTGGAACGCAGCAGGCCAGGCAGCATCTATAGGAAGAAGCGCTGTTGACGTTTTGGGCCGAGACCCTTCATCAGGACTAACTGAAAGAAAAGATAGTAAGAGATTTGAAAGTAGGAGGGGGAGGGGAAATCGGAAATGATAGGAGAAGACCGGAGGGGGAGGGGTTAAGCTAAGAGCTGGAAAGGTGATTGGCAAAAGGGATACAGAGCTGGGGAAGGGAGCACCAGAGGGAGATGGAGAACAGGCAAAGAGTGATGGGCAGAGAGAGAAAAAAAGGAGGGGAAAAAATAAATCAGGGATGGGGAGAAAAGAGGAGGAGTGACATTTACAGAAGTTAGAAAAATCAATGTTCATGCCATCAGGTTGGAGGCTATCCAGACGGAATATAAGGTGTTGTTCCTCCAACCTGAGAGTTAGATACATTAGGGGCATTAAAGAAATTCTTAGATAGGGCAATGCAGGAGGGAGGAGTTAGTATGATTTTGGAGTAGTTTAAGAGATTGCCATAACATCATGGGCCAAGGGGCCTATACTGTGATGTACAGTTCTATGGATAGGAAGACCCAAAGCCAGGAAAAGATTTGAGGAAAAATGTTGAGAGCTTTAGACAACCTGATTAGGGCCCAGGGTTGTTAGTGACAACAGAGGTGATGATTAAACTGAACTTGAGTTTGGGATTTGGAAATTGTGAACTGTGAGGCTGACTGGGGAGGAATAGAATATTTGAATCTGAGTATAGCAAAGATATGGTTAAGAATTCCAGAAAAGCATGTGATCAGTAGATTAGTTTATTATTGTTACATGCACTGAGGTAGAGTGAAAAACTTGCATTGCATACTACAGATCAATTAACTGCAGCAGTGCTTTGAGGTAGTACAAGGTAAAACCATAACAGAATATAGAATAAAGTGTTACAGAGAAAGTGCAGTACAGGACATAATAAGCTGTAAGTTCATAAGGAGGTAGATTGTGAAGTCAAGAGTCCATTTTATTGTGCTAACCAATCATTCAATGATATAACAGAAAGAAAGAAGCTGTTTTTGAATCTGGCTTTTCAGGGTTTTGTATCTTCTGTGTGATGGGAGGGGAGAAGAAGGAATGTCAGAGGTGGTTGGGTCTTTGGTTATGTAGACTGCTCTAGTGAGGCAGTGGCATGTACACAGAGTCTACAGAGAGAAGGCTAGTTTTCCTGCTGTGTTGAGCTGCATCCACAAACTCTTCAGACTTGGGCTGCGCATTTCCCATGCCAGACTGTAATGTATCAGGCCAGGGTGCTTTCTACGGTAAACATCAGTAAACATTGGTGAAGGTCCAAGAGGACATTACAAATTTCTCTGGCTGGCTAAGGAAGTAAAGCTACTTGTGAGTTTTCTTGGCCATGCTGTTAGTATGGTTGGACTAGGACAGTCTATTGGTGATGTTCACTTCCAGCATTGTGAAGCTCTCAACTGTAGCACCATTGACGTAGACAGGGGCATTGCATTGCCCCCCCTCCCCAACCTTTCTGAAGTCAATGACCAGCTCCTTTTTTTTTAAATATCAGTGAGGGAAAGGTTGTTATCCTGACCTCTATCTCCCTCTGTCCTCCAACTCATCATTACTTGAGTCAAATCAGGTAGAAGCAGAGTTGGTGATGAGTCTGTAAATGAAGCTAATAGAAGGTCCAGAGGTTTAGTTGAGGTTGCAAAGAGTTTGGAATGTCATCAATATAGGCACATCAAGGATGGCTAGTGGTGTATAAAGCTGCAGAACTGAGTTTATACTTGAACTAAAGTCAATGACTTTGGTCTTCTTGTAGGAGCAAGCTGAAAGATTATACAGAGTTGGTGATTTATTAAAATCTGGAATGCACAAGGGAGACTGGCCAAAACTGATCTACCCAAATGTGAATTTTGGTTCAGCTTTAACATTCTCAATTGGCAAAATTGCCTGAAAAATTAAATTTTTTATAGCAGAATAGTGGCTCTACAAAGTCTTTATTAAGTAGCAGACTAGATAGAATGATTATCCACAGCTCTAACAGCAAATCCATTTTCTATTATAACAATGGGTACACTTTATAACACATTAGTGAAGTTTCTGAAACTCGGGTGTTGTCACTGCTGCATTCCATGTCTCTACTTTTGTTTGGGGTTCCCTGTTACCACATTAGCACATTCTATATCTCAATTTATTAATTATTAGCCTCTACAACAGTCCTCCTCTCTTGGCCCTTGGCCTAGAACAGCCAATAGGGCCTTAAGATTAGATCCCTAACAATACTCTTGTTTGGCCAACTAAATGACTATCCCCCTTGCACCTATGCTTTACCTGCACACTAAAATATTAAGTTATTAAAATAATCAACTGTACAACAACTGCGTAAGTCAAATGCAAGGATGGATTTCTAAATTCATATCCCATTTCCAAATACCGACCCAAAAGGAGAGGTTCTCTAGAGCCAATTTGGTAGTATTCTGAAGATCTGTTACTGGTTTCGACAGTGCATCCCATTTCATAGTGACTTCCTTATCCCCTCTCAGATGATCTTTTCCCAATCAGCAGTTAAATATGGAATAAGCAGTCATTCTGTCGCTACATACTTGTGCAGTCTTTTGTCCGTGTCACTACCAGAAATGGCAAACTCCAGCTCGAGATCCAGCATCACCTGTCAGGCAAGCTGTGCTCTGCAATCATTAATTTGATTGAGAGATCACTGTATGCCACATTATAGCCAGTCAGACTACATTATAACTACTTCTTGTAATATGCTCCTGCTGATGTTGCGATGTAGTAAACATTCAACAAAGTATTCAGAAAGTATTCATTTTTCAGGGGGCTATGTGAACAGGGAATAGTTATCATGTCATGCAAAAACACATTCAGTCAAGCTTCTTTATATAATCTCCTCTGGACATGCCCAATGATGCTCCCTTTGTGTAATTCCATTGCACAGACTGGTGGGTTGCTTCAAGATATCTAAGTTCCCTCATGGTATTTTCTGACGTTATGCATTTTTGTAAGTGCATACTTCTGATTGTCACGGAGCTGAGGAATGTGGAGCACTGTTGTGGCATATAGTGGACTCCTCTCATTTTCACAGCCTCCTGGGGTATGGTTAGGCAGAATGAGATCTGAAATGAAGCACACAGGGGTCTTCACCCAGCCAGTTTTTCAGCTCCTTGCCTGTCCTGTGTGAGGCTCTGTGGCCTACTAACTGTGCAATGCTTATCCCAACTACCGACAAGAGCCAGTTAGCATACATATTACAGGCTGCATTTTTACCACAGGATCAGGTGTTAATATTCACTCTATCAATAATCTCATTAGTTATATCCTTTAATGGCTGCAGTAACTGGATAGTTTCTAACTCCCCTTCTGCCCCTATTTTGCTAGCTTGTTCCAAATCAACATAATTTGGTCTTATGATCATCTTCAACCTCTGCTGAAGGTTGCATATCTATTTCTGCTGTATCTGAAGTAATGACTGTGGACACAACTGCTGAATATCTTGCTTCTAACAACTCTGTCAAGCCCCTTTTTACTTTTCTGCTTTTCTGTCCTAAACTTAGTATGAGTAACTTGGCTACAGAGTAAATGTTGGAAGGACAATTTGCATTGTCCCTGCAATAAACAAGGGAGTTGTTAAACAATCAGGTTAAAACTATCTGCAGTTGCCTGCAGCCTGGTTCTAATGTAACCTATCTCTAAGCTTTAACCCTATCCTCCCAGTGTCCTTCTGGCCTTCGGTAAATGTGGTGCTCTTGTGGTAACATGTGATCCTGCAGAGATCAATTCCCAAACAGATCAGCCCTTGTCGCGTTACAGAATAAGTTTCATTGTTGCACTTAAGTGTGAATAGTTTGTTGGTCCCATATCTGAGCATGACAACTATTAACATGGAATTCCCCCTCTTGTGTATGCCTAATCTGCACTGGATGTTCCCTGAGGTTCGTGCATTTTTCAAAAGTCCATTTCAGAGCATTGCATGTTGTCAAATCCCTGATGTGAAACCACATAAAATTGGTGCAACCCACGGCTAGTTTTCTTCATTAGTCCCTCAATTTACAGTCTGCATTTTGTTTGCTATCAAGAGAGACCTCAAAGGAATGACACATCCAATTATATAGATTCTTCAGAGCATAGTTTGTTGGACTCCGTGTTTACTGTTTACAGTGGACATACTGTATTCTGCAGGGTTAAATCATTGCTGCTGAAGCTGTCACTTCAGGTGAAATCAGTATTTCCACTCAGTCCTTTCCTTAGCTTCTTCTAGGGCACACATTCCCCGGGCAAGATGACCATAAATGGTCCCGTCCATCTGTGTTGTCATCCTAGTTTTGCCGGTACAGTCTTAATCGTGACCTTATTCCTGCTCTGGCAAGTTCCTCTTTACCTGGACATACTTGTGCTCCCAGTCTGCACTCTCTCATCAATGACTTCCCATTTTAGATCATACACGCACATGGCCTTCTCCTGTACAAACTGGATGATACACTCTTTACCACTGCAGCTCTTCGGTACTCCATAATCAGATCCTGTGGTATTTGCTAAACCCATCCTATCATTAATATAAAAGTATTAAATCCTGTCCCACGAGCAGTGTTCACTCGTAGTTTCATCAGCCCTGCTGGTAAGATACTAAACCTGAGTTTCTCAACAGGGTTCCGCAAGAAATAATGATTTTTTAAAAAATTGTCTTTTTGAACTCTGTGTGACACTTGATGCCAGTGCTTGTGGTGGGTAGTGACCGAGCAGCCCCGTTAGCTATCTCATTAGAGGTCTTTCATCCTAGTATTGTCATGGTTCTGGTTGGCCGTTCCCCTTTAACACTTCTTTCTCCCTGATCATGCCCCAATTTCAGTCAATTGCTGCTAGTTACCCAATAATCGTACACCTGGCGTTCATCAGAGACTGGGAAATAAATACGAGGACAACTCTATCACAGGTTGCCAGTTTGTTGGTCAATTCTCATGTGATACTTGGTTCCTGTTCTGATTAGAATGGTCAGTTTTAAATTCCACTCTAGTTTCTAGAGTGTTCCTGTGAATCTTGTCTCCTTGTCAAGATCCCTCTGGTTTCCTGCTCTACGTTCAGGTCTATGCCAACCTCCCCAACTGAGTCGACGTGCCAGTGTCCTGCACTTGGGTTCTCCTCTGTCGCCCCTGTGTATTATGGCATTGCATAGTAGGAACATGTTTACTTGGTTGAGTCAATTCTGAGTTTTTGATGTGAAAGAGAGGAAAGCATTGATATTCCCTCCCAAATTACCTCTCTATACCTCCCCTTATGAAAATAGTAAGGCCAGATTTTACAGAATGCTTTGCAAATAAAGAATAGCTGCAGAAACTAGCCTAGTTAGTGTGGATTTTTCATTATATGATCCAACTGAACAAGTCTCTGCAAGGCCCTAGAGAAAAAGTTTTGACTTCAAATGACAAGATTCTTCGATTTAAAAGGAAACTGAATCTTTTGAAAAATCATGTTGCAAAAGGAAATCTTGAAATGTTTCCACTGCTGCTTGGGGTTCAGAGAAAGGATATCAGAAAGTCTCATTCAAAACTACTTGGAAGAAGTTCAGAACAGTATTGAACTGTATGTTTCCTCCCTTTCAACTCAAGTATAATACTGAATGAGAGAGCCTTTCTCTGAATCTTCTGCTCAGCTTGAGAACTTAACTTTGAGAGAAGAGGAAGAACTTGGTGAGCTGCACTCTGATCATGCACTCAAGATGAGGTTTCCCTTCCTGCTCCTGGACAAGTTCTGGATTTCTGTGAAGGAAGAGTATCCTGCCATTCTTAGGAAAGAAATTGACATTTTGCTGCAGTTTTCAACTTCTTACATGCGTAAGCAAGCTTTTTCTTGCTTAACAAGCATCAAGAGCAAGGATAGAAATTGTCTTATTTCCGTTGAAGGTGAAATCTGTGTGCTAACTCAAATCTGACCCAGAATTGAGAATTTTTGCAGCAAAAAGCAAGCATAGGTTTCACATGCTAGGCCTAGATTTGAGCCTGATCATGTGACTTAGTAAGAAAATGTTTTTTTGTTGTCTTCTATAAAATTGTGTCTTAAGCTATATTTTTATTCATATTGCTTTTGCTTTTTAGTAACTTCACTTTTCAACAATGTCAATAATTTTTTGTAAATGGCATTGAACAAAATCAATTTACAACCTTTATTTAAATTAACTCTACCAAGCCTATGTTTAGAAAATTAAATACTATTTTAGCTTAAGTTAGTTATTTAACAGAAATTTGAGTTTTTAAAATTTATGAAAAGGGAAGAAAGAGATTAATTTCAAGAAAGGTAAGCTAAGGTTAACTACCTGTTTTTACCAAGAAAGGTTGGCTAAAAATTCAATCTCCACTCAAAAGAAGATTGATAGTTATTTTTGTGTTGTTGTATCTACTACTTGCTGATCATGTCAATGTACTATGAGCTGTAGATATAATAATTTTTATACAAAGGTTCCCTGAGACCTGAAAATTATTTCAAGAGTTCCTTCAGGTCAAAAAATTTGGGAAAGGCTGTGTTACAAGGACGTGGCAGTGGAATGAACCCAAGTGCTGAAACGGGCGCGGAGGCAGAGTAGGGAGGCATTATGGTAGCAAGTGTGGAATTGGTGCCAAGGTAGTCTTTACCCGGAGTCTTGGTTTTAGTAGAGAATTCAGGAATGATGCTAGACTCGAACTGATAGTTCTAAGAACCATGGAATGAGATTACTCGTACATGAGTCAATTAACAAACTGGCAGCTCCTAGTTGTGGTCAGAGGATTTTTATAATGCATTTGCTGATGGAACATGGGTGTTTGTAGTTACTGGAACCTGGGAATGATTGGGAACTAAATGTGGTGATTGAGGCCCAATTCCTGAGGGAAAATAGCCAGGTGGGTGATTGCCAGAAGGGATCGTGACAGGCTACCCTAGATCAACTTCCCTGGCCTCCATTAGGGCATCCATTATGCACCTTTTTAGGATGTAGTTCCATCTCTCAACCATGCCAGAACTGAGTTCCGTATGAAATGTAAAAATTCTTCTTGACCCCTAACAACATGCTAGCTCTCCTTAGCACCTTTTAAGTGAAGTGTATCCCTTGATCCAAATCAAGGATTCCGCACCTGGTTATTACCTCTTCAGCTAGCACATAGGCTACCATCTCAGCAAAGAACACTTTCCCCCAACCTGGTGAAGTGAAAAATGAATAATAAAACAATACCATTTACCTATGGACTGGTGTAATGCTCCTGTGAGGTCAATCTGAAGTTGCTCCTGTGGACCTCTGGGCTGTTGCTGACACCCTGGTTAGATTGTAACTTTTTTCTGGCTCACATGTTATGCATTATTGGCAGAATTTAGTAATATCTCACCACTTCCCAGGTCACCAACAGTATCTTTCTAGCTGAGTCCTAATCTTATCCCACCCTATATGAACTAAACCATGGTAGGTTTTTTACAATGTATATCTGATCCACTCTAGGCTACCAAATATTAATTTTCTTGCCACATTCCATCATCCTTTGCACCACTCCTACTTGTTCGCAAATCCACTTTTCCTTTGATGACAAACCCTTTTGTTTCACCTTAAACCTTCTTCACCTCCCTGACCATCACTACCTCCTGATTCCTCCATAATTACTTGATCAGCAAATGCATCTTCCCTTTCTTCAGGGGTGTTTACCCTTCCACACACCACCTTTATGACTTCTGCTTCCCGGGTCAGCTTAGAATCAGAATCAGGTTTATTATCATTGGCATGAGATGTGAAATTTGTTAACTAAGCAACTGCAGTTCAATGCAATACATAATCTAGCAGAGGGAGAAAAACTGATAATAATAAAATATGATAATAAATAAATAAGCAAATCAATTACACATTGAATATTTTTTTAAAAAAATGTGCAAAAACAAAAATACTGTACATTAAGAAAAGTGAGGTAGTGTGGCAGAGGGGAAAAAGCTGTTCCTGAATTGCTGAGTGTATGCCTTCAGGCTTCTGTATCTCCTACCTGATGGCAACCATGAGAAAAGCAGCTTTAGCTAACTCTTTCTCCATTTCTTAATGTTGTATTTGTCCTCCTCATGGGGGTTACACACACCTTCTTGCTCAAATTGCCTTGCAATCATGTACAACTCCAAAACTATGTACTGTCTATAAAGATATTCACCTATGTCCTTTACCTAATTTCAGGACCTCTGTTAGCACTTTAAGTTCTTCCACTTGTGTTGACCTGTAGGCTTGGGTGTTTTCCTCCTCTCATTATGCCCTCCTTTATCCACAACAGCCCATTGCATTTGTGGAGTACTGACAAGATACTTTCTGTATCTGTCCACCAACAAGGTCAACACACCAAAAGTTCAAAGTAAATTTCTTGTCAAAGTCAAATGTCACCATATATGACCTGAGATTCATTTTCTTGAGAGCATACTCAATAAATCCTTAATAGAATATTAACTATAACAGAATCAATGAAAGACTGTACCAACTTGGGCATTTAACCAGTGTGCAAAAGACATCAAACAGTGCAAAAACAAAAAAGAACTAATAGTAATAAATAAACGAGCAACAACTATCGAGAACATGTGGTGCAGAGTCCTTGGAAGTGAATTCAAAGGTCGTGGAAACATTCCAGTGATGGGACGAATGAAGTTGCCCCCTTTTGTTACAAGAGCCTGATAGTTGAGAGATAGTAACTGTTATTGAACCTGGTAGTTTGAATCCTGAGGCTCATGTATGTTCTTCCTGATGACAGCCAAGACAACAACCAAGCTTGTTTGGTGATCAGTACCTTGTGGTGAGTGAACAATAATGTTGTTACTATTATTACAGCCTTTTCATATTTGCTCTTCTGTTGTTCCTTCCACCAAGTAACGTGCTCAGGAATTGTTCCATCCAGATTTGTTATCATTTGGTATCAACTCTGGGTCTGCAGGAGAGATGCTCACACTTCTTCTCCAGCATTTTTGATTTCCCCCATGGCCATGCCTTACAGTGTCTGCATACCTTAGTGCCTGCGATTCTTACTACCTGAAGCTGTTTATCAAATAAATTTGGCCAGTTAATTGATTCCTCAAATCAGTTGCAAACCATAACCACCTGAATTCCAGCTGCCAGTTACTTAGTCATCCCAACCTCATGTTCCCCAACACCAAACTCCTCATGCTCCAAGATCTCTTTTTACTACAACTTACAGTCACTGTCAGCTATGAGGTTATCCCATGACCGAACAGGATGGAATCTCAGTCATGCCTACCCACCCAAGAGCCTCATAGTCAGTTGCGACCCAGTGGAGTAATCTGCTGATTACGCCGATTGTAGGAGCAAACTGAAAGATCACACGGTTGTTGTTCAAATAACAGACAATTTATTAAAAACTGGTGTGCACCAGGAGATCATCCAAATCTAATATGCAGTACTTGAGCACTGAATTCCATGCCTGGGGTTCCCTGTTACAACATTAGCACAATCTACATCACTGTTTACTAATTATTAGCCCTCAAAAATTTTCCCCTATAATACTTAATATTTGAATGGAGTTATGTTATCTAATTTTGGACCAACAAGATAGGAAATCAGACTGGTAACAGCGGTGTTAACAAGGGGTCTGGTATTCTCTGTCAAAACCTAAATTTGGACATGTTTTTGGTGGATGTGACAAAGATTTGGGATTCCCTGGGTCTAGAAATCCATTGGGTAGAAAATCATCTTTGCACAAAACAAATGTTACTGGATCACCTGCTGTTTTATCAGTGATTGAACTGAAAACTCTTGTTCTGTGCCTTTGTTACCTACAGCTGAGCTGCAACAATTTCTGTCACCTGCCTTGAAAATCCAATACATTAGTCGAGCACAATCATCCCCATCCATTTGCTAAGCTACAGTGACTTGGTGGTCTTTGTTTTTGGCTTTGATCCTGATTCACAGTGCTACTTGGACTTACCTTTGGATTTAGTATGTCTTATCTTTTTGAAGACTGCAGCTTGGGGAGGAGGGGGTATGTGAGGGCTGCAGGATGTTGGAGTCGATATCCTTTTGTATCAGATTTCCATCTGACAGTGACTGCCTTGCCATATCTGAACAAGGATCTGAATCTTTCCCTTACACTGATGCTGCTTCAATGCATTTCCGAATAATGCCTGCGCAGAAGGTGAGCATGGCAATTTGGTAAATTAACAACATGCATTCTGAATCCACAGGGCATTACTGGAATAAAACAAATTGCTCTTCTGTGTTGCAGAAGGCAATCATGATTTTTTTATACTCGACGCCTGGAGAAGCTTCGTAAAACAATTACTTTACTGGGATGTGTTTTGTATTTTGTCTAGACAAACCTGCACTTACATGAAAACTTCAAGAACAGCACACAATTGTCTGCCAAGACGATTTTTCTGACCAAATAGAGGTTTGAAACTTTCCCATTCACTATGCAACTTCAAACACCAGCATATGCTTAAACAGCAATTGAAGACAAACAGATTCCAGGAAAATTTTAGAGTTGCTATCGCTGAGAACATTATATTTTCACCAAATGAACTGATGGGGATTTGCAACGTAATTTGCATCTCAAAATTAGAACCCAGAGCACCTTCCCAGAAAATGCATCCTCAAGTTTTGAAATTGACAACCACAAATGCTTATATGCAAGCCAATATCTTAACAGGTAGCCATGATACTGGGAAATACTGATTACCTAATTCATAAGCATTTCTTTCATACAACTACATAATAGTTGCTGCTGGGTTAGAAAATAATTCCAATAATTATGCATTGTCTTGGTATTGGATCAAATCATCCATTTCAATGACTGCTGTCAAGTCCAGGACCTTCAGATAGGCAGCATCCTTTATCTTGAAAGAAGTATGTGAAATTCAAAATTATCCTGTTGTTATCTGTATATTAGATGATCTAATAGTATTTAATAAACAAATTAGCAAGGTGTAGCTTATGATAAATTCTAGATTTATTGTGGATTCAGTACTCATAATGTATTCCCACACTTTACTCAATCGAGTTTCTGTTTGTTGATTCCACCAAAAGAAACATTCCTGATGCCTATTTTTCTTTAATTTATATTGGTTATTTCCTGATTTCCTCTTCAATTTCTCTTTCTCAATACAAAAAAAATCCACCAAGTACACAAACAATTCTTGCAAATTAAAGCACTTACATTTACACCCCACTAACATTCTGAAAGAAAGTGTTATTGCTAAGGCATCAAGCTGATCATTGTGTCTAAATCCAGGTATGTAGTTAAAACTTTGAAGACATTTATTAGAAAGTTTCTGTGGAGAATGGTTACATATGCATGAAAAGACTGTTGAAAATTGTGTCTCCTTTTACAAAAGAGGCAATTGAGGATCAGAGGTGTTCATGATAATGTTCACAATGTATTTTCATAGAGTGAGTGGAAATAGTTTCCAATATCATAATCAAGTAGCATCAAGTAACCAAAAAGGCAAAAGAAACCAGAGAGAAAACTTTTACTTCATGTGCAATACGTGGGAAGAATTTCAAAAGCTTCCAAACGAGAGGCAAGTAGTCCAGATTTTCAAAGAAGTGATGGGTGGTCTGTCCCAAAGAGCCAGCATTTCCAAGATTGCTGTAGAGGCAAGTGCTGAACTTACTGCTGACTGCTCATATGTTAGTCTGGTAGTGCAGCATGAAGTTGTGGCAGTTTTCCAACACTTATGCTGGGGAATCCTATCAAACTTAGAGATGAACAGCTGTGTGGGGACTGTAGTGGTGTTCTTTTTAGATCTTTAACTACCGTAGATTCCGGACTATAGAGCGCACCTGATTAAAAGCCGCAGACTCTAATTTTAGAAAGAAAATCAATTTTGTACTTGTACAGGCTGCACCGGATTTTAAGCTGCAGGTGTCCCACGTTGTAATATGAGATATTTACACAGAAAGATATTACACGTGAGGATTTTTTAACTTTTAATTAAATCCGTATGGTAACATAAACAAATACATATAGCAAATGCTTTTTTTTCGAACAGTGCCTGTAACACAGCTACTTTTAAATATACATACTTATCGGTAACACACAAATTACGTTGCATATTCTTTTTTACTGAACAGTGCACGAACAACATTCCAATATCTCCTAACGACTGGTAAAAAAAATATATATACTGCAGCCTACCAGGAAAAGTTATTGATCGCCTTCTTCATCTTCCTCCTGTGCACTAAAACCATCAAAGTCCTCTTCTTCAGTGTCCGAATTGAACAACCTCAGGATCTCGTCACTCACTTCAGTCTCTTCATTGTCGCTCTCACTTGAGCGCACGCGGTCCTCTTCATCACGCAGCAGTCCAGCCTTTCGAAACCTGTTGGTGACGGTGGATGTTGTGACACGGCTCCACGCATTTAGGATCCACTGGCAGACTTGAGTTAAAGATGCTTTTCGCATGCGTCCTGTTTTGGTAAAGGATTTCTCGCCGCTCGTCATCCAAGTCTCCCACTCAACGCGCAGCGCCACTTTAAATGCCCGGTTCACGCTGATGTCCAGTGGCTGCAAATACTTCGTGGTGCCCCCAGGAATCACAGCTGGAATTGAGTTTGTACTCTTGATGGCAGCTTTCACTGAATCTGTTATATGGGCCCTCATGCTGTCCATAACGAGCAATGCTTTTTCTCTGTGAAAAAATCCCCCTGGTCGCTTGGCGTAGCACTCTCTCAGCCAATCCTTCATTAGACTCTCCGTCATCCAACAATTTCTTATTGACTTTCACCATGATTTCTTTTGGGAATTTTTCCTTTGGCATTGTCAGCCGCTTAAAAATCACCATCGGTGGAAGCTTTAGTCCGGATGCTGTGCAGCTCAGAACACAAGTAAAATGCGTTCTCTCATGGCCACTTGTTTTCAGTGTGATGGACGAGTCACCTTTTTTATTAACAGTCCGAGTGAGAGGCAGGTCAAACGTCAAAGGTACTTCATCCATATTTATGATATCATCTGGCCCGATGGAATTCTCCGCTATCTTTGTTTGAGTGAATGTGCGGAAGTTAGCAAGTTTTTCCTCGTGGTCAGGAGGGAGCTGCTGACACAGAGTCGTGCGTACCCCGACGGACAGGCCTTCTCGTCTCATAAATCTAAAACACCACGATGGCCCACCTCTAAAATCTTCGATTTTCATTTTGGTGGCGATTGCTTTAGCCTTCAGTCTGATCTGCGTGGCCGCCTGCTCTCTGTGTGTTAACCCAGTCTTCAAGAAAGTTTTCAAGTTCGGGCCATCTGCTATGATTACCTCTGAAAGCTTTTGTCGTCTTTTTGCATTGACTCAGTTCTTCACGCTTGCGTCTCCACCGTCTCACCATCGATTCATTTATGCCAAGATTACGTGCAGCAGCTCGATTTCCTTCTTCAACCGCCAGATTGATCGCCTTTAACCTAAAAGCTGCATCATATGCTTTTCTTCGAGTGTTTTCCATGTTGATGAGGGTGAGTACAAATGACTGATTTACAATAATTTAATTGTGAAAGTGCACTTGATTTATCGTACAATTTCATTGGACCTCTGTGAACTACTCATCAATTTTATTGGTCTACTGTTACGAGGCAAAATGTTTTTGGCGGCATGAAAAAAAACATGCATTAGCCGCACCGCAGTATAGGCCGCAGTGTTGCTGCAGTGTTCAAAGCATGGGAAAAAAGTAGTGGCTTATAGTCCGGAATTTACGGTACTTAATTTCATGTGAATGTTTCTGGTATTTTTGATATATTCTTAAAATTTTGAGATGATTCTTAAAGCATTTAATAATTTAATTATTTTGTTATTTTTAGAATGTTGTTGAGTTTTTCCAAATGACAGAAATATTTGGTTTCCTTGAAGCTTTATTTGTGGCTGGCCATTAGTCTCTTCAACATCTAACCCAAGTCAACATAGAACATGGACACCTACAGCACATTACAGCCCTTCCAGTCCACAATGTTTTGCCGACCATGTAACCTACTATAGAAACTGCCTAGAATTTCCCTACCGCATAGCCCTCTATTTTCCTAAGCTCCATGTGCCTATCTAAGAGTGGCTTAGAAGACTCAATTGTATCCACCTTTACCACCATTGCTGCCAGTGAATTCCACCCTCTGTGCTCTGTGTGAAAACTTGCCCTTGTACCGACTTCCAAGCACCTTAGAACTATGCCCCCGGTGTTAGCCATTCCAGCCCTGAGAGATGCCTCTGGCTATCCAAATGATCAATGCCCCTCATCATCTTATACACTTCTATCAGGATACCCCTTATTTTCTGTCATTCCACAGGGAAAAGGCCAAGTTCATTCACTTATTCTCATAAGGCATGCTCTCCAGTCCAGGCAGCATCCTCGTAAATCTCCTCTGCACTCTCTCTTATTGTATCCATATCCTTCCTGTAGTGAGGTGACCAGAACTGAACCAATAGGTCTAACTAAGGTCTTGTATAGCTTTAACATTGCTTCACGGCTCTTGAACTCAATCCCACGGATGATGAAGGCCAACACACCACATACCTTCTTAGTAACACTATCAACCAGTGCAGCAGCTTTGAGTGTCCTAATGACACGGACCTCAAGATCTCGCTGTTCCTCCACACCGCCAAGGTCTTAATTTAATATTATATTTTGTTTTCAAATTAGACCTACCAAAATGAACCACTTCCAACTTATCTGGGTTGAAGTTCATCTGCCACTTCTCAGCCCAGTTCTGCATCCTGTCAATGTCCCACTGTAACCTCCAACAACCCTGCAGACTATCCACAACATGCCAACTTTTATGCCATCAGCACACTTACTAACCCACACTTCTGCTTCCTCATCCAGGTCATTTATAAAAATCACAAAGAAGAAGGGTCCCAGAACAGATCCCTGCAGAACACCATTGGTCATTGTCCTCCGCGCAGAATACCAGCCATCTACAACCACCCTTTACCTTCTATGGGCAAGCCAATTCTGGAACCACAAAGCAGAGTCTCATTGGATCCCATGCCTCCTTACTTTATGAAGGAGCCTTGCAAGGGGAACCTTATAAAATGCCTTACTGAAATCCATATGCACTATCTATCTTCATCAATATATTTTGTTGCATCCTCAGAGAGTTTAACCAGGCTCGTAAGCCATGACCTGCCCTTGACAAAGCCATACTGACTATACCTAATCTGATTATGCTTCTCCAAATGCTCATAAATCCTGCCTCTCGGGATCTTCTCCAACAAATTGCCTATCACTGAAGTAAAACTCAATGGTTTGTAATTTCCTAGGTTATCTCTACTCCCTTTCTTGAATAAGGTCGATTTTATTTCTTGCTTAATATTAGTAAATGTAGATACAACAAAAATGAACTCTGAAATTCTGTAATACTTTTGTCTTCCATGTCTACTTTTGGAACAATCTCCAAAACAGCTCAGCAGATATCCAGATCTTTAACTTATATTTGATGAAGGATAAATGAGAAAGATATCTCATTAAAAATGTTGAAGTTGAAATAATAAAGCATTCAGACATGGGGGAAGAGAAAATAGACTGGATATTTCCATTGTATAGTCAACGCAGAAGGGAAACTGTTAATGTGCAACTAAGTAATATTGCTACACTCTGTTGACCTGCAAACCACCAGTGGGGATCTATGAATGCTACATGGATATATCATTCATTGGTTAATTCTGGTAAGGTGGCAGCACACTCAACCGCAATGGTTTCTACGAGACCAACAAAAGGTGTTATTATCTTTTTATGAAACCCCTTTTCACCAGGTATTTCTGGAAATGTGGCTCCGTTGCCCTTCACTGACAGCCACTGGATTCCACAATGAGAAACCCACTTTTCTCAGGCTCCTTACATCTAGTGTGTATTTGACTTTGGTCCTGCCAAACCCATCACCCACACAAACCCCGGCTTGTGTGAATGTTCTGTGATTTACTGCCCCCTGCAATTACCCATCGGCAAGAAATGACAGACCGTACACTGCATACGATTATAAAGAAAGTATATATATGAACGTTAACTAAAGAATTAAAGAACAGGAAGAAAAAAACTAAACGGGCCCATTATAATTAAACAGTCAATTGTGCACATAAGTTGGAGCTCATCTTGGAGTTGTCTGTAACTCAAATGCTGGAGCGTTGGTCTGCATGAAAGCATGCACCATCTTCCAAATGTTGCACGAAATACATCTC
Source organism: Hypanus sabinus (assembly GCF_030144855.1). Classification (NCBI taxonomy): domain Eukaryota; kingdom Metazoa; phylum Chordata; class Chondrichthyes; order Myliobatiformes; family Dasyatidae; genus Hypanus; species Hypanus sabinus. Next base: position 73,114,358 of record NC_082716.1, read on the forward strand.
GAACAAATAAGCTCTCCCATGGATTATTAGTCCTTCCTCCTAGAAGCCATTCATCTGCAGAAAGCACCTTCTGCAACAGGAATGGCATCTTAAGCCATCCTCCTTCCTGTCTTCACCCAGTTCCAGCCAAAAAAGACCTTGACCCACCACAGTGTCCCGCACAAAACCTCTCCGCCCAATGTTTTCTAGAACTTTCTCCAAATTCCACCATCCTGATTGGCTGACAGCACCTTCCTAAGTTGAACAACAAAGCCCCTTAACTCAATTCAAACCAAAAGGGCTGAAAGCAGAACAGACTGCTCTTACACAACAGCTAAAATGAAATACCGCAGCATTGCAGTAAAATTCTTAATCAGGGTGTTAGGTTTAAGCATTTTTTTAAAATTGCAAGATCCTGCTGGACAGTAAGAACTTAAAGTATTGCAAGTCTACTCCATCAGTGAGTTTCTCATTGGCAGAGAAACTGGAGGAGCTGAAGGTGTTGCCTTCATCAGAGAGGTGTTGGTGCGTAAAGGTAGTGTACAGTCGAAGTCGAACAGCTAGTGATCTTCTTAGTCGCATTTCTTGTAAGACCCTGTTGGACGTTGTTAATGTTGAATGCTGCAAGTCCGATTATATGCTTTATTAGTAGTTGGCAGAGCAGCTGTGTGGCCTTGGTCATAGCAAAGACTAGGCCTCAAGCCACAGTGTTACCTGTTTACAGCTGCCCAAAAGAACCAGTAGTGTCAGTGGCATCCATGCTAGAGTCGGTGCTGGCCCCCTGTGTTCCCTTGGCAGAAGACAATACATATTGTGTTTGACTGCACACTCTGGCAACATATGTGGACTCAGGGACTTGGGGCTATATTTTAATTGTGTTACTGTATCTTACTGCTATCTTATATATGCTATATGTACCTTGTGCTGTGTGTGACCATTGGTACTGTGTTTTGCACCTTGGCCCTGGAGTAATGCTCTTTCATTTGTCTGTATTCATGGATATTCATGTAGGGTTGAATGACAACTAAAATTGAACTTGATCTTGAATTATGTCCTTACCCCTTTTATTTCCTGATTGTAAGTACAGTATTAATGTTAGCAACTCATTTGCAATCAGTATCTCTTCATGTGGGAAATATGTTTTTTCTATACTAGAAGATAATCATGATTGACATTAATTGCTATATCATATATATAAGTTGAAAACAGATTGGGAACTTCCTTTGAACTAATAAGTTGAGTCATCCAGGAAATAATATAATGAAAGGAGTGATTTCCATGTTGAATTGAAAGCTGAAACCCATATAAATTTTGCTGGCAAGCTTTATAACACTGACTGAAATCCACTTATATATTATTGTATATACGAATCACTTCAAAATTTGTTACTTTTTATGTATACTGATTGAAGTTGAAATTGAAAGTAGCATTGGACAGATAGATGATTTTTTCACTTGACATCCATGGGGTTTATTATCTCTGTACTGTTCAACGTACAAAGTACATTTGTTATCAAAGTATATATTTGTCACTATATCTTTCTCTGGGATTCATTTTCTTGTGGATGTACTCGAGAAATCCTTAATAGAATAATAACCATAATAGAATCAATGAAAGACCGCACTACTTGGTGAATGTATTTGCAAATGTATCATGAATGTATTAATGTTTCTCAAATATTTGCCTTTCTTTTTCTCCATAAATCCTGCCTTCCTTTACAATGTGATTCAGAATGGATGATGCTGAAGCTTGCTTTATCCTTAGCAGTCGCTATGAAGTTGACAGGACAGCTGCTGTAAGTTGTGTTACTTTCAGAGAAATATCTACTACATAGTTTCCAAAAGGAAAAAAAGGTTATGTGTTAGAATGGTGTAAATTAACTGGAATATATAAATTTTCAGTTGGTGTCGACTTTTTCAGCCAAATGGCCCCATTACTGCCAGCCTCAGATAAATTCCCTACCTATTGTAATTCAGGATATAGTACAACAGAACCCAGACCAGGAAAAGTATTTATTTCCTGCAATATAATCTGATAACTGGGATATCTTCATTTTCCTGTCAAATAAGAACTGAGTTATATATGAACATTTTAACAATTGTGATAGAAAGTCCAAATTAATTCCTAAATGATTTCTCAAAGTTCATATGTAAAGTCTGAGAACTGCTCTCTGACTTGTAACTGTTTATCAACCTCTATCTTGCACCATTTATTGACAGAGAAAACAGATGGAAATGATCTGTCATCCAATTGGAAGTAGTTACGATCAGCTTGTGAAAATTTAGGTTTTGATATTCTATGCCTCCCTTTCAGGGAAGCAAATCTTCTACATTTACCAGCTTTCAAAATAACCCAATATGATCTTGCCAATTGTGGAAATGAAGATAAAGTTAACTTCAGCCATTAGTTATATAACCATATAACAATTACAGCACAGAAACAGGCCATCTCGGCCCTTCTAGTCTGTGCCGACACTTACATTCACCTAGTCCCACTGGCCCGCACTCAGCCCATAACCCTCCATTCCTTTCCTATCCATATACCTATCCAATTTTGTTTGTACTTTAAATGACAATAACAAACCTGCCTCTACCACTTCTACTGGAAACTCATTCCACACAGCTACCACTCTCTGAGTAAAGAAATTCTCCCTCGTGTTATCCTTAAACTTTTGCCCCCAACTCTCAAATCATGTCCTCTTATTTGAATCTTCCCTACTCTCAATGGAAAAAGCCTATCAATGTCAACTTGATCTATCCCCCTCATTATTTTAAATACCTCTATCAAGTCCCCCCTCAACCTTCTACGCTCCAAAGAATAAAGACCTAACTTGTTCAACCTTTCCCTGTAACTTAGGAACTTAGGTGCTGAAACCCAGGTAACATTCTAGTAAATCCTCACTGTACTCTCTCTATTTTGTTGATATCCTTCCTATAATTCGGTGACCAGAACTGTACACAATACTCCAAATTCGGCCTTACCAATGCCTTGTACAATTTTAACATTACATCCCAACTCCTATATTCAATGCTCTGATTTATAAAGGCCAGCATACCAAAAGCTTTCTTCGCCACCCTATCCACATGAGATTCCACCTTCAGGGAACTATGCACCATTATTCCTAGATCACTCTGTTCCACTGCATTCTTCAATGCCCTACCATTTACGATGTATTTCCTATTTGGATTATTCCTACCAAAATGTAGCACCTTACACTTATCAGCATTAAACTCCATCTGCCATTGTTCAGCCCACTCTTCTAACCGGCATAAATCTCCCTGCAAGCTTTGAAAACCTGCTTCATTATGCACAACACCACCTACCTTGGTATCATCTGCATACTTACTAATCTAATTTACCACCCCATCATCCAGATCATAATGTATATAACAAATAACATTGTACCCAATACAGATCCCTGAGGCACATCACTAGTCACCGGCCTCCAAACTGACAAACAGTTATCCACCACTACTCTCTGGCATCTCCCATCTAGCCACTGTTGAATCTATTTTACTACTTCAATATTAATACCTAACGATTGAACCTTCCTAACTAACCTATCATGTGGAACCTTGTCAAAGGCCTTACTGAAGTCCATATAGACAACATCCACTGCTTTACCCTCGTCAACTTTCCTCATAACCTCTTCAAAAAATTCAATAAGATTTGTCAAACATGACCTTCCATGCACAAATCCATGCTGACTATTCCTAATCAGACCCTGTCTATCCAGATAATTATATATACCATCTCTAAAAATACTTTCCATAAATTTACCCACCACTGATGTCAAACTGCCAGGCCTATAATTGCTAGGTTTACTCTTAGAACCCTTTTCGAACAATGGAACCACATGAGCAATACGCCAATCCTCTGGCACTATCCCCATTTCTAACGGCATTTGAAATATTTCTGTCAGAGCCCCTGCTATTTCTACACCAACTTCTCTCAAGGTCCTAGGGAATATCCTGTCAGGACATGGAGATTTATCCACTTTGATATTCCTTAAACGTGCCAGTACTTCCTCCTCTTTAATTGTCATAGTTTCCATAACTTTCCTACTTGTTTCCCTTACCTTACACAATCCAATATCCTTCTCTTTAGTGAATACCGAAGAAAAGAAATTGTTCAAAATCTCCCCCATCTCTTTCGGCTCCACACATAGCTGTCCATTCTGATTCTCTAAGGGACCAAGTTTATCCCTCGCTATCCTTTTGCTGTTAATATAACTGTAGAAACCCTTCGGATTTATTTTCACCTTACTTGCCAAAGCAACCTCGTATCTTCTTTTAGCTTTTCTAATTTCTTTCTTAAGATTCTTTTTACATTCTTTATATTCCTCGAGCACCTCATTCACTCCATGCTGCCTATATTTATTATAGATCTCCCTCTTTCTCTGAACCAAGTTTCCAATATCCCTTGAAAACCATGGCGCTCTGAAACTTTTAACTTTTTCTTTCAACCTAACAGGAACATAAAGATTCTGTACCCTCAGAATTTCACCTTTAAATGACCTCCATTTGTCTATTACATCCTTCCCATAAAACAAGTTGTCCCAATCCACTCCTTGTAAGTCCTTTCGCATCTCCTCAAAGTTAGCCTTTCTCCAATCAAGATTCTCAACCCTGGGTCCAGTCCTATCCTCCATAATTATATTGAAACAAATGGTATTGTGATCACTGGACCCGAAGTGCTCCCCAACACATACCTCCATCATCTGACCTATCTCATTCCTTAAAAGGAGATCCAACACTGCCCCTTCTCTAGTCGGTAACTCTATGTATTGCTGCAAAAAACTATCCTGCACACATTTTACAAACTCAAAACCATCCAGCCCTTTTACAGAATGGGTTTCCCAGTCTATGTGTGGAAAATTAAAATCTCCCACAATCACAATCTTGTGCTTACTACAACTATCTGCTATCTCCTTACAAATTTGCTCTTCTGATTCCCACTCCCCATTAGGTGGTCTATAATACACCCCTATAAGTGTTACTACACTTTTCCCATTCCTCAATTCCAGCCAAATAGCCCCCCTAGATGAGCCCTCTAATCTATCCTGCCAAAGCACCGCTGTAATATTTTCTTGGACAAGCAATGCAACACCTCCTCCTCTTGCCCCTCTGATTCTTTCACACCTGAAGCAACGAAATCCAGGAATATTTAGTTGCCAATCACACCCCTCCTGCAACCATTTTTCACTAATAGCTACAACATCATATTTCCATGTATCAATCCATGCTGTAAGCTCATTCACCTTTCTTACAATGCTCCTAGCATTAAAATAGATGCATTAAAGAAACTTTCCACCTCTTCCTCTCTGTTTATCCCTAATGATGCGATCAACTTTATTATCTTTTTCTTCCTTCTCCCCTACATCTTCGGTCTGAGTGTTCTCCTTTTCTATCACCTGCCTATCCTCTCTCACACACTGCCTACTAGCTTTCTGTATTTGTGAACTAACCTCCTTTCCCCTAGTCTCTTCAAATTGATTCCCAACCCCCAACCATTCTAGTTTAAAGTCTCCCCAGTAGCCTTAGCAAATCTCCCTGCCAGGATATTAGTACCTCTAGGATTCAAGTGTAACCTGTCCTTTTTGTACAGGTCACATCTGTCCCAAAAGAGGTCCTAATGATGCAGAAACCTGAATCCCTGCCCCCTGCTCCAATCCCTCAGCCACACATTTATCCTCCACCTAATTCCATTCCTACTCTCACTGTCGTGTGGCACAGGCAGTAATCCTGAGATTACTACCTTTGTGTTCCTTCTTAACTGCCTTCCTAACACCCTATATTCTCCTTTCAGGACCTCTTCCCTTTTCCTACCTATGTTGATACAAATTAGACCAATATCAATATCCAGTATTGTTTTCATGGCAGTTCTCCCCAAACATAGTTGAGAAATTTGGGTTTTACTTTTTTTTTCTCTTGTTATTTCAATAATTTCAGTTAATAGGCAAAAGAATGTTCTTCTGCTGAGAAATGGAGATGAGAGGTAAAGAGAGTTAAAAAAAAAAAGGAAAGAGTAAAAACAGGCCAATAAGGACGAATTCAGGTGTAGTGTTGCATGTTTTACCTGAGGTGGGTGATGGGGTTACATCCATACAGATGAAAATGGCATCCAGTTTATCCATGGCCCCTATCTGAAGAAGGTGGTAACCTGCTCAGCATTCTGAACGTTGTGTGTGAGATAAACACTTGGTGTATTTCAGTAATTATAAGATAAATCTTGGTAAGAAAAATTACATAACAAAGAAACTTATGAAATTTTACCAGCCTTTTTAAGATAACCTCTAGTAATTCTGTGTGTACATACAGTGGTGCTAGGAGGTTTGTGAACCCTGTAGAATTTTCTCTATTTCTGCATAAATATGACCTAAAATATGATCAGATCTTCACCTAAGTCCTAAAACTAGTAAACAAATCCCAATTAAATAAATAACACAAAAACATACTTGTCCATTTATTTGTCAAGAAAAATGATCCAATATCACATGTGTTTGTTGGATAAAGTTTAGTAACTAGTGTGACCCCTTGTACAGAGATAACTTCAACTAAACCTTTCTCATAACTGTTGGTCGGTCCTGCACATCAGCTTGGAGGAATTTTAGGCCATTCCTCATTACAAAACTCCTTTACTCTGGGAAGTTCGGTGGAGGGGGGTGGGTGCTTCCTTGCATGAACTGCTTTCTTCAGATCCTTCCGCCACATTTCTATAGGATTAAGGTCAGGATTTTTGATTCGGCCATTCCAAAAACACCAATTTTCTTCTTGTTAAACTAGTCTCTTGTTAATTCATTCTTGTTTTTTGGATCATTGTCTTGTTGTATTATCCAGCTTCTATTAAGCTTCAGGTGACAGACTGCTACCCTGACAATCTCCTGAAAAATGTCTTGATACAATTTTGAATTCATTGTTCCCTCAAGGATTGCAAGCTGTCCAGGCCCTGAGGCAGCAATGCAGCTCAAACTCTGCTTAACAGTTGGGATGTAGTTTTGGTGTTGGTGTGCAGTTTCTTTTTTTCCCTACAAACATAGCAATGTGCATTTCTGCCAAAAAGTTCAATTTTTGGCTCATCTGTCCACAAAACATTTTGTCTCAGAGTTCTGTAGAACATCTAGGTTGTCTTTTGCAAACTTAAGATGTGCAGCAATATTTTCAGAGAGCAGTGGTTTGCTCTGTGATGTCCTTCCATGAACACCTTTCCTGTTCAGTGTTTTCCTTATAGTGGACACATGAACAGAGACAGTTGCAAATTCTAGAGATTGCTGCAGGTCTTTTGCTGTTCCCCTTGTGTTCTCTTTCACCTCCTTCAGCACTGCACATTGTGCTCTTGGTGTGATCTTTGCAGGATGCCCACTCCTCAAAATTTGAGAGTGCCTATATTTAATAACTTTGTTCATATTTAATACATTTTTCTAATTTATGTATGCATGCTGTGTAATATTATTTCCAATTGTTATGTTCCAAGATTACACCCAATTGATTTTACAATAGTCTCTCCCTACCCATCCATATCTCTCTCTTCAGTTTATTTTCTATCATCCTCTTGCTCCCTCTCTCACAACATGCACATGCATACACCTTGTTGTAGGGGTCTTGTTGGATTTCTGCCTGATGGTAATGACACTTTCCTTCTTATTTTTGTAACTTTGACTATATAATTCATCACCACCCCCACTCTATTGAGTTTATTGGCTTCATTATCCACCTCATAACACACATAATGAAGTGGAAGCAAGACATCCTCCATCCAAAGAGATTGTCAAAGAAAAGGATGACTAATCCTGATGATAGCCTTTCTAAGTAAATCAAATAGAATTTTATGAAAGATTTCAATTTGAGACATACATTTCTTCCTTTCACTAATTATTTCCCATTTGTGAATGAACATCTCAGATAAAATTTTGTTCTAAATTATTCAATAATGAATAACTCCAAACAAATGATATTAATTTTAGAGAATACGTACACGACGCTGGAAGAACTCAGCAGGTCAGGCAGCATCCGTGAGAAAAAAGTAGCCAACGTTTCGGGCGGAGACCCTTCATCAGGAATGGGGGGGAAGAGTGGTCCGAAGCCCAGTAATAGAGAATAGGGGAGGGGGAAGAGCTAGAGGCGCCAGGTGGAGAACCAATCAGAGGAAGGATAAAGGGGGGAGGGGATAAGCATGAAAGGACCGTAGAGGTAAAGGAGCAGAAAGTTGAAAGGGGAGAGAGGCAGAGAGGGACTTAGGATAGGGGAAGGGGGAGGGGGAGGGAATTACCGGAAATTGGAGAATTCAATGTTCATACCACCAGGCTGGAGGTTACCCAGATGGTAGATGAGGTGTTGCTCCTCCAACCTGAGTTTGGCCTCATCATGGCAGTAGAGGAGGCCATGTATGGACATATCTAGATGGGAATGAGAGGCAGAGTTGAAGTGGGTGGCAACCAGGAGGTCCTGTCTATTGTGACGGACGGAGCGGAGGTGCTCGACGAAGCGGTCCCCCAATCTGCGTCTGGTCTCGCCAATGTAGAGGAGGCTGCACCAAGAGTGCCTCTAGCCCTTCCCCCTCCCCTATTCTCTATTACTGGGTTTCGGCTCTCTCTTCCCCCCCATTCCTGATGAAGGGTCTCGGCCCGAAACGTTGGCTACACTTTTCTCATGGATGCTGCCTGACCTGCTGAGTTCTTCCAGCGTTGTGTACATATTCTTTGAGCCACAGCATCTGCTGTTGTATTTTTGTGTTGTGATATTAATATTAAACATGTCCACCTCTTTGGGAATGATATGGATATTAGGTTAATTATTGAACGTATCTAAGGCATACATGTAGACATAACTCATTTGTACAATGAATTAGAGTTTTATGTGTGCTCTCTACTGTTACCACACTCAATAATTGTCTTTATTATTATCTGTCTTCTTCACAAAACTGAATAAGATTTGTTCTTCTTTGTATTATTTTGACCAGGATCACCAAACCATTCTGAGGGCATGGGCTGTCAAAGACTTTGCACCAAAGTGCCCCCTCTACGTACAGATACTGAAACCCGAGAATAAATTTCATGTCAAGTTTGCAGGTAATAAACTTGGAGAGATGAGCAAAATTTTGTAAAGATTCAACAATAAATAATTACAATATTATATATACTGATTGATTGAGATACAGTGTGGAATAGGCCCCTTCTCACCCTTTAAACCACACCGCCCAGAAATCTGATAGAGAAAGGGAAATTTCTGAAACACTGAAGGTGTGCCTTCAGGCTTCTGTGCCTCCTCCCTGATGGAAGCAGGGAGGAGAGGGCAGGTCCTGAGTGATTATATCAAAGAGCTCTGCATCATTGTGTTTTTATTGACATCACATGCAAATAATAGAGTTCCTCAGACATTGTTTGGGGCGTTGAAATAATTGCATTGATTTAGATGTGACCATATTTTAAACAGGTGAATCGGGAGAAATTTTCAATCTCCCAGTGTCTGCTAAACTTCAGGGTCTTTCATGTTGGATTTTGGGTGATGTGGGGTGGAGGAGTGGTTGGTGAGAAAGAAAACAACTTCTCACACTGATTGATCGTCATATAGTTGCTAAAATATAAATTGCATTTCAGTTATCGTAAAGCAAAATGGAAATTGGAACTTGCATATAAAGATTTAGAGGAGTTTAAAGAGATTGTGGCAGCATTAGTAGTGCTCATTCAAGAGTCAGAGAGCATCCAAGACAACAAGAAAATCATTCACATAGCACCCCTGTTTTAAGAAGGGAGGGAGACAAAAGAAAGGAAATTGTAAGTCAGTTAGCCTATTTTCAGTGATTGGTAAGATGTTAGAGTCCATTATTAAGGATGAAATCCCAAACTACTTGGAAGTACATGATTAAATACAATGAAGTCAGTATCTTGCTTAACAAAACTGTTAGAATTCTTTGAGGAGATTTGACAAAAGAGAATAATTGGATGTTATTTACATTGATTTTCGGGAGGCGTTTGACAAGGAGCTGCATATGAGGCTTCCAAACAGAGTTACAGGCAAGTACTAGTATGGATAGAAAATTAGTTGCTTGGCAGAAGGTAGAGAGTAGGTATAAAGGGGTCCTTTTCGGGAATGCAGCCAGAGGTAAGCGGCTCAAGGCTCCATGTCAGATCAACAATCTTTCACTATACGCATTAATGATCTGAAAAGGAATCAGGTTTAATATCACTGATATATGTAATGAAATTTGTTAACTTAGCAGCAACAGTAGAATGCAATACATGATAGATATGGAAAAAATAAATAAATTACAGTAAGTATATATGTATATAGAATAGTTAAATTTAAAAATATTTGTAAAAAACAGAAATAATAAAAAAGTGAGGTAGCATTCATGGGTTCAATGCCTATTTAGGAATCAGATGGTAGAGGAGAAGAAGCTGTTCCTGAATCACTGAGTGGCTGACTTCAAGCTTCTGTACCTCCTTCCTGAGGGTAACAATGTTCCTGGGTGATGGGGGTCCTTAATAATGGATGCTGCTCCTTGAAGATGTCTTGGGTACTATGGAGGCTAGTAACCCAGGATGGAGCTGTTTAATCTTGTAACTTTCTGTAGCTTCTTTCGATTCTGTTTATTAGCCCCCACCCCATACCAGATTGTGATGCAGCATATCAGAATGCTCTCCACAGTACATCTGTAGAGGTTTTTAAGTGCTTTAGGTGACAAAGCAAATCTCCTCAAACTCCTAATGAAATATAGCTGCTGTCTTGCCTTTTTATAGCTGCATCAATATGCTGGGACCAGGTTAGATCCTCAGAGATATTGACACCCAGGAACTTGAAATTGCTCACTCTCTCCAATGCTGACCCCTCGATGAGGATGGGTGTGTGTTCTCTTGTCTCATCCTTCCTGAAGTCTACAATCAGTTTTTTGGCCTTACTGCCGTTGAATGTAAGGTTGTTACTGTGACATCACTCAACTAGCTGGTAAATGTTGCTCCATATGCCCTCTCATCTCCACCTGAAAATCAGCTAAAAGTGGTTATACCATCAGCAAATTTATAGATGCTATTTAAGCTATGCCTACCCACCCAGTCATAGATGTAGAGACAGGATGAAGGAACTGATGTCATTGCAGTCAAATTTGCAGATGTTGAGAAAGATGGTCTTGAGGAAGTAGTCTGCAGGGAGACTTGGAAAGGATAGGTGAGTGCACAAAAAAGTGGCAGGTCGAATACAACATAGAGAAGGATGAGGTTATGTACTTCAGTAGCAAGAATAATGACACACAATTTTCTAAGTGGGGAGATAATTCAAAAACCAAAGGTGCAAGGAGGCTTGGGGGTTCTACTTCAGGATTAAACATGGGTGCCACAGTAACGTAGTGGTTAGAGCGTGCTGTTACAGCTCGGGCCATGCCAGAGTTCGGAATTCAATTCCAACGCCATTTTGTCAGGAATGTCCTCCCTATGGAATGCATGGGTTTTCCCTGGCTGCTCCAGTTTCTTTCCACAGTTGAAAGACATACTGGCAGTTAATAGGTCATTGTTCATTGTCCCGTGATTAAGTTTGGGTTAATCGGGTTTGTCAGAGGTGGCTGGGGCAACTTGGCTCGAAGGATTGGAAAGGCCTAATCTGTGCTGCTTTACTAAATAAATAAATAAATAAACAAACAAACAAGTTAAGGCTAATTTGCAGGATGGGCTTATAAAAAGAAAGGCAAGTATACCGTTACATTCATATTGAGAGGACTGGATTATAAAAACAAGAATGTACTGTGGAGGCATTATAAAGTGTTAGTCAGATTGTTCACAATATTCTGTGTTTGGGGTACAGTAAGCAACTGCGTGTCATATATAAGGAAAGATGTTTTGGTCCTGGAGAGGCTCCAGAGGAAGTTCACAAGAATGATACCAGGAATGAAAATGTTTAATGTCTGAGGAGGACATGATGTCCTTGGGCCTGTACTGGATGGACTTTAGAAGAATAGCATGGGGATCTCATTGAATACTAAAAGGCCTACATACAGCGCACATGGAAATAATGTTTCCATTAGGAGAAATAGGATCTGAGGGAACAGCCTCAGTATAGGCATGCCCCTTTATAACGCAGATGAGGTGGAATTACTTTGGCCAGATGGTGGTGAATCTGTGGAATTTGTTAATGTAGAGGGCTTTGGAGGCCAAGTCATTCAGTAGATTTAAGGAAGACATTAATGGGTTCTTGATTAGTAAAGGGATTAAGAGTCACCAAGAAAAAGCAGGAGAATGGGATTGAGAAAAAAAATGGCCAAGATTGACTAATGGCAGATTGGACATGACAGGCTGAATGGCCAAATTCTACTCACTTATTTTGTGCTCTTATAAAATAAACAAGGACTTTAATTTCTTTGTAAAGAAATGAGACTCCACATTTTGTAAAATTATTATTTTTAAGGCAAATGCAATTATTCTGTAATAATTATCACTGGAGAATTTAGGGCAATAAACCAACTGCTGGAGGAACTCAGGCAATCTCAATGTCTTGAGCTACGAACCTGCATCAGGGCTGTTATCAATTATTGAGCCTGTAAAGCTTGCTCTTCCCTGGCTGGACATCACCTGGCTTTTAAGTTTCTGACAAAGTATCTCCAACCTGAATATTAGGCCTGTTTCATCTTCCTACAGATGCTGTTGGAACTACTGAGCCTTTTCAACATTTTGTGTTTTAATTCCTAATATTTAAGATTGTTTACATTACATAATAGTAGCAAATAATTGAAGTTAAGATCTGGCATTGTTATCCATTGATAACACAAGCGCTTACAGCTTCATCGTAAATAGTTCAGCAAAATCTTAGACTTATGTCACTGCCTCATCATTTTAGAAATGGACTTGCAAATACTCTATTGGAGATAAATGTTGTTAAACTAGGGAAATATGAATCTCCTGTTTCTTGATATCTGTTCCACTTATGTAAGCTGCTTGTTGAATGGAGAAGCTATGTAATTATTAGTTCATAATATAATTAGTGATTATTAATTGGGTAACAGTGTACAATTTAACAGCTGACAAATTAAAAAGATAAATAATGAATTTGGAGTAACAAAGTACCCAGAGAGCTACTGACCATCATTGTTTAATTTATATTATGAGTAAACATTTGAGTGAGAAAATTTAATGCAGTCATAATCAGGAGTGGATGATCACATCAAAAAGTATTAGAACAGGCACTGTTACAGCCAGGTAAAGAAGGTTCCATCAAGCAGCTGTTGTCTAGTAACAGTGTAATATCAAAACAATAGCTCTTGCAAAGCATAGACTTATAATTGCCTTTCCTATTATTTCTTGTTTAGAGGCCACTGGAAAGTTTAGGATAATATTACACTTCTGCATGTAAATATACAAAGTTCATGTACAACAGTGATAATCCAATTAGAAATGCTTATTGCAGTATAGTTGACATTTGTATTTTGTAATATTATTTAAAAAAAAGAACCTCTCATCAATTGTGTTGAAACCTTTTGCCATGTTTATTTGTTGATGTACAACATTGGTTAGACTGATTTCATAAGATCAGAATTTGGCCATTTGGTTCATTGAGTTTGCTCTGCCATTTCATCTTGGCTGATCCATTTTACCTCTCACCCCAATCTCTTGCCTTCTGCCTATATCCCTCCATGCCAGGACCAATCAAGAATCTATCAAACTGTACCTTAAATATATGTAAAGACTTCTAATTTTCTCTCCATTAGAAAATAGACTACCCATTTAATCCTTCTACAAAAGTGCATGACTATACACTGCCTGAGTGTTCCAGCTGCCACTACTTTGCCCATTCTCCTAATATGTCTAAGTCCTTTTGTACCTCTCTACTTCCTCAAAACTACTTGCCTCTCCATCTACTTTCATATCATCTGCAAACTTTGCATAAAGCTATCAACTCTATCATCCAAATCATTGACATATAATGTAACAAGAAGTGGGACCATCAGAGGCCCCTGTGGAACATAACTAGTCAGCGGCAACCAACCAGTAAAGGTTCCCTTTATTCTCGCCAATCACCCACTGCTTTATCCATGCTAGTATCCTTCCCGTAATACCATGGGCTATTAACTTGTTAATCAGCTTCATATAGAACTTTGTCAAATGCCTCCAGAAAATCCAAGAACACGTCATCACCCAATTACCCCTTTGTCTCTCCAGCTTGCTATTTCTTCAAATAATTCTAAGAGATTTGTCAGGAAAGATTTTCCTTTGAAGAAACCATGCTAACTCCAACCCATTTATTCATGTGTCTCCAAGTACCCCAAAACCACATCCTCGACAATTGACTCCAATGTTTTCCCAACCACTGAGTTCAGTTTAACTGGCTTATAATATCCTATTTTCTGCCTTCTTGTCTCCATTTTTGAAGAGTGGAATGACATTTGCAATTTTCCCATCTTCCTGACCATTTCAAGATCCAGCGATTCTTGAAAGATCATTACTAATGTCTCCACAATCTGTTCAGCCATCTCTTTTAGAACACTGGGGTGTACACCATCTGGTCCAGCTAACTTATCCACTTTCAGACCTTTCAGTTTCCCAAGAACCTTCTGTTGAGTTATGGTAACTTCACACACTTCATGCACCCTGACAGCTGGAACTTCCACCATACTACTAATGCAAAATACTTATTCAGTTTGTCAGTTTCCTTGTCCCCCCCCCCCCCCATTACTACCTCTTCAGTATTATTTTGAAGTGGTCCGATATTCACTCTCATCTCCTTTATACTTGTATTTGACAAAACTTTTGGTATCCTCTTTAATATTATTGGCTAACTTACTTTTGCATTCCATCTAACTTGCATTCCTCTAACTTACCTCTAATGTTTGATCCATTATGTGCCCACTCTTTGGCCTTTATACTGGCTTTGACTTCCTTGTTAGCCATGGTTGTGTCACCTTCTCTTCAGAATACTTATTCCTCTGTGGGTTGTATATCCTGTACCTTCCAAATTGCTTCCAGAAATTCCAGGCATTGCTGCTCTGCTGTCAACCCTGCCAGTGTCCTTTTCCCAATCAATTTTAGCCAGCTCCTTGCATACGACTCTGTAATTACCTTTACTCCACTGTAATACTGATACATCTGACTTTAGTTCGTCCTTCTCAAATATTAAAGTGGATTCGATCATATTATGATCAATTGCCCCCAAGGTTTTTTTTTTAAAACGCTAAGCTCTCTAATCAATTCTGTTTCATTACACAATACCCAATCCAGAATAGCTGATACTCCAGTGGTCTCTACCATGAGATGCTCTCAAAACTCATCTTGTAAGCACTCTAGAAATTCCCCCTATTGATATCCAGCACTGGCCTGATTTTTCCAATAGGAAAATCATTCATGACCATGGTAACAATGCCCGTTAGACACACCTTTCTATCTCTCATTGTGTTTTGTAGACCACATCCTTACACTGTTTGGGGGGTGGGGGTCCGTAAATAACTCACATTTTACCTATGCAGTTCTTTAGATGTACCCACAATGACTCAGCACCTTCTGACCTATGTCACCTCTTTCAGAATCAGAATTATTACCACCAGCATGTCATGTGAAATTTGATAACTTAGCATCAGCAGTTCAATGCAATACATAATATACAAGAAAAACAAAATATAATAATAAATAAATAAATAGATAAATATGTAAATCGATTACAGTATACATATATTGAATGGATTAAAAATTGCACAAAAGCCAGAAATGATATATTAAATACTGAGGTAATGTCTAAGGTTTAATGACCATTTAGGAATCAGATGGCAGATGGGAAGAAGCTGTTCCTGAATTGCTGAGTGTGTGCCTTAAGGCTTCTGTGCCTCCTACTTGCTAACAGTGAGAAAAGGGCATGTCATAAGTCAGGTGTTGAATCAGGACCCAACTGCAGGACACAGACATTGGAGTCCCAGAAACAGGACTAGACAGAACCCAAGGAGAGGACGGGATGCAGTCTAGGCAAGGGAAGCAGGACTAGGATGAGGGACTGGGAACAAGAAGCCTAGGGTGCACTCCAAGCCCGAGACTGGACAAGGACCCAGAACCTGGGTCTTGCCTCGGGCTCGGACCCTCAAACCCAGGCGAGGACATGTCGAGACTTGGCTAAGGACTTGAGGCTTGGGTCGAGGCTGCAGGGTACAGTCCTGGAGCTTGAGGAACTGAGGCTGGTGCTCAGGGCAGACCAGGAACTGTACATCAACATGTAGCCAGGACTTATCCTCCAACAAGCCAGGACTCATCTTTGACAGGACACTGACATGAGACAGGACAGTACACAGACATAGAGCCAGGACATGTCCTCTGACAAGCTGGGACTCAACTTTAACTCCACACCAAGGTGGGGCAGGACCAACTGTCAGGTAACAGCCAAACAGCCTGACTTACCTGACAGAGGCAAAGGCAAGACAGAATCCCCCCGCAGGGCAACAGCAGAACAGCCTGACTTACCCCACAGAGGCAAGGACAGAAAGAGACAAACACCAAAGAGCAACAGACAGTTCCACCTCTGCATCAGGGTTGCTCCAAGTAGCCATTACATCCAGCAGCCTTGGCTAGCTACAGAAGCAACCAGATCCCCACCTGGGTCAGAGTGGCTGACAGCCAGCCAGCTGGCCCAGGAAACAGCTGAATCCATACCACAATGACCACTCTGACTACTACCAGCAAGGCTCCCAGAAGCCATGATTCTCCAATGCAGCCCCAAGGATGGCAAGGGTCCATTCTAGACTTCCATCTGCCAGCTGTGCCATGAGTATCTTGACAAGACAGCCCCAACCACACTCACTACCAGGGCCACTTATATTCCCAGTTCCAATATGAGCCTCAGGTGTTTCTGGTTAAGTCCAACCACAACAAGGGACCACGGGAAAACCCAGAGTCCGTGGACCAGACCACGGACTTCAGACTGAACCACCACAGGGCATGCTGGAGGTCCTTAATAATGGATGCTGCCTTTCTGAGACACCGCTCCTTGAAAATGTCCTGGGTAATTTGTAGTCTAGTACCCAAGATGGAGACAACTAAATTTACAACTCTCTGCAGCTTCTTTCTGTCCTGTGCAGTACCCTCCCCCCCCATATCAGACAGAATGCTGACAGAGCCTGTCAGAGTGCTCTCCATGATACACCTATAGAAGTTTTTGAGTGTGTTTGTTGACATACCAAATCTCTTCAAGCTCTTAACGAAGTATAGTTGCTGTTTTGCCTACTTTATAACTGCATTGATAGGTTGGGACCAGGTTAGATCCTCAGAGATCTTGACATTCAGGAATTGAAACTGCTCACTCTCTCCACTTCTCATCCCTCTGAGGATTGGTGTGTGTTCCTTCGTCTCATCCTTCAGAAAGTCCACAATCAGCTCTTTCGTCTTACTGACATTGAGTGCCAGGTTGTTGCTGCGGCACCACTCCACTAGTTGGCACATCTCACTCCTGTACGCCCTCTGTCACCATCTGAGGTTCTACTAACAACGGCTGTATCATCAGCAAATTTATAGATGGTATTTGAGCTATGCCTAGCCACATAGTCATGACTATATAGAGAGCAGAGCAGTGGGCTAAGCACTCACACCTGGGGTGCACCACGGCTGATCATCAGCGAGGAGGATATGTTATCAACAATCCGTACAGATTGTGGTCTTCTAGCTAGGAAATCGAGGATCCAATTGCAGAGGGAGGTACAGAGGCCCAGGTTCTGCATCTTCTCAATCATTGTGGGAATGATGGAGTTAAATGCTGAGCTATAGTCCATGAACAGCATCCTGACATAGGTGTTTGTGTTGTTCAGGTGGTCTAAAGCCATGTGGAGAACAATTGAGATTGCATCTGCGGTTGACCTATTGTGGCAATAGGCAAATTGCAATGAATCCAGTTGCTTGCTGAGGCAGGAGTTCAGTCTAGTCATAACCAACCACTCAAAGCATTTCATCACTGTCAGTGTGAGTGCTACAGGGTGATAGTTGTTATGACAGCCCACATTATTCTTCTTTAGCACTGGTACAATTGTTGCCTTTTTGAAGCAAGTGGGAACTTCCACCCTTAGCAGTGACAGATTTAAAATGTGCTTGAATACTCCTGGTTGGAACAGGTTTTCAGAGCCTTACCAGGTACTGCATCGGGACCTTCTGCCTTGCAAGGGTTCACTCTCTTTAAAGACAGCCTAACATTGGCCTCTGAGACAGAGATCACAGGGTTTTCAGGTGCAGCAGGGATCTTTGTGGGCACACACTCATCCACACAGGCTTTAATGAAGTTTGTAACAACTGCAGCATACTCATCTTGGTTTGAAGATGGATCCCTGAATATAGTCCATTCCACCAATTCAAAGCAGTCCTGTAGGCGCTTCAGTGCTTCCCTTCTCCATACTGTCTTGGCCCTCACTACTGGTGCTGCAGTCTTCAGTCTCTGCTTATACTCAGAGAGTAGAAGAACAACCAGGTGATCAGACTTCCCGATGTGTGGGCATGGAATAGCATTCTCGATGGTGGTGTAGCAGGGTGTTTGCTCGAGTATTGCATGTGATCTGTTGATGGTAATTGCTTAGTGAATTTTTCAGACTGGCCTGGTTAAAATCTCCAAAACCGCTGGTGAAGGCGTTAGGGTGTGCTTTGTCATGCATGTTGATCCCATTGCTCAGATCATCTAAAGCCTGATTGACATTGGCCTGAGGTGGAATGTAAACTGCTACCAAAATGACTCCGGAGAACTCCTGCGGTAGGTAAAAAGTATGGCACTTTACTGCTAGATATTCCAGGTCTGGTGAGCAGAATTGGGACAGCACTGATATATTTGTGCAGCATGACAAGTCGATTATGAGGCCTTCTTCTCCACCTCTGCTTTTGAGAGACTCTATAGATCTACCCTGATGGTGTATACTAAACCTGTCGATCTGAATCGCTGCATCCAGTACGGAAGGGGTTAACCAGGATTCCATGAAATGAAGGACACATGTGGTTCTAATATCCCTCTGATTCAGCACCCTAGCTCTGAGATCATCGATTTTATTCACCAGAGACTGCATGTTTCTCAGCAAGATAGTTGGTGTTGGGAGTTTAAAACCGTTTCCTTAAACTCACTTGTATCATCCCTGATCCACGCTTCCTCCTTGGAATCCTACGTGGACGCTTCCGTCCACAATCCGTGTTGTTTCTGTCCATTTCAAGCAGCAATAGTTCATTTAAATGCATCAAGGCATCTTTGTTGACTCTACTGATCCTGAAAGCTGTTGTGCTTTTTAGCTGTAACAGGCTGAAACGGGAATATTTAATTGTATCCATTGAGAGTACTGCTTCTACTCATTCTAATGTTCTGATTTGATCTTTTCCAACAGAGCCATGCCACCCCCTCTGCCTACCTGCCTGTCCTTTAAATATCATGTGTCTCCTTGGATGTTACACTCCCAGCTATAATCTACTTCAAAATCAGAATCAACTTTATTATCACCGGCATGTGACGTGAAATTTGTTAACTTAGCAGCAGCAGTTCAATGCGGTACATAATCTAGCAGAGAGAAAAATAATAATAATAAATAAAATAAAAATAACAATAATAAATAAACAAGTAAATCAATTACATATATTGAATAGATTAAAAAAGCATGCAAAAACAGAGCTCAGAAAAATAGAGGTCTATGGGTAACCCTAGGTAATTTCTAAGGTAAGGACATGTTCGGCACAGTTTTGTGGGCTGAAGGGCCTGTATTGTGCAGTAGGTGTTCTATGTTTCTAAAAAAAAAGAAATACTGTATATTTTTTTTGAAAAGTGAGGTACTGTCCAAAGATTCATTGTCCATTTAAAAATCGAATAGCAGAGGGGAAGAAGCTGTTCCCAAATCACTGAGTGTGTGGCTTCAGGCTTTTGTACCTCCTACCTGATGGTAATAGTGAGAAAAGGGCTTACCCTTGGTGCTAGAGGCCCTTAATAATGGCTGCTGCCTTTCTGAGACACTGCTCCCCAAAGATGTCCTGGGTACTTGATAGGCTTGTATCAAAATGGAGCTGACTAAAATTACAACCTTCTGCAGCTTCTTTCTGAAGCCTCTCTATACCAGACAGTGATGCAGCCCGTCAGAATGCTCTGCACAGTACAACTGTAGAAGTTTTTGAGTGTATTTTTTGACATGCCAAATCTCTTCAAACTCCTAATAAAGTTTAGCCACTGTCTTGCTTTCTTTATAACTGCATTGATATGTTGTGATCAGGTTAGATCCTCAGAGATCTTGACACCCAGGAACTTGAAGCTGCTCACTCTGTCCACTTCTGATCCCTCTATGAGGATTGGTATGTGTTCCGTTCAGCCATGATTCAATGATGTCTACAACATCATACATGCCAATCTGTAACTGTTCATTGACCTTATTCCTTATACTCAAATATAACACTTTTTGATTTTGTCCACATTTTACATTGCAGCTCATCCTGCTGACTGCAATTTTACCTTATCATCAGCCTCTCTTTGCTAAGAGTCTCACTACACACTGCCTTTGTTTGTAAACCAACTACCTCACCTCAGCACTATCACCCCAGTTCCTATCCAGCTGCCAAATTAGTTTAAAACCTCCTGAAGAACTCTAGCAAACCTGCCTGCAAGAATATTGGTCCCCCTCAAGTTAAGGTGTAACCCATCCCTTTTATACAGGTCATTCTTCCCCCTGAATAGATCCCAAGTATGTATCCATAAAGCTGAGCCTCGTCTTTCTGCCCCAGTTTCTCAGCCATGCATTCACATGCTATATCATCCTATTCTTTACTGGTGTTTTGCACAGGCAGCAGTCCACAGATAACTGCTCCAGAGGTCCAATTCTTCAGCTTTTCTTCCTAGTTCCCTAAAGTCTCTCTTCAGGACCTTCTCACCTTGTCTACCAATGTCATTGGTGCTAATATGTACCAAGACTTCTGTCTGCTCACCCTTGCCCTTGAGAATGCCATGGATCCAATCAGAGATGTCCCTGACCCTGGTACCAGGGAGGCAACTTACCGTCTGCATGTCTCTATTGCACTCACCAAATCTCATCTTTGTTAGGCTGACTATGGAATATTCTATCATCACTGCAGCCCTCTTCACCTCTCTTCTCTTCTATGTCACAGCACCAGACTCAGTGCCAGAGATCCAGTCACTGTGGCTCCCTTCTTGTAGGTTGTTTCCTTCAACAGTATCTGAAGTTGTATATTTATTACTGAGGGGAATGGCCACAGGTGTCTTCTGCTCTGGCTATGCATTTCCCATCCTTCTCCTGACAGTCACCTGTTTCCTGCATTCTAGGGGTGACTATCTCCCTGTAGCTCCTATCTATTAACTCCTCATTCTCCCGTATAGTCAAACATCATCACTCTGCAGCTCCAGTTCCAGAATACATTTTCTCAGGAACTGCAGCTCCATGTACCAGGTGCAGATGTGTTTATCCAGGATACTGGAGGTCTCCCAGACTTCCCATATCCCACATGGAGTACAAAACACTGTCCCTAGAGCCATTCTTACTAATCTATTCTACTCTAAGAGATGACGAATAAACAAATATGAGCAAAAAGAGAGAGACTTACCAGATAATTTACCTTGTCGAAACCTGATCTCGCCTAAGCCTGACAAGCCCAAGCCACTCTAAACACTCGCACACTCAAAAGAATGGCCACTCCGCTTGTACTTGTGTTATTTTTATTCACCCGTTCTAATGAATCCCTCTCAGTGATTGGTCGCACTTATCTCCAAGGAACTGCCACGAAGCTTTGCCTTTCAAATCGTGATTGCGGATCTGATTGGAAAGGATGCTCTATTTACGCACACTCTCTCAGTGATTGGTTGCAGCCCAAGTCCATTCAACTATCAGGCATCAGAAAATATTAAATTTTAATACTATGCACATGCACGTAGTGATTTTCCTCACATTATTTCTTCTCATTATATCTGAATCTTTGTTAGAGGCTAACAATAAAGAGTGGAATATCTGAAACTTACTTTCATTGTTGGCTTGATAGTCTGAATTTGAAAAGATTGAAGATTCTGTGCTGCTTATGCACTTGAACATACTCTGCATTCTCCACTTAGTGTCTTGTCACCATAGGAATGCAATCAATAATACTCTTCCCTAGCATATCTGTGTCTCTTGCTTTATGCAAAAACAATCCAACGTCTAAGATTTCTGATTGTCATACTCTGCAGTGGACTTGAATTCTGTTGTTGCAATCTTAGTGTCGATATTGATCGAAAGTCACAGTCCTTAAGGTTATTTATAAGTAGCAATGGACAGCATATGATCATCATGTGTTTGCTGACTGAAATCCCAACTGTTGGGTATAGATTAAAAAAACTCCCAAGAACTATCACTAAGTTTCTAGTTTACCTTGTTAATTCAGCCTTTTAATCATCTGTTTAACTGACTTGCTAGAAGAGAAGCCAGAGTGTGGTAGTACATAGTTGCCACTCTAACTGGAGGCCTGTGACTAGTGGAGTGCCGCAGAGATCAGTGCGGGGTGCATTACTGTTTGGCGTCCATATCAATCATCTGGATGATAATGTCGTTAACTAGATCAGCAAATTTGTGGATACCAATTTTGGTGCTGTTGGGGACAGTGAGGAAGACTATCAGAGCTTGCAACGGGACCTTGATCAGCTGGAAAATGGTCTGAATAATGGTAGATGGAATTTAATGTAGACAGGTGCGAGGTGTTAGATGTTGGCAAGACCAGCCAGGGTAGGCCTTACACTGTGAATGGTAAGACAATAAGAATGGTAAGGAGTGCTGTTAAGGAAAAACTTCTTCTCCCAGAGAGTTGTGGGGGTCTGGAATGCACTGCCTCAGAAGGTAGTGGAGGCCAATTCTCTGGATGCTTTCAAGAAGGAGCTAGATAGGTATCTTATGGATAGGGGAATCAAGGGATATGGGGACAAGGCAGGAACCGGGTATTGATAGTAGATGAGTAGCCATGATCTCAAAATGGCAGTGCAGGCTCGAAGAGCCGAATGGTCTACTTCTGCACCTATTGTCTATTGTCTATCAGAGGGATCTGGGAATACAGATCCATAATTCCTTGAAAGTGGCATCACAGGTAGATAGGGTGTATAGGAAGTTTTTGGCATATTGGCCTTCATAAATCAAAATGTTGAGTACAGGAAATGGGTTGTTATGTTGAAGTTGTATAAGACATTAGTGAGGTCTAGTTTGGAATATTGTGTGCAGTTTTGGTTGCATACCTAGAGGAAAAATGTAAAATAAGGTTGAAAGAGTGCAGAAAAAAAATTACAAGTACATTGTCAGGACTAGAGGACCTGAGTTATAAGGAAAGATTGAATAGGTTAGGACTTTATTCCTTGGAACATAGTTGATTGAGGGGAGATTTGATAGAGGTATAAAAAATTAAGAGGGGTATAGTTTGCGAAAATCCAAACAGGCATTTTCCACTGAGGTTGGCTAGAGCTATAACTGGAGGTCATGGGTTAAGATTGAAAGGTGAGGTTTAAGGGGAACGTGAGGGGAAACTTCTTCATTCAGAGGGTCATGAGAGTGTGATATGAGCTGCCAGTGTAAGTGGTGCTAGTCAGTCTGATTTCAATGTTAAAGAGAAATTTGGATAAGTACATGGATGGTAGCGGTATGGAGGTCGATGGGAGTAGACAGTTTAGATGGTTTGGTACGCACTAGATGGGTCAAAGGGCCTGTTTCTGTGATGCAGTTTTCTATGATTCTATGACCAAGACTACTGTGGGTGCTTACATGGTTGGAGTAAACATGTCCACTTCTTGGAGGAAGCAAGAGCAGCTTGAAAAATTAAGTCAACAGTGGAGGAATGATTATTGTGGTTCAGAGTTGATCCAAAAGCAAAGAATTCTCTCAATCACCAGAAGCATGCACAGCCTCTTACAATTTTTCAATGTGATTGAGTGAGCATATCATCACTTGTCGCAAAGTTCAAGTCAACAGCAAGTTTCAGGTGTGGCTTGAAGGCAGCATACTCCTCACTGCTACCTTGTTGGAGTTGCAAATTTTCTCGTGAAATATTGAACCAAGGTCCGATCTGCTCCCTCAGGTAATAAAGGAAAATTATTTGTAAACTATTTCAAAGAAGAGCATGGAAAATTTCCTCACTTCCCAGCCAATATTTTGCTTTTGACCAGCCATTAAAAAAATCTGTTGTGAGTTCAGTGTTTCATTGTCGTTTGTGGGAGCTAACTGTTGCACTTCCAATGATGATTGGAATTGCAATTGGATTCCACCTCTACAGTACACTCTTCCCTGATAAGTGCTGGAACATCCTAACATTCATAGAAATGTGAGTGCTGATGACAGTTCTTTGACCTAAATTATTAACACTTTTTTCTCTTTTCACAAATGGTGTCTGCCCTGCTGAGTATTTCCAGTGTTTTCTATTTGTATTGAAATGTAAATTCTCTTTTGCATTGAAAAGGGGAGCCTCCTTCTCAGTAGGTCATCGGTAAAGCAAATTGAGAGACTGTCATCATTCCAATTAGACTCCAGTAATTTAATACAGCACACATGGCAACAGCAGAAGGAACAGAACGACAAGGGTCAATACCTCTCTCTGGGTCATCTGAGAGTTTTTGCTAATGAGATGTCATCTTGTACAAATGTATGAATTATTGTTTTGGCAATACTGAGGAGTCAATGGAAACATTTTAAACTATGTTTAGCTCACTCAGTCTGACACTTCCTGGCACCTTATTCTTAAAATAATTTACTATCATAACTTTCATTATTGAAGTGATAATCTATCATGAATTTAAATATATGAAGTTCATAAACTAAAGTTTTCTTTCCATGCTAAATAGTGGCTGACCATGGCTTAGTTTATGGATCAGGTTTACTAAGCATGAACATATTTTGTGAGGCTTTTAAATTGCCATCACTCCAAAGAGGTTATACAATAGATATAAGCAAGGATCTGGACCCTCTGAAATTTGCCTATCTCCACAATAGGCCTACAATGGATCCAATCTTGCTGGCTTTTCACCTGGAGAATGGCAATACCCTCATCAGGCTGCTGTCTATTGATTATAACTCAGTATTCAACACTCAGTACTGATCAATAAGTTCTGAAACCTGGATCTCCGTACCTCCCTCTTTGACTTCCTCATCAGGGGACCACAGTCAGTGTTATTTATGCTATAGCCTGAGTTTCATAGCTGCATGCAAAACATTAGCTAATAGATATACTGAATTTCCAGCTTCGGAGCAATTAATAATAATTGGTTAAATCCTTGCTTATGCCTCATTCAGCAGTACAGTGTCACTGACAGTGCTTAGCAGAGGCAGGAAAGTTGAAGTTTATATGCATGATTAACCAAGTACAAAATCTTTTGACTAATGTATTAATAGACAAATCTATGCAATTCTAGTTGCTCCACTTTATATTTTTCATATGATTCTATTTAGATCATGTTGTATGTGAAGAAGAGTTCAAATATGCCATGCTCGCTCTAAATTGCATCTGTCCAGCCACATCAACATTGATAACTCTACTTGTTCACACTTCCAGGGGCCAGTAAGTGCTTTTTTATATATAAAATATTAGCTTCATTTTTCTAAAATTATAGGCAATTTTATCATGCTTCTATTGTATTAGTTAATCTAAACCCTATATCAGAATATCAGGTCAAAATTTAGGCTGACACTGTTGTGAGGTGCTGAGGATACATTGAGCTAATTATGCCAACTTTTAATTAGACATGAAAATTAGGTCATATTTGCATATTCAGGTAGATGTCTGAATCCCTGGTGTTCTTATTAATTTTCCTTCTTTAACAGTAGGACTGAAAATGGACATTCTGTCTAATTGGAACTTGTTGGCACAGTATGTTTTATAGTTGTATTCAAGCCAGAAGACTCTGTATTACAAATAAACTTCATACTGTGGCATGCATTAATAAGCTACTGTGTGATAATAATTGTTATGTATTCAGGATAGTAAATATCAGGATATACCTTTCAACTTTAAATTTTTATGGCTTTTTACATTTTGGGGATGCTGCACCATTGCAGAAGCTCTAAGAATAAACCAGGGAATTATAGGCCAGTGAGCCTGACGTCAGTAGTGGGAAAGTTATTGGAAGGCATTCTAAGGGAACAGATATATAAGATAGACAGGGGCTATTTAGGGATGGTCATCTTGGTTTTGTGTAAGTCACATCTAACTCTATCTTATAGAGTTTTTTGAGGAAGTTTCCAGGTAAGTTGATGAAGGCAAAGCAGTGGATGTTTAGTCCTGCCAAAGGGTTTTGGTCTGAAACATTGACTGTGCTTTTTCCCATAGATGCTGCCTGGCCTGCTGAGTTCCTCCAGCATTTTGTGTGTCACAGTGGATGTTGTCTACATTGCCTTTAGCAAGGCCTTTGACAAGGTTCCATATGGGCGGTTGCTCAAGGAGGTTCAGTCACTTGGCATTCAAGATGACATTAGATTAGACATTGGTTTTGCGGAAGATACCAGAGAGT
The DNA here is from genome assembly GCF_030144855.1 of Hypanus sabinus. Classification (NCBI taxonomy): domain Eukaryota; kingdom Metazoa; phylum Chordata; class Chondrichthyes; order Myliobatiformes; family Dasyatidae; genus Hypanus; species Hypanus sabinus. The sequence continues at coordinate 73,140,748 of NC_082716.1, forward strand.
GGTTGTAGATGGTTGCCACTCTGACTGGAGGCCTGTGACTAGTTGTGTGCAACCGGGATCAGTGCTGGGTCCACTGTTATTTGTTATCTGTATCAAGAGATGAGAATGTGCCTAACTGGAACAGTAAATTTGCAGTTGACACCAACTTCGGGGGAGTAGTGGATGGCGAGGAAGACTATCAAAGATTACAGTGGGATCTGGACCAGTTGGTGAAATGGGCTGAAAAATGGCAGATGGAATTTAATGCAGATGTGTGTGAGGTGGTACACTTTGGAAGGCCCGAATACAATCGGTCTTACACAGTGAGTGGTGGTGCACTGAGGAGTGGGGTAGAATAGAGGGATCTGGAAAATCATAATTCCTTGTAAGTGGTGCCATGTGTAGATAGGGTTGTAAAGAAATCTTTGGGCACAATGGCCTTCATAAATCATTGTATTGAATACAGGAGTTGGGACGTTTTGTTAAAATTGTATAAGACACTGATGAGGCTTAATTTAGAGTATTGTGTGCAGTTTTGGTCACTTACCTATAGGAAAGATGAAAATAATACTGAAAGAGTATAGAGAAAAATTACAAGGATATTGCTGGGATTTGAGGACCTGAGTTATAGGGAAAATTTGAATATTCTGTAGAACATCAAAGATTGAGGGGAGATCTGATAGAAGTGTACAAAATTATGAGAGGTATAGATAGGGTAAATGCAAGCAGGTTTTTTCCACTGAGATAGGGTGAGGCTAGAAATAGGAGTCATGGGTGAAGGGTGAAAGGTAAAATGTTTAAGGGGAATATGAGGGCTGGTGAGAGTGTGGAACCAGCTGTCAGCACAAATGATGAATGCAGTGTTGATTTCAACATTTAAGAGAAGTTTGGATAGATACATGGAAGGGAGGGATATAGAGGGGTATGGTTCAGGTGCAGGTCGATGGGACTAGGTACCTTAATGGTTCGGCAGGAATCAGATGAGCCAAAGGAGCTGTTTCAGCACTGTAGTGTTCTATGACTCGAAAGATTCACCAAAGAAAATCATTGAGGGAAAAATCAGGCTTATCCCTCAATTAAAACCAAAAATAAAGCATTTGTTTCTTGTTTTATTGATTTTTATGGGAGCTTGCTGTGCACATGTAGGATGAGACATTTCTTAAGGTGGTGAAGGCACTATAAACAGTACTTAATAGGCATTTTAGAGCGGGTTAAACTCATCAAAGTTACAATCAAAAGGATACATTCTCATCTTCCAGTGGATCTAGTGTCTTTCCAACAAACTGAAGTAACAGGAGAGAAGCAGAATCATTGAATCATACAGCAGAGAAGCACGTCTTTTGCCCACCATATCCATAATGATCCTTTTTTAATTCTATACTAATTCCACTTGCCAGCATTAGGTCCATATCCTCACATGCCATGCCAATGATTTTACTACCACTGACATAAGACTAAGTAGCCTGGAGTTATCTGGCTATATCTCTGCCATCCTTAAATAAAGGAAAACATTACCTATTCTCCAGTCTTTTGGCTCCTTATCTATAGTGCAAAACTGATTAAAAGGGCCCCCAATATCTGTTCTCTTGTTTCCCATAGTGACCTGGGACAGAAGATAACCCTGAGGTTTTAACAATCTTTATGTGTCCTTTGAAATCAAATACTTCCTCCACCAAAATACTGACCCGAATCAGATTTTTCCACATACCCTCCTTGAACTGACATTCTTCCATGATTTCTCATTGATGAATATAGATAGATAATCATTTCGAAACTTGCCCACTTCACCTGTCTCCACAGGGAAACCATCTCTTGTTTCCCCTAAGGCAAGGTTTCCAACCTGGGATCCACAAACCCCTTGTTTAATGTTATTGGTCCATAGCATAAAAAAGGTTGGGATACCCTGCCCTAAGGGTATGCTCTCTTTCCATGCCTACACTCTTGTTACTGACATTTAATGTCTTGGAATTTTCCTTCATTTTACTAGCCAAGGAAATTTCATGACCCCCTTTTGAATTCCTAATTTCTTGCAGGTAATAGTCAAATTTTAAAGAAATGATAACAAAAATCCACATAAACCCATAGATCATGGATTCCCCAACTTTTTTTTAATACCATGGACCAATACCGTTAAGCACGTGGTCCATGCACCCCAGGTTGGGAAGACCTAATATAGATAATTCTTGATGATATTAAACTTTTATCTGCACTTACGAATGGTAAAATGAATTAAGTGAAAAATAAGTTAACAATTTGAATTATAAATTTGAATCTGGAGCTGGAGATGTTCTTGTTGGGTAAGGTTGTAGCAGCAATATCTCCTAAACTAAAAGATAGTTCTTGTGTGATTGAAAATTGAAAATGGGCTAAGTGGAAGGTTCAAACTAAGACACATCAGACAACAAGAATTTGTTATATTGAAGTGTGACAAAGCTATTAAAAGCGTGTTCATGATAAAATCAATATCTAAGCATTTAGTGTATGCATAATATATCAGATATTCTGCCATTGTAAATTTTTCGGAAGCAGTTCATATACTTGAAGTTTTGGACACTTGGGTTGTTCAAGCTTTGGTACACCAAGGTTGAGGGACAAAAGACTGCAGTCACTGCCAACGTCATAGACGTGTCAGCCTGTGCTTACAAATGCTGAGGCAGCGGGAAGGAAAACAGTCACTGACTTAAAGGATAAGGCAACAGGGCAAGCCTGTCCTAGTTTGTTACATAGAACTTGTATGAGTAGGTATTGTGGAATTGTGTATAACATGAGATGCTGGACAGTTGTGATTATAACATGGTTATGGTGATAAAGAGCTGAATTTAGCATTAATTGTTAATGCTGAACCTGCATATGAAGCAGCAGTGGATCCTCATTGACTTCAGTAGGAACAATATTTTGAAATGGAATATAATATGAAATCACTACTTCGTATGTGCATTTAGTTAAAGCAAACAAGGAAAAATTGAATTTCTACGTTTTGAAAAAAATCTTCATTTGAAAAATCAACATTGAATACCATTAGTATAGTGCCAAGGAATGCTGCAGAGTACAGGCCTTTGGATGTAAAATTAATCCACATTTGTCTAGTCAACTGGACATAAAAAATGCCACTGCTCAAAGAGCAGCATTAGATTCTACTTATTTCCTGGCCAATATTCATCCCTTGAGCAGCATCATTAATAATAAATATTTAATACTATTATTCATCCAGTTTCCCATGGAGATTGCATGAAATAAGGGAAGAATTTCTTTGTGGGTCAGTGTTGAGTTTGGTCAGCTTGTTGCTTTTCCCCAATGTACAACCAACTGCAGAACATTACATCTAATTCCTATCATTCCACTATATATAAGCAACTAAGTGAAGGGAAAAGCAGATTGGTACTCTCTTACTGAAGCTAATATATGTGAGGTGAAGGTGTACTTGGTCATGTTGAAGAACTTGGAATCATTTACTCTGCAGGTTAGAAGTTTCAGGAAAGATAATATTTAAGATACTTCATGGAAGAGGTAATTTGAAAATAATTGTATGTTTAATATTTACCCTCTTGAGAGAGCTCAATTATTAAAAGAAGAATGTGCTCAGCTGGGTTCAGGTTTGATTACTTCATGCAAGTAGCTTTGAATATTTACAAATAATTCTACTGTCCATCTCCTAACTGACACCAAGTCCCATTAACCTTTTCACTTGCTGGTGTACACTAAGTTCCTGTTAAACAACAACTTGTAGTTTAAGTTTTTGTGCAAGCTTCATTACTCTCCTTAGTTTCATCCCTCACCATCTCAATAGCCTCATCTCATTCCCACATTAATTTCTTGACTATAGGCAGCCTTGCCTTCTGAAGCAAGACATGAAATACTTAGATTCCCCTCTTCTGTATCCCATTGCCATTTCCTTTGCCGTTTGCCTCTTGATTGCACAGGCTCTGACCTCAGTCATGAGTATATATCATTATTTTTTGGTATCAAAAGCTTTTTGCAAGTCTATGTACAGAATATTGCAAACACTGAGTTGGATAAAATGGATGAAGGCAAAATTGAGAGATTGCATTAATTAGGAAAGGCTGAAAGAGTTGTTTGTTTCTTTAAAAATGTGATAATATATACAAAAATGTGAAAGAATTTGATAGAAACAAAAGAAAGTACATTCAGTTTTGGTGATTTTATAAATTTGGTTGCTATAATATAAATACTCATCAATAAATCCTATAAAAAATGCAGATGCTGGAGAGTTGAAATAAACACGGAGAATGTTTGGAACACCAGTACATCAGGTAAATTAGTGAAAGGGGAAAATTAATGTTTCAGGTGTTGTACATGATTGTGGGCCGAAGGGCCTGTAATGTGCTGTAGATTTCTATATTCTGTGTTCTTGTTGGATCTGGGAAAAAGATTCTGTCTCAGGATCATTAACCTGAAAAGCTAAATTTCCCTTTCCACAGAAGCTGCTTGCCACGTTCTGTGATTCCAGCATTTTCTGCTTGTATTGCAAGAGAACTTTATCTATTTGTAGAGTGATTATAAAATATTAAGGGGTGATTAAACAATAATGGGCTGCACTTAAGGAAAGCTGAATGATGTATGAAGGTGGAAAAACAGAAACAGTTTGTGATACAGTATGATAAAGAAGGGTGGCAAGAAGCTTGAATGCTTCTGTCCTGTAAATACTGAATAATTGTGTTCATTACTTTACTGTTAAATCATTTTGGATTGCAGCGCAATCATTTGTTTGTTTATTCAGGGTATTACTAGCAAGCTATTGCAAAAAGTGAAGGCGTGGGCATCATAGCTAAAACAAAATCTTGTTTCCCTTGACCACTTTGCAACAGGTCTGTTATTTTGGATTGAAAGTAGGTATCCACTGTTTGGGTAATGCAAAATTATAAATCAGTAATTTCCACTGATTATTTAAAAACAGAATATTATACTGAAAACACTTGTGAAAATAAGTAATGAATTCTATTATAACATAGAAGAAGATTATTTGGCCCTTCAAGTTTATTCTGGCTCCTGGAGCAATACTTTTACTCCTATTTCCCAATTATTTTTCCTGCAACTTACTCTCTCTTACATTTCCATAAACTGCATTATAATTCTCCTTCCAGCCTCCCTGAACCAGAAGCAATTTACAGTAACTCATCAACCTGCCAACTAACACATATTTGCCATGTAGAGGGGAAACTGGAGTGCCTTGGGAAATCCGTACATTCAGAGGGAGAACCCACAAACACCTCTCAGCATTGGAGGTCAGACTGTATGCAGGTCGCTGGAATTCTGAGGCAGCATCGTTATCTGTAGCATTAACTGAATGTGGTTTCTGGTGGATAGTTGTGTGCAAGTCATATGTTGATTATTGAATTATAATTAGAAGTGTTAACATATCTTTTAAAATGTGATTGATAATCTGATTTCTTCTTCTTTAGATAATTAATATGTAGTTCCATTCAATTTAGATGAACAAACTTCAGAAGTAGACTTATAGACCTTATTTCATTATTTCCAGATCAGCACCATGGGAGGCATTTAGACAACTAACTGGAACAAAACAGACCATAAGCAGGTGAAATATATGTTCCTAATGTATCAATAAGCTGCAATTGGCATTTTATTGATTAAAATGACTACATCCAATCACTTTTGATGTTGCTTTATTTATTCCCAGAGATGGCCACCAAACACATGAGCAGTGGCAAAAGATGTATGGCAAATGCTCAGCCAATGAAGTCTATCACATTAAAATGGAAGACAGCACTTTTTTTGCTGAATATGAGGGCAAGAGTTTTACCTATACTTCCTTTCATGCACATAAAAAGTAAGAATGTTTTTATCCTAATTTTTAAATCATCTCGGATTATTAGCTTAGCAGTTCTACTGACTCACATTTTTAAAAAAAAATTTCCTGCTGGTTGTACTTAAAGTATTGAATTGTGCATGCACTTGAGTAAAATAATGCTGTTTTATCTTTAAATGTTAGAAGTCTGAGTTAACCAGATTTAACAGCAATTAGTTCTTATTCATTTAAATGTATATTTTTGAATAATACAAATAAAAAAGGAAGTGTTGCATAAAGCCAAAATAAGAAGAGAGTTGATATCATCAATCAGGAAACAGCAATTGGAATTTCTGGGACATGTACTGAGGAACGAGAAGCTCAAGCACCTTGCAGCAACAGGAAAGATTGATGGAAGAAAGTATTGTGGTCAACAGGGCATGGCGTTCATGAGTTACATCAAGGGATGGACAAGCAAAAGTTTTGAAGAGCTTATTAGAACTTCTCAGTTTTAAGACAAATGAAACACCAAGATTGCCCTCATCATATGACATGGCTCACAATGATGATGATGACTCTTTGTCCAGTCACTTTTACGGATTTCTAAAGTGCTAAGGAATTTGCATTAGCTAACTTCTGGCTGGCAAAATTGCAACTTACATGTGTATATACATATATATGGTATATTTAGTGGCGAGCATTTGGTCCATAATGACAGATGAGAAAGCTCGTTGAACTCAACAACATATTGTGTAAAGTTACAATTAGGATTGCAAAGCCCTGCCTTTGCAGCCAGCCAAGATGTAGTCCATCTTGAAAGGTGGCCTCTACCCTGATGCAGGAATACTTCTAGATTAATACACATCATCTCAAAACTACATTCCCTCTGGATAATAAACACTAAGTACACTCCTAAAATAACCATCTGTGGTGAGGTGAAGCCAATCTGACCTTTCTCAAAGTGAAGCTAGGCCATGTATTAACCTTATGAAAGAAACCATGTTTAAAAAAAACCCTGCCAAGGTGATGACCAGATCCAACCTGGTCTGGGAATGGACAGGAACACCGGTAGTATTTTTGACAATAGTTTTGTCCATTGACATACACTATCTACCTATTTATCTATTTATTTATTTATATTTGTGCTATGACTCTGTTGCAGTATACAGACATGTTTTTTAATTGTTTGCTATAGGTTTGTAAGGATGGATTTGGATACGGAAAGGGGAGTTAGGAGTCAGAATTAGAATTAGACTTTATTTAAATCTTACATCCATCCCACAATGTAAAAATTAATCTACCCATGGAAAGTCTTCCTTATGTAACTGTGACCAGCCAAAATTGTCCAAGGAAATATTTAAATCACTGTAATTCTCACTACTCCCAATAAAATTATCTGCTTATATTTGCTCAGAAATTCAAATACAGTAAGCTCACTTGTTTACTACTTGGGGATCTAAAATTGATAGAATATGGAGAAAATTGCATTTGCAGCCATTTCCTGTCAAGCCACGTTAATTATAGAATTCATATGGGCACTTCCACCCATGATCCCGTGCAATTTCCCTCTCAGATCTGCACAGAACAACATCATTCCCTGTACGGTGATCTCCTTGAAGCATTGAGGAAAACTTAAACCGCATTTTCCTTGGGCTACCCTACATTCTTTGGCTATTTTCACCCCTGCACTTCAGCATTGATTTTCCATTGGCCTCCCTGATCTCTGCCTCTTCTGACACCCCCACACCTGCCTTTGTTTCTGATCCTTCTTCTCCTGTAATTTCATGCTGACCTCCCTGGTTTTCCCTTGTACCTCTTACCTCTGAACAGTGCTGTTCTTGCCGATTGCTCCTCCTCACCCAGTCCTTTTTGCTGGCCTGCACGGTCAATTCCAGTCTACCTGTCCACTCATTCATTCACCACTCCTCTAGAAACCAGCCCCAGAAAGTATATACTTTAAACATGAAAACCTGCAGTATCTGACAACTTGTGACTGAGGCCTTTGGTTTTGGTTGCAATTTGTTTAGACAGGTGGATCCAAGGCCTTTTAGGCTGCACTTAAATTTCTCTTCTCGACTTCACATGAGTTTTCAGCCTTTTATATTTGATGTATTTGCATTCAGGTTTTGTTTGTGTGTAAAGTTAATATTGGGGCTGTTTCAGTAATTTCAGAGAAAACAGTAAAAGTAACCAGGTGAAGAAACAAAGTCAAATCGAAAGAAACCTCAGATGCTGGAAATCAGAAACAAAAACAAGGAATACCGGAAAACTCAAGCAGCATCGATAAAGAGATAATCGAGGTCATATTTTAGGTCAAAGACTCTGACTGACTGTGGCACTTCCAGTATTTTCTGCTTTTATTTAAACTTCACACTTCATTATAAGTAAAGCATTGTGTCCATGAATCCCATAAAGAATTCAACCTCTTCAACCTCCTTTCTCTGGTCAATTTCAGGTATGGAGCTTGTCTAATTGCTGTAAAAAGAGAAGAAAACAAAAATATTTTACTTAATCCTGGTCCTCAATATATCATGAGTTCTACAGATATCTGTTTTTATATTAACATTACCAAGGAAGAAAACTCAGCATTTATTAAGCAAAATGAACAATGCATAAATAGTATATCAAATACTATGTATCATGGAGCTTCCAGATTACCTGTTCACAGCATCATTGCTAGTATGGGTAAGCATAACAATCACATCAATTCTCTGCTGATTTATTATTATGTGCAAGTTCTAAACTCCTGAGGGGCATGGATGGTTGTCAAGCAAACAGATCAGGAAAGTTTGATCCACATTCTATGCCGGAGAACTGATTTCTGCAATGGTAGCAATTGGGCAATTAGAGAATATTTTTGCTTGCTATTTGCTGGATGCTGCGGTGTGAGTCAGTTTACAATCATGAACACGCTCAATGGCCATCTTATTAGGTACACCAATACACCTGATCATTAATGCAAATATGTAATTACGCAATCATGTGGCAACAACTCAATGCATAAAAGCATGGTCAAGAATATGGTCAGACATGGTCAAGAAGTTCAGCTGTTGTTCAGACCAAACATCAGAATGGGTAAGGAATATGATCTAAGTGATTTTGACTGTGGAATGATTTTTGGTGCCAGATGGGGTGGTTTGAGTATCTCAGAAACTGCTAATCTCCTGGGATTTTGTTGCATAATGGTCTCTAGCGTTTACAGAGAATGGTGCAAAAGAAATCAGAAAAAAAAATTCAATGAGCAGTAGTTCTGTGGGGGAGAAAATGCCTTGTCAGTGACAGAAGTCCGAGGAGAATGGCCAGACAAGTTCAAACTGACAGGAAGTTGACAGTGACTCAAATAACCACATGTTACAACAGTGATGTGAAGAAGAATATTCCTGAATGTACACCTTGATGTGGATGGACTACAGTAGCAGTAGTTCATGAACATACACTCAGTGGCCACTTTATCATGTGTAGGAGCTACTGTTTAACCTCTTAGTTCATTATAGTATGCAATTTAAAGTAAGGTTCAACTCCCTGACATCATATTATGTAGCAAAATCCTTTCACATCAAACATATACTAGTGACTAACCCATCCCATTCTTGATCAGGGTTCAATACCTGCTGGTCTCTGTAAGGAGCTTGTATGTCCTTCATATGAACACATGGGTTTCCACTAGGTGCCCTGGTTTTCTCCAACATCCCAAAGATGTATGGTTAGGGTTAGTAAGTTATGGGCATGCTATGTTGGCATCAGAAACATGGTGACACTTGCAGGTTGTCCTCAGCACAATCCTCGCACTGTGCTGGTCTTTGATGCAAAATGACTTATTTCATCCTATGTCGTGATGTTCATGTAACAAATAAAGCTAAAGCTAATCTTTAATCTGCAGGTATTTTTCTGTAGTAGTCCCCAGAATGTTTAATCCAGAAAAGTACTTGCTGTCACTTGAAATTCCAAAGCTTAACAATTGTACTTTATATGCATTTGACAGGAGAACTTTGGTTGCAATTCCAACATGATTTTTAATGCTTCTTCTACCATCTTTAATCTGCGTTACTGCCTTTACTAGGAAGTGACTGTAGAGACTAGCCTGATTTGCCAGCCATGGACTTTGAATCTACTTTGGCAAAATGACTGAGTGTATTTTAAATTACTATGCACCAGTAACAGTTCAAAATGAGAGAGAGAGAGGGAGGGAGGGAGGGAGGGAGGGAGGGAGGGAGAGGGAGAGGGAGAGGGAGAGAGAGAGAGAGAGAGAGAGAGAGAGAGAGAGAGAGAGAGAGAGAGAGAGAGAGAGAGAGAGAGAGAGAATGAATAAAGTTGTGAGCGTAATTGACCTGTTTAATAGTTTCATCTATCTAACTCAGACAATTACAATCTTCAATATATGTAAACATTGCACTGCTACTTTGGTTAGCTTTAATAGAAGCCTAGTGTGCTATTAAGACTTGGTGTGGCATTATTCAGGGTGTTTTCCAATAAAAAATGGAAATTCAGTTGATTTTCCTTGATTCCTGTGGAGAAGGAAAACACTAACGATAGGGCTCAAGTGAAATCATCGTTATGATTTTGGCATTAAATTGCACTTGCCTAGAATCCTCATAAGCTTCATGATATAACAAAAGTAAATACAACTATTTTTACAATCATTGTAATTGCAAAAACTATGGCAATTTTTTTCAAATAACTTGGGTTTGAGAAATATGAAAATGAATTATACAAATGTACTAACAGTTCTATGAAAATGTAGAAACATAACGATCACAGTGGATCATAGAAAGATTAATTGAGATGCTATTTGTAGTTATAAAACTTTTATTGTTTACTATGAGCATCTGTGAAATCGACTTGAAAAATTTCCTGCAATTGCTGTTTATCATAGAAATATCTGGACAAACTATCAATGATTTCAGCTATCTGTCATTGACTGTGGGGAATAGTTGAGGAATAGTCCAGATAATTCTGTGGTATAATCAAGGAAAAGCATGAATTGATGAGTTCAAGTGTCGTACAAACTGGTGTCAATTCAAAATATCCTAACATTAGGTTTATTGCCTGAGTATCTTAAATGGGTATCTAAAATACAAACTTTGCATATATGGACTATAATTTCTTCATATAAATCATTTAAGTTATAGTTGATTTTAAATGCCAACATTGGAAACATAGAAACATAGAAAATCTACAGCACAATACAGGCTCTTCGGCCCACAAAGTTGTGCCAAAACATGTCCCTACCTTAGAAATTATTAGGGTTACCCATAGCCTATTTTTCTAAGCTCCATGTACCTATCCAAAAGTCTCTTAAAAGACCCTATCGTATCCACCTCCACTATCGTTGCTGGCAGCACATTCCACACACTCACCACTCTCTGCATAAAAAACTTACCCCTGACATCTCCTCTGTACCTACTCCCCAGCACCTTAAACCTGAGTCTTCATGTGGTAGCCATTTCAGCCCTGGGAAAAAGCCTCTGACTATCCACATGATCAATGCTTCTCATCATCTTGTACATCTCTTATCAGGTCACCTCTCATCCTCCTTTGCTCCAGGGAGAAAAGGCCAACTTCACTAAACCTGTTCTCATAAGGCATGCCGCCCAATCCAGGCAACATCCTTGTAAATCTCCTCTGCACCCTTTCTATGGCTTCCACATCCTTCCTGTAGTGAGGCGCCCAGAACTGAGCACAGTACTCCAAGTGGGATTTGACCAGGGTCCTATATAGCTGCAACATTACCTCTTGGCTCCTAAATTCAATTCCACGATTGATGAAGGCCAATACACCATATGCCTTCTTAACCACAGAGTTAACCTGCGCAGCTGTTTTGAGTGAACTATGGAATCTGACCCCAAGATCCCACTGATCCTCCAAACTGCCAAGAGTCTTACCATTAATACTATATTCTGCCATCATATTTGACTTTCCAAAATGAACCACTTCACACTAACCTGGGTTGAACTCCATCTGCTGCTTCTCAGCCCAGTTTTACATACTACAAATGTCCCACTGTAATCTCTGACGCCCTCCACACTATCCACAACACCCCCAACCTTTGTGTCATCAGCAAATTTACTAACCCATCCCTTCACTTTCTCATCCAGGTCATTTATAAAAATCATGAAGAGTAAGGGTCCCAGAACAGATCCCTGAGGCACAGCACTGGTGACCGACCTCCATGCAGAAAATGACTCGTCTATAACCACTCTTTGCCTTCTGTGGGCAATCCAGTTCTGGATCCACAAAGCAATATCCCCTTGGATCCCATGCCTCCTTACTTTGTCAATAAGCCTCGCAAATGCCTTATCAAATGCTTTGCTGAAATCCAGATACACTACATCTACTACGCTTCCTTCATCAATGTGTTTAGTCACATCCTCAAAAAATTCTATCAGGCTCGTAAGGCATGACCTGCCCTTAACAAAGCCACGCTGACTATTCCTAATCATATTATGCCCCTCCAAATGTTCATAAATCCTGCCTCTCAGGATCTGCTCCATCAACTTAGCAACCACTGAAGTAAGACTCACTGGTCTGTAATTTCCTGAGCTATCTTTACTCCCTTTCTTGAATAAGGTAACAACATCCGCAACCCTCCAATCCTCTGGACCCTCTCCCGTCCCCATTGATGATGCAAAGATCATCTCCAGAGGCTCAGCAATTTCTTCTCTCGGCTCCCACTTTAGTCTGGGGTACATTTCATCCAGTCCTGGTGACTTAATAATTTTGCATTGTTTCATATTTTAAGAAGTTAAGAAAGGATTTATGAAACAGGACTGTGAAGGCCACGTGCTATTTTGTGAAATGATGGAGGGCTGTGCAGATGAATGTATTGCTGAAGGAATGCTACTGCAGGGAAACTTCAGATTTAAGGACCATTGGAACCATTTTATGGGGAAGTGGTGTCTATACAAGCACAATGAATTGAACCTCAGAACAGCACTCTTCCTTGTTGAGAGGTTTATTAGCAGTTTTTGGACAAACTTGCATGGGATAGATATCAGAAAGTAGTGTAGAAAATAAGTAAAAAAGGTGCTCAAAGGATTGAGAGAGAGCAATAACTTCAGAGCAAGAAGAGTTAATTTTTTTTAGATAGGATTAGACCAAGAAAAAGTACTTGAAAGAATATGACAGGTGTACAGCACATGAAGGAAACATTCTAAACCAGATTAAGACTTTCAGGATACAGTTAGCCATATGGGATGAAACTGATGGAATAGTGTTCAGGAAAGATAGTTTGGCAGGAAAGGGAGTGCCGGCATGCTATGGCAGATGTATTGGGAGGTGGTGGGCTTTAATTTTTGACAAAGTTATTACTGTTGTGGAGACAATTATCTGGAATGATCCAGGATTTTCATTTAGAATTGAGAATTGACAGAAATGAAATAGTGAACAGTTGAAGCAGCTGCTATGGTGAGAGAAGCAAAGTTCATGTTTCGGATCAATCACTCTTTATTGGAACTGACTCAGTGAGAGACCATGCTTGTTTTAAGTTCCAGAGAAAGGGAGGAGTGGAGAGAACAAAGGAACTACCTACAGATTGTGGAAACTAGAGATAGGTGTGCTTTTGATGCTATTGATGAAAGGATGATGAATGGTTATTAATCACAGTTGATCTGTCTAGACGAGTGTGAATAGAGGGAAATGAATAAGGGCATTAGGCAAAAACAGACCAATTCTAGAGCAGGGAGATGGAATTTAGTAGTTGCTGGAAACGCTAAATACAAGAGAATTTTGGAAATTATCATGCAATTAGGTAGCAAAAACAGAGACTGAGTATTATATTTACAGTGATGTTCCCAGGAAATACAAATATTACAACTTGTTCAAAAATTGGGTAAGTATAAATTCAGCATTTTGCAGGTAATTTGGTTTAACCTCAAAGGTGGGAAACTGTAAACATGATAACTTGGCAGAGAAAAAGCAGTCACATCAAAAAGTTTGAACTGATGAATTTGTTAGAGGTAAATCTCTCTTTCTCCATCTTAGGAGATAGGCCAACAGCTACTATCTATTATAAGCCTACTGACTCCATCATCTATCTCAAATAATTTTCATCCCACCTTGCTTCCTATCAGGACTCTGAAATTCACCAACTTCATTTGTCTTTGTTGTATTTGTTCTGATAATGAGACTTCTTGCACAGGTGCCTCTGCAATGCCTACCTTTTCCTTTTACTATTGTCAACAAAGCTCTACCACATTTCACCAATTTCCCATATACCTGCTCCCACCCCCTTTCCTCTGGGTGGATAAAAGAATAACTTTTCCTGGTCCTTACCTTCCTCATCCAGCAGCTTCTCTTTTTAACAGATCATTCTCTACATTTTTAGCCACCCTCAAAGAAATCCCATGACCAAATGTATTTTCCCCTCTTCACCCACTTTCAGCATTTCACGAAGATGATTACTTTGGCAATTTTTTTTGTTCACCCTTACTCACTAACCACTCCCTTCTTGCAGCATTTTCCTTGAAACTGTAGGTGTTGTAATACTTCTCCTTTCACATATTCACTCCCCACTATCCAGAAACCAATCAGACTTTCCAGTTGAAGCAATGATTCACTGGCTCTTCTTTCAATCTAGTGTACTGCATTCTGCATTCTCCACTATAAATCCTCATCTCAGTCGCACTCTGACATATCTATTGATTCTGTCCTTCTATACTATCACAGTAAGGCTCAATGCAAGCCTGAGGGAATGCAACTCATTTTCTGCCTGGGCACATTGCAACAGCCTTCTACACTTAATGTTCAATTATACAGCTTCAGATAACTTAATGTTTCAGTCAGTGCTACTTATCCCTCCATAAAGTTAACTCAGCTTGTTTTTTCCCCCTCTTTTTGTCCTCTTGTGAACCTGACCTGATGTGCTTGTCCTCCTGCTCTGCTCCCACATTGTTTTGTGTAGATATGTTCTCGCCCTCTAACAGTTCACATTCATTCATTGATCAAATGACCTTATTTACAGCTTGGTCTAACTAGTAGAAAGGGTTGAGGAGAGCAATGAGTGGAGCAAAGGAAATGTGTGTAATGAACAGACATCACTTATTGTTAATAGCCACTCATGAACTAATAAATAATTAAAATGTGTAGTTTTATCCCTTCAAGCTGCAAATTGATTTTAGAGAACTTGTAAAAACTTCGGATTTAAATTTATTCTTTCTTTTCATTTTTCTTTGTCATGTTTACCTCATATTCCATTCTTTCCTCTCCATCTCTGTTTTGACTTGACACCCAAATTACCCCAATGCTATTTCATCTGCATAGCTAGCCGGTGGTGTAGTGACATCCGCACCGGACTTCGAGGTGAATAGTCTCAGGTTTGAATCCGGTGGCTACTTGTTCTCTTTCCATCCATGCTGCGTTGAGTGTCGAGCTAGTAACTCGGCCTCATTTAAAAAAAAATCAAACAAAATGCTTAAGAAACTGCAAGTTTGCCACCCATGATGCAACAAGGTGTGGAAAAGAACATGAACAATTTCATCTACAGCCTTTCCTCTTTGTAGTAGAGAATAATTTTTATCTTTGTCCATTGATTGCTGAGTTTCCAGATGCCTTGTTGCATTTGCTGTTTATTTCCTTAAATCACTCAGCCCTACATCCAGCAAATACTGCACAATAATGCGGCATGTCATGAGATGTCCTGTTCTAGTAAAATGTGCTCCAGTTTCAACAGTGTGTAATGTAGGAATCAGGAGGGATTGCCATATTGTGATGATACATTTTTAATGTTGTTAACAAATCTTTGAATGCCACAATGTACATTTAACAAATAGAAATTAATTTGCAGTTTTAATAAATTTCATAACTTTTACTTTTAGGCACAGTAGCCATAGACCTCCAAGATACAAGGTGTCGACCTCCAGCAGGTCCAACTTTGACCCTTCCTTCAGGTGTCGATAAAGAATGTAGGAGGTCTAGTATTGCACCAGTTTTAGAAGTAGGAGATGTTTCATCTATTCAAGCCTGTGAGCTTCTAAGTGACCACTCGGAGGATGAAGCAAATCCTTCTGATGAGCAAGCATCCTCAACAATTGAGTAAGGTTTTATTGAGTTTTGCAATATGTAGGGAAGATATTATTTTAGACTTATGACTGTTAACTCTGTGATTAACTATGTATTTATAAGAAATGCGAACAAACTATGTGAGCTTTTGTTTACTATTTTGAAGAGGATAACATATTAATATCAGATACAATCCTATTATTTTTATCATCTTTGAATACCGTTGTTCCCTAAAGATACCAGCATTAATTTCTCCCTCTTATTTATAACTGGCTAATCAGTTCTTTCATTTGAACCTACATAGAAAGTGCTTTATAATATGCAAAATTTGAATACATTAACTGTTTCAAAATATCAAATATGTTTTAAATAATTTGGTTCATGTAAATAGGACTGTGCATAATATTTTGCACACTGCCTTTTATAAGGTACAACTTAATGATAAACACATCCATAATTCATGAGAAAAGAAAGTAATTTTGATTCTAATTAACAATGTCCTCTGTTTTGTGTCAATTCAGTTTGATAATTTTAATCTCAAGCACACATTATATTTAGAGTCAATTTGCTTGTAGACTCATGTCCATGTAATCTTCTCAGCCAGAAGGATTAAACAGTTCAAGGCTTTTAACTTTATCATAAATGGATCAAAATTACTGTAGTTAAATTGCAAGGCATGCTGGTGACCTTTGGTAAGAAAAGCTTCTTCTCTCAGGGAGCTTTCATAATGTACCAGTGACTTGATACTGTCTTCAGGGGCCTAGTGAGCCAATCCCCTTTGATGCAGAAGCAAAGGAAACAACAGTATGCACACATGTGCCAATAGAGCAAAATGATTTTAATTAGCGTTAGTGTGATTAGCAATTTATTCTGTGGAGCCAACTAATCTCCTGGCACTTACTTATACAGGAATCAGTTGTCCTCTGCTTCATTTCACAGCAAATACCTCAAAACTTTTAACTTTGTTTCCATCTGGGCAAATAATATGAAAAGTAAAAGTATACTTTAGTTAACATATAAATCAACCAGATGCTAATAGTATATGAGATGTGTTTTTTAGATTATGAATTTCCAAATGTTGCTGGATATGCATCCTTCTACTTTTTAACCTTATGAAAAGGGCTGTTTCACTAAAATGCCTTGTGTGTTTCAATATTGCACTTTACAGTATCTCCAATGCTATTCATCCTTTTCCAACTTAGATACTTAAAATTAGTCTTATTATTCTTTTTTTATACTTTCGGTATCTTTTCCACTTTTTAACTCATTCTTTCTTTCCTCTTTTTATTTTCCTTTTGGTATCTTATTTGCTTTATTTTGATTGCCCCATTCTGGCTTTTTATTTTCCAATTGCTGTATCTCATTGATTCTAGAGGTTGTTCACTACAGGCTCAGTATTACCTTGCCTCGGTGATGTTATCTGTTAAGATTTACAGCTATCAGTCAACATTCCTTAAGCTGAAGAATTGGAGAAGGAGTCTGCTTTACCAAAACACCTAGATATCAGTTAATATAATTAAATGGGCAATCACAGGCCTGTATTCAACATTCCCTCTAGTGCTTTTTTAAGCTGCATGAACCAACAATTGTTCAGAGCAGGAAATATTTACAAGGCCTAAAAACTGTACAGCTATTCATTTGTTTTAATTTTGTAATATGTATACCATGAATATTTAGAATGAAAACTGAAAAATCACATATGATATTATTTATTAATTGAAAGGTATGATGAAATACAGGACAAGAAAGGAAGTCTCTCACATTTTCTAAACTACTTCTCGCTGGTCTTTATACAAATCCATTGGCTGTAAACGTTGTCCAGATTAGTTTTGCATCCAGATGAAATACACATCTTAATGCTTATTAAGCAAACACGAGGAAATCTGCAGATGTTGGAAATCCAAGCAACACACACAAAATGCTGGTGGAACACAGCAGGCCAGGCAGCATTTATAGGGAGAAGCACTGTTGACATTTCAGGCTGAGACCCTTTGTCAGGATCTGACGAAGGGTCTCGGCCCGAAACGTCAACAGTGCTTCTCCCTATGGATACTGCCTGTTAATGCTCATTAGATCATTCAAAAGTTCCACTTCTAGTCTGTTTCTGGATTTACATTTGGTTGAATTCATAAGACTGAATCCAGTTTCACAGACATCACTAGAAACTTAAAATGTTCCAACCATGTCAACAAGAATTGACAGTTTCTCAAATTCTTCGTTTCAAAGCACATAGTTCAGCATATCAGTGAACATCTTAATTGAACCTGTCTAAACTTCCACAGAAATTACTTTAGTCAGAGGGTGGTAAATCAGTGGAGGCCAAGTCATTGGATGTATTTAAGGCAGAGATAGATAGGTTCCTGATTATCCCTTGAAGGTGCTATCCCCTTCTCACAATTCCTCCATCTCTGCCGCATCTGTTCTCAGAATGAGGCTTTTCATTCCAGGACGAAGGAGATGTCTTCCTTTTTTAAACAAAGGGGCTTCCCTTCTTCCACCATCAACTCTGCTCTCAAACGCATCTCTCCTATTTCCCAACCATCTGCCCTCACCCCATCCACCCACCACCCCACTCGGGATAGGGTCCCCCTTGTCCTCACCTACCACCCCACCAGTCTCCGGATCCAACGTATAATTCTCCATAACTTCTGCCACCTCCAACGGGATCCCACTACCAAGCACATCTTTCCCTCCCCCCCCCCCTCTTTCTGCAGGGATCACTCCCTAAGCGACTCCCTTGTCCATTCATCCCCCCCCATCACTTCCCACCGATCACCCTCCTGGCACTTATCCTTGCAAGCGGAACAAGTGCTACACCTGCCCTTACACTTCCTCCCTCACCACCATTCAGGGCCTCAGACAGTCCTTACAGGTGAAGCGACACTGTGAGTCGGCTGGTGTGGTACACTGCGTCCGGTGCTCCCGGTGTAGCCTTTTATATATTGGTGAGACCCGTTACAGACTGGGAGACCGTTTCGCTGAACACCTATGCTCTGTCCGTCAGAGAATGCAGGATCTCCCAATGGCCACACATTTTAATTCCACGTCCCATTCCCATTCTGATATGTCTATCCATGGCATCCTCTACTGTCAAGATGAAGCCACACTCAGGCTGGAGGAACAACACCTTATATACCGGCTAGGTAGCCTCCAACCTGATGGCATGAACATTGACTTCTCTAACTTCTGTTAATGCCCCTCCCCTTCTTAACCCATCCCTGATATATTTAGTTTTTTTTCTCTCTCTGCCCATCACTCTGCCTGTTCTCCATCTCCCTCTGGTGCTCCCCTCCCCCTTTCTTTTTGCCTAGGCCTCCCATCCCATGATCCTTTCCCTTCTCTAGCTCTGTATCCCTTTTGCCAATCACCTGTCTGGCTCTCAGCTTCACCCCACCCCTTCTGGTCTTCTGTCATTTTGCATTTTCCCCACCCCCTCCTACTTTCAAATCTCTTACTATCTTTCCTTTCAGTTAGTCCTGATGAAGGGTCTCGGCCCAAAACGTCAACAGTGCTTCTCCCTATAGATGCTGCCTGCCCTGCTGTGTTCCACCAGCATTTTGAGTGTTTTGCTTGAATTTCCAGCATCTGCAGATTTCCTCGTGTTAGGTTCTTGATTAGCCAGGGCATTAAAGGGTATGGGGTGCATCAGGGGAGTGGGGATGACTGTAATAATTGGATCAGCCCATGATTGAATGGCAAAGCAGACTCAATGGGTCAGCTGGCCTACTTCTGCTCCTATACCTTATGGTCTTATTGTCTTATGGTTTTAAATGAAAAATCTGAAATCAAAACATTGCTGGGATATTTCTAAGGCAATTCTTTCATTAGTGTTTGTAATAGTAGCTGAGTATTCTTTTTGTCAGTGGTAGTACATTTTCATTTCCAAATTCAGAATTGGTTGAATTTGTAATAGCAACAAGGTCAAAAACCTGTAGTTCTCTTAAATCAGGAAATCTATTATCCAAGTGATCACACACAAGTTGATTGAATCGAACAATAGGTGCTATATCAATGTCAGAATGTATAGATGCAAAAAGATCTTTCACTTTGTCACTCCAACAAGCTATATCACCAAGATGCTGTGACTGAAACTTAATAATTTTTGCTTTTACATACTGCAGTGTAGTGCTTCAATTCTATTCAAACAGCTTTTCTGAAGGAACTTAAAAAGTGATGCCAGATCTTCTAAAACATCACTAAGGATAGTCAATGCTAATTGACATTGTGGATTGGTCAAAATCTTGAGGCAATAGTTGCTGATTGGATCATTCCATTCATTAACTTACTCTTTGCAATACTGGATCAAAACTTCATAATTCCTCACTAAAGCAGTAAAGGCTAAATGTCTTGATAGCCTCCTTATAAAGGAATTAAAATGTGTGGCCACAGGGAAATCCCACTTCTTTCTGTAGACAGTCCGTAGGTTCTCAGCAAAGCAGTCTCTTAATCTACATTGAGTCTCACCAATATACGGAGGCCACACCGGGAGCACCGGGCACAATATATGACTCCAACAGACTTACAGGTGAAGTGTCAGTGGAGAAGGGAAGAATGTGCTTGGTGGTGGGATCCTGTTGATGACATAAAGAATTATGTGCTGGCGTGGAGGCTGGTGGGGTGTTAGGTGAGGACAAGAGAAACCCTATCCTTGAGAGAGTGGCAGGAGGTTGGGGTGAGGGCAGATGTGCATGAAACAGAAGAGATGTGGTTGAGAGCAACATTGATGATGGAGGAAGGAAAGCCCCTTTCTTTGAAGAAGGAGGCCATCTCCTTTGTTCTCAAATGAAAAGCCTCATCCTGAGAGCAGATGCGGTGGAGACAGAAATTGAGAGAAGGGCATGCCGTTTTTATAAGTAACAGGGTGGGAAGTGGTATAGTCCAGGTATCTGTGCAAGATGTCCATCCATATATCTATCAAATGTGTCTGCCCACGGCCCCCTCAACTGTCACCATGAGGTCCTACTCAGGTTGGAGGAACCACACCTTATATTCCGTCTGGGTAGCCTCCAAACTGATGGTATGAACATTGATTTCTCGAACTTCCAGTAATTCCTCTTCCCCTTCACCATTTCCATATGTCTACTCTATGTAGTACTGTAAAGTGTTGTGCTAACCACTAGGCTACTGTGCCACCCCGTGTGCATGAATTTCTTGCATTGAATGCACAGAAGCATTAGTTTTAATTGCTAGGATAATCTTATCAGTTACCACTTTGACCATAGTTAGACTTCTTTTGAGCATCTTGTTTCATGCTCTTTGGAGTTTCAGTTAATGTGCAAAATTCCACATTTCTTCTGGTTGCATAATTTGTTAACCGCATCGCTATGAATTTTCTGGTTAAGATGTCATTTTAAATTATCTAACTTAAATCTTTACATTTTTTCTACTACTGAACTTGCCCCCAACTTTTGCTTCTGCACAAGTGGTGCATAACACAGCCATTATCTTGACATGTAAAAGTATTGTGGAATTTCATTTTTTTGTTTTTTGATATGTATACAGTAGTTCAACTTCTATAAGTTGCAAAATCCTTTCTACCTTAAATTCTGTACAAGATTTGTTCTTCAAAGTATTTAACTCTTCTTATGCCTTTTAGACATCATTAGGATACTAATAATAATCATTATTATTTGAAAATACTAAAAATAATTATTATTTGAAAAAATTAACAAGATAAGTTGAAAATTTAATTAAATTAATAAAATAAGCAATCATATATACAATTTTATAGAAAGGAATTTTTACCTTGCAATTTTAATATAAAATTTCTTCTCACATTATGATTTTTTTGAAAGATTACTTCCAAAAAAGCCAGAATATGGTATTTTCACATCAAGCAAACACAGGCCACAACTTGCAACACAAGTTAAATGATGATAGGCAGTCAAAACAACTGACAGGCACAATGGAAAAAGTAAAATGTTTTGACTAGATGACATTCGCATTTAGCAGGCTAACAGTTTATTAACAATAAGCTACTGACTTCCATTCTGTGTTTATTGTTACAATTTGTAGTAGTGTTGTAACTTGAAACATTGACAATGCAAATATGTTGAGACTCTAAAATGTTTCAAACTAAAGGTTGTAGTCCTTCTATTGCTTAAGAGATTCATGGATTACATTCTTAAACAATTAGTTACAGGGTATTTCACGATTATGTTAACAAAGATTTCATAGTTATATTAGCATAATTTCAACATTATATTACCATTTTAAAAAGATATTTCCAGCTGTGTGGCATCAAATGCTATGTTCATGGGAGTGTTTTAGTTGCTGTGTGGTTGTGCATCAATATAGCTTAAAGGGAACAGTTCCTGTATGGATGCCTTGCTACTTCCTACTGCAAGACTATAAAGGAAAAGGAGAACTCTTCAAAAAATGAAAATGCTCCAATTTATTTGCCAGATTGTTATTCAAATATAACAGTTTCTTCTCCCATCCCAAGTATATGCTGGTTAGTCAGTTAATTGGCCACCATAACTTATGGAGGTAGAAGAAACAGGAGAAGTTGCTGGCACCTGAGAGAGATTAAGTTACAGAAAATTAATTGGAATAATTGGATTGATGGGAGTATTGTAGGGGCTCGGTGTAGTGAACGGCCTCCTATGTCAATCTAATAACCTTATGGGTGCTTAATAAGATAAAATCCTATGGTATTACAGGGATGATACTTGTATGGATAGAGGAATAGCAGACTGGCAGGAGGCAGCTAGAGGGAATAAAAGGGGCCCTTACTGGTTGGCTGCTAGTGGCTAGTGATGTTCCTCAGGGGTCAGTATCGGGGCCGCTACTTTTCACATTGTTTGCCAATGATTTGAATAATGGAATTGATGGCCTTTTGGCAAAGTTTGCAGATGATGTAAAGATAGGTGGAGGGGTAGGTAGTGCTGAGGAAGCAATGCGATTGCAGCAGGACTTAGGCAAATTGGAAGAATGGGCAAAAAAAGAATACAGTGTTGGGAAATGTATGATAATGCATTTGGGTTAAAGGAACAATAGTGCAGACTATTATCTAAATATGGAGAAGGTACAAACACTAGAAGTGCAGAAAGGGACTTGGGAGTCCTCTTGTTCATTTACCGGGTGAGACTGTCGTAAAGAAAACAAAAGCAATGTTGGCATTATCTCCTTACTTTCAACACAAATGTAAGGAGATAATGCTGAGCCTTTCTAAGACACTAGTCAGGTCGCACTTAGAGTATTGTCAACAGTTTTGGGTCCCATATCACAGAAAGGATGAATTGTTATTGGAGTCAGTCCAGAGGAGGTTCATGAAGATGATTCCAAAAGTGAAGGGGTTACATATGAGGAGCGTTTGGCAGCTTTGAGCCTGTACTCACTGGAAATTAGAAGAATCTGTGGGGATCTCATTGAAACCTACCAAATGTTGAAAAGAGTAGATAGAGAGGATGTGGAGAGGATGTTTCCTATGGTGGGGGTATCCAGAACCAGAGGGCACAGCCTCAAAATTGAGGGGTAATCTTTTAGAACAGAGGTAAGGAGGAATTTTTTTTAGCCAGAGAGTAGTGAATCTGTGGAATGCTCTGCCACAGACTGCTGTGGAGGCCATGTCTGTGGCTATATTTAAGGCAGAAGTTGATTGTTTCCTGATTGGTCGGGCATCAAAGGACATGGTGAGAAGGCACGTATATGCGGTTGAGCAGGATCCAGGGTCAGCCATGATGAAATGGTGGAGCAGACTTGATGGGTTGAATGGCCTAATTCTGCTCCTACATCCTATGGTTCATTGATATCTTCACAATCTCTCATAGCGATGGTTCAATCCATAACACTAAAAACAACTTCAAAAATTCTAATACAATTAACTTCTTTGAAGCCTCTTCAAAGCACTTTTTAATGCTGAAGGCGTTAGCAGTTTACAACTCATTAGATGTCATGCTGAGGAATTAAATGGGTGCGACATGCACCTCACCCTGTTTGTAGCCTGTGCTAGCCCACCTGCTGCAGTAAGGAGCAGTGGACATGAGCAGCGACTAGAACACAGTGGCCAGACTGAGGCTTTAACTGCAGATCATACTTGGAAACTGCTAGACAGGGGTAAATAAAATTAATATTAAAACATCTGCTTAAAACACACATGTAACTGCTATTAAAACATAAATATACAATTATTTTTTAAACCTTAAAAATACTAGCTTTTTAATTCAAATAAATAAATTAGTGGGAACATGTTAGATGCACCAGCCTATGGCCATTTCAAGAGCAGGATACAAAGTGTGCCCAGACTTTCTGTTCAGCATCTGCACATGATGACAGTGCAGAAGAAATCTTCTGACTTCAAGCTCATTCCTGATTTCTGCACTGCATTACTCACAGCTGAGGTGCAGGACACTCTTTTGCCTCTGTTTGGACCTGCATGCTCTCCATTAGCATATTCCATTTATTTACCTCATAAATAGCTCCTTATATTTATTTGTTTCCCTGAATCTTAAACTTGCAGTAGGTCACTAATTTGGTTGCTTGTGGAATTGTTAAGTAGTTTTTCTTCAGTGCTTTTGAAACATTTTATGGCAGGATAAAGAATTGTGACATTACCTTTCCTGGAACGTAAGAGTCAGTAGTAGATTTTTATCAAAACCTAAAGCTTTTGACTCTATTCTAAAATGCAGACTTGGCAAATCCATTTTCCACTATTCCTTAAAATTCCATCTTAATACTCATATCAATAGAGAAGGGGAATAGAGAAGATTTGTTGGCAATGAGCAACTTCTTCTTTACACAGAGAGTGGTATGTTTATGGAATAAGCTGCCAGAGGGAATGGTTGATTCAGGTACAAGAATAACTTCTAAAAGACAGTTGGGCATGATTATGAATAGGAATGATTTAAAAGGATATAGGTCAAGCATGGGCAAATGGTACTAGCTTAAACAGACATTATAGTTGACATGGCCCAACTGCACCAAAGGACCTCTTTCTGTGCTGTTATGACTCTACCTACTATGGATTTATATACTCCCAATAATTATGACTGATTCCATGCTTTAGGCATTAATTTCCCAAGTAAAACATTGCCATCTGTCATCTTTGAACCATTCTATTACAGCACAACCATAGGTATTATATAGTTACAGGAACCTCAAATTAATCCTTGGTTGTCAAGGCATTATACCTAATACTCTAGTATCAGCAAAACAATTCAGAAAGTTATTATTTTTTTGTACAAAACTCATACCTTAAAATGTATGTGCAAAGGACATTGCAAAAGACTTGATTGCCAGTGACTTTTTTTCAATATTAATTATATTATAATGAATAAGTTGACATTTAACTATTTCCCTTACAGTGGTACATCTTGTCTCACATCCATAATCTGGATCAAAATCAGTCCTTTCACTCTAGAATTGTGAAACTCAAAACATGGCCACTCAACTCATCATGCTAGAACAGACACAGTAGTTGCCAATATCTGATCAAGATGCTGCTTCCAACAAATGAAACACATAGGTCTCCATACCTGAGAAATGTGATCCTCGCCTCTTGTCACAACCTCATCCCGATTCTGTACAGAAGTGAAAATGGCTTAGGGAGTAACTCTTTAATAGTTTATCCTTATTCCTGAAGTGCTGTCTTATAGCATCTGAACCCCTTTTCTAAAAATGCAGAACACAATTGACTTTTTTCCCTTTCTGTCAAAAGATGGCTGCACCTGTCCAGCTTTTGCCCTGTTACAAAGGAGATAATATACAATCTGGACATCTGCAATATCTCTACCTTTCCCCAGTTCATTTACATATAATAGCAGTAGTGCCACACATCCTTGTCACACTTCCATGCAGCTAGGTCTTTCATTGTATATGGTTTAGCATTTGTGCAAATGTACCCCACCACATCCTGATGTGTGATTATTCTTTGCGGTTTCCACTTTGAATTATGAAAATTATGCCAATTTTCTTTAACAGAAAGTACCCACTGTCTCAACTCTGCTCTATAACCATTGTTTGGGCATACACTCTGAAGTAGACCATAATCAGATCATTTTCAAAATGTATTTAATGTACAAGACTATGCTGCACATACAGTTTTATCTGTTGGATATGACTGTATTTTACTAGGCAAAATTATTAATGTTTTTCATCTGTCAAATGTACTTCCAGTAAATAATTATGATCAGAGATATTTTAAGATGTACAATTAACATGACTGATTTTTATTTTGTTTTAGGTATGTTAAAGGATACCCTCCAAACTCACCCTATATTGGAAGTTCTCCAACCTTGTGCCATCTCCTGCGGGAAAAAGTTACGTTCTGCTGTCTTAGGTTAGATAAGGTATGAGTTCAGTTATTAGAGTGAGTTTACATATACTGAGGTACATTGCCAAGCTTGTCTTGCATACTGTTCATACAGATCAAATCATTACACAGTTCATTGAGGTCATGCAAGTTAAAGCAATAACAAAATGCAGAATATAGTGCAAGAGAAACAGTAAGAGTACCGTAGAGGGAGACAATAAAGTGGAATATCATAATGAGGTCAAGAGTTCATTTTATTGTACTTGGAAGCCATTCAATAGTTACCTAAAAGCAGGGTAGAAGTTGCCCTCGAGCCTGGTGGAACATGCTTTCTGGCATTTGGATCTTCTGCTTAAATGGTGAGGGGAGAAAAGAGAGTTCTTTGATTATGCTGCCTGCTTTACTGAGGCAACAGGAAACATAGACAGAGCCTGTGGAGGGGAGGTTGGTTTCCATGATGTCCTGAACTATGTCCACAACTGTCTGCTCTTTTTTGCAGTCACAAGCAGAGTAGTTGCCATACCAAGCCATGATCCATCTAGACACAATGTTCACCATGGTGCATTGATAAAACTTGCTAAGAGTTGATGGGGATATGCCAAATATCTTTTGCTTCCTCAGGAAGTAGAGCATTGGTGAGATTTCTTGGTAGTCGGATCAGTACAGACATATTGACAATATTCATTCCAAAGAGCTTGGATCTCCAAACCTCTTAACCTCAGCACCATTAATAAAGGTAGAAGAATGTGCATAGTACATTCTGTCCTTTATAAAGTCAATGTCCAGCTCTTTTGTTTTGCTGACGTTGAAGGAAAGGTTTTTGTCATAATACCATGTTACCAAGTTTTCTATATTCATTGTGTACTTCGATTCATTATTTGAGATATGGTCCATTGCATTATCAGCTGCAAACCTGTATATGGAATTAGAGCAGACTTTGGTTGTATGGTCATTAAATTATAGGGAGTAGAGTAGGACATTAGTGATGCAGCTTCATGGGGTACCAGCTTTGAGAATAATCGTGGTGAAGGTGTTGCTGCCTCGCATTTCAGATTACAATTTGTTAGCCAGGAAGTCAAGGATCCTGCTATAAAGGGAGGTGTTGATGCCCATGTCCGGGAGTTTGGTGAGGAGATCAATTTCCATTGCTACAATATAATGGGGCATCAAGAATGTTCTATGTTAAAAGTTTTCTATGTTGACATTAGCAAAGTGGCAAAAATCTGCTTTTATAAAATTGAGGTATAAAGGAATCATAATTCTAATTCTCTCCCATAACCATCTTTGTTAATAATTCAGGAGAAAATTGAAGCAATCCTTTGTTTTGCAGTTCTTCAGGCACTTTAAAACCTTTGTGTTTTTATATGCCTATTTGCTCTGAAGCTATGTCTAGGAGTTTTACTTACATAAACATATTGCACCCTTTTATTAGTTTGGTAATGCTTTATTTCATCTGATATTCCTACACAGAAGTGAACATGTAAAACATAAATTCATTTATATCACATACACTATTGCAATGTTCTCAGGTGACATTGGAAAGCATCAAAAGTCCTGCAGATACTGATGCAATTTAACCTAATTTTATACAAACTCCTCCATATATATTAACATGCATTCAGAATTTGTTAGGCACTTGAAGATTGTAAATGTGTTATAGCATCAGGAGGCACAGGCAAAGACTTTAAAAAAAACTCCCCAGAATGGATGCAGTATACACATGGTTCCTTTTCAGAGTGCCAAATAAACAATATGTAGACATTTCTTAATCCTGATATGATGTCAGTTCCCTGGATTTTTTATATATATGTATATATTTTGGTCTGAATCAAAATTCCCCGCAAGCAAACAATGGTAACAGTTCCCCTTCTTTCTCTTTCGTCTTTCTACTTTATGTGTAAGTTTTCAAAGAAGGAAGAGATCTTCTTTTGGAAAAGAATGAAAGTTTTTTTTTTATCATTGAAGGCAAACTAATTGAGAGAAACTGAAGTATGTTTTTATTTAAGTAAATAAATAATTGAATTTCATTTTTTTGTTCCTTCCAGGGGTGCCACCATAATTGCTATGAAGATGCAAAAGCATATGGATTCAGGAACAAACTTATCATTGTTTCTGCAGAAACTGCAGGAAATGGATTATATAACTTCATTGTTCCTCTTAGAGCTTATTACAGACCAAAGAAAGAGTTAAATCCTATAATACTCCTTCTGGATAACCCGTAAGTGTTTTTTCTTGTCTTATTGCTGTTTAATTGATTGACAAATTTCTGTTATAATGATCTCCTTCAGATTAATCACCTGAGAACATAAGAAATGAGAGATTCCTCAGCAAGATCATGGCTGTCATTCAGCTCCATTAACTTTCCTGTGTGTGCCTCATCCCATGATACCTTTTGACTCAGAAAGTTGACCATCTGATCAAATTGTTGAATGCAAAGCAACCAGGGTCTTCTGGACAATCTAAAAAAAAACACCGCTCATAATAAAAAATTATTTTCTCTGTCCTAAGTGGCTGACTCTTCATTCTAAGTCTTTTTCCTTTGAAGATCGACTCTCCAACCAGATGAACCTAGGGAATCTATATCTGGGAGATGGCACGGTAGTGTTGTGGTTAACACAACACTTTACAATGCAGATAATCCAGGTTCAACTCCCATTGCTGCCTGTAAATAGTCTGTACGATCGGCCCATGATTGTGTGGGTTTCCTCCGAGTACTCTAGTTTCCTCCCACAGTCCAAAGCAGTACCAATTAGTAGGTTAATTAGTCATTGTAAGTTATCCCATGATTAAGCTTGGATTGCTGGTTTGTGTCACTCGAAGGGCCTATTCCACACTGTATCTCAATAAAAAAGAAAATAAAAATGAAGCAACCTTTCAGCAATTATGTAGGTTGCAATGATATTACCCAACTTCTAATGAGTGTAGAGTCTACTTAAATAAGCTTGGGAAGGAATTTGCATGCACTTCTCAATTACATTGCTTTCATTGTTTTAACCAACTTTCTACAAGTATCAGTAGCACTTAATGAACTCTCAAGTGTTGTGAAAGAAAGTAGTATGCAGTACATATAGGCCATTCACTGCTTCTTTTACTTGTTTCCCTTCTATATGATCACTAGAGAACTTAAACGGACATGAAAACAATCATAAATAGATTTGGAAACATAATTTGGCTTAGGCAGTTGGTAATTTAGGCCTGAAAGGACAGGAATTTTGTGTAAGTTAGGTACCTTCTGTCATATTTCTGAGCTCCTAGCTTACTCACCTCTCTCCTTTAAGCTATCATATTATTGATCCAAAGCAATGCAAAACACTGAGGGAACTCAGCAGGTCAGGCAGCATCTGTGGAAATCCAGCATCTGCAGACTTGCTTGTGTTTATATCACTGATCCAGTTTATTCTCCATTTGCAACCCCTTTCATTCTAGTCCTGTTAGCTATATTTCTTTCCCCTTGAGCATTGTTTCCTTCTTCAAATCTACCATCATTGTTGCTCGACTAAACTAACTGCATTTAGTTGCTCAGTCATTGTAAACTCCCATTCCATTGTAAATTTCTTAACTGCTCTGTTACTGGGATTGACTTTTTTCATGAGCATGATAGTCCCGGATTCCATCCTCCTTTAACTGATACATTACCTCACATCAATATCCTAATTACATGTGAACTTGATTCCTCTACAGTCCTGGATACCCCGTCCAATGCATTCTCTGGAAGCCTGAATTCATAAAGATATGTATTTTCCACGTTCTAACGTAACTAGGCCAATTCACCAATTACCCCCAAGCTTATTGAGCTGCATCGGATCTTGGTTAAGTGACAGCTAAAATTGTGATGTTTGTTTATTTTTTTGAATTTTCCCACAGCGTCAGTCATCCCAACCTGTTGAGGCTGATTGTCCAGAGGTTCAGTGCTTCATCACAGACAATATGTATTCAAACAGCAAGCTACCTTCCTCAGAATTCTTTCCAAGTCCTCTGCTCACCCTCTTCCTTTAAGATAACTTTAAACCACATCTCCTCATATGACATAGAGCAAAATTTTGTTTGATGGTATTTCTATGAGTATGTTAGGACTTGTTGCAACTTTAACAATGTACTAAATAAATAGAGTCATCAGCATAATAGCACAAAAGTAGTCCCTTTGGCCCAAACAGTCCATGCTAAAATATTATTCTGCCTAGTCCCATAAACCTGAACCTGGACCATAACCCTTCATATGCCTCCCATTCCTGTACTTAACTGAACATTTCTTAAATGTTGCTATCGAACCTGCATCCACCACTTCTGCTAACTGCTTGATCCCTCTCACACTGCCTTCTGAGTGAAGAACTTCTCCCTCAGGTTTCCTGCAAAACTTTCACCCTTAACTTGTAACCTCCATTTCTAGTCTTACACAACCTCAGTGGAAAAAGGCAGCTTGCATTTACCCTTCCTACAGCCCTCATAATTTTGCATACCTCCATCAAACCTCCTCTCATTCTCCTACACCACTAACTTACTCAATCTTTTCCTGTAATGCATGTCCTCAGGTCACAGCAATATCTTTGTAAATTTTCTCTGTACTCTTTCAGTCTTATTGATAACTTTCCTATAAGTATATAAGTAGGTGACCAGAAACGCACACAATTCTCCAAATTAAGCCTCACAATGTCTTATACAACTTCAACATAACATCCCATCTCCTGTACTCAATACAGTTGGCCCTCCTTATCCGCGAGGTTTATAGGTTGAATAGTCCCTTATTCAACCTAACTCAATGCGGTGGGCCTTAGGACCCAGCGGAACCTCAGGCCTTATTTAACCTGTCTCAATGCGGTGGACATTAGGACCCGGCAGCAGAGATCTGAATCTGCAGTGTTTCTGTTCACGAGAATAATCAGGACCACGATTGAAAATAAAGTGGAAATAATAAAGCGATCAGAAAGAGGTGAAACGCCATCGGTTATTGCAAAAGCGTTAGGCTACGTCGGTCAATGATCGGAGCAATTTTAAAGGATAAAGTGAGAAAGGCTCTGCCCCGATGAAAGCTACAATTATTACTAAGCAATGCAGTGGTTTAATTATTGGGTTTGGGGGTTTTGGGTTTTTGATCTTACACATCAACCCAGCATGGTGGAGAGCGTACTCGATAGCAATCTGTCACTAGATTGAACTCGAGAACTTCCGTTCCCGAGCCCAGCACTGAAACATATGTTCTTAAGTGTTTTATATGCATAGAAAGGTAAAATATATACTATATACTAAGACAAACATCTGACTAACTGACACTAAATAATACCGGATGTGCCTGTTCCGACTTACTTAGTAAGAGAACTTCGAATTTTTTTCGATCCCAATCCACAATAACCCACACACATCCTCCCGTATGCTTTAAATCATCTCTAGGTTACTTATAACACCTAATACAATGTAAATGCTATGTAAAATAGTTGTTATACTGCATTGTTTAGGGAATAATGACAAGAAAAAAAAGTCTGCACATGCTCAAACAACAAGTGCTGAAGAGCACTTCCGGGTTTTTGCGATTCGCAGTTGGTTGAATTCACTCATGCGGAATTCGTGGATAAGGAGGGCTGACTATACTTTGTTTTATGAAGGAGAATGTGCCAAAAACACTCTTTATGACATAATCTACATGTGTATTAAAGGAATATAGAATCATAGACATCTCCAGCTCATTACGGGCTCTTCAGCCCACAATGTTGTGCTCCCATTTAACCTACTCTTGTAACCGCCTACAATTATCCTACCGCATAGCCCTCAATTTTTCTAAGGTCCATGTACCTATCTAAGAGTTTCTTAAAAGACCGTATTGTATCCAACTCTACAACTGTTGCTGGCAGTGCATTCCATAGACCCACCACTCCCTGTGTCAAAAACCTACTTCTGACATCACCCTTGTATCAACTTCCAAGCACCTTAAAACAATGCCTCCTTATTTCTTGGTTTATTCTTAGAGCTTTTCTTGAATAATCAGAATCAGAGTTAGGTTTATTATCACCAGCATGTTCGTCAAATTTGTTATCTTAGCATCAGCAGTTCAATGCAATATATAATATAGAAGGAAAAAAAGACAAAATACAGGCAGTCCCCAGGTAACGTACGAGTTCTGTTCCGGAGTCTGTCTTTAAGTAGATTTGTACATAAGTCGGAACAAGTACATCCGGTATTACTTAGCGTCAGTTAGTCAAACGTTTGTCTTAGTATATAGTATATATTTTACCTTTCTATGCATACAAAACACTTAAGAAACATATGTGTTCCAATAAGTAAACCACTACGTTGCTTAGTAATAATTGTAGCTTTCATCGGGGCAGGGCCTTTCACATGCTCCATTATTCTCACTTTATTCTTTATCCTTTAAAATTGTTCTGATAGTTAACCGACTGTAGCTCAATGCTTTTTCAGTGACCAATGGTGTTTCACCTATTTCCAAATGCTTTATTATTTCCACTTCATTTTCAATTGTGATCACTTCCCATCAATGGAACAGAAACACTGCGTGCGGCGGTTCCCGACCTCTGCCGGCTCCCGAGCTCCACTGGGTCCTAAGGACCACCGCATGGAGACAGGCTAAATGGGACAAGTAGGGGCTGTGCTGGGTTTGGGTATTTGATCTTCCACAATATTCCGTGTGAGAATTTAAACTGGGGGTGGCAGTGTTTTTTTTACGAGGTCGAGTTGCGAGCTCGACATCAACCCAACACGGATGGTATGGGAGTCACTGGATCGAAGTTGGAAACCTCCGTTCACCAGCCCAGCGCTGATCTCACTGCGCCACCAGCTGACCGTAGCGGGGGGGGGGGGGTGCGGGCGTGGTCAGGGTGAATCTTGCTAAGAAAAACTTAAGCCAAATACAAAGTTAAACACTCAACACAGTGTCAATGGCAACCACTTAAAATGGCGGATGGCATCATGATCCGACATAAAATGGTGGACAGCGTCCTCCTTCCTCGATTTGCAAGTACAAGTTGTCCATAAGTCGGACGTTCGTAACTCAGGGACTACCTGTAAAACAATAATAAATGAATAAGTAAATCGATTACAGTACAGTGGGCCCCCCTTATCTGCAAGTTCCACATCCATGAATTCAACCAACCGCAAATCGAGAAACCTGGAAGTGCTCTTCCAATACTTGTTGTTCGAGCATGTACAGACTTTTTTTCCTGTTATTATTCCCTGAACAATGCAGTATAACAACTATTTTACATAGCATTTACATTGTATTAGGTGTTATAAGTAATCTAGAGATGATTTAAAGTATACGGGAGGATGTGCGTGGGTTATTGTGGATCGGGATCGAAAAAAAATTGGAAATTCTCTTACTAAGTAAGTTGGAACAGGTACATCTGGTATTATTTAGCGTCAGTTAGTCAAACGTTTGTCTTAGTATATAGTATATATTTTACTTTTTATGCATATAAAACACCTAAGTATGTATGTTTCAGTGCTGGGCTTGGGAACGGAAGTTCCCAAGTTCGATCCAGTGACAGACCGCTTCTGAGTGCACTCTCCACCGTGCCCGGTTGATGTGTAAGATCAAAAACCCAAAACCCCAAAACCCAATAATTAAACCACTGCGTTGCTTAGTAATAATTGTAGCTTTCATCGGGACAGAGCCTTTCTCACTTTAACCTTTAAATTTGTTCTGATCGTTGACTGACGTAACCTAATGCTTTTCCAATGACAGATGGCATTTCACCTCTTTCCGATCGCTTTAATATTTCCACTTTATTTTCAATTATGATCGTGATTATTTTCATGAACAGAAACACTGAAGATTCAGATCTCTGCCGCCAGGTCTTAAGGTCCACCGCATTGAGACAGGTTGAATAAGGGACTTGAGCATCTCTGTTTTTTGGTATTCGCGAGGGGTCCCAGACCCAATCCCTTGCGGATAAGGAGGGCTGACTGTATATGTATCTTGAATAGATTAAAAATTGAGCAAAAAACAGAAATAATATACATTAAATAGTGTTCATGGGTTCCATGTCCATTAAGATTCGGATGCCAGAGGGGCAGAAGCTGTTTCTGAATCACTGAGTGTGTGTCTTCAGGCTTCTGTACCTCCTACCTGATGATAACAGTGAGAAAAGGTCATGTCCTGGGCCCTGGAGGTTCTTAATAATGGACACAGCCTTTCTGAGACACCGCTCCTTGAAGATGTCCTGGGTACTTTGTAGGCTGGTACCCAAGATGGAGCCGACTAAATTTACAACCCTCTGCAGCTTCTTCTGGTCCTGTGCAGTAGCCCTCCCCTCCCTCCCCAATACCAGACAGTGATGCAGCCTGTCAGAATGCTCTCCATGGTACATCTATAGAAGTTCTTGAATGTTTTTGTTGACATACCAAATCTCTTCAGACTCATAATGATGTATAGTCACTGTCTTGCCTTCTTTATAGCTACATCAATATGTTGGGACCAGGTTAGGTCCTCAGAGATCTTGACACCCAGGAACTTGAAATTGCTCATTCTCTTCACATCTGATCCTTCAATGAGGATTGGTACGTGTTCCTTCATCTTGCCCTTTCTGAAGTCCACAATCAGCTCTTTCATCTTGCTGATGTTGAGTGCATGGTTGTTGCTGCAACACCATTCCACTAGTTGGTATAGCTCGTTTCTGTACGCCCTCTTGTCTCCATCTGAGCTTCTACCAACAATAGTTGTATCATCAGCAAATTTGTAGATGGTATTTGAGCTATGCCTACCACACAGTCATGGGTATAGAGAGACTAGAGCAGTGGCCTAAGCACACACCCCAGAGGTACACCAGTGTTGATTGTCAGTGAGGAGGAGATATTATTACCAATCTGCACAGATTGCTATCAGAATGAAACCAGATTAGCTTTCCTACAGTCCTTTAGCAACTCACAATGGTAAAGGACATTTAAAATACCTCTACCAGGGCCCCTGTAATTTCTACACTAGCCTCCCGTGAAGTACGACAGGGCACCTTGTCATGCCCTGGGACTTATTGACTCCAATGTGCCTTAGGACAGTAAACATCTCCTCTTCTGTAATCCAAATGTAATGGCCTCACTACTGTTTTTCCTCAATTCTATAAACTCTGACAATATCCCAGATGCAAAGAAATCCATTTAAGATCTTCTTCATCTTTTTTCTTCTTTCTTTTCTTTTTCAATCTTTTTATTGAGTTTCATATAAATATAAAAAAAACATAACATAATAATGAATAGGTTATGAATACAATAGACTTAAGATTACATTAATAATAGGATAATGATATCCTATTAAACATCAACAACAAAAAAGTACATTAATCAATCAAGTCTATATAATTATATATGAAAAAAAACAAAACTAATCATCAAAAGAAAAAGAAAAAAAAATTAAAGATGTGTAAAAGAAAATATATATATGAAACAAACACTAAACTAAAACTAACATGGGCAATAATAACAGTTTATAAGTAGTGTCAAAGAACTCCGGAACTCCATACCTGAACAAGAATAAACAGAGAGAAGGTCTGGGAAAGGCCAAATTAATTCATATGAAAATGTCGGATGAACGGTCCCCAAGTTTCTTCAAATTTAATTGACGAGTCAAAAATAGTGCTTCTAATTTTTTCCAAACTCAGATAAGAAATAGTTTGAAAAAGCCACTGAGACGTGGTAGGAGGGTTTACTTCTTTCCAATTTTGTAATATAGACCTTCTGGCCATTAATGTTACAAAAGCAATCATTCGTCTGATTGAAGGAGAAAACTGATTACCATCCTCATTTGGCATACCAAAGATTGCAGTAATAAAGTTAGGTTGTAAATCGATGTTCCAAATTGAGGAAATGGTAACGAATATGTCCTTCCAATAGTTATGTAAAGTGGGACATGACCAAAACATATGGGTCAGTGAAGCCACTTCTGAATGACATCTATCACATTGAGGGTTAATATGAGAATAAAATTGAGCAAGTTTATCTTTAGACATATAAGCTCTATGTACAATTTTAAATTGTATTAAAGCAACTTCATCTTTTTTGTTATGTATGGTGTTTTTGATACCAAACTAAATTTAATGCTGAGCCACATAAAATATCAGTCCGTGTGATAAAAAGGATACGATTCAAAGATTATCTTTATTTGTAATATGTATAGTGAAACATTGAAACATGCAATGAAATGCATCATTTTGTCAATCAAATTAATGAGGATTGTGCTGGGGCAGCCCATGATTTTCCGCTGCCAACATAGCATGCCCACAACTTAATAACCTTCACCTTAATTGTACATCTTTGGAATGTGGGAGGAAACTGGAGCACCCAGAGGAAATCTGCATGGTCACAGGAGAACATATACACTCATTACAGTGATGTGGTTCGAACCCTGATCGATGGTTGCAAGCAGCGTAATACTGTGCTGCTCATTAAGAACATGTTGTTTAATATTTAAGAAACGTGTTAAAAAAGGGGTTGGGGTGGGAATGTGAAGTGGCAGACACACTTCGACCTTGAAAGTTGACTGGATATAAATTTGGCTTCACTGTTAGGGTGATACAACATTGGGAATCTGCAAGAGGCCAGAAGTGGAGGAGCACGGATGCTTCCATATTTGCAGGTGGAGATTACATGAGTAGAGTTGAAATAAGATGATCTGAAAATAAGGATAAAGATTAAAAATTGCAAGTGTTAGTGTAGGTTTCAATTATTTTATGGGGCCAGGGGAGCATGCTTGCTTACATACCAGTTAAAAAAATAACATGTATTTTTAAATGAACCACTATTGCCAGACCATTGTTCTATCTCAAAACTGAAGTGAGGGTCTTGTGAGTGCTAATGGAATTTTAATTTGATCAGCTTCACATCTGATTGAGGTGCATTTTATAGCCACCTTAAGCCTTTACGAAGGCACTGGTGGTGTTGATAGCAATGGGCATCATTAGAGCAAGATTAGAGATGGCCCCTTCCCACTCTATGTGTAGAAAAACAAGAAACAAATATTTAAACAAAGTGCAGAAAAGAATGTATCATCCTCTGCAAATCCACTTAGTGATTGTACATACTCAAATTTGATTGTTGTAACTCTGTTGTCTTTCAGTACAGATGTACAGTTTTTATCAAATCACCGTTTGTACAGTCAACGACTTTAAATCCAAAGTAAATACTCATGCAATGTACACATGTTGAATTCCTATTGATGTTGACAGTCACATTGTACCCATGAGCTCTTTTTGGTATTTTGAATACTGATAAGCTTGAATAGTAATGAAAATTATTTTCATGTAAGAAATGGAGCTTTATATCATTTTTATAAAGAGGATATTATTTTACAGATTGCCTTTTTGTCTCCTCCTGAAGCTCGCCCTGTTAATTTCTCGCCTTGTTTAAGAAAGCCTATAGATAATCTTTTATTATTAGTGGTTTCAAGGCACCAGGGAAGGGACAATTTTTTTTTCTCTCTAAAGGGATACACCATTTGCTTTTGGGAATATGTGAAACAAAAGATGCAGACTCAGTGATTATGGTTTCAAATCTATGTTTGTGGATTGCTTAAGAATGCAAAAGCCTTCAAAGCTAAAAAATGTCTTTGAATACTTCAGAGCATAAGAAGCAAGATCAAGATTGGCCATTTGGACCATTGAGCCTGCTCCATAATTCTGTCATGGCTGCTTTATCATCCCTCTCCATAAGACATAGGAGCAGAATTAGGCCATTCAGCCCACTGAGTCCTCTCTGCCATTCTATCATAACTGATTCAACCCCATTTATCTAGCTTTCCCCCTTAAGTTTTGATGATCTAAGAAGAACCCATTAAATATACCTAATGACTGGAATTCCACAGCTGTCTGTGGTGGCATTATGGTAACATTACTAAATTAATAATGCAATATTTTGTATTAATGACTCAGAAGTGAAAATTCAGAGAGAGAGGGGTGTGTGTGTGTGTGTGTGTGTGTGTGTGTGTGTGTGTGTGTGTGTGTGTGTATCAATTGCACAAATTTAGTAGACTAGAGCAGTGAGTAGTTAGGGAAATTGCATATAAATATTTATTACAAAGAGTTTGGAGTATAAAGTGCACTTTTTCTCACCTGATTTGTGAAAGGATGTAATAGAATTTAAGATAGTCCAAAGGATGTTCACTAGTCTAATTCCTGGGGAGAGAATATTGTCCTAGCAAGAGAGGCCAAACAAGTTGAGTACACATTCTTTGAAATTGTAGAAAAATGGCAAGTGATCTTTTTGAAAAGATCATAAGGGGTCATGACAGATTTGATGTTGAAGCATTTTCAGTACAGGGAGAGCCTTAACTGAAGGGATGTAATTTCAAGATACAGGCCATAATTTAAAATAGAAGATTCTGAGTTTTTCTACCCACAGAGTTGTAGAAGCTAGTTTATTAGAAGTATTTAGATATAGATAGAAATTTTTTTTGAAAGATGTGGGGATCTGCATAGAGAAGGCCGGGGATAGGTCAGACATGATCATATCGAATGGTGGAATAGTCTTCGAAGACTAGATGGCCTACTTCGTTCCTATTTTTTTGTGTTCAATTCAAAACTGCTGCTGCGAAATTTAATTCAATTCACTTAAATCTGGAATTAAAAATCAAAACTAATATCAATAATTATTAATCAGTAATTAACAAATAAGACAATTTATTATTATATGTGTGTGTGTGTGTGTGCGTGTGAGAGAGTAAGTGAGACCATATATAAACCTGACATTCATTTTCTTGCAGTCAATCACAGTAAGTACAAAAAACACAATAGAATAAATGAAAGACCACACAAAGTAGGGTGGAAAACAAGCAATGTGCAAAAAAATGCAACAAATTATGCAAATAGAAAAAGAAAGAGAATAGAATTAATAATAATAATAATAATAATAAATAAGCAATAAATGTTGAGAACATGAGATGAAGTGTCATTGAAAGTGAGTCCAGTTCAGTGGGAAAAGTTCAGTGATGGCTTGAGTGAAATTATCCCCTCTGTTTCAAGAGCCTGATGGTTTGAGAGGTAATAACTGTTACCTCACACTGCTGAAATGAGAATTTCCCAATATCAGTGAATGACGTGGGTTCACCTCCTGAAGGATGCTTTCACGTTGGCCTCAGAGACTGAAATCACAATGATTTCAAGGACTGTGGAGGTTTGTGAAGGTGTCTCCAAACTTTGATGGTCCAAGTGAACATAAAAGGCTTTGATCTCATCCGGGAGCGAAGTCTTGCTGTCATCTATGTCACTTAGTTTCACTTTGGTGGTGGTGATAGCATTCAAGCCCTGCCCAAGCTATCGAGCATCCATCAGAGATTCAGGTTAGGTTTGTAACTGCCACTTCACATGTGAGATGGCTTTCTAGAGATCGTACCTGGGCTTTTTGTGTTTAACTTGGTCACCTGATCTGGCCCTCAGCAGATTGCAGATATCATGGTTCACCCAGGACTTCTGGTTAGGATTTTGTGGGAGCACAGTCATCTATAATTATTTTTATAAAATCCATGACAACTGAAGTGAATTTATTCAGATCCTCTGATGAGTCCTTGAACACGGCCCAGTATACCAACTCGACGCAATCCCGTAGCCTTACCCCAGCCTCCTGCAGCTGCCTCCTTGTTGTCCATATCTCAACAGCCATGCTGTTCAGCCTCTGCAGGTAGAAGGAGGACATCCAAGTGATCAGATTTCTCAGAAAGTGTTCTAATCGTGGTGTAACAGTGGTCTAGTGTGTTGACACCCCAGGTGCTGATGATAATTAGGTAGAGTTTTCTGTAAACAAGCCTGACTGAAGTCCTCGACATCAGGGTGGGCTCTTTCTTGTTTGCTAATCATGGCATTCAATACATCGAGAGCTTATTTAATGTCTGTGTTTGGCAGTATGTAAACTGCAGTCAGAGTCACTGAGGAGTACTCTCTTGTGAAGTAGAATGGTTGATACTCAATCATCAGATGTTCCAGGTCAGGTAAACAACAGACCACTGCCTCTGAGCACCACAAAGAGTTTATTATGAACTCTTAGGGTGTTCTGCTCATTCTGTCTAATCCCCTTCCCTCTCCTGACAGTCACCCAGCTACCTGTCTCCTGACTCTTAGGGATGACTATCTCCCTGTAACTCCTGTTTATTTTTCCCTCTGTCTCCCGAATGATCTGAAGTTCATCCAGCTCCAGCTCCAGTTCCCTAACCTGGTTTGTCAGGAACTGCAGTTGCCTGCATCTTTTATGGGTGTGGTCATCAGGGACAATTGTGCTCGCCCTGACTTCCCACATATTGCAAACGGAGCACTCAACTGCCCTAACTGCTGCCTCCATTACCTACTCCTAAGGTAATTAAATTAATTAAAGGAGCTTACGGCCTTACCTCACTTGGAGTGAAGCTTGTCCTCAGCCTCTGCTTGCTTTTTAAATTCTTCCTCTGCCTCACGGGCCGACTTTCACGCGCTTGTGCAGTCATTCCCCGTTCAAACCTCGCTTCTGTCTGTTCTCGCCGAAGCCTGTTGAGCCAAAGCTGTCCCACTCTGCCTCAGTCCACACCAACGACGGCCGCTGTATATGGTGGTCTTTTGTTTTAACCTTTGGCGCGCTACATCACACGCCTGCGCAGTCTATCCTCTTTTCCCCGATCAGTTAAAAAAACGACTTCTCTCTGAGATGCTTTTACTTCTTCACTCTCTGCCGCTTGCTTCAATTTAAGAAATATCACACACTCTGGCTATTTTTCCATAACTTGTTAAAATATAACATACATAATTACTAAAAGTTCAAGAGTTCAAAGTAAGTTTATTATTAAAGTACTTATATATCCCTATATACAATCCTGAGATTCATTTTCTTGCAGTCATACTCAATAAATCCCATAACCATAATAGAATCAATGAAAGTCTTCACCAACAAAGCAGGCAACCAGTGTGCAAAATTAAAGACAACAAAATGTGCAATTACAAAAACAAGGAAGGAAAAAGTAATAATAATAAAAAAAGCAACAAATATTGAGAACATGAGATAAAGAGTCCTTGACAGGGAGTCCAGTTCAAGTGAAGTTGGGTGAAATTATCCCTCTGGTTCAGGACCCTGATGATTGAGGCGGGTGATAACTGTTCCTGAACCTTATGGTGTGGGTCTTGAGGCTCCTATACCTTCTTCCTGATAGCGGCAGCAAGAAAAGAGAATTATCTGGGTGGTGGGAGTTCCTGATAATTGATGCTGCTTTCCTGCAACAATGCTTCACATAGATGTGTTCACTGGTGGGGTGGGCTTTACCCATGATGAACTTCTTTTTATCTTTTTATTTGCTACTTTAAAAAATCAGTTGATTGCACGAAAGCTGCTCTGTGTACATTAAATGCTTTTTGGCTTGCAATGATTAGTATTCAGCTAGTTTTGTGGAAGCTGGGTGCCCTAGTGTCAATTTTATGTTGAGTGAGTTTGGTAAAATAGTAGTTGCTGGTGGATATGCTTTCTGCCAAATTGCCTTTTATGTGGTTGATTGTGAAAATATAAATGTAGAGCTGGTAAACTGCACTATTGTTGGCCAGATATGAGAACACTACCTACACTTTCTATTCTACATTCAGTTTTATTGGTCACAGAGAACAATTTGCTCCAGATTCAATAAAGCATGAAAGTTATGAAGATTATACTCAGTCTTTCATTTGACTTGTATACGCAGATCTGGCTTTATTTTCCCTGATCTGCTGTTCCATTTACTCACTGACTGTAGATACTTAACAAACACTTAGCAAATCAGGCGACAACATCCCACACGTTAATTAGAGGAACTTAAACTATCCTGAATTATAATTGTTGTTTAAAATGTTAAATGTTATGTGTTCCTTTCATTTCATCCATTATTGGAAAGTGCTCCAGACATTTTCAGATCAACAAGTATGTTATCAGAAGAATCTCTTAAGAGTTAGGCGAGGGTGGGGATGCCATACAGTTCTTCAGCACCATATCTTTGGCATTACAACCATCCTGTATGCCCCTTAAATGTTCCAAGTTAGTGGTAGCGAGCTGTTCCAATTCCAGATCCCCATGATGATCAAGAATCTTACGGGGCAGTTAAAGCAAATACAGGAAGCATATCACAGACAGCAAGAACCCAATGCAGCAAAAACACCCAGAAATGAATAAAAGGGCAAGGGTAAAATTAAAAAGGGAAAATTGGGAAGGTGAAGAAAGTGCATCAAAAGTTACTGCTGGTGATAGCAAGGCGACTTCTGAATGTGCTATAAATATATGAAGGAACAGGTGATGAGAAAGGACAGCATGGGTCCCAATGGAGAACAAAATGGCAAGATGAATATGGATAGAAAAGGCACTTAGAAAATTCAATATTAATATATCACCTCTTTCTGTGTAAAAAGATAGAATGATGTAGGATGGAAGAAATAGCAGTATTAGAAAGGATTGACCTGAAGGAACAGGATTTGTTAAAGGGTTAAGCATCTTAAGAAATGCAAGGAAGGAGATTACAAAAACTCTAATTAGAATTTTCCAGGGTTCTTGCACTGCAGACATGACTCCATAGGACCCATAAATTGCAGATAAGGTACCATTGTCTAAAAAGGGAAAGGCAGATCATCTGGGTAATTATGAGCCAGTTCTCGGAGATTGGAAGTGAAATTGTTGAAAGATGTTCTGAGGGGAGATGTAAATCAACATTTGGAGAGATGCATGCTAATCAAGCAGATTAAGTGTTTATTTGTTAAGGTAAGGTCATGAATTGATTAGCTTACTTGATTTTTTTTTGAGTGAGTAACAGGAGGGTTGATGAAAGTGGAGCATTTTATTAGATGGATTTTAACAAGCTATTTGATGAGGTCGTATCTGGCGCAGTGATCCAAAATATAAAAATACATTGAATCCAATGGAAAGTGGTCACTTGATTGAAGATTAAAGACCCATAGCAGTAAGGGAAAAGATTGATGGAAA
Source organism: Hypanus sabinus (assembly GCF_030144855.1). Lineage (NCBI taxonomy): Eukaryota > Metazoa > Chordata > Chondrichthyes > Myliobatiformes > Dasyatidae > Hypanus > Hypanus sabinus. The sequence goes on from NC_082716.1 coordinate 73,183,626, forward strand.
TGACTGGAGGCCTGTGTGCAATAAACTCAGCACATCCTTACATTGTAGATATTAAGGATTTAACTTGAGGACCTATGTTTTAAGTGTTTATTGATGATACAGAAAGTTCCCATTGGACCTGTGAGGAAAAGAATAAGTTAAAGCACTTGGAGACTAAATATATGGCAAGGGAAAACACAGTGTATTGTAGAATGAAAGGGAAGCACGGCATATTGTAGAATGAAAGGGAAACACGGAGTATTGTAGAATGAAAGGGAAAACACAGCATATTGTAGAATGAAAGGGAAACATGGCGTATTGTAGAATGAAAGGGAAACACGGTGTACTGTAGAATGAAAGGGAAATGCGACGTATTGTAGGATGAAAGGGAAACATGGCGTATTGTAGAATGAAAGGGAAACACGGTATATTGTAGAATGAAAGGGAAAACACGGCGTATTGTAGAATGAAAGGGAAATGCGGCATATTGTAGAATGAAAGGAGAAACATGGCATATTGTAGAATGAAAGGGAAACACGGCGTATTGTAGAATGAAAGGGAAACACCGTGTATTGTAGAATGAAAGGGAAAACACAGTGTATTGTAGAATGAAGGGGTAACACGGCATATTGTAGAATGGAAGGGAAACACCGTGTATTGTAGAATGGAAGGGAAACACTGTATTATAGAATGAAAAGGAAACACGGCGTATTGTAGAATGAAAGGGAAACACGGCGTATTGTAGAATGAAAGGGAAACACCGTGTATTGTAGAATGAAAGGGAAAACACAGCATATTGTAGAATGAATGGGAAACACGGCATATTGTAGAATGAAAGGGAAAACACGGCGTATTGTAGAATGAAAGGGAAACACGGCGTATTGTAGAATGAAAGGGAAACACGGTGTATTGTAGAATGAAAGGGAAACGTGACGTATTGTAGGATGAAAGGGAAACATGGCGTATTGTAGAATGAAAGGGAAACACGGCGTATTGTAGAATGAATGGGAAACACGGCATATTGTAGAATGAAAGGGAAAACACGGCGTATTGTAGAATGAAAGGGAAACACGGCGTATTGTAGAATGAAAGGGAAACACGGTGTATTGTAGAATGAAAGGGAAACATGGCGTATTGTAGAATGAAAGGGAAACACGGCATATTGTAGAATGAAAGGGAAAACACGGCGTATTGTAGAATGAAAGGGAAATGCGGCGTATTGTAGAATGAAAGGAGAAACATGGCATATTGTAGAATGAAAGGGAAAACACAGTGTAATGTAGAATGAAGGGGTAACACGGCGTATTGTAGAATGAAAGGGAAACACGGCATATTGTAGAATGAAAGGGAAACACCGTGTATTGTAGAATGAAAGGGAAAACACAGTGTATTGTAGAATGAAGGGGTAACACGGCGTATTGTAGAATGGAAGGGAAACACCGTGTATTGTAGAATGGAAGGGAAACACTGTATTATAGAATGAAAAGGAAACACGGCGTATTGTAGAATGAAAGGGAAACACGGCGTATTGTAGAATGAAAGGGAAACACCGTGTATTGTAGAATGAAAGGGAAAACACAGCATATTGTAGAATGAATGGGAAACACGGCATATTGTAGAATGAAAGGGAAAACACGGCGTATTGTAGAATGAAAGGGAAAACACAGTGTATTGTACAATGAATGGGTAACACGGCATATTGTAGAATGAAAGGGAAACACAGCGTATTGTAGAATGAAAGGGAAACACCGTGTATTGTAGAATGAAAGGGAAACACGGTGTATTGTAGAATGGAAGGGAAACACGGAGTATTGTAGAATGGAAGGGAAACATGATGTATTGTAGAATGAAAGGGAAACACGGTGTATTGTAGAATGAAAGGGAAACACAGTGTATTGTAGAATTCTTTAAAAAGGTAGAGGAACAGGACCTTGAAGTGAATCAGAATCATTTATTGTCACTTACAAATTGCAGAAGTACAGTGTAATACATAAATACTTGCGCATATTCACAAGTCCCTGAAGGGATTAGGATAAGCAGTTAAGACATGGCCTTTTTCAGTTGAGTGGTCAAATACATGAGCAGGAAGATCATCCAGACCTGTACAAATCATTGTCTAGGCCTGTACAGTGATTGTTTGTGGGGCTAGGAAATAAAACGATAAGGAATGAGTGCCAAGGCTGGGGCAATGTCCATTGGAATGAAGGTGACTGAGGGGAGACTTAATTGTTCTTCATTAAATTATGAGGGGTCTGGGAAAGGTAAAGACCTATTTCTGTTAGCTCAGCCAGCAGAGTTAATGGCCAGAAATTTAATTTGATTAATAGAAAGGTTAGAGGACAGTTGAGGGCAAGAAAAATCACTATACTCGATAAGTGGTTACATCTGGAACTCACTGCCTGAACAGGTGGTGGAGACAGAAGCTTTCATCACACCTAAGTGTATAATTGGAAAGCTATGAGCTGCAGAACTATGGACCAGGAAATGGGAAGTGAGATTAACCTGAAAACTGTTTTTTGGTAGCATGACTGCAGTTGACTGAGTGGTCTCTTTCTGAGCTTTAAATTTTTATTATTTCTAAATCTTTCTGTATTATCATCAACAGAAATGAAATTAATATTTTATTACAATATTGCAAAATGTCCAAGTTTATAGATACATAAGATCTGTTGATGGACCCTACAATCTATGAGAAAATGATTTCTGAACAATGATCTTTGGAATTACTGTTTATTAGTTAAAACAACTCCTCTTTTGCAAACCTTTTGCTTTCTCTGTAGCCAAGCAGCAGCTGCCATCTACTGATAAAAGGTTGTATTGCAGTGCAATCTTCTCACCGGCACATGTATCAGACCTCTTGGAGATTTTTACTTACACTGTTAGCTAAACAATACAAGGTTTTTTTAACAAGTTGTTCAATCTACTATTAGATATCCTTTCAACTGGAATATTCTAGCAAAGTGTCTGGGGAAAGAGGAAGGAAAATCTCATTGTCTTCAGAAAACATAAAATTCTACACTTTGGGTTAGGAAGTGTGTGAATCAGCTCATTCCCTCAGCAAGGACTAAGCTATACACCTTCCGATTGTCCAGTGGCCAAAGAATCTAGCCCCTTACCATACCACTGGAAACCAAATCTCCAGGATCTGGCATCAGCAAATGGTCTCCTATTTTACCAATGCAGGCTCCACTGAAACTTTTCAGTAATTCAAACAAATGTTAAGTTAATAAACATCCTAACCCATTGGTGAGTCAGGGCAGGCATATAAAATTGCATCTTATGGTCAGGGTCAAAAAGCACATCAGTTGTGGTGACAACTGGAGAGGGTCATTGGAAACATATCTCTCAGATACAGTAGGTAGTTAATTACTGGGTTATGGAATTCAAGTTCTTGACTAGTTCCTTACACAATCAAGATGGGCATTGAAATCATACTCTCATCCATATGAGGCAAGGTAGGTGGTTGGGCACAAAGCTCCTGTTTCTATCAGTATTGCTCTCGTGGTCTGCTGACAGAGCACAGCTTAGCATGACTCTCAGGATTTCAGTATCACCCACAGTAAACAGATGAGAAAGCCAGTAACACAGGAGACACCCAGACATTGCCTGGGCTTACTGGAGTTGAGAGGGTAAATATGATTATGGTGGAACCCAAGAGAAGGGGTAAGTGAGAGTATGAAATTAATTCATTCAAGGAAGTAAACAGGTACGAAGGAGTTTCAGTGAAAGACTTGAATGGGAAAATTAATAAACCAGTTGAGGATGGAAATTGTATCATGGAGAAGCTTCTGTTGAGGTGATAAATGGAGGTATGGAGGAGGCAGATAATTCAGAGAAAACTCTGTAGTCACCAGTCTTTGGATCTGGAAAATGCAGCATTAACGAAACAGATTGTCTCTAAGAAGTTCATAACAAAGGTGGTCGGAAGGTGTTGAATCACTGTGGATAGAGCTAAGGAACTGCCAGGGTAAAAAGCCTCTGATGGGACTTCTATTCAGATCCCCAAACAATAGTAAAGATGTGGCCTACAAATTACAACAGGAGATAGAAAATGCATGCCAAAAGGGCAATGTTGCAATAGTCATGGGTACTTCAATATGCAGGTAGATTAGGAAAATTAGGTTGATACTGGATTACAGGAGAGGGGATTTCTAGAGTGCCTACGAGATGGCTTTTAGAGCAGCTCATGGTTGAGCCAACTAGAGGATTGGCTATTGTGGATTGGGTGTTGTGCAATGGGACAGCATTGATAAGGGAGTTTAAGGTAAAATAACCTTTCAGGGTAAGTGCTCATAATATGATCAAATTCATCCTGAAAATTGAGAAGGAGAAGCTAAAGTCAGTATTACAGTGGAGTAAAGGGTATTACAGAGCCATGAGAGAGGAATTGGCTAGAATTGATTGGAAAAGAACACTGGCAGGGATGATTGCAGATTGGCTGGAATATCTGGCAGCGATTTGGAAGGCACAAAATATATACATCCCAAAGAGGAAGAAGTATTCTAAAAAGTAAGATGACAGTAGCTAACAAGAGAAGTCAAAATCAACAAAAAAAGCCAAGGAGAAGCCATATAGACCATAAGACATAGGAGCAGAATTAGGCCATTTGGCCCACTGAGTCTGCTCTGCCATTCGATCATGGCTGATCACTTTTCCCCTCCTCAGCCCCACGCCCCAGCCTTCTCCTCATAACTTTTGATGCCGTGTCCAATCAAAAACCTATCAAGCTCTGCTTTAAATATGCCCAATGACCTGGCCTCCACAGTTGCCTATGGTAATAAATTCCAAAAATACACCATCCTTTGGCTAAAGAAATTTCTCTGCATCTCTGCTTTAAATGGATGCCCCTCTATCCTAAGTCTGGGAAACATCTTTTCCACATCTGCTGTGTCTAGTTCCTTTCAACGTTTCAATGTGATTTCCCCCCCCCCCCCCATTCTTCTACATTCCAGCAAATACCAACCCAGAGATATCAAACGTTCCGCGTATGATAACCTTTCATTCCTGGAATCATCCTTGTGAACCTCCTCTGAATCCGCTCCAATGCCAGCACATCTTTTTCTTAGATGGCTAGACCAAAACTGTTCACAATACTCAAGGTGAGGCCTCACCAGTGCCTTAAAAAGCCTCAGCGTCACATCCCTGCTCTTGTATTCTTGACCTCTTGAAATTAATACTAACATTGCATTTGCCTTCCTCACCACCAACTCCACCTACAGATTGAGATTTAGGGTGTTCTGCACAAGGACCCCCAAGTACCTTTGCATCTCAGATTATTGGATTTTCTCTCCATATAGAAAATAGTATGCACATTTATTTCTACTATCAAAGTGCATGACGAGGCATTTTCCAACATATTTCATTTGCCACTCTCTTGCCCACTCCCTAATTTATCTAAGTCGTTCTGTAGCCTACCTGTTTCTTCAACACTCCCTGTCCTTCCACCAATCTTTGTGTCATCTGCAAACTTGGTAATAAAGCCATCTATTCCATCATCTAAATTATTGATATGCAGTATAAAAAGAATCGATCCAAACACTGATCCCTGTGGAGCACCAGTAGTCATTGGCAGCCAACCAGACAAGGACCCTTTTATTCTCACTTACTGCCTCCTACCAATCAGCCAATGCTCTAACCATGTTAGTAACTTTCCTGTAATACCATGAGCACTTAACTTGGTAAGCAGCCTCATGTGTGGCACCTTATCAAACACCTTCTGAAAGTCCAAATATACAACATCCACTACATCCATCTTGTAGGCATTCAAAAAACTCGCACTCCATTACCAACCTGATTTTCCCAATTGACCTACCTGTTGAAACCTTCCATGACCATCATAATATTCCCTTTTGACTTGCCTTTTCTATTTCCTTTGTAATCAGTGGTCCGCATCCCAGCGACTGTTGGGAGGCCTGAATATATCTGCCATCAGGGTCCATTTACCTTTGCAGATTCTTAACTCAACCCACCAGGATCCTGTGTCACATCTTTTTACTGATTTGATGCTATTCTTTACCAGCAGAGCCATGCCAGCCCTCCCCCCCCCCCACTGACCTTCCGATCCCTCCAATACAACATGCAACCTTGGACGTTCAACTTCCAACTACAATTCAGTGATGGCCACAACATTATACCTGACAATCTGTAATAGTGTAACAAGATAATCAACTTTATTTCTTATACTCCATGCATTGAGATGTAACACTTTGAGTACTGCACTTGCTACCCTTTTTAATTCTGCATCCCTAATGCACTGATACTCACTCTGCTGGCTGCAATTATGTCTTATCATCTGCCTGCCCTTCCTGACAGTCTGACTGCATGCTCTCTTTGCTTTTTTCCCTATCCTGAGTCCCTTCACTTCAGTTTGCACCTCCTAGCCAAATTAGTTTAAACCCTCCCCAACAGATCTATCAAACCTGCCTGCAAGAATATCGGCCCCCCTCGGGTTCAGGTGCAGCCTGTCACTTTTGATCAAGTCATACCTCCCCCAGAAGAGATCCCAATGATCCAAGAACCTACAGCCCTGCCCCCTGCACCAACTTCTCAGCCACGCATCAGTCTGCCAAATCATCCTGTTTCTACCCTCACTGGTATGTGGCACAGGCAGCAATCCAGGAATTACTACTTAGGAGGTCCTGCTTCTCAGCTTTCTGTGTAGCTTTCTAAATTCTTTCTTCAGAATCTCCTTGCTTTTCCTTCATCAGTATGTACCAAGACATCTGTCTGCTCTCCTTGTTTCTCCAAAACATTATGGAAATGACCCAAGATGTCTCTGACCCTGACACCTGGGAGGCAACGTACCATTTGGGTGACCTGGTCATGTCCACAGAACCCCCTGTCTGTTCCCTTGACTATTGAGTCCACTATCATGACTGCTCCCCTCTTCTCCCTCTTTCCATTCGGCACCACTGACCATGCTTAGTGCCAGTAACAACACACACAAAATGCTGGTGGAACACAGCAGGCCAGGCAGCATCTATAAGGAGAAGCACTGTCGACGTTTCGGGCCGAGACCCTTCATCAGGACTAACTGAAAGAAAAGATACTAAGAGATTTGAAAGTAGTGGGGGGAGGGGGAAATGCAAAATGATAGGAGAAGACTGGAAGGGGTGGGATGAAGCTAAGAGCTGGAAAGGACTTTTCCAGGGGGTGCCCTGCGCTGACTGCCTACTCACATTTCCAATTCTCCTGTCAGTCACCCAGCTACTTGCCTCCTGCAGCTTTGGGGTGACTACTTCCCTGTAACTCTGATCGATTATCTCTTCACTCTCCTGTACAAGACAAAGGTCATTCAGCTGCTGCTCCAGATCCCTAACATGGTCTTCAAGGAGCTGTAGCCATATGCACTTCAGGCAGATTTAGTTCCCTGGGAGACTCTGGGTCTCCCAGGACTCCAACATCCGGCATAAAGAACATACAACAACCATTTACTATACTAGATACAATAAGAGGGAAATAAAAGAAACTTTAACAGAAACTTACTCTGAGCCACTGCCCCTTTCAAGCTGAAACCTCCTTTGAACTAAATACAGACACTCCTACTCTCACCAGTGGCCTACCCCAATAATGGCTGCCCCGCTTGTCTCTTCTATACTTATAAAAAAGCGGTGCCAACCTGCGAGAAGCCTCGGCACTGTGGCCTGTTCCTGCCACTGATCGGGCTGCCAGAATAAGCCTGAACACCTGCAAAGCTCTCCTTTTCAACGAGTGTTGCTGACCTGTGAAAAAAATCCTTGCTCTGGCCTGCTCCTGTGCTGATTGGGCCATCGGAGCAATATAATAGAGCAAAAATTACTGGGAAGTTCAAGGATTAGGAAGCATTTAAAAACCAGCAAAAGGCAACTGAAAAAGTCATTAAGAAGGTAAAGATGGAATACAAAAGTAAGCTAACCAATAATATTAAAAAGAATACCAAAAGTTTCTTCAGATACATAACGTCTAAAAGAGAGGCAAGAGTGGATATTGAACCTTTAGAGAATGATGCTGGAGAAGTCGTAATGGAGGACAATGAAATAGCGGATGAACTGAATAAGTATATTGCTTCAGTCTTAACTGTGAAGACACTGGCGGAATGGTGGAAGTTCCAGGTGTAAGGGGTCATGATGTGTTTGGAGTTACTATAACTAGAGTGAAATTTCCTGGGAAACTGAAAGTTCTGAAGGTAGATAAGTCACCTGGACCAGATGGGTTACACCCTAGAGTTGTGAAAGAGGTGGCTGAAGAGATAGTGGAGGCATTAGCAATGATCTTTCAAGAATCTCTAGATTGGGAATGGTTCTGGAAGTCTGGAAAATTGCAATTGTCACTCCTAGAAAGAAGTGAGGCAAAAGAAAGGAAACTATAGGCCAGTTTGTCTGAACTTAGTGTTGGTAAGATGTTGAATTTGATTGTTATGGATGAGGTCTCAGGATACTTGGAGGCACATGATAAAATAAATCATAGTCAGCATGGTTTCCTCAATGGGAAATCTTGTCTGGCAAATCTGTTGGAATTCTTTGAAGACAAAGGAGAATCAATTGATGTTGTGTGCTTGGATTTTCAGAAGGCCTTTGGCAAGGTGCCACAGATGAGGGTGCTTAACAAGCAATGAGCTCATGGTATTACAGGAAAGATTCTAGCATGGTTAAAGCAATGGCTGATTGGCAGGAGGCAAATGTGGGATTAAAGAGAATCTTTCTGGATTGGCTGCTGGTAGCTAGTGGTGTTCCCCAGGCATCTGTGTTGGGACCGATTCCTTTTATGTTATACGTCAATGATTTTGATGATGGAACTGATGGTTTTGTTGCAAAGTTTGAAGGCGATATGAAGATAGGTGGAGGGGCAGTTAGTTTTGAGGAAGTAGAGAGGCCATAGAAGGATTTAGACAGATTAGGAGAATGGGCAAAGAAATGGCAGATGGAATATACTGTTGAGAAGTGTATGGTCATGCACTTTGGTCGAAGAAATGAAAGGTTGACTATTTTCTAAATGGAGAGAAAATACAAAAAGCTGAGGCACAAAGGAACTTGGGAGTCCTTGTGCATGATTCCCTAAATGTTAATTTGCAGGTTGAGTCTGTGGTGAGGAAGGCAAATGCAATGCTAGTATTAATTTCAAGAGGAGGACTATAATATAGAAGCAAGGATGCAATGTTGAAACTTTATAAGGCACTGATGAGGCCTCACTTAGAGGATTGAGAGCAGGTTTGGGCCCCTTACCTTAGAAAGGAAATGCTGAAACTGGGGAGCATTCAAAGGAGATTCAGGATTGAATGGCTTGTCATATGAAGAACTTCTGTTGGCTCTGGGCCTGTTTTCACTAGAATTCAGAAGAATGAGTGGTGACCTCATTGAACCCTATCAAATGGTGAAAGGCTGATAGAGATTCTATGGGTATTTTGGAGAAATTGCTAGAACTAAATCCTTTTCAGAAAGGTATAATATCAAATGTTTACATTATAATTATGAAAATACATTCAGAGGCTTTTTATAAGATTAAGAATGATTGGGAAAGGGAACTTAATTTTACTATCCCTAATGAGAATTGGGATAAAATTCTTCAACTAGTTAATTCATCCTCTATATGTGCTAAACATTTGTTGATACAGTTTAAAGTTGTGCACAGGATAAATTGTGCACAGGATGTCCAAGGATAAATTAGCTTGTTTTTATTCCCACATAAATCCTATATGTGACAGATGTCATTCTGAGACAGCCTCTCTAACTCATATGTTTTGGTCATGTCCATCTTTGAAAAAATATTGGAAAGACATTTTTGATATTATTTCCACGGTATTGAGTATTGATTTACAACCTCATCCTATCACTGCAATTTTTTGGTTTACCAATGATGGAATCAATTAATTTGTCTCCTTCTGTCTGTCGGATGATTGCATTTCTTACATTAATGGCTAAACGATCTGTTTTGTTGAATTGGAAAGAGATTAATGCCCCTACCACTTTTCATTGGTTTTCTCAAACTATGTTATGTTTAAATTTGGAAAAAATTAGAACTGTCATATATGACCCTCCTATTAAATTTGAAAAGACTTGGAGGCCATTTATTCAATATTTTCACATGATGTAATTTGACCCTGTTCCAATCCTATTTTTTTCTGGTTCTGATTGTATATGTAGAGAGGATTGGATTTGGTGACACTGATGACTCTTTGTCTTTTCTTAGATACTATAAACAGCCCATGGTGTTTTTTTTTTTCATTTCTTTTTTTTTTAGTTAGTGGTCAATTTGTTAGATTAGTTCGTTTTCTGGGGTATTTTTTTTTTGTTTTTCTTCTTTTTCTGTTTTTTTTATATTGATATACTTTGTTCTTTTCTGTCTTGTTCATATTATACTCGTATCATGAATGACTTGGGAAGAGACCTAACTATATTGTACTTATTGTTTATGTATCCTTTTATGCTCATTTTAATTTTGTAATTTTGTAATCCCAATAATTATATATCAATCTCACTATGTTGATATTAATAAAAATATTGAAAAGGAATAGAGTGGATATGGGGAGGATGTTTCCTGTGGTGGGAGAGTCTAAGACCGGAGGACACAGCTGCAGAAAAAAGGAGTGCCCTTTTAGACCGGAGATGAGGAGGATTTTTTTTAGCCAATGAGTGGTGAATCAGTGGAATTCTGGGCAGCTGTGAAGGCCCATTCTTTAAATATACTTAAAGGAGAGGTTGATAGATTCTTGATTGATCAGCGCATGAAGGGATATGGGAAGAAGGCAGGAAATTGGAGCTGAGAGGAAAATTGGATCAGCCATGATGAAATGGCGGAGCAGACTCGATGGGCCAAATAGCCTAATTCTGCTCCTATATCTTAAAGGCATTATGATCTTAGGATTTGGGTTTGGGGGTCTTTGCCTCACAACCGATATTTCCTGCCAGTCATGTGGCGATTTTGCCCTGGAATCTGCCACTGAGTAAACCTGTCAAACTTGATGAGGAGCTCAGCAGACAGGTGAACAGACTGTTGCAGCCACAGCTGCTTAGTGAATGGTGTACAGCCATTAGATATGACCATCTGACAGAAACAAGAAAAGACTTCTTAATCTTTTTGTGACCTTAGACATAAACTAGTACACCTATCTATCCATATCTATCAGTTGGGTTATTACAATAGCTATCAAGTTCAGTTATTAATTCATTAATTGTCCTATCAGTTGTTGTATCTTTCCACTGCCCCTTAATTTCACTCCAAAAGGCCTGCTGGAAAACTTTACTCTGCGGCTCCTTGTCCTGTGTTTCTCTGACCAACAAAACAGTTTCCTTCTCCAACTGTTATATTCACATCTTGAAGACTTTAATGATTCAACTTTTAGTCATAAAATATTGAGAGCACACTCCACTTTGTGTAATCTCATAAACTAACCCTTTATAGAAAATATGCTTTCATGTATTTATGTGCTTACTTTCTGGAAAATATGCACTTCATGCCATAAGGCATGGGTGCTCAGAACTTCACTTGAAGCCTAACCAAGCCTAAACTTTGAATAGATGCATCACAACTGCTGTCAACTAATCACCTAATAACATGAAAGTGAAATAAATATGGAGCCGTGATTCTATCATTGACAATCTGAAACATCTTCTCCACCAATCCAGTTATCTTTTGTTAATATATCTAGGCCACACATGGCTATTTGTAACTGCTGGTGTCAGTTACTTCCTGAAGTAGTTTTGACATCTTACTTCTATTGTGGTTGTCTTGCATTCCTGTACAGTTACTGACAGGAAAAGTATTACTCTGATCATAACAACAGCTTTCTCCTGCAAATGGAATTGGGCTGCATGTATTTGCCTTCAACACAGCCACTTCAACTTCTGAAGATTTATTGTGTTATAAGGAAATAAATCAAAGCTTTGCAGATTGTAAACTGGTTTATTCTACAACGACATGAAGATACTGAAGTACAGTTAGGTTGAAAAGTCTTTATTATGATTGATGTAAATTGTATTCAGATTATACAAATTAAATTTGCGCTTCCACAGACTTTTGTCATACTTAAACAAGATCTCCTTTAGTTGATCCCTGAAGAACACTTAAGAAAATGAGTACTTGATACTTTACCACAGATTATACTGTAATGTTAGATGTTTAGGAGCCCCACTCCATTCCTGCAAGAAGATTTTCAGTTCTGGGGTCTTCTGGCTATCTTGTACAACTTCTAGCTATTTTGTTTCCTTCCCTTGTCAAAGGCTTTGATAGCTATCACTTAATGCAAAGAATTGACTGCCCTTGCGGCCAACCTCTTCCAAGGTCCAGGGGAGGTGGAACAGATGGTTTCACAACACAGTGGGTGGAAGTGCTTAGAAATTGTAATGATTGATATGATTTAATCACCATGCAAAACAGCTTTGAAACAGCACTGTCACCTTGATACTGTTTTTAAACTGAAAATGTGTATGTTGCTTTAACAATTCTGGTATTAATAGTGATTTTCCATCTCTATGGAAGGTCAAACTTGTAGCTTCTGCCTGCATCATGTATCAAAAAACTAAAGAGAAGAAAGGATTTGCATTCATAAGGAACATGATATGACTTCATAACAACCAACATGTTTAAGAATAGGGGTAGGCCATTCATAAGCTCAAGGCTGTGAGACCCCTGGTTGATTGATGCCATAAGTCCATATTCTACCTTTGCTCTATTCACTAATGCCTTTAATGGATTTTTGCAAACCAATTCCAGATTTAAAATTAAGAACTGATTTGGCATTGATTGTTGTTTTGCAGAGGTAATTTTCAGACTTCTGCTATTCAATGCATACAGATGAATTTCCAAAATTAAATCATGTAAGGTAAAGATCTAGTCTTTATTATGTTTGCAACTCCCTAATACTTTAAAATAGACTTTATCTACTCTATTGCTTCCCCTAATTATCAACACAATTTCTCTTCCAACTTCTAAGTTCCATGGAATACAAGATAAATTGGTAGGATTTCTCCTTATAACTTCATCCTGGTCTAATGTATCTAATGTATTGACTCCATGTATTGTTCCTCATCTGTAGTACAAAGCATTCCAGAAGTTGTCAAACCCACATTTTATATTGCTGTAATTGGCATCTCCTATGCCGCAATGCTGAATAACAATTTGCATGTTTCTTCATTTATTTTGTTCTTTTCAATAATAATTTAGTCTCAGGTGAACCTCTATGCCTCTTTGGATTGTACAGTTTCTGGATTCTCACTTTTAAGATCCAAATAGAAAGCCATTTCCCACAGCTTTGACATTTGCTTAACCTTTATAATGCATCTATCTACATTGCTTACAATGATGCAAATCATGGATTAATTAGAAAACCCCTGTAGATGGTTTTTTGTCAAATGCTTTATGTTGCTTAATTATTTAGCAAATAGTTACATCCCACCATATCCAATACTTTGCAGAATTGTTCAAACAAACTTCTGCATATTTGCACAACAGTCCATTATCCCTAAACTTTGATCCTTCCTGCTTAGCTACTTTACTAACCAGGTCAATAATTCCCCTGCAGTTCGATGAAATTTAATTCACTGTGAGAGACTTAATCAAGCCCCCTCCAGAAGGCCATATAAACAAATGTAGTGTATGTTGCATTCGCTAGTTTAATCAACACTTAAAAAATTTAATGCATTTCAGTAGGGATGACTTAACTCTTAAACGTCTTTGTTGGTTCTCTTTGATAAAAGATTGCAGACACTCTATGTTTAATTATGGGCTCCAGTAATATTGTGATAACACCTATTAAACTAACTGCTTTGAAATGGCCAAGTTACCCCTTTATACCTTAAACAGCAGACTAATATGCAATGTAAAAATAAGGGAATAATCCCAAAACATCAAAACTTTGTAAGATTAACATTCTAATAAGTAAAGTGCGCCACTCTATTTCCTTCAAACCCTGTCATGGAAAATAAGTATTTTTTTTAGAGATATCGCTTGTTCATCCCATTATTATTTTGTTATTGCATTTATTTTGCTATGGTGTATGGGCTATATCACTGCTGGTGATTCTATTGCTAGGAGCTACATTAAGAGGGGGAGGATATTCCATGAGCATGTGTCTCCTAGAAATGGGATGCAGCGGAATCATTAAACATCCCCTTCACCATTGGACTCTGAATGGAGTCCCGCAATGGTTCCTAACTGTACCGAACAGAGTGGCTGGATACAGTTTGTGTATGACATTTATCTAACATCTGTTCATTTGAACATGGTAACTGGCCTATATTAAAATAGTAAGTGAAACAAAGTGGTTTATTTTGCTTTCCATTGTAGTTGATATTGATGTTTCAACCATTGTCAGAAAAAGCATCAATGCTAATATTTTGTAATAATAATTAACTTTCTTTTAAAGTTTAAAGACTGGGAAGCCCATACTGTAAGGTAAGGGAAACAAGTAGGGAAATTATGGAAACTATGGCGATTAAAGAGGAGGAAGCACTGGTGCTTCTAAGGAATATAAAAGAGGATAAATCTCCGGGTCCTGTCAGGATATTCCCTAGGACGGGGGTCGGCAACCTGCGGCTCCCGAGCCATTTGTGGCTCTTTCACCTCTGTGCTGCGGCTCCCTGTGGCTTTGGGAAATAATTGGTCAGTATTTAATTAAAATGTATTTTATGTTAGTTTGTTAGCTTTTGAAATGTAATTCTAAATTTGAAGATTATGGTGATCTTGTACAATCTAAGTGTGGCGACACATTTCCTGGCACATCCGAAACGGCTCACAATTAGCCAGCATTCCGGCTAAGGGAGATAGCCTACGGGGGTTTGTGAGTACGCGTCTTTTGCAGCATCTGCGTCCATGGGGGCTGGGTTGAGGGAGGCTTAAAAGCAAGGCTGTTTAGTTCGAATAAAGTTATTCGACTGCAGTTTACTGACTGCGTGAGCACACCGCTACAACGTGTTTTTATCGCTATTAATATACGTCACCACTGCCAATACCTGACACCCGCCAGTGCGCGATTTCTTTAATTGTTCGATCCAAGGTAAGCCAACTATGGAGAATTCTAAAAAAAGAAAAGTGACTGAAGAAAACAGAACGTTTAATGATACGTGGACAGATTCATTTGCTTTCACTGTTGACGAGACTGGTTTACCGGTATGCTTAATATGCAATGAGAAACTAGCAAACAACGAAAAGTCAAATGTCGCAAGGCATTTCCAGAGTAAACACGCAGCCTTTGCTCAAAAATATCCGGATGGAGATGACAGAAAAAAAGCTGTTTCGGAACTGATGCGGAAGGTTGATCTGAGCAAAAATCATTTCCAGAAATGGATGAAGTCTGGAAAATCAATGACATACGCCAGTTATATTGCCGCTCAGGAAATAGTCAGGCACGGGAAGCAGTTTACAGATGGTGAATATATAAAAGAATCTTTCATTAAGATTTCAGAACATCTATTCACGGACTTTAAAAACAAGAGTGAAATTGTGCAGAAAATCAGGGATATGCCCCTCTCTGCAAAGACTGTCAAAGACAGAACCATAAAAATGGCAGAAGACATCACAAGACAGCAAATTAAAGACATCAATTCAGCTGTGGCCTACTCGATTGCCTGTGACGAGTCTAAAGACAAAGGTGATATTGAACAAATAGCATTGTTCTGCCGGTATGTAAACTCTGCCGGGCCACAGGAAGAACTGATTGAGTTGATACCTCTAAAAGACCAAACACGGGGGGAGGACATCTGTGAGGCTGTCTTGAATTGTTTAAGAGCCAAAGGAATAAAGACCACCCATCTGGTGTCAGTAGCTACTGATGGGGCTCCGAATATGACGGGAACGCACAAGGGATTTGTGGCTTTACTGCAGAAGTCGCTGGACAGAAAGCTGCTGACTTTTCACTGCATCTTGCACCAAGAGGCACTGTGCGCTCAAACATTTCCTCCGGAATGCACAGAAGTAATGGATGTTGTCATTCAGATTGTCAATAAAATAATGGCAAAAAGTTTAAATCACCGTCAATTCCATTTGTTACTGGACGAGATGGAAAGCGCATATTCTGATCTCCTGCTGCACAACAAAGTCCGGTGGCTGTCCAAAGGGGAGGTGCTGAAACGCTTTGTCGCGTGTCTGGAAGAAGTGAAAACTTTCCTGGGCAGCAAAGGGCTCACCTTTCCTGAGCTGGAACAGCCAGAGTGGCTGGAAAAGCTACACTTGATGGTAGACATGACAGCGCACCTGAACACGCTGAACACAGCTCTTCAGGGGAAAGGACGCACAGCCCTGCACATGTTGGAGGATGTTTTGGCATTCGAGCGCAAGTTGACAGTGCTTGCCAGAGATTTACAGAAAGGCACTTTGTGTCACTTCCCCAATTTGAGAGAGTTCAAACAAGGTCACGACATGATAATTTCGGAGTATTTACATTCTGCAATCATCGCAATGCAAACATCGTTTGGGAAACGCTTCTGTGAGTTCAGAGAGGAAAAAAACACATTATCCTTCCCGGTCACTCCCTTAAGCATCGATCCTTCCCTACTGAATACGACTGCATTGGCAGGTGTGAGTCAACCTGATCTTGAGATGGAACTGGCCGACATAGCCGACAAAGACATATGGGTGTCCAAGTTTAGACGCTTGACAGCAGACCTTGAAGATGTTGCCCGTCAGAAGGCCGTTCTTGCTCAGAATCACAAATGGAGTGATATTGAAAACCTTCCAAAACCGGACAAACTTGTGTTCGAAACATGGAATGCTATGCCCGACATTTATGTAAACATGAAAAAGTATGTGCTTGGAGTCCTGTCGATCTTTGGATCCACATATGTATGCGAGCAGGTGTTCTCCAACATGAACTTTATTAAAAACAAACATCGCGCACGCCTCACAGATGACAGCTTGCGATCCTGTGTAAAGATGAAGGTGACGTCATACAGCCCTGATGTGCAGACGCTGTGCGCTGAGGTCCAGGAGTAGAAATCCCATTAACCAAGTATGATAAATATTTTAATTGCCTATTCTTTTATGTATATTCATATTTTTTCATTGTTCAGTGAAATAGTCCTTTTATTTTTCAGGCTGACAGCTGGCTGATGTTATTTTTGGTTTGCTGCTGGCGGCAAATTTAAGTTTGGCGTTTTTCATAAATACAAGAAGGACTCAAATAGACGTTGAGTATTTTACTTAAAAGTAACCTTCAACCCAACGTCTTTTTTTCAGAGTTCAAAATGTTTTTGTTGCATGCAGAAATGTAATTTCGTTTTCTCTGCAGGAGTTCATCAATTTCATAAATGCAACACATTATAGTTTGTTTATACATAGCATAAAGGCAAAAAAAACGTTGTATGCAGTGTTATTTCATTTTAAATGTCAAACGGGTTTTGCGGCTCCCAGTGTTTTCTTTTCTGTGGGAAACGGGTCCAAGTGGCTCTTTCAGTGGTAAAGGTTGCTGACCCCTGCCCTAGGACCTTGAGGGCGGTTAGTGTAGAAATAGCAGGGGCTCTGACAGAAATATTTCAAATGGCATTAGAAACAGGGATGGTGCCGGAGGATTGGCGTATTGCTCATGTGGTTCCATTGTTTAAAAAGGGTTCTAAGAGTAAACCTAGCAATTATAGTCCTGTCAGTTTGACGTCAGTGGTGAGCAAATTAATGGAATATATTCTTAGAGATGATATATATAATTATCTGGATAGACAGGGTCTGACTAGGAACAGTCAACATGGATTTGTGCGTGAAAGATCATGTTTGACAAATCTTATTAAATTTTTTGAAGAGGTTACGAGGAAAGTTGATGAGGGTAAAGCAGTGGATGTTGTCTATATGGACTTCAGTAAGGCCTTTGACAAAGTTCCACACGATAGGTTAGTTAGGAACGTTCAATTGTTAGGTATTAATATTGAAGTAGTAAAATAGATTCAACAGTGGCTAGATGGGAGATGCCAGAGAGTAGTGGTGGATAACTGTTTGTCAGGTTGGAGGCCGGTGACTAGTGGTGTGCCTCAGGGATCTGTATTGGGTACAATGTTATTTGTTATATACATTAATGATCTGGATGATGGGGTGGTAAATTGGATTAGTAAGTATGCAGATGATACCAAGGTAGGTGGTGTTGTGCATAATGAAGCAGGTTTTCAAAGCTTGCAGAGAGATTTAGGCCAGTTAGAAGAGTGGGCTGAACAATGGCAGATGGAGTTTAATGCTGATAAGTGTAAGGTGCTACATTTTGGTAGGAATAATCCAAATAGGAAATACATCGTAAATGGTAGGGCATTGAAGAATGCAGTGGAACAGAGTGATCTAGGAATAATGGTGCATAGTTCCCTGAAGGTGGAATCTCATGTGGATAGGGTGGTGAAGAAAGCTTTTGGTATGCTGGTCTTTATAAATCAGAGCATTGAGTGTAGGAGTTGGGATGTAATGTTAAAATTGTACAAGGCATTGGTAAGGCCGAATTTGGAGTATTGTGTACAGTTCTGGTCACCGAATTATAGGAAGGATATCAACAAAATAGAGAGAGTACAGTGAGGATTTACTAGAATGTTACCTGTGTTTCAGCACCTAAGTTACAGGGAAAGGTTGAACAAGTTAGGTCTTTATTCTTTGGAGCGTAGAAGGTTGAGGGGGGACTTGATAGAGGTATTTAAAATAATGAGGGGGATAGATAGAGTTGACGTGGATAGGCTTTTTCCATTGAGAGTAGAAGAGATTCAAAAAAGAGGACATGAGTTGAGAGATTGGGGCAAAAGTTTAAGGGTAACACGAGGGGGAATTTCTTTACTCAGAGAGTGGTAGCTGTGTGGAATGAGCTTCCAGTAGAAGTGATAGGGGCAGGTTCGGTATTGTCATTTAAAGTAAAATTGGATAGGTATATGGACAGGAATGGAATGGAGGGTTATGGGCTGAATGCGGGTCAGTGGGACTAGGTGAGAGTAAGTGTTCGGCATGGACTAGAAGGGCCGAGATGGCCAGTTTCTGTGCTGTAATTGTTATATGTTTATATGATTTATGATTGTGACAGTCAGTTATAATCAGTGGAAAAGATTATCTGACAGAGTGAATTGCCAAAAGGCTAACAGGGTGGTCTGTGGCCATGGCCTTGGGACTTAAAGATTGAAGTCTACTCTGCCGCTCACTTTCCAATCTGCTCTGTGGAATGGTTGAGGCAGTGTCGTTGCATGAGAGGATTCTCAGTGAGTGAAGTGTTAAGTGTTGGCTGTATCTGGCACAGTTTAGATCAATGTTGTGGTGCCTTCTTCCATTCTTGAAATTCATTTTCAGAATCTGGGCATTGCTCGCATTGATTGCCCATCTCTCATTGCTCACTTTGTGGTCTTTCTGGTAAAAGTGCTCCCAGACTGCTGTGTGAGAGGGAATTCCAGGAGTTAGACTCAACAATGGCTGACCATCACTCACGTATTTCCAGTTCAGAATGTGTATGTCTTGGTGCAAACCTGCAGGTGGTGGTGTTCTCGTGTGTCTGCAATCCTTGTCTTTCTTGCCGGCAAATGATGTGGGTTTGGGAGTGTTCTCCAGTTCATTTTGCAGTTGTAATAATTTGTTGGCATTGTGCCCATTCGTGGAAGTAATGAAAATCTTGCATTGTTGATGAAAAAGTGAGAAATTAGCCTGCTGGGAGTCAAGCTTTTTGAGAGTTGTTGGCACCTTATTCATCCAGTCAAGCAGAGTGTCTGACAAGAGATCCTGATTTGGGCCTTGTGGCTGGTGAAAAATCCTTGGGGTGGAAGGAAGAGAGTCACATGCTGCAGAATTCACAGCTCTGATGCACAGTTGCAGCTAACGGTATTTATTTCATTGATCCAGTTGAGTTAATGATAAAGACTAACCTCCCCCACCTCAAGGTTTTGATAGTGAGTGATATAGTGGTAGTAATCTCAGTGAATGTCAGGTGTAAGTGGTTAGACTTTTCCAATTTGGAAACAGTCATTGCCATGTATCAGCCCAGACCCAAACGTTGTTCATCTCCTGCTGCATGCAAGCATGTACTTCATTTACTGAGGAGCTGTGAATGGAATTTGAATATTGTGGATGTTTCCACTTCTGACTTCACAATGGGTGAAAGAGCCATTGATGAAACAATTGAAGATGGCTGAGGCTAGCACCCAGGCACCTTGATGCCACACCATACCAAAAGCACCTTGAAAACAAGCAAAGACATCCACCTCTAGAATTCAGCTATCTGCTCTATGATTAATACCAGAAGCAATTACTTTGCTGAAGGTTAATTATATCCTGATTAAGCAAGGTCTTTGCTAGAGTGCATTTATGCTGCTTTTCGTGAACCAGATATACCTTAAAGTTGATTCCACATTGTTGGGTTGATGCCAGTGTTGTAACTGAACAATGGTAACTTGGCTAGGAGGACACAAATGTTGGCAGGTCATCAATACTATAGGCTGGAAGTTACGTGGTTCCATAGACATTACTGTATCCTGTGCTCTCAGGTGTTTCTCAATGTCAAGTGAAGTGAATGGAATCGGATTCTATGATGGCAGGAATCTCAGGAGGACACCAGAATGGATCTTACATTAGCATTTCTAGTTGAATGTGGCTGCAGATGTTTCAGTCTTTTCTTTAGCAGTAACATGCTGCCCCAGAATAATTGAGGATAGGATGTTCTTGGAGCCATCAGCTTTCATTAAGTATTTTCCATTGCAGTTTCTTCAGGATGTCTAGGATACTGTTCTCCTCTTCCACCACAAATAGTATATCAAAGTTACTGTTTGAAATTTAGCCGTACACTTAAGCACAGCAGATTCAAGAGCAACAACATGATGATGACTATTTCAATTGTGAAACAAGTTTTAAAATTATTTAAAAATAATACAATTAATACTTTCATTTACTATGCAATTAATTGACTCAAATTAATTATTATTACTATTATTTAATATAAACTTTTTTTAAAAAAGGCAAACCATTATATTTTTTTAAATAAAATGTCAACAACTTGCTTGCTGAACCGGACATCAAGAAAGACTAGAAGAGTTTGCAGTGGGATCTGGACCAGCTGAAAAAATGGGTTGAAAATTGGCAGATGGAATTTAATGCAGACAAGTGAAAGGTGTTGCACTTCAGTAGGACCAACTAGGGTACCTCTTACACAGTGAACAGTGGGGCACTGAGAAGTGCGATAAAACAAAGGGATCTAGAAATACAGGTTCATAATTCAATGACAGTAGCATCACATGTAGATAAAGTCATAAAGAAAGCTTTTGGCACATTGGCCTTCGGAAATCTAAGTATTGTGTGCAGGAGATGGGATGTTTTGTTGAAGTTGTATAAGATGTTGGTGAGGCCTAATTTGGAGTATTGTGTACAGTTTTGGTCACCTACCTACAGGGAAGTTTAAGGGGAACATGAGGGGAAACCTCATTACTCAGAGGATCACGAGAGTATGGAACAAGCTGCCAGAACAAGTGGTGCATGTGAGCTCAATTTCATCATTTAAGAGCGATTTGGATAGGTACATGGATGGTAGGCATGTGGAGAGCTATTGTCTTGATGCAGGTTGATGAGAGCAGGCTGTTTAAATAGTTTGACATAGACTAGATGGGCTGAAGGGTCTGTTTCTGTTCTGTACTTTTCTATAACTTTTGCTTAATTTCAGTACATGTTGTACTAGATGTTCTGAGTAGCCTGACACAAAGTGTATTCAGTTTCATAGTCTCCTAGGTTAACAAATCTTATACCTATCTTTAGACTGGCTTGAGCAGGACAGCACAAGTCCGACATCCTTTAAAATTTTATTAAGGCTAAAAGCTAAGCAATTTCTGCCTAACGAAGCACTTCAAGGTAACATACAATTTTAAAAGACGGCAAAATTCAATGCACTCATTTTATCTTGCTGCTTGAATGACCTCGCACAGTTTTAAATCATAAATCTAAATTCAACTTGCATGCAAATACAGTTTTCTCTAATTGTGAATGCAATTCACTCCAGTAATCACTTGAAAGAACTCATTTCTGTCTGTACAGCGTATCACCCTGTCTAAGTTATTCCTGCAATCCTCCCTCTAATATTCTGTCTTTAATTTTAATAAGCATGATTTTACCATAAGCATGATTTTACCATAACTCATCCTGAAAATCACTCAAGTACGTGTCTCCCCACATGGACAGGTGAACAGTTCTATTCACAACATCCTTGCAAGGTGCTGAAGTTTGTCCTGATCCATCCTTTATCTAATAATTGTCATATACATGACAATTTCATTTGAGGGATAGAACCCCCCCCCCCCCCCCGCCACCGCCATCTTCCACCTTCCACACATTTTGTTTACCCATCTTTACTGAAATTCTAACTTCACCAACAAACCTGCAGACAAGGCAGGTGCTGTAGTGTTCTGATCAGGCATACTGACCTCCACCTTGCCAAGGCACAGCACCAAATCTCAGACACCTCCTCTTACTTACCCCCCGAACAGGACCTCACTAAAGAACACCAGGCCATTGTCTCCCACACTATCATCAACCTTACTGATTATGGGGATCTCCCATCCACTGCTACCAACCTCATAGTTCCTGCACCCCACACCTGCATCTACCTCCTACCCAAGGTCCACAAACCCACTTGTCCAAGTTTCAGCTTGTTCCTGCTCCACTGAACTCATTTCAGCATACCTCAACTCTGTTTTCCCCCCTAGTTCAGTCCCTTCCAATCTACATCCATGACGCTTCACATGCTTTTGATCTTTTTAAGGATTTCAAGTTCTCTGGCCCCTATCATCTCATTTTTACTATGGATGACTGGTCCCTATACACCTCCCAACCCCCCCCCCCCCCCCCAGGAAGACCTCAAAGTTCTACACTTTTTTTGGACACCAGACCTAACCAGTTCACCTCCACCACCACTCCCCTCTGCCTAGTGGAACTTGTCCTCACTCTAAATAATTTCTCCTTTGGCTTCTCCCACTTCCATCAAACAAAAGGGATAGCCATGGGCACTTGCATGGGCCCTAGCTTTGCCTGCCTGTTTGTTGGCTACATGAAACGATCTATGTTGCAAGCTTACACTGGTGATCGTCCGGTATTTTTCCTATGCCACATCGATGACTGTATTGGAGGTTCTTCCTGCACTTGTGCTGAACTCATTGACTTCATTCACTTTGCCTCCAACTTCCACTCTGCCCCCAAATTCACCTGTTCCATTTCCGACACTTCCCTTTCCTTTCTCAATCTCACTGTATCTATCTCTGGAGACAGTTTATCGACTGATATCTATTACAAACCCATGGACTCTCACAACTATCTAGACTACACCTCATCCCATCCTGCTACTTGTAAAAGTGCCATCCCCTTTTTTCAGTTCCTCCACCTCCAACGCATCTGCTCTCAGGATTAGCCTTTTCAAGTCAAGTCAAGTCACTTTTTATTGTCATTTTGACCATAACTACTGGTTCAGTACATAGTGAAAATGAGACAATGTTTTTCAGGACCATGGTGTTACATGACACAGTACAAAAACTAGATTGAACTGCGTAAAAAAAAAACAGAATAAAACTACACTAGACTATAGACCTACACAGGACTACATAAAGTGCACAAAACTGCAGGCATTACAATAAATAATTAACATGACAATAGGGCAGTAAGGTGTCAGCTCAGGCTCTGTGTATTGAGGAGTCTGATAGCTTGGGGGAAGGAACTGTTACATAGTCTGGTCCTGAGAGCCTGAATGCTTCGGAGCCTTTTCCCAGACAGCAGGAGGGAGAAGAGTTTGCATGAGGGGTGCGTGGGGTCCTTCATAATGCTGTTTGCTTTGCGGATGCAGCGTGTAGTGTAAATGTCCATAATGGTGAGAAGAGAGACCCAGATGATCTTCTCAGCTGACCTCACTATCCGCTGCAAGGTCTTGCAATCCGAGATGGTGCAATTTCCGAACCAGGCAGCGATGCAGCTGCTCAGGATGCTCTCGATACAACCCATGTAGAATGTGATGAGGATGGGGGGTGGAAGATGGACTTTCCTCAGCCTTTGCAGAAAGTAGAGACACTACTGGGCTTTCTTTACTATGGAGCTGGTGTTGAGGGACCAGGTGAAATTCTCTGCCAGGTGAACCCCAAGAAATTTGGTGCTCTTAACGATCTCTACCGAGGAGCTGTCAATGTTCAGCGGGGAGTGGTTACTCCGTGCCCTCTTGAAGACAACAACCATCTCTTTTGTTCACATTCAGAGACAGGTTGTTGGTTCTGCACCAGTCCGTTAGCCGCTGCACCTCCTCTCTGTAAGCTGACTTGTTGTTCTTGCTGATGAGACCCACCACGGTCGTATCATTGGTGATCTTGATGATGTGGTTTAAGGTGTGTGTTGCAGCACAGTCATGGGTCAGCAGAGTGAACAGCAGTGGACTGAGCACACAGCCCTGGGGGGCCCCCGTGCTCAGTGTGATAGTATTGAAGATGTTGCTGCCGATCCGGACTGACTGAGGTCTCCCAGTCAGGAAGACTAGGATCCAGTTGCAGAAGGAGGTGTTCAGGCCCAGTAGGCTCAGCTTTCCAATCAGTTTCTGAGGGATGATTGTGCTGAATGCTGAACTGAAGTCTATGAACAGCATTCCAACGTACGTGTCATTTTTGTCCGGGTGGGTTAGGGCCAGGTGGAGGGTGATGGCAATGGTGTTGTCTGTTGAGTAGTTGGGACGGTACACAATCTGCAGGAGGTCCAGTGAGAGGGGCAGCAGGGTCTGAAGTGCCTCATGCGAGCCTCTCGAAACATTTCATGATGATGGATGTGAGTGCAACGGGACGGTAGTCATTGAGGGAGGACACTGAAGACTTCTTCAACATGGGGACGATGGTGGTGGCCTTGAAACACGTTGAAACTGTGGCACTGCTCAGGGAGATGTTGAAGATGTCAGTGAGAACATCTGCTAGCTCGTCTGCACACCTCTCAGCACTCTACCAGGGATGTTGTCTGGTCCAGCATCCTTCCGTGGGTTGACCCTGCACAGGGTTCTCCTCACATCGGCCACGGTGAGACACAGCACCTGGTCATTTGTAGGAGGAGTGGACTTCCTCGCCACCATGTCATTTTCCACCTCAAAACAGGCGTAGAAGTTATTCAGCGCATCTGAGAGGGAGGCATCACCCGCACAGTTAGGTGATGTTGTCCTGTAATTGGTGATGTCCTGGATGCCCTTCCAAATGTGCCGCATGTTGCTGCTGTCCCAGAAGTGGCTGTGGATTCTCTGGGCGTGTGCACGCTTTGCCCCTCTGGCGGCTCGGGACAGTTTGGCCCTTGCTATTGTTCGGGCTGCCTTGTCGCCTTTCTTCATTCTAGAACAAAGGAGGTGTCCTCCTTTTTCAAAGAAAGGGGCTTCCCTTCCTCCACCATCAACTCTGTCTTCAACTGCATCTCTTCCATTTTATGCACTTCTGTTCTTACCCCATTCCCCTCCCACACTAACAGGGATGTTGTTCCTCTTGTCCTCACCTATCACCCCACCAGCCTCCGCATCCAGCACATAATTTTCTGAAACTTCCATCACCTCTAATGGGATCCCACCACTAAGCACATCTTTCCCTCCCCCCAACTTTCTGCTTTCTGCTGGGATTGCTTCATATGCAACTCCCTTGTCCATTCGTCCCTCCCCACTGATCTCCCTGCTGGCACTTATCCCTGCAAGCGAAACAGATACTACACCTGTCCCTACTCCTCTTCCCTCACTACTATCCAGAGCCCTAAAGCTGTGAGTCTGTTGGGGTCATTTACTGTGTTTGGTGCTCCCGGTGTGGCCTCGACTAGACCCAATGTAGATTGGGAGACCACTCACCAAGCATCTACGCTCTCTCCACCAGAACAAGCAGGATCTCCCCATGGCCACCCATTTTAATTCCACTTTCCATTCTCATTCTGATATGTCCATCCATGGCCTCCAACACTGTCATATTGAGGCCACACTTAGGTTGGAGGAACAACACCTTAACTTCAGTTTGGGTAGCCTCCATACTGATGGCATGAACATCGATTTCTCAACCTTGCAGTACTACCCCCGACCACACCCCTTTCTCCATTTCCCATCCCCTTTTCCTTCTCTTCGCTCATCTCCTTGCTCACCTATTGCTTCCCTCTGGCACTCCTCGCCCCTTTTTCTTTCTTCCTTGGCCTTCTGACTCTTTCATCCATCAACTTCCCAGCTCTTTACTTCATCCCGCCTCCTCCAGGTTTCACCTATCACCTGGTGTTTCTATCTTCCCTTTCCCCCACTTTTTAAACCTACTCCTCAGCTTTTTTCTCCATTCCTGACAAAGGGTTTTGGTCCGAAATGTGAACTGTACTTTTCCATATATGCTGCCTGGCCTACTGAATTCCTCCAGCATTTTGCGTGTTTTACTGAAATTTTGTCTGTTTGCTGTTTGTCTCTAAAAACATTTAATTTATTTCTGTTCCTTCCAAGAGAAGGCCATCCTGTTTGATATTTTGAGAATTGCCTTACAAGGTGGTTTGATGGAAAAACATCTGTGTTACTCTGCTAATGAATGGACTTTACCCCATCAGCAGTTTCAACATTAGCATTTCCAAATGGATTCAAGGCTGCTCCTTCTCCATGAATCAGTAAATTAGCGGTGCTAGATCAAATGGATTCAGAGAATATATCAGACAGTTAATTTTCTTCAGCTTACAACCCATTTTAAAAGTTCATTTAAAAACTCCTGTTTTTCATGCCCAGATTTGAATGTTACTCAGCCCCCAATTCTTAACTGGGATCCTGCAGTATGTTTGGCCTCACTTCCCCTTAGAGTTCTGAAGCCCTGACAATTTATTTCCATCATATTCTGCACTATAGCTATTGATTTTACTTGAATTACTAGTTTGCTTCAGCATGAGTAAGATCAGTATTTATCCCATGAGCAATTTGTTCCCTCACAACTGATTTCATCTCTAATCTCAGTTGATCATTTACCCTGCGTTTGTCTACACATGGGCTCCACCTTCTGTTCAACTCAGAGCTGTGCTGAAAGTAATGCATTTCATCTTGTCCTTACCATATCTGACCTGATGTTGTCATCATCATTATCAGTCCCCATTTCTACCTCATTCCTGCCACTACCACTGAAAACTTCAACTCAAATTTAATACTATTTAATGTGTGTAGGGTTCTCCTTACATCATTGTCATTTTATCAACTTGCTGATGAGTTACATACTGTTAACTGTGCTTAACTGTTAACACGCTTAACTGTGCCATTATTATATCAGAGATGGAATAAGTTCCACTACTATTTATCACATATGTAATGTTTACTTCTGAGCAACTCTACCAGTAATAAAAAAATGCTTAGAAATGCAGTATGAGCAATTGTGCCATTATCTGTTCATTTTGTGTCATATTTCTTCAGTCAATAGCTCTTTAGGACCCTAGGTATAGTTACTTATTTCTTGTGTTTTTTTAAGTTTGGAGCCACTCACTTCCTTAGCTGTGCTTGAAGTTTTAGGAAAATTCCAAACAGATGGTATTTAGTTAAAGTACAATCAATATGATAAGATACATCTCAAAATGGTAGCTGAGCATATCAAATGATTCTTCTCTATATCCACATGCTTAGAAATTGGATTCCATTGTGAAAAATAGTTTAGAATTTGCTTTTACTCGGTATGGATCATACAAGTAAATATTTTCAAAAAAGTTGCACTAGTCATGAAAATGGTCAGAGCACTTAAATGCATAATCTAGTTTAGCCATTTTCCTGGGCTAAGGCACATAACTCACGATGTCAATGTTTGGATAATACCACTTCCTCTATAGCCACATAAATAGGAGCAGGCCAGTTACACTGTCATCATGGAATAGTCATTGTAAAAGCAGCAGCAAACTCCTTTGGTTTCCTTTTGTTCTCATTTTTTAGAGCAACCATTCTCAACCTTTTTGCCCTGGAGGAACCCTTGAAATAATTTTCAGGTCTCAGGGAACCCCTACGTAAAAAGTATTTTATTTACAGCTCACTGTATGTTAGCTTGATCAGTAAGTTGCAGATATAATAATCCAAAAATAATTGTCAATGCTCTTTTGAGTTGGGAGTGGTTTTTTAGACACCTCTCTTACGAAAAACAGGTAGTTAAGCTTAGTTTACCTTTCTCAAAGACATAATTTTATACAAGACTTTGAAAAATCATTGTCTAAGGAAGTGACACAATCTTTGTAGTTAAGTGTGTTTTTTTTTGTTCTGCTGGAGTCATTCCTGCATTTGTAAGCTGTTTGCCACAGACTAGCCACAGTGGAATCGGACAACTCGGATCACCAATCCATGTAAAGCCCGTTGATAAGCAACTTCCATTGTAAAGGCAGACATTTTTGTGTCTGTTGTTGCGGTAGTGCAGTGAAATGACTCAGAAAATTGTAATTCTTCATCATTAACCTTATCAAAATTGTCCGTAGGCCTAGGCCCAGAATCATCTTCCATCTCACTCCTTCTCTTCAAACCTCCCCACATTGAACCATGAGACATGTCTATAAAACATGGCTTAATAAAATACCCCTGTGTATTTCACCTGTGTATTGAATAGTCCTGCCCAAATTGGGCAGGTCTAATCAATGCTTGGAAAATGTACCTCATGCTCTTCATCAGCCTACTGTCCTCCCTTTAGTACAATATAGCCCTAACCAATTATCAACAGCCTCCCCTATCTCGCATCAAAAACTGAGAATGGACTCCACCAAATAACCATGGTCCTAATGCGCACTGCCATACTGGGCTGAGAGACCTCTAACAAATTTGCTAATGGGTCTGCTCAGTCACTGCCCACTGCCCACTGCTAGCATCATATGTTGTGGCAAGTTCAAATGAAGGTGTTTATTTTTTGAAATCACAAACTCCCGCAGAACCCCTAGCTACCTCTCACAGAACCCCGCTTGAGAAGCCCTGATTTAAAGTGCCACAGCTGTTCATGTTCATAGACCAAACTGGGGAGCTACACAGCTCTCAATATAGGCTGTGCAAACACCTACTGAAATCTGTTGTGTCCTTAAACTAATGCTCAATATTTTCTCTGATTTTTAGTGACCAAGTTGCTAATTCTATGGACGGAATAATATTCGTACTGAGGGGTTGCTATGTCCATGCTGGTAACTTAGTGAAGTGAGGAGTTTGAGGTGGAAGGGCCTTGACACCATCTAGCAGAGTCGATTCCCACACAGTTTCAGGAACACCATTTCATACCTCACCACTAATGAATAATACATTCATAGGTTCTGGGATTCCAAATAGGTTGTCACAAACGAGTAAGATATTTGGCTTGCTCTCATGCCTGGACTGCTGTCTCTGCAGACTGTACTATTTTTCCTATTACAAGATCATGCCAAGTAGCTGACATATATCCCTGCATTGATCATCTGGTCACTTCATTGGTGACTAAATGATTTTCAATGGAAACAGGCTGTATCTTAGGAACTGGGGGGGGAGGAGTTTCAAGATGGCGACGTAGACCCGCCTTTTAGGCGCTCTTCATTTTTTAAGCTATAATCACCCTTTAATCAAATCTTTTTGTACTTAATTACATGGGTTGATATTTATGATTTATTTCTTTTTTAAAATAATACTTGATTTAATTTTTTCAAACTTAAAATGTCTGTACCTAAGAAATCGTCTAAAGACCCTATATCTCTCGATGCAATCTCTAGTCTTCTGGACACTAAACTTGCAAGTCTGGAAAATAAACTTACTGCGAAAATGTCTGAGCTTGAAGAAGTCGTTAGATCGTTTGATACCAAGCTTCAATCGCAGGCAGCAGATATTGAATGGCTTGAAGAAAAGTTTGCGACTCTTGACAAGTTAATTTGTGAAAAAATACGTACAATTGAAACTTTGGAGTAGAAGGTACGGTCGACTGCTAAAGTAATGGAGCATTACATTGAGTGATGACAGTCAGCGCTTCTTTAATACTCCGGAAGAAGTGAAGAAATTCTTTGAAGAATATCGGTCTTCTAGTACAATTTGAACTATGTGTTATGTTGAAGAATTTTTGGAGAGAAGACGCCATTCCGTTTTAGGCTTTAACTTATGAAGCTGCGGTATAGCTTTTTACTTTGGTCTGTAGACCTGTTTTTTTTTATTATCATGATTTACAGATGTTCTTTTAATTTTACTATAATGTCTTTTTTCTTAATTATTTTTTTTTCCTCTGGATTAGATATACATGTTAAGACTTTGTAATAACGATTTATTTTTTAAGATGTTGTTTCTTCTTCCCATAAGACTTTGCTTTCCGTAAGCGTTTATTTGCCTGTATTTGAGAATGGGATGAATGTTTTGAATTTTTGGACCCTTTTTTAATATATATTGTAGTGGTTATTGAATCCTTTTCTAATCTTATTTTGATGACCTTTTTTTTAAAAAAAAATTTAACAGATAGGTGAATTTACATTTATATTCTGTAATATGGTCTTTTCAAAATGTCGTTTCTTCTTCCCATAAGTCTCTGTTTTTGAAACGTCATTTTTTTATATTTGAATATGGAATCTTTTTAAAGGCATATTACACTATTTTAAACTTCAATGGTTATCCTTTTTTTATTAATGATTTTTTGCTTTTTTATATTATTTTTTCATTTTGATTGATATATATTCTTTCTTTTTACAACCCTGTATTTATATCTGGATTTTATATAGTTTCTCTTTTCTTTCTTTTCATGGAGTTGCCATCTTGAAAATGGGGGAAATATTAGTATTAGTTTGTGCGCCTGCTGCTTGGCTTTTTTTCGTGGGGTTTGGGGAGGGGGTAGGGATCTTTTTTCATGCTTTTGCTTTTTATTTTTTTGCTTTTAGTTTATGGGCCGACTTTAAATTATTAATATTGTTGAGGTGTCATGTTCTCCGGTTGCTCCTGAATCATTTTTCCTTCTTCCTGAATCATGGGTTATGTGTCTTTTTAACCTTTTATGATATATACTATTAATATTGGCATGATGGATAAGTCTATTAACTTTATCTCTTGGAATACTAATGGTTTAAATCATCCGATTAAACGTAAAAAAAATATTTAAAGTATTCCATAGACTAAATGCTAATATTATTTTTGCACAGAAGACCCATATTAGGAGGGAGGATAATCAATGCTTTTTTAGGTTCTGGAAGGATCAACAATTTCACTCGAATTGTACCGCCAAAAGTAGGGGTGTGTCTATTTTTATAGACCCCTCAATTTTGTTTACACATCATGAAATTATTTCTGATCCACAGGGCAGATTTTTGTTGATAACTGGTTCACTTTTTAATCGAAAAGTGGTTCTAGTTAGTATTTATGCTCCAAACTTTGACTGCCCTGAATTTTTTAAATGTTTATTTACTTCCCTTCCTAATCTAAATGAATATATGTTGATAATGGGTGGAGATTTCAATTGTTGTCTGAATCCTTTGATGGATAGATCTAAACCTATCCGAATTCTTCCGAATAGATCAGCCTTACTTATTAATTCCTTTATGGTTGATTCGGGAATTACTGAAATATGGCGGTTTTTGAACCCTAAAGATAAAGAATTTTCGTTTTTTTCACATGTATATCACAGTTATTCCAGAATTGATTATTTCCTTATTGATCATCGTTTATTAACAGATGTTACTGATTTTAGATATGATTCTATTGCCATTTCGGATCATGCACCTTTGAAGTTATCTATCAAGATTTTGGACTTTTCCAATAATACTAGATCTTGGAGACTTAACGCTACTTTGCTTCAAGATCCAGAATTTATCACCTACATAAAACAGCAAATTGACTTGTTTTTCTCAACAAACTATACTGAAGAGATTGACAGAGGAATACTTTGGGACTCTTTTAAGGCTTTTATCCGTGGACAAATTATCTCATATTCCGTTGGTAAAAGAAAACAAAGATATTTAGATATTGCTTTATTAGTGGATAAAATTAAAGAAATTGATAAGATTTATTCCGTGACTCCTACCAACGAACTTTATAAGAAGAGAGTTGAGCTTCAAATGGAGCTTAGCTTATTATTATCTTCTTCAAATGAGAATCAATTAATTAGGACCAGGGCTCAATTTTATATCCATAGTGATTGAACTGGTAAATTGTTAGCTAACCAATTAAAAGCTATTTCAACTAAGCGACAAATTAATAAAATTCGTAAACAAGACTGTAATCTGTCTACTGATCATAAAGAAATCAATAACACTTTTCAAGATTTTTATAAATCTTTATGTCAATCAGAATTTGATGGCGATCTGTCCATGATGGATAATTTTTTTAACAATTTGAATATTCCCAAACTGACAGATGAAAATCGTAGCTTGTTCGATGCTCCTATCTCTATGGCCGAAATAGGAGAGGCTATCTCATCAATGAATTCAGGGAAAGCTACTGGTCCTGATGGTTATATTATAGAATTTTTTAAAACTTTTTCTTCTTTGCTTTCCCCTTGGTTATGTGAAATCTTTAATGATGCATTTGCTAAGAAGAGATTACCTCAGTCTTTTTATGAAGCTACTATCTCTCTAATTCTTAAAAAAGATAAGGATCCTACTTTATGTGCATCTTATCGCCCGATATCACTATTAAATGTAGACTCCAAGATTCTTACAAAAATTTTAGCTATTAGGTTAGAAAAGGTACTATCACAGATTATTTCAGAAGACCAAACTGGTTTTATTAGGAATCGGTATTCCTTTTTTAATGTTAGAAAATTGATTAATATAATTTATACTTCATCACCCACAACCCCAGAATGTGTTATTTCATTAGATGCTGAAAAAGCTTTTGATAGAGTTGAATGGACATACTTATTTAATGCTTTGAGATATTTTAATTTTAGTCCTAATTTTATATCATGGATCAAGCTAATATATTATAAACCTGTTGCTTCCATTCTTACAAATAATTACAGATCCTCTTTTTTTCAATTATCTCGTGGTACGAGACAAGGTTGTCCCTTAAGTCCTTTATTATTTAATATCGCATTAGAACCTTTAGCCATTGCTATTCGTGAATCTCCTAATATTTTTGGTATTACCCGTAATGAGAAGTTATACAAGTTATCACTTTATGCTGATGACTTGTTGTTATATATTTCTGATCCTGACAGGTCTATTCCCGCTATTTTATCCTTGTTGGCTCAATTTGGTAGTTTTTCTGGTTATAAATTAAACTTGGATAAGAGTGATTTATTCCCTTTAAATGCGCAAACTTTATTGAATGACAGGATACCATTTAAAGTTGTTACTGTTAACTTTATCTATTTAGGTATAAAAATTACCAAGAAATATAAAGATTTATTTAGACTGAATTTTTTACCTATGCTTCCTCAAATTCAACAACTTACTACAAGATGGTCTCCCTTATCCTTATCATTAGTTGGTCGGATTAATGCTATTAAAATGACGATTTTACCAAAATTTTTATATTTATTTCAAGCCTTACCAATTTTTATTCCTAAATCTTTTTTTGATAACATTGATTCAAAAATTTCCTCATTTGTGTGGCAAATAAAAACCCCAGGTTAAGTAAAAGGCAATTACAAAAATCTAAAAAAGATGGTGGTTTAGCTTTATCTAACTTTAGATTTTACTATTGGGTGAATAATATTCGTAACTTAATATATTGGAAATTAGATTTGGATTCACCATTGTGCCCACAGTGGGTAAATTTAGAATGCAATGATGAACAGGGATATTCTCTATTCTCCGTTCTTGGTTCTTCTCTTCCTGCTGATTTAGTTAAATTCAATAAACAGATATCCAACCCTGTTGTCAAACATACATTACGAATTTGGTTTCAATTTCGTAAGTTTTTTACTCTGAAAATCTTTGTTCTTGATAGCCCTATCTTACTTAATTTTTTTTCAAACCTTCTTTGACAGATCAAGCTTTTAGCATATGGAAAAGGAAAGGTATAAAATGTTTTCGTGATCTTTTTTTTGAAGGTAGTTTGATGTCTTTCGACCAACTTTCCAACAAATTTAAGTTACCTAAATCTAATTTTTTTAGATATCTACAAATCAGAAATTTTTTACATAAAGTTCTACCATCCTTCCCCAATTCAACTTCAATAGATTTTTCAGATTTGATTTTTACCTTAAATCCTTGTCAGAAGGGATTAGTGGCTTTTATTTATAATATGATTATGAAGATACAACCAGAAATATCAGGTAGAATTAAACAAGAATGGGAAAAAGAACTTCAATATAATATATCAACAGAAAAATGGGAAAAAATTTTACAAATGGTTAATTCTTCTATATGTGCTAAACATGCTTTAATACAATTTAAAATTGTACATAGAGCTCATATGTCTAAAGATAAGCTTGCTCGATTCTATTCTCATATTAACCCTCAATGTGACAGATGTCATTCAGATGTGGCTTCATTGACCCACATGTTTTGGTCATGTCCCACCTTATATAACTATTGGAAGGACATATTTGCTACCATTTCCTCAATTTGGAATATTGATTTACAACCTCATTTTATTACTGCAATTTTTTGTATACCAAATGAGGATGGTAATCGGTTTTCCCCTTCAATTAGACGAATGATCACCTTTGTAACATTAATGGCCAGAAGGTCTATATTACAAAATTGGAAAGAAGTAAATCCTCCTACCACGTTTCAGTGGTTCTCTCAAACTATTTCTTATCTGAGCTTGGAAAAAATTAGAAGCACTATTTTTGACTCATTAATTAAATTTGAAGAAACTTGGGGACCGTTCATTCGACATTTTCATATGAATTAATCTGGCCTCTTCCAGACCTTCTCTCTGTTTATTCTTGTTCTGGTATGGAGTTCCGGAGTTTTTGACACTATCATATACATATAAACTGTTATTATTGCCCATGTTAGTTTAGTTTAGTGTTTTTTTTCCCAATATATATTTTTTTCTTGTATTTTAATTTTTTTTTTCTTTTGATGATTATTCTTATTTTTTTCATGTATAATTATTATAGGCTTGATTGATTAATGTACTATTTTTTGTTGATATTTCAATAGGATATTGTTATCTTATTATTAATTTAATTTCAAGTCTACTGCATTTATAACCTATTCATTATTATGTTATGTTTTTTTATATATGAAATTCAATAAAAAGATTGAAAAAGAAAAAAGGAACTGGGACTTTCCAGTATTGCTGGGTTTTCATCAGTGGAGGCTGCAACTACACTCATGTTCCCCTGAAGAATCCGCACCATTCGTTGTCTGGAAAACATTCCACCCCAATGCGTAATATATTACAGATCATGAAAGCAATGATTTTATGTTTCCAGGAAGCAGGCTTCATTCCTACATCAAAGGACTCCTCAATGCCAGCATTTTGAGCAGTCAGCCCTTGTTTGAAAAAATGAATCCCTCTGCTCCTTAGGGTTCTTACAGCCTGTGTGCACAAAACCACTCAAAAAATTTCAGTAGGAAAAATGCCTTTGATGATATTTCATACCTTGCCTGCTTGTCAAGCAAATGCGAAGTGTTCATTGTCTTGAACTGCACACTGCACAACCTCTGTCAGAGGACAGTAACAAAGACATCAGGACTGTAAAGTTGTGTCTGAAGGGCTGTGGGATCAATATGTAGGTGCTGCCTTTTGTTGTATTTCATTCAGCTTATGTTTGGCAATTATCCTAACTGAGAGAGGTGGGTGCTTTTGAGGAGAATAGCAGAAGATTTTGTGAAAATGGTGCAACATTTGAATTAACTAAACAAAAAGAGTGGGGTCAAATAGGGAAGCTGGTTGATTAGCAGTTTAAAAGAAATAGAATCAAAGGAAGCAGAAATGTGGGGAGACCAGAAACTACAGATAACAAAAGATGCAAACTACTGCAAGAATTCATCATGCCAAGAAACATCTGTGAAGGCAAGGAGGAGTGCTTCATGGAAAGAATAAAATAGCATCAGTTCATTCTCAAATCTCATTGAATTTTCCAGTCTTATCTTTAATATTTGCATTTTCATTGAAGTGATTTCCATTGATTCTCCAAAAGTTGTGTAGTAATTCTAATGATATGTCTGCTAACATCCACTTTGTTCCATTGTTCTATCATTAGAAACACTTTGCTTATCTTATTTCCACAATCCATTTAATTTCACTTTTTTTCTGTACTATTGTTGCTGATATATATTTAGGGCTGATCATTCAAACTTCAGTGAAAGTAATTCTGGAGAGAAATAGCAGACAAACCAAATACTTTAGTTTTGCAAAGCAGACTAGACAAGGTTGTTTCTTTTTGAGGAGGGTAGTGATGATGAGAGATCTTACATTCAGAGGTAACATCACAGGAGACATTTTACAAAACAAGAGAAGGAAAAGCATCTATCCTACCAAGTATCACACTTAGAATATCTCTAGAATTCTTAACCATTTAGACAAATTTCCCACTATTCATTTTCCTCAGATTTATGTAGGGATGGGGGAAACATGTGAATAAGAAACCAAATGTTTTTGCACTTTTCAATTATGTACTAATGTCAGTTAGAATTTCTCAATACTTTAGATAGTGGGGTGTGCATAAAGATGGGAAGGAGAATCAGGGCCATTCTCATTCCCCTACAGTAATCAATTCAAAGAAGAAGGGCCACACTCTCACACACACACTCACACGCATGCACGCATGCACACACGCACACCATATGCCCCTCAAAATATAGGCAACTTTGAGTTCTTGCACACAGTTTTGTGTTTGCTTAACATATATAGGGGGTTTTGAGATTGAATTACTATGCTTTCATTTCAATAGCTCACTGGATTTCATACCTGCCTCTGAATCAGAACATGTAGACATCACGTCACATTCCAGAGACTGGCATATAAAATTCTAGGCAGGCAAGTGTTAGACAGAGAGTACCGCATGGTCAAATGTGAGGTCTTTCGGAATCGGAATCAGGTTTATTATCACCGGCATGTGACGTGAAATTTGTTAACTTAGCAGCAGCAGTTCAATGCAAAACATAATCTAGCAAAGAGAGAGAAAAGAATAAATAAAATAAAATATAATAATAAATAAACAAGTAAATCAATTATGTATATTGAATAAATTATTAAAAAACAGAAATACTGTATATTAAAAAAGCAAGATACTGTCCAAACCTTCAAAGTTCATTCAGGAATCGGATGGCAGAGTTCCGGAATCACTGAGTGTGTGCCTTCAGGCTTCTGTATCTCCTACCTGATGATAACAGTGAGAAAAGGGCATGCCTTGGGTGCTGAAGGTCTCTAATAATGGATGCTGCCTTGCTGAGACACTGCTCCATAAAGATGTCCTGGGTACTTTATAGGCTAGTGCCCAAGATGGAGCTGACTTGATTTCCAACCCTCTGCAGCTTCTTTTGGTTCTGTGCAGTAGCACCTCCATACCAGACCATGATGCAGCCTGTCAGAATGCTCTCCACGGTACAATTATAGAAGTTTTTGAGTGTATTTATTGACATGCCAAATCACTTTAAAGTGTAGCCGCTGTGTTTGCCTTCCTAATGACTATATCAATGTGTTGGGACCAGGTTAGATCCTCAAAGATCTTGACACCCAGGAACTTGAAGCTGCTCACTCTCTCCACTTCTGATCCCACTGTGAGGATTGGTATATGTTCCTTTGTCTTACCCTTCTAGAAATCCATAATCAGCTCTTTCATCTTACTGACTTTGAGTGCCAGGTTGTTGCTGCGGCACTATTCCACTAGTTGGCATATCTTACTCCTGTATCTACACTCGTGTGTATACAGAGAGTAGAGCAGTGGGCTAAGCACACACCCCTGAGGCGCACCAACGTTGATCATCTGTGAGGTGGATATGTTATCAACAATCTGCACAGACTGTGGCATTCCAGTTAGGAAGTCAAAGATCCAATTACAGAGGGAGGCACAGAGGCCCAAGTTCTGCAACTTCTCAATCAGGATTGTGGGAGTGATGGTATTAAATGCTGAGCTATAGTTGATGAACAGCATCCTGACGTAGGTGTTTGAATTGTCTAGGTGGTCTAAAGCTGTGTGAAGAGCCATGAAGATTGCATCTGCCATTGACCTATGGTGCCGATAGGCAAATTGCAATGGGTCCAGGTCCTTGTTGAGGCAGGAGTTTAGTCTAGTCATAACCAACCTCTCAAAGCATTTCATCACTGTCGGTGTGTGTGCTACAGGGTGATAGTCGTTAAGACAGCCCATGTTATTCTTCTATGGCACTTGTATAACTGTTGCCTTTTTGAAGCAAGTGGGAACTTCTGCCCATAGCAGTGAGAGGTTGAAAATGTCCTTGAATGCTCCCACTAGTTGGTTGGTACAGGTTTTCAGAGCCTTACCAGGTACTCCATCAGGAACTTTTGCCTTACGAGGGTTCACTCTTAAAAAAGACAGTCTAATGTTCGCCTCTGAGACAGAGATCACAGGGTTATCACGTGCAGCAGGGATCCTCACAACTGTAGTTGTGTTCTCCTTTTCAAAGCATGCATAGAAGTTGTTGAGTTCATCTGGTAGTGAAGCATCGCTGCCATCCATATTATTGGGTTTTGCTTTGTAGGAAGTAATGTCTTGCAGTCCCTGCCAGAGTTGCTGTGCATCTGATATCACCTCCAACCTCATTCAAAATTGTCCATTCGCCCTTGAAATAGCCCTCCGCAAATCATACCTGGTTTTCTGGTACAGGCCTGGTTTGCTAGACTTGAATGCCACAGATGTAGCCTCCTGGTTCATCCACGGCTTTTGGTTTGGGAATGTACAGTAAGTCTTTGCAGGCACACCCTCATCCAAGCAGATTTTAATGAAGTCAGTAACAACTGCAGCATACTCCTTCAGATTCGAAGATGAGTTCCTGATACAGCTGAGATTTTAAGCCAAGGTCGTGTCTGTTCTTTCAATAAGTGGTTTCCTGGGATATTATTCCAAGGAAGAGCTGTGGAGTTCTCTCAGGTGTCCTGGCCAACATATATCTTTTAACCAACATCATTAAAACAGATAATGTCCTCCATTGTATTGCTGTTTATTTTTTTTACCATATAAATTGCCTGTGATGCTTTACACATTATAAATTGTTATAATACATTATAAGAATGCATTAAAGGATGTGGGGATATTTTGAAGTTGTAAATG
Organism: Hypanus sabinus; assembly: GCF_030144855.1. Classification (NCBI taxonomy): domain Eukaryota; kingdom Metazoa; phylum Chordata; class Chondrichthyes; order Myliobatiformes; family Dasyatidae; genus Hypanus; species Hypanus sabinus. The sequence continues at coordinate 73,222,565 of NC_082716.1, forward strand.
TCTTTAAAGGAATGCAAGGGTTTTTTTTTTACGCCCAATTGACAACTATAAGCTGCTCTAGAATTCTGACATTTAATTTTCTGAAGTCTGGAATTATAAAGCTTTTGTTTAAACATCAGTTTTGCTTTTAAGGGATCACAGTTCTATGAATGTCTTTGCTATAACAAGCTGAAAGTATGTTTTATCTGTAATTTATTCACATTTTCATACCAATATGACACAAAAGTAGTACCACAAGGTGACATTTGTATTATATTTTATCAATTTAAGGTAATATTCAGCGTAAGTTGAAAGTTAACATGCTAGGGTGTACAGTACTCACCAACAGTGACAGGTGTGTTCGCTCTGGGAGATGAGTGGTTGTTGTGGTGTCGGGATCATGTCAAGCACAACAAGTGGTGAAGGAAGACTCACAGAACTCTTAGAACTGCCAGAAGCAGGAGATGACACCGGTTTGAAGAAAGTGGTGAGGGTTGTTTGCTTGGCAGCATTTTGATTTTCAGCATAAATTTGCTTGTTGGGAAGAAGGGTTGATGGCAGGGAATGACAGAAATATTGACTCCATTCTAAACTTGGGTCCATGTCCATCACCATTTGTGGCAAGTGTTCTGAATTCCATCATTCCCTCACCATTAATTTTCAAGCTCCCGGGATTTTCAAAATCCTCTGTTGCTTGCAGCATCTGAGAGATAGTTCACCGTAAAAAAAACGCATTGAATGTGGATCACACCTTGGTCGAGTGGCTGAATCAGCAATGTTGTGTTAGGCAGCAGGAAATGCACTGTTATGTTAGGATAAATGCTGTCCAAATGTTTAAGATGGGCTGGCGCATTGTCAAGCAACAAAAGAACTTTAAAGGCAAGTTTCTCTTCCCGGTAGTAGCATCCCAGAGCTGTGTTCCCTTCAGATGATGCCGCGCTGTTTATAATTTCCAACTTTTTTTCAAGTGTTATAGAGGTTCTATGCTGCTCGGCTGATGGCCCAGGACATGAGATTGGACGCTTAGGATGCATAGTTAAATATGTCAAGCGCAAAATCACTGCACCGTAGGTAAAATCAACAAAAGTTTTAGAGCGTAAGATTACACATCCACACCTTCCCAAATGCAATGCGAGACTGGCAGAAGTGAGATTGTGAGGTGTGTGCACCTGACATGTTGGCGAGAAAGCGATGCTTCTTGTCCCAACAGTGAGACTGTGAGGCGTGCGCACGTGACTTGTATTGGTGGGAAAGCAGTGTTCCTCACATAATAATGAGTTTTGGACACAGATAAGGAGATGATAGTAGAAATAGGCTCCTCGCATAACTGAATCCGCATAGTATGAAGGTGCATATAACGAGGATACGGTGTATATCAATACATTATACTAAATCGCATATGAAGACTCCTTACCCTATGTTCATACAGTTTAATTAATTTGTAACATTGAAATATAATAATTTTATTATATTGAAAACAATCTAACCCACTATCAAGACTGAAGCTGATTAGTAAAGACAAAAAGGAAAAAAAAAGTATTAGTCATCATCTGTGCGTTAACAGCAAATCAAAGGTTTTGAAAATAATTCAGTAAAGGCCACACAATGTTTGAAAGTCTTGACTAGATTCAGAGATTGAACATCGACTCTCCTCCAAATTTAAACATGATATCCCATCACGTAACCATTGGGCGTGGATAGGAGGGGCCATATCTTTCCATTTAAGCAAGTGTGTTCTTCTGACCATAAGAGAAATAAAAGTCAAAATGTGCAAGTCAGATGACTCCAAAATAATATCCTTTCCTCCAACAATACCAAACAAAGTGGTCAAAGGATTAGGCTTAAATTTTACTTTAATAAGTGTTGAAAAAGTTTGAAATACTTCTTTCCAATATTTTCCCAGACTCAGACATGTCCAAAACATATGAATGAGTGAAGCGTCTCCATTATTACATTTATCACAATATAGAGATATATCTAAATAGAAATGAGACAACTTATCCTTGGTCATATGGGCCCTATGGACCACGTTAAATTGTAGGAGAGAGTGGCGGGCACATAATGATGAAGTGTTAACCAATTTAAAAAATTTATTCCAAGTTTCCTTAGAAACTGAAGTCTGTAAATCTTGTTCCCAAAGATTTTTAATTTTATCTAAAGGAAAACTTCTCATTCCCAGCAGCATATTATAAATATTAGATACAGATCCATTATAAAAAGGTTTCAAATTAAAAATTACATCTAGTAGATTCTTATCAGGACTTTTAGCATTTATTTGAGACTGTAAAAAATCTCTTATTTGTAGGTATCGAAAAAAATGAGCTTTGGGTGAACTATATTTAGTTGACAGTTGTTCAAACGAAAAGAAACTTCCCTCGACAGAAAGGTCCTGAAAGCATTTAATACCTAATCTATCCCATCCTTTGAAAACCACCTCAATCATAGAGGGTTTAAAAAATAATTAGAAAAATGGGACTCGAAAGAGATAATCTCGATAAGCCAAAGTATTTTCGAAATTATATCCAAATTCTCATAGTGTGTTTGACTACCAGATTATAGGCTAACTCACTCAAAGACAAAGGGAGTGAGGATCCAAGAAGAGAAATAATAGAAAATTTATTAACAGAATTGGCTTTTAAAATACCCACATTGGGCAATCCTCACTATTTATGTAAAATAACCAGAATGTAAGATTTCTTATATTAACTGCCCAATAATAAAATCTAAAGTTTGGTAAGACTAATCATCCATTCTTTTTATCTTTGTGAAGAGACACTCTAATGTTAGACTTAACAATATTTGAGACAGTAGTATAATCCTCTGAACCTGTGAATCATGCTCCATTAATGCTAGTATGGCTGAAATCACCACAGCATACTGTATATAAAGGTTGGGAATAAATAAGCAGAGTTTGTTTGTAATTGTCAATTATCCCCACCTGCTTATTCTTTCTGAATATGTCAGGCAGAAGAGCATCACTCAAGAAAAATAGAAATTCCGACCCAACAGCTCTTTGGGTTCAGTAAGATAATCACATCAAGCTCCATAAATCTTAATCTTAGTGACAATGGATAATTCTGGGCCATGAAGTATGTAAATTGCAGGACATGAAAATACAGTGGCATTTTAGTCAAAATGTTGACTGATGGATTGCATTGTAATTAATTAGCATGCATGCAACAAGGAGAGTTTCAGCTATAATATCTAGGGTAACACTGTAACTAGTCATGCATGTTTCAGTGTAAAGCTGACAAAAGTCATTTGAACGTAAAGATCTGTCAGAGTGGCATACTAAATACTATTCATACTAAATAGGTGGAAGTAAAAGTTTTGATGATATTCCTGTCAGAGGTGATCTTTCTATTGGATACCAAAAATGTATTCATCATTTTTGCATTGTGTCCATTTGTCACGTTGTACTGACCCCATCATTCTCTTTGCGGTCATCATGCTGTGCGCTTTGTGGTAGCCTTGTGTATGAGGAGCTCAATAAAACATTGGGACAAGAAGAATCCAAGATTCTTAATATTTCTTCTTGAAAATTAAGTACTACAGTGTTTTCATGGTAAATATTTCTTCAAGTATCAGGCAGCCACGTGTATTGGAACTTTTCTGTGTATAGTTAATATTTAGTTGCAGAATTGCTTGTTTCATAGATAAAATGTATGTAAAGCACATTCTCTAAATTATGGCTTTCCCTCCAGGCCAGATGTACATTTTCTGGAAGCAATCTGCTGGTTTCCAATGGTTTACTTCATGGTTGGCTCTATTGACAAGTATGTAAGATTATGAGGCATGGCTGGCAAATAATAAAAGCTTTGTGTGATCTGTGAAATCAGTAGCTTTTTTGGCATGAGTATTGTTCCTTTTTTTTCCCTCAAGAGTCCTGTTTGGGTAAAATAAAAATGTAATTGCATTGTGGCATGCATTGCATGTGGAATCGTTATGTTTCTGTTATGTGTTTGTGGATTGTCACTTGCATATTATTCTTGTCTACTGTACTAAGAACTTGGGTGGTCCAAAGTTGGACCACCTGATGTACTGAGGTTAATGTTAACTCACTACCTCTCAGCATGGCAAGCACCGAACAGTGGGGACTTCAGTGAAGAGATCCAGACTAAGTATGTGTTTCCTAACTAGGTGAACCTCTTGACTATTTCACCGCTTAATTCTGAACCTTAAAAATGCAGTATAGAACAAAAGGTGGAATTCCCTTTATTTGAATTATGAGTGCTACATTAGGTGAGCATCATAATCGACAAAAATAATCAACAAAGATTCTCCATGAATGAGCAATTTGAAACATTTTATTGGACCTTCTTCTGGGGAATCAGTAGGGCAAGAAGCAGAAGTGAGCACTTTTGAGTCCAATGACCATATTTCTATTAGTTTTAAAATAGTTATGGAGAATGATACAGCTGGGTTCCAGCTTAAGATATTGAACTGGAGCAGAGCAAATTTTGAAGCCATTAGCCCCGATCATACAGTGTTTAATTGGGCAAGATTATATGCAAGAAAAGGAGCATCTGCTAAGTGGGAGGCCATTAACAGTAAGATATCAAGAGTTCTGGCCCTTCATGTTTCTGGTAAAGAAAACAGCAAGCCATATACGGTACATAAGCATTTGGGAACTAGTGAATCTCTTGATGGCTACAAGAAATGTAGAAGTAGAATTAAAAGCGATTAGGAGGGTAAAAAGAGCAAGCAACACTTGCTTCACCTAGTAGCTTGAACTCGGGGGCAATGACACCCTGGCCCAGCCAAACTTAAGAAATCTCATCTGGGTGGATGCTGTGCGATGTGTCTCCTGTTACAAATCGGTACCTTGAAATAACAAGCAGTACACAATATGCGATTAAATGATTAAGCTTTATAACTCTTACTTTGACTATGTGGTTAGTAGAGAAACAAAATATAAAAGAAGAAGGGCACCAATCTGTGCACAATCATTGGAGCTCACTCAGTAGTCTGTCTTCCACCACTCGATCTCTACCAAGTGTCATCGACCTTCGGACCCCCCGCTCGGGATCCACTCTGGCAGCCTACCGAATCCCTCCATTCGCGTCTTCTCTCTTCATCCCCCTCTCTCCCTCCGGCAAAACCAACAGCTTCCAGAATCACCAGACAGGGCAACAGAATCCTGATTGGCTAACATGCATAATTTATCTCCAGCCATAACCCAAACATTTCTGCTACAGAGAAACCATTACCTCCGCAGTTAACATTACAGAGAAGCCATTACAAGCATATGAAAGGAATATGACAGGCAAGGTTAAGCAAAATGCTGAGAGCCTATACAGGTGTATTAAGAGTACAAGATGACTTGCAAGAAAATAGGCTCCCTCGGAGATCAGCATGGCTGTTCGTGTGTGGAGCCAAATGAAATGAGTGAGCTTTTTAATGAATATTTCCCTTCAGTTTTTGCTATAGAAAAAATAATGGAAGGTAAGGGAATGAGAGTAATGTGTAATGGTGTCTTGGATCACCATTAGAAGGGAGGAGCTATTTGGGGCCTTAAAGAGCATTAAGATGTATGAATCTCCAGGGTCGAACCTGGTGATCTCAGTGAGAAGCAAGAGAAGATATTGTGGAAACCATTGCAGAGTTTAATTTCTGGCCACAGCTAAGGTTCTGGAGGATTTGAGAGTGGCCAATGTACAGCCACTGTTTAAAAAGGATAGCAAAAGCAAGACAGGAATTTACAAGGCAGTGAGTGTGACATTGGTGGTGGGTAAATTGCTGGAGGGGATTCTGATGGACTGGAACTACCAACAATTAGAGAGAAAGGATCTGATTTGGGACTGTCAATACAACTTTGTGTGTGGAAGTCTTAGCTGACAAATCTCTCAGAGTTCTTCAAGTGGGTAATCAAAAGGATTGATGAGGTTAAGGTTGTGGATGATGACTATATGGACTTTAACAAAATATTTGACAAGGTCCCTCGTGGCAGGCTAATCTGGAAGTTTAGATTGCATGGGCTCCAGGGAAAAAAATAGCACGTTGGATTCATAATTGGCTCAGTGATGGGAAGCAGAGAGCGAAGATCGAGGGTTGTTTCTCAGATTGGAATCCTGTGTCCAGTGGTTTGCCACAGGGGTTAGTGCTGGAATATTTGTTGTTTATAATCTATATAAACAATTTGAAGGTGAACATACAGGGCATGGTTAGCCAGTTTGCAGATGATTCTAAAATAGGTTCTGTTGTAGATTGTATAGAAGGTTATGACAAATTACAGGGAGACGTTGATCAGCTCGATACATGTGCTGAATATCAGCAAACGTCTTTCAATACAAATAAGTGTGAGGTAGCCTGGATCAAAACAAGATAAGAGTTGCATGTGAATGATAGGGCTCTGGGGAGTGTAATGGAACACACTGACCAAGGACAGGAAGCCATTAGTTCACTGGAAGTGGCAACATGTGTAGTTAAGATAGTAAAAATGGCATTTGGTACAGTAGCCTTCATCACTCAGGGCAGTGAGTATAGGAAATGGGAGGATATAATGCAGTTAGAGTAGGAGATGTTTCTAACACCACACTTGGATATCGTGTTCCGGTTTGGTCATCCTGTGATAGGAAAGATGTTATTAAACTAGAAAGGTGCAGAAAATATTTACTAGGATGTCGCCTGGAATTGGCAGCCTGAGTTCAAGGAGAGGTTAATAAACTACAAATTTATTCCCTGCCTTGGAATGAAGGAGATTGAGAGGAGAGTTGATAAAGGCATATAACACCATGAGACACACAAACAAGGTGAAAGCACAAAGTCTTTTTCCAGGGTGGGGAGGGCAGCTGAATACTAAAAACTAGAGGGCATGGGTTTAGAACAGAAGGGAAAGATTTTTTTGAAAAGAAGGACATTAGGGACAACATTTTCCAGCAAAGAGTGGTGCATATTTGGAATAAGCTGCCAGAAATAGTGGCTGAGGTGAGTACATTGTCAGCATTTAAAAACAATCCAGATAAGTACATGGACAGGAGGGATTGAAGGGTAATGGGCTAAATGTAGGACTAGCTTGTTGGGCAACACAGTTGGCATGAACAAATTGGGCCAAAGGACTCGTTGTTACACATAATCACTGGAGTAGATAAAGAAAACATTTAAATTAGGAAATCTGGTCATTCAAGACTGTAAGTTGTGAAGAAACCTCAACTCTTGGCTTAGCTCATGCTGTGCCTGACTGTATTATTATTCCTGATGCAAGGTGGGACTAATGTTCATAGCATCCACATCATGTGAGTATTAAAAAAAATCACCAGAACTACAAAATGTTAAGGCATCCTTTATTTTCAGGTGTTTAGTTGAAGCTCAGACTTGGTGTGATTTCACACAAGTGAGTGTATTCACCCTAGTCCTGACGAAGGGTCTCGGCCCGAAACGTGGACAGTGCTTCTCCCTATAGATGCTGCCTAGCCTGCTGTGTTCTACCAGCATTTTGTGTGTGTTGTTGTTTGAATTTCTAGCATCTGCAGATTTCCTCGTGTTTGAGTGTATTCATGTTGTGCAGTTGCAATTTCCATGTGGGAAGCCAAAAAGGGGAAAAATTCAAGGATGACTTTCTACCTCCCATGGCAGCTAATTTATATTAATATATTAGTATAAATGGTACACTGTTTTTGAGTGACAAATATGCAGTATATGTGCCATTGGAAGGAATATTAATTACCTTTACCTACATTAGAGATGGTTCAGGGCAAAAGTTGGTGCACTTTACGAAAGTCACTAAAAATAATAGATCACTTTTAAGTTATATAAAAGCAACAAATATGATTGTTCAATTAATCAAAATACCAATTTAATTTTGAAAAGTACTTTCATTTCCACTGAACCCCTTTCTCAATGCTGTACATGAAAACAAGCCACACCTAGCATTTTCAACGTGATATAAATTGGCTGCAATGTGCAATTTGTGATTATTCTTTTGCAATAGGCTTATTCAATCCAGGAAGCTAACTTACTTTTTTATTCAGTTTGTCGGATATTCATAGACCTTGTGATTTTTTTAAACCCTACCCGGAATCCAATCCATACAAACTCGTATACTTTTCAGTAATACTAAACCATTTTTAATCGATTTTCTTGTTTACTTTTAGCTTTTAGTGTTCAATAACTGCAGTATTCGTCTTGCATTTTATTAATCACCTGAGCTAAGGTTTTTGATTCTGATCCCCACTCTGCCTCAGATTATTTATTTGATTTGTGATGTTGGATATGACCATATTACTGCACCTACCCTTACCTGCCTCTAGCATCCAGCAAAGCTCAAAATATTATTGAAGGGCTTATGAAATTCTCCCCAAGACATCTACTACACTGAAAAAATATGCCTTACAAAATAGCATTATTTGATATTTGTAGATTTCCTTTACCTTCTGTCAAAGCAGATCACTGTTCTTGCAGTACAAGTGTCTGATCCCTGTGCATTGGGAAGTGAGCAGGTACAAATCCCTAAGAAATGAATGGTGGGCAAGGATTAGGAGAGCACCTTCATGTGTAAAGTCCACTTCCACAATGATGCTTTATCCACTGACTTAAGCTTTACTGCAAATTTCCACAAATTTAAACATCAAATCTAGAGTCATAGAACACGACAACAGAGAACCAGGCCCTACAGCCCATCTAGTCTATGTCAAACTATTAGTCTGTTTGGTCCCGTTGACCTGCACCTGGACCATAGCCCTCCATACCCCTTCCTTCCCTGTATCAATCCAAATTTTTCTTAAATGTTGAAATTGAACCTGCATCCACCACTTCCAGTGGCAGCTCGTTCCACACTCTCAACACCCTCTGAGTGAAGAAGTTTCCTCTTATGTTCCCCTTAAACATTTCATTTTTCACCATTAACCCATGATCTCTAGTCCTCGTCTCACCCTAGATCAGTGGAAAAAGCCTGCTTGCATTTACCCCATCTGTAGGCCTCATAATTTTGTATATCTCTATCAAATCTCCTCTCAGTCTTTTACAATGTAGGGAATAGAAGTTCTAATCTGTCCAACCTTTTCCTATAACTCAGGCCCTTGAGTAATGTCAACATCTTTGTAATTTTTTCTGCACCCCTTCAATCTTATTGACATCTTTCCTGTAGGTAGGTGACCAAAACTTCACACAATGCTCCAGATTAGGTCTTACCAATGTCTTATACGATTTCAACATAACATCCCAAGTCCTGTACATAATACTTTGACGTATGAAGACCAATGTGCCAGAAGTTCTCTTTATGACCTTATCTCCTTGTGATGCCACTTTCAGGAAGTTATAGATTTGTATCCCTAGATTCCTCTGTTCTAGCACAGTCCTCAGTGCCCTACCATTCATGGTGTAAGTCCTACCTGGTTTGCCCTCCCAAGGTGTAACACCTGACACGTCTACATTAAATTCCATCTGCCACTTTTCAGGCCAATTCTCCAGCTGGCCCAGTTCCCACTGCAAGCTTGGATAGTTTTCCTCACTGTCCACTAGACGCCCAATTTTGATGTCATCCACAAATTTGCCAATTTAGTTTATTACGTTATCACCGAGATGGTTGATATAGATGACAAACAACAATGGTCCCAGTACCAATCCCTGCAGCACACCAATAGTCACAGGCCTTCAGTCAGGGAAGCAACCATCTCCTGCCACTCTCTGGCGTCTCCCGTGAAGCCAGTGTCTTATCCGATTTACTACCTTATCATAGAATCATAGAAATCTACAGCACCTTTGAGGTCCTTCAGCCCACAATGTTGTGCCAACCAACTTTAGAAACTGACTAGAATTATCCTACAGCTCAGCCTTCTATTTTTCTATGCCTCGTGTACCTATCTAAGAGATTCTTAAAAGATCCTGTTGTATCGCAAGCAGTGCATTCCACGCACCCACCACTCTGTGTGAAAAACTTACCTCTGACATCCCCTCTGTACCTACTTCCAAGCACCTTAAAACTATGCCCCCTCATGCTAGCCATTTCAGCCCTGGAAAAAAAGCCTCTGACTATCCACACGACCAGTGCCTCTCATCATCTTATACGCCTTTATTAGGTCACCTATCATCTTCTGTCGCTCCAAGGAGAAAGGGCCGAGTTCACTCAACCTATTCTCAAAAGGCATGCTCCCCAATCCAGGCAACATCTTTGTAAATCTCCTCTGCATTCTTTCTATAGTATACACTATAGTAATGTTGAGGGACCCTGACTGTTCTTGCTGTGAGGTTGTAGTTCTGGCAAGCGATTTTACCTTCTTGACCAACCTCCCATGTGAGAGAACTTGTGAACTTCCTTACTAAAGTCCATGTAGACAACATCTGTTAACTTCCTCAGAAAAACAGATATAAGATTGATTAGACACAACCTATCATGCACAAAGCTGTGTTGACTATCCATAATCAGTCACTTTCTATCCAAATATTTATGTGTGTGGTCCCTTTGACTAACTTCGAATAACTTACCCACTACTGGTGTCAGACACATTGGCCTATAATTTTCTAGCTTATTCTTAGAGTTTTTCTTAAACAATGGAACAACATTAGTTATCTTCCTATGCTCTGGCATCTTACCCAGGGTCATTAACATGGTCATCTCTTTCTTATTCCTCAGTTCCACTGAGATAGCCTCAGTAGATAAACACTGAGCATTGCTATGACATTTTCCCTGTGCCTTTCCCTAATGCCCTGAGCTCATCGGCCTTTCCTACAATACTCTTTGCATTGAAATATACACAACTCAGAACATTCTTCCCACCATGCTCAGTCTTTCTATTTCTGACTTTGTATGTCAGCCTAACAACAACTTTCCACAGAACTATTCGACTATCTGCCCTGGCGCTTCCTTCCCTCTGAAGCTGTGGTTTAATCCCAACCTCCCACTGCTTGTAACACTATGAAATCTTCCCACAAGGATATTAGTCCTCCTCCAGTTCAGGTACACACTGTCCTGTCTGTCCCACGTTTGCTGGAAGAGATCGAAGAGAGCCTAATGATACAAAAATCTGAAGCCCTCCCTCCTGCACCTTCTACTTAGCCACGTGGTAAAACAGTATGATCTTCCTATTTCTGTCCTCACTATCACGTAGCACGGGTAGCAATCCTGAAATTACAACTCTAGAGCTCCTATCCTTTAACTTAGCACGTAACTCCCTGAACTCACTTTTCAGGACTTTATCACCACTACTAGCCATGTCATTGGTACTGACATGGATTGCGACTTCTAGCTGCTCATAGTCCCACTTAAGAATGCTGTGGATTCAATCTGGGATGTCACTGACCCTGGTATCCACAAGGCAATGTATTATCTGGGTATCTCGTTCTCATCCACAAAACCTCCTAACTGTTCCCATAACTAAAAAGCCCCTATCACACAGCTCACCTCTTCTCTCCCCTTCCCTTTTGAGACAGACTCAGTGCCAGAGACATGAATGCTGTGGCTTTCCTCTGCCAGGTCATTCTCCCCAACATTATCCAAAGTGGGCTACCGGTTATTGAGGGAAACAACCACAGTAGTACTCTGTACTTGCTGTCTATCCTCTTTCCTCCTCCTACCTCTCTGTATCGCCTATCCATCAATCCCTTGGCCTCCTGAACGATCTGGATTCCATCCAACTCCAGCTGCAATTCCTTCAACGATCTGAAAAAAGGTGCTGCAGGAAGCACGTCCTGCAGGTGTAGTCATCAAAGACACTGGAAGTCTCCACGCCTTCCTACATCCCACCACTCTACTTCTGGCATTCCTACTATTCTAACTGCACAATAAGAAAGAATGAGAATTAAATGGCAAAATATCTTCCTACAGCCTCTGCCTCTTCTCACCGAAGTCTCTATGAGCCAAAGCCTCAACTCACACTCTAACACTGGCACACCCACACAAAAGCCACAATGTTTAAACCTAACGTCTTTTTATTGGCCCCTGCCAAATGCTAAATTACACACAATCCAACATCTCCATGGGATCTGTGGCGCACAGAATGTCTTGACTGACCCGCTTGCTTGTTTTGAAATCTTTCTCCTGTTACTCACATTTCAATGTCTCCAAGGGAACTCTGGTGCACAGAACCTACTTTTCTTTTTGTTAATCTCATGGTTTGCCTTCTATTCCAGAGGCTGGCAACAAACAGCATTAAAAAAAACTGTTGAAATCTAGGCCACAGGCTGTTATTCCAGGCAACAGAAGACTCAGCTTTCTGAAGTGATTTTGTGTCAATTTCTTTTGCATAAACTGTTCAGTCACACACACAACCCCATTCTATCCAGATAAATAAATTTGTGCTTGGCACATCAAATGTAAATTAACAAATGTTATGTACTGCTCTCAATTCCTGAGAAGTGAAGTGACAGCAACTCTAAAGGTTTTACCCTCAACCCCACCCCCACCACATACTATCTGGGTTGTGAATTTTATTTTTCTAATTTTAAATAGAACGTTAAAGGAAGTCATGCAGTATTACTGAAAAAAGATAAATCTCTTAGTTTTTGATTTTGCAAGAAGATTTTGATTATTGACTATTTCCATTAATAATATTCCCACAATTTAGTATTTATTTTCTGTTATTATTTAGGATATTCAGGAATAAAGGTCACATATATCCTTTGTATCACCTGCTAAAATAAGCAGAAAATTGCTATTTTTTCAGATTTCCTTCTAGCTTTAATAATATCTGCAGAAAACAAAATCCAAAGGTAGCACAATCTATCTAATGTTAAAGCTAACTAGGGGGCAGGTTCCAGTGACTTCACTGAATACAAATGAATTATTGATGTGAGGGAAGCAATACTATGCCTTTGGTGATGACTTTTGCATCCTCATTGGCCACAAGAGTAGTACTAGAAGATTGGAAGATGGTAATGTTATTCCTTTGTTCAAGAAATGTAATAGGGATAACCATGGGAATTATACAGCAAAGAGCCTTATGTCAGTGATGGGCAAACTATTGTTGAGGACTCTGAGAGGCGGGATTAGGGATAGTCAGAATGGCTTTGTGAGGGGCAGGTTGTGCCTCATGAGCCTGACTGATTTCTTTGAGAATGTAACAAAGCAAACTGATGAAAGCAAAGCAATGGACGTGATGTATATGGAATTTGCTAAGACATTTGACAAAAGATCTCCATGGTCGGCTCATTCAGAAAGTCAGGAAGCATGGGTTCCAGGGTAACTTGGCTGCATGGATTCAGAATTGGTTTGCCCACAAAAGGTGGAAAGCGGTCATAGATGGAGCATGTTGTGCTTCAGTGTCAGTGACCAATAGTTCCCCACAGGGATCTGTTCTGGTACCCCTGCCCTTTGTGATTTTTATAAACGTGACTTGGAAGAGGAAGTGGAAGGGTGGGTCAGTAAGTTTGCAAATGGAATTGTGGATAGTGTAGAAGGTTGTTATAGGTTACACCAGGATATTGATGGGATGCAGAGCTGGGCTAAGAAGTAGCAGATGGAGTTCAACTCAGAGAAGTGTGAAATGATTCACTTCAGTTTCTCAAACTTGAAGACAGAATGCGGGTTAATGGTAGAATTCTTAACAGCATTTAGGAGCAGTGGGATCTTGGGGTACACATCCAGAGCTCCCTCAAAGTTGCAGTGTAACTAGACAGAGTGGTTAAGAAGGCACATGGTGTGTTAGCCTCTATTAGTCAGGGAATCAAGTTCAAGATGGTGAAGTGATGTTGCAGCTCTTTAAACCTCTAGCTAGACTATACTTGAAGTATTATGTTCAGTTCTGATTACCTCATTATAGGAAGGATGTAGCAACTTTAGAGAGAGTGCAGAGGACATTTACCAGAATTCTGCCTGGATTAGAGAGCATGTTTTATCAGGATAGGTTGAGTGAGCTAGAGCTTTTCTCCCTGGAGCAAAGGAGAGTGAGAGGTGACTTGACAGAGGTGTACATAATAATGAGAATAAATAGACTCAGCAGCCAGAGACTTTCTCCCAAGGCAGTTATAGCTAATACAAGGGGTCATGTCTTAAAGCTATTTGGAGAGAAGTGTGGGGGGAGATGGCAGTTTAGATATTTTACACGGAGAGTGGTAGGTGCAAGGAATGCACTAACAGGGTGGTGGTACATGCAGATACATTATGGACATTTAATAGACTCTTAGATAGCCCTTCATTGTTCTTTCATTCTTGTGCCTAAGTGGGAATGAAGCCTTAAATTTCTGTTAAAGTAGGTTAAGCAGTTGTCACAGCTTCATTGGCCAAAAGGTCTATACTATGTTCTATGTTCTTTAATGGCCTGAGATGTGGGTAATGACATAAAAGAAAGTTCCTTCACCTAACATGACAGATCCAGTTCACATACTTCAAGTGGTAGATTCTTCAAAAGTGTATGTTAGGGTCACAAGATGTGTCATGGAAGCCAATTATCAGTTAAGCTGATGCCTGATCAAAGAGGGTATGCACTCTTCTTAGGAATGTTATCCAATAGAGCCATAGAGTTATATAGAGTAACACACATGGAAATAGCCCTTCAGCCCTTCACCCATGTATAAACTCACCCATCATATCCACCAAGCTAGTGCCATTTGGCCCATATACCTCTTAAACAGGGGTTCCCAACCAGGACCCCTTGGTTAATGGTAGGAGTCGATGGCATAAAGAAGGTGGGGAGCCCCTGTTCTAACACATTCCTACACATGAACGTATTTGAATATCCTTTAAATGTTGTTTATGTACCAGCCTCAACCACTTTTTATGGTGCATCATTCCACATATGCACCACTCACTGAGTGAAGATGTTGTCCCTCAGTCTATTCGAAATATTTTAGCTTTCAAATGAAACCTACGCCTTCTAGTTTATAGTCACCCTTCTCTGGGGAAAAATGACCATGTACATTCACCATTTCTATAACCTTTACAATTTTATATATCTCTAGAAGGTCACCTCTCAACTTATGCTCCAAGGAAGGAAGTCCTACAAAGTCCTTAATGTCTCACTGTAACTCAGGACCTGCTGTCCTGGCAGTATCCTCATAAATCTCTGCACTTTTTCCATTTTAATGATGTGTCAAAATTGAAAGCCTTTTGCCAATCCTTAGCCCAATTACCAAGCTGATGACTGTCTACAATATGACCTATTGTAGTATCATCCACAAATGACAATGGAGAAGTTCAAAAATTGATTTTGCAAGCTCTGGAAATTTTCTCTGGAGTGAGTGTTGAATTATATTGCTGCTGTTTGCCCTGGGTTTTGCTGAGGATAGCTCTACTGGCCCCCCAAACTGCTTGATACTTTGTGGCCTGGATAGAACTACTTAACTTCCAGCTGTAGTCAACTTATGGCACACAAAGTCCAACACTTACAGTGATTCACCCATAGCTGTTCTTATAGTTTACACAACACTAACTTCATCAATTCTTAAACACGAGGAAATCTGCAGATGCTGGAAATTCAAGCAACACACACAAAATGCTGGTGGAACACAGCAGGCCAGGCAGTATCTGTAGGAAGAAGTACAGTCGATGTTTCGTGCCGAGACCCTTTGTCAGGATTGGACTCAGCCTGAAACATCGATTGTACTTCTTCCTATAGATGCTGCATGACCTGCTACGTTCCACCAGCATTTTGTGTGTGTCAATTCTTTCCTCTTTAGGAACAATATCAAAACCAAAAATTAAAAGTAAACACATTTGAACTCTCTTGAATCTTTACCAGCTCTGTCTCAAATTTCCTTGAGATTCCCTAGCCTACAACGCTATGCTATTTATAGCTGCTGACAGATGCGTTGAGACTTGTGAGCATTTTGAAGATTGCTAATTAGTCGATTGTTGAATAATGCAAATGTGAAAAATGTCAGCAATTCTGAACATCACTCTCGTTATATTCCTAAAGAAAGAAATAAATCTGCAAAATAGAGTTCTTGGCTGACATTTTTTGTGAGGAGAATAATGGGAAAAAAATACCGATTGTTCATAATTAAGGGAATTAGCATCATAATTATTATGATGTCCCATCATGTCATTGCTTAATGAGTATTGTTCAAAAACTATGTCAATAATTTTACAACAGTCTTAGCATAGCAATGATTTACATAATTCTAGTTGTCTCTGATGCAGATTGATTTATGAGATATCTGGAGAATGTTAACTTTTGCATTTTACTGTCCTAAAGCCTAGACGATCTGCTGAGGTGTGGAGTGACATTTGCTGCCAATATGGTTGTAGTAGACAAAGAGAGCACAATGAGTGCTGAGGAAGATTACATGGCAGATGCAAAAACTATAGTAAATGTGCAAACACTCTTTAGGTAAGTGATTCATTTTCATTTAATGAAGTAAACGTAAAAGTTTGATTTGATGAAGTGCATGCAGTTATAACCAGTTATAATCATATACGTATACTCAGTTGGGCACTGAAGGTTGTTTTTGTTAATTAATTAATTGTTGTAAAATATGGTGAAAAGAAGTAAAAGACACATAATGAAAAATAGAAACAGAAATACCCTGAAAATCAAGAGAATTTATACTTTCGAACTGGAAAATATGTAATTTAGTGGTCTAGATTTTGTTAAGAAAATATTGACATTTCCCTGCATAGCTATTATAAGTTTGAGATTCATGAGTGAATGCAGATATGGAATTGTAGCCATCTGTTTGCTGGTGATGGACCTCTTTCCAATGCTGGACTCCTTATGGAGACCTATGTGGGAATACCAACTTGGCCATTTTGCTCCAGACTCCTGCAGCAAACTTGCCAAATGTGTACCAAGTCTCATGATTTCCATGGGTGAAACAGCTGTGAACAAAGTTGTGAAGTGTTATTTAATATAGTTTAATTTAAATATTAATTGTGTCATATTAATTATATTTGACTTACTTTTTTGAAAATATATTTTTGTAGTTTCAAATTTTCAGTGTCTGAATGTTTCTCAATGCCAGAGGCATTTAAGACTTTTTATAAGTTTTTAACATTGGCCAAGTAGTCAAGCTTTTTACAGCTTTTTATAAGCATCGTTTATTACTGATAACTTTAATCCACATTATCATTGTTTGTCTATTCCGACATGTGCTTCAAAATTTGACTGAACAGAAGCAAACTTTGGGTGGGATAAAAATAATTATATTGGGACCAATAGAAGCTGAGCTTACATTCTTATATTAAAGCTTTCAGAAAATACCTTCATTCCTGTGCAACCCAAAACCATTCTGCTGAAAATCTGCTTGAGAATGATCAATAGACTTTCTGAATTCAAGATTATTTTGGAAACTTCAGTGTCTTGCAAAATTATTCAGCAGCCGTTAAATGAAGAATGTTTAAATATGATGACAACAAGAATATATCAAACACATAACCTCTCCCAAGATGTATCGCAGATGATTGAGATAGCAGTGTAGTGTAGTCTCTCTGTTTCCTTGAGTTCAAAATCTCAGAGGGTTTCTGTTCATTTTAAGACTGCCTGCAAAACATCAGCAGCTCACAACAATCAAATTTTTCTTAGTTGATCAGAAATCTAAGCAAAGCAGCCAACATGCAGTAAATGCCCAGAAGGATTGCCTGGAACGGTTGACATCAACCAAATCCCAAAGGATTTGGAAAACAATCTTAGAGAAACTAAAATACACTCAATCAATGTCTTTAGTGATTTGAGGATTGGTGAGATCCATTCTGCTGCTGCCCACCAATAACCAAAATTGGTTGGTGTGTATTTAGCAGAATGTGCTTTCCCCTGGCAGGAAGGCACAAGGCAGTCTGGCAGCTCCCAGCAGATATCTTAATTTTTGCATCTGGATAACAAGGCACTTTTGACAGACAATCAACCTGATACAAACTTATCTATTCATTATATACACCTTTGATTTTGAGTCATCTCAGAAAAAGTGACAGAAGCAGCAGTCGGTAATCCAGCACTTTACATTCACCTTAATTTGTTGTTTTTTGTGATATCTTCTTGCACTAATTCCATATTTCTGGATTCATTAATGTCTAAAAGTCTATTGATCTCTGATTTGAATATGTTCAGCTAATGTGCTCCCACAATTGTCTTAGGTAAAAGATTCCAGAGAAATAAAGAATATGTTAGTGGCCAACACATTATTTGACATTATGACCCCAGTTCTAGACATTAACAGATTTACAGTACAAGCAAACATCAACTTGGCAACTCCCTGTTGAACATTGTTTTTGAATTTTAGTGATATCTCTGCTCTCCCTTTTGTATAGGCCAAATCTGTTTAATATCTGCTCAGGCAACAAATTCCCATCACAGGAATAAATAGTTCACCCTTAATGTACTTCCTATATCTAAAATATATTCTTCGTTAGCCAGGGAGAGCATATTTGCACACATTATAGCAGATATGGTCTTATTAGGGCTCCATATAATTGGAACAAAACATTTTCAGTGCTGGTTTTCTGTTGAACTTCACTATGCTGAAGAAATTCCAGCAGATTTGGCTAACATAAATCCATATTGTCTCTGTCCAACTGGTTTCCTAGTGTTCTATTACCACTTACAAAATGATAGAATCCAGTGTATTTCCTATTTCTGACGTTAGGCTAACTAGTCTGAGTTCCTTAATTTCTCTCTCCTTTGTTTCTGAAATATTAAGGTACATTTGCGTTATTCCAGAAAGATTTTTGTGCCTTTTACAATGTTTATTTAATTTTGCTGTAATTTCCTTATTCAAAATATAAGTATTCCTACACTAAATAACAAATCTTTTTCTTTTAAATGTTCTTTCCATGTTCTCCTAAGCCCACTTCTGTATTCTATTGCTCCTCTACTTATCAATACCTTGGTCTTCTGCTGAGTTAAGAGATTTGTCCATGGCTCATTGTATTTTTTCAGCAACGTTATTGCCTTTTCAATTGATCAAATGCTTTATTTAACTTTTCTTGACCTTTCTGGTTTTTTTAGAGAGGATATTGAGCATTGTTTATTGTTATTATTTTTAATGTAATTTTCCTCTCTACAACAGCTATCTTGTGCATCATGTCTTCATTGGTTGCTTCAGATTTAAGTTACTAGTTTCAGGTCAAATTAAATATCTTTCAATCTTTATATAAAATTCTACTGTGTTCTGAATGTGATTTTCTGAATGCCACGTAGCATGCTTTAAACTGATTTCATTACACAATATGAGACATAAAAAAAATGTTCCCTTGTGGTTACTTCAAGGTTGTTGTAGGTTACAACAGATCACTGAAAGGATGCAGAACTGAGCTGAGAAGTGGCAGATCGAGTTCAACATGGAGAAGTGTAAAATGATTCATTTAGGAAGGTTGAATTTGAAGGCAGAATACAGGGTTTATGGCAGGATTCTTAGCAGTGTGGAAGAACAGAGGAATCTTGGGGTGCATGTTAAATAGATCCCTCAAAGATGCTGTGCAAATTAATACAGTTGTTAAAAAGACCTGGTGCTTGGCCTTCAGTAGTCGGGGGATTGAATTTAAGGACTGCAAGATAATATAGCAGCTCTATAAAACTCTGGTTAGATCACATGTGGGATATTGTGTTCAGTTCTGATCTCCTCATTATAGCAAGGATGCAGAAGCTTTAATGAGGGTGCAGAGAAAATGTATCAGGTAGCTGTCTAAATTAGAGAGTATGCTTTATGAAGACAGGTTGAACAAGTTATGGTTTTTCTCTTTGTAGCAAAGGAGGATAAGAGGTAATTTGATAGAGTTGTACAAAATGATCAGGCATAGGCTCAATAGAAGGCCAGAGACTATTTCCCAGGATGAAAATTGCCAATACAGGGGGGGATAATTTTAAGGAGATTGGAGGAAAATGTAGGAGGATGTCAGAGATAAATTTTTACATAGAGAGTTGTGAACTTCCTGGCAAGTGTGGTGGTAGAGGCAAATACATTAGGGGCATTTAAAAAACTCATAGACAGGCACATGGATGATAGAAAAATGGTGGGCTATGTAAGATGGAAGTGGTAGATTGAGTTGTATTGTTACATGTTCCAGGAGGAAAGAGCTAACCAGTCATGAAGTAAATGGTACCATCTGATTTAAAAAGGTGAGGAAAGAGGGAGATGTGCCTGGAAGTGTAATTTCATGGAAAGTGATAAATATTGTGATGTCATTCTATTTGGATTGCCGAAGTAATCCTCCCAACAATCATTTGAGTAAAATAGTTAATTAGAACTGGTATTGATTCCACCAGCTAGAGATTGCCACAGACTCAATAACCTCTTTAATATTTGCTCATTCAATTTAATAAACAGAAAATAAATTTCCTGTGTCACAAAGCCACTTGAGTGCAAATGTGTAAACATATTATTTTTATGTATGCACTATTTAATTTCAGCATTTTTAAAGGTTTTGCGTAACTTGTCTTGTAATTTATGGTCTAACAAAAGATTTAGAACAAATGAAGTTTAGATTAGGAGGCATTTTATCTGCTCAGATAATATATTGAAGGCTTTTGTGTAGTTCACTGGCTTTTCATCTCTAGCACTCTGTGTAATAGATTTTGAACTCTCAGATGGTTAGAAGAGTTGTTTATGGCCTTTCTTGTCTGATGTCAATCCAGTTTCTAGTGGATCTGAACTGATACATAAAACTACCTTTAATTGGATACCATCCTTTAGAGGAGCTGCATTGTGAGGGGTGTAATCATATTCCTTTCCCAAGGTTGGCCTGAATTATAGTACTGGGACAGAGTGAATGAAACATTATACTGCATTAGTAACCTTACACTTGCCCTTGGCACAAACAGTTTGGCTTGTTATAAAATCAATAATTTCTCCTTTTCCTGATTAACAGAAAAATCACATTTTTGAATATTTCTGTCAAATTTCTCTTTAACCTCTTAAGCTTTAAGGTGAATGTCACAATTTCTCTTTCCACATGACAGAATTTATCCTAATTATATCCCTCTGACACCTCTATAAGGATCCACCCATGGCCACAGGGCATCACATAGGGCCTAAGCAATGTTGTGTCAGTGTTTACCATTAGTGGTTGCTCTTTTAGTCAGTGCTTATTTTTATTAAGACAGGAATTCCAAATGCCTTTTTTAAAAGTCTTCTGGATTGTCCTGCTACCTTTAAAGAGGCCCACAGGGGTCTCTGTTCCTGCAGTTAATATAGTACCATTTACATCATATTATCTCATCTCATTTTCTTGCCAAAGTGAATCACTTAACAACTTCTTGTTTGTTCTTCACCTTAATGAACACCTTTTATTGCAACAAAAGCTTCCAAATAATTATTTTATCATAGAGTTTTATTTGAGTCTTTCAGCATTTTATCAACTAGTTTTACTGATTCTATTATCAAACAAAACCACAAATCTTTTCATTTAATCAGCATTTTAAACTAGAGAAAGATCCCAAAGGTGTTCATAGTAGGTTCAGAAGACAGTAATTGATGCCAAACCATGTCAGGAGATGTTGGGTTGAATGTCTAAATCTTGTGAGAAGTTGACATTAAAGAATATTTTCAAGGCCGAAGGAAGGATTGTTATGTTTCCGTTTCTGATAGGTTATTAGGGTATGGGATACCAATGGTAAAATATCTATTGTATTTAGTGTGGTTGTAATTCAAAAATGGACTATTTGTAATTCTTTGGATATCACTGAGAAGCATGTCCACTTTATCCGCACAATGTGATTCAGGTCAACACCTAACCATCCACCTCCAGAAGTAGTTACCCTCCCTGAGCCACAGCATCAGAGATTGGAGAGTCATTCAGTCTCTGTTGGGAACACCTCTGTCCTATCTCTGTTCCTGATGCAATGTACATTGGCTGCTGATGTTCACCTTTAGTGCACAGGCCCACATCTTTCCTATTAGCCCTATGAACATGTGAATGTCTGTATTAGTAGATGAAACTCATCAGTTATCACTGTAGTCCTGCTGCATGTCCAATAGCATTGCTGGAGGATTTGTTAGGAACTGAGGACTAAAATGAGAATTTTTAAGTTCTTACAGTTTTTGTTTTGTTTTCACTCACTGCTAATGCCTTATCAGAAGAGTATTATATCCACAATATCTTATTGAAATAGAATTCTGTCACCAGGTGATTGTGAGTACTTATCTTTCCATCTCTGGTGCCTATTCATTCTAATATCCCTGTTGACTCAATCGAGTTAGTTGGCTGATGGCAGAGAAATATTTCCCATTTTCAGCTTCATCTCTTGTTTCTGCACAGAGAGAAAGAGACTAATGAGTCAGGGTAAAACAATGAGGATATGTGGATTGATGGAATTGGAGCTTTGTGAGAAAATGCATTTGGATCCGAATGAGACTAAATGTCAGTGGTGGCTGTAGAAATGGGAACATTAGAAAGTGCAGCTGACAAAGTGCTTTGATGTAAGAGTTGCAAATTAAAATGAAGTGGTCAGATTGTGACATTTGGAACACTGCACGTGTTGTGATGTATGCCTGCCTTTCTTGACATACACAGCCTTTGTCATTGAATCCACGAACAGTAGAAGTACTTTCTTGATGTAGTCTTTTGCAGTTATTTAATTTTATTCCATCATAATTCAATTACCACCTTTCCTCTCCCACATTAGTAAGCTTGCTGATGACAGAAATAGGTGAAATCGTAGACAGCAAGGAAGGTTGTTTAAGGGACATGGATCAACTGAAAAAATTAGTCAATCAGTGGCAGATTGAACTTAATGAAGACAAGTATGAGATAATGCATTCTGGGATGCCAAATACAGGCGGGACAAATACAGTAAATGGCAAGGACCCTAGGAATATTGACGTACAGAAAAACTTGGGTTGCAAGTTCCTGGTTCCTGAAGAGGATGGCGTATATAAATAGGGAAATAGGGAAGGTATCTGAAATGGTTGCTTTCATAGATGAAGGTATTGAGTACACAGTTTGGGACATCATGATGGACTGTATAAAATGTTGGTTAGACTGCACTGGGAGTATTGTGTACACTTCCAGTCACCATACCTCAAGATGGGTGTGGTAACTTAGAAAGAAAGCAGAAGAGATTCATCAGGATATTATCTAGATTGGAGAGCTTTGATTACATGAAGGGATTGGATAGACTTGAGTTTATTTTCTCTGGAGTGTAGGTAGGCTGAGAGTGACCTTATAGAGATAACAGTATTTCAGGGTTACAAACATCAGAGTCTTTTTCCTTGGGGTAGAAAATTTAAAAATTCAAGGGCATATTGTAGGTTTAAAATGGGAGGATTTTAAAAAAGATCAAAGGAGCATGTTTTTCCACGTGGAAGGTGATGGATTTTGGAAATGCCGGAGGAGGAAGTCAAGGCAAAAACAACTTAAACATTTAAAAGGCACTTAGGCAGGTATTTGGATTGGAGAGTCATACAGGAATATGGCATAATGTAGGGATGTGGGATAAATATAAATAGCCATCATTGTAACCAAGAATGTGCTGGGCCAAAGGAACTGTTTTTGTGTTATACAGGCCCATGATTCAATGACTATGATGAGGATTTTCCACCCTCAGCTTGACATTGATTCACATTATACTGCGAACTTTACTGTTTAAATAGACTTAACCTGCTCCAGGCCCATTGCAATTTGCCTATTGCCGCAATAGGTCAATGGCAGATGCAATCTCAATGGCTCTCCACACAGCTTCAGACCA
Source organism: Hypanus sabinus (assembly GCF_030144855.1). Classification (NCBI taxonomy): domain Eukaryota; kingdom Metazoa; phylum Chordata; class Chondrichthyes; order Myliobatiformes; family Dasyatidae; genus Hypanus; species Hypanus sabinus. The sequence goes on from NC_082716.1 coordinate 73,246,033, forward strand.
CCTAAACAACACAAAGACCTACGTCAGGATGCTGTTCATTGACTATAGCTCAGCATTTAACATGATCATTCCCACAATTCTGATTGAGAAACTGCGGAACCTGGGCCTCTGTACCTCCCTCTTCAATCGGATCCTTGACTTCCTAACTGGAAGACCACAGTCTGTGCAGATTGGTGATAGCTTATCCTCCTCGCTGACAATCAACACTGGTGCACCTCAGGAGTGTGTGCTTAGCCCAGTGCTCTCCTGTCTGTATACACATGACTGTGTGGCTAGGCATAGCTCAAATACCATCTACAAATTTGCTCTTAATACAACCATTGTTGGTAGAATCTCAGGTGGTGACAAGAGGGTGTACAGGAGTGAGATATGCCAATTAGTGGAATGATGCCGCAGCAACAACCTGGCACTCAACGTCAGTAAGACGAAAGAGCTGATTATGGACTTCAGAAAGGGTAAGACAAAGGAGCACATACTAATCCTAATAGAGGGATCAGAAGTGGAGAGAGTGAGCAGCTTCAGGTTCCTGGGTGTCAAGATCTCTGAGGACCTAACCTGGTCCAAACACATTGATGTAGTCATAAAGAAGGCAAGACATCAGCTATACTTTATTAGGAGTTTGAAGTGATTTCGCAAGTCAACAAATACACTCAAAAACTTCTATAGTTGTACCTTGGAGAGCATTCTGACAGGCTGCATCACTGTCTGGTATGGAGGGGCTACTGCACAGGACCGAAAGAAACTGCAAAAGGTTGTAAATCTAGTCAGCTCCAACTTTGGTGCTAGCCTACAAGGTACCCAGGATGTCCTTAGGGAGCAGTGGCGTCTCAGAAAGGCAGTGTCCATTATTAAGGACCTCTAGCACTCAGGGCATGCCCTTTTCTCACTATTACCATCAGGTAGGAGGTACAGAAGTCTGAAGGCACACACACAGTGTTTCAAGAACAGCTTCTTCCCCTCTGCCATCCGATTCCTAGATGGACATTGAATCTTTGAACACTATCTCACTTTTTAAAAAAATATACAGTATTTCTGTTTTTTCACATTAAAAAAATCTATTCAATATGTGTAATTTATTTACTTGTTTATTTATTATTATTATTTCTTTTATTTTTTTCCTATCTGCTAGATTATGTATTGCCTTGAACTACTGTTGCTAATTTAACAAATTTCACATTAAATGCCGGTGATAATAAACCTGATTCTGATTACCTGCCTGGAAAGTCACTGCCTTTTTGATGTTGAGGTTTGTCCCAAAGTATCTACGCTTAACTTCGATCAACACAAATGTCCTTTATTACATGTTCTATTTGTGTTCTCCCCATTTCCTTCTTGGAGTTAAATGTAAGTAGTATTTGAAATATTTTGTAACAGAAAACTTTGCTCAATTATATTAATATTTGAATTTTCATGAAAATTCTGATTGGTGAGCAACTGATATGTAATCACAATTTAATTCCTCTAAGGGTACATTCATTAAAATTTGAATATTGTGAATTTTTGAAAAGATATATTATTATTTGAAATTGAACATTATACATCTTGGGTTAATATTTTTCCTTCTTCCATTTGTACTTAATGGAAAAATGGGGAAAAAATTACTAATTTTAATGGATGAATAATTCATTCAATTGCTAATCAAAGTGTACTTTATAATTTTTCCTTTTGTTTATCAATATTCTACTAAAGGTCACACAGATTATATGATTCTTTACTTAGTCCTAACAATAGTTCAACCAGAGATAGAGAGAAGCTCTCATATTGCACTAAATGCAGATTTTATATTTCCCAAAAGCCCTATTTTTACAATGTGTGAGAAACAATTGGCAATTACTGTGGGGTTTGCCAGATTTTATACAGAGCTTTAAAATGAATCATTGCGTCATATGTGATCAAACTCATTTTACTCATGGTTCTTAAGAGACCATAGAATTTCAGGCCATCTGTCCAGATCATATGAAAATTGATCATTAAGATTCTGCTTGCAGAAACTGCTCACTTAAAAGCAGAAATTAGAAGTATAAATCCCTGAGACCAAGTGCCTAGGAATTTTTCATCAATTTAAAAATAATCCCAAACCTACTTTCATCATTGACTTCCCCTTAAATGCTATCTACTTTCATGCAGGACTGCTTCTAATGTCCGCAAAGGCAATCAGTTAAATAAATATTTCATTTACATTTTATAAATTGATGCCATAAATCTCTCTGAAGCTTATGAAGGAGGCAGCGGTTTCATGGAAATCCGATTAACATGCCATGATAAGATGCGTCCTCTGATCATGAGGGCAGCCAACCTGTTCTGGCCAAACAGTCCCTATGCTTCAATTTTAACTCTGCTGCTGCAGGAGATTTCACTCAGGTGTTTTGTGATTTCTCTATAATCCACCGAGTTACACTGTCTTCCTCTTCATAATTAATGATATTGTTCAGGCAGCTCTGTTCCAGTTTTGAAGTATACATTTTCAGTCCCTGTGAATTTAAGATAGTATGAAGTACACCTTTTCATAAATTAATAATGGAAGTGGCAAACTTTAATTTGGTTATGATTATTGCTTCCTATCTTAATTTTTCTCGTGGCCTTAATTATGATCAGAACATAAATGTTTACAGCAACACACACAAAATGCTGGTGGAACACAGCAGGCCAGGCAGCATCTATAGGAAAAAGTACAGTCGATGCTTCAGGCCGTGACCCTTCGTCAGGACTAACTGAAAAAAAGAGGTAGTAAGAGATTTGAAAGTGGGAGGGGGAGGGGGAGATCGGAAATGATAGGAGAAAACAAGAGGGGGAGGGATGAAGCAAACAGCTGGAAAGTTAATTGGCAAAAGGGATACACAGCTGAAGAAGGGAGAGGATCATGGGATGGGAGGCCTAGGGAGAAAGAAAGGGAGAGGGGAGCACCAGAGGGAGATGTAGAACAGGCAAAGAGTGATAGACCTTACACCTTATATTCAAGATGAAGCCACACTCAGGTTGGAGCAACAATACATTATATTCCATCTGGGTAGCCTCCAATCTGATGGCATGAACATTGATTTCTCTAACTTCCCTTAATGACCCCCTCCCCTTCTTACCTCATCCCTTATTTCTCTCTCTCTCTCTCTCTCCCTCCCTCCCTCCCCCCCACCTACCTTTTTATTTTCTCTCCCTCTGCCCCTCTTACAATCACTCTTTGCCTGGTCTCCATCTCCCTCTGGTGCTCCCCTCCCCCTTTTTCTCCCTAGGCCTTCAGTTGCATGATCCTTTCCCTTCTCCAGCTCTGTATTCCTTTTGCCAATCACCTTTCCAGCTCTTAGCTTCACCCCTCCCCCTCCTGTCTTCCCCTATCATTTTGGATTTCCCCCTCCCCCACTTTCAAATCTCCTAACATCTCTTCTTTCAGTTAGCCCTGATGAAAGGTCTCAACCCGAAACATCAACAGTGCTTCTCCCTGTAGATGCTGCCTGGCCTGCTGCATTTTGTGTGTATTGCTTGAATTTCCAGCATCTGCCGATTTCCTCATGTTAACGTTTATAATTATGTACTGCATGCTTTGGTAAATTTCTAATTTTTACTTTACTGTTAGTTACATTTAGTTTGGTTAGAAGAAGTGAACTGCTAGAGCAAATTTTGCCGCTCAGGCAGCATCTGTGGAGGAAAATAGACAGCTGACCTTTTGGGTTTAGACTCTTCACCTCGTCTAAAAAATAGAGCCAGTAGAATGTTATGAGCAATGGCTGGCAAGCGATACATACATTCAGGTGAGGAAGGATGATGAGCATATGGAGAAGAGAAGAGTAGAAATGGTGACAGAGGTTAGCAAGTGATGGGTCCAGGTAACACAGCTGCAAATGCTGAAATCTGTTAGGAAAGGCTGGTGGAGCATGGACACAAATAAGAGTGCTGTTGGGGGCTGGTGTAAACAGTAAGGGAAGGGTATCTAGTGGGAGGAGAGTGTGGGTGGTGGGTTGAGGAAGAACAGAAGGGGAAAGAAAATAGAGTGACGGGGCTAAGGTGGATTTGGAGGAACTGTGTAGATCAGCAAGACGAAGGAATGGGTGAGTATGATTCTGGTATTTACACTATAAGTATGAAGTAATTTAACATGGCATTTCAGCATTTAGATGTTCCATTAGAGTTTGTTTTATTTTTTTAAAATGAGCAGAAGTTCACCACTTGAATTTCTGTCTGCAACCTACCTGTTTGAAGTTTTACAATCTCTCTGCTAGATTATGTATTGCATTGAACTGCTGCTGCTAAGTTAACAAATTTCACGTCATATGCCTTTGATAGTAAACCTGATTCTGATTCTGATTCTAAACATGAGGTAGAGAGCTAGTGAGATAGTGGGGGCTTATAGCCTCGGGAGTTGAAGTTAAGTTCATGATGAATTCCTAGAACTAGGGATGATAAAAAGGCCAAAACTAAAGGTGATTGTAGAGACAGGGGTGATGAAGGCTATGGTGGTATGGACAGTAATTAGGAGATGGACAGTCGGGATACGAAAAAAATCAAAAAACACAGGATAAGGTGTTAATATTCCGCATGCAAAAAGGTTGTGAGAACTTGCTTGAGACTGCGTTGATGTAGGGAATGGCACAGGGTTGACACATAGGGGTTTTCTAGTGGGCACCCTCCTTCCTCAATTCTTCATCGATTCAGTGGAGGGCTACATCTTCTTACTTACACAGGAGTTACCATGTAAAATGCATGGATGTTCATGATGGTTGACAAGTTAAACAAGGGAACCATTTGGTACTTCTCCAATAAGATATTTGGAAAGCCAAATGGGAAAATGTATGTTGAAAATTCAAAGGTTTCAAAGGTACATTTAATGTCAGAGAAATGTATACAGTATATAAACCCCATTTCCAGAAAAGTTGGGATATTTTCCAAAATGCAATAAAAACAAAAATCTGTGATATGTTAATTCACGTGAACTTTTATTTAACTGACAAAAGTACAAAGAAAAGATTTTCATTAGTTTTACTGATCAACTTAATTGTATTTTGTAAATATACACAAATTTAGAATTTGATGGCTGCAACACACTCAACAAAAGTTGGGACAAAGGCATGTTTACCATTGTGTTACATCACCTATCCTTTTAATAACACTTTTTAATCATTTTGGAACTGAGGATACTAATTGTAGTAGATTTGCAATTGGAAATTTTGCCCATTCTTGCTTGATATAAGACTTCAGCTGCTCAACAGTCTGTGGTCTCCGTTGTCTGATTCTCCTCTTCATGATGCGCCATACATTTTCAATAGGAGATAGATCTGGACTGGCAGCAGGCCAGTCAAGCACACGCACTCTGTGTCTACAAAGCCACGCTGTTGTCGCCCGTGCAGAATGTGGTCCGGCATTGTCCTGCTGAAATAAGCATGGACGTCCCGGGAAGAGACATCGTCTTGATGGCAACATATGTCTCTCTAAAATCCTAATATACGCCTCAGAGTCAATGGTACCTTCACATACATGCAACTCATCCATGCCGTGGGCACTGATGCACCCCCATACCATCACAGATGCTGGCTTTTGCACCTTTCGCTGATAACAATCAGGATGGTCATTTTCATCTTTGGCACGGAGAACTCGATGCCCATTTTTTTCCGAAAACTAGCTGAAATGTGGACTCATCTGACCACTGCACATGGTTCCACAGTCTTTCGGTCCATCTGAGATGAGCTCAGGCCCAGAGAACTCGCCAGCGTTTCTGCATAGAGTTGATGTATGGCTTCCTCCTTGCGTAATACAGTTTCAAGTTGCATTTCTGGATGCAGCGACGGACTGTGTTAAGTAACAATGGTTTTCCGAAGTACTCCCGAGCCCAGGTGGCTATAATTGTCACAGTAGCATGAGGGTTTCTTAGGCAGTGCCACCTGAGGGCTCGAAGATCATGCGCATTCAACAGTGGTTTCTGACCTTGCCCTTTATGCACTGAGATGTCTCTGAATTCTCTGAATCTTTTCACAATATTATGTACTGTAGATGTTGAAAGACCTAAATTCTCTGCAATCTTGCGTTGAGAAATGTTCCTTTTGAACTGACTGACAATTCTCTCACGAACTTTGGCACAAAGGGGTGAGCCACGACCCATCCTTGCCTGCAAAGACTGAGCCTTTGATGGACGCTACTTTTATGCCCAGTCATGATACCTCACCTGCTGCCAATTAGCCTGCTTAATGTGGAGTCTTCAAAACCGGTGTAACTTGAATATTCTGTGCGCTTTTCAATCTTACTTTAACTCTGTCCCAACTTTTGTTGAGTGTGTTGCAGCCATAAAATTCTAAATTTGTGTATATTTACAAAATACAATTAAATTGGTCAGTAAAACTATTGAAAATCTTTTCTTTGCACTTTTGTCAGTTAAATAAAGGTTCACGTGAATTTACATATCACAGATTTTTGTTTTTATTGCATTTTGGAAAATATCCCAACTTTTCTTGAAATGGGGTTTGTATATCCTGAAATGCTTTTTCTTCACAAGCATCCACGAAAACAGAGGAGTGAGCCAAAGAATGAATGACGGTTAAATGTTAGAACCCCAAAGTCTCCCCCAGCTCCCCTCCCTCCTGCGTGTAGGTGGCAACAAGCACAATTCCCCCCCATCAGCAAAACAAATGTATCAGCACCTATCACAGAGCACGAGTGTGCAGCAAAAGCAACGGTAATGACACAGACTTTCAGTACTGCAAAGACTACATGGGTCACCTGGCATTCAGTGTACCACAGGCTCTCAAATTGCATCTGAACTCAGATTTGCAGCATTGTTATAGTGTTTTTAATGTTCAGAATTTTATCATGTATAACGTGCAGCATCAATTTAAAGTTGTTGTGTTTGATAAAGGGAGATAATTATATTCATTTCTGATCAGTACTATTATTATACATTTAGAAATATACTATATAGAGAGAATTTTAAAATCCTTATAGTTCTATGAAAGGGGAATTAAGGGGGCCTTTTCAGGTTGGTTGACAGTGACTAATGGGTATCTGAAGGGGTTAGTGACAGGACCACATTAATCTTTCAGTCAATGATTTGGATGATGGAATTGATGACTTTCTGGCCAGATTTGCAGATGATATAAAGATAGGTGGAGGGGCAGGTAGTGTTGAGGGAGTAGAGAGTCTGCAGAAGGAGTTAGTTAGTTTAGGGGAATGGGCAAAGTGGCAGATGGAATATAGTATAGGGAAGTAATGGTCATGTACTTTGCTAGAAAGAATACAGTTGTAGACTATTTTCTAAATGGGGAGAAAATTCAAAAATCAGAAGTGCAAAGGGAGTTGGACATCTTTGTGCAGGATCCCCTAAAGTTTAACTTGTAGGTTGAGTCAGTGTTAAAGGAGGCAAATGCACTGTTAGCATTCATTTGAAGAGGACAATAATATAAGGATGTAAACCTGAGGCTTTATAAGGCATTGATCAGACAGCACTTGAAGTTTTGTGAGCAGTTTTAGTCTCCTTGTCTAAGGAAGGATGTGCTGGTATTGGAGAGGGTCCAAAGGAAGTTCACAACAATGATCCCAGAAATGAAATGCTTAATGTATGAGGAGCATTTGAAAGCCTTGGGCCTGTATTTGCTGGAGTTTAGAAGAATGAAGGGGGATCTCATTGAAACCTGATGAATACTGAAAGGTCTAGATAGAGTGGATGTGAAGAGGATGGTACCTACAGTGGGAGAGTTTAGAACCTGAGGGACTTCCCTTTGGTATAGAGATGAGGATGAATTTCTCTTACAGAGGTTGGGTGAATCTCTGGAATTCATTACCACAGATAACCATGGAGGCCAAGTCATTGGACATATTTAAAGCTGCAATTGATAGGTTCTTGGTTAGTAAGGGTGTTAAAGGTTACAGGGAGAAGATGGGATAATGAGGTTGGGAGGGATAATACATCAGCCATGTTGGAATGGCAGAGCTGACTTAATGGTCTGAATAACCTAATTCTGCTCCTATGCCCTATGGCTTTGTGGTTGATGGAAATTTGCTATATCTTCTCATATATACTGTGTTCAGAGAATAATGTCGAAAAACTTCACAACAGCAATTGTTCATTTACTTTTAACTGTTTCTCCCATGGAGACCTTGCATGTTGGCTTTCTGTCCAGACTGTCAGAAATCAATTCTTTCCCCATAGTGTAAATGATAACAATTCTGACTTTAAATGGAGATTTAATGTGTTGATCTCTGTGGGGGCGGGGGGGGGGGGGTGAATGATTCACTGAACAGAAAATCCTTTTTATGTCAACTTCAATTTTGCTAGTTTTTTTTTTAAAGAAATCAAGGCAATTTGAAGGTGCTGTTCTCTGAAAGTATTCCCTGAGTGCTTCATTCTCTTTTTTTTTAATTGCAAACTATTCTGATGGAAGAATGAAAGATACTTAACTACTTTGGGCTGGTAGACAGATTATGGCTCTTTGAATGCATCTCATTATGTCCATTACCTTCAATCTCTGGTACAAAGAGATTCAAGATATTTACAGGATACTAGTAAAAATTGGCCAAATGCATGAAGAAATTTATTGAACTTGAAGCTGTCGTAGCCTTTAAAACCTTTCAGGTCAAACGCCCTCGATAAATGTTTACGCTAAACTAATTAAAGAAGATTGATGACAACCCTGTTCAGTATGCAATGAAGGATAATTTAATCAAATTGTGCAATAATCTTGGAGAGTAAATCACAAAATGTGATTTGATAATGTGTGAAGTGTTCAGCCTAAGGTTGACTGCTTTTCAAAAATGGAAAGGTAAACATAACAGTATTATTTTGCTGCCCATTTTCAAAGCTGGAAAGAAGCAAAAATTTCTCCTTGTTTATCTGATTTGAAATTGGATTCATCTACTTTAATTTAAACTTCCTTTCACCTTTGTTTTAAGGTTTTATCTATCGTTCACTCTGATTTGTTAAGGCCCTGCATATTTGTTTCCTCATTCAGGCAGATTGATGTTTTTCACCCCAGGGTTCATATTTTCTGTGGACTGTCACTTTAAAATGCCGGGACAATGAGTCTGACTTTTGGACACTGTTTGAGGGGGGAGGGAGAGAGAAAGAGAGAGATATTTGATGGTCAATCGAATATTATGGTTTCTCTGCAGCTTGTTTACTTTTTACAAGGACAGTCACAGATACACAGACATACACAGGTCAGAGTCAAGATGTACTTGGTCAATGAAAGACACCAGTGAGTCGGTCGCTGGTTTAAAATTTCAGTAGCCCAAAAGGGGTGAGTTGAGATCGATCCAGAGTATTGATAAATGACTCTCACAAGTTTGCTGCAACTAGAAGAAGTTTGCAGAGAAGAGAAGAGGGGAGAGGAAGTTTTGAAACAGAAGAAACCTAGTGACAAAGAGATCACTGTTTGGACTCTTCTCTCTAAGTGGTTTGTGAGGATGAGTTTGTTTCCATTTGGCTACGAAAGTGTGATTGTCACTTAGTTAATCCACAGGAGTGGGTTCTCTGGTGAGGGGAAAACCTTGTGAATACCACATGTGTGTTTACCCTTTGTGTGGGTGTGGTAGTTCACTGAAGAAAGGCACCCCTGTGGAAAATCACTGTTGGAGTTATTTTGTATGTCATGGATCTGGATAAGTGGCAATCACGTTGTGTGTGATTGGGGTAACCTTGTGGAATCTACCGGTGTGTTGACCCTTGCCTGGGTGGTGGTTCCCTTGAAGATGGTCCCCTTTGTGATAAGCTACTGTTGGTGATAATCCATACGTGGATTTGGTTTGAGTATACTGTGGCCACCACTTTGGAATGTCCCATAGCTGAATTCGGGTGGGGTACCAATTGTGTTGAAAGGATTTTCATTGAAGATCACTGTCGGTGACACTTTGTGTGTGGAATGGAACAACTTTGGAGATAAAACTTACTGCTATTGTTATTTTTGTATTGCTGTCATGGAATCTGTGTAATAGCGATGTAATTACCTTCTCACAACACTCACCTTTGAATTACAAACATCTCACATTAATTAACCTGTGCATCTGAACTGAATTTTCTTACATACCATCGTAAGACTGTATCACCACCTAAGCTTGAAGAAGTTTTAGGGATTTATATATTTACACCTATATATGCATAACACCGTTAACTCTTGATTTACCTGGTTTAAGTTACTATATGAAATAATTACTATTAAGGTAGTGTTTTGTTAACAGCTAACAGCAAAACCAGACTCCAGGTGTGTTCTATTGTTGCTGATACAGTCGTATGTACATGAAATAGAGACAGTAATTAAATGTGAATAAACCAGATTAAACAAACTAGGCAGCATTTGCTTCCCATTACAGCAGATTATGGCTCAAAATAATTTTTAAAACTTCAGAATTTGATTAAGATTGGTTAATGTTTCAAAATGTTAAATATCAGAAACCTCTGAGAGCAAGTAGCATTGGCCTTGCATTTTAAAACATAGAAACATAGAAAATAGGTACAGGAATAGGCCATTCAGCCCTTCGAGCCTGTACTGCCATTCAGTATGATCATGGCTGATCAACCAACTCAGAACCCTGTACTTGCTTTCTCTCCATACCCCTTTTGTGGAAGGGGTGGAAAATCCCTGTGGATTATGATGTCAAAACCTTCTCACTGGCCTCAAACACATCTAGAATCTTTATTGCTACTACACAAAGTGCTCATTTTGTGCTACTTCATTCTTCCTCCTTTTGGAAAGGTAACACTGAAAGAAAGGACAGGATATTTTTGAACACAAAAGATTCTGTATATACTGGAAATCCAAAGAAACACACATAAATTGCTGAACGAACTCAGCAGGTCAGGCAGCATCTATGAAAATGAATAAATAGTTGACTTTTTAGGCCAAGACCCTGGAGTGGAAAGGAAGGGAGGGAGAAAAACTCCAGAATAAAATGGTGGGGGTAGGGAAGGAAGGACAAGCTAGGAAGTGATAGGTAAAACCAGGTGGGTGGGAAAGGTAAAGGGCTGGAGAAGAAGGAATCTGTTAGAGGAAGAGGATGGACCATGGGAGAAAGGGAGAAAGAAGGGGATGAATAAGTACTCATTTGTTTTTATAGCAGATTAAACCAAAGTAAACCTGCTTAAGCTACTTTATATTTATTACATCCTTGTGCAAATTGTAATTTGATATGGTAATTGTCTTGAGTTGGACCATCCAATGATTTTATCATTCAAGCCTACTCCATCCCTCCATTCCTGTACTAGTACCTCTCCATGACCCAGATGATTGATTTTAAGATTCTCATGTACAACTCATTTATAGTTACATCCTTGTCTGTTGGCTAGGTTGCTTACTTCAAGGAAGATCTCAGACCAGATTGATATTATCATTTGGTATGTCAATAGCTGATCTATTAACAAGTTGGACGATTAGTGAGTCAGCTTCACAGAATTAATTGTGGGTACCTGGGAACTCTGTCTCCAGAAGCTTTTAGACTGCTTGCATTAAAAGGCATCTGAAAATGATCATTTGTGTGAAGTTATTGAAGTGGGAGAGCAACAGTATAAATAGAGAGAGTAGTTTCAGCTTTTTAGGAATAGTCCAAGAACACCAAGAAGCATGACAGAACATGAGTTGATTTAGAATCCATTCTTCTGCCTTTGATTTCTGCGATGAATGACTGGTTCATCTGCAGTATGTGGGTATGACTTTTTAGCTTACAGGAATGGTACCTGTGCTTTGCAAATCCTTGGTGTTTTAGAAATGGTTTGTAATTTGGAAGATTTTATAAGATAGAAATCCTCTTTTAAATATGTTTGAAAACTTTTGTTTGAATTTAAATGTGTATCATTTGAAAATAAATGAACAGTGTTTGCTAGCTGGAAGTATTTCCTGGTGGTGGTGGGGGGGGGGGGGGAACCCATCACTCAAGTAGTGAATATTAGCAGCTAAATCTACAGTGGAGAATGAACTGGGAAGTGAACCAGTGTTTGAAATTTTGGTAATGACAGAATTACCTCCCTTGATTAAGTGTACCCCTAGCTATCTATAACAGATAACACTTAAGGCCTTTAAGCTTAGAACTTGATGGTCAGCAAACCTAATACCATCACATCACTCTGTTTTCCACTTAGGACACTGTTTGATGCTGACTTTCTATTACATTGTTTGTTCCTCTAGTTGTGACAACTGCTTAAATCACTTTTGTCACACCCTCTGATAAACCACCCTACAAAAAGCTTGTGAATTTTCATTCCTTTCAATTGTGATTTGTGCCTCAAAGTTTATTTTGTTGTTTCCTTCCATTATTTATGATTTATTTTTTGTAAACAGAACTGAAACATTATTCTGAACATAAAAATCGCCGGAATTTTCAAGTTACTAAAGATGACATATTTTCCATCACTTCAGTGAATATAAGGGGTATATTTTGATGCTATCAGTTACTAATCAACAACATAAATTGCTGGGGTACTGTAGTGATGGACTTTTATGTAACTTGGGAATAAAAATTGTATTAATTTTTTAATTACTTTCTGTAATGTTAGGTTGCTTGATGAAAATGAAACCCAAAATTGGAAATTATAGTATTTACTCTTTTCCCTTTATGTAGGTTATTCTCCAGTCTCAGTATTATCACAGAATTGACACATCCAGCCAATATGAGATTTATGCAGTTCAGGGCCAAGGATTGCTATTCACTGGCTTTGTCTAAACTTGAGAAGGTAAGGATATTTTCTATATCCTCATTTGTTTTGTGAAACAAATAATTGAAATGAATGTAGTTTGAAATGCCGATATTTTCTGATATTTTAATGTTTTTGACAGTATTATTATACCTTCACATTTCCAAATCAAATGACAATGCATATATCAACAATTTAAGAAGAATAAAATATTTGCAGCAGATACCAGGGACCACATAGCAGGAGGGAGAACATTGCAAGGTTTTGCAATTACCTCTTCCTTCAAATGTCTTTGAAGGAACCAAACATTTGCTGCTATAATTACTTTGAAAACCATGGCATTATTGTCTTTGTTTTGTACTGAAGTTGCAGTTGTCTGTGGAAGGCAGCAGATTTCTGTGTGAATGTCCTGAGTAAAGTGCACAATGGATATGATACAAACTTCTCCATGCTGAGGTACAGGTGAAAGAAATTATCTTGAATAAATAAGGCTCATGTGTGATTCACTCATTCCTCCCAAACCAATGCTGCCCCACACCCCCCCCCCGCCCCCCAATTCCCCTGCCATACTCCACAAGTCATCCAGCAATTTGTACTGCCCTGTGTTTCCACTTGACCTCATATCATCTGGAACAAATACTTTGTGAAGAAGCCTTAAGAATATTATTTGGGGAATCTGCCACACTTTTGCAATTGAAAGAAGTTCAGTTATAGGAAAAGCCAGAGGACATCCCTCAGAAACCCATGTAAAAGAAGGCAAAGGTATTAGGTTATGGGTATGCATTTGCAGATGATCCAAGAGAGATGGTCTTTCTTGCAGCCAATAATGTCTGGTAATGTAAAAATATGGAAGGCTATTAGATCAAACACAAGAAAACCTGTAGATGCTGGAAATTCAAGTAACAACACACACAAAATGCTGGTGGAACACAGCAGGCCAGGCAGCATCTATAGTGAGAAGCACTGTCGACGTTTCGGACCGAGACCCTTCGTCAGGACTTTAGATCCGATGGAGGATGAAATAACGGACAGGTCCATTGCAAACTGAGAAAAATGTGTCCCGGAGGCGTGGAAGGGATTGTGCTAGGGACACCAGGTACCTTCTCATGGCGGAGAGTGTCACCCTCAGAGCTCGACGGGAGAAACAACGGGAGGCAGAGTCAATTAAATGTGAGTACCTGGGATCCTCAGAAGGTCCAAATTGAGAAGCTCGAAAATGGATCCTGAAGCCAACTGGAGTCAGTTGGCGGCGGAGACACGTTCCAAGGAAGAATACATGGCTGTAATAGTGGGTCTGGGTCAAAATATGATCTAAAAGTTGAAGGGCCAAAGGAATTATAGATGGGGAGCAGCGAGAGAGGGTTTCACTGAATTCCTGTCGAAGAGAAGATTTAAACTTCTTCAGTGTAGGCATCACTGGCAGAGGCTTTGCAGTAGTGAATTTAAAGAGCAAACACAAGGAAATCTGCAGATGCTGGAAATACAAACAACAACACACAGAAAATGCTGGTGGAACACAGCAGGCCAGGCAGCATCTATAGAGAGAAGCACTGTTGACATTTTGGGACAAGACCCTTCCTGACAAAGGTCTCGGACCGAAACATCGATAGTGCTTCTCCCTATAGATGCTGCCTGGCCTGCTGTGTTCTACCAGCATTTTGTGAAGGCTATTAGATGATGCTTTACACTTAAAGTGATGTCAAATCATAGATGACATTTGAAACTCTTAGTGCATTTGGAATGCCCATAAATGAATTCAGCAGAATTTCATTTTGGCACCATCCCTGACCTAAACCAAGCAGTCTGGCTCTTAGAAACAGTAGCTTATACAAACAGGCACCTGATAGTTATGAAGCAGGGGCAATTCTAGGTTGTGAGACAAAATATAGAGATTTTAGTTGGTCTACACCAGTCAGGCAAACTGACTCACTGCTGTTGGATAGCAAAGCCTATTTATTTTACCATTATGTGGTGATATGTTGCAATGATTGAACCAAGTGAATCCAATCATTACTTCTCTGTACATTCACCTTACATTCAGCTTAGCAATTCAAACACGCCTTGCCTCAGCTTGTATTAATTAGATCTACCTGTGGAGAGATTAAAGAAATACATGTACAGAAGGCTTGGATAGCTGTTCATGTCACAATTGAGTGTCATTATTACAGCCCTGGGTCTTATTATCTCACAAGTAGACTCACAACAGTGGGAATTGATTCCCAGGCAAGCAAGATGTTCAGACCACCTACTAACAATATTGTCACCAGTAAAGTGAAAGGGTAACTAATGAAGAAGGGAATTTGGAACAGAATGGCTCCTCTGGATCAGAATAAAATATCTGCTGTTGTATACCTATTAATATTCATTAGGTTCTAATTACTTTATGAGAGATCTTCAAATACCAAAAAAAAATGTGCCTAAAAATTCTAAGAACGTTCCAAATTACTACAGCTACTTGAAGTACATTGAATACTAGTCACTGTTGTAATATAAGGAAAAAGTGTTTAGGTCAGTGCATAAATTGAATTCTCAAACCATTTTCTTCTTCAGTGCCCATGCATAAGTACTGGATAGATCAGGAGCACTTAGCACAATTTTCCATCCAATCTCTTACACCAACAATGAAGTGGAAAATCCAATTTCTTCTGACCTAGCTGGTAATAGTCTAAAGAGTCTTATGGTAAACAAAATTGTTCTATGCTTAGCAGCAAAAGTCTTCGAATTTATTGTCAGGTGAACATGTACAGTAGGTTACATTACTATGAAAATCTTGCATGCAGCAATATTACATGCAGATAGGTACAGACAACACAGAATATAAAACATATAGAGCACACCAGTGGTGGAAAAAAAGATTGCAAAAGGAAAACTTTAGTGCAAAAGAAGTCAAAGGCACAATCAGAGTTAAGTCCAAGGTAGTGTAAGAGATGGTCCATAGTGTTCCATTGCTGCAATAGATTTAGTGCTTTTGGATAGGGTTCAAAATTTGATGGTTGAGGACAGTAGTTATTCCTGAACCTGGTGGTATGGGACTTCAGGTTTCTGCAGTGAGAAGAGGGTCTGACCCAGATGGCGGGGATCTGTGATGATCAATGCTGCATTCTGGAGGCATCACATCCTATAGATGCTGTCATTGGTGGGAAGGGTTAGACCTGTGATGGATCCACCTGTGTCCACGTCACTCTCAGCCTCTTGCATTCTCTTGCATTGGAATTGCCTTACCAGTCCATAATGCAACCAGTCAG
Organism: Hypanus sabinus; assembly: GCF_030144855.1. NCBI lineage: Eukaryota > Metazoa > Chordata > Chondrichthyes > Myliobatiformes > Dasyatidae > Hypanus > Hypanus sabinus. The sequence continues at coordinate 73,261,873 of NC_082716.1, forward strand.
TTTACTTTCAACATTGCATCTGTAGAAGTTAGACTATTTAGTGACTTGCCAAATCCTTTTAAGCTTCTCAGTAAGTGAAGGATTTCTGATTGCATTTAATATGCAGGACGCAGGACAGGCCATCCAGATGTTAGTGCCCAGGAATATGTAACTATTTACTCTTTGCTCCACTAATCAACCAATGAGAACAGTTATGTGTTCTCCCAACTTAACTTTTCTAAACTCCACTATTAAAAGCTGAATAAGTGATCATTGCTTTTAGAGATGCCAAACATGTAAGCTATCTTGATTACAATACTCCTGAAAATGTCTATCATTACAAACGTTACTGAAGTATATTCAGAATACATTGTTAATGAAGAATTGGCAATGGTTGATCTGAATTCTTTCCACCCTTAACCTTCAACTGTCTTTAAACTGTACCATATTCTAAATAATAGTAATAGCTTCAATACTGTCTTCCATAGAATTTGCAGGGAAATTTTTCCACATGACCCTACAAAGGATCGCAAGAGGTGCTGAGAGGATCATTTTGGTCTCTCTTCCATCCATGTGAGATATTTATCAGGAGTGCTATGTACGCAGAGCCTCCTAGCATTCTCAGTGATTCCCCGCCCTATCTGTGCTCCAGCCTCTTTCACCCCCTACCATCAGGCATGATCCACTGGAGCATCAAGACAAGGATTGTTAGAATGAAAAACAGCTTCTTCACCCAGGCCATGAGACTACTGAGCTCCCTGCCACCTCTCAAACCTAATCATTGATGAAGTGCCAACAGCATTGTACTATTTACTTTTTAACTTGTGTAGTAAATAAACCTCATGGTAAATGGAAATCTTCTGGATTAAGTTCTATTATTTAATGGTTTATTTATTGTAATGTTATTTTACGTGTTGTGCGCGTCGGTTGAGAGGAATGTTGTTTCGTTTGGTGGTATACATGTATGCAGTTGAATCACAATAAACTTGAAGTGGAAATCGATAATCCATTGAGGTTTGATACTCAGTTTATAGTAAAACTATTTAACGACAATTAGAAAACAGTTTGGTTAAAGTGGAGCAGCAATTATGTAAATTATATTTTGCAATATGAATGCCTTGATTGTAATGGACTACTGTACTGTACTAGAACAAGATTAAAATTAAGGTTTATCAACCTAAAAACAGACAGGCAAATAAACATTTTGACATTTTGTCCATGACATTTTTAAGGTTTGCATGAATTTTCTGCTGCTCCAATTCTTTCACCAATAACTACAATGCTGAAAAAAGTCAGATATAGATGCCTCTTCCACTTTTTAGATTAGGGGCTGAGGTTTTGTGTGAATTCTGGTTTGTATGGAAATCTGGATTGATCGTAAAGCTGTAATTCTATACTAAGCAGCTGTGTATAACATAGATAAGGAGATATTTGCAACTTATCACTAGTCACTGATTTGCACAAAATATGAAAACAAGTACAATTTTATATTTATTAATGATATTTTAGACTGCATATTACAGTTTTAGAGTATTATGTTCTTTTATATTAATTTTATAACTAGCTAGTACTCAAAATGATTCCTGAATAATTGAATCAAACAATTTCATATAAGTTCAGGATATCTAATGTCTACATTTAATCATAGAAACATAGAAAGAAAGAAAACCTATATTAAAATACAGGCCCTTCAGCCCACAATGCTGCGCTGAACATGTACTTACTTTAGGAATTAACTAGTGTTACCCATAGCCCTCTATTTTTCTAAGCTCCATGTACCTGCCCAGGAGTCTCTTAAAAGACGCTATTGTATCTGCCTGCACCACTGTTGCTGGCAGCCCATTCCACGCACTCACCAGTCTCTGCGTAAAAAAACTTACCCCTGAAATCCCCTTTCAAGCACCTTAAAACTGTGCCCTCTCGTGTTAGCCATTTCAGCCCTGGGAAAAAGCCTCTGACTATCCACACGATCAATGCCTCTAATCGTCTTATACACCTCTATCAGGTCACCTCTCAATCTCCGATGGTCCAAGGAGATAGGGACAAGTTCACTCAACCTATTCTCATAAGACATGCTCCCCAATCCAGGCAACATCCTTGTAAATCCACTCTGCTCCTTTTCTATGGTTTCCACATCCCTCCTGTAGTGAGGTGACCAGAACTGAGCACAGTACTCCAAGTGGGGTGTGACCAGGGTCCTGTATAGCTGTAACTTTATCTCTTGGCTCTTGAACTCAATCCCACGGTTGATAAACTTCAATGCTCCGTATGCCTTCTTAACCACAGAGTCAAACTGCGCAGCCACTTTGAGTGTCCTGTGGATTCAGAACCCAAAATCCCTCTGATCCTCCAAACTGCCACGAGTCTTACCATTAATACTATATTCTACCATTATATGTGAAGTGATTGATAAGTTTGTGGCCAAAGGTAGAAGGAGCCAATTTTAGAAACCTAGCACATTTATTTTTCAACAGAGTCCCCTCCTACATTTACACATTTAGTCCAGTGGCCGTGGAGCATACGAATCCCTTCCTTGCAGAAGTGGTCCACAGCAGGGGTGATTGATAAGTTTGTGGCCAAAGGTAGAAGGAGATGAGTTATACAGCTCTCGTTACATGCATATGCAATTTGACTCTGAGTGATTATGCAGAAAGTTTGAAGTTAATAACATCTCCTTCTACCTTAGGCCACAAACTTATCAATCACCCCTGCTATGGACCACTTCTGGAGGTCCAAGGCGCCGACTTCTGCAAAGAAGGGATCTGTATGGTCCACGATGGCTGGGCTAAGTGTGTAAATGTAGGAAAAATAAAAATGCTAGGTTTTCTAAAATTGACTCCTTCTATCTTAGGCCACAAACTTATCAATTACCCCTCGTACTTGACCTACCAAAATGAGCAACCTCACACTATATGGGTTGAACTCCATCTGCTACTTCTCAGCTCAGTTTTTCGTCCTATCGATAGCCTGCTGTAACCTCTGACAGCCCTCCATATTATCCACAACACCCCCAACCTTGGTGTCATCAGAAAATGTTGCTAACCCATCCCTCCACTTCCTCATGCAGGTCATTTATAAAAATCACGAAGAGGTCCCAGAACAGATCCTGGAGGCACACCACTGGTCACCGACCTCCATGCAGACTATGACCCATCTACAACCACTCTTTGTCATCTGTGAGCAAGCCAATTCTTGATCCATAATGCAAGGTCCCCTTGTATCCCATGCATCCATACTTTCTCAATTAGCCTTATCAAATGCCTTGTTGAAATCAATATACACTACATCTACTGCTCTACTTTCATCAATGTGTTTCTTCACATCCTGAATAAATTCAAACAAGCTCATAAGGCATGACCTGCCTTTGACAAAGCCAAGCTGACTATTTCTAATCATATTATGCCTCTCCAAGTGTTCCTAAATCCTGCCCTTCAGGAACTTTTCCATCAACTTACCAACCACTGAAGTAAGGCTCACTCTCTATAATTTATTGAGCTATCTCTATTCCCTTTCTTGAATAAGTGAACAACATCTGCAACCCTCCAATCCTCCAGAATCTCTCCCGTCCCCATTAATGATCATCGCCAGAGGCTCAGCAATCTACTCCCTCACATCCAACAGTAGCCTGGGTACATCTCATCCAGTCCTGGAGGCTTATTCAATTTGATGCTTTCCAAAAGCTCCAGCACATCCTCTTTCTTAATGTCTATATGGTCAAGCTTTTCAATCCGCTGTAAGTCATCCCTACAATAGCCAAGATCCTTTTCCATAGTGAATACTGAAGTAAAGAATTCATGAAGTATCTCTGCTATCTCCTCTGGTTCCAATCCTGCTTGCCAAGGCCTTTTCATGGCCCCTTCTGGCTCTCCTAATTTCATTCTTAAGCTACTTCCTGCTAGCCTTATAATCTTCTAGATCTCTAACATTACCTAGTTTTTTGAACCTTTTCTTCTTGACTAGATTTTCAACAGCCTTTGTACCCCATGGTTCCTGTACCCTACCATCCTTTCCTGGTCTCATTGGAACATACCTGTGCAGAATCCCACACAAATATCTCCTGAACATTTGTCACATTTCTGCCTGGGAACATCAGTTTGCAACTTAAACTTCCAAGTTCTTGCCTGATAGCTTCATCTTTCCCCATACTCCAATCAAATGCTTTCCTAACTTGTCTGTTCCTATCCCTGTCCAATGCTATGGTAAAGGAGATAGAATTGTGATCACTGTGTCCAAAATGCTGTCCCACTGAAAATCCTGACATCTGACCAGGTTCATTTCCCGATACCAGATCAAATACTGCCTCTCCTCTTGTAGGCTTATCTATATATTGCATAAGGAAACCTTCCTGAACGCACCTAACAAACTCCAGCCCATCTAAATCCCTTGTTCTAGGGAGATGTCAGTCAATATTTGGGAAATTACCATCTCCACCACAACAACCCTGTTATTATTACACCTTTCCAGAATCTGTCTCCCCATCTGTTCCTCGATGTCCCTGTTACTATTGGTTGGTCTATTAAAAATGCCCAGTAGAATTATTGACCCCTTCCTGTTTCTAACGTCCACCCACAGAGACTGAGTAGACAATCCCTCCATGACTTCCTCCTTTTCTGCAGCTGTGACACTGTCTCTGATCAGCAGTGCCACGTCCCCACCTCTTTTGCCTCTCTCCCTGTCCTTTCTGAAACATCTAAAGCCTGGTACTCTAAGTAACCATTTCTACCCCTGAGCCATCTGTTACATACCCTGTGGGTATCTTGTGACTGTCTTATAACCATGATGTAATTGATTATCTTGTGAGCATGATTAAATGGTCTTGTGATGGTGGGTGATGTAATTTTCCCGGCAGTGTGAGGTCACGTGATGACATGTTCTCAACAGGGAAACCCCTGTTGTTAAGCAGTTGATTCGTCGTTTAGTTTGTCAGTTACTCCGTTATGCTGCGTGTTTGTCTGATGATGCAGTTTTGTTTTAAAGTGGAGTTTTACTTTCTACTGTAAGGTACAGAATCATTGTGCCGGCAGTTTCGCCAATCATTGCCAGTTTTGTTTGGTGTATCTTTGATTTAATTTTAAAGTCTAAGTATTGGAGAGTGAAGACCTTACTAAGGTATGGGAACCCGAAGGATTGAGTAAAGCTGGTGTCGTTCGGCGGTTTAATACAGGATATTGAATCTTCATTCAGAAATAGTGATCTGCATCTGAGATAACCCCTGCCTGTAAGAGCAGGAAGGTTTGTGCAGTGTACATCTGCCAAGATAAAGGTCAGTTTCTTTAAGCCATTTTTATTTCCTTCATCATGAATCCTTTGGACAAGACATCTCTCGACTGTGATCAGCAGATTCGTCATTTTCTTCGGTGAACTTTTTGCAGTAAAGTCTCTCCTTACTGACTGTATAAGTCACTTGGACTTTTGAACTTACCACCTTAAGATTGTGTTCGAATTTACCACTTTAAGAACTATTTCAGAGTTTGGCTGTTTTCTAAGTTGCCTTATAACAGTTAACCTGGTTAAGTTAGTCATTTAATGTTTACTTTTCGTTTTTGTTGAGCAGAATTTAATAAATGTTTATGTTTGTTTATAAAACATGACTCAATTCTATATTCATTGTTGCTGGACATGTAACACCATCCAAGTATCTGTAATGGCCACAACATCATAGCCAAGTACTGATCCACACTCTAAACTCATCTGCTTCGTTCATGATGCTTCTTGTATTAAAATAGACACATCTCAAACCATCGGTCTTAGCACATCCCTTCTCTATCACCTGCCTATCCTCCCTCTTGCACTGTCTCCAAGCTTTCTCTATTTGTAAGCCAACAGCCTCTTCCTCCATCTTTTCAGTTTAGTTTCCACCCCCCAGGAATTATAGGTTAAACTCTCCCCAAAAGCCTTAGCAAACCTCCCTGCCAGGATATTGGTCCCCCTCAGATTCAAGTGCAATCCGTCCTTTTTGCACTGGTCACGCCTGCCCCAAAATGGTCCCAGTGACCCAGAAACCTGAATCCCTGCCCCCTGCTCCAATCCCTCAGCCATGCACTTATCCTCCACTTCACTCTATTCCTATACTCACTGTTGCGTGGCACAGGCAGTAATCCCAAGATTACTACCGTTGAGGTCCTGCTTCTCAGCTTCCTTCCTAACTCCCTATAGTCTGTTTTCAGGACTGCTTCTCTTTTCCTATTTATGTTGTTGGTATCAATATGCACCATGACCTCTGGCTGTTCACTTTCGTACTTCAGGATATCCCGGACCCTGGCACCTGGGAGGCCAACAACCATCCCAACCGTCCACAGTTTTGCCTGTCTGACCCTCTAACTATAGAGGACCCAATTACTGCTGCCTTCTTCCTTTCCCTACCCTTCTGAGCCCACAGGGTCTGACTCTGTGCAAGAAACATGGCAGCTTTTGCTTCCCCCAGGCAGGCTGTCCCTCTAAAAAATTACCCAAACAGGAGTATTTATTGTTAGGGGACAGCCACAGGGGTACTGTCTAGTATCTGACCCTTGCCCTTCCCTCTCCTGACTGTTACCCTTAACTGTCTCTCAAGGCCACGGTGCGACTACTTGCCTATAGCTCCTCTCTATCATCTCCTCACTTTCCCTGACCAGACAAAGGTCATCAAGCTGCATCTCCAGTTCCCTAACGTGGTCCCTAAGGAACTGCAGCTTGACACACCTGGCGCAGATGTGGACTTCCAGGAGGCTGGGAGTCTCCCGGACTTATCTGACACCCAGCACAGAACATCGGCCTCAGAGACATATTTCCTGTTTCTGTTCTAAACAGGCAATCTACTTCGCCTTGATCTGTTATCGCCAAAGCCCTCCTACTCTGTCTACCGTTATTCTGTCACCCGCTCCTCTGGTGCCCGCTCTATAAAGCTGTCTTCTTTTAAACTCTTCGCACTGATCTAACTCGCTGACGTCCATGCGCTTGTGCAGTCGTTCTTCGATCAAACCTCCAAAAAAAAATGATTGCCTTCTATCCTCTTCCCACCAGTCTAACTCACTGACATCCTCGCGCCTGTGCAGTCATTTCTCGATCAAACAGGCAGAGAATACATTGATAAAAGATTTTAATTTTATTTGCTATTTTTAAAATCACATAGATAACATGTTAAAGATTACACTTATCGATTTTGTCAGTGGAAGTAGACAGTGTCGTCATGGAGACTGCCTGTATTTTTATACATCTACAGGCCTTGCCTATTGTATATTGAGCTGACAGACCATCATTTAATTTTATCATATTTGATTATTTTTTGTGTTATTTATGACATTTTGCTTGGGCATATGTTCCATATGAATTGAAATATTTTTATTCATTTTCTTCTTTGAGCATAACTAGATGTCACTTTCTATTAGTCCTTTAGAATTACATTATGCTGAGTTGAGTATGTTATTTTATATTAAGTAGGTTAACTATTCATGTATACTTAGAGAAAATTATACCAAAGCAACAATATGTACTTATTTACTTTCCCCTCTTTTCCTTTGCTACATCTATGACTGTATTGGCGCTGCCTCCTGCACACATGCTGAGCTCGTCGACTTCATTAACTTTGCCTCCAACTTTCACCCTGCCCTCAAATTTACTTCGTCCATTTCCGACACCTCCCTCCCCTTTCTTGATCTTTCTGTCTCCATCTCTGGAGACGACCTATCTACTGATATCTACTATAAGCCTACAGACTCTCACAGCTACCTGGACTATTCCTCTTCCCACCCTGTCTCTTGCAAAAAGGCTATCCCATTCTCACAATTCCTCCGTCTCCGCCGCATCTGCTCTCAGGATGAGGCTTTTCATTCCAGGACGAGGGAGATGTCTTCCTTTTTTAAACAAAGGGGCTTCCCTTCGTCCACCATCAACTCTGCTCTCAAATGCATCTCTCCCATTTCCCGCACATCTTCCCTCACCCCATCCACCCGCCACCCCACTCGGGATAGGGTTCCCCTTGTCCTTACCTACCACCCCACCAGCCTCCAGGTCCAACGTATAATCCTCCGTAACTTCCGCCACCTCCAACGGGATCCCACTACCAGACACATTTTTCCCTCCCGCCCCTTTCTGCTTTTCGCAGGGATCGCTCCCTACACGACTCCCTTGTCCACTCGTCCCCCCCATCCCTTCCCACCGATCTTCCTCCTGGTACTTATCCTTGTAAATGGAACAAGTGCTACCCCTGCCCTTACACTTCCTCCCTCACCACCATTCAGGGCCCCAGACAGTCCATCCAGGTGAGGCTGGTGTGGTATCCAGGTGAGGCAGGTGAGGCTGGTGTGGTATACTGCGTCCAGTGCTCCCGGTGTGGCCTTTTATATATTGGTGAGACCCGACGCAGACTGGGAGACCGTTTCGCTGAACGCCTATGTTCGGTCCGCCAGAAAAAGCAGGATCTCCAAGTGGCCACACATTTTAATTCCACGTCCCATTCCCATTCTGATATGTCTATCCATGGCCTCCTCTGTTGTCAAAATGAATCCAAACTCAGGTTGGAGGAACACCTTATATACCGGCTGGGTAGCCTCCAACTTGATGGCATGAACATTGACTTCTCTAACTTCCGTTAATGCCCCTCCTCCCCTTCTTACCCTATCCCTGACATATTTACTTGTTTGCCATCTCCCTCTGGTGCTCACCCCCACCTTTCTTTCTCCTGAGGCCTCCCGTCCCATGATTCTTTCCCTTCTCCAGCTCTACTACTTTCCCCCACTACTTTCAAATCTCTTACTATCTTTCCTTTCGATTAGTCCTGACGAAGGGTCTCGGCCCGAAACGTCGACAGTGCTTCTCCCTATAGATGCTGCCTGGCCTGCTGTGTTCCACCAGCATTTTGTGTGTGTTAATATTTATTTATGCCTTTTTATATATTAAAGTCATATATGGATGTCAATAGTGAAATAGTCCGTACGAGGCCAGAGTTGGAGGGTCAAGGAGTTTTACTGGAGTGGAGTGGATGGGGATATTAGTGGCAGTCAATGATAGAATGATTGTAGAGCTTTAATGAAGACTAGCTTTATCCTATTTCTTAAATAAAATGAGAGGATATTTTGAGCTCCAGTCCTGGGGATTTTCCACAGAAATTCCAAGCATTTGGTTAAAAATTATGAAAAATGGTTTGCCTTCCAGTTGCACTGAGAATGCGCGTTGATTTTTTTTCATATAATTAACAAGAAGAGAATTAAGGCTCACGCCACCTCCAAACACCATATCTTTGTCATTTGACTCAATTTTTTTTCGCGGCAATCCCACTCAAGCATAAAGATACAATGGTGTGGCAAACTGAAATGAAGAATTAATTGCTGGGTAAAAGCAGCCATTCCTAGCATGCTCAATGATAGTGGGAGATTAGATTGTCGCCCTGATGTATATGAGACACCTGCAGGCCACTTCAGGCAGCAGTGTGGTCAATTGGCAAAACATGATTGAATAGATACAGCAATGGAATTTGCACATGTATCTGCAGAATAGTGTAGCTTTTGACCTAGAGAACGGTGGAAGGAAAGCCTGCTCAAATACACCTTCAAGGCACAAACATTTCCTGGCAAGTCAGCTGTAGAAGACATCAGTGGATGCTTTCGAAAGCATCAATGGATCAGAAGTATGTTCATTTGGAGGTCAGGTCTTCTGCTTTCTATGGGAGAGAGTGGAGAGGATTCATTTGCTTTCATCCTTGCCCCATACATCCTTCTGCCACCACATTGTCCATTGGAACTTCAGTGAAGTGAGGTGCTTGCCTCCCATGTCTTTGTGGTCATTGCTGCAGTTAGGTGAGCTGAGGTCTTCACACCACTTATAGCGAAAGCTTTCCTTTAGAAAGTTTCTGATATCCTACAATACTAACCATCACACGGTTAGATCTATGCTTCTCCCGGAACTATCCGCAGTTATAGTGCATACAGGCAAGGAGTTGAGCCTCCTATACTCTTTGAACATAATGGACACAGAAAAATCATTCCACCCATCAGCCTGGAAGAAACTGGTGCACAGCAACTAGCAAAATTAAGATACCATCATATCTAAGTATCCAAAAGTCATTTAAAATCTAGGGTGGAATGGAGCAAGTTATCCCAAAAGACTATTGAGTGGATTGTTCAGAATGACTGAACTTTTAAAAGAGAAAGAGCAAAAATGTTTTGGAACACTATCTCTTATGGCACTCCTTAGCACTGATTTCTAGAGGACTAGAATATAAAACCAATAATGGAATGCTAACGCTTTATGAGGCATTAGTTTGACCACAAAGAGGATTGAGAGTAGTTTTGGGCCTCTTATCTAAGAGGTATTGGAGAGGGTCCTGAGGAGGTTCACAAAAATGATCCCAGGCACAAAAGGATTAATGTATGAGAAGCATTTGGTAGCTTTGGGATGTACTCACTGGAGTTTAGAAGAAGGAGGAGCGATCTCATTGAAAACTATTAAATATTGAAAGGCCTTAATAGAGTGGATGTGGAGAGGATGTTACCTACAGTGGGGGAGTCTAGGACCAGAAGGCACAGCCTCAGAATGGAAGGACATTTCTTTAGCTAAAGGGTGGTGAAACTATGGAATTCATTGCCACATACAGCTGTAAAGGCTAAGACACTGGGTATATCTCAAGTGGAGTCTGATAGGTTCTTGATTAGTGAGAATGACAAAGATTATGGGGAGAAGGCAGGAGAATAGGGTTGAAAGAAGCAATAAATCAGTTATGGTGGAAGAGCAGAGTAGACTCAATGGACCTAATGGCCTGATTCTACTCCTATGTCCTATGGTGTTACGGCCTTTTCTCCTTTATCCAGTTCTGGATCCTTACTGCTTTTATATCTTTAGTTCCAGGGAATTTAGTTTTGCTATATAGTATCTTGTTGAAGGCTACACGTACAACCTCATATGAGTTTCAGCATTACTTCCGCGTGATCAGATTAATCAAATCCAATTTACAATTTGCATTTTAAAATGTCCATACCAATGCTCAATAAATGTTTCCTTTTCTATTTCTTCAATCTTTTCCAAAACTGGTCTCTAAATTTATTAGGAAGTGCTCTTTGGATGTGTCACATTCCTACCTGCTGAAGCACTGTCCTTCATACTATCAATCCCTTAAGGGAATGTGTTTCTTCTAAAGATAGATTGCAAATATTGTGCAGATTTATGCAGCTCCATTATAAATGACAATTGCTTTGGCTGAGTTGGGAGACAAGAGGAAGTAGTCTGGGTAAAAATGAAATGTAATGAGATGCAAAATAGAAAGACATATGGAGTTACTACAGAAGTGGCAGATATAAATGTACCAGCTCTTCCATGGCTGATAAAAAGGGAGTATGTTGCATGACATGGATAAAAGGTTGGGTACTCTATTTGCCCCACTTCTGCTTACCATTCATGTCTCTGCCAGCGGAGTGTTGTTATTCAGGCTTTATCATTTATAAAATACATTAATATTGTTATTTTGCCTTTGTTTCTATGAACACCTGTGAGGTGTACTGCAGCTCATTAATTGCTGCCTCCTTCATGCAACAAGAATATGATCAGTGTAAACAAGTGATTTATCTATGAAGCAGTGACTGCTGACGTAGAACTTCTCAAAAGTGGAGCCTTGGAAGGATCCATTGATATAAAATCTTCCTACATAGTTACCCAGTGTTTGGAAAGCAACCACATGACAGTAAGCAGATCGCATTCTTTGAATTCTGGAAAAAAATTAGCTACTTGCCAGACTGCTAGGACCTTACCTGTGGCTAGAGAAGGCATAATATTACTGGTCAAGGCCCCAGCAATCTCTTCAATAACCTGTGGTATCAGACTCTGGGGACCTAGCTACATCTATGCTGTTTAAGAGGCTCAACATTCCCCCCTCCATTACATTGAAAAGCCCTAGCATAATTAATACATTGATCTCCCTATCCTCCATAGCCTCAGCATTGGTAAATTTTGATGTAAAGTTATCATTAAGGACCTCACCCACATCCTCAGCATCCAAGCAAATGTTTCCCCCTTTATCCATGAGCAGTTCCACCCTCTCTCTTGTTATCCTCTCACTGCTGATGCATGTAGAGAACACATGAGATTCTCTTTACTTCCACTTCCCAAGGACCTTTTTTGTCCCTTCAGGCTTTCCTAATTCCCTTCTTGAGTTCTTTTCTGGCATCTTTATAATCCTCAAGGGCTGTTTGATTCCTGCTTCCTAAGCGTTACATATGTCTCCTTTTCTTTCTTTTTTTTAAACTTTTTTTAATTAAGTTTTCAAATAATTACAGAAATAAAAGAAAATATATGAGAGAAAAAAAATATATATACCCTACCCACTCCCCTTAACCCCTCCCCCCTAACATCCCTATATAAAAAAGAAAGAAAGAAAGAAAGAAAGAGTGCCTGGATATCGGAAGATCCCCACATGCTCCATGGAGTTCGTAATAACTTTAGTATATATATTTATTTATTTCCCCAACTAACCAATTATTTCATCTTCGGAGCACCTATATATTTAATCCTGTCTTTTGTAAATAAGGGTGCCAAATTTTCAAAAAGGCTATTGCAGTTACTTGGAAATCGGATACATACTTAAGTACAGATCGTTGGAAGAAGGAAATTTATGGCTGTATTCCACTTGAAAAAATTACTTACAATTTAAGAGATAAATATGAAACATTTCTGAAGATCCTTTTCTTTCTTGACTAAATTCAATACCTGCCTCAAAATCCAAGGTTCTCTTACCTTGCCATCCTTGTCCTGGCTTCTGACTGGAACATACCTGCCCTGTACTCTTTGCAGTCATTCTTTAAACACCCTTCACGTGTTGGAAAAACAGCTTTTCCCAATTAACTTCACCTGGCTCCTGCCTAATATTCTTGTAGTTTGTCCTGCTCCAATTCAAAACCCTCCCGCAAGGTCCATACTTATCCTTACCTATTGCTATCTTAAAACTTAGAGTTATGGGACAGCTCACCCACTGAAAGTTCAGTCACCTAGCCAGTCTCATTATCCAGCACCAGATCCATTCTAGCCCTTCCTTTTGTTGGACTATGTACAGATTGGCGCTTCTGAATATGCATGTGTCAGCTAATTATGATTTCATTGTGATGGTTTTTAACTCCATTCTTTTTGTTGCAGTGCTTGTTAAGACTTGAGTACTCAGCAATATTTTGCTGCCTGCTTGCCTTCAGCCTTGCATGAGAAATTGAATGATTGAGTCAACTGAATCTGAAGGCTAGCAGTATTTGTTTTATATTTGGTTATTCCTTTCAGCCGCAGTATTGGCTTTGTTTTCCATACGAGAGTTTTAGTTAACGGCCCTGTTTGGCTTAGTGTTTATTATTTTCTTTTCCCTCTAACTCTGTTTGCATTAAAGTCTGTGAACTACCAACCGCTTCAGTGTCTCTTACTGTGCACTTGGGACATATCCAAATGTAGGTGACAACTATGCTACCGTGCTGTCCCTTTCAAAACATAGAAACATAGAAAACCTATAGCAAAGTACAAGCCCTTTGGCCCACAATGCTGTGCCGAACATGTACTTACTTTAGAAATTACCGAGGGTTACGCATGGCCCTCTATTTTTCTAAGCTCCATGTACCTATCCAGTAGTCTCTCAAAAGACCCTTTTGTATCCACCTCCACCACCATCACTGATAGCCTATTCCATATACTCAACACTCTCTGCATGAAAAACTTACCCCTGACATCTCCTCTGTGCCTACTTCCAGACACCTTAAAAATGTGCCCTCTCATGTTAGCCATTTCAGCCCTGGGAAAAAGCCTCTGACTATCTGCACAATCAATGCTTCTCTTCATCTTGTACACCTCTAGCAGGTCACCTCTCATCCTCTGCTGCTCCAAGGAGAAAAGGCAGAGTTCACTCAACCTATTCTCATAAGGCATGCTTCACAATCCAGGCAGCATGCTTGTAAATCTCCTCTGCACGTTTTCTATGGTTTCCACGTCCTTCCTGTAGTGAGGTGACCAGAATTGAACACAGTACTCCAAATGGGGTCTGACAAGGGTCCTAAATAGTTGTAACATTACCTCTTGGCTCTTGAACTCAATCCCACGATTGATGAAGGCCAATGCACCTTATGCCTCCTTAACCAAAAAGTCAACCTGCGTAGCAGCTTTGAGCATCCTAAGGACACGGACCCCAAGATCTCTCTGATCCTCCACACTGCCAAGAATCTTACCATTAATGCTATATTCTGCAATCAAATTTGACCTATGAAAGTGAACCACCTCACACTTATCTTTAGTGGCAGATTAGGGCAGAGAAATACCAGATGGAGTTTAACCCAGCCAAATGTAAAGTGTTGCACTTTGGTAGGTCAAATGTATTGAGACAGTACTGTTGTGTGCAAGACCCTTAACAGTCTTGATTAACAGATTTATCTCTGGGTCCAAATTCATGACTCTCTGATATGGTGATTAAGAAGGCATATGGCAGGTTTGCCTTTATTAGTTGAGGCATTGAATTCAGAAGTCAGGAGCTTATGTTGCAGCTGTATAAAACTCTAGTTAGGCCGCATTTGGAGTATTGCACGTACTGTAATTGCCCCATTATAGGAAGGATGCCGAGGCTTTGCAGAGGGTACATAAGAGGTTTAGATAGCCAATCAATGTACAGATAATGAAAATATACAGACATTATGCAGGCATTAGGATTAGTTGAGTTGACCATTTGATTACTAATTTATTTGGTTCGGCATAATATTGTGGGCCAAATGGCCTGCTTTTGCGCTGTACTGTTCTGTGTTCTATATTCTAAACAGGATTCCCACCAGTCCACCCTTTGCCAAGGCAGAAAAGGCAGTGCAGCTCACTCAGTTGCAGAAACACTTTGAACTCCTAACCTGTGTTCATTATTGCCTCCATACAGCAGTGCTACAAACTGCAGAAGTAAGTCAAAAATGGCTGAGTTGCCTTTTAAATACCACCGTTTGAGGAAATTGAGCACTGGGAAAATAATTGAACTAAAAGTTCAATGTGTTACTAGCTACAACACTGGATCTTTATATCAATTCAAAACACATTAAATAATTTCCAAATGAAGCTTCACTAGGATCTTACCTGAAGAATAAGAGGGTAGTGTAATCCTGTTAAATTTATCTTTTTTAGAGGGTAGATGCAGAGAAATGCTGACGTGATTGCACTTATAGCAGTGAACGTACAAATTGCTTATTGCAAGCCTGGGAGAAATGTGAGGAAAAAACTGGATGAATAACTAATTGTACACACTCCTATGTATATTTCAGTTCACTCAAAACAACTTGCTTCCTTTAAAAATTTTAATGACTAAACAAGCTTCTGTATAACGCACTAGATTCCCATTGAAAAATCATGGTTTCTGTGGTAACTGCACAGTTTCTGCTTAGTAACTCTCCAAAGTGTTTTATGCAATTAAAGGGATAATTTTCTAATTGCTTTCTTCCACTGGGAATTGTATGCTCAAGAAACACAGGAAAAAGAGCCTTGATAGTACTCCTGTAATTCTGAACTATGGCTCGTTCAGTTGTAGCATCCTGCTGGAAATGAGGCCTTACAGCATTGGCTGTTTGTTTTTATACTGTTCTAAATAACAATGAGAACATTTATGATTCTGATTTGTATAATTATGCCGGTGATCTGTCCTCTCTTACTCTCAGAAAGATATAAATGTAATTTTTCAAAGGCAACACGAGTGAATCTGCAGATGCTGGAAATAAATAAAAACACAAAATGCTGGCAGAACTCAGCAGGCCAGACAGCATCTATGGGAGGAGGTAGTGACGACGTTTCGGAACCCTCCTGATGAAGGGTTTCGGCCCGAAATGTCTGATGCACCATCAATAACTCACTCTGAGACGTAAGGCGAGATATCGGCTTTTATTGACTGGAAGAAGGAACAAGCAGTGAGTGACCACCATACTACATCCTGGAGACTGAGAGGCCGGGCTCAGGCCTTGATCGCCTTTATACAGGGGTCTGTGGGAGGAGCCACAGGAGCAGTCAGCAGGGGGCGTGTCCAGACAGGTATATGTAGTTCACCACATTCACCCCCCCCCCCCCTTTGTTTTAAAAGAGTCCCCATGTGGCGAAGTTTCTTACAGGTTAAGTCTATCAGGTGGTCGAATCTGTCGCTGTGATCTACGTAGCACCGGCTGTGATTGCACAGATGCCGGCGGTAGTGATTACACAGGTGCCAGTGCCGGTGGTGATTGCACAGGAGACAGAGGTTGTGCTGGTTCCAGCCCACTAGGCGTCAGTGATCCCTCACGCATGTGCGAGGCGCCTGGTATATATGCGTACGAAACGCCCGGTATATGAGTGTCGTGAGGAGTCTGTGTAGGGCTCGGTGTGCGCGGTGTCACCTCTGGTACAGGGTTCATAGTTACCGGAGAGTGTTCGGGATAGTGGTCCACTGCACCTGTGGGCACCAGGTCGCGGACGGAGACCGTGGCCTCCCGCCCATCAGCTAAGACCATGTAGGCATACTGGGGGTTCACATGTAGAAGGTGAACCCTCTCGACCAGCGGGAAGTATTTAGTACTCCTCACATGTTTCCGGAGCAGCACTGGCCCCGGGGACGTCAACCAAACTGGTAGGGTGGTCCCAGTGACAGACTTCCTGGGAAAAGAGAATAGGCGTTCGTGAGGGGTGGCATTGGTGGACGTACATAACAGAGAGCGGATAGAGTGGAGTGCCTCAGGGAGGACCTCCTGCCATCGAGAGACCGGCAACCCTTTTGACTTAAGGGCTAAAATTGTGGCCTTCCACACTGTGACATTCTCCCTCTCCACCTGTCCATTTCCCCGGGGATTATAACTCGTGGTCCGAATAGTAGCAATGCCCTTAGCTAGCAGGTACTGACGCAGCTCATCACTCATAAAGGAGGACCCTCTATCACTGTGGATATAGCAGGGATATCCGAACAGAGTGAAGAGCTGGCGCAGGGCTTTTATGACGGATGTGGTAGTGGTGTCAGAGCAGGGAATGGCAAAGGGGAACCGCGAGTACTCGTCGATAATATTGAGAAAATAGACATTGCGGTCGGTGGAGGGAAGGGGACCCTTAAAGTCTACACTCAGTCGCTCAAAAGGGCGGGTGGCCTTGACAAGTTGCGCTGTGTCAGGACGGTAGAAGTGCGGTTTGCACTCGGCGCAGATTTGGCAGTCCCTGGTCCTCATCCTGATGTCCTCCAGGGAGTACGGCAGGTTTTGGGCTTTCACAAAATGGTAAAATCGGGTGACCCCTGGATGGCAAAGTTGTGCATGAAGGGCGTATAGCTGGTCGAGCTGGGCGCTAGCACACGTTCCCCGGGATAGGGCATCAGGGGGCTCATTGAGTCTGCCAGGCCGGTACAGAATATCATAGTTGTAGGTGGAGAGTTCTATTCTCCACCGCAAAATCTTATTATTTTTGATTTTGCCCCGCTGTTGGTTGCTGAACATGAACACAACCGAGCGCTGGTTGGTCAGCAAGGTGAACCTTTTGCCAGCAAGATAGTGCCTCCAGTGCCTAATAGCCTCCTCTATGGCCTGGGCTTCTTTCTCCACCACGGAGTGCCGAATTTCAGAGCCTTGAAGGGTACAAGAAAAGAATGCTACTGGCCTGCCTTCCTGATTGAGGGTAGCAGCCAGAGCGAAATCGGAGGCGTCACACTCTACTTGGAAGGGAATGGTCTCATCCACCGTATGCATCGTAGCTTTGGCAATGTCCCCTTTAATGCAGCTGAAGGCCGCGCAGGCCTCAGCAGAGAGGGGAAAAGTGGTAGACTTGACCAGGAGTTGGGCCTTGTCTGCGTAATGGGGGACCCATTGGGCGTAATAGGAAAAAAAACCCAGTCACCGTCTGAGGGCTTTGAGAGTGGTGGGAAGAGGGAGTTCTAACATACGGTCGGGATCAGGGCCAATGACCCCGTTTTCCACGACATACCCAAGGATAGCGAGTCGGGTGGTTCCGAACACACTCTTGTCCCTGTTAGAAGTAAGGTTCAGAGCTTCGGCCACTTGGAGAAATCGTTGGAGGTTGGCGTTGTGATCCGGCTAGTCGCGACCACAGATGGTGATGTTATCCAGATAGGGAAATGTGGCCTTCAGTTGGTTCTGGTCCACTATCCGGTCCATTTCCCTCTGGAAGACAGAGACACCATTCGTGACACCGAAGGGGACGCGCAGGAAGTGATAGAGCCTGCCGCCCGCCTCGAAGGCGGTGTAGGGGCGGTCCTCTGGGCGGATGGGGAGCTGGTGATAAGCGGATTTCAGATCTATTGTCGAGTACACCTTGTACTGAGCCATCTCGTTGACCATATCCGCGATGCGGGGTAGGGGGTACGCGTCAAGCTGCGTGAACCTATTGATGGTTTGACTATAGTCCACGACCATCCTATCTTTCTGCCTAGTCCGAACAACAACCACCTGGGCCCTCCAAGGACTTGTGCTTGGCTCAATGATCCCCTCCCTGAGCAGCCGCTGCACCTCTGACTGAATGAAGGCCCTGTCCCCCGCGCTGTACCTCCTGCTTTTAGTTGCCACAGGTTTACAGTCGGGGATCAGGTTGGCGAACAGCGGTGGGGGAGGGATCTTGAGGGTGGAGAGACTGCAAGTGATGTCGGTAGCAGCTGTCGGCATGGTGCTGGGTGGGATGTGTGGGCCAGCATCAGCATTGTGCAGAGCAGCTTCCAGAGTGTCGGCCGTCTCGATCGCTGAGCGTAAGGTAAGATCGGCTTTTTCCAGCAACCTCTGGCGCAGGTACACTGATCTCAGTCCTGTCACAAAGGCATCTCGTACTAGCAGCTCCACATGCTGTTCTGCCGTGAGCGTCTTGCAGTCACAAGTTCGGACGAGCGTCTGTAGAGCTCGGAGAAACTTGGCACTCGATTCTCCAGGCCGCTGTTGCCGGGTAGCTAAACGATGTCTTGCGTAGACGGTGTTCACTGGCTGCAGGTACTGTCTTTTGAGGGTGTCCAGTGCCCCTTCGTAGGTCAGCAGGTCTCTGATAAATGAATAAACTTTTGGGGTGACCCTCGAGAGGAGAATTCTGTGCATAACAGCGGGTTCAGTTGCACGAACCTCCTCCAAGTATGATTGGAAGCATGCAAGCCAGAGTTCAAAAGCAAGAGCTGCTTCAGGGTCTTGGGGGTCCAAATCCAACCGGTCCGGACGTAAAATGGTTTCCATGTTTTAAAACTTGCAGTCAATAAAATTGATGCACCATCAATAACTCACTCTGAGACATAAGGCAAGATATCGGCTTTTATTGAATGGAAGAAGGAACTAGCAGTGAGTGACCACCATACTACATCCTGGAGACTGAGAGGCCGAGCTCAGGCCTTGATCGCCTTTATACAGGGGTCTGTGGGAGGAGCCACAGGAGCAGTCAGCAGGGGGCGTGTCCAGACAGGTATATGTAGTTCACCACAATGTCGTCACTACCTCTACCCATAGATGCTGTCTGGCCTGCTGAGTTCTGCCAGCATTTTGTGTTTTTAATGCAATTTTTCAGTTTATCACAGTAGTAATTGTCGAGAAGCATTATATAGACTTTGGTTGCACCTTATGGGAGTGCAGTCTTTTGCTACTCATTTCACTTTATTGTTTTCTGGTGGCATAGCTCAATCGGGGTTTAGCACAAAGAATTCACTGGTGGTTTACACAATTGGGGATTGGGAGGACAAATCACACAAAAAGCAAAGTCAGGCCTGCAAAGATTTTTGTGGGGCTGAAATGAGTGCTCACAATCCTCCTCACTCCATTAAAACTGTCATTGAAAGACTTGTTTTTCTGTAGATTTGTCTCTAAAGGACACTTTGATGACAAACAGATTGCAGTTTCAATCCATGTACAACTAGAACTAATCTCTCTGACACACATTTTGATCATTTGTATGCTTGTATTGCAATTGGAGTCTTCCAGATGATGTTGAAGCAGAATCTGTATATGGTCTTTAAGCACCTTTTTGACCATGTCATCTTAGTATCTAAGTACTCTGTGACCCTTTTCTCCCCCATAAAACTGGTGTTTCTTTTTAAGCAGCACCAGCTTCAATTTATTATACTCTTAAAAGTTTTACAACTAAGACTTCAAATTTCTCTTTTCACCTACTCTATCTTAAAATTAATAATTTTATACAGACAGACAGACATACTTTATTGATCCTGAGGGAAATTGGGTTTCATTATAGACTTTTAATACTCTTAAACAAATTATTAAATGTACTGTTTACTGTCTGTGCAAATGTGTGCCATATTGGTAAATCATAAACATACTGCAGTTATGCCACACATAATAAATTATTTACTATGCTACTTATCACTATGTCTTTGTTGTGTTCCGGATTTAACAACACCTTCCAGATTTTCCCATGGGAAAGTTGTCATTGTTATGTATTGTGCTTTGGGTTATTACCATCTTGTGGAATTGACTCTGATTCCCAGGAGTCCACCATTTAGTGGATGTGTGCACATCGATTGTATGTTAATTCAGAAATTGTAGGAATTCCAGCATATCATTTTATTTATTCCTTCTGCATGATATAGAGTCACGAGTCCTTATTTGCAACTGCCAAACAAATAGTATCAGTCAATTATATAATGAGCTTGGAGCTATTTTTTAAAAATCCTTTTGAATATACTTCATCTGTTAGGTACAACAGTTAAATTCACTCTTGCATATGATTTGTAATAATTATTTAGGTAATCTTGTTATTTCCAAATGCGCTTTTACTTTCCTAACTGCTCACTTGTATTTCTGTGCATCTGGGTAGCTTTTCTTGATCTTCTAATTTGCAACCATCTTTCTTTCACGCACATACATATTTGATCAGATTTATTGCCTCCAACCTTTGAATACTTGAAAAAAATATGCAGGCCCTTCATTCCTCAAAAGCAGCAATATTTTTTTAGTGGTAGTTATCATCTGTACTACATCTGGCATCTGGATGCCCCTGCCAACAATTAGCTCCCACATTTCTTGTTCATCATTACCTTCAGATTTATGTAGCAAAGTCAGCATTTATCACTGGATTCTTAAAACTTCCAGTAAATTTATAGAGATCGTCTAGAAGATTATCTTCACTGAAGCATCATCGAGGATGAGTATTGATTCACTTCTGTCTTGGATTCCTTTCCACAGAAAGCACATTTTTGGAGAATGCTAAACATCCTTCTTAACCTGAGAATGCTTCTTTAAAAATAGTTACCCGGTATACTGATCTCATGCTGATTTTTCAAACAGATGAATATCAGTTCATTAGCTAAGTTACTTGTATAGGAAATAGGAATAAAAAAAGGCTATTCAGCCCCATAATCCTCTGTACCATTTAATTAGTTCATCGCCGATCGAAACTCCAATTCCATCCACCTACCTTCAAACTGTATCCCTTGATACTCCTATCTAATTAAAGTCTATCGATCTTTGCCTTAACAATTCAATTGCTACTCCAAGCACAGACTTCTTTTGGGGAACTGAGATCGTGATTTCAGTAACCGTAATATGAAAGTACATTTTTAACTTTGTTCCAAAATATTACAGCACAGATTTTAAAATTATTCCCTCCCACTTTAGATTCCGCCAGATTATTTAGGTTTTCTCCATCTGTTCTATCGAATCTCTTAATATTGATGATTTCAATTAGTACCTCTCATCCCTTCATGAATGAAATACAGACCAAATCCATAAACCTGTCCCTCAGAATTCAACCCTCTGAGCTATTGTATAATTCTGGTGGATCTGTACTGTACCCTTTCAAGAGCTAGTTATCTTTCTTGAAGTTTAGAAAAATTAAACAAGTACTCAATAGCTGACACTTCACTTCCCCATGTTTAAATTCTAGTCCCCTTGAAATAAAAGGCTCATTACCTTTTATGATTACGTTAAGCACTTGAACATAATAGCATAGAGCAACAATAAATTAAGATCTTCTTAATTGAATGGAAGTCTACAAAGGAAAAATACCCATCGTATCCTTCATTTTTTCAATAATTAATAGAAGTGATGCATGTTCTTGAAACAAATTTATTATTTCTGTTGCTATATACTTGGTGATATTTTCTCCTCCTGTTAGTTCTTGATAATTAGCTAATTACTTCCCGATTGTCATCAAGTAATGGCATTGTGCATAATTATCATTGACACTGAAACGGCCAACCTTTTATGTTATTTACAAGAAATGCAGTTAATCACTCAATGTTAGCACTTGTGCATATTAATAATATGCAAAGAAGGCTGCTGCTTTTTCCATGTGAAATTACTTCTAAATAAAATATAAAGTACCGGTACTCAAAGAGCTCCACAGGTTAAGCAGCAGGTTGTGCCAAGAGAACATAGAGTTAAAATTCCAGGTGCATGATGTCTCATCAGAATTTTATAATCAGTAGAAAAAAATTGGAATTGTGGATATATAAGGAGTGTCTGTTTATCTGAAATTGTTGAATGCAACATTAAATTTGGAAGGCTATAAGGTGCCTGGAGGGAATTTGATATGCTCTGTAATTGAGATTATTGGGGAAATGAATGAGGCTAAAGACAGGAGTCAAATTGGGAGAGAGTGGAGAATTAAAGCGGCTGAAGATTGCTTATAGATTTGTACTTACAAACTAACTGGAGATTTTTGCAAAGTAGTTATTTAATCTACCTTTGGTTTCTCTAATGTAGGGGAAACTGACTGTATTATACCAAATTGAATGAAATGCATGTTAATTGCTATTCCATCTGTAAGGACCCTGGATAATGAGAAAGCATTAAAGGGCAGGTGCAGCATTTCCTATAATTGCATGAGAAGGTGCTGTTAGTAGGGAAGTAAATATCAGTAAAAATGAATCCAGAGCATCCTGGAAGGAATAGTTCCTTTTAAAGCTGAAAGGGAGTGGAGGGTGGTGGTGACCTTGCATTAAATGTGTCAGAAACTATAGAGGGTAATGCATTGAATGTGAATGCTGGTGGGACCAAAGGAAAGAAGAAAGGAATCCTATCTGTTACAAGGACATGGCAGTGGAATGAACCCAAGTACTGAACACAGGCGCGGAGGCCAAATTGGGAGGCATTACGGTCACAGCAAGCACAGAGTTGGTACCAAGGAAGTCTTTACCCGGAATCTTAGTTTTCATAGAGAATACAGGAACAATGCTAGACTTAGAACTGATAGTCCTAAGAACCATGGAATGAGGTTACTCATACAAGTCAACCAACAAACTGACACCTCCTTGTTGTGGTCACAGGATTTTTATACTGCATTTGCTGATGGAAAGCAGGTGTTTGTAGTTAGTGGAACCTGAGAATGATTAGGAACTAAACAAGGTGATTGAGGCCCAATTCCTGAGGATGATAGCCAAGTGCCAGAAGAGACCATGACACTATCATTGTATCATTATCATCCTGTCACTCCACTCTTTAAGAAGGGAGAAAGGCAAAAGAAATGAAATCCTAGGCCAGTTAGCCTAACCTCAGTGGTTGGGAAAGTGTTGAAGTATATTATTAAGGATGAGGATTTGAGGTACTTGGAGACTAATGATAAAATAAGTCAAAGTCAGCTTAGTTTCTGTAAAGGGAAATCTTGCCTGACTAACCTGTTAGAGTTCTTTGAAGAAGTAACAAGCAGGGCAGAGAAAGGAGAGGCAGTGACTGTAATTTACTTAGAGTTTCAGATGTTTGAAAAAGTGGTATATATGAGGCTGCTTAACAAGATAAAATCCCATGGCATTACAGGAAAGATACTGGCATGGATAGCAGAATAGCTGACTGGCAGGAGGCAGCGAGTGGAAATAAAAGGGACCCTTTTTGGTTGGCTGCCAGTGACTAGCGATGTTCCTCATGGGTCAGTATTGGGACTACTACTCTTCATATTTTTTGTCTATGATTTAGATAATGGAATTGACAGCTTTGTGGCAATGTTTGTGGAGGATATGAAGATAGGAGGAGGGGTAGGTAGTGCCGAGGAGTCAATGTGATTGCAGCAGGACTTAGACAAATTGTAAGAATGGGCAAAAAAGTGACAGATAGAATAGAGTGTTGGGAATTGTATGAAAATGCATTTTGATAGAAGGAACAATAGTGCAGACTATTATGTAAATGGGGAGAGGGTTCAAATATCAGAGGGGCAAGACTCCCAGAAGGTTATTTACAGGTTGAGTCTTTGATAAAGGAGACAAATGCAATGGTGGCATTTATTGCAAGGGAAATAGAATATAAAAGCAAGGAGATAATGTTGAGCCTATATAAGACACTAGTCAGGACACACTTGGAGTATTGTCAACATCTTTGGGCCTCATATCTCAGAAAGGATGTGGTGTCATTGGAGAGAGTCCAGACAAGGTTCATGAGGATGATTCTGCGAATGAAGGCTTCAACATATGAGGAGCATTTAGCATCTTTGGGCTGCCATAATTTAGAAGAAACTGTGGGGATCTCATTGAAACCTACCAAATGTTGAAAGGAGTAGATAGGATGGATATAGAGAGGATGTTTACTATGGTGGGGGTATCTAGAACCAGAGGGCACATCTCAAACTTGAGGGGCAACCTTTAGAACAGAAGTAAGGAGGAATTTTTTTCGCCAGAGAGTAGTAAATCTGTGGAATGCTCTGCCACTCTATGTGGTGGAGGCCAACTCCATGC
This sequence comes from Hypanus sabinus, assembly GCF_030144855.1. Lineage (NCBI taxonomy): Eukaryota > Metazoa > Chordata > Chondrichthyes > Myliobatiformes > Dasyatidae > Hypanus > Hypanus sabinus. The sequence continues at coordinate 73,286,411 of NC_082716.1, forward strand.
ATATATTTAAGACAGAAGTTGATTGTTTCGTGATTGGTCAGGGCATCAAAGGAAATGACAAGAAGGCAGGTGTATGGGGTTGAGCGGGATCCCGGATCAGCCATGATGGAATGGTGGAGCAGACTCGATGGGCTGAGTGGCTTAATTTGGCTTCTGTGTCTTATGGTCTTACAGTCTTCTGGGAAGGAGGGGGGTGAAAGCAGAAGTGCAAGAAATGGAGCAGATATATTTGAGAGTCATGCAGGGTATGGTGGAAGGGAACTTGAGGCTGAGAATTTTTTTAAAAAGACCTATTGGAAAACTGGTATGAAAGGAGGCATTATCCAAATAGAAATAATACTGTAGATACATACAGACTGAAAATTAAAACAAAGTAGAAGAGGCTTGGTTAGCACAGCTTGTGGGTGTTTGAGGGCTTGTATTTCCTCACCCATCCCATGAAATGGAAATAGAGAAGTCAAAGAAGGGGTGAAAAGGGACAGGGACTGGCCAGGTGAAGGTGTATATTGGCCGTGAAGAAAAATTTAAATTAGCGTGAGAGTGACAAGTGGCACTGAGACAATTATTATAGATATAAATATTATTTTTGAAAAATAAATGGAGTTAAAAAAAATGTTGTTCAATGTAAGAATTATTTCAACCAGGAGCGTAGTAGCTGAGGGGTCTCTGTTCTCGAAAGAAGCAGAAGCTGTACTAGTACAGAGCTGATAACAGAAGGATAGGATATTAAGATGAAAATCAGCAAATGGGTGTAAGGAATGAATTATGTTCAAATGGCAAAGGACACCACAAATGTTATGAATGTAGTGGGACATGATTGGACAAGGAGAGATGGACTAGAGTTAAAATAGGACATAGAACATTCATGTTTCAAATGGAATGTAGGAAGACGGGATTAGCTTGGATTCACATTATAGTCAGCATAACTACTGCGGGTGGAAGGGCATGTTTCTTCATGTATGTTTTATTGTGTCATGTCTGCATGAGGAGGTATTTGAGAGCTGGTCTTTAAGGAGAATAAGTAGAGAGCATGAAGTGGTATTGTTAGAGCTGGCATTCAGTATTAGGGTGGTGTAAGGCACTCCCCAAAAACATCATCAGTGCCAATTGTGACAGCAGATTTTACTAATAATATTGTTAGTCCTTTGAGACAAGATCTCATTACAACCCACTACATTCAGTCTGGTGAGTTGTGGACATCGGTATAGGTAAAGAGTGGGAAGAGGTCTTGCACAGTGAGCATAGGGAATTGGGAAAGAGGCTGAAAAGTATAACCTCAAGATTAGTAGATTTTGGATTACTCCCAGTTCTATGTGCTAGTCAGGGAAAGATATAAAGATAGCACAGGCGAATACAGTACTGTGCAGAAGTCTTAGACACATATATGTATATAGCTAATCTTGCATAGCACTGCATTTGTCAACGTGGAGTGGTGAGTGAGTTTGTAAATCTGGTGGGGAGCAAAAGATGTTGGGAGTGACTGTGTGGGATGGGTGGCAGAGAAGGAGTGCCGGGGCAGGGAGTGGTGCAAGTGCAGACACACCCAGCCTTAAGACACCAGGCAAGGTCACTTGATTACTAACAATTGATCATTACAGGATATCTCTCTCATGCTTCCTGCTCCTTCCCTCTCCCTTACACATTTCCCAACCATGATTTTCCTTTTCCTGCCCTGTTTGCACACTCATTCCACAAAAGAGACCCATATCAGAATCAGGTTTATCAGCACTCACATATGTCATGAAATTTATCTTTATTTTACGGCAGCAGTAGAATGCAATGCATAAAATTACCACACACTGTGCAAAAGTCCGAAGTATCCTATATATATATATATATATATATATAGACTTTTGTATCGTATTGTACATGGCTGGGGATCTGGTATCTGGTGCAGGTGGCAGGGTTTCAGGTTCGGGGGTCAGGTTCTCGGATTATTGGAACATCTTCTGGGGCAGGGATGACCAAGAGGGACAGATTATACCAGAAATGGAGGGAAACTAACATCCTGGCCAGGAAATTCACTAGTGCTACTTGGGAGGATTTAAATTAGTTTGGCAGGAGGTTAGGAATGAGAGCACTAGGTCAAAAAGTGAAGAAATTGAGAAGACAGATGTCATGACTACTAAGAACAGGCAGGAGCAAGGTAATAGACCCAATGGGACAAAGTACATGTATTGTAATACTAGGAGTATTATGGGCAATTGATGATGAACTTATAGCATGGATCAGTACGTGGAATTATAGGGTTCAAAGCTTCATTTTATTGTCAAAGTAATGCATGTTACAATACAATTCTGATATTCGCCTTCTCCAGATGGCCATAAGATACAGAGAAGCCATGGGTGTTGTTAAACGAGAAGACATCAACCCTCACCCCATATGAAAATGAAAAAGAAACAAAACTTGCAAATCCTAAACCCCTTCCCCTTCCCTTGCACATAAATCTAATAGATCGCCCACACGTAAAAGAGCAGCTCGAACCTCAAACCGCAAATCCCCCAACCCCTCCCTCACAAAAGATCTAACAGATCACTGACACAGAAAACTGAATTAAGGACAATATTACAAATGCACTCAGAAGGGACATGATGAAGGCTCATCTCTTGAGATGTATACCACACCCCTGATGCACCATCAATAACTCTCTGAGACGTGAGGCGAAATATCAGCTTTTATTGACTGGAAGAAGGAACAAGCAGTAGTTGACCACCATACTACATCCTGGAGACTGAGGGCCAGGCTCAGGCCTTGATCGCCTTTATACCAGGGTCTGCGGGAGGAGCCACAGTCAGTGGGAGGGGCCACAGGAGCAGTCAGCAGGGGGCGTGTCCAGACAGGTATATGTAGTTCACCACAACCCCCCTCCAGTAGCCACTTGGACGTTGAGGAACAGATATGCATGCAGATTAGGGAAAGGTTTAAAAACAGGGCCGACATAGTAAGTGACTTCCACTTATTTAGTTTAATTCCTCAGTGCAAGAAGTTTAAATGGGACAGAATTTGTTTCTAAAGGTTTCTAAATCAATATGGAGATATCAATATAACAAGAGAGGGAGCCATACTGATCTGGTGTTGGATAATGAAGTGGCATAGTGACTGACGTTTCAGTGGAGTGAAACAGTGATCACAACTCCTTAAAATTTAAGGTAGCAAAATACAAGGATAAGTATTGATTTTATGAGATTGTTTCATTGGAAAAGGAAAATTACAAAAATATCTGACAGGAACTAGAGAGAGTTAATTACTAATAGTTGTTATTTGGTGTTAACAATTGAGCAAGCTCACATCCAACATTTGGAGGATGTTTAAAGATCAATTGCTCAGTACAGGACAGGTTTATTCCAGTAAGATTATAAAGAAACCAGAATAGAACTTGAGAAGGGAATTGGGAAAGCCAAGTGTGGCCATGAAAAGCCCTTGACAAATAGGATTAAAAAGAATTCCAAGGCATTCTATACATATATTAGGAGCAAGAGGATAACTAGGCAGTGGATAGGACCACTCAGGGATAAAAGACAGAGTATGTGTTAGGAGGCAAAGGATGTGGATAATATCCCTAATGAGTATTTTGCATCATTATTCGCCAATGTGAAGGATAGGGAGATCTGTGTGGAGCATGCAAATATGCTAGGACACTATGAGACAAGGCAAAGGAGGTAGTGTTGTATCTCTTAGAAACATTAAGTAAATAAGTCCTCAGGGCCTGATTGGGTATTCCCCAGATTATTAAGAAAGCAAGGGGTGTCATTGCTGGGGCTTTGACCAATATCTTCACATCCTCTCTAGCCACAGGACAGGTCACAGAGAAATGGTGAGTAGCTAATGCTGTTTCCTTATCCTGAAAACTATAGACCAAAGAGTCTCACGTAAGTGGTAGAAAACCTATTGGAGAGGATTATTGGACAGAGGATTTATAAACACTTGGAAAAAAAAGCATAGCCTATTTAGTCTGCATGGCTTGGTGCAGGGCAGTTCTACTAATGTGATTTCAGTTTTCAGAGGAGATAATGATGGTGATTGATGAAGATGGATGTGGTCTACATGCATTTTAGTAAGGAGATTGACAATGTTCCTCATGGAAAGCCCATCTAGAAGGGTGGACAAATTTGGGTTGTTTTCTCTAGAGCAGCTGAGGCTGAAACAAGATCAATAGAAGTTTACGACAGGCATAGATAGAGCATCCAGAATCTTTTTTCCCAGTGCTGAGATGTTTTATACCAGAGGGCATGCATTTAATTTGAAAGAGGATAAGTTCAAAGGAGAAGTTTAGGCCAAACTTTTTCCACACACAGTGTGCTGGGTGCCTGGAGTGAACAGCCAGGGGTGCTGCTGGAGACAAGTACAACAGATGTACTCAAGACACTCACAGATAGGCACAAGAATGTGCAAGAAAAGGAAGGACATGGACATTGTGTAGCCAGAAGGAATTACCTTAATTGAGCATTTCCTTACCAATCTAGTTAGTTTGGCATAACATTTTGGAGTGAAGATTCTGCTACTATGCTGTAGTGTTCTGTGCTGTATTCCTTTTAAGGACTGCTGATAAGGCTGCATGTAAACCTCCAACAATTAGTATAAACTTCTATTTGGGTCAGAGCTTAGAGCGGGTGTTAGAAATTCCATTAGTGTATGACTACTGGGGCTTATCTACTGCATCTATACTAAGATGGCATTAGGCATGTTTTCAACATGGTTGGGAAGGATGAGATTGCTCCCAGCCATCTACTCTGATAACTTGTTTTTTATTCTAGTGATAGTTTCCACATTGACTGTTGGTAACATAGCCATAAAAAAATAATGACCCAATTATTCTAAGGTACCAAAGTGAGTTAGGTATTGCAGTGGTGCAGAATCCTAGTCTGTTGAAGGCTTTGTGCACAAATAATTTGGGAGTGTGTATTTTTGTGAGGCAATCTGTAGTCACAGCTGAAGCCAGCTTTAAGGAGTCAGTAGGGAGGAATAGCTAACAATAACCAAAAAGTTCTGAAGCCATGGTTCAAGTCTTGGTAGGAGTGGTTTTCAGCCATTGGGGCCTGTGGTATGGATTGCGAGATCTAGACCTCCTCTGTGATCTTCAGCATTGCTGAGCTGTGAAGTCAGAAGAATTGTGAACCAAGGTGTTTCAGCCTAGATTTGGTGGACAGTGAATGAGATTAATACAGAGTGAGAGGGTGCGGAATGATGGAAGTTAGTTAAGGATTTAGTTGCTGGACCACTCATGGGTTATATTGGGAAAATCAACAATGGTGATTCTCGGGACAGAAGGTCAAGGTGTCGGGGCCCGAAGTGAGGGGAGGATCAGTTCAGAATGCTGTTTGAAGTGGCAGAACCCGATGTTCAGATGGAGAGTTAAATGCAGGACTGGATTGAAAAGGTCAGGGTGTCAGGGCCCGACGTGATATACGGGCCAGTTCAGATCACTGCTTCATTACGTTTACTCGCTCTACGTTGAACTATGCAGACCTCAGTTCAGAAATACTATTTGCTTGCAGTTACTACTATTTTGTTTTTCATTACCTATTGGGTGTTATTTTATTCTTTTATTTTTAATGAATTCTTTTTTATGGGCATGATGTAGTTTTAATGCTCTGCACATTGGGTGTTGGAGAGTCCTCTTTTATATTTCGGTTTCTTTGGGTGTCTTTGTTCTATGGCTGCCTGTTAGGAGATGAATCTCAAGATTTTATAATGTGTACATACTTTGATAATAAATGTACTTTGAATGCATGAGAAAAGATGTGATCCCCTGTGCACCCAATATGAAAATCACAACACAGCAGAAGAAATTGCTCGATCAAATTTCCGGAGTAATACAAACAGATGTGGAAGTGCTTGTACCACATTTCATTTCCACAAAAAAATGTTTTTCCATTTGGAAAAACCTGAAAGAATTCTAGTCATGCAACTGTATTTTTCAAACCCATGTAAGCAGTCATATTTCTTCATTAATTTTGTCTTGAGCCCTGTAAGGAAAAATGTTTCTGTGGTGTGTTTCATCTTATTCAGTTCTAGCAGCAGTGCTGTTTCAATTATTTATCTTTTAGTTATTCATAATGAATAGGTACTCATTTAGGATGATCTGAACATTTCTAATAAATTACCATCTCCGTTCTAACATATATTTTGTGAATATTATTAACATACAGTTAGCTGGAAAATGGGTATGTTTCAAAGTGTATGAGTAGTTAATTTGGATCTGTTGCTGTTTATTTTAAGTATTTTTATTCATCCTAGTTTTCATAGCGCATTTATTCTCCTTGTCTTGGACATTTTAATCTTGTGTAGGACTTGTTTTCACATTATTGGGAAGATGCTCTTATCTCTTTGTGCCTGATTGTCCTTTCAGACTGGCTGACTTGTTCATGGTTATTTAGCCTTCAGCACTTATCTTGCTGTATCTATTTTCACTTTCTAACTATCCATCTGGCGAAGTGTGAACAGTTTTGTTAAAACAATTCATAGTTATTTCACCTACCTTCTCTTTTTTCTTATTCTTGTGTTAGGCAATCTTGTTGCTACCAAGAAAGATTAAAAGTGAGTAAAACGTGGGGAAAGACAAGGCTATAAATCAAACTGTCCTGAAAGAGTTTTTTTATGCAGTCTTTAGTACAGTTAATCTGAGAAAATACTCCTTTTAGGTCAAAGTTGATAACAGATGAACTGCGAGTGTGACATTGAATGAAATCCAATCTTTGAGGCCTAATATCCACAATGAAATAGTGTCACAACAGTGTAGGATTGTTATCTAATACCCCAGTACTGCTTGATCTTCACAATTTCCTTTGGAACAGTCTGAAGAGTCTGATACAAAGATTCAGAGTATTCATTTGTACTTTCCGGGAAAGATTTTTGTATGCTGCTTACTGTAGCCCGTTACAAAGGTACCTAGCATAATGAGGGTGTAGTGAAAGATTAATGTATAAGCCAGTCTGACAGATTCTGACAGCCCTAATAGGACTTGTATATATTAATTAGATCTAATAGCAACAATGGTGTGATAGAGATATCACATACATTTTTTTCCCTTCCAGCCATTCATGGCTCTGTGCTCCATCCAATTATTGTTTTGGTGCCTCGCGAATAATAAAAAAAAACCTGGTCAGTACCATTGGCAGCATTAGTGGATAAATGCTTATTTGCCTAAATGATGTTTCCTTGGCCACTGTTTTGACAGAGTCAACTCATTTCAAATAAATAAGCACATGAATGCATTAAAATAACAAAGGAAGGAGTGTCGTAGAAAGACATTCATTTTCCTCAGTCATTGCATCTCATTCACCTTATAGACTTTGAAGAATAAGGTCTTAGTCCAGTGGCATGGGGCTCTAGGATAACTGGAGATTGGCTGCATACTCTTAATAGACTTTTAGACCGTTAAACATATTTGGCTGTCGAGTCTGCTCCACCATTCAATCATGGCTGATCCTTTTTTTTCTCCTCCTCAATCCCAGTTCCCAGCCTTCTTCCCCATCTTTCATGTAATGTCCAGTCAAGAACCTATCAATCTCTGCCTTAAATATACCCAGCAGCCTGGCCTCCACGGCTGCCTGTGTTAATGAATTCCACAAATTCACCACTCTCAGCAGAAATTTCTCCGCATCTCTGTTTTAAATGGATGCCCCTCTATCCTAAGGCTCTGCCCTCTTGTCCAAGACGCCCCCACCCTGAGAAACATCCTTTCCACATCTACACTGTCCAGTCCTTTCAACGTTCAGAAGGTTTCAATGAGATCCTCCCCTCATTCTTCTAAATTCCAGCGAGTACAGAGCCAGAGCTATGAAATGTTTCATGTATGATAATCCTTTTATTCGAGGAATCATGCTTGTGAACCTCCTCTGAATCCTCTCCAATGCCAGCACATCTTTTCATAGATGAGGAACCCAAAACTGTTCACAATATTCAAGTAACACACACAAGAAATGCTGGATGAACTCAGCAGGCCAGGCAGCATCTGTGGAAAAAAGTACATTCGACATTTCAGGCTGAAGCCCTTCAGCAATAGTCAAGGTGAGGCCTCACCCTTGCCTTATAAAGCCTCAGCATCACATCCCTGCTATTGTGTTCTGGACCTCTTGAAATGAATACTAACATTGCATTTGCCTTCCTCACCACCAACTCAAATAACACTTAACCTTTAGAGTGTTCTGCACAATTACTCCCAAGTCCCTTTGTATCTCAGATCTTTGGATTTTCTTCCCATTTAGTAAATAGCTTTCACATTTATTTCTTGTGCTAAAGTGTATTACCATGCATTATCCAACGTTGTATTTCATTTGCCAACTTCTCGTCCATTCTCTTAATTTATCTGCGTTCTTTTGCAGCCTTCTGGTTTTCTCAGCACTACTTGCCCCTCCACCAATCTTCATACCATCTGAAAACTTGGCAACAAAGTCATACACAGCATAAAGAGAAGCAGTCCCACTGGCAGCCAACTGGAAAAGGATCATTTTATTCCCACTCACTGCCTCCTACTATACAGCCAATGTTCTAACCATGCCAGTAACTTTCCTGTAATGCCATAGGTTCTTAACACATTAGCAGCCTCATATATGAAACCTTGTCAAAGGCTTTCTGAAAGTCTAAACATCCACTACAGCCCCTTTATCTATCCCATCCTAAAGAGTGTAGTGACATTTTCAATTTTCCAGTTCTCTGCCACCATGCCAGGTCCAATGATTTTTGAAAGATCATTACCAATACCTCCACAAACTCTACCGCTACCTCTTTCAGAATGCTAGGGTGCAGTTTGTCTGGTTGGGGTGACTTATGTACCCTTAGGTACATTAAAATGACAAGCTGCTTTAAAAAGCTATCTCTTAGGCATGCAGTAAACTCACTCTCTTGAGATCCATTTCCAACCTGATTTTCCCAATTCACCTACATGTTGAAATCTCCCATGACAATGATCACATTGCCCTTTGCCACTCCTTTTCTATTCCCTGTTGTAATCTGTGGTCCACATCCCAGCTACTGTTGGAAGGCCTGTATACATCTGCCATCAGGGTCCATTTACCTTTGCAGTTTCTTAACTCAACTCACAAGGATTCAATATCTTCTAATCCTATGTCACATCTTTTTACTGATTTGATGCCATTCTTGAATTATCCTTGTGAACCTCCCCTGAACCCTCTCCAATGCTACTAGCAGAGCCACACCACCCCCTCTGCCTACACCGTCCTATTCCTCCAATACAATGTGTAATCTTCGACGTTCATCATCCTTCAGCCATGATTCAGTGATGTCCACAACATCATACCTGACAATCTGTAATATTGCAACAATATCATCCACCTTATTTCGTAAACTTCATGCATTGAGATATAACACTTTGAGCACTGTATTTGCTACCATTATTGATTCTGCATCCCTGATGCATTGGTACTTGCCTTGCTGGCTGCAATTTTGTCCTATCATCTGCCTGCCCTTCCTGGCAGTCTGACTGCACACTATGACCTGCCTTTTTTACCATTCATCCTATCCTGTCCCTTGACTCTGTTTCCCACCTCACTGCCAAATTAATTTAACCCTTGCCCAACAGTTCTAACAAACCTGCCGGTGAGAATATTGTTTTCCCTCGGGTTCAGGAGCAACTCGTCACTTTTGGACAGGTCATACCTCCCCCTGAAGAAATCCCAGTGATCCAAGAACCTGCAGCCCTCACTGGCATACGGCACAGGCAGCAATCCAGAAATTACTACCCGGGAAGTCCTGCTTCTCAGCTCTCTCTAGTTCTCTAATTTCTCAGTTCCGGATGTCTTTGCTTTTCCTTCCTATGTACCAAGACATCTGGCTGCTCTCCCTCCCTCTCCAAAATGTTGTGGACATGATCCAAGGAGTCCCTGACCCTGGCACCTGGGTGTCCCGTTCACATCCACCGAATCTCCTGTCTGTTTCCCTGACTATTGAGTCCCTATCACTACTGCTCCCCTCTTCTCCCTCTTTCCCTCCAGCACCTTTTATCGGCTCTCCTTTGCACTGAAACTTCCTTTGAACCAAAACCTGACTCTCCTACTCTCACCATATCCTACTCCCAACAATGTCCACCCTGCTTGTCCTGTCTGTATGCTTAAACAAGTGTTGTCAACCTGAGAGAACCCGTGTTACTGTGGCCTGCTCCTATCACTAATTGGGCCAATGGAATAGTTGCTCAGATGACACTGTCACCACATATAGGTTCACTGTATATTTGCATACACAGAAACAAACATGAATTATTTTCCCAAAACATCTTCCACAGCCCTCCTCTCAGCCCTTCCACAAATCTCTTTACATTCCTCCCTCCCAGGACCAATCATCCACCTTTAGACAGGGAGGAATGGTGTATTAGAATGGCCACTCATAGGTCAGCTTTATCTAAATTCCCTCATAATACATGTGGTTCAGGTCTGACATCATCTGTGCTACTGCCCACAACATACAGTGGCTTTGTGAGGAAGAGCCGAGGTGGGGGGAGGTGAGCAGGCCCAGAGTATAATATAAACTGCAGCAGAGAACTGCTGGTGCAAAGAAGCTCTCTAATTCCCTGCTGCCACTGCAGCAGATCATGAGAAATCTCATGGGCATCCTACTGATTATCTCCTGACTATAGAACAATCTACCAACTGTCATTTACACATCACATCTGTGTTTGTTGATGTGAATTAGCACCTAGTTTAGCAGCAACTTTAGCAGCAAAATTTTATACCCTTCTATCTTCTTATTCTTTTCAATTGGTGACAGATGTATGATTTCATTCTTCACTCTTTTACAGACAATGGGCATCATTAACCATTTATTTTCTGGTTACATAATTGTCACAGTGTACTTGTGCACAATTAATCAGTTCAATTCAAGTTTAATTGTCATTTAGCCATACACAAATACCCATGAATATACTCAAATGATACAGCATTACTCCAGGACCAAGATGTAAAACACAGTACCGATAGTAACACACATAACACATACAAGATAACAAGCACATGTAGGATATCAGTAAAGCATTGCCAAGCAAAACAAAAATGGTCCAGACTCTGTGTCCATGGATGCCGTAGAAATCTGCAAACAATGACAATACATCTTGTCTTCTGCCAGGCGAATACTGGGGGACAGTATTGGGCAGCACCGATTCCAGCCTGGACTCTGTGCAACTCTGCCCCCAGTGGAGCACACCGCCTTTGATGCTTCTCTTTTGGCAGCTGTATACAGGTGATACCATGGCTTGAGGCCTAGTCCTTGTTATTACTGAGCAAATACAGCTGCCCCGCTGCCCACCCATAAATCAGTGAATCAGACCTGCAGCATTCCATATTAACAATTATCTCTATTTCTGAAGCACTTACATTGATCATATATGTTTTTTTTAAACTGTTTTCTTTATGTGCCACCTTCTGTGGTTGCTTCCTGGGCATGTGCACAATGCAGAGACCAGTAGTCAACTTTAAGACTAGATGAGTAGAAAATATTCCAATTGTTTCAGCTATATTAATTACTGGTACAAGTAATAATTCTTGGTGAAAATCACTAAGAAATGATTTTAACTTTGTGGGCTCTGTATCTCCTTATGTTATTGGAACTGCACCCAAGTGAAAGAATTTCCATGACACTTTTACCATCGATAGTGGAAGATCCGTGGGAAGTGAGAAGTTGAAGCGCACTGTACAATGTAGTTTTGTACCTGTTTTTGTTCTTTTTCTAGCCAGTGGTTAACAAACCCTCTCCCACCAAAGTAATAATGATGGAAGACTTTGAAATGGTTGTGCCATTGATAGTCAAGATAACTGTTTGGACTCAATCTTCTTGGATATGGTCATTACTGTGGTAACTCATGTATATCTGTCTGGACACTCGCCTCTTCTAACTGCTCCTGTGCCTCCTCCCACAGACCCCTGGATAAAGGTGATTGTGTCTCTGATCCTCCCACAGTCATTCAGCATGGACGTTCTCCGTTTTACTGCTAATAAAAGCCTTTCAGTATTTACTCTACTTCCAGTTTTTCGGAGTTATTAATTGCATCAATTACCTAGCATGTGACAACAATACTGCCTACTATTTATCATGACTGAATGATGGTTAGACCTTGGTGTGCACAGGCATAAACTTCTTTGTCTTAAGAATGGCTGATAGAATTGTGTAATCATCTGTAATTATCCCCAATTCTGACTCTTTGATCTTGATGTTTCTTCTCTAACACAACTGTAACATTTTTTAATTCCTTCTGGGGCAAAACAAATGCAAGCCATCAATTAGAAGAACTGAAAAAAAGAAAGTAAATGAATATTTAAAGCGATGCCTCTTCCATTTAAAAACCGAGACAGCAATTTTTAAAATTCCATACCCTGTGAAGCATCATACATTTCTTTTAAGAAGAAAATGTAATCTTAAAAAATATACCTGTGGTATAAAATAGCAATGACATTGAATATCATCAATATGATCCAAACAGAATGATATAGCAAAGATTCTTGGAATATTTATAAAATTAATTACAAAGATGTTTTGTTTTTCATGCATTTGTATTTGATCAATGACTCTATTTTAAACTGTTCAGTACTTTTCTCACAATTTACTCATACCAGTTTCGTGGAGTGAGCTATTTGATTGTATGGGATCAATAACTCAGAATATGATCCTTCCCTTTGTCAACATTCACACATTTATGCTTTTCAATCAGTGTCAGCAAACAGAAGCTGAGTAATAGAAAGTCATCTTCCCTTAGGTATGCTAAATACAGGATGTGGTAGTGCATACACATTAAACTCTGCTTCTGAAATTTACTTCCTATTGCTTCAAGGTGGTTCATTGCCACAGTACACCAGCATTTATTTGATGATCTGCGTCAGCAGCTATTAATTATTTTTAATTCTGTCAGTTTGCATTATGTATGCAAACTGCATATAGAAAAATTTGTCAGAGCCTCCAGTGTTCCTCCAAACAAAATGTACTTAATGTTAGATCTCATTTAGGAAGAAGGGAAATGAGAATTTATAATAGTAGATGCATGCATGTATAGTCCAAGTAATAATTAATCTGGCAGCAAAGAATTAAATCTTTGCATGATTGACAAGGCATTGGATGTTAATTTGTCTTTCATGCTACTCCATGTAATTCGAACTAGCAGCGGAGCACCAGTGGGATTGGTCAAGAAAGAAATTAATGTATTCCAGGCAACAATTTTGTGAATTCTTTTTGATTTTAGTAATTGTATATTTGATTGCATGTTGCATGCTGTTGCATTTAAAGAAATGGTATAGGTTGTATAGGTTAAAAAGTATAGGTTGAACAGCAGATTTAATAGAATTGTTATACCAGGTATAAAGGTCACCAAGGAATAATGAGTTTCCAGATTTCTAATAAAGAATTCACAGGTTGGCTACTCAGGAATTTGATTGACATGGAACAAGGTATTTCACTCTGTATAAAAATGTAAAAGACCAGGACAGAGGCTGCTGAGGTTATGCTGAAAGCACCAAAGGGCCTTAGTTCAATTCTCTGTTTTGCTTTTGGCTGACTTGCTTCAATCCTATAAGATTTTACTCTGCTTTTATTTTACTCATTTGTGTATATCTGTCAATCAAATTCTTCTGTTTCCATTTCTTGCTGTGAATTCTTGATTTTTTGCTGAATCTTAAAAAACATGTTCCTTCACTTCTGAGGTTGTGTATCTTTCATTGTGTAAGCAGTGTAGAAGAAATTCAGTGGACTGTGAAATCCAATGGGTACTTCTCAATTTCTGGCTGCTCTGTAATTTCTGATATAGATCTTAGAATGTATCAGATCATGCCAGTGATATGAAAACAGAAAAATGCAACTATGGACTGTTGAATCTCCAGTATGCAACTTACTTGGAATAGCTGAGTTATACCTTTAAAGGACAAATGTAGAGTACTTCATACATCCAGATATAATGATAAATAATTTTGGGAGAGAAGATTAAAATTGTTAATCAAGTATGGGAAAGGTAGACTTTCACTCTTCGGGTTCATGAAGGTTTTCATTCCAAAAGTAACAGATGCAATAAAATTTACTATTCATTTTTTTAAACTTTATTGGTGCCAGTGTGTGTTTGTAGCTGTGTTGATAAGCAGCTTGACTGTTCACTTTGATAAATTCATCTATGTCCTTTGATGCTCTGAATCAGAGCGGTAGCAATGATACAAAAAGAATACATTGCAAGAAACTAAGTCACTTAAATTATTTTATCCAAGATACAAGTTACATCTTCAAGAAGTAAAATATCCTGGGTTTCTGGTTTCAATCCTCCCATCACTCCACGAGTAGGGTATCCTAGATGTCTCCCCTTCGGTAAAATATGTCTTAAATCATAATTATATTTCCATCCTAATCCCGTTTTCCTTTTTTTCTTATTTGTTATATTTCAGTGATAACTGTATTTTGACCGTAGCTTCTGCAGTTAGATTTTCACTTACAGTTAAAAGATTATATAAATTAGCTTTTCATTGTAGAACTTTAAAATTTTCAATTTTTGCTATCATTATTTTGTGCTTTCAGATTTTGGACTGGTTCCCTTTTCCTGTTCATTCTTTGCTAGCTCTTAAATGGAGAAATAAAATCCTTGTTAATAAATTTCATGACAGATGCCGGTGATATTAAAGCTGATTCTGATTCTGATTCTTGTTGTTCAAGTGTTCGACACGATCACTGGATTTCACTGTAGCAGCTGGAGAATTTAATTCAAGTATGTAAATGCATCTGGATTTTTTAATTAGTAACAATGAGAAGAAAACTACTGGATGTTCATTGACTAATCCTTTAGGTTGCTTCATGAAAGAAAGTCTGCCTTAATGTAACTCCAGACTCAATTTGAGGAGAGTTACCAGTGTACAATAGGTGTCAGTATTGCCAGCAATGTCAGCAGCCTGCAAAGAAATAAATAAAATGTGTATTTGGTAACCCCAGTACTTTCAAGACAGGCAGGTGAGGCCCCAGCCAATTTTGTATGGGTCACAAAATAATCAAGAAATCAGTTTACGACTTCATCCAACAAGAAAGATACTGAAGTCCTCTCTATGTAAAATCCATTGCTTCTAAAATGATTTTTAGATTGCTTTTTCCACTAACCTAACTGGAGTTTATTCTCCATGTTTGTGTGTCTATGTGAAGAATAATTTTCTGATATGATTCTTAGATTTGTCTGTTGTTGGTTTGAATTTGATGCTAATCTCACAATTCATCATAATTGTCTGCATCTAGGTTTCTAAAAAATTACCTATAGTATTTACTTATTTGTTTACCTCCCAGTATTCTTCTATTCAGTGCCAAAGGAAGAACTGGTGCTTTTAATTCCCAGTGAAAGAATTTACAGCTATTCAGCTGTTGTGTATGTGTACTAACATGCTTTAATTCCTCTCCCCTTTTTCTATTCCAACTTCTACAACTTGCTCTTTGCCTTAACTACACTTTGTCTTGTCATTATTTGGATAAAAATGGTTGAAAGAAATGACAAAGTAGAACTAGGACTCTTTTTATCTTTAAGTGTTTCACATATATTCTTCTTTTAATGGGATGAGTTAAAACTCCACCTACCTGCCACCTTCTTCCATAAGAACACAGACCTTTGTCCCTAATGGCCTATTTTATGGCTCTGCCCAAGGTGTAAAGATGTAGGTGTGGTGTAATAGGTAGTGATGCTGCCTCACAGTAACCTAGGTTTAAACCTGACCTACAACGCTGTGTATGTGGAATTTGTATTGTCTCTCTGCAACTATGTATGTTTCTGATAGATGCTCTCACTTCCATTAATTTCCCAAAGGCGGGTTAAAAGCAATAAACAGGATGCTGAACCAGATGAAGGGTCTTGACTTGCTGTCAACTGTCA
The DNA here is from genome assembly GCF_030144855.1 of Hypanus sabinus. Classification (NCBI taxonomy): domain Eukaryota; kingdom Metazoa; phylum Chordata; class Chondrichthyes; order Myliobatiformes; family Dasyatidae; genus Hypanus; species Hypanus sabinus. The sequence continues at coordinate 73,302,231 of NC_082716.1, forward strand.
ATTTTCCTCCTCAAATACTACCTGGCTTGCTGAATTCCTGAAGTTTCTTATTTTTTGCTCCAGACTCCAGCATCTGCAGTCTTTAATATCTCCCTGTCCGTAGTGGTCCACGCGGGGACCAATGACATAGATAGGAGTAGGGATGAGGTCCTGAAGAAGGAATATAGGGAATTAGGAAAGAAGTTAAAAAGCAGGACTTCAAGGGTGGTAATATCGGGATTGCTGCCTGTGCCACAAGACAGAGAGGATAAGAACAGGAAGTTTTGGCAGATGAATGTGTGGCTGAAGAGTTGGTGCAGGGGGCAGGGGTTCAGATTTCTGGATCATTGGGATCTCCTCTGGGGAAGGTCTAACCTGTACAAAAAGGACGGGCTGCACCTGAACTGGAAAGGGATCAATACCTTGGCGGGCAGGTTTGTCAGAGCTGTTCAGGAGGGTTTAAACTAGTTTGGCAGAGGGATGGGAATCAGAATGTGAGTGCAGAGATTAGGGTAGAAGGACAATGGCTTATGAGACAAGGTTAGTAGAGCTGGGACTTTTCTCTTTGGAGTGTAGAAGGATGAGAGGGGACTTGATAGAGGTCTACAAGATTATCAGAGGTATAGATAGGGTGGATAGTCAGTACCTGTTTCCCAGGGCATGAATAGCAAACACCAGAGTGCATATATACAAAACTTATGTCATTTAGGGAAGTTTAGGGGAGACATCAGGGGTAAGTTTTTTTACACAGAGGGTTGTGGGTGCCTGGAATGACTTGCCAGGGATGGTGGTGGAGGCTAAAACATTTGGGGTATTTAAGACCCTCTTGGACAGGCACATGAATGAAAGAAAAATAGAGGGTTACGAGATAGTGTGGGTTTAGTACTCTTTTAAGGAATATATGGGTCAGTACAACATCGAGGGCTGAAGGGCCTGTACTGTGCTGTAGTATTCTAGTGTCTAGTGTCTAGTAGATTAATTGGCTTGCTGCATATTATCCCTTAGTATGGGTTAATGGAAACAAACAATCACAGAGGAGCTTATGTCATTCAGCATGGAAACATGTTCCTTGGCCCAACTTGTCCAATCTGAATGTTTCGCCCATCAAGCTAGGCCCATATGCCCATGTTTGGCCCATAGCCCTGTAAGCCTCTCCTATCCTATGGATTGCTCGTCCTTGCCTTGCCTACTAATTCTAGCAGTTCTTTCCAAATAAACACCACCCTTTGCATGAAGAAACTGCCCCTGATGTCTCTTCTAAGCCTTTCATTTCTAATCTTAAACCCATGCTCTGTTGTTTTCCATCTCCTCCCTGGTGAAAAAGACTATGTACTTACATCTCTCACATGGTGTATGTCCCTCATGATATATACCTCAAGTAGTTCACTCCTCCATCTCCTCCATTCCAGGGAATAAAGTCCTAGTTGACACAACCTCTCCTTATACCTTAGGCTCCCAAGCCCAGACAATATCCTGGTAATTCTTTTCTGTGCTTGTTCTTGTTTAATAACATCTTTCTTATAGCAGGGTGTCCATTACTATACACAATATTCAAAGTATGTTCTCACCAATGTCTCATGTAGCTGTAACACAATTTCCTCACTCCTGTACTCAATGCTCTGACTGTGGAAAGCCAGGTTGTCAAACATCACCTTCACAACCCTATCCTGTGACGTGACATAGCAAACTATGCACTTGCTCTCCTAAGTCCTTCTGTCCTCCTGTTCCATAACACTCCCCCCCCTCCCAGGCCTTACCATTCATATACAAGTCTCACCTCATATTAATCTGGATTGAAGGATACTGGTCAATCCTTAATCCCAATACCTAGTTGATCAAAATTACCCTATAATTTTTCATAACCTTCCTGACTATCTACCTATTTTAATATTATCTGCAAACTTGCTAACCCTACCTTGTACAATCACATACAAATCACATAGAGAAATTACAAATAACAAAGGTCTAAGCACTGACCCCTGTGGCACACCAACAGGCACAGGTCTCCAGTCTGAGAAGCAACCTGTGACTATTACACTTTGCTTTCTATGATTGAGACAATTATGAATCCAGTCTGTTATTTCCCATAGGAGCTCATACAATCTAACTTTTCAGATTAGCCTTCTATGAGGGACCTTGTCAAAGGCCTTACAAAAGTCCGTATACACAACATCCGCTACTCTAACCTCATCTATACTTTTGCTTACATCCTTCAAGAACTCCAAGAATTTGTCAGGCATACCTTCACATGCGCAAAGCCATCCTGGATGTGCTGAATCAGCCCCTGTCTCTCCATGTGTTGGTTGATTCTGTTCCTCAGAATCGCCTCTAGCAATTCACCAATCACTGATGACAGACTCACTGGCCTGTATTTCCCCAGTTTATGTTTGTTAAACAACAACACACACAAAATGCTGGTGGAACACAGCAGGCCAGGCAGCATCTATAGGGAGAAGTGCTGTCGACGTTTTGGGCCGAGACTCTTCATCAGGATGAAACGTCGATAGTGCTTCTCCCTGTAGATGCTGCTTGGCCTGCTGCGTTCCACCAGCACTTTGTGTGTGTTGTTGTTTGAATTTTCAGCATCTGCAGATTTCCTCGTGTTTGCTCTTTGGGTCTTGGCCCGAAACGTTGACAGCGCTTCTCCCTGTAGATGCTGCTTGGCCTGCTGCGTTCCACCAGCATTTTGTGTGTGTTGTTGTTTGAATTTTCAGCATCTGCAGATTTCCTGGTGTTTGCTCTTTATTTTTGTTAACCTTTTTTTTAAAAAAAAGTGGCATCACGTTGAGTCACTCTCCAGTCTTCCAGAACCCCTATGGCAAGAGGTGAATCAAAAATCTTTTCAAAGGCCACTGCAATTTCTTCTCTAGCTTTCCACATGGTCAGGTCTTGGAAATTTATCCACTTTAATGTACTTTTACAAATAACACAGAACATAACAACACGTGGAGGTCATTAAGCCCACAATGATGTGTTCATCTTTTAACCCACTCTAACATCAATCCATTCCTTCCTTCCTCCTATGTAGCCGTCCATTTTCTTTCATCCATACACCCATCTAAGAGTCTTTTAAACGTCCCTAGTGTATCAGCTTCTACCACCACCCCAAGCAACGTGTTCCAGGTAGTTACCACTCTCTGACATCTCCCCTAAGATTTCCTCTGCTCACCTTAACATTATGTCCTCAGGTATTATCCATTGCTGCTCCGGGGCAAATAGGCACTGGCTGTCCATTCTAAAGTATCCATGCCTCTTATCATCTCATACACCTCTGTCAAGTTGGAACACTTTCAACACCTCCTCCCTGTCATGTTAGTGATAGAATAAGCTGCAAGTAGTAGAGGGAATGCCTCCAAGAGGATTACAACCTTGCCATAGGGTTTGAATGGTAGCGTGCCTCAATGACCCAGAGAGCTGTGTTGGCTAGAGTCAGGGCCTTGGTCGGGTCACCCATGCTGAACAGGTCAAAGGGTAGATGTCAAACTGAGTGGTCCCCCAGTCCTCCAGGCTTGGGTGCTCAGCTCAGTGCTAACAACCCTGACTATTTAAAAACAATGTTATGAAAACAGAAATGATTTATCTGTGTGTGTCAGTATGGACAGACAGAGAGGAGGGCCTTCTTTGTTACCCTAAATGCCAGCGGCTTGACAGGCAGTAAAAAACAGCAGAGGGACCTAAGAAGGCAAATGGAATTAATTCTTTGGAAGTCAGCATGAACATGGAAGATTGAATGGCCTCCTGCATTAGGAAGCAAACAAAATAGACAAAACAAAGCTAGAGCACACAAAGTGGCAATTACAATTAGAGGACTGGGGAATTGACAGGAACCAATCACTGAAGGTTAAAAAGGTTTGTCTTTTTAATCTTTAGGAGGGAGAAAATCAATTGAAAGAAAACTGACTCACAAATCAAAACAAACAACAATGGCTTCCATGCTTATATATAGAAAATAAAAACACAGCTAGAGTAAATGTGGGACCCCCTAAAGGGCGAGATGAGGATCCCATAACAGGAAAAATAGAAATGGCATACAAGTTTAAAATAACACTTTGGATCGGTCTTTGGAGTGGAAGACATGGTAAATGTCCTAAAGATTTCTTAGGGCACGTTCCAAATAGCATGGAACAGCTTAAATCCCTCATGATAGCGATTGTTACAAAGTTTTGAAAAAACTTACTGGATTCAAGCAACGTCACTGTGACCACATGGCTCACACCTGACAGTTTTAAAGGGAATGGCTGCAGAAATAGCAGAGCCTTCAGTTGAATTGTTTTAACATTCAATGAGTTCTGGAAGGGTGCCAGTGAATAAGAAAATAGCAAATTGAAGAAGAGACAAAGGCATTAAAAAGGGGTAACTATAAGCCTGTTAGCTCCAGTACCCCTCTATCCACTGTGCTTAATGAACTGCAGTAAAATTGTCAAACAAGACCTGCTCTTTATAAATCCATGCTGCATATACTTGATGGAACCAGTTATAACCAGTTGTGTCAACACTTCTTTCTTCATTTTCCTTACTGCAGACATTAAGCTAACTGACCTAAGGTTAAATGCATTTTGCCTACATCCTTTTTTAAATAGTGGCATGACATGTGTTGTCTTTTAATTGGCCAGGACATGCCCATAATTCAGAGAGCTTTGGTAAATGGAGGTGCTACAACTTCTGCCATTTCTTTAGTACCCTAAGATGCATCTCATCAGGACCGGGGGCTTGTCTGCCTTTTCAGCACACTAGTTTGCTCATCACTACCTCTTCAGTGACAATGATTGTATTGAGGTCCTCCCCTTCCATCACATCAGTAACATCACTCTTTTTCATGTTAGATATATCCTCCACCATGACGAGTGCCACAAAGTAGCCATTTAAGGCCTCAGTCTTTTCCAAATTACTCAATGTTTTCATCTTTCAAGGGACTGATGTTCACTGTAGCCTCAATATTCTGCTTTATATAATTATTATAAACTTTTAATATCTGTTTTTATATTTTGTGCTGGTTTACTTTCATAATCTATCTTCCCTTTCCTTATTTCTTGTTTAGTGGATTTTTCTGGATTTTAAAAGTTTAAAATCTTCAAGTTTTCCCGCTACTCTTGGCGATGTTGTATGCATGAGCTTTTAGTTTGATGCATTTTCCTTTGTAGGCTCACAAACATAATATTCCAAAAAGCTATCACAGATGCATTATTATAATTATGTTGAATGTTCTAGTTGGAACTGTGCTGGTTACTTTTTAATGGTACAGGTAATGGAATGGAAATGCTCAATAGAATTGTAATGTGAGTGCAGTGGTCTCTGCGATATTAAATTATGAAAATGTTGCAAAGTAGATGGTGATCTTTTCTGTGCTGATTATTCAAAGCATGCTTAACAATATTTTCTATCAAATGAAATAATGGAACAAAAGTCACAGTTGTAAAGCTCTTTCAACTGCATTGGGACAACAATCTGCAGACTTATAGCAAAAGAACTGTTCAATGTGACAATGACACAATAAATAGCATGACGAAATGAAGGTATCCTGGGAAAACAATTCTTCCCTTAATATCTCAGCCTGGCTTAGCAATCAGTAACTTTGACTCAAACATTGAACTGTTTTTATAGATTTCTGTATTTTCAAATAACTTTAAAATGATGTTCATCAAAATTCAATAAAACAGTAAGCATTCATTTTCTTTGAAGCCCTATCAACTGCCATATAATTCTTGCAATTTCTAAGCAAAGTTTAACTGTATTTATGCTGTGGTCTGCTTCAGTATTTCCTGCATTAGCCAGTCAGAGGCAGTGTTGCTCTGCTGAAAACAAAAATTAAAGACAACCTTTCTCTCCGACAGAAGGAACGTGAGAAAGGTTCCAATTTGGCATTCATGTTTCGTCAACCATTTGCTGCTGGACGTGTCTTCAGCATCAGCATGTTGGATACACTTCTGTACCAGGTAGAACTTCTCTTGTTTTTTACTCATTTGAAACAAATCTGCAACCACAGTAGATTGCCATTAAATCTAAATCTAATGTGTAAAATGATAGTGCTTTGATTATTATAATCAAGACAACCACATATGGCCTTAAGATCTTTTAATTCCATCAAAATGCCGAATAGCCAGCTGACTTGATATGATATAAATTTCTGTCAGCTTCCACATATATATTATGTTAGCTTCCGTTTGCAGTAGCTGTAGGCTCTGTCTTCCTGCTTGTATGAGCATATGATAAACCTAGAACTAACAGCAGAAAGTCCTTCATTGAAAGCAAGAACTATCACTGAAACAGTGTGTTAGGTACAAAAGTGCACCGTGGTCACAAAATGTGATGCCCTCAGCTCTTAACGGCACCTTTACACTTGCATACTTTATCCTTTACAAAGTAAACCTGTGAAAACTATCAATTATTTGCATATAGACACTTTAAAAAGTATTTATCAATGCATGCACTATTATTGATGCAACCATTCATAAATGTTGCTCGTCTCCCAGCTCTGAGATCTCATTAAGTGCAAAAGTGCACTTGTCATGCCTGTAGTGTCCACTCTAGGATTCCTCAGTTCTGGAAAGACCTCAGTAGAGCAGGCATGGAGAGGATATTTCCTATGGTGAGGGAGACGAGGGCCAGAGGGCACAACCTCAGAATAGAAGGATATCCCTTTAGAACAGAGATGAGGAATATCTATAGTCAACGGAGTTAATTGCCTCAGAGAGCTATAGAGGCTAAGTCACTGAGAGGTTGAAAGGCTCTTGATAGAGTGTCAAGTGTTATGGAGAGAAGGTAGTAGAATTGGGTGCAAAGGGATAAATCAGCCATGCTGGAATGGTGGAGCAGGTTTTGGCCCAATTGGTCTAATTATGCTGTTATGTCTCATTGTGGATCGCTTCCTCTGTCTGTAGGTAGAGTGTCATCCACTTTATTTGTGCAAGGTGCAAAGCAACTTAAATTGCTTACAGTTAAATTATAGCTCATGTGTACTGATTGCATCTGCCACTTTCTCACTGTCACACCATACCAACTTATACCAACAGCATCTCTTAAAACTACCACTATGAAGAACAGGAGTAATGATACATGAAAACACCTCTGTCCACATGTCTTCCATCCCAGAAGTAATATCATCCTGCCTTAGAAACATACATACAGTGATCCATCATCATTATAGGCTCAATCTTGAAACTCCCTATGCAGCCACACTGTGGGTTTACCTTCAAAAGGACTGCAGCAGTTCAGGAAAGCAACCCAGCACCATCTTATCAAGGACAATTTGTTTACTCATGATGTGCTGTGTCATATGACATAAGCAATCATGCTCTTTCCATGACCGTGATTGTTCTCGGCAGTTTTTCTCCAGAAGTGGTTTGCCATTGTCTTCTTCTGGGCAGTGACTTTCAAGACAAGTGACCTGAGCCATTATTAATACTCTTCAGAGATCGTCTGCCTGGCGTTTGTGGTCACATAACTAAGACGAGATATCCACCAACTGTTCATCTGACCATCCACCACCAGCTCCCATGGCTTCACATGACCTGAATCAGGGTCTAAACAGGTGCTATACTTCGCCCAAGGGGAGGGAAGGAATGCCATACACCTCCTTTGGTAGAGATATATTTCCATTTTGCCACCCACAAGGACAATTAGAGATAGACAATAATTGCTGGTCCTGTAGTGGTTCCCTGTGTCCAAAAATGAATTAAATTAAATCACCTCTGATTTACAGCTCCTGTGTCCTGATCTATGCCTTGCCCAGCAAGGACCTCAGGTCCACCTTCATCCTGTGCTTCATTAATTATCATCTTACATGACTTTCATGTGCCAATTGATCAATATGAACATTTTGACTTGTGTCTGGTCATCTTCACCATGCAACTCCTGACTCTCAGTCCTCCCATTAATCCCCATTAATCTCCATCTCAAATTATCCTGGTGATCAAAACATAAGACCATAGTATATAGGTGCAGAATTAGGCCTTTTGCCCAATCGATTCTGCTCGACCATTCAGAAATGTTTGATTTTTTTTCTCTCTTCTCAACCCTATTCACTCGATAACACTTACACCCTTTACTGGTCAAGAACCTAGTAATCTCTGCCTTAAATGTACCCAATGACTTGGCATCCACAGCCTTCTGAGGCAACATATTCCACAGATTCACTACCTTCTGGTTGAAGAAGTTCCTCCTCATCACAGTTTTAAAAGGATGTCCATTTATTTTTGAGGCTGTATCTTCAGATCCCTTACTAATTCCCTTACTAATGAAAACATATCAACTCATGGCCTTTCAGTATTCATAAGGAGTCAGTGGAATTCTCCCCATTCTTCTGGATTCCATTGAGTACAGACTAAGCGTATCAACTTCTCCTTATATGTTAAGACTTTCATTCCTGGGATCAGTCCTATGAACCTCTGATGGACCATTCCAGGGTCAGCACATTTTTCCTTAAATTTCTCACAACATTCCAAATGTGGTCTGACTGACACCTCATAAAGCTTCAGCAGTACACAATCAACATGCCATTCAGCACACAATGATTGTACTGACTGTGACGCAAAATGAAATTCCCATCTGCCTGCACATGATCTGTATATCCTCCATTCCCTTCATGTCCATATGCCAGTGTGTCTATTTAAATGCCCCTTAAATGCCACTATCTTATCTGCTTTCACCACCCTGACCCTGTCAGCCCCAGCAGTGTGATTCAGACATGTAACACTCTCTGTGTAAAGCAAACACTTTACATCTCCCTTAATTTTTTTTCTCTCACATTAAAGTTACGACTTCTAATAACTGACATATCAAGCCAAGGAAAAAGACCACAATTATGTACCCTATCTTTGCTTCTCATAATTTTAGGAACTTCCGCCGGTTCTTCCTTCAGACTGAAATGCTCCAGAGAAAACAATCCATGTCTGTGCACCCTCTCCCAGTAGCTAATACTTTCTAATCCTGGTAGCATCCCAATGAAACTCCTGTGCACCTTCTCCAAAGCTTCATTTCCTGTAATGAAGCACTCAGAATGACACACAATGCTCCAAATGTGGCCTAACCAAAGTTTGAAAGAGCTGCAATGTGACTTCTTGACTCGTACTCTGGGAAATCATGATGAACCTTTATAAAGCCCTGTTTTGGCCGCAAGTTGATTATTGTGCCAGGTTCTAGCACCATACTTCAGGACTGATGTCAATGTTTAGGATTTACTACCGTTGTTCCCAGAATGAAATACTTCAGTTATGTGGACAGGCTGGAGAAGCTAGACTGTTCTTTCACTCGTGAAAGTTAAAAACAATCTAATAAAGAGATTTAAAATAATTAACATATACAGATGCAATAGTTACAGAGATAAAAAGTGCAGAAGGAAATACTTCTTAATCAATGATTCTGACAATCTGGAATAGTTTCTTAGCAACAGTTCAGGTTTTAATTGCAGCTTTCTGAAAGAAGCTATTAAATATTCAAAAGGGGGAAAATATTGCAGGGCCAATGGGAGATGTTGTTACAATGCGGTTCTTTCTAACATAGAGTTAGAATCACTTCCATGGGCTGAAAGGCTACCTCTTGTGCTTTAGCTGTTCTCTATTTGAGAGCTGTTTTAAATGTTTTTGTCTTCAGAAAAAATCTTTTACTGTGGTAAATGTTGCATTATATATTTAATTTTAATTGTTTTATTTTTGGCCATTTTTATTTTCATTGCAGTCATTTGTGAAGGACTACATGATTTCTATCACAAGGTTGCTTCTAGGACTGGATACCACACCAGGTTCTGGGTTTCTCTGTGCTGTAAGTTCTGTTACAAATTACAAAGCATGAATTGTTAAACAGAATAACAGTGCATGTCTTATTTGTAATTTAACTCTGCTTAGAATTTCTCTAAGCCAAGATTTTCCTTTGTTTAGTGCCAGTTTCTATATACAGATACTATTAATCTGGATCTCGATTTCAAGCAGAAGCAGTATTTCCAGATACCTGCAAATGATTTCAACTTCATCAACAATATTGAGCGAGAAATGGGAGCTTGTTTGAAGGGTGATAAATAGATCAGTTAAAAAGTTGGGTTTTGTGCAGGGCTTCTGAGTTAGAAAGGGAATTCCAGAGAAGTGAGTGAAGTTTGGATTTTCTAAGTTTTGCAGATAATGTTGACTGAATAAAAATGGGTGGAATATATATGAGACCCAAGTCAGAAGAAGCATTGAATGTGCAAAGGCTAGAGGATATACAGAAAACAATGAAAGTGAGATTACCTGAATGGAAGTTATAAAGTGAGGGCAAAATTGTGAACTTATTCAAGTGAACTGCCCGGCATAGTTCAGCAAAGACAAAGATGATGAACATTTGGTTTTACTATTGAAGAAAATGCCTGGTAGTGTTTAAGGAATGCAAAATATCAAATAGCAAAGAAAGCACTGGAGTGTTCAAACACTGAAGATGTTACAAAAGTGTGTCTAATTATTTCTGCAGCAGAGAAGCATGATACTGGATGTCTTGATGTTGGCAGGCTGATGGGAACAATATAGCCTTTACCTTTGAACAAGTCTTCACTTAAGTACAAGTCTTCACCTACATTCAATCTTAGTCTCAGCATCCTTTATCATTTCAAATGAACCTCTCACATGTCTTTTACTCCTAAAGCTTGTCCTTTAAAGCAGTTTTCACTTTTATTCTGGGTTTACTTCTCCCCTAAATCTCTCTAGATCTCCAGTTTATCAAAAATGTGTCCACAATTTTCATCTGGAAATGTTTTAGACTTTTGTAGAAAATAGAACATGGTTGCTATCCTCTCAATACAATATTTTTGTATCTCAATTTGATCAGTCCTGATTGATAAGTCTCAAAAATTTCTTTCTCTTTCATCTATATAGTGTTGCAATCAAGGCATACTTCAAAATCCTAATCAATGACATTTGTTATAGAATAGCAAAGCTGTAGAAAGCTCTTTATTAAGTCTCTCCTTCTTCTGGGCCTATGCATGAATTGAAGAATAGATATCCTCCTATGTTATGAATGGAACATTAGAGGCTGTCGTTATTTTCCAAAATAAAATTGGAACCTATAATACATGAAACAAAAATCTCAACTTAAAATTATAAAATTGTTGGTCTGATCTAATCAACTCTTCATAGTTTATCTGACCTTCCCTGCTACTTTTTTAAATCCTTAAAGATTTCAGTGGAAACCATTGTCTTGCTCACTTGTCTTGTTCTTTAAGTTAATAAACCTATAAGCAAATCTTGTTCCTTTTATTAAATTTTTACATTAATGTCTGGGCAGTTATAAAACATAACTTTTTGCAGGCAGGTCTAATTTTGTAAGAAAGAGTGTTCAAAAGCAATTGGTGGTAAGCTCTATTGGTAACTAAGCAACAATATGTCCTAGTAGACACCTTCACTGTTGCTAAGTGAATTTTGAATGAGCTAATAGCTAATTTTACATTGCTTAGCATTTGCCTGCTGATTGTGTTTGTCAACATGTCCAATGCACTATTTCAATATCTGAGTATTTTTCTGAAATTATCCATTGTTCTGAAAAATCAGATTCATGCTTGATTGTTTTATCTTATAAATTTATATTCCCACTGATTAAATATTATCACCTAACTTTCCCTGAGATTCTATTATAAATCCAAGATATCTCATTGGAATTGCATTACCTGGTTGGCCTCTTCAGTTTGGACATTCATTGTTGTAGGAATGATAACGGGTAGTGGATTTTATGTTTGGAGATTACAGGACCACATCAAATATTCCCATAATTCAGCCCAGGTCAGGGATCCAATCAGAAGAATCTTCTTGACTTCCAGGAGGAGGGCACTTTAATCAGAGAAACAGACTTGACTTTGTAAAACCTTAGAATTAATATTTTATTTGTTCGTTCACACAACATGAATGCCATAATTTATTAGACATTCCTTATTGTCCTTGAGTTGAATGAGGAGAAGTTTCAGTCATACCTGGGTCAGCTAAGGATGGTGTATTTCATCCCCTGGAGGATGATAGTGATCCAGCTGCTTTTTTCAGTAATTCAGCAGTTTTTGGTTAACGAGACTGAAACTACCTGTAATTACATAGTGACAGGTTTATTCAATTGATTTCAAATTTCCAATCTCTCATTATTCACAGTTTTGTCTCTGGATTAGTAATCCAAACTTTACTCCAATAGTCTGACCATTTGGCCAGCACTCAACACAAATGGAAATCACATAACTCAATATGCATTTGCTAGCTGTCTGAGAGAGAGCTACCTGTTCAGTGCCCACAAATATTATCCCAATAAAGTGAAATGATTATGTAATGTATGAGCCTGTTTATGTGAAAACAGCTGGAAGAGAGGGTTAACCTATTCCATTTGGGGCAGAATGTTACCATGCATCCACTCATGTCCCACTCATGTCCCTGTTTCAATTCCTACTATTTATCTTCCTGCCAAACCCAGAAAAATCAATTGGAGCTAATACTGCAGAATGCTAGAAGACATAATTTTCCCCTTGTTAAATATGCAGAGGTGGATTTTCACCCTGAATCTTTGAAAGTATTGGCCGAGGTCTGTATTTGCAAATGCTAAAGATAAGTCCTGTTTCACTAACCTTTTATGAAAGCACTAAAATAAGCTTCTTCATTCAAAGACTTATGTTCAAAGAATATTTATTATCAAACTAGATATATATCACCATATACTTCCTTGAGATTCATTTTCTTGTGGGCATTCATATTAAATATAACAGAACACAATACATCGATGAAAAACCACACATGACAGAGATGGACAAACAACCAATGTGCAAAAGACAATGAACTGTGTAAATACAAAAAGAAGCAGAGTTATAAATAAATATTAAGAACACGAGCGGTAGGGTCCTTAAAAGTGAGTCGATGGATTGTAGAATCATTTCAGTGTTGAGGTGAATGAAGTTATCTATCCCCTCTGGTTCAAGAGTATGATGGTTGAAGGAGAATAACTGTTCTTGAACCTGGTGGTGTGTGACTTGAAGCTCCTGTACATCCTTCTTCATGGCAGCATCAAGAAGACAGCATGGTCTGAATGGAGGATTCCTTGATGATAGATGCAGCTTTCCTGCGACAGCTCTCCTTGTCGGTGCTCAGTGGCAGGGAGGGATTTTCCTCCCATGCCAAGCCGTGATACAACCAGTCAGTATATTTGCCACTGCACACCTATGGAAGTTTGTCAAGGTTCTGGACAACACACTGAATCTGCACAAACTTCTAAGAAAGTAGAAGTTCTGCCGTTCCTTCTTTGTTATGGAAGTCACTTGCTTGAACCAGGACAGGACATCTGAAGTGATAATGTCATGAAATTTAAACTTGCTGACTTTCTCCACCTCTGATCCCTTACTGAGAATGGGCTCATAGGCATCTGGTTTCCTCCTCCTGTAGTTAATAGACAGTTCTTTGATTTTTTCAATATTGAGTGAGAGATTGTTGTTGTGACACTATTGAGCCAAATTTTTAATTTCCCAGCTAAATGCTGATTTTTCACAACTTTTGATTCGGTCAACAACGGTGTTCGGTTAAACTTGAAATTTAATCAAAAAGTAGAATTGGAAATTACTTCTTAGGTGTAAGTGAGCACCTCATCTTTTAAATAAAGAAAGCTACAAATAAACAAGGAATTATATCCACTGGGAAATGTCAAAGTTAAGTTTGCTCTTACCTTCTCACCAAAGCTGAAACCTAATGTGCTACAGGTCCTTAGAATTTGTGTTGTAAAACATGTACTTAAAATTATTTGTATACAATATTTGATGATGAATGTACTACTGGAATTTCATGTAAGAATTCAGTTACTAAGGTTTTAAAATGCACCATTCTGCAGTAACTCTGTACCAACATTATACTGCTAGAACTTATAGTCAATCAAATTTTACTTCAGTGCTAAAAAGATGGGAAGGAAGATATGTCAATCAATTATATTTTGTATTCTGGTATATTTTACTAATATAATTTTAAATGATATTGAAATTTTTAATGCAATATATTGCAACAATTACTTTCAGTACTGTGGCAGGATTTTATCTGTTGTTTGCAGCATTAATAAAACTAAGTGAAGTCCATGACAGCTTAGTATAAAATTTAATTTCATTCAACAGCATGAAGCAGAGGTTAGTGCCTCTAGATTTATGTGCAGCATTGAATGTAAATGTATTTCTTCCCTGTTTTTATGTCCCAATACATCTTCTCTAAAGGTTTAGGGAGGATAGTTTTAAGTAACACTGGCATCTCACAACCCATCTCCAGGACCCTCACCATCCTCAACTTAATCCAAAGTGTGAAAAACAATTAAAGATTATACAAGTCTGACCAAAGCCCACAAAAATATTGCACAGACAAATGCATAGTACTTTATAACATAATTGACATTTTCTAATTAGTTAAGGCACCATAACAGACATCTTCAGTGTTCATACTATAAGAAGTAGAAGCAGGAGTATGCATTACAGATCAATGAATCTGCTCTACCACCATTCACTTAGATGTTAGATGATCTGTTTTCCTGCTTAATCCCTATTTCCCCAAACCATTTATATTTAATAAGTTCTAACATAGACAATTCAAAATGATGGCAACCATCTTCTTAAATACATTTCAGTTCTTCTCAATCCTAAATGGCTAACCCTTTATCTAGAGAAAAGGTCCTCAAATGTAAGGCTCTTTGGCCAGAAGAAAGACTTTTGGCATTAAACCTTTAAGTCGCTCTCAGAATCTTGCATGTCAAAACTAGGTTACTTGTTAGTCTTTTAAACAGTGAATACAGGCCAAGTGTTCTTGACAGGACATCTTGTGGAATCTATCTTGTCAGATTATTTTGGAGTGACTCCAAAGCTGCTATATCCTATCCAAGTATAGAAGTCAAAGCTACATGCAATAGTCAAATGTGTCCTTACTGATCCCTTTACAATTTCAAAAAGGTTCACTTAACTCTTTTAATCCATTCTCTTTGCACTATAGACCAGGATAATATTTGCCTTGCTTGGCTCATTTTACCTTTGCTTTCTGCTGCATGTTGCAAACCAGGGCAGTAAACCCTCTGTATGCAAACGATTGCTAGTTTCTCACCTTATGGGGAATTAAAAATCTCCATTTTATTCTTACTATCAAAGTCTACAGACTCGCAATGAGCTCCATTTGCAACTTCCTGCCTCCTCACAACCAGTCTAGGTTCTTTGGCAAAATCTTTGCTCTCTCCTCACAGTTCATTTTCCCCTTAGTCTCATATCATCAATGAGATGATGTGAGACTGCACCTAGAATATCATGTACTGTTCTGGTTTCCATATTTGGGAAAGAAGTGATGAAGTTAGAGTAGGTGCAAAAAAGATGTTGCTGGGACTGAAGGAGAGATTTTATTGTTTGGGATAGAAGTGAAGGCAGCTGAAGGGTGACTTTAGAGATTTATAAAGTAATGAAGGCAATAAATAGAATAGATTATCACAGTCTTGTTTATCCGTGGTCATGAAGTTTAAAACTAAAGGTAAGAGTTTGAAGATGAGAAGGGAAGGATTTAAAGGGGACCTGAGAGACAAGGTTTTTTCTTCTCCCCCACACAGATAGTGGTGTGTATATGGAATGAGAATTCCAAAGGAAGTAGGAGTGGCTGGTACAGCTTCCAGCATTTGGATAGGTTGCAAATGGTTTATTATTATTGTCCCAGACTAAGGTACAATGAAAAATTTATCTCGTATAGATGAATTTCATATAGATCATTTCATTACAACAGAAAGTACTCTCCAGGTAGACAGTAGGGCTCAAGGTCATAATGGGGTGTATGGTGAGCTCAAAACATTTTGAAAGTTATGGGCTAAATGAAAGCAAATTGGACCAGTGCAAGAAGACAGCTTGGTTGGCATGGGAAGTTGGGCCAAAGGGCCTTCTTACATCCTGTCTAACTCTGACACTAAAACAGATTTGATACATCCTATCTTTTCACTTGTGTGATATTTGTCATTTGTGAGTAGTCAAAAAGGCTCAACACTATCATCTGGCCACCTCCTACATTTTCTAGTAGCACTTAGCCAGATGAAAAAGACCTATTAATGTCTTTTTTGTTTCCTTTTTATTCTCAAAAATAAATCTTACTCTCAAAAATATTTGCAAATGCAACAAAACAAGCTTTCTTTGCATTAATAATGCCATCAAGTCTATACATTTATAATGTTGTCAAGTCAGCACACATAGTCTTTCATCATAAAACATTACAGCACAGAGCTGGTTCCTCAGTCACCAACCTCTATGTAGAATTCGCTTGCTGCCTTCTATGGACAAGCATCATCTGTATCCACACAGCCAAGTATCCTTGGATCCCACACCTCCTGACTTTCTGCTTGAGACTACTATGGGACCCTCAACAAAACACCTTACTAAAATCCATATATTCCACATCCTCAGCTCTACCTTCATCAATTGTGCTTTGTCACATTTTCAAAGAATTCTGTCAGGCTCATAAAGCATGACGTTTCCTTGCAAAGCCATACTGACTCTTCCTAACGAGTTGATGCCTCTTCAACTGTTCGTAAAACCTAACACACTGGTATGTGGCACAGACAGCAATCCAGAAATTACTACTCTTGAGGTCCTGCTTTTCAACTTCCTACCTAGCTGCCAATATTCTCTTTTCAGGATCTCATCCCTTTCCCTACCTATGTCATTGGCACCAATATGTACCATGACTTCTGGCTGTTCACCTTCCCACTTTGGTATGCTGTGGATCTGATTTGAGATGACCCTTAACCTGGCAAATAGGAAGCAACATACTATCCAGGTATCTCATTCACATCTATCAATCTTCTGCCTGCTCCTCTAACTATGGACTGCACTCCTTTCTATGAGTGCACTCACCACTGCACTCCTTTCTACTTTCCTTCTGAGTCACACAGTCAGACTCAGTACCAGAGACCTGGTCACTGCAGCTTCCACCTGGTAAGTCATCCGCTCCCCCATCCAAGCAGTATCCAAATCAGTATACTTGTTACTGAGGGAAACAACAGTGTGTGTATGTGTGGGGGGTTTACTGTCCACTGTCTGCATTCACCCAGCCACCTGCCTCCTGCAACTTAAGGGTGACTAATGCTCTGCCTCTCTTATCTATCACCTTCTCATATGAGCTGTAGTTCATATAGCTGCAGCTGCAGTTTCTTAACATAATCTGCGAGGAGTTGCAGCTGGATGCAGTTCATGTGGATGTAGTTACTGGGGAGACTGGTGGTCTCCTAGAATTCCTACATCTGACATGAAGAACACAACACTGACTCTAGACACATTCTCAGTACACTAATTAGGCACTAATAGACAAAGAACAAAATAAACTTAGCAGAAACCCGTTAGCCTTCACTCTCATTTGGAGTCTCTGACTCAAAGACTTTATTCTAAACTGGGTATTTCCACAATGGCTGCTCTTCCTTTTATTGGTGCTTGCAAAATGCCTAATTACCACACAATCTCAGGTGGGCAGAATGTTCCAATTTGGCCCCTTTCACTTTTTCCAAAACTTGCTCCCACAATGTGCTTGTCAGTAGTTATTATATTTTGATATATGCATAATGACATGTGTAGCCTCTTTGAACAATGCACCCTTAAATCTGTAAGGCTGTTGAACTGGCCCAGATCCTCAGTATGGACTGGCAGCAGGATCTTATCACAGACTTTTGTTTGCAGCCTGGAGTTTGCCAGTTGGCAACATTACTTAAGGACTTATTGCAAGACTAATGAGTTTGGGCAGACCAAAGTGTATCTTTCATCGAGTTAATGATCTTCCAGCAGTGTTTGATGTTTGTTTTAGAATGCATTCCTGGAAAGCTCATTGATCAGAGTCACCTGCTATGCAGCAGCTTGGGACACACCTTCACAAGGACTCTTGCATCCTTTCGCAGAATTCCTTCATTAATATGCAGTCTACAAAGAAGTGAATGATTTTCTCATCCTCTTCTCAGTCATCCTGAGGGCAGCATGGCTCTACCATTCTGGAAAGATCTTAGGTGGACTGCCCCTCAAGTATGTGTTCGTGCTTATAGCTGACTTCTAGTGATGGGGCATTCTGCCAAAATGTTTTGACCATCTGCTTAGAAAAACAAACCATGGAATCCATTATGTCCTTTTGCAAGACCCCCAAAATGTTCTATGCTGATGGACTTGTTTTTATGAGGAAAGGTATTTTCATGAAGGAACATTTCAGCAAAAGGTAGGTAGTGTGGCAAAATCCAACTCAATGGAACACTGTACAGCAATAAGGCCAGGCCTGTCTTTGCAGCACTAGGAATAAGTAGCACCTCAGCAAGCAGTGACTGTTTGTGATTGCATATTTCAATTCTACACACAGTTTTTTTAAAGCGGCACACAACATGGCCATTAGGGCAATATGACTGCAAGTTTTTCCTGGAAACATGCGAATTAAAGCCTATCTTAAAACTTGGACCACTGAAAGAAGCTAAAGATGCTGTTGGTGATTGTCATGATGCAGGAGTGAGGTATGGGCAACATCTCTGTTACATACTGTACAATAAAACCAAAAGCACCTTGCACTTGATGATTAGGTTCTTGGTAGTCATTAAGGAGGAGCAGCAATTTTTGTTAGATCTAGCTCCAGCCAACTTTGCAGCATGTAAATCAATATATAGAGGTAACAACTACAGTGGATGCAATATTAGATCTCCTATTAGGAAACGAGTTACGACAAGTGGTGGAAGTGTGTGTAGGGGAACACTTTGGGTCTAGTGATCATAACGCCATTAGTTTCAACTCGGTCATGGATAAAGATGGATCTGGTCCTCGGGTTGAGGTTCTAAACTGCAAAAAGGCCAAATTTGAAGAAATGAGAAAGGATCTAAAAAGCGTGGATTGGGACAGGTTGTTCTCTGGTAAGGATGTGGTTGGTAAGTGGGAGGCCTTCAAAGGAGAAATTTTGAGAGTGCAGAGTTTGTAAGTTCCTGTCAGAATTAAAGACAAAGTGAATAAGAATAAGGAACCTTGGTTTTTGAGGGATATTGGAAATCTGATGAAGAAGATGTATGACAGGTATAGGCAACAAAGAGCAAATAAGGTGCTTGAGGAGTATAAATAAGTGCAAGAAAGTACTTAAGAAAGAAATCAGGAGGGCTAAAAGAATACATGAGGTTGCTTTGGCAGTCAGGGTGAAGCATAATCCTAAGAGCTTCTACAGGTATATTAAGAGCAAAAGGATAGTAAGGGATAAAATTAGTCCTCTTGAAGATCAGAGTGGTCGGCTATGTACAGAACCAAAAGAAATGGGGGAGATCTTAAATGGGTTTTTTGCATCTGTATTTACTAAGTAAGCTGGCAAGGAGTCTATGGAAATAAGGAAAACAATTAGTGAGGTCATGGAACCTATACAGATTAAAGAGGAGGAGGTGCTTGCTGTCTTGAGGCAAATCAGAGTTGATAAATCCCCAGGACCTGACAGAGTATTCCCTTGGACCTTGAAGGAGACTAGTGCTGAAATTGCAGGGGTCCTGCCAGATATATTTAAAATGTCAGTATCCACGGGTAAGGTGCCGGAGGATTGGAGGATAGCTCATGTTGTTCTGTTGTTTAAAAAAGGCTCTAAAAGTAATCCGGGAAATTACAGGCCAGTAAATTTGACATTGGTAGTAGGTAAATTATAGGAAGGAGCACTGAGATAGGATCTACAAGTATTTGGATAGACAGGGATTTATTAGGGAGAGTCAACATGGCATTGTGTGTGGTAGGTCATGTTTAACCAATCTATTAGAGTTTCTCGAGGAGGTTACCGGGAAAGTGGATGAAGGGAAGGCAGTGGATATTGTCTACATGGACTTCAGTAAGGCCTTTGACAAGGTACCGCATGGAAGGATAGTTAGGAAGATTCAGTCGCTAGATATACATGGTGAGATAGTAAATTGGATTAGACATTGGCTCAATGGGAGGTCAGAGAGTGGTAGTGGAGGATTGCTACTCTGAGTGGAGGCCTGTGACTAGTGGTGTGTCACAGGGATCAGTGCTGTTCATTGTTATTTGTCATTGTTATCAGGGTCCATTGTTATTTGTCATCTATATCAATGATCTGGATGATAATGTGGTAAATTGGATCAGCAAATTTGCTGATGGTACAAAGATTGGAGGTGTAGTGGACAGTGAGGAAGGTTTTTAAAGCTTACAGAGGGATTTGGATCAGCTGGAAAAATGGGCTGAAAAATGGCAGATGTTTAATGCGGACAAGTGTGAGGCATTGCACTTTGGAAGGACAAACGAAGGTAGAACATACAAGGTAAATGGTAGGACACTGAAGAGTGCAGTAGAACAGAGGGATCTGGGAATACAGGTACATAATTCCCTAAAAGTGGCATCACAGGCGGGTAGGGTTGTAAAGAGCGCTTTTGGCACATTGGCCTTTATAAATCAAAGTATTGAGTGTAAGAGTTGGAGTGTTATGGTGAGGTTATATAAGACATTGGTGAGGCTGAATTTGGAGTATTGTGTGCAGTTTTGGTCACCAAATTACAGGAAGGTTATTAATAAGGTTGAAAAAGTGCAGAGAAGGTTTACAAGGATATTGCTGGAACTTGAGAAACTGAGTTACAGAGAAAGTTTGAATAGGTTAAGACTTTATTCCCTAGAGTGTAGAAGAATGAGGGGAGATTTGATAGAGGAATATAAAATTATGATGGGTATAGACAGAGTGAATGCAAGCAGGCTTTTTCCATTCAGGCTAGGAGAGAAAAAAACCAGAGAACATGGGTTAAGGGTGAAAAGGGAAAAGTTTAAAGGGAACATTAGGGGGAGCTTCTTCACACAGAGAGTAGTGGGAGTGTGGAATGAGCGGCCAGTTGAAGTGGTGAATGCAGGCTCACTTTTAACATTTAAGGAAAACTTGGACCGGTAGATGGATGAGAGGGGTTTGGAGGGATATGGTCTAGGTCAGGGGTCGGCAACGTTTACCACTGAAAGAGCCAATATGGACCCATTTCCCACAGAAAAGAAAACACTGGGAGCCACAAAATGAAATAACACTGCATACAACGGGTTTTTTTTTTTGCCTTTATGCTATGTATAAACAAACTATAATGTGTTGCATTTATGAAATTGATGAACTCCTGCAGAGAAAACGAAATTATTTCTGCATGCAACAAAAACATTTTGAACTCCGAAAAAAAGACGTTGGATTGAAGGTTACTCCATAGTTAGCCTACCTTGGATCGAAGAATTAAAAGAAAGCGCGCACTGGCGGGTGTCAGGCATTGGCAGTGGTGATGTATATTAATAGCGATACAAAAACACGTTGTAGCGGTGTAGCACTACACGCAGCGCTAAAATAAAGACTGCAGTCAAAGGTAGCTTTATTCGAACTAAACAGCCTTGCTTTAAAGCCTCCCTCAACCCGTCCCCGTGGGCGCGGATGCTCCAAAAGACACGTATTCACAAACCCCCGTAGGCTATCTCCCTTAGCCGGAACGGTGGCTAATTGTGAGCCGGTTCGGATGTGCCAGGAAACGGTGTCTCCACAAAGTTTTCAGATTGTACAAGATCACCATAATCTTCAAATTTCGAATTACATTTCAAAAGCTAACAAACCACGGGGAGCCGCATCACAGAGATCAAAGAGCCGCATATGGCTCTGGAGCCGCAGGTTGCCGACCTCTGGTCTAGGTGCAGGTCAGTGGGACTAGGCAGAAAAATGGTTTGGCACAGCCAAGAAGGGCCAAAAGGCCTATGCTATAATGTTCTATGTACTGTTTCTCTGAATGGAAGTCTTACACTTTTAGGTTGCTAGACTTAAGGCAATAAAGGGTCAGTAGCACCAGTTGTCAAAGACCACGGCCTCATGTTTCCTATTTTTGGCTTTGGTCCCAAGATCATATAACATTGTTGTAGACCATGTACAGGGGTATATGCTTTTATTGTTGCTTTTATATAATAACCTTTAATCAGTTATTCTTCTACACTTTGGTCAAAATCTTAATGTAACACCTGTGTAGCACCAGTCTTATTGTGTGTGACGAGTCATCGCACTCTTTAGAGAAAATCAAATTACACTAGGTGCTAATAGGCCAACGGAAGAATCCAGGTATCGGAAGGAGGAAGTGAATAGAAACTGCACACTTCTGGAAATAAGGTTTTGTTTATAAGAAAAAAAATCAATATCTACAAAATATTTACATGAGCAAGAACAATTCAAGATTCAAACATTCTGTTTAGGTTTCAAATCTTAGGTATCAACAAAATCAGAATTCCTGTTTAGTTATAGTCAGTAATATTCATTAGAATAACATTTGTTACTCTAGTTAGATCTCATGATATTCCTTATTTAAAAGTTTACAACTAAACTTTCCTTGTTATTTATCCCTAGTTAGTTAGAAAATCAAATATAATTCCTATTCTCAACTATTAGAGTTAACTTCAGTTTCAGTTCCAGGCAGTATATCTACAAACGTTTGTACAGGTTTAAATCCAAATTCAAAAATTATATATACAGAGTTGAATTCCTGTTACGACAATTCTCCAAAATCACAACTCCTAAACAAAGTAAATCTCAATCAGTAACTTATCAAAGTCTTTGCAAAAGTAATCAATTCTCGCAGAAAATCAAATTTGGATTCTTTGAATGAAAATAAACATTTATCCAACCGTATTTATCCAAACCCTCTACGTCATTACACATATTGTTCCTGCGCTGGTTCTTCATCTGGGTGACTTGCCATATTGGTTTGTTGGAACCTCCACAGCAAGTCAGTTCACAGACTTGTACAAGACTTGACCAAATGCCTTGGTGTGATTTTACAGAATTAATCTCAACTACACAGTAGGGATTTTTGACACTCGTCTTTGCCAATATTGTCCTGTTATATCTGCTGCATGTTATAGTCATAGCTTCAATAAATCTTTTATCGCTATTGTCTCTCCCTGAGGGTTTCATGAGAATAGGGTAAAGATACTCACTACTAATTCCACTCTTAACAGTTTATGTCTTCAGCTTCTAATCAATGCTGCATTTCTCTCCTTGTCCCTCCTGTGTCCAGCCCACACCTCCCTTGCATAGCGTTTTTTCGAATTATTTTTAAATTGGTAAACCTCATTTTTATCCATCCGCAGATAAAACTTTCTAACATTACAATTTTGGGTTTAATTAACCTGGGTTACATTAACAAGGAGGAAAACCTCATCCTTCGTCAGTTAACTAAAATCTTCATTACTCTTATTCTGGTAAATATCCTTGGTCAAACTGAGATCTATCCTATGGATTATAAAACCAGCAATAAATGCACTGTTTTTGGTCTCCATTTATAAACTCAATGATTGTGGTATTGTATATTTAAATGTCTCATTCTACAATCTTCAATCACTTAGTTATGCAAAACCCTAAGTTTCAGCTCATCTACCCCCATAAAAGACTGATTCTGATACTAACAGCTATAGACATTTCTCCAATCTTATAAACAAATCTTTCAGCCTAGTTATTGCTTTTTGCCTTTTATTTTGCACACTGCTACAGCCTTGTTTAATCCTTGCATTAGATTTTGTTAACAAGTTTGTCATGTAGCACATGCATATCAATATCCTCATCATCCTTTCTGCTAGTCCTTTAAAAAATTTGACTTTATGTGTTGAGTATAATTTGTTGTCAGTAATCTGTAGGTGACATTAATTCATTCAGCAAATTTAAATCAGGTGATTATCTTGAATTAAAGACCTGGGAAGTTTCTACATTGAGTCTCAAATTTAAGGGGTAGTGTGGAAAAGAGGGGAACAAAATCAGGAAATATAGTGAAAA
Organism: Hypanus sabinus; assembly: GCF_030144855.1. Lineage (NCBI taxonomy): Eukaryota > Metazoa > Chordata > Chondrichthyes > Myliobatiformes > Dasyatidae > Hypanus > Hypanus sabinus. Next base: position 73,325,936 of record NC_082716.1, read on the forward strand.
ATGATTAATTTGGGGCTTTTTACTATAAGATAAAACTGCTGCCATGTAGTTTTTTAGTCATAGTTATGACTAAAATTCAATAGTGACATTGAGTGACTGCTACTATTATTGCAGTAATGACTAATTTTGACAATATTCTCTTCCAGTATTCTTGTTCAAGACATCTATTGTCTACTATGTTTGAACATTAAATTGGAAAGTAGCTCTTTCTTGTCTCATAATATTTCATTTGTTCCAAATTATTTTAGCTAGTACAATGTGCCCTGGACATCACATGGCCTGGTATGATTGTTTCTTAAAAAAAGACAATTGAGAAATAGAACATTGTGTTTTCTAACTACAAATCAGTATGGAAAACATTTTTAAACACAGTTCAGTATTGAGGTAACTTGATTACACACGAGAACAAAAGGAAACCTGATTCTATGCTATATGTTTAAAGTGACTCAGAAGCCAAATTTGCATAGAGGTTAGGACATTGTCTATTACAGAGCTAAAGAAATTCTGATTTTTATTTGTAGATCAGACCAAGCTTTATTGAACTTGGAAATCTAGGAGCTCTGAATAATGGGAAGACTTACAACAGAGAACATACACTGAAAATTATCATATTTAACTTGGCTGTTAGTTTTTAATGGCTGTTGTACAGACTGCACAAAAGTCTTACGCAGATGTAAAAAATTCTGTAAAGCAAAGATTCTTTGAAAAATAAGGAAATTAAAGTTTCTAAATATCAAAAAATTACTATAAAGAGCAGAAAACAGAAAAAAAAGGCTAAATCAAATCAATATTTGATGTAACCACCCTTTGCCTTTAAAACAGCATCAATTTTCTTTGGTACACCAATGTTCATTTTTATAAGAAAATCAGCAATAGGCAATGAAAATCAGCAATGTTCCAAGTATCTTGAAGAACTTGCTACAGTTCTTCTCCAGACTTTGGCTGTCTCGCTTGCTTTGTCTCTCCAGGTAAACCCAGACAGCCTCAATGATGTTGAGATTAGGGCTCTGTGGAGGCCACACTATTTGAAACCGTATAAAAAATCTCAGGTGCCTAAGACACAGTACTGTATGTTAGCTAGTGGAAACAATTTGAAAACTTCAGCAAGATTCTAATTTTGACAGTCCTTCCTTGTTATCTTTATGCTCCATCCAAAGCAGAGTAGGCTCTTTCAGTTCCCGGTGTATTGCAGGTCTATCAAAGAAAATGTTCTGTTGCTGGTAATGGATGTTTCTGGTTCTGGCACTCACCCCCAGCCCCCACCTCATCATTGTTTTAGAGCCACTGCTTTAATCACAAACCAAATGATCATAACTAATACTTCCATCACTTCCCAACAGCTACATAAGGGAGCCCTATGCACTTACTGCATAGATGCTCAGGTCTCTTTTCATGTATATCCACTGGCATTATCATATCAAATGGAAACCATAGCAATTTTTCTCTGACACACACCATGTACCAATGAGTCTTCTATATATCAGCATACTACAATAAGATAAAGGGCAGAATAATTTGTCTTTAATTTGTACCGTTCTGTCAGTATTGTTTAGTCTTAGACCTCTGAGCTTACTTCTGGAATAGTCTTTCATGATATGCTTAATAAAAAAGAACATTGTTGTTAATAGTTTTTGCTTACAGTTTGTAGTGAAATGGATAGCTTTTTTAACTACTCTTGTTGTAACTTTGTTACAAATATAAATACCAGAAAAATATCTCTCTAGATTTTGAATCACATGAAATATTTTTTAAAAAATACTTCCTTGGCTTGTTTTAAAAAAGTTACAGTAATACCTTTTGTTGTAATGGAAATGAATAATCATATAACAGTGTGCTGGATAGTGGATTTAATGACCATATGCTGCATCATAATACAGAGGAAGAAATAACTCTGTTTGCCGTTGCTGTCTGAAGAAAAATATAGCATTTTCTAGTTGCGGTATGCCCTGAAAAAGTCAGTAATTGTGAAGTATTTGGATGCATCGCAAAGTTCAAAGGCATACATGGTAGCTGGTATTGTTATGGAGTACATTGAAAGAGCTCTAACAATACAGAATGAATGATATTCACATATATCTCAATGTGGTGTAGGTTGAGATACCTCCTTCTACAAAGAATAATTTCTTGGCCAGTATTACTTTTGCTGATTTCACCCTCTGTGGCGGGGGATTGTTGGGTACTATTATTGGCCCTATCATATTAAAATTATTGGAAATTAGACACCACAGTAAACTGGTAAAAACACAATCCCGTTTGATTTTAATAATGACGTGTTCATCTCAAGACAGATTTTCATAGATTTATACAGAATGGAAACAAGGTGTTTGGCCCAATTTGTCCATGCCAAACGAGTTATCTATCTGAGCTTGCATATGACCCATGTCTCTCCAAACCTTATCCATTCATATACCTCTCTTAAGGTCTTCTAAATGTTGGAATTGTATCCATTTATTTGGTTTCCTCTAGCAGCTTGACCCCATACCAACAAAACAGTGTAAAAAGGTTGCCCCTCAGATCCTTTAAAATATTACCCCTCTCAGATGAAACCTATACTTTCTAGCTTTAAACTCCTCTAATCTAGTTTAATTGTCATTCAACTGTACATGAATACCCATGAATACAGCTAAACAAAACAGCGTTACTCCAGGGTCAAGGTGCAAAACACAGTACCAACAGTTACACATAGCACATATAGCACACATAAGATAGCAAGTACATATAAAATATCAGTAAAATACAGTCACACAAAAAAATATTGTTCAAGACCCTGAGTCCATGAACGTGTGCAGAAATCTGCACTCCACCATAACACAGCTTGTCTTCTGCTGAGTGAACACCGGGGACACCACACCACAACACCTCTGGTGGAGCACACTAACTCTGACGCCTCTCTCCTGGGTGGCTGTAAACAGGCTGTATATATATCGTAGCTTGAGGCCCAGTACTCGCTATTACCGCCATCAGTGAATTGACCTGAAGCATTCCGCATTAACAATGTCCACCAGGGTCTGTGATCACAAGAAAGGTGACTGATACGGTTACTCATTGTTAGACTGCACACCTCCTCCATGCACTGATGCCTCTCTGACACAGGTAGCAGCATAATCTGCACCAAGTCCAGTGCTTTCAGTTTCTCTGTCAATGAGAAACTTGCTGACTGCTGTACTTCAATTGCTTAATGTCCAGCAGGGTGTTGCAATTGTTAAAGATAGGTTAAAAACCAACAATAATATCTTTGGTTGACCCCGTAGAAGATGCTGCGACCAAATGTGCTGCCATCTTACTGTAAGTCTATACTCTGGCAAAAAGACTGACCGTTCATCATACCAATGCTCTTAATGATTTCATACACCTCTATGTTACCCCTCTGCCTCCTATGGGGAAGAAAAGCGCTAGTCTCACCAGCCTCCCTTTATAACTAAACCCTTCCAATCAATGTAATATCCTTCTGAAATCTCTGTGCACCATTTCAATCTTGATGACATTCTTCCTCCAGCTGGGAGACCAGATCTGCATCAATCTGGAAAATTATTCGGTGCAGGTGGGCAATCCACTTGTTTTCAGAATTATTTTAAAATAATTCTGCTTCTTCTTCCAAATACAGGTGATGGTTAATAGCTTCTTTTAGTTATTTCCTTATGCTTACTTCTCTTGATGAGATGCACAGTGAAGTGCACTGCACAAGTAGCAATGGTTCATCTTCTTTTGACTGCAAATCCTTCTGTATAGTACTTATCTGTCTGTGCCTCAGTATTGATTAAGATATAGATTAAAGGATTTATTTGTTATTAATCAGATATATTGACAGTATAGTGACTATTCATGCTGAGGATTTTAGCTCCATTTCAGTGTTCCATTAGCAAATAACCCATTTTTTAAAAATTCCTTCAAAAATCTTACAATCATAATGAAATAACAAAAATCAGATGTAACAGACCACTTGTTGTTCATGAGCTATGCGGGAGACTGGAGCAGCAATGTTACAAATCAATACTCAATGCTTGTGATGTGTCCCTCAATGGACTGCTGACTTACAATTGCCTTGGCGAGTTCATTGGCGAGGAATTTGCAGTGAGAAATATTTGCAAAGTCAGTGTTTATCATTATACTGGAGGAAATCTGATTTTATCTTCTGGAATACCTAACTGCGTAAATAAATATAGTATGTCTGTTCCACAGGGAGTAGACAAACCCTTTCTAAGATGTCTTCATGACTGGGAAAATATAGGGAAATAGGAACATTTTGTTGACATTTTAAGTTTTGCTTATGACATTTAAACACCTACCTTAACCTCAAGCACATGTTCCAATATTTATTTTGTGTTCTATAAAATAGATAAAAGTTGTTAATAAAAACCTTGTAGTTTGCTGTCAGTGAAATTCTTTGATGTGATCAGCTTTGCAGCTTACCAAATGAAATCACTAATGTTGGATGCTAGAGACCCCTGTGAGGTCGTGCCTGGTTGCAACCAACAAGGGGGAAGAGAAATTGTGTAGCAGAAATCACTGAGTCTTCGTTTCTTCCCTACTGACCCCCAGGTTCAGAGCATTCTTTTAAACGTCACAAACACTGCCATAAGCTAAAACAACCTCTGAGCTTCTTTCCAATCATGCTGAGCATATCACCTCTGCTTACTCTTCAGAGAATAATACCAAATTTATTGTTACATAGAGGAAGAAAATATTTCTGACCATGCTTCTCTCTAATCAGCATTCTGGAGAGAAGTGCAGGCAAACAGCATCGACTCAGTCAATGTGTTGCCTACTTCCAAGCTTGTGCATTGCAGTGTGGAAGTCCAGAATACACTGGAGATTCAGTCATCAGCACATCTGATCAACAACTCAGCTAAGTCTTCTGATAAAGGAAGTAAGTTTGGCTGGAACTTGAAATAACAACATGCACTTCTCTTTGCAGATGTCGGCGATGTTTGTTTATGGTAAAGGATGTGCTATTAGAGAAATAAAGTAAAATGAGAAAAAAAAAATGAAGAAGCATTTTATCACTGCTCAACATAGAAAATAAACCTCCTTGGAATGGGTACTGTCTAGAGGGTGATTTACTGGAGTGTTGCCAGAATATAATCTTAGACTTTAGTATGTCACAGAAGAAAGAATACTTACGGTAACCTAAGGTAAATCAATCTATTTTCAATGGGGAACATCTGGCGATTCATCAAGAGGAAGAAGGAAACACACAGAAGGTTTCAGAAGCAAAAATCAGACAGGGCTTTTGAATGTTATAAGGTAAGAAGGAAGCATCTTAAGTAGCAACTTGGGACAACTAGAAGGGTATGTGAGAAGGCCTTGGCAAGCAGGATGCAGGCAAACTCCAAGATGTTTGATAAGGTTCCCCATGGTAGACTCATTCAGGAAGTCATGAGGCCATGAGGTCCATGGAAATGTAGCTGTTTGGATTTGGCATTTGCTTGCCCATAGAAGGCAAAGGGTGGTGATAGATGGAGGATACTCTGCCTGCAGGGCCATGACCAATGATGTGCAGTGATCTGTTCTGGGAACCCTGCTCTGCAAGTTTTATAACTGACATGGATGAAGAAGTAGAAAAGTAGGTTAATCAGTTTGCAAATAACACAAAATTGGTGGAGTTGTGGATAATGTGGTAGGCTATATCAGTATATAGGCAGGATGCAGAGTTGGCAAAAAAGTGGCAGGTGTTGTTGCACAAGTTGATGGAATGATAAAAAGGCATATGATGCATTAGCCTTTATTAGTTGGGGGATTGAATTCAAGATTCACGAGATAACATTGCAGTTCTGTAAAACTCTGGATTGACCACACTTAGTGTTCAGTTCTGCTCACCTAATTATCAGAAGGATTGGGAGTTTTAGGGAAAGTGCAGTGGAGATTTGCTAGAATACTGCCTGGTTTAGAAAATATATCTTTTGAAGAGAAGTTGACCGAGCTAAGGCTTTTCTCTTTGAAGTGAAGGAGGATGAAAGGCAAATTGATGGAAGGGTGTAAGATTATAAGAGGCATAGCTGGAGTGGATAGTCAGTGCCTTTTCCCCAGAGTGGTAACAGCTAATACTAGAAGACATCCTTTAAGGTGAATGGAGGAAAGTTTAGGGAGATGTCTGAGCCATGATTTTTTACAGAGTGGTAAGTGCCTCGAATGCAGTGCTGCAGGTGGTGGTAGATGTTGACGCGAAGGGAACATTTAAGAGTCTTAAACTTTTAAGGGATATTTAAGACAGGCATATGGATAAAAATAGGTTATGGACTAAAGACAGAAGGATTAAATTGATTGTGGAGTAGGTTAAGAGGCTGTTCTATTACAGACTGAAGTTTCAGGAGATGCACATTTTATCAGCCATATTCCCTATTAACATGGTTGCCTTGTGGAATCACACTACGGTAATTCTTCAGTACACCATGTGCAATTGACAGAGTTTATCATTGATTCTAACAGGAATCACTTGTTTGTGCAGTAGAGCACTTCTCATTTGTGGTTGGAGAAGATGTTTCCTTGCTCTCTGGAATTGAACAGTTAAGTTCCCACTTAGATGACAACAACTATTTATTCACTGGAACCCCATTGAACCATCTTACTGTATTACAGTACAAATATAAAAAGCTGAAACAAATTTGTTAAAAGAACATCTAGCATCAGAGGAAAATCTTAATATGAATAGGTGAACAGCTTTAATAGTCAAATCATTGTAGCTAAACTAATGTGCTCATGCACTCTAGCTGCTGACGGAGATGACATGAGATATCTGTTCTCTTTTCAGTTAACAACTACAGTGCTATAGTTAGTTGGTTGTTGATCTATCAGTCTGTCTGTTAATTATCTTTTATCTGGGACATATGAATTGTAGTAAATGACACATTTTCCTATCTCTACTTTTGAACTGCAAAATTTTGACTTCCTAGAAACAAGGAGAGAAACTCAGGCCTAAAGTTGTATCACTGTGATGAAACAATACTAAAGCTTCTATGTGATTACACTGCATTATAGTCAAAAGTTTGATCGGAGAGAACAATAGAGTTGAAATTGTATCCTCATATTGTGTGCTTTTCAATTATACATCCAAGTAATGCCACTAATCCCAAGTTGCATTAAAATAGTTGAATTCACCAGTAGTGTTGAGAATACATGCAAATATGTATATATCAATCATGAGGTTGAGGCACTGGTAAGACCTCACTTGGAATACTGTGTGCAGTTTTGGGCTCCTTATTTAAGAAAGAATGTGCTGACATTGGAAAGGGTTCAGAGAAGATCCACTAGAATGATTCTGGGAATGAGAGGGTTAACATGTGAGGAATGTCTGACCTCTCTTGGATTGTACTCCTTGGAGTTTAGAAGAATGGGGGGGGACCTCATAGAAACATTTTGAATATTGAAAGGCATGGACAGAGTGGATGTGGCAAAGTTGTTTCCATTGGGTGAGTCCAGTATGAGAGGACATGACTTAAAGATTGCAGGGCGCCAATTCAGAACAGAGATGCGAAAAAAAATTTTTAGCCGAAGGGTGGTGAATCTATGGAATTTGTTGCCACGGGCAGCAGTAGAGGCCAAGTCATTGAGTGTATTTAAGGCAGAGATTGATAGGTATCTTAGTAGTCAGGGCATCAAAGGTTATGGTGAGAAGGCGGGGGAATGGGACTGAAGGATCAGCTCAGGATGAAATGGCGGAGCAGACTCGATGGGCCGATTGGCCAACTTCTGCTCCTTTGTCTTATGGTCTTATGAAAGGATGTCTGGGGTGTAATTTTTATTTTTCATTGCATTCACCAAAGATGATGCATAAATAAAGGACATCATGAAATCAATGTTCCAAGCAATTAAAGAGCTTTGTGATCATTAATTATTAATCTACCTTTACCCTTGCTTTGATTCTACTCAAGCCATTGTTGTGCCCAAATAGACTCAGGAAAGCAGTGCATTTGGACATGAGCATAGAAGTTTGCAGGCAAATGACAAAATCATGATTTCTGAGCAATCTTGTCTCTTTGCACATAGATGAAAATCACAGAAGATGATCTGTGGATCAGGACTTATGGCCGGCTTTATCAGAAGCTTTGCTCCTCGTCAGGAGACATTCCCATTGGTATTTATCGAACAGAATCACAAAAGCTCACAACATCAGAGGTATGGGCATCTACTAATTAATGTGGTTTGCTGTTAATTGAAATTATCTATTGACTCAAGTTGAAAATGTGCTAGAATATGCTGGTTTATATATGCGAACCACTGCATTTTATTTCCAGTAATATTTACAATTTGAATCTATTTTTGTCTGAAGCAGGAGCATTTCCTTTGATCTGTATTTGATAGGTGAATCATTCCAACAATTTTGTTTACTGCTGAAATTAGATATTAGAAACATTCAGGCAGAAATTGCAGAGAAAATATATCATCAGTTCTGCTTAAATGTTACTCCAAACCTACATATGTATAACAATTTATTATTTTTATAGCCACTTTGGCAGCAGAAAAGGGATTAGCTACCTGGCATTAACCTGACATTAAGCAAGGCTTGAGAATTTTTAGTCTCAAAAACGAGATGATGATTAGCAATACAAAGCTAAAAGTGGAGAGTAGGTGTTGTAGTTGCTCACAGCTGTCTGTCCTCAGTGTCTCTAGATTTCTCCAATTATTTAGGGAGGGTTTACTTCTGTAGGAAGGCAAGGACCCAAGCAGGACCTCACAAAATGAAGCACCTGATTGTTGGCCATGATAGCCTATAATAACCAAAGTGACTTTTCAGAAAAGCCATTGACTTTCCAGTATGCTTTGGCTTATTCCATGATGCACAGATGGTATAAGTCATGTAAATCAGTTATCTATTCTGCTTATATTAAGCAAGGCACAGAAATATATTGTGTCAGGGTCAATGGTAGTAGTCAACAGGAAAGGTCTGTCAGAGTTGCTGCAATATTTGGGTTCCCACTAGTGCAAGTTCCTCATTGACGGTATGTATTGTAACCAAGAGTTCACCTCCTAATTAGCCGTCAGCCTGGAATAATATAAGCATAGAAAGTTCAGAAAATGTTGTGTTTTTTATTGAAGTCGATTGCCGGCAGGTCTGATTCAAATTTGGATCCATATCAAGTAAATAGTCTTTGTATTTCCATTTTATCTTTTTCTGCCGAGGTGTAATATGAAAAAACGGTGCAAGTCTATGTTGGTTTATTGCCATCTCTTAGCTGTGTTATGTACACACAATTCAGAAAGTGTACCCAGTTAAACACATGGACAGCTTTCAGATTTAGCTGCTGATTTTATTTGTGCACAATTTTTTAGAACTGGCTTTTTTCCCTTTATTTGTGTCCTGTCTGCCAATCTGAGTTTGAGGTTATTTAAGTTGACAACATAAAATCATAAACTGCAAATTACAGAAATTGTTCATATTAATGAAGAGCAGTAAAGGTAACAATTCAATCAGCATAAAATTGATTTGATGCACATTTATCAAGCATGCTGGTTCCAAGATTTGAAATTTGTGTTTGTTTGTACAGTAAAGGCTGATCATTCAATATTTATAACCTAGCTTATGTAGGCTGGATGGACCACTGAAGTAAAATAATCAATATCCTTGCTATTATTAAATAAAACAATGCACTTTGCAACTATATTTCTTGCATTGTCAAGCATATGTGCCATCGCAACATAGTTAACAAAAACATTTTGGAAGAGGATGGACTTAAATCACCAAGGCAGTGTGAGAGTGACAGATTTCATAAACAGCCGTAGCTATTCCCTTTCCCAATTTCCTCTTCAGTTCTTTACTCTGCCTCCCTTCTTAGACCATAAGACTATAAAACATAGGAACAGAATTAGGCCATTTGGCCCATCGAGTCTGCTCTTCCATTCATTCATGGCTGATCCTATTTTTTCCCTCCTCAGCCCCACTCCCTGGCCTTCTCCCCTTCACCTTTGATGTAGTGGCCAATCAAGAACCTATCAATCTCTGCCTTAAATACACCCAACAACCTGGCCTCCACAGCTGCCTGTGGTAACAAATTTCATAAATTCACCACCATATGGCTAAAGAAATTTCTCTGCAACCCTGTTTTCAATGGACTCCACTATATCCTGAGGTTGTGCCCTCTTGACCTAGACTCCCCCACCATGGGAAACATCCTTTCCATATCTGCTCTGTCTAGGCCTTTCAAAAGGTTTCAAGGAGATCCCCCCCCCCCCATTCTTCTAAATTCCAGCGAGTAAAGGCCCAGAGCTGTCAAATGTAGCTCATATGATAACCCTTTCATAACCCAGAATCATCTTTGTGAACCTTCTCTGGACCCCCTCCAAACCCACTCCAATGTCAGCACATCTTTTCTTAGATAAGGAGTCCAAAACCGTTCACAATACTCAAGGTGAGGCCTAACGAGTGCCTTATAAAGCCTCAGCGTCACATCACTATGCTTACATCCTAGATCTTTTGAAATGAATGCTAAAATTGCATTTGCTTTCCTCACCACTGGCTCAACCTGCAAGTTAACCATCAGGGTGTTCTGGACAAATACTCCCAAGTCCCTTTGCATCTCAGATTTTTTGGATTTTTTTTTCCCTATTTAGTTAGCAGTCTGCACGTTTATTTTTTCTGCCAAAGTGCATTACCGTGCATTTTCCAATGTTCTATTTCATTTGCCACTTCCTTGCCCATTCTCTTAATCTGTTTAAGTCCTTTTGCAATCTTCCTGTTTCCTCAGAACTACATGCCCCTCCACCAATCTTTGTATCAGCTGCAAACTTGGCAACAAAGCTATCTGTTCCATCATCTAAACCATTGATATACAGCATAAAAAGAAGTGGTACCAACACCGACCCCTGTGGAACACCATTAGTCACTGGCAGCCAACCAGAAAAGGATCCTTTTATTCCCACTGGCTGCCTTCTACCAATCAGCCAATGCTCCAACCATTTCAGTAACTTTCCTGCAATAGCATGGGCTCTTAACTTGGTAAGCTGCCTCATGTGTGGCAACTTGTCAAGGGCCTTCTGGAAATCCAAGTACACAATATCCACTACATCCCCTTTATCTATCCTACTTGTAATCTCCTCAAAGACTTCTAACAGTTCACCTGCCATCTTTTTGTCCATCATTATTATTTCTCTGGCCTAATTTTCTACTCGTCTGATATCCACTTTCATCTCTCTTTTATTTTTTTATATATGTGAAAGAGCTTTTTCTATCCACCTTGATAGTGTTTGCTAGCTTGCTTTCATATTTCATCTTTTCCCTCCTAATGATCCTATTATTTGCTGAATGTAGTTTTTAAAGGCTTCCCAATTCTCTATCTGCCCACTAAGTTTTGCTTTGTCATAAGCCCTCTCTTTTGCTTTTACATTCGCTCTGACTTACCTTGTCAGCCACATTTGTACTATTTTGCCATTTGAGTATTTCTTCATTTTTAGAATACATCAATCCTGCACCTTCCTCATTTTTTTGTCCAGAAACTCATGCCATTGCTGCTCTGCTGTCATCCCTGCTTGGATCTCCTTCCAATTTACTTTGACCAACTCCTCTCTCATGCCACTGTAATTTCCTTTACTCCACTGAAGTACTGATATGTCAGACTTTACTTTCTCCCTATCAAATGTCAAGCTGAACTTAATGATATTGTTTTCATTGTCTCCTATGGGTTCATTTACCTTAAGCTCCCTAATTGCCTCTAGTTCATTACATAACACCCAGTCCAGTATAGCTGATCCCCTAGTAGGCTCAATGACAAACTGCTGTAAAAAGCCATCTTGTAGTCATTCAACAAACTCACTATCTTGAGATCCATTACTAACCTGATTTTCCCAATCTGCCTGTATGTTAAAATCTCCCATGACTATCATATCATTGCCCTTTTGACACACCTGTTCTGTTTCCATTTTAATCTGTAGTCCACATTCCTGCTACTGTTGGGAGGTCTGTATACAACTGCCATCAGGGTCCTTTTAACCCTTGCATTTTCTTAACTCAAACCACAAGGATTCAACATCTTCCGATCCTATAAAACATCTTATTAATAATTTGATGCCATTCTTTACCAGCAGAGCCATACCACCGCCTCTGCCTACCTTTCTATCCCTCCGATACAATGTGTATCCTTGGACATTCAGCTCCCAACTACAACCATCCGTCAGTGATGGCCACAACATCATACCCAACAACCTGGAAAAGTGCAACAAGATCATTCACCTTATTTCTTATAGTCCATGCATTGAGATATAACGATTTGAGTACTGTATTTCTGCATCCCTAATGCACTGATATTCACATTGCTAGTGGCAATTATGTCCTGTTATCTACCTACCCTTCCTGACAGTCTGATTGTACGCTTTCTTTGTTTTTTTATCATTGATCCTATCCCAAGTACCTTCACTCCAGCTTACATCCACCTGCTAAATTAGTTTAAACCCTCCCCAACAGCTCTACAAACCTGTCTCTTAGAATATTGGTTCCCCTCCAGTTCAGGTTGAACAGGTCTGTTTTCTACAGGTCATACCTCCCCCAGAAGAAATCCCAGTGATCCAAGAACCTGAAGCCCTGTCCCCTTTACCAGCTTTTCAACCATGCATTTATCTGCCAAGTCATCCTATTCCTATCCTCACTGACACGTAGCATGGGTAGCATTCCAGAAATTACTACCCTGGTGATCTTGCATCTCAGCTTTCTACCAATCTCTCTGTATTCTCTCTCAGGGCCTTAATGCTTCTACTTCCTATGTCATTGGTACTAATATGTACCAAGACATCAGCCTGCTCTCCTTCCCTTTCCAAAATGCTTATCCCTTATGTTCTCTTCACCTGCCTAACACCTCCCCTGTGCCTCTCCTCCTCCTTCTCTTTCTCTCATGGTTGACACTCCTTTCCTATCAGATTCCTTCATCAGCGCTTTACCTTTTGTAGATATCACCTCCCAGCTTCTTATTTCATCCCATTCACCTACCCATCTGGCTTCACCTATCACCTTCTAGCTTGTTCTGCATCCCCTACCCCACTTTTTATTGTGGCTTCTTTCCTCCCTCCTTCCCAGTCCTGATGAAGGGTGTTGGCCCAAAACATCAACCGTGTATTTATCTCCATTGACGCTGAGTTCCTCCAATATTTTGTGTGTGTTGCTCTGGATTTCTAGAATCAATCTGGTCTGCTCATTTCCTCAGGAATTTTGTGTGTGTATTCCTCAAGAAGAAAAAAAAATTACTTCCGGATCTCATTTGGTCAAGTAGCATCTATGGAGGAACTGTTGATGTTTAAGCTCAAGAACTTGCATCAGGACTAGCTGAATGCTGCATCCAGTTTAATATTAAACTCTGTGCAATGTGTGATGGATATTCATTGTCTGGAGCTGGGGGTGGCACTTTTTTTTTGCTAAATTCAGCTTTCTAACACAGCAGTTGACACTTCTAGGGATCAAAGAGTTGTTTTTGAGTAAGTTAAACTCCCAACCAATGTTCTTTGTTCAGCATCTTGTTGTAAATGGGAGTCAGTCTTTAATATTTAATGTAAATTACAAGCAATAAACAATCTGAAGTTTAAAAAAAAAGCTTTGCAACAAACTGCACTGTCTATAGAGCACAAGCTGCTTGTCCACTGCACAGGGCTGGCTACTCAAGAGATGAAACGTAAGACTATGGGGCTATATTAATTTGCCTGCATCAAACCAGCCAACTTTGGCTAACCTATGTAGTTCGAGGAAGCTTGCAGTCCAAATTGATACTATCACATATCAATAGCTGATCTATCAATAGTTGGGAGATTTGTGTACTCAATGAGTCAGCTTTCACAGCATTAATTATGGGTGTCTGGCATCTCTGTCCCTAGAAGCTTATATTGACCATTTGTGTGAAATCACCAAATAGTGAAAAAAAAGAGAATAAATGTTAGGGAGCAACCAGGTTTGTTAGGAATGGTGATGAAATGACAAGAAGAATGACAGAAAGATAGGGTGATTAGAATCCATTCCTCTGCTTTCAATTTCTCTGACAGATGGCTTGTTTATCTGCAACTTGTTGATACGTATTTTTAGCTTATAGGAACTGTAAGTATGTTTTAGAAATCCTTTGTGTTTTAGAAATTGTTGGTAATATGGGACTCTTTTATAAGATAGAAATTCTCTGTGAGTTTTAAATGTGTTTTAAGAATTTTATCTAAATATAAACATATATCACAAAAAATAAATGAAGTGAATTTAAACTACTTCATTAGCTGGAGGTAGCTCAGTAGACAGGGCCACCCTCGCAACTCCCCCACTCAATCAGCAGATGTTGGGAGCTATAATCTTGCTGTAGAAGATAAACAAGGAAGTGGTCTAGTCTTTGAATAGATAATAGCTACTGTATAACCTTTCTTTCATGATGGCACATATCTATTTATATTGGATAGGGCTAAGATCTTTGTTTGAGTTCTGAAATTCATGGACATCATATCAAATTATCACAAATGATAAAGTGCATCTTTGGCAATTGAAAACATCAGTGGTTCTATTGGGTAACTGCAACAATGTTCTTGCTGGCAATTGTCTAATACATCCAAAACTGGCTTTACAGTAATTTAGCCTTCTTTTATATACATAGGGTCAAATATTTGCTTTCCTTGCTTGCAAGCAAAACATGCACAGATTGGTTAAAAAATACAGATGTATTAAGTTACAAAATATTAGTCTAATTATATCATAATATAAATGTCATCCAATTATAAATATCTTATAATTATCAGTAGATAATTATAATTATCAATAAATATCTCATAATTATCATAATGTGTTATGAAGGTTTTGGCAACAGAGAGATAACACCTTTTTGGAAATGCCAGCAAATTGTTATTTTTCAAGAATGCTTTACTAAGTCCTATTGAATGTATCAGACTGCATTAAAATCATAACAGTCCAAAGAGATAAATTTTTAAGGAAATGTTGATATTATCCAACGTAGTCATCCACAAGCAATTGTTCTATTAGTTGCTCAGGAAAGAAAAACTGTACTTGTTTTTCCTTATTGTTCTCAAGTGAAGTGATTTCTTAATTTCAAGAAAGGAAGTAAAATTCATTTACAAAATGAGAACATAATCATGGATTATCCAGGATTTTAAAAAAATTTAAAAAGTGCAATTTTTGGATCATTTTTGGTACAAAGAAGATTTCAACTTTTAAAAATTCTTCAGACAAGATGTTTTCAAAATTCAAATTAATTTCTTCCTGCTGAATTGTAAATTAGAAATCTGCTAGCCACTCTAGAACTTACTTCAAAGTTTCTGTTACCTTTTTGGTTTTGGAATTAAAATGATATAAAATAAAATCTGGAAAAATTGTTACTTTTGAAACAGTGAGGGCAGGGAAACGACTTAGTAAAAATGAATCATTATAAAGTAGTTTAAAATGCGATCAGTGAGGTGCAACCATTTATGGTTGGAGACCCTGCCTGATGTTTTCCTAGTATCATTTGCACTGAAAGTGACCTCACTATTTGCATGAAGTCCACTTCTAACTGTACCGTCATGAATTTCAGGTCCAACTTCTTTCCACAGAATGTCACATTTTTTCTGTAATAATAGGAAAGTTATGCATGTGAATACAGCATTCATCAGGGAGGTCTAGGTAAGATGTGTTGCCTATATAGTTGAGCAGTCTCACTTGATTGGAAAATCTTTCCTTGCAAAGTCCTTTGTTTTTGTGGAATTTAAAGTGTCACTCTGCCAGCATCAGGGGGACCTGACTTAAGTACCTTCAGAACTGACTGCAGATCACATAAATATTTTTTTAAAATCCACAGAGGGTGCTTAAACTAACAGTGTACATGTTCTTCAGCATTCAGCTGCTGTCACCAAAGAAAACACTTCATTAGGTATTGTTTTGGGTATGGTAGATGACTCAAATTGATTGGAGACTTTGGTGCAGGAAACAAATAAAATACCCATTAGTGAAGAGTCTTCTTCCACAGAGCTTTCAAAGACTTCACACTTTACCTTGATTTCCCTATTGAATGAAATTCTGAATGCATGAATGAATGAATGACTTGATACTTAAGTTTTCCAAGGCTGTAAACACTGAGAAATGTGACATTCTGTGGAAAGAACTTTATTCTTGGTCTCATGACCGCATAGCTCTCTCCCAGGAGAGCATGGTCACATTGCAATTTTTATTTCTAATTTATTACTTATTAATTAAACTGTAAGTTGGTCCTTAATAGTTGCTCGGACTGGTTGGGCCAAAGGGCCTTTTTCCATGTTGCATCTCTTCATGACTCCCTGATATTAAACTTGCTCACTGTATGGTCTTCCCTGTCAACCACAGCAAGTCTCTCCCATGTCTCCCCATTTTGGCTCACCATTGTATCAGCCAAGTCCCCCCAGACACAAAGAAATATGTGACTTCAATGGCATCTCAAGAACAGGGATTTGCCAGCTTTGTCATTTTCCAGTGAGTTCATTAAACCATTGGCATGCCCATGAGAATTCTTAATTATATGCCCACGCTAAGAAGGTTTTCTTTCCCTCAGTGATTCTGGATCACAGGAAGCAGGACGGCACAGTAATGCTGCATTTTATGTTGCTCTCACACATCTCCAGCAATCCAGGTTCATTCCTGACCTCAAATGTTGTCTGAGTGGAGTAGGCACATACTCAGTTTGACTGTATTGGTTACTTCTGTGTGCTCTGCTTTCTTCTCACATCCCAAAGACACTCTGATTATTAGCTTAATTTGCAACTATAAATTGTCCCTGGTGTGTGACAGAATGGTAAATCTGGTGGGAATGAATGGGAATATAAAGATAATGGGTTATAGAGAAAATTAGTGGGGGAATGTAAATGATGATCATGCTCTATTAGCTGCCATAAACTCAATGGGCTGGATGGCTGCTTCCAACCCTGTTTGTAAAGATAAGAATAGACAAGAATTTCCTGCTGATGAATGCTATGTTCTCTGAAACTATAGCAAATTCATCTTGAGGGTCTTGGGAGTTGGCACTGAGCCTCAGGTTGGATCTTGAGGGAGAAGAGGTAACCTTTATATCCACAGTATGTAGATCAATGCATTCCTTGACTATAACATTTGACACCAGATATAAGAGCCTCCAAAGGACAAGGAACCTAGTAGAAGATATGGTTCCTTTTATGATGGGATTTTGTTGCTGCATTGCTGGATGGAGACTTTGCACAACACACCAAGCAGATATGAAAGCATAAGAGACTGCAGATGCTGTAAATCTGGAACAACGCTCAAAGGAGCTAGAGGAGCTCCACAGGTCAAGCAGCATCTATGGAAGAAAATGAGCAGTTGACATTTTGGATTGAACTCTTCATCGGTCTCGAAGAGTCTTAACCCAAATTATCAACTGTTCCTTGCCCTCCACAGGTTCTGCCTTATGTACTGTGTTCCTCCAGCTCCTGTGTGTTGAAGCAGAAGTGAAGACTTCATTACCTCCACATCTGCTTAGCAATGAGGAAGATGAGCATAGACCTCTAGAGTCTGAGATCCATAAATGTTGAGGCTGGAGAAAAGCAGGAGGAAGAAACTGGCTGCCAGCGAATGTCCTTGTTTAGATCTGTCACCCGCCTGAGTAGATTAGTATGCATTGACTGCATAGGGTATAATGAAGTCACGGCCTGAGACACATTTTTCACAAAGAGCCAAAATCATGACTACAGTGTAAACTAGGTGACTTTCTCCACACTTGTCAAAACAGTAGTGCAGTTAATAGCTTAGAGAACCAGATGAGACATAATTTCCTCTCTCATCTGTTGTACAGGGTCATCTGTGATGAAAATAGCACTTCAATGAATGATTTTCTGATCCTATAACTTGAAATGCCTAATAGAAACCTGGTTTCCTTAAGAAACCGTGACCTTTGTCAGGTACCGTTGCTCGAATTTGCTCCATTCTGCAGATCCAAGTATTTGATTGTAATCTTGAACCTTTGCAATGCTGTACAGTCAATGACGTCAAGTCAGCATGGTAGCCATAGCCACTGAGAATTAAGCACATAATGATGTGTCGGTCAGATGAGCATGTGGTAAGCAAGGAAATTATTAACAAAGTAACATTTCTAGCCTATATACAGTAAGTCCATAATTATTCCACACTGAAAAATCCCTCATCATACTCCAGATGATTTTCATTTTAAACCTCTGTACCATTTCAAGATACACATCAGAGCACAATTGATATCATTGCTTGAAGCCTGAAATTCCACTCATCTTGTAACAGTCCAGTTTAATCAACAATCTATCTATTTCTGAGCCTTTCTTTGGTGGCTATGAGAACATTAGGGGATAAGAATCACTACATGGTCTCAACTTCTCAGTGGAGTTCATTCCAGTCATTGCAAAAATAGCACGGCAATCATCTAATTATTGTGCCTTGCTGAAAAGCTTTTGCTTTTAAGGGTCTGGATTCATAGGATATTTCAGCACCATCAAAATTTTGCTGGAGCACAATCCCATAGCATGTATAATAGAAAATGTTCTAATTGAAGCTAATTCTAGTTGTTCTAATTAATTCTAATTTATTCCAGTAGCTGCCACATGAGTGTTTTTTGTATATAATGAAGCATATTATTTTCCCAAAATGGGAAGGAATTTGAGTGGCATCAATTCCTTTGTAATAAAAACAAAATAACGTCAAGTTATTTATTAAAGAAGAATTATAGTACAAGCAGTCCCCGGGTTACATACGAGTTCCGTTCCTGAGTCTGTCCTTAAGTTGGATTTGTACAGAAATCGGAACAAGTACATCCAGTATTATTTAGCGTCAGTTAGTCAAACATTTGTCTTAGTATATAGTATATATTTTACCTTTCTATGCATATAAAATACTTAAGAAACGTATGTATTCCAATAATTAAACCACTGCGTTGCTTAGTAATAATTGTAGCTTTCATCTTTCAAATGCTCCATTATTCTCACTTTATCCGTTATCCTTTAAAATTGTTCCGATCATTGACCGACTGTAGCCTAACGCTTTTCCAATGACCGATGGTGTTTCACCTCTTTCCACTTTATTTCCACTTTATTTTCAATCGCGATGGGTTCCCGTCAATGGAACAGAAGCACTGCGGGTGACAGCTCTGGAGCTTTGCTGGCTCCCGAGGTCCGCTGGGTCCTACGGACCACCACATTGAGATAGGCTAAATGGGACAAGTAGGGGCTGTGCTGGATTTGGTTATTTGATCATCCACAATATTCCGCGTGGGAATTTAAACTGGAGGTGGCTGTGTTTTTTTTAACAAGGTTGAGTTGCGAGCTCGACATCAACCCAGCATGAATGGTACAGGAGTCACTGGATCGACATCAGCCTGGCATGGGAACGGTCTATTACTGGATCGAACTTGGGAAACTCCATTCTCCAGACCGGCGCTGATCTCACTGAGCCACCAGCTGACCGGAATGGGGGAGATGGGGCGGCTGGGGTCAGGGTGAATCTTACTAAGAAAAATTTAAGCCAAATACAAAGTTAAACACTCAACACAGCGTCATCAGCAACGACTTCAAATGGCGGATGGAGTCATGATATGACTTAAAATGGCGGATGGTGTTCTCCTTCCTTGGTTCGTCAGTACGAGTTGTCCGTAAGTCGGACATTCGTAACTCGGGGACTACCTGTATTTGTCTGTAATGTTAGACAGCCCAGTTCCTTCCCAGTTTGACCAAACATTTATGTGAGCTTTAGTGCCCTAGCGCCACATTACAAAGTCCCCTTTCTTTACCGCACAGCCCATGAACCACAAAAGATTCTTGTCCTACATGCTGCAGACTGCCACCACCACAAATTGAAGAAGCTTTTTGGGACAGCTGTCTGTAGAGCTTGCATGAATGTGCCTAAGATGTTGCAATGGGAAATGAGCTGGTATCATCATTGTGTAGGGGCATTCAACAAGTGTCCTGGGTAAGCAACACAGAAGCGATCTACCTCCGGTCAGACTGCTCCATGATTGCATCGACCTCTACAACCAAAGAAGAATGAGCTGACAAGTCCTAGATTACAGTTGAATGGTCCCAGCTACTTTGGTTCTTCATGGAGTTAGTTGACTACAATCTAAGCCAAGGTGTGTGAGTTGGAGGTTGCCACATATCTGCACCTGTAGAAGAGAGGTAAGTTCTCACCTGCCATAACTCTTTTGCTGTTGGGGAGTGGTCCTCTCAGGTGCAGCATCCCTTTGCTCTTGTAAAAACAATGCTGCACCTGTGTGCCCACTGAGACCAGTGGTCTGCTGACAAATGGTGTCGCACTGCTGACTGAGGGCTCTTCCTAGGGGTGGCATCTCTCTGTCCTGGGCCCAACATATTGAAGCAGTCACAAAGAAGCCTCAGCAGTGTCTATACCTGAGGAGTTTGAGGAGACTTTGTATGGCACCAAATCTTGCAGATTTCAATGAAGAGCACTCTGAATGGTTGCATCACTGCCTGGTATGGAGGTTCCAATGCACAGGACCACAAGAAGCTACACACTCAGCCAGCTCCTCCACAGATATAAATATCCCTACCACTGAGAACAGTTTTCAAGAGGCAGCACTGCATGAACGTGGCAAACAACATTAAGCACCCTCAACATTCAGGAATTGTTCTCTTCTCATTTCTGCCATCAGGAAGGAGGCACAGAAGCTGTAGTGCCCCAAAACAACAAATTTTGGGTCACCCGATAATAAAACCTGTTTCTAATCTGAACCATCATTATTGTGATGCAACAGCAGGATGGAAGTGAAGATGTCTGCTGTTGTTCAAATCAAATTGTTCATGTGTGGCAGATTCTGTGCTCCCTCTTTTTGAGAAATGGTTTGTAGCTATGAGGTACTTTTGCCAACAAGGTGGATGGTGATGTCCTCAAGTCTGAAAAAGGTTTGCACACATGCTGGTACCATTATGCAGGTGAGTTCTTCCTACTGGTTTGGCATAAATGAAGAAAAAAAAATCAGTGAGCTTTTGATTGTTTTAGCTATCTCTAGAGACACGATTTCTGTGTGGTGGATGGGAATGAAATTGAATTTCATTATATACCGGTGTGATGGCTGACACTACTGAATGAGCATTCGTCCCAGGAGTGGCATTTTGCTGCTTAGTGAGGGCAACAAGTTGCTTCCTGCTGATCTGCCATATTCCTCCAGAGGTTCAAGCACTTCACTCTCAAAAACATCCAGTATCCAGCTGGATCAGGGAAGACTGCAGTGAAGAGGAATCGTTTGGATGAACGGAGATTCAATGGTTCTATGGTTCCATTTAATATCAGAGAATGTATACAATATACAACCTGAAATTCTTACTCTCCGCAGACATCCTCAAAACAGAAGGAAACCCAAAGAAGGAAAGCCAGAAAAAAACTTAAGAATCCCAAAGCTCCTTGCCCCCTCCACCCACAAGTAGTAGTAAGCAGCATCAACCCCTTCCCCCCCCCCCACATTGTAGCAAAAAGCATCAACATTCTTACCACCCACCGTACAAAGCAACAGCAAAGTCCCAAAGAGAGGCCATGGTCTACAGTCTATCAGAAACTGCTGTTCATCCCAACAGTTCAACATCCTTCAGTCTCTCTCTCTCTCTCTCTCTCTCTCTCTCTCTCTCTCTCTCTCTCTCTCTCTCTCTCTCTCGCTCTCTCGCTCTCTCGCTCTCTCTCTCGCTCTCTCTCTCTCGCTCTCTCTCTCTCTCTCTCTCTCTCTCTCTCTCTCTCTCATGAACAAGGGAGAGAGATATCACTCTTTCCACAATGAGAGGGGAGCCAAAAAGTCACTATTGCAACATTACCATCTGTAGCACTGCCTTTATTTCGAGTTCCCCTGACTCAAGAATTGGCGGCAAGCTCTCACTCATTGAAGGATTTTGTAAACATATTGATATGCTTTACATTGTGAGCTAGTAAGTATGGCTGGATAAGTATCACAGTGTAAGAGACCAGCCTTTGTGCTTGACCACAACTTACTTTGTCATGTCTTAAAAGAAGATAAAACTTGTTCTGACATTGCCCCATTGAATGGGAATAATTACAGACCAAAACAATCTGCTAGGGGAATTCAGCAGGCCAAGCAGCACCTCTGGGAGAAAAGGGATTGTCAACAGTTAAGGTCAAAACCTTGCATCTGAATGAAAGATTGTTTTTGTCATATCAGATTCCAGCATCTGCACACCCTTGTGTCTCTTCCTTACCACTTTCAATCTCTTCCATTGATAGCTCTGCCATGTCTGCTGGGCCTGCTGGCACTAAGGGTGTCTCTCCTTTCATCGTATACTGGGGCCCTTAGCTCCCAGTAGAGCATAGGCCAGCGATGATCTCCAGTCTCCATCGTCCTCTGTTCTGTGCCAGTTTCTTGGGGGAAGGACCAGGAGTGTCTCCATCATTTAATTTCTGCCTCAATGTTTCTCTTTCATGTGTTCTTTGGACTTCCTCTTTCCTTGAGGATTCCATTTTAATCTGCTTGGTGATGTTGTGGTTGGCTTTCTCAAGGTGTGACCAGTCCACCTCCATTTCCAAGAAACAGACACAAGATGCTGGAGGAACTCAGTAGGATAGTCAGCATCTATGGAAAAGAGTGAACAGTCGACATTTCAAGCTGAGACCCTTCATCAACCCTGATGAAGGGTCTCGGCCCGAAACATTTTAATTCAAAGTCCCATTCACATTCTGATATGTCTATCCATGGCCTCCTCTACTGTCAAGATGAAGCCACACTCAGGATGGAGGAACAACACCTTATATACTGGCTGGGTAGCCTCCAGCCTGAAGGCATGAACGTTGACTTCTCTAACTTCTGTTAATGGCCCTCCTCCCCTTCTTACCCCATCCCTGATATATTTAGATTTGTTTTTGTTTTTTCCCCCTCCCTTTTTTTCACTTTCTCTCTCTACCCATCACTCTGCCTGTTCTCCATCTCCCTCTGGTGCTTCTCTCCCCCTTTCTTTCTCCCATCCCATGATCCTTTCCCTTCTCTTGCTCTGTATCACTTTTGCCAATCACCTTTCTGGCTCTCAGCTTCACCCCACCCCCTCTGGTCTTCTCCTATCATTTCGCATTTTCCCCTCCCCCTCCTACTTTCAAATCTCTTACTATCTTTCCTTTCAGTTTGTCCTGACGAAGGATCTCAGCCCAAAACGTCAACAGCGCTTCTCCCTTTAGATGCTGCCTGGCCTGCTGCGTTCCACCAGCATTTTGTGTGTGTTGCTTGAATTTCCAGCATCTGCAGATTTCCTTGTGTTTGCCTTCTGTGTGTGTTGCTTGGATTTCCAGCATCTGAGGATTTTCACTAGCTTGTCATTGGACTATCTCCATTTCCGTTTGCGTATCAGTATCTCTATGGGTTCTTGGTTGGTGTTTTCCCACAGTGTCTGGTTGGTTACTTTGTCAGTCCATCTGATGCTTAGGCTGGTTAATGGAAGCCGGCAGTTTTTGTCATGTCTTCTCTGTTGTCCCGCAGGTTTCAGAGCCACACAGTGCACTGTTTTAACATTTGAGATTCTGATTTTTGTTTTCCTTGATATGACTTTGGTTGTCCACACTTTCTTCAAGATGTTGAAGACTAATGTGCTTTTTGATCCTGGTTTTGACATCTTCATCCATTCCATCATAAATACTCACAATGCTTCCAAGACAGACAAATCACAATGGGTCTACTGCTGCTGCAGTTTATCTTCATTTCTTTAGAGTCATCTACATTTGGTCTTGACCCAGCATGGTGGAGTTAGCAGTCAAGAGTGTAGATTCCTCTTGTATCTGTTGGTTAGAGCTAGATAGTTGGGTGATGTCATCTGCAAACTCTTGGTCATCAAGTTACAGCCACAGAGTCCATTGGATTCTATTTCATTTTTACTTGTTGTCCATTGTTATCTGGAACATGAAAGGAACCATCAAATATCCCTGCTTCACCTTAGTTTTGACATTGAATCTTTCTAACAGCTCTCCCGCCTGCATGTCTTCGCATGACAGGTTGTTATTTAAGTTCCTGATGATATTGATGTATTTCTGTGGTACTCCATAATGTTTTATGTTTCCACAGGGTGTTCTTGCTTAAGCTGTTGATGGCTTTCTTGTAGTCAATGAAGTTGGATGACAGAATTGATGGCTTTGTGGAAAAGTCTGTGGACAATATGAAGATAGGTGGAAGGGCAGGTAATTTTGAAGGAGTAGGGAGTCTACAAGAGGACAGATAGATTAAGAAAGTGGGCAAAGAAGTAGCAAATGGAATAGAGTCTTGAGAATGTATGATCATGCACTTCGGTAGAAGAAATAAAAGGGTAGACTATTTTCTAAAAGGAGAGAAAATTTAAAAATTTGAAGTGTAAGCCGACTTGTGAGTCTTTGAGCAGGATTCCTGCAGGTTTAATTTGCAGGTTGAGTCAGAGCTGCGGAAGGCAAGTGCGATGTTAGCATTCATTACAAGAGGACTAGAATATAAATGCAAAGATGTAATGTCAAGGCTTTATTAAGCACTGGTGGGGGCTCACTTTCAGTACTGTGAGCAGTTTTGGGCCCCTTATCTAAGAAAGGATGTGCTGACATTGGAGAGGATTCAAAGAAGGTTCATGATAATGCTTCTGGGATTTAAAGGCTTGTCTAAGAGAGTATTTGATGCCTCTGGACCTGTACTCAAGTCAAGTCAAGTCAGTTTTTATTGTCATTTCGAACATAACTGCTGGTACAGCACACAGTTAAAAACGAGAAAACATTTTTCATCACCTTGGTGTTACATGAAACAATAGAAAAACTACACTGAACTAAATAAAACAACACAAAAATAGCTACACTAGACTACAGACCTAGCTAAGACTGCATAAAGTGCACAAAACAGGGCAGGCATTACAATAAATAATAAACAAGACAATAGGCACAGTAGAGGGAAGTAAGTTAGTGTCAGTCCAGACTCTGGGTATTGAGGAGTCTGATAGCTTGGGGGCAGAAACTGTTACATAGTCTGGTCGTGAGAGCCCAAATGCTTCAGTGCCTTTTCCCAGATGGCAGGAGGGAGAAGAGTTTGAATGAGGGGTGCGTGGGGTCCTTCATAATGCTGTTTGCTTTGTGGATGCAGCGTGTGGTGTAAATGTCTATAATGGCGGGAAGAGAGACCCCGATGATCTTCTCAGCTGACCTCACTATCTGCTGCAGGGTCTTGCGATCCAAAATGGTGCAATTTCCGAACCAGGCAGTGATGCAGCTGCTTGGGATGCTCTCAATACAACCTCTGTAGAATGTGATGAGGATGGGGGGTGGGAGATGGACTTTTCTCAGCCTTCGCAGAAAGTAGAGACACTTCTGGGCTTTCTTTGCTATGGAGCTGGTGTTGAGGGAGCAGGTGAGGTTCTCCACCAGGTGAACACCAAGAAAATTGGTGCTCTTAAAGATCTCTACCGAGGAGCCGTCGATGTTCAGTGGAGAGTGATTGTGCCATGCCCTCCTGAAGTCAATAACTATCTCTTTTGTTTTGTTCACATTCAGAGACACATTGTCGTTGGCACTCACTGGAATTCAGAAGAATGGGAGGTGACCTTAATGAAACCTCATTGAAACCTATTGAATGTTGAAAGGCCTCAACAGAGTAGATGTGGAGAAAATGTTTCCTGTGGGAGTGTGGGAGTCTAAGACCAGAGGACACAGCTTTAGAATAATGGGGCATCCTTTCAGAATGGAGATCAGAAGGGATTTCTGTAGCCAGAGAGTGCTGGATCTGTGGAATTCTTTGCCACATGTAGATGTGGAGGCCAAATGACTGAGTATATTTAAGGCAGAGGTTGTTTGGTCAGAGCATGAATGGATATGGGGAGAAGGCAAGAGATTGGGGCTGAAAGGGGAAATGATGAATTGGCAGAGCAGACCCAATGGGCCAAATGGCCTAATTCTGCTCCTATATCTTATGGTCTAATGAAATTGACGTAGAGATAAGTATTCTGTTTGATTGACTGTTCTATAATTATTATAATTATAATTATTAAGATAGCTATCTGGTCTGTGCAGGTGTGATCTTTCCTAGAGCCTGCTTGCTGGTTCCTTAATGTTGTGTCAAAAGCTTTTTGAAGGCGTTGCAGAATAATTCTATCGATCATCTTTCTTTGGAAGCTTGATTATGTGACTTCCCTTCCACACTTGTAGCATCTCTTCTTTGTTCTAGATGTTGCAGAACAAAGCGTATTGGATATTTGCCAAAGTTTAGGCTCTGCCTTCAGTGCCTGTGTGGTACACAGTCCGTGCCAGCTGCTTTTCCTGACTTTTGCCTTTTAGTTGCCTCTACGATATCCTTCTTTGATGGCTTGGGATAGTTGACACCCAAGTCTGATGATGCTTCTGGAATTAAAGGAGATTCCACAGTAGGTGGTCTGCTCAGCAGTTCATTGAAATACTGTGTCCAACATTGTAGCTGTTCGCTTATTTAGGTACATCATTTCCAACTTTACTCTTCACTTGCTTTATTCCTGCTTGAGGTCTCCTGCTTGTCAGCTATTCCTCTGTCCATGCCAGTATCTTCCCTGAAACACCATAGGATTTCATCTTGTTAAGCAACCTCATGTGAGGCACATTATCAAATGCCTTCCGAAAATCTAAGTAAATGACATCCACTGCCTCTCCTTTGTCCACTCTGCTTGTTACTTCCTTAAAGAATTCTAACAGAATTCCCTTTACAGAAATCATTAGTCTCCAAGTATCCTGAAACCTCATCCTTAATAATGGACTCCAACACTTTCCCAACCACTAACTGGCCTATAATTTCCTTTCTTTTGCCTTCCTCCCTTCTTAAAGAGTGGAGTGACATTTGCAATATTCTAGTCCTCCAGGACCATGCCAGAATCAAGTGATTCTTCTTGATGTTTCTCCTTTTTTCCATGTGCACTCTGTCAAATTCCTCTCGTGCCTCTGCTTTCTCGTTCCTAGTTCTGCTTCTACTGCATGTTTCTTTGAATTCTCCTCTTGTTGATTGTTTCCATCAATCCTGTTGTAATCCACTCCTTATTTTCTCCTTTCATACTTCTCATAAAATAGTTCTTCTAAAACCTTTTTGGAAGAAGCAAATTAACTGATTTTGACTATAAATTCCACTGTTTTGCAGTGTCTTGAAAGTAACATGCAAAGGACTCTTGTGAATAAACAGACTATGAATTGTGCAAAGTTCAATGTAATAAACTTTAGAAAAGTAAAGAAAACTAAGTCACTAGTGCTAAAGATATTTATTTGGTATTGATATTGGTATTGGTTTATTATTGTCACGTGTACCAAGATATAGTAAAAAGCTTGTTCAAACAGATCAATCCATTCAATAATGCATTGGGGTAGAACAAGGTAAAATGAGAACAATACAGAATAAAGTGTAAAAGCTACAGAGAAAATGCTTCAGGCGAACAATGAAGTGCAAGATCATAATGAATTGAATTGACTTTATTTCATACATCCTTCACATACGTGAGGAGTAAAAATCTTTACATTATGTCTCTGTCTGAATGTGCATTGTGTAACTTATAGTAATTTGTAATGCATAGCATGTACAGTAATAAATACAACAGGAGAGTCAGTATAGCATAGAAATACAATTGCATCAGCTTGAATTAAGCAGTCTGATGGCCTGATGGAAGAAGCTATCCCAGAGCCTGCTGGTCCTGTCTTTTATGCTGTGGTACCATTTTCTGGTTGCTAGCAGCTGGAACAGTATGTGATTGGGATGACTCAGGTCCCCAATGACCTTTGGGGCTCTTTTTACACACCTGTCACTATAAATGCCCTAAATGATGGGAAATTCATATCCACAGATGCGCTAAACTGTCCGCAGCACTCTCTGCAGAGTCCTGCGATAGTGGGAAGTACAGTTCCTGTCCGAAGCAGTGATACAGCCAGTCAGGATGCTCTCAGTTGTGCCCCTGTAGAAAGCCCTCAGGATTTGGGGACTCGTGCCAAACTTCTTCAACTGTCTGAGGTGAAAGATGTGCTGTTGTGTTTTTTTCACCACACAGCCGGTATGTACAGACCAAGTGAGGTAGATTTTGAGGTCAAGAATACTTCGTATCATACTAGAAAACCATTAATAGTCTTATTATTTGGGGGTAGAACCTATACTTGATTCTGATGGTATATGCTTTCAGGTTTTTGTATCTTCTGCTGATGGAAGAAGGGAGAAGAGCAACTGTCCTAGGTGGGTGGGGCCTTTCATTATGCTGGCTACTTTACTGCGGCAGCAAGAAGAATTGATGAGGTCCATGGAGGGGACACTTGCTTCTGTGATGTGCTAAGCTGTGTCTACAACTCACTGTTGTTCCTTCTGGTCACATATAGATCCGTTGATATACCAAGCCATTATGCATACAGAAAGGATGCTTTCTATGGTGCACCAATAAAAATTGTTAAGGGTTGACAGGACCTTGACAAATTTCTTTAGCCTCCCGAGGAAGTAGAGTTATTGGTGAGTTTCTTGGCCATGACATCAACTTGGTTGGACAACAGTAAGCTATAGGGAATGTTCACTCCTAGAAACCTGAGGCTCTCAACGCTGTTGAAGACAGGAGCCTGTACGCCACCTAGTTTCCTGAAGTCTATGACCCACTCTTTAGTTTTGTTGGCTTTGAGGGAATGGTAATGGTCACCTCAATGTCCGTCCTCAAAAACTATATTGCCATGCATTAGAACTGTAAGGATAAAACTATTTTACTACTCTTGTCTATAATGTTCTGAGCAAGGTCACCATTTCTGGTGTGAAGACTGCTACTAATTTTAGTTTTGGGAATTTTCTTTGTTGTTTGCAGGTTTTATCAGAAGTCTGATGGTCTTTCAATTGAGAAAGTTAGCTATTCTCTCACAAATTCTAATATTAGCCAGCAAATCCTTCCAAACAACTGCTGATTTGGAATCATCCCTAATAGATGCTTCAAGATCAAACATTTCAACAGTCATCAATAACAATTAATTTTTTTGTTTCTTGGTTTGATTTGGCAGAGTTCTGTCAGTAAGAGTTAAGGAATTTTGATGCCTAATTTGTTTTTTTGGCAATATGGGCACTTTAGAACAGTGAACATCTGCAAGGAAGTATGCTGAGCAGGCAAATCATTAAGCTTGATTTGATGCCAGTGATGCCACTTTGGAGCTCTATGCTCTACTTAATACACTTGCTTAACCTTGCTGAGCTGAATATGCATTCAACATCGGAAAGGAGCTACTGCCAAAACAATTTTACACAATTATCCACTATTACATGTTGGTTGCTTGCTGCTGGCTGTGGTAAGGTTCTACATCTGTTGTTCCCTGCAGCTCATTTAGGTTATGACATACCACAGAGAATTATTCTAAAGATCTTGTTGACTGAGGCTTTGCTAAAGTCACTTCTTCCATGTCATGGGTTCATTATACCTGGAGTCGAGTGCAACTGGGGAATAAGTAAGTAGGGGGCTTGCAGAACCTAAGCAGCTAGTGGGAGATGGAGGAGGGTGGGGAGAATGGTGCTCTTAGTATCAGACCATGTCTTAGCTGGATGTTGACAAAGCAGTTCACATATCTGCAACACAGTAAGAAACAATGCTGCAACATCTCTCCAATAAAATATTGTCACTCAAATCTGCTGCACATTGTAGCTAGACTGCCTAGAGAAGTGTGTTACCAGTAGCTGTGAAAGTGACTACATAAATCAGGAGTTCCCAACCTTTTTTATGCTGTAAAGCAAAGGGTTAGTGGACCCCAGATTGGGCACCCATGACATAAATTAACTTCAATTTTCATGCCCATTTCCAGTTTTCTGTTAACTGCCTTACAAGAAAGATCACAGAAGTTCTCCATCAAGAGTGAACAGTGTTATAGCTCAATAGGTAAAGAGAGAATGTTGCCCTAATTGCAACCTTCCTTCTAGTGCATTGTGTTAGTGAATGCATAGATGTTGCTTTAAAGGTGCTGCAAGTCATCTGGACCCTGTATCAGAGTGCAAATAGATTCTATTCCCCTCAACACCCCCACAGTGGTGTGACCATAGGCAGCAAGTCACACTGATTAGCGTCTGCTATGGAACACTTCTTCCATTGCAACAGCTGCATTTCGGCCACCACAGCCAGTAGAAAGATGGCCACTGATTGACAATGTAGCCAGTCTCTCAAGTGTGCCGCCTCCATCTGTGTGAGCATTCAAGTTATGACCAGAGAACTGACATCAACAAATCAAGCAGGCTATCAAATATTGAAAGGTATTTCTGTTTTAGAGGAATTCTTGCCAAGAATGCAGAGTTGCACTGTTGGGAAGACTGTGTAATTTTGTCATAAACATGTGGCAAACATCTGAAGAGGAGCAATAATGAGAATAGGAAAGAAAGAAAGAAAATATACTTACACCATACCCCTCTGCCTAAGCTGTCAGCAAAGATCTCGTCCTAGCTCAGTAACTGTGATACAGTGCCAAATGCATTCCTTCCCTATATGTGAAATATCCACTTCAGCGCTCATCTCCTGAGTGCCTTTATCTGCCCTAATGCTCGAAGACAGTTCTACACCAGTGGTTTTATCACAAGTACTGCATATCCTGATACCCTGGTGTCCACATCACCTCCTGAACTTGCTGAATTTAGCTACTTTTGCCTAACAAACTTGATTTTCAGATGCTTCACTTTCAAATATTCCATGTTCTCACATCTTGTGACAAATCAGCATGTAGGAAGGAGATGGAATAGTGCCACATCAACAATCTTTCAGCAAAACCAAAGAGTTGAATATTGACTACTGGAGAAGGAAACCAGAGATACATGAGCCAGTCCTCATCAGGGGGTCAGACGTGGAGAAGGTCAGTAGTTTTAAATTCCTTGCTGTTATCATTTCAGAACTCTGCAGACAGTGGTGAAGATAGTACAGTGCATCTGTAGATGTGAACTTGCTACTATTCAGGACATTTACAAAGACAGGTGTGTAAAAAGGGCCCAAAGGTTCATTGGGGACCTGAGTCAACCCAACCACAAACTGCTCCAGTTGCTACCATCCAGGAAACGGTACCATAGCATAAAAGCCAGGCCATCAGACTGGTTAATTCACACAGATAGAATTGTATTTCTATGCTATATTGACTGTCCTGTTGTACATACTATTTATTACAAATTACTATAAATTGCACATTGCACATTTAGACAGGGACATTACGCAATATTTTTATTCCTCCTGTATGTGAAGGATGTAAGAAATAATGTGAATTCAATTCAAAACCTTGACAGACTTCTGCAGATGCACAGTGGAGAGTATCTTGACTGGTGTATCATGGCCTGGTATGGAAACACCAATGCCCAAGGATGGGAAAACCTACAAAAAGTACTGGATACTGCCCAGTTCATCACAGAGAAATCTCTCTCCACCACTAAGCACATCACTGTCCTTGATATCAAACTGAATCCACATCTAATGGATTCACTTTCAAGGACTCTACAGCTCATGTTCTTGGTGCTATTTATTTACTATTATTATTATTAGTTTTTATTTTTTGAATGTACACAATTTGTCCTGTGCACATTGTCAGTCTTTGATTCCATTTTTTCATTTCTTTGTTCTACTGTGAATGACTAAGAAAATGAATCTCAGGGTAGAACATAGTGATATATATGTACTTTGATAATAAATTTACTTTGAACTTTGAACTCTGAAAACTCTTCTAGTCCCTCTACTTTCACAAAGCATTATTCATGTCCATAGATGCTGGCTGACTTGCTAAGTTCTTCCAGCATTTTGTGTTTGTTGCTCAGGATTTCCAGCTTCAGCAGAACCTCTTGTGTAAATGGTTCCCTGCCTCTTCTGGTGTTCTACTGGCAGCTGTTCTTTCTGTCAAGAATCCTCACCTTTAACCTTTTGCTATTCACCCACTACATTTCTGTTAAAGTTGTGATTTTTTTTAGGTTGCCTCCACTATATCCTTCCATTGTTCCCATCTGTTCTCTATTGCTCTCCTTGTAAATTGCTTTGAGTTGTATTTTTGTTCAAGAGCAATGCTGTAGAAATGCATATGTTGGATTTAGTATCTCAATAATTACACTTCAGAAGGAAAAGCATGGGTGATGTTTCAGTGCATTTGGCATCATTATCTACAAATCTAAACTTACCAATACTACTTTTGTAAATTTTTGGCTGCAATGCTTGAACTTAACTGTTTTCAAGCTCCTTTTATTAGTAAATGGATAATTTTTTTAAACCATTTTGGGGAATTTTGTTTTCTAAGTTAATAAGCATTTTCAAAGAGTTTATCATGGATATCTGGCCTCAAATCCTTAAGGTATTACTGGTTTTAATTTCATGGCCAATGTCCATTTGACCACATCTATTAATCTTGCTTGAAATAATCTTGATTAATGTCATATTGGCAAACGAATGAATTAAGAAAACAAATCTATCTGGAAAGTCTGTAAATTGCACACTGAATATTTCTGAATTATTTGTAGACATATGGGACAACAGAACACTAGTGATCCAGTAGAAATACTTATTTTAATTGTAACACACACAAAATGCAGGAGGAACTCAGCCGGCCAGGCAGCACCTATGGAAAAGAGCAAACCATCAATGTTTCAGGCCAAGACCCTTCATCCAAGCTGGAGAAAAAAAGATGTGGAGTCAGAGTAACAAGGTGGAGGGAAGGGTGGAAGAAATGCACAGCAGTAAGTGATAGTTAAAACCGGGATGGGGGTGGGGTGAAAGAGTTAAAGGGCTGGAGAAGCGGGAATCTGATAGGAGAGGACAGAAGGCCGAGCAAGAAAGGGAAGTGGGAGGAGCACCAGAGGGAGGTGATGGGAAGGTAAGGAGATAAAGTGAGAGAGGGAAATGGGAATGAGATTAGATGAGGAAGAGGAGGGCCTTTTCCAGAGGCTTAAGAAATCAATGTTCATGCTATCAGATTGGATGCTACCCAGACAGAATATTAAGTTTTGCTCCTCCAACCTGAGTGTGGCTTCGTTACGACAGTAGAGGAGGCCATGGTCTGGCATATGGGAATGAGAAGTGGAATTGAAATGTGTAGTGTCTAGGGCATCCCACTTTCTCTAATGGAAAGAGCGTAGGTGCTCGGTGAAGCAGTCCCCCAATTTATTTTGGGTCTCACTGATATACAGGAGGCCACACCAAGAGCACCAGATACAGTAGATGACCCCAACAGACTCACAGACCAACAGACTCACATCACCTGGAAGGACTGTTTGGTGTCCTGAATGGTACTGGGGGGGAGGAGGTATCGGGGCAGATGTAGCATTTGTTCTGCTTGAATAGGTAAGTGCCAGGAGTGAGATGAGTGGGGAGGGATGAATAGACAAGGGAGTTGTGTAGAGAGCAATCCCTAAGGAAAGCAGAAAGTGGTGGTGGGGAGAGAGAAGGATGCGCTTGGTGGTGGGACCTCATTGAAGATTGTGGAAGTTACGAAGAATTATGTGCTGGACATGAAGGCTGGTTTGGTAGTAGGTGAGGATAAGAGGAACCCTATTCCTGGTAGGGTGGAGGGAGGATGGGGTGAGGGCAGACATGCCTGAAATGAGAGAGATGCGCTTGAGAGCAGTGCTTATGGTGGAGGAAGGGAAGCCCCTTTCTTTGAAGAAGGACATCTAAGTCCTGGAATGAAAATCCTCATCCTGAAAGCAGATGTGGCGGAGATGGAGGAAGTGAGAGAAAGTGATGACATTTTTACAAGTAACAGGGTGGGAAGAGATATAGTCCAGGCAGCTGTGAAGGTCAGTGGGTTTATAAAAGACGTCAGTAAAAATGCTGTCTCCAGAGATTGAGACCGAAAGATCAAGAAAGGGGAGGGAGGAGTTAGAAATGGATAAGGTACATTTGATGGCAGGCTGGAAGTTAGAGGCAAAGTTTATGAAGTCAACGAGCTTGGCATGGGTGCAAGAAGCAGCAACAATGCAGTCATCGATGTAGCATAGGAAAAGTTGGAGTGTGCTACCAGTGTAGACTTGCAACATGACCTGTTCCATGTAGCCGACCAAAGGGCAGGCATAGCTGAGACCCATGCGAGTGCCCATGGCTACACCTTTTGTTTGAAGGAAACATGAGGAGCTGAAGAAGAAGTTATTGGGCATGAAGACCAGTTCCATCAGTTGGTATGTAAGCCTCTGTTAGTCTCGATAGACCATGGATTTGTGCCTTGGAAAGTTTACAGGGCACAAGCCTGGGCAAGGCTTTTTTTTTTATAATGGAAGAAAAGCAGTTGCCCAAGCTGTAAGTCTCCCCTCTCCATGCCACCGATGTTGTCCAAGGGAAGGGCATTAGGACCCATACAGCTTCGCATTGGTGGTGTCGTAGAGCAATGTGTGGTTAAGTGCCTCACTCAAGGACACACACGCAGCCTCAGCCAAGGCTCGAACTAACGACCTTGAGATCACTAGACGAACACCTTAACCACTTGGCCATGCACCATCAGATGGAAGAGAGTGGTGGTGGAGTGAAGATGCTTGGGTCTGGTGTCCAAAAAGAAATGGAGAGCTTTGAGGTCTTCTTGATGGTGGGGTGGGGGGGGGGGGGTGGATGTGGATAGTGAATGGACATCCCTAGTGAAAATAAGGTGATAAGGGCCAGGGAACTTGAAATCATTGAAAATATCAAGAGTGTGTGAAGTGTTATGGAAGGGACTGAGTCAGTGGGGGTAAAACTGAGGTGAGGTATGCAGGTCTAATTTCGATGAGGCAGGAACAAGCAGAAACAATGGGCCTACCTGGACAGGCAGGTTTGTGGATCTTGGGTAGGAGGTAGAAATGGGTGATGCAGGGTGAGAGAACTGTGAGGTTGGTGGCAGTGGATAGGACATCCCCAGAGTTAATAAGGTCAGTGATGGTGTGGGAGACAATGGCCTGATGTTCCTTAGCGGGCCCTCGTTGAGGGGTAAGTAAGAGGAGGTGGCCAACAGTTGTCACCTGGCCTCAGCAAAGTAGAAGTCAGTCCACCAGACTACTGTAGCACTCCCCTTATCTGCGGGTTTGATGGTGAGGTTAGACTTTGTGCGGGGAGAGTGGAGAGCAGAGTGTTTGGAAAGAGTGAGATTGGAATTGGAGAGGAAGTGGTGAAGTGGAGACAGCTGGTGTCTTATTGGAAGTTAGCAATGAGGAGGTAGAAGACAGAGCAGGGGCTTCTCTCCTTCCATTATCAATGCTTCCCTCAACTGCATCTCTTCCATTCCATGCATGCCTGCCCTCATCCCATCCTTCTACCACCCCACCAGCCTTTGTGTCCAGCACATAATTCTCCTCATCTTCCACCAACTCCAATGGGATCCCAGACCAAGTGCATCTTGCCCTCCCGCACCATTTTCTGTTTTCCTCAGGGATTGCTTCCTACGTGTCTCCCTTGTCTTTTTGTCCCTCCCCACTGATCTCTTTCCTGGCACGTGTCCTTGCAAGTGGAACAAGTGCTACGCCTGCCCTGACACCTTCTCCTTCACTACCATTCAGGGCCCAAATAGTCCTTCCAGCTGAGGCAACACTTCACCTGTGAGTCTGCTGGGGTCATCTACTGTATCTGGTGCTCCTGGTGTGGCCTCCTGTTTATCAGTGAGACCCGACATAAACTGGGAGACCACTTCGCCAAGCACCTATGCTCTGAAAAAGTGGGATCTCCCAGAGGCAGTGCATTTTAATTCCACTTCCTATTCCCATTCCTACATGTCAGTCAATGGCTTCCTCTACTGTTGTGATGAGGCCACACTCAGTCTAGAGGAGTAACACCTTATATTCCATCTGGGTAAACTCCGACTGATGGCATGAACATCGATTTTTCAAACTTGCGGTAATGCCCCCCCACCCCCCACCATTCTCCATTCCCATTTCCCTCTCTCACCTTATCTCTTTACCTGCCCATCATTTCCCTCTGGTGCTCCGTTCCTTTCCCCTTCTTCCATGGCCTTTTGTCCTCTCCTATTAGTTTCCCCCTTCTCCAGCCCTTTATCTCTTGCATCAATTGACTTCCCAGCTCTTTACGTCACCCTTGCCCCCTCCTGGTTTCATCTGTCACCTACTACCTTGAATTTCTTCCCACCTCTCTGCTCATCTTTTTTCTCCAGTTCGGATGAAGGGTCTCAGCCCGAAAAGTTGATTGTTTGCTCTTTTCCATAGATGCTGCCAGATCAGCTCCGTGTCTCCAGCATTCTGTGCACGTTGCTTGGATTTCAAGCATCTGAAAATTCTGTCTTTTTTTCTTTTACTTGTGTCTTTTTTTAAAACTAGGATACATTACATCAACAGTTTTAATGGAGAATAGTCATGAATATAGAAAACAAATATCAATGGCAAACCCTGGTTCTGATCAAAAGGTATAAATGGTGTACTAAGTTGATATTCTTCAATATGTTCAAATTGGCATCAGAAAAATTGTTAAGCTACTCTAAAAAAAATAAATCAAATGTAAATAAATCCAAAAACAACAATCATTGGCTGTTCAAAGTGGATGTACTTCTCGGATGTAGTTATTTTTGAGACTGTTCCCTTACAGAGTTACACTATACTCTTAGATAGTTAGTCCCAGTGGATTTCACTTGCACCAAAGCTACATAGTGAATGTGATTTTGACCTTTATCTGACATGCACTTAAGCAACCCTCCAAAGCTTAATTCCTGGGAAATGTTATTTTTTTTCTTCAAGATGCACACTTTGACACACTGAATTACATCATTAGCACCTCCAGTTCTGTGAGATACTTTTGCAGAGTTAATTGATGATACTCATGCCCTCAACGGTTCAGTTTTTCACCTGAGTCTTTAATTAGGTCTGTTCATCTAAAGTTGAGAACCGAAAAGCTGAATGCAAATTTCCAGCAAATACATATTTTATATTTTTACGTAAAGAAAGATTTGCATTTATATAGTTCCTTTTGTGGCATTCAGTTGTTTCAAGGCACCTTCAGCCAATTGGACACTTCCTTGTCATGCAAGACATGTCGTGGCTACTGTTGACCTGGGAAGCACCTTTAAGCAGAAATATAACAGTGACAGGATATTCAGGTTATTGTAATGTTGATTGGAGCTCAAACGTTATAAAGGACATTTGGAAATAACATTACATTCTTTTTAATTTATTGATTGATTGATATACAGTGCATAACAGGCCCTTCCGACGTTTGAGCCACCTCATCCAGCAATCCTTTATCCTCCAAATAAACTGCAGAATCATATCTGTTAATAATGTGTAAATAATGTTATAGAATAATATTATTCATATTTAGTATTGTCTATTACCACAGTCTTCTCTCAAATAAATGAACTGAATTATCAGTCCTGATGAAGGGTCTCGGCCCAAAATGTCGACTGTACTTCTTCCTATAGATGCTGCCTGGCCTGCTGCATTCCACCAGCGTTTTGTGTGTGTTGCACTGAATTATAGGTAGTTTTGTGTATTTGTGTTGAACACAGCTAGGTTGGGACTGCTCACATTTCATTCCTATCATGTACAGCCATAAGGGCTCTGGTAGCTTTGCTCAGTGTCAGGACAGAATTCCAGATTTAAAAACTAAATGTAGTCAATGGCTGTATTGTTATCTGAAAAGCAGGACTAATGCCTTTTAGATCTAGTTTGATGACTGACAATCAAAATGGCAATACAATTAGAATTCTGTGTGATTTTGTGAAAGCCTTTCATTGTGAATGAATAGGGAAGGGCTCTCCATCAATAGTAGAATAACTGCTATAGCTATATGATAGTGCAGTGCAGCTAGAAAGATTCAACTATTTGTGAGTAGTTGAGGAACACAAATGGATAAAATATCATAATGCTGACCTCAAGTGAAATGGGATTCAAGTGCCAAAAAGGTTATTCTCCTTCAGACAAGGTGCATCATACCTACTTGTTATTTTCATGCAGTGATGACCACTCCATTCTTTCTGCAGTAAATGCCTGTTTTATTTAGTACTTTTGCAGTAGTACCAAGTGATCCTATATTAAGAGAAGGCTTTTTCAATGGTGCTGGCATAAACCTCTGGTATGTTTGCACTTCTGTGATAGAAACCTTGACCAAAATGTGCTTTCTTTCAACAGAACTCCAATTTCTATGTTACAGTTTTCTTTGTCTACCTTTGCATCATCTTTCTAGGAAGTCCTATTCATAGATGTGCAGGGCTGTGTGTGTTTGTCTATACATACAAATGCACACTGCATTAAGTAATTCAAATAACTGCATATAAGATCAAACATACTTTTGACAACGTGAGCAGACTTTCAGCTCTTTGAATTACTTCCCACTAATCCAATCACATGAAAATCTTGATTCAAGGGGAGAATTTCAATTAAAAAATACTGAATCAAATATAAAGCTTTCTAGTTATCTAGCTTGTGGTGTATAGCATATTAAATGAAGTCAGCCCACTGCTAATTTCATGTAGGAATAATGACATAATGTTAAAACCTGATCCCTTAATGCAGAATAAGTGCTGAGTTTTGTGGCTTTTATCCAAACTGAATTGTTAAATGAATAAAAAACTAAGATTTGGCATAAGGATAAGCAAATTATAGTTTTTAATTGAAAATATGTTGTTAATGTAAAGATAATAATATTTTAGAGAGTTTCACAATTTAACAAGAGGAGTACATTTACATGTTATTCCTATACCAAACATAAAATTCTGAACTTGGTGTCAGGGAAAACCGTACTGTTCAACATATGAATCATACCATTTCACTGTGCAAAATTCAACCCACCATTCTCACTGAAACTGTATTAGTGGAACACATGAGATGTAATATAATGCCAGTGTTGTGTGTTCTTTTGGAAATTGTAGGAGAAGCTGGTGTGTTAAACACATTGAATCTGGCTTTCAGGCGGGGTGCAGTTCCCCTCTTAATTTTGGCTGCAAACTGAATAACACATGAAGAAACCTTCACTTTATCGCAGTGGTGAGTTGCTCAAATGTCAGTTTGTTCAGACCCTGTTACAGTGTATACTGGGGAGCGCTTCAAGTGGAAGCTCAAAGATACTCCATTGACCCAAAAAAAACTTACAGCGGTTTAGAGTAGTTGTGTTCCAATAGTTAACTGTGCATTTCATTAGTAACTCATTTTTCTTTGTTGCATGTAATATTTCTTGTATCTCTGCTGGGGTTGCCTTTATCTGCCTGAGAGATGGGATTTTGCCTTCCTTTGGCAGATTGCCTTTTCCCTCACTTTCCCTGAAACTGAGTGCTCTAATGAATGGTAATATCCATCTATCTTGACTTCACTTATCTCATGTGTAACTGTCCTGATCATAGCTTACAGTCCAACCTCCTAATTCCAGGAATTATAAAAAGAGTAATGAATTCTCGGATGGCAGAGTATCTGGGAGTACAAGGCTCTGCCGCATTCTGTACCCTCATTCTAAAAGAGTATATTGATGTAAAAAGCTTTTACAAACAGAGGTTACAACGTGGTATGACCTTCATACATTGTTGTGCTCACTTTAGGTGGCAATCTTGCCTTCAATAAATGATGTACCATTTGATATCTTTGCTTCTGTTATTTATGTTTGCAAATAGCCATACAAAAGAGACTACAGATACTAAGTGGTGATGAGGATGGGATGCCACTGTGCTAGAGAATAGTAGGGAAATACTCTAGTCCAAAGAAAACAGAGAACAGGAATATATGGTTGAAGCAATGATGATGATAACCATTGATTTATTAGATCTATCAGCAAACTGGTGATAAAGAACTGGACTCACCCATTTGTTTCCTGTATGAAATAAATGGAAATATTCACAAGGTCAAATGGTATTCTTGAGGTCCTGGATGAACACACAGTAGAACAAAATGGTGTACTGTGGTGGGTGCCTTAGCCCAAAATGTTGACTCTTACTTCCTTAGGTACTGTCTGACCTGCTGACTTCCTCAATACTTCATTTATGTTACTCCAGATCACCACCATCTGCACTCTCATTTGTGTATCTGAGATACTTATGGGGTGGTAGTGCCTGAGAACTATGAGACCTCAGAGGGTCTACTAGCACTTATGATATAGGTGAAGTTTCATACAGCCACCTAATTAGATTCTTGAAAGGGTTATTCAAGAATTAAGAATGAAAAGCAAGTTTGTTTGTGATGTAGTTCTGGAGTTAGAGTACCAGGCAAGCAAAAAGAATGACAATGGCAGCATACTCTTGTGGATACTATAGAGAGAGTGCAGAGGAGACTTACAAGGATGTTGCCTTAATTGGATGGCGTACCTTATGAGAAAAGATTAAGTGTACTTGGCTTTTTCCCTTTGGAGCAAAGGAAGATGAGTGGTGACCTGATAGAGGTGTATAAGGTGATGAGGGTATAGCCAGAGGCTTTTTCCCAGGACTGAAATGGCAAACACAAGGGGTCATATTTTTAAGGTGCTTGTAAATAGGTGCCAAGGAGACGTCAGGGGTAAGTTTTCACACGGAATGTGGAATGCATTGCCAGCAGCTGTGGTGGAGGCGGATACAATATGTTCTTTTAAAAGCCTCTTAGATAGGTACATGGAGCTCAGAAAAATAGAAGGCTATGCACTAGGGAAATTCTAGGCAGTCTCTAGAGTAGGTTACATGGTTGGCACAACATTGTGGGCCGAAGGGCCTGTAATGTGCTGTAAATTTCTATGTTCCATGTTCTTTGGCCACAGAATTGGGTAGCCTGGGAGGAAATTAATTAGTCATGAGAGCTTTAAATTAGGAACAGCCCAAGTGAGAATCAACCATTAAGAGACACTGAAGCAATTAGAGTCCTGCCTCCATAATTAAAGGATATATCCACCGCCATAAGTACATACAGGACAAATGCTGTAAACCTACATTTATCACAGGGGATATGATTCATATGACCATATGATGAGTGTGGCTCCATTGGTACACTGCAGGAGATTGGTGCTGCAGATTCTTGGGAAAAAGCTATGCATATTGAGGTACATGGATCTCATCTGGTGATCAGTACTGGTGGAAAAGGTTAGTTACAAATACTGTATTTTGATTGGACAACAATCAGTAGTTTTAGCTTCATACTTGTGCACTTTTGTCACAGTACAATTATCTCCTTGCTAACTTCTATAGTGGAATTATCAACATTCACATGCTTGCTAGAGCCAGACTTATTCATTAATGGCCAATATTGGTTCCATATGTCATAGTTGAAGTCAAGTTTACTGTCTTATGCACAAATGCATGAATGCACAGGTGCAATAAAAACTTACTTGCAGCAGTATTACAAGAACGTAGCATCATATAGCAGTATTCACAAGGAAATATATTAAACCTACTTATAAACAATCTTCACAAGAAAGAACACAATTAGAATGAAAAATAAGTTCATTTTGGCACAAAGTGGTTTTAGTGTTGCTAAACTGTAATGATTAGGGTTTTATGGTTGATTCAAGAACCAAATAGTTAAAGGGAAGTTGCTGTCTTGAACCTGGTGAGA
This sequence comes from Hypanus sabinus, assembly GCF_030144855.1. Taxonomy (NCBI): domain Eukaryota; kingdom Metazoa; phylum Chordata; class Chondrichthyes; order Myliobatiformes; family Dasyatidae; genus Hypanus; species Hypanus sabinus. Next base: position 73,367,179 of record NC_082716.1, read on the forward strand.
CTTCAGGTTTCTATATCTCCTGCCTAACTGGTGCAAAAAGATGGCATGGCCTAGATGGTGGGGACCATTGATGATAGACATTTGCCTTCTTAAGGCAGTGCCTCCTGCAGATAAAACCAATGGTGGAAATGGTGAGCCCATAATGTATTTGGCAGAGTCGACTGCTCTTTGCAGCTTTGGATTACTGTACCAGACTAGACAGGATACTTTTACAGTACATCTATAGAAGTTTCTAGAGTGGTGTCAAGTCAATGCTCGTTAACATCCCAAGAAAGTAATGATGCTGGAACACTTGCCTTATGATGCATGTGTTGACTTGTGACATGTTATCCAATTTGCTAACACCCAAGGAGTTAAAGCTGCTGACTTTCCACTGCCAATACCCCATGGAAATCGGTACATATTCACCCTCTTTCCTCTTCCTAAAGTCAACAATAACCTCTTTAATTCTGCTGACATGAAGTGTGAGGTTGTTGCTATGGCACCACACAATCGTGAATCCTACCTCAATCCTACATGTTAAACTCTTCACCACTTGTGATTCATCTAGCATTGGCAAATTTTCAGATGGCATTTGAGCTGTGCTTATCCACACGGTGATGTCTATAGAGAGAAGAACAAGGGGTTAAGCACACATTCGTAAGGTGCACTTAAGGATGTTGTTACTGATCCTTAATGACTGAGGTCTGTAAAGGCCTAGGTCTTAAAGATTAATGATGAGTTAGAACTAAGATGACATTGATGATGATGTTTGTGTTAAATGCTGAGTGGTAGTCAATGGACAGCAGCCTGATATATGAGTTCCTGTTGTCCAGATGGCCCAGAGCAGAGTGAAGAGGCAAGGAAATCATATATGCTGTTGATCTGTTGTGGCAGTAGACAAACTGGAGCAGATCCAAGTCATCTCTGAGCTATAATCAGTTCCTGAAAGGACTTCACAATGGTTGTGTAATTGAGGCATGTCTCAGTTATCTTCTTGAGCACCAGTACAATAGATGCCTTTTTGAAGTAAATGGGAACTTCAGACCACAGAAGCCTTAGGTTGAATATATCCATAAATACACCATCCTTTTAGTCCACACAGATCTCTGGTACTCAATCAGGGATGCCGTCTGTACGAGACACCTTTAATGTAGTCACCCTCTTGAAGTATGCTCAGATATTAACCTCAGTGACTAAAATGACATCCAGATACAGTGCCTATGAAATGTATTCACCCCCCACCTGAAAGTTTTCATGTTTTCTTGTTTTACAACATTGAATCACAGTGGATTTAATTTGGCTTTTTTGACACTGATCAATAGAAAAATACTCTTTCGTGTCAAAGTGAAAACAGATCACTACAAAGTGATCTAAATTAGTTACAAATATGAAACGGAAAATAATTGATTCTATAACAATTCACCCCCTTTAATATGACACACCAAATCCAGTGGTGCAGCTAATTAGTTTTAGAAGTCAGATCATTAGCTAAACGGAGATCACCTTGAACAGTAAAGGTGTTTCCATTGATTGTAATAAAAATACACCTGTATCTGGAAGGTCCAACTGCTGTTGAGTCAGTATCCTGGCAAAAACTACTCCATGAAGACAAAAGAACACTCCATGCCACTCTGCTAAAATGTTTTTGAAAAGCAAAAGTCAGGAGATAGATACAAGGAATTTCCATGTCACTGTATATCCCTTAGAGTACAGTTAAGTCATTCACCAAGAAATGGAAAGAATATGGCACAGCTGTAAATTTGCCTGGAGTAGGCCATCCTCAAAAACTGAGTAACTGCAAGAAAGGAATGAGTGAGAGAGGCCACCTAGAGATTGATGACAACGCTGGAGGACTGATAAGCTTCAATGGCTGAGATGGGGGTGACTGCGCATACAACTGTTGCATGGATACCTCACCAGTCACAGCTTTATGGGAGAGTGGCAAAGAAAAAGCCACGGTTGAAAAAAAACTCACATGAAATCTTGGCTAGAGTTTGCCAGAAGGCACATGACATCAGTTGGATGAAGGTTCTATGGTGTCATGAAACCAAAATTGAGCTTTCTGGCCATCAGACTAAACATTATGTTTGGTTTAAACCAAACACCACACATCATCATCCCTACTGTGAAGCATGGCGGTGTCTGCATCATGCTGTCGGGATGTTTCACTGCAGCAGGCCCTGGAGGGCTTGAGAAGGTGGAGGGTAAAATAAATGCAACAAAATACAGGGAAGTCCTGGAGGAAAGCCTGATGTAGACTGCAAGAGAACTGCGACTTGAGAGAAGATTTGTTTTCCAACAAGACAATGACCCGAAACATAAAGCCAGAGCTACACAGGAATGGCTTAAAAACAACAAAGTTAATGTCCTGGAGTGGCAAAGTCAGAGTCCAGATCTCAATCCAACTAAGAGTTTGTGGCTGGACTTGAAAAAGGCTGTATACTCACGATCCCCATGCAATCTAATAGCGTTTGACCAGTTTTGGAAAGAAGAATGGGGAAAAATTGAATGGGGATGTGCAAAGCTCATAGAGACCCAAGGCTGCAATTGCTGCCAAAAGTGCATCGACTAAATACTGACTTGAGGGGGGTGGGAATACTAATGCAATCAATTATTTTGTGTTTTATATTTGTAATTAATACAGATCACTTCATAGAGATCTATTTTTACTTTGACACTAAGACTTTTTCTGTTGATCAGTGTCAATAAAGCCAAATTAAATCCATTGTGATTCAATGTGGTAAGACAATAGAACATGAAAACTTCCAAGGGGGTGAATACTTTTTACTGTATGTGGGAGCTTGTGTGTGTGTGTTCTGCTATCAAAGCATTCATAAAAGGCATTGATGGGTCTCTGCCACTTATTCATTTATGGAGGAAGAGCTGTGGGAGTTAGCACAGAATAGAATATCTATGCAGACTGAACACATTTAAAGGGGAGCTTCATTGACGGTGGCCCCCACTTCTGACAAAATCATTGTGTATCACGGAGACTGCAAAGTTAAGTTGAACAGTTTTGCATAACCAACAGACTTTTGATGCTTTAATATGCTGGACCTGCTGTCTTTGAGGAGATGAACAAGGACTCAGGAAATTAGAGTTACTTGGCAATAGATGTGCATATGCATAACCTATCACATGTGAAATGATAGCTTTGAAAATCCTGCAGTGCGTGATGGATTTGAGATATCAGAATATTCAGGATAATATCCTCATGGACCTAGAAACTATTCATGAACAGTTGAAGGAGCCATTAGTGTCCAGAAACACACTATATAGCTGCTGAATTTGGATGTGTGCATTTATGCAGCTTCAAGTTATTTCAGGAATTCAAAATTGATAAGAAGAGGTAAAGTGTGATGGTGATAGTGTTAGATGAAAGAAAGCTGACTCATTTTACTATTCCTCATTCTTTCTTCAGATCATTTCATTATCAAAGTTCCTTATAGCATGGCCACCATGTTACTGAAAATCACATGCAAACACATGATTATACAAACAACACACAAAAAATGCTCGAGGGATTCAGCAGGTCACGTAGCATCAATGGAGAGATATAAACAGTTGACTTTTCAGACTGGAACCTCTAATAACTTGACTGTTCTTCTCCTTAGATGCTGCCTAACCTGCTGAGTTCTTCTAGCATTTTGTGTGCGTTGCTCTGGATTTCCAGCATCTGCAGATTCTCTTAGTTTATAATTACACAAACATATAAAAAAGCATTAAAAAAGTTAAACTACAGGAAAATAACAGTTTAGATCCTAATCTAACTGTGACTGTCCAAAGAAAGAGATGAAGTACTGTATGCTACTCTTCATGGAGTTCAGACAACTGGAAGGGGATCTCATTGAAGTATATCAAATACTTCATAGCTTGACAGGGTAAACATGGAAATGTTATTCTCTCTCTCTCTCTCTCTCTCTCCGGAGATGTAAAGCCCAAAGTCACCAACACCAAATGAAGGTCATCAATTCTGTACAAAATGAGAAGAAATTTTGTCCCGCAGAGGATAGTGAATCCTTGGAAATCTCTATCCAGGATGGTTGATGAGGCTCAGCCACTGACTTTATTTTAGATGTAGATCAATAGGATTTTGAATATCAAATGAACCAATAGATGTACAGTTAATTCAAGAAAGTGGTGCTGATGCATGTATCAGCCAAGATATTAATGGAAAGGAAAGGAGAGAGATAATGGCAACAGAATGATCACTCATACTTCTGTTTTATTATGTTGTTTCTATATATTGCCACAGACAAAGCTCTGATATGACTGCCTTCTGAAATAGTGTGACTAATTTTGAAAGGGACATCTTCACACCATTGAAAATTGTCACTGATGATTTTCGATAACATTCAAATAGCTTGCCCGTGCCAATCATTGCAGATGTTTCTGTGAGGCAAGTGTGTGAATATAGCTTGTCAGGAATGAATGAACTTGAGAATGGGATTGAGTAATTAGATCAAATTGAATGAAAAAGGCTGGGTAAGCTATCAATTTGTCAAGAGTGCCTGAACTAAAAGCACAGAGTAGTGATTGCAAACTAGTATGTGCAGATACTAAAGGATGTCCTTAATCAGTATGAGGGAATCATTGACATGAAGGTGTGGCCAGAGGCTCATTGCACTGATCTCAGTCCTGTTCGAAGTGTTGGTGTTGCAGACTTTAGATGCCCACCGTTTCATGCAGATCCTTTCTGGAATAGTTCAGAAAAAATTTACAGGCTAACATCTGAATGGATAAGTCTTGCAGGAAAAACTTAGATGGAGTTGAACCTGCTAGAATGAGAGATGACTTGTCTGAAATGTTTAAAAACCTGATGTCTCGACATAGTGGATGTGCAGAGGATGTTTTATTTTGTAGGAGAATTTAAACATTTAAATTATTCAAAATGAAAGGGTACCTAATTAGGACAGATGAGGTAATTTGAATTTAGTGATGGAGTCACACAGTCAAACAGTATAGAAACAGACTCTTCAGACTACCTGGTCCATCAAGTACCTGTATATAGTATATATATTCCCATGTACCAACAGTAGCCTAGTTTGCTTTGAAGAATCAAGTGTTCACCCTGATGCTTCTCAAAGTGAGAATATTGCCTCCACCACCATCGCAAGAAGCGTATTCCAGGTTTCAACCACCCTCTATGTCAGTGGTTCCCAAAGTGGGTGATATAGCCCCCCCCCGGGAGCAGTGGGAGTTGGGAGTTTCTAAAGGGGCGATAAAGGGGACAATCGAGACACTCGATACACTTGATAACTCGATAGCGGGGGGGGGGGAATCTAAGGGATTAGAGGCTTAATTTAAGAAATGAATTACTTTTTATAAGCATTAGATCCTCAGTGCTTCAGTTGATTACAGTGATCACATAATTACATCATCTCCTACTGACCTGCTGTTCTTAGATTTTGCTGGAAGCACATTATATTTGCTGAAAAGCAATGTGACTTCTATATTTGACATTTCATCAGAAATCTCTACTGGCTAAACCCATGCATTATTGCCCTTCACTACCATAGTGCAAGTGTTAGCTAGTACATTTCCTATACTCTAATGAAACAGTGATGCAGTTCTTGTGAATTAGGGTAAGGTGTTCAACAGGATAAAGTTCAGAATCTGTGCTTTCAAAGGTCTTGTCTGCATTTCTCTAACCCATAGCCCAACTGAGATATTGTTCCCCCACTTTATGGACATTCAGGCAGAGACAGTTTTTTCCTGAGCTGTGATGACATTATAACTTTCCCCTTTATTGATGGCAGTGCTTAAGGTTAGACTTAAAGAGCAGATGATTGACCATGGTCATTAATCAGAAGCTGACCAAATGAAAATGAAGTATAGACAGTATAGTGTGGAGTACCTGAAATGTGGATTTATACCAGCATCAGCTAATCTATCTGTTGTGTAAAAATGTATTTTTCAAATGAGGCAGTGAAGTTGTCCAGGCTTCTCAAGCATTTGAAGAGAATACATTCTGATAAAACAAACAAGAATTTGGCTTATTTTCAGTCACTTTGTGAAAACTTTCAGAAACAGAAAACACTCCAAAACATGTTTGCCAACATTCCAAAATAGTGATGGTTTGCATGCTTCATACAACATTTCATTGCTCTTTGCTAAATCTAGAAAGCCCCATAAAATTAGAGAAGTACTGATTCTGGGGGCGGGGGGGGGGGTGTTCTGAGTACTGTTTTACATAACTTGCCAAAACAAATAATTAAAGTGATTCTGCACAGTGACAACTCTGTTCAAAGATGAATAGATGAAATGTCTGAGAATGTAGAACATACATTGTGCAGCAAACTTCGGAGTAGCTCTGCAGTTGGATGAGTTAACTTTGCCAGCAGTGAATTTTGGCTTCTTGGTTATTGTCGTGTCATAAAAGATAAAAGCATGATTCAAGGGTTGTCATTTGCAATGTGACTAGAAACATATGAAAGAGGTGTCAATATTTCAGATTGTTGAGCAACTTTTCAAACAGTAGGACCTTTCACTCACCAACACTCTTACTCATGCAACAGACAGGGCACCATCAATGCAAAATGCCACTGTGAGGTTATTACTTCCTTGAAAAAAACCGCACCTAACATACTTAACATTTACTGTGTTATTCACAGACAGCATCTTGTTGCAAGAAACCTAAGTGATTGGCTGCACAAATCATTAAATACTATTATCCTAGAGGTAAGTAAAATCAAGTCCCATGCTCTCAGTTCTCAGCTATTTCAAGAGCTTTGTATTGAAAATGATGAACAGTTTGAACACTTGCTGCTGCACACAGAAGTCAGATGGCTCTCAGAGGAGATTTCCTGAGATGTTTTTATATGCTTTTTGAAACTGTGATAAAATTTGTTGAAGACCTGAATGTTTCATTCAGTAATCAACTTAAGAAAATTAGTGATGACATTTCTTATTTGTCAGAATTATTCACAAAGTTTAATGAAATCAATCAATTGTGAGAAAATAATTAGACTCTTATCAAAGTCAGATCAGTCATCTCCACATTTCTGTCCAAGTTAATCCTATTCAAGTACAGGATTCCTATTGCAATCTTTTCCAGTTTCTGAGTCCCTCTGAGTTAGATGAGAGAGCAAGAATACTAGATGATAATCTTCAAGTATACTATACCCACCTGGGTAAGCTACATACAGACATTTCAGAGAGATTTCAGGATCTTCTTGCAATCCAAATTCCAGATTGAGTCATCAATCCATTCCTGAACACTTGGAATGAGGAATTAACAGGAAGAATGGAGGAAGAACTGATCTCACTACAAGATGACTGAGCTGAAACTGGGGTTCAAAAATATTTCAAGACTTTTGGTTGAAGTGAGAAATCTCTGAACACTTATCATCTATACTGTGAGAAAAGGTCAAGATGTTCTTTATTGCCTTTCCAACATCATATTTACTAGAGCACAGTTTCAGTGCAGTCGCCCAACTCCATTCAAAGCAATGAAACAGAATGCAAATGACTAAAAATGGGGATCATATGGTAGCATTTGGCCTCCCTGAGTAACTGGTTTCCAAGTCTAGTTCACAGTTCAGATTAGCTCTTGTCACAGATGGATGCAGCAATCTCTGGATCGGAAGGCACAGGAACCCCGGACTGAGTGAATGATAGACAGTGGGGGTGACTCACCAAAAATAGAGTCTCCTAGAGAGGTCACTTCAGGGATTACAAAGGAACCTCTGCATGTGAGTAGGTCTTGGAGATTAAGAAGAATAATAAATTAATTGAATTTATAACTAGTTGTGATGATAGCATTGCATATTTAGGTAAATACAGGAATTATTCTAACATGGTTTCATGTACATAGTTATTGTTTTGCATGTGTGTGTTTATTTTTAAAAGAAAAGTAGTGTTATGTGTATAAATGTAAAATTATCTTTAACAACTAAGTGTGTTGCTTGGTAGGATATTAGTGTATAGTTGCTGTCAAGTTGTCAATTCATGCCTTCTATAAAGAAAGTTCCATTAATAGTCTTACTTGTGTTCTTTTTGCTCATGCCAGCAGCAAAACAGTAGTATCTTTGATAATACACCCTTCTCTGTACTAGCAAATATCTGCTGCAACAGTAAAAGCAAATATGATTCAGTAAATAATCGGCACCATTATGAAGACTCTGAAGACGACAGTTTACTTAGGGAGTTGAAAGACAACATGAAGGTAACAATATTCCCAGAAAAATTTGATCTCACAAATTATTCATTTAAGATGTCCGAGCATATCTCCTTCCACGTTCATTTTTACATGGTGAAACATATTCTTCAGCACACAATTTGTGCTAGGTCACTTGTGTAAAGTGCTCTGTGCCTATTTACTGAAGTTGATTATGCATTGAATTATGCATGACTGCAAAATCAAATTCGACACACAACATTTGTTAGGTAATAGAGCTAAATGTAAATTACATAATAAATAATGTGCTTTGAGTTTGAAAGCTGGCTTGGACGATCTGTTTTAAGTTCCAAAGTGAGCAGAATTACTTGCTGCATCAGAAGTTAGTACAATTCTCTGTACTTTTATTGAACACATTAGAATGGATACTTTAAAATGATACAGTACTCAAAACAGCTTGTTTTTATGTTGACCATTTAGGAAAATTACAATCACAGAAATGTTAACAGAGTTTGGCAGTGATCTACATAAGTACCTTCAAAGTGATAACCAAAAACTTGGTCAAAAAGATAGATTATAAGCAGCTTAGCAAATGAGATAGGAGCTAGAGAGTAGTGTAGAAATGCAAGGACAGAATTCCAGTGTTATATATAATCAGAAACAGAATCATAATCAGGTTTATTATCACCAACATGTTTTGTGAAAATTGTTAGCTTAGCAGCAGCAGTTCAATGCAATACATAATAAAGAAGAAGAAAATAAATAAATAAATAAACAAACAAACAAACAAATAAGTTACAGGACCGTCGATGATTGAAGTTTGTGAAAGATTAAGAAGCCAAAATTGGGAATATCATGCGTATTTCTGGATGTTATAGAAGTTGAAGGGTTTAGAGCAGGGGTCAGCAACCTTTACCACTGAAAGAGCCACTTGGACCCGTTTCCCACAGAAAAGAAAACACTGGGAGCCGCAAAACCCGTTTGACATTTAAAATGAACTAACACTGCATACAACGTTTTGTTTTGCCTTTATGCCATGTATAAACAAACTATAATGTGTTGCATTTATGAAATTGATGAACTCCTGCAGAGAAAACGAAATTACATTTCTGCATGCAACAAAAACATTTTGAACTCTGAAAAAAAGACGTTGGGTTGAAGGTTACTTTTAAGTAAAATACTCAACGTCTATTTGAGTCCTTCTTGTATTTATGAAAAACGCCAAAATTAAATTTGCCGCCAGCAGCAAACCAAAAATAACGTCAGCCAGCTGTCAACCTGAAAAATAAAAGGACTATTTCACTGAACAATGAAAACATATGAATATACGTAAAATAATAGGCAATTAAAATATTTATCATACTTGTTCAGGTTGACTCACACCTGACAATGCAGTCGTATTCAGTAGGGATGGATCGATGCTTAGGGGAGTGACCGGGAAGGATAATGTGTTTTTTTCCTCTCTGAACTCACAGAAGCGTTTCCCAAACGATGTTTGCATTGCGATGATTGCAGAATGTACATACTCCGAATTTATCATGTCGTGACCTTGTTTGAACTCTCTCAAATTGGGGAAGTGAGACAATGTGCCTTTCTGTAAATCTCTGGCAAGCAACGTCAACTTGCGCTCGAATGCCAAAACATCCTCTAACATGTGCAGGGCTGTACGTCCTTACCCCGTTGAAGAGCTGTGTTCAGCGTTTTCAGGTGTGCTGTCATGTCTACCATGAAGTGTAGCTTTTCCAACCACTCTGGCTGTTCCAGCTCAGGAAAGTTGAGCCCTTTGCTGCCCAGGGAAGTTTTCACTTCTTCCAGACACGCAACAAAGCGTTTCAGCACCTCCCCTCTGGACAGCCAGCGATAAAAACACGTTGTAGCGGTGTGCTACACGCAGTCAGTAAACTGCAGTTAAAGATAGCTTTATTCGAACTAAACAGCCTTGCTTTTAAGCCTCCCTCAACCCGCCCCCCATGGGCTGCAAAAGACACGTACTCACAAACCCCCGTAGGCTATCTCCCTTAGCCTGAACGCTGGCTAATTGTGAGCCGGTTCGGATGTGTCAGGAAATGGGTCGCCACAACGTCTTATTTAGATTGTACAAGATCACCATAATCTTCAAATTTAGATTTACATTTCAAAAACTAACAAACTAACATAAAATACATTTTAATTAAATACTGACCATGTAGCGGTGTGCTACACGCAGCGCTAAAATTACAACACGGAGTCGGTAACTGCAGTCGAAGGAAAAAACTTTATTCGAAATCTTCAGCCTCACTTTTAAGCCTCCCTCAACCTGCCCCCCATGGCGCAGAGGCTCCAAAGCTCTGTGCTCGCAAACCCCCGTATGCTATCTAATTGTGAGTCGGTTCGGATGTGCCAGGAAAAGGGTCGCCACAACCAATTATTTCCCAAAGCAACAGGGAGCCGCAGCACAGACGTAAAAGAGCCACATGTGGCTCCGGAGCCGCGGGTTGCCGACCCCCGGTTTAGAGAATGGTGAAGTGGTGGCCGTGGGTGGACCTGAAAACATAAGTGTGAATTTTAAAGTTGGTGTCACGAATCATGCTAAGCAGAAAAGTATAGCAATAATAGAAATTGGCATTTGTTCCAAGTTAGGACACTAAAAGATGAAGATTTACTGAGGTAGGCCAGGCAAAAGTAAATTGAAGACTCAGAAGACTGTAAATGCTGGAATCTGAGCAAGGGAACAACCAGAGGTACTCACTGTGTTAGGCAGCATCTATAGAAAGAAATAGATAGTTGACATTATGTGTTAAGACCTGATATTTGGAGTGAAGGGGACATAAGCATCAGGGGTGAATTGGAATAGTTAATTCTAGTAATAACAAAAACAAAGTATATGATTAAATCAGAGAATTGTCATTTGCAATGTGACTAGAAACATATGAAAGAGGTGTCAATATTTCAGATTGTTGAGCAACTTTTCAAACAGTAGGACCTTTCACTCACCAACACTCTTACTCATGCAACAGACAGGGCACCATCAATGCAAAATGCCACTGTGGGGTTATTACTTCCTTGAAAAAAACCACACCTAACATACTTAACATTTACTGTGTTATTTACAGACAGCATCTTGTTAAAAGAAACCTAAGTGATTGGCTGCACAAATCATTAAATACTATTATCCCAGAGGTAAATAAAATCTTCTCTCATAATCCTTCACACACTTGAACTCATAAGAACAGCTAACAGGGACAACTTTTCCATATCCAAGTAACTTTAGTCATCCCTATCAGATCTCCTTTCAATGTCTTTTAGTCCATGGAGAATGATCCAGTTTCTTAACCCTAACCTGAGATCCCTCACTCTTGGAGTGATTCCAGCAAATATTTTCTGCACCTCTATTAAGACGGAGAAAGTAAAATTGTCAATAAGAACTCATGGAGACTGTTCTAAGATTTGAAGTTCCTTGTCAATATCTAAGCAAAGTGGTGAGAAGAAGCACATACAAAGATAAGACAGACTCCAGTTGAACTGCTGCTGAAGGCTCAGTACTGGGCAGATGCTGTTAAGTCTTGCATGATAAATAGACACTAGATGCTTCTGCTTATTTTAGTTCTAACACTGACAATTTGCATTGATATCTTGAATACTGGTAATAAGAAAGTTCTCAACATTGGTCTGATATATTACTGTGCCTTGATATATCATAGTTGCAAAATGAGTTCTAAACTCTCAAAAAGTTTATGGCATTATTAAACTTGAATCCAATATTTTATTCAAGTGATAGAGTCACAAGAGCATAGAAGGAACCCATCTAGTATGCCAAGTTCAACACAGATCAATGAAGCAATCCAGTCAGTGCCTTCCTCTGCCTTATCCATGGATAATGTGTGCTGGACAAAGTACTGACCTAAGAAATGTACAGAAGTGCAGAGTTTGCATTAACTAGTGTAGCTAAGCTTTAGATTCCAAATAAGCTTCACACTTTGATCCCACTGACGCAAACAGGCTGACAACAAAACTTGAAAAGTCAAATGTCATTCAGACTGTTTCTGATCATCTTGGCTTTGGTTCTCCTCAAGGAATTTGGCTTTCACCCTAACATCTGGCTAGAAAATGAGCAAATCTTACCCATTGTAGCTATTCCCTTTTGTTTGAAATTGATGAGTAAGAGTTCTTCAGCTTTTTAGTACTGCCAAGATAGTGAGGCAGATCATTGCTATTTGCAATGCATAAAGGGCCGTCTTCACACATTCCCTATATCTATTGTCCAGCACTTTAAATCCATGTTCCTCAATATTTATACCATCAACTAATAGGAGCAACTTTTCTTCACAAAATGATGGAAAAGTTACGTGAATCAGTTCATACAGAAAATCATGCCCTTTATTCCTCTGAGCTTTATTTCTTGTCAGAGGATTTTGTTCTTAGTTCCATTCTAGGGCGAGGCATGAAAGAGATGAATGAAAAGAGTAACCAAACACACTTCAATTTGTAGAAACCTCTGTTCCACTAGCTTTGTTTGCCAGAAAAGCAATCGGGCAATTTGACTGGGGAGTCAAAAGAGGTGACACTGCATGAAAGCAATAGAAGGTACATTTCATGATAAACCAAGCTCCAAAAGAGCATAAGGTTAAAGAGGAGACCAACAAGAGACAGATGTAAGTTCCATGTGGTAGAGGATCTGTAATGGTCGTGGTGGAGAGGATGGCACGATAAAACCTTAGAGGTTTGACCTAGTGACCCAGGAAACTGAGAAGATACAAAGGCAGTGATTTATAATTGAAGGATTCTATAAACAGCTTGCATTTGTTGGAGGTAACAATGGAGGAGAAAAGAGTTTGAGTTCTCAAGTTGCAGTTTATCTTTGCTAGCCGCCATGATTTGATGAAAATGATTATGAAAATATTAATTGACTGTAAATTGTCCATTTTACTGAAAGGCATGAGATTGCTTCTTAGCAACCTGCATGTCAGGGTGAAGGCCAGTTTCCTTGAGGAGTGCCAAAGTCAACATGGTCAGAAATTGTTTCTCTACTTTAAATGTCATTTGATTTCCTAAATTTTGTTTGACTACTTGAGTCCTTTGCTAACAGTTGAAAATTTGCTGTTTAATAAATTATTGCAGTTTGGTGTGGCCTCCATCGGTCGTGGTCAACAATGGGTACTGCGCCTCTGGTAGTCACTGGGAGTGGCTTCTCCAGGGTGCAAGCCAGATCAAAGTTGAGATGGAGAATCATCGTTGCCCATGCAGTGGGACCGCCCCCCCCCCCCCATGCCAATGACAAGTCCAAAGGAACGACGAAAGTCAGTACAGTTTGGTGCCAGCAGCATCGCAGGAGTTGCCGTGCCGGTGCTGGGTACAGGAGTCAGCCGCCTTTGGGACTCCAACTCCGGATCTTTCCTCAGGGTTTATTCCCAAAGCCTTTCCTGTGAGTGGGTATGGCCACAAGGCAGTGGAGGTTTCAAATCGGAGTTTTCCCTCTCCTAGATGAGCTACTATCCCTGGTTAACAAGCCCCATCTGCCCGGAGCAACTGGTTTTAAGGCACCAGTGGTCCACCTTTGCCCCTTCTCCTGTCAGTGAGAATAGCTCCGCCGGGTGTAAGAACTGTGCCACACGTGAAGGCCAAGAGTTGGACTTCATTGTCAGAGGCTGTTTGAGACGCACGCCATGAAGAGCATTTGTTTAGCAGTAGGAGCTCATCCCCACTACCACCCTTCGGCTATGACTACCTAACAATTTGCTCTGTTAATTATATGACAGTTCTCTCATAAACCAACACTTAAGCAATGTGCTGTACAATCAAAAATAAAACTAGAAAATTGGGAGAAAACTGCCTTGAGTTTGTTGTGTCTCATAGTGTACGCAGCTTCAGAGCTATGTGTCAGATATTGCTCTCAGGAGCACTGGGGTCACACAGTATTGGTACCCTTCCTGTTTTACCCTGTGTACCTCAGCCTTTAGATACAACACTGAGTCATGTCATCTGAATAAATTTTCTGATGTCTCACCAATACCTGGGTGTATAAAGGGAGGATGAGAAGAAGAATACAAGCCCTGGTGGAGGACTTTGTCAAATGGTGCAAGCTGAATCACCTGCAGCTCAGTAAATCAAAGGAGATGGTGACGGTGATAAAAGCCTGCTGTGCTCCCTGTTACTATTGATAGTGAGGACCTACGAGTACCTGGGGTGCTCCTGAATGACAGACTTGAGTGGAGCACCAACACAGAGGGCCAGAGTCTCCTCTACTTCCTGAAGAGAGTGAGGTCCATTACAGTATGAAGGCCTCTCCTACACATGTTCTACCAGTCTGTTGTCACCAGTACAGCCTTCTATACTCGGGCAATGGCATCAACACAGGTGATGCCAATAGGCTCAATAAACTGATTAAAAAGAATGGCTCTGCGATAGGAGTCAAACTGGATACATTGGAGGCTGTGGAAGAACAAAAGAGTCTTCGGAAAATCCTGGCAGTTCTGGACACTGTTTCTCACTCTGTGCATGCCACCTCGGCTGAACAGCGGTGCACTTTTAGTAATAGACTAGGACAACTGCACTGCTCCAAAGGGTGCTATATAAGGTCATTCTTACCCTTGGCTATTAGGCTCTATAATAAGTCAACTTATAGCTGGGGAGATGGTGATCTCCTACTGTTAGCCTGTTTAAGCAACTTACTTTCTTATATTTCTTACTTCTTTTCTAACATTTGTATATCTGTGCACTTTTAATGTTACTGTAACAGTGTAATCTCCTTTGTGGTTAATAAAGTATTTATCTATCCATCTACCTGTCTATGTAATTACCTGTAAAAGCTGTGGAAACAGCTCAAAAGGGTAGCCTAAACTTGGGTATGTTGAAATGAATCTCAGGGTAGCATGTGGTAAAATACTCTACACTTTGATAATAAATGTACTTTGAACTTTGCAGTAGTAAAATGCTGCATAAATTTTTTTATTAAATTTTTAAATGAATGGATTTTTTGAAATTAATATCTTACAGCATGGTTGTGTGTCACTGAGCTTTGGGTTCCTAAAAACATTGTTGTATTTCCACATATCGAAAATTTAGAACTTCAATTTGTGATGTAGTTTTAATTGACTCTGTACACTAAAATCAAATGTAGCTTCTTGATAGAAATATGTTTTTTATGATTAATTTAAATATCTGAATGAAGAGACAGCAAGATCATTGGAATCCAAGATGACTGGTGGTATGATATGTAGAAATAGTTTTACTTTTCAGAACCGGTATTTTCTTTGGAGCAATTCTCTTTGGAGTTGTGCTTAGGATTTCCCTTCAGAAGGATTTGAAAAGTACTGAAACCACAGAGCACAAATAGAACACTACGAAAGCAATTTGTAGTGGCATTTTGATGGATACTTAAAAAGCTCAGAGCCTAAAGTGTGGAATAAGAAAAAGCCATTTGCCTCAGTGAGCTAACTCTTGCCAGCGAAGCATATACAATTTTAACTGCTGTTCACTCTTAAAAATTGACTCAATTTCCCAGGGGAAGTAAACAATAACTCATAAAACATATAAGAAGACAACCGGGTGAAATCTGTGGCTCATTCCAATTATATTTCTGTAAACTTCTTTGGTAACAATCTTATTTAATGAAACAAAAGGAAGTTTGCAGTTTAAATTATCTTATTGGCATGACAAAATCACTCATAATTAAAAATAATTAATCTAGCTACCTGTAACTAGAAATCCATCTGTTCTGTTCTTTGTTGCAAGCCCTCTGCAAGCCATCTGTCCAATAACTGATATCTTCCATTCCTCCTTCATTCTATTGTTTAATGTTCCCATTATTTTAACTGACTCCATCCAGTTAAAGAAAAGTTTATAGAAGTTTCCTTTATTTCTGTAGCATTGTAATTTAGATCAAGTATCTTGCTACAAATTACCTGTACTGTTGCATTTGTGAAATAGTTTTTAGATGAACCTGTCACGTGTCCCTGGAATTACATCTAACAACCTGCTGGAGGAACTCAGCAGGTCTGGCAGCATCTGTTGGAGGAAAGGAATTTTGATGCTTTGAAACCCGAAATCAGAAACCCAAGCCCTTGTGCAAGGTTCCAACCCAAAATGTCAGCAATAATTGCTTCGGTCCACAGTTGCTGATTGACTGTCTGAGTTACTGCAACACATTATTGGATGCTTCAAGTTGCAGCGTTTGCAGTCTCTGTTACTCCTAGAATTCCCTTGGTGCCTCAGATCTGTGCTAATAGATTGCTGTATAATGTTGTGATCCTACCACAGAACTGAACACCATTCAGGCACTTCTCAAACCTGCACCATTAAAGGTTGATGGGTACAGATGACATATGATTAGTTCAGGGCTGAATTCTGATCACACCAAACCCTATTGCCAGTAGGATGGCAATAGATTGGAACTGGAGCATTCACAGTAATCAACAGGCAGTGATTCATAGAACTGGTGTCTGCAAACACCAGTTAGTGAGATGGAGTGGGGGTAAGTCAGAGAGCTGTGAAAACAGTCAGGATGTACTGGCGAATAAATGAGTTGAGGGAAGGAATGCATGTTTAATGATTGGTAGATGGTGGTGTTAACCTGAAACCGGATAGGGCCATGGAAGGGTTATAAATGTTGCAATCATGATGGATAGGGACCTGAAGGGAAAAAGTAAGCAGAAGACCAACCGTTCTGTGTTGGGATTGAATATATTCAGGAAGGGACCTTTAAAACAAGCAGATACAGGGCAACCCTGGTTGGATTGCATATTTCCAACCCCAGAAGTCTTTTGGATCAATGTGACCTCATTTCTCCTGACAAAACTCTTAATGACATTTCACTGGGAATGATGATATTAAGTGTGTGTTTGGCATTGAAACAGACATCATGGTGGAAGTGCAAATCACAGTTGGAATTGCCAGCTGATTTATCAAAATGATGCAACCTAGAAAACTACATGATTGTGTTATATATAGGCATCCATTAGTCTCAAGAGACCATGGGTTTGCGCCTTGGAAAGTTTCCAGGGCGTAGGCCTGGGCAGGGTTGTACAGGAGACTGGCAGTTGCCCATGCTGCAAGTCTCCCCTCTGCATGCCACTGATGTTGTCCGGGGAAGGGCAAGGGCCGATACAGCTTGGCACCAGTGTCGTCGCAGAGTAATGTGTGGTTAAGTGCCTTCCTCAAGGACACAACATGCTGCCTTAGTTGAAGCTCGAACTAGAGACCTTCAGATCACTAGACCAATGTCTTAACCACTTGGACACGTGCCAACACTGATTATGTTATACTCTGGAAAATACAAGCTAATTATAACATGTAATCCTCAAAAAATAGTACTAGCTAATCTACAAACGTTGCATATTCCGAGCAATGGAGCACATCTTGAGAGCTGTGTTAAACTTCAAGCATCTTAAGTTCTGGTGGTGTGAATCAATTTCCAAAAGTTCTCTGAATTTTGTAAAATATATCGTAAAGAAACTAATATTCCTTAGTTGAGCTTCTAAGTGCAACCAGAAAGATTGGTACAGTGCAGTAAGTATAGTCTGCTACAAGTTATAATTGTGCTCTTAAAGAGCACTACACTCAAATTTCCTCTGTTGTGGTTTTTGATGCCTATAGCTAATCCTACGATAAGAAAATACATTGTCCAATTGCTCTTTTCTTACTCAAAAACATAAACCACTACTGACTCGACCACTCCAAGCATGTATCTGCCTCCGTAGGCAAATTGTTCTCACAGCAGATTACACAACAGGCTCCAAGCTTCACAAGTGCTGTTGAAGCATCCCAAAACATAATTCAGATGCTTGACAGTTTCATCCCTACATTGTACAAATAACAGCATCAGTCATTTTTTAAACATCTATTTTGTGTCCATCAGATATCAATCTATCACGGATAACTCGTGATGTATAAAGGTATGATTTTTCATTGTTATTTTACAATTTAAAATAGATGACAAATGCAAAAACTGCCCTAGATCTTGCTCATATTGTACTTGATGTTGATAACCAATATGAGATAGCCACCAGTTAAAATTAGTATATTGTAGTGCTCATTTATCATGTATTATACATAATGAATGGGCTCAGTGATTATTTTTTACTTTGAGAACTAATGTGTACTGTGCAGTTTCCACACTAATTGACTTGGGAGGCAAGGAAATTAATAGTCAAGAGTTCCCCCTTTTCTGCAACAGAGTGCTAGTTCAATGCTGCCAATAACTTTCTAGACTTTGAGCCCTGGGATACAAAAGGTAATTGCAACCATCGCTCATTCTGCTGCAGTACTCTAGGAAGAAATGATGAAGCTGTTTGCTCCAATATACAGTACATCAATAATCAACTTGATGGATATGTGTATTACTATTGACTGTTGTCACCAGTGTCCATTGCTGGTCTAGAATTTACAACCAGAAACAGACTAACCATCATATGTGTGCGAACAATTGCTCACTTCCTTCTTTAACATGGTCGAGACCACCCCAAACCCTAGAAATGATGGGCCAGAAATTCTGCCACAAAGAACAATGTTTCATACCTTTACACAATAGCTTTCTGCAATTGGGACAGAGTCATTTAAATGACCTTAGCCACAGTAAGGTGCCAGAAAGAAAGCCTCTAATAATAAGTCTGAAAATTATAGGCAGATGAGCCTGATGCAGTCATGGGTAAATTGTGGAAGGTATTCTTAGGGGTAAGATATATGTATTTGAAAAGCTAGGGCCTGTTTAGTGACATGGCTTTCTGCATGGTATATCATGTCTAACCAATCGTTTAGAGTTTATTGAGTTGATTTCCAAGAAGGTTGATGAAGGAAAGGCGGTGGATATTGTCTGCATGGACTTTAGCAAGGCCTTTGATAATGTCCTGCATGGGAAAGTTAGTCCAGAAAGTTAAGTTGCTTGGCATTCAGGATGAAATAGCCATTGGATCCAACTTTGGCTGAGCACATCTACACAGAGCATTGTCACAAGAAAGCAGCATCCATCATCAGGGACCGCCACCACCCAGGCCATGCTCTCTTCTCACTGCTGCCATCAGGAAGATGGTTCAGGAGCCATAGGACTCACACCACCAGATTCAGGAACAGTTATTACCCCTCAACCATAAGTCTCTTTAATCAAAAGGGATAACTTCACTCAACTTCATTTGTCCCGTCACTGAAATGTTCCCACATCCAATGGACTGACTTTCAAGGACTCTTCATCTCATTATCACAATTCTATCTATCTATCTAGCTATCTATTTATTTGTTTGTTTGTTTGTTTATTAATTAATTAATTGTCAAGTCAACTCAAGTCACTTATTATTGCCATCTTGACCATAACTGCTGGTACAGTACATAGTAAAATGAGAAAACATTTTTCAGGACCATGGTCTTTCTTTTTATATTTGCACAGTTTGTTATGTTTTGCACACCAGTTGAACATCCTAAATTGGCGCCGCCTTTCATTGATTCTATTATGCTAATTATTCTATTATGGATTTATTGAGTATCGCCACATGAAAAAGAATTTCAGGGTTGTATATGGTGACATAAATGTGCTTTGAGGATAAATTTGAACTTTGAGGTAGATAAGTTCATAAAGAGATTCTAGCACATTGCCTTCATAAATCAGGGCATTAAGTACGAGACATGGAATGTTATGTTGAAATTGCACAAGACATTGATGAGGCTGAATTTGGAGAACTGTGTGCAGTTTTTGTCATCTAATTACAGGAAAAATATCAATAAGCTTAAAAGAGTGCAGAGAAAATTTACAAGGATGTTGGTGCGACTTGAGGACTTGAGTTATAGGTAATGATTAAGTTAGGACTTTATACCCTTTAGTGCAGGAGAATAAAGGGAGATCATACAGAGGTATACAGATGACAAGGGTATAGATAGTGTGAATGCGTATAGTCATTTTCCTCTCAGGTTGGCTGAAAGTTGAGCCAGATGTCTCAGTTAAAAGTGAAATGCTTCAGGAGAATTTGAGGGAAAAATTCCTCACAGAGGGTGGTGTGACTGTGGAAAGAAATGACAGTGGAAGTGGGTTCAATTGTAACAATTAAGAGATGCTTGGATAGGCATGTGGATGGAAGGGGTTTAAGGGAAACGTAAAGCTGAAGGTGCTGTGGATGCTGAAGCTGCAACATCAGAGGTACAGAGGAACGCAGGAGTCCTTGTGCAAGACTCTCCCAGCAGCTTAATTTGCAAGTTAAATCTGTGGTAAAGAAGGCAAATGCAATGTAGGCATTTATTTCAAGGAGAATAGACCATGAAAGCAAGGAGATAATGCTGAGCCTTTATAAGATATTAGTTAGGTTGCTGTTGGAGTATTGTCAACAGTTTTGGGCCCCATATCTCAGAAAGGATGTGTTACCATTGGATAGAGTCCAGAGGAGGTTTACAAGGATGACTCCATGAGTGAAGGGGTTAACATATGAGGAGCGTTTGGCAGCAAAGGGCTTGTTCTCACTGAAAGTTAGAATAATGCATGGGGATCTCATTGAAACCTACCGAATGTAGAAAGGGCTAGATTGAGTGGATGTGGAAAGCATGTTTCCTATAGTGGGGGTATCCAGAACTAGAGGGCATAGCCTAAAATTTGGGAGATGACATTTTAGAACAGATTTGAGGAGCATTTTTTTTAGCCAGGGGGTACTGAATCTGTGGAGTGCTCTGCTACAAACTGTGGTCATTTGGATATATTTAAGGTGGAAGTTGATCACTTCCTGATCAGTCAGGGTATCAAAGGATATGGCAAAAAGGTAGGTATATGGGGTTCTGCCACAATGGGCTGAATGGCCTAATTCTGCATTATGTCTTATGGGACTAGGCAGAAGATCAGACCAGCATGAACTAGATTGGCTGAAATTTCTGTTTCTGGGCTGTAGTGCTTTAGGACTGTATCTGAAAACCAATCTGTAAATGTGATCTCTAACTCTGGTCTCTGCTGAGCTGCTGCACCTCTCCGTGTATATGATATGGTGATGCACGAAGGTAGCTGAGAGCACAGCAGTGGTGCCACTGACATGCAATTCATCATTCCAATTGCTCTTGTGATATTATAATATGAATAAGTACTTCTCAAATGGTGTGGACATCAAGCAAAGGAAGAGACCTTCACTGAAGTGTAAAGACCTGTTGCAAGATTAGTTCAGTGCTGGAATCTATCTGAGCTGCTGTAACTAATTAAGTGGATTCTTCAAAGACAGTCTGGAATGATTCTTCTCCCAAGAAACTGTTGTATTTTGTGTTAGGCCCCAAGGCAATGCTTCTTGGCTCTGATCTACTTTTAATGGCACAGTGTATGATGGATGTGCACAATTCCTACAGAACCCTGCCATGTAAGAGCTTCTGCCATGACAGCTATAAAATACAAGTCAAGCCTTGTAATATGTATATTGTCAAGTTGCCTTTTCCTGTCATTCCTTCACATATGGTTCACTGTGCAAAAGATAATGTAGAAGGGAGGAGGATGCTGCATGGAATGACAGGTGCATAGAGTGTGGGGAGACTAGTTACATAGGGGCACTGGCCCTTGTGAAACCTGTGGGATCTGTGAGTACACCAGACTCTTAACTCAAACATTTCTTTCAAAAAAACTCTTCATGGCCACTTGCTTGGCCACATCCATATGTGGAAATATTGAGCTGATAGGGCCCAATTCTTATCACCGCAGGGCATCAGACGTTATTTGCTTCCAATAGAGCAACTGACTGCACCTCACACTTGAAGAGATTAACTCATGATCTCCTGATCTATCTCATTGTGTTCCTTACATTTTATATTGTTTTTTTGTTATTGCACTTTCTCTGTAGTTGCAAAATATTTTCTGCATATTGTTTTCTTGTTATTGCACTTTCTCTGTAGTTGCAAAATATTTTCTGCATTTTGTTTTCTTTTTACTACCTCGATGTACTTACTTTTGGCTTGATCAGGTTGGATGGCATGTAAACAAAAGCTTTTCACTGTCTGTTGATGCATATGACAATAGCAAACCAATACCAATACCAAATGCCCCTATGCAACATTGTGTCAGACATCTTTCTGACTTAATTGACTGGTTAATCCTTCGAAATTAGCTCCAACTAATTGCATCTGATTTCCTGGAAAATGTATGTGTGGTTCAAAAATTCTTCCCATGAATAGAGGCAGCTCTGTGTTGTCTACATCTGGAGTGCAAATAAACTTTCCATGTAATCCCAATATTCATCCTCCTCCAAACACCACTGAAAGAGGAGATTATCCATTGGAGATCATATTTCCAAAAAAAAACTGTTAGGCTGAAGTCTGAAAGACTGAGCCCTCACAAGTCAGAATTTAAATTCCACTTTCATTTATGCACAAAGTAAATTTTGCAGCTGGTCCCCCTGATAATGCAGCAGAAGAGAAAATGCTTGAACCTGATTTATCACAATCACAGATTGAAATGGGAATGAAACATGCTCATTTTATTACCATGTATTAACATTTTAAAATCATGTTCCTACATTTTTAATGCAAGTGCATTTTAAAATAGCTTGAAAGCCCAGTGGTATGATTGCATACAGCCAATGTTGAATTTGGCTCAGCTAAAGCAGATCCTGCCTAATTCCAGATTTCTGGTGCAGTTCCACTGGCTACACTAAACTTTGCTGATATTCCATCCCCTCACTTCCCTGTCTCCTCTTCTAAGCATATTCTCCTGATAACGCATTTACAGAACTGGAGGTTCACAAGGAGGTTGGTAAGAACTATTTAATTAGTGTTACTCTTCTTTTCTTTTGCCCTGTACACGTTTTCTTAAAAGTATATATTCAGTTCCAGGGTTTCGCCTATCATCTTCCATATTTATCAGATTTAAAGTCTCTTGTGTCTCAACTAATCACATTCCAAACTTTGTCTGCATGCGCACCCTCTCCTTCACCCATCTGGCTCCACCTGCCTCTTATTCTCTCACTCCTTATCTGCCTTTAACGATCACCCCCAACTTTTGTCTTTAAACTCCATCTTTCCTCCTCATCTGTCTCCATCTGCCTATCATTCCCCCTACCCACCTAGTACCACCAACTGCCATCCCTTGCCTCACCCTCTCTGTCATCTCTTTATACTGATTACCTCCCCTCTACATTTAGTCTTGACGCAAGGATTTGACCTGAAATGTAGACTGTCCCTTTGCTGCCACTGATGCTGCTTGACCTGTAGAGTTCCTCCAGCACTTTGTTTCTGGTTTTACCTTATGATTTTCAGTTGAGCGATGTTTAATCAAGTACCATCTGTTCATTGTTTGTAAATATTCTTGCATGTTGAGTACCTCAACACCTGAACCTTAGGATGACTGTGTCATAATACAATAGAACTTTTTACGTTGAAGTATTGTCTACAGTTCTGGACATTGCACTTTAGGAAGGGCAGTGGAATATGTGCAAGGTGACAGGAAAGAAAGATCCTCTCAATAGTCATATATAAATATGAAATTATGCTGTAGTCACAAATAACACTACATAACATTAACATAATACATAGGTGTTACCCAAAATGCAAATTTAAATTTGTGCTGCAAGGACATGAGGACTTTGGAATACAGATAACATTTACTAGGATGATCTGGAGTTAAGAAACTGGAGTTTTTATAGTTATCAGAGGGAAAGCTGGATTGCTCTGTTTTGAGTATGGAAGACCAAGAAATGATTTAATAAATCTGTTCAAAGACCATAAATGACATAGAGTAACTAAAGTTAAGATGTTTTGGAATGCCTAAAGAATAGTGGAGGGCAAAAAAATGCAAAAAGATGCATGAGGGAAAACCATGTAACAGAAAGTAATTCATATTTAAAATGCTTTCTCGGATAGGCTGGTAAATTCAGTTTCAAATGCTCCAAATTCATCAGATATTTGGAAGGGGAAAAACATCAGAGAGATGAGAAAAGATCAAGAATATTGGCTCAACTGGAATATTTCTTAGTAGAGTTAAGGCTCTTCATTTGATTGCCCAAATGATTTGATTCTGTGTTGTACTATTCTAACATTTGGTTAGAATAATCAGGGAGGAATGCTTTTGACTCATAATATGGAAGTAATCATTGTTCTGTGTCACAATCTAACCAACTAAGACAAAAATCTATGAAAAAGTATCCACAGGCATTGAATTTATTACTTACATCCTTCATACACATGAAGGAGTAAAAATCTTTACCTTACATCTCCGTCTAAATGTGCAATTTATAGTACTTTATAATAAATAGTATGTACAACAGGATAGTCAATATAACATAGAAGTACAGTTGTGCCAGCATAAATTAAGCAGTCTGATGGTCCGGTGGAAGAAAATGTCACAGAGCCTGTTGGTCCTGGCTTTTATGCTGCAGTACTGTTTCCTGGATGGTAGCAGCTGGAACAGTTTGTGGTTGGGGTGACTCAGGTCCCCAATGATCCTTTGGGCCCTTTTTACACATCTGTGTTTGTAAATGTTCTGAATAGTGGGAAATTCACATCTACTGATGTGCTGGGCTGTCCACACTACTCTGCACAGAGTCCTGTGAATGAGGGAAGTACAGTTCCCGTACCAGGCAGTGATGCAGCCAGTCAGGATGCTCTCAGTTGTGCCCCTATAGGAAGTTCTTAGGATTTGTGGCCCTTACTATACTTCTTCAACCATCCGAGGTGAAAGAGGCACTGTTTTGCCTTTTTCACCATACAGCCAGTATGTACAGACCATATGAGGTCCTAAGTGATGTGAATGCTGAGGAACTTAAAGCTGTTCACTCTCTCAACCCCAGATCCATTGATGTCAATAGGAGTTAGCCTGTCTCCATTCCTCCTGTAGTCCACAACCAGCTCCCTTGTTTTTGTGACATTGAGGGAGAGGTTGTTTTCTTGACACCACTGTGTCAGGGTGATCACTTCTTCTCTGTAGGCTGCCTCATTATTATTTGAGATTAGGCCAATCAGTGTAGTGTTGTCAGCAAATTTAGTTAGCAGATTGCAGCTGTGGGTTGTGGCACAGTCATGGGTATACAGAGAGTAAAGGAGGGGGCTTAGTACGCAGCCCTGAGGTACACCTGTGTTGAGGGGCAGAGGGGCAGAGGAGAGGGAGCCCACTCTTACCACCTGCCAGCAATCTGACAGGCAGTCCAGGATCAAGTTACAAAAGGCAGGGTGAAAGCCAAGGTCGCTGAGTTTCTTATCGAGCCTGGGGGGAGTTATGGCATTGAATGCTGAACTGTAGTCCAAGAACAGCATTCTTACATGAGCACCCCCTTCTCCAGATGTGTAAGCACGGTGTGTAGAGCTGTTGCTGTTGCATCGTCTCTCGATCGGTTGTGCATTAGTAAGAATTAGAAAGTGATACTTCATTGCAAATGGATGATTATCAGTGATAACAGTTTCTCTATACTGCATGTAAAAATCTGAGAGAAGGGATTATTTTTGTAAAGTTAATTCAGACAGGGTCAACGAATTAATCTATCTCGGCTCAATGAGAGGAGTTGTGGAATTATAAAACTCTCTCCAATCAGGAAAATTCCATAGAGACATCTGTTGTTTCTCTCAGAACTAATTTCTCTTCATGTTTAGTGATCAGAACAAAAAAAGCACAGATTATTAAATGGAAATTGAAAATAAACAGTAAATTGGAAGCAAAAATAGAAAATGCTGGAAACATTTGGCATCACTGTAGAAAGAGACACAGTTAATATTTCAGTTCTGAAGCTTTTGATCAGTGTCCTGGGATAAAACCAGCTCTCAGGTGCCAGATAGCTTAACCAATTGAGAGCTCTGTATGATTGGCGCTTGAACCAGTTTCAAGGTGATATGTTAGAATAATAATAATATTGCTTAACTATCACAAGCATGCACAAGGCAGAAGCTGGGATTCTTAATCGTGCCCAGAATTCACTTGTGCTAGAAGTCATCAGTAATTTATTTATTTATCGAGATACAATGCAGAATAGGCCCTTCTGGCCTTTCAAGCTACATTGTGTAGCAACCCCTGATTTAACCCTCGCCTCACCACAGGACAATTTACAATGACTAATTAACCTACTAACTGGTATGTCTTTGGACTGTGAGAGGAAAACAGACCAGCCGGAGGAAATCCATGCATTCACGGGGAGAACATACAAACTCTTTAAGAGTGGCAGTACCAGGTCACTGGTACTGTAAAGGGTTGCGCTAACCACTATGCTACCCTGCTGCCCTAATGCAATGGGTGAGCAAGAGTAAACAAGAGATTAGCCTACTAATCTGAGAGACTGCAGGAGAAGTTAGGAGAGTGAGCAATCATGTTCCTGGATAAAGTGTTCCCTCGCCTCCAGAAGGGTGATCAGCAAAGCCTAAAGCAGTACTAACTGCTGCAGATTTGTGGTTGCAGTTTCCAATCACTGCTTTTTGATGTTTGCTTCCTTTGTCTTGAAATGTTTTCTCATGCACCACTGTTGTGCAGGAAATTCTTAGAGGCTGCCCACAAGCAGTTGCAGAAGATAAAGACATGACTCCTAATTGCCACAGACATTGGACAAATTGTTTCTTGGAATCAGCACAGAACGATCAATAAGACATTTTTAGATATACATGGGAATTCTGAGGCACTGGCCTACACAGATATATGTACAGTCACATTTCAAGATATCCACATGCTCACCAACTTGTCCACAAAGCATGTGCACACAAATTCAAATTCAATTCAAATTCAAGTTTAATTATGATTCAACTATACATGAGTACAGCCAAATGAAACAGGGTTCCTCTGGGCCAAGGTGCAAAACATACACAGCACATCATAGCAAAGGGCACACTGCACATTCAAGATAGTGAGCAAAATACAGTCACATTAAAAAAATATATAGAGCCCAACTCCCTGAGTGACATGTCCCGTAAATTGATGGTGCAGTTCCCAGCAGTCTACCGACAAACTCACGCACGTAATCCAGCTCCTGATTGCACTGATGAAACACTAGAGGGCAGCACTGACAGGAGAGGCCCGCCCCCAACTGAGCAAAGATGGTGTGCTACACTGGCCTCCAGCAGACAAGCCAGTGGCCTGAGCCCTAGTCCTTGCTACAACCAAGGCCACGCAGCTCCCTTGCTGTCTGTCACCCCACCACACAAGGGAACCAGGCCTGCGGCATCTTACGCTATCAGTGTCCAACAGGGTCTTGCAATCACAAGAGAAACACCCAAGGCAATCACCCATTGTTACACTGCACGCTGTCTCCATGAACCAACTCTGATGACTTCTTGTAGCAGGCAGCAACGTGGACTACAGCAAGTGCAACTCCTCGGCCAATGAGCAGCTTACTGATGGGGGAGTCCTGAAGCACCCAAGGTTCTTGGAGACCAGCGTTGTCTTGGAATTGTAAAAAAGACATTAAAAAAAACATTTGGTTGGACCCTCAGAGACTGCTGTGTCTGAGCGCACCACCATCTTACCGGAAGTAAGACCTGAACTACACACTCGGAGGTTACTATAATACATGCAGGGGAACAAGGGCAGATCCAATAACTCAGAGAACAGGTTCTACCATTTCACAATAGCTGATGCATGACCTACTTCCATGTGCATTAATTACTTTAGGTCTCAGAATTTGTCAATCCAGGGTAGCACAATTATTCTACACCTGTGTGGCACACAGACAGCAAGTACATCTCTGAGATGTGATTACTGATTTAGAGAATGAGGTATCTAGCTCACTGATGTGATTCATGAGCCACCTCACAATACCATCACTCCTGAATACTGCTGGTGTAAACTAAATTATAGGAACGTCTGGGTAATAGGTAAGCATCCCATCAAACCTACATCTGAAGTTGCTCAGCTATGCAGTTTAAGCTCCTGCCACACGTGCACACTTCCCAGTAAGATAGTGGTGCTGTCAGATGTAGTGGCTTCTACAGGGCCAACCAAAGGTCATTTTTAAATACATTTTGCTGGACATTACGATCCTAAAGTACTATAGGTCTATACCATCAGCGAGTTCACCATTGGAGGAGAAACTGAAGGAGCTGGATTTGCTGTGGACTGTATTACAGGAGAGGAAATGAGTTGGTGCACGAAGGTGGTGTGCAGTCTAGTAGTGAGTGATTATTACCTGGTTTATTGGAGAATAGTGAGTGTGGATAGAGGAGGTCCTCAGTCAGAGTGAGAACAGCTGCAAGCCACAGTGTCACCTGTTTCCAGGCACCCAGTAGGGGGTGCCTGAGTCAGAGCTGCACTCAGTGTTCTCTCAGCATACATGTTGTCATTGGCTGGAGACTACTATAACATTCAGGAGCTTGGACTGTTTTCTTTTTTGTGTGACTGTTTTACTGTTGTCTTGTATGTGCTGTGCATGCCTCGTGCTGTATGGATGGTGGGGGGGAGCCTTGGTCATAGTAAGGACTAGGCATCGGGCTGCGCTAATACCTGTTTGAGGCATCCTGCAGAGAGGCATCTGAGTCGGTGCTGCCCTCCAGTGTTCGCTCAGCTTAAGACAAGCTGCATTGTGTTCAACTGCAGACTGCTGCACCAGTCATGGACACAGGAACTTGGACAATTCCTTTTCAGTGTGACTGCATTTTACTGCTCTGTCATATGTACTACATGTGCCTTGTGCTATGTATGACTGTTGGTACTATGTTTTGTACCTTGGCCACCAAGTAACACCATTTTGTTTTGTTGTATTCATCAGTATTCATGTATAGCTGAATGACAACTAGTCATAAAATTGAACAGAATACCTGCAGACACCATAGTCACCTGCTTTCATAACTTACATCCTCTGTGCATCTCTGTTCATGCTTTGCTTTAATGTCTTAGTTATAGCAGTGGCAATGCTGGGTTCCTGAAGTCAAGTTGTACAGCAGTGTTGGTAAAAATTATATACCAACTTATTAGCGATAGTGTTGCAGCTAAGTTGGGACCAGTGTTTCTATTAGAGAATGCAGCACTTTAATGAGTCATAAACACCAATATTCTAATAATACTGAGCAAGCCAATTGTTCTGACAGCCAGAGCTTCTTCTGTTGAAACATATCAAGGTTATTCATAGACTAAGCCTTCTGATTATAATTGGTAATTGGTTTATTTTTGTCACATGTACCAAGGTAAAGTGAAGAACTTTGTTTTACATGCCATGCACAACATCAGTACATTGAGGTAGTTCAAGGGAAAAACAATAATACAAGGCAAAATAAAGTGTTACAGTTAAATAGAAAGTGCCTTACAGAATGACACTGTTGTTGGTGGAATTTCAAACGGTATCAAGGAGATGTACAGGAGTAAGATAGATCTGCTGGTTGACTGGTATTGCAACAACAACCTTACACTTAACACCAGTAAGACCAAGGAACTGATGGTGCATTTCAGTAAAGGGAAGTCCAAGTACCCACACCAGTCCAGAGGGGCTAGCAGTGGAAAGGGTAAGCAGCTTCAAGTGATTGAATGTGAACATCTGTAAATATTTAATCCTGGGCCCAACATATTGATGCAATTACAGAGAAGGCGCACCAGCCACTATGTACATTTCATTAGGAGTTTGAGGAGATTTGGTATGCCACCAAAGACTCCAGCAAATTTTTCCAGATGTATCATTGAGTACAGTCTGACTGGATGCATCATCACCTGGTATGGAGAAACCAATACAGAGAATCGGGATAAAGCTACAGAAGCCTCCCCACCCTCAACGACATTTTCAATCGGCAATGCCTCAAGAAAGGCAGCATCCATAATTAAGGACCTTCACCATTCAGGGCATTCCTTCTTCTTCCTGCTATCAGGGACAAGATACAGGAGCATGAAGATACATACTCAACATTTTTGGAACAGCTTCTTCCCCTCAACTATCAGATTTCTGAATGGATCATGAAGTCATGAACACTACCTTACATTTTCCTCTCATTTTGCACTAATTATTTTTGCATTTTTCCTATTGTAAATTGTAGTAATTTATTGTTCTAATTCTGATTCTGAGGTAAGCAATAAGATGCAAGATCCATGACAAGGTAGATTGTGAGGTCACGTATCCATCTAATTCTACAAGAACTCCATGAAAAGTGTGTACTTTCTGAAGCAGAATAGCATTCTTAGAAACATTAACTTTTATACAAAAGAGCAATACAGTAGCTTTTATAGCTTGAGCTAACAAACAACTTGATGTACCAGCTGCTTTATTTCATGTCAGTGTTTTTTTTTTGCAAATATACTTCCACACAATACTAAACATAGCAAGTACTAAAATGAGGAAATTGGGCATTACATCCATTGATGAATATCAGAATACATTAAAGAAAGAGCCTGCAGTTAGTGTCTGCTGGCTTATTGAACCACAATATATTTAAAGCTCATCACCATTTCAAAGAACAGACTAGCTGCAGCAAGTCATGGAAGATTGAAGGAAAAGATAATGACCCAGATCTATGGTAAACCATGGGAGCATAAATTATTGTGAAATATCTGACAGAAAACATATAGTTTATTGTTCTCTCAGCGTCTTGTTCTACATAGAAACAAACTTGATGAGAGGCAAATAAATCAAATAAATTGCTGTTTTGTATTTAACAGCAAAATCTGAGCTTAGTTAAAGCCATTGTCATACAAAATGTCATATCTATGGATATCTACATTCTCAGGTTGTTATTTCCCAGTTGCAATAATGACAAAGAAACCTCGCCATTTTCCAATATGTTTGGCTGTGTGAAAGAGCGTTTATGATATTGCAGTTTGTTTGTAGATCAGCAAGCTATATGAGATAGCTGAATAAGATAAATATTCCAAACAATTCAATATGAATTTCAACTATCCAGTACATTTTACCTCCTTTATTCCTAGTTAGTTATAAGTTGGTAGAATTATAACAAGTTCAAAGTAAATTTACTATCAAACTTACAGTATATGCACCATTACTAGATACTATATGAACCTGTTTCAATTCCAGTCTTGACTTTAATATTTTTCATTTGTTGGCATACATTTAGATTTGACCCATCTTCTCTTCTGAAATCTATGTGCATTTATTAACAGGGTTTTTTTTGTTAAATCTCAATTTAAATAGCAATACAAAATCATTGTGCTGTAATTGTCGTTCAGATGGTCTGCTTGTTTGTCCTGCTTAGCAGAGATACAGAACTCAGGCCCAGTCAATCTGGAATGAATGAGGAAAAGTAGAAGTGACGGAACTAACTTTCCTTAGGAAAAGTCTAGTTTGACAGAACAACAGACCATTAACAAGAAAATTGAAGGAAAGCAAAAATTAACCCAGGTTCTTCTCATTAGTGACTCAACTATAATAAAGTGATCTGTATCACATTTACTTCCTTTCACTCATTTTAAATGTCCAAAGATAGTAAAAGATGAATACAATATTGAAACGATCTTCAAATCATGTTGCAGACAATTACCGCCGGCATATCTCATTAGTGCCAGTTTTCTGGTTTACACGTAGTTCCATTGTCTACAGATTTTACTGTATCACAGCTTGAGAATATTATCATCTCAGGTATGGAAAACCTAAGTATCATTTTATTACAAATGTCTCTGAGGAGCCAAAGCAGTATTGCACTGTCCTAAAATTGCATGTCCCTGGCACAGTGCAGAACTGAACGAATTGTTGCAATGTACAGGTTTATTTTCTCTCACTGATAGAATATGACTTTTCTCTGCCACTATGTATGGTAATATTAATGAACTGGTAACAAATGTTCTATCAATGTTTGAGGACTTTACTGTAAACTCAAAAATTGTGTTGTCCCAACATAATTAAAAATTGTTCAGGTGGGGCTATCTCATTTTCACATTCTGACCTTAATAACCTCAAGGACATAAATCTGTTTCTTTACCTGGTCTGATGTATAGGTGACTCTAGACCAGGAGTTCCCACCTGTGGCCCACAGACCCCTTGCGTAACGGTATTGGTCCATGGCTAAAAAAGGTTGTAAAGCCCAGCTCTAGGCTGACATACTTCCTCTGTACTGAAACCACTTATCCTGTGCACTAGTATTTTGTGAGGCACCTTAACAGGTGCATTCTAGGAATCTAAACATATATGTCTACAGGTTCCTTTCTAAGTACTTAGCTTGTTGCAATCTTGTCTCATATGTTTTCTCTTTCATGAAACTATGTTGGTTTGGTTTAAATTCATTACGCTTTTCTAAATAGCTAGCTGCGTTTTCCTGTATTATAAATTCTACGTCTTCCCTGGAACAGATGTTAAGCTAATGGCTTGTGATTTCCTGTTATTATTTTTTTCCACTCTCTCTCACACATACACACACCCCTCACATTCTCAATTCTCACTAAAGCCTTTACATTTGTAATAACACTTCCCTACTATTATACCTGATTTAACTAATGTGTCAGCCTCAACTAATGGCTCTACTCTGCAGCCAAATCAATAAAAACCCTTAAAACTGTTAATTCTAACTGTTTTAAGTTTTCCAATACTTTGACCCTCCCCAAACCCCTCATGGAGATAATTGCATGTTCTTCCCTCATGTTTAAAACGAGTCCATCTGTTTTCTTTGACACATTTGCAGTGTTCTCCACAATGAATACTGATGCAAAGTATTGTCTCAAATGACCTGCTATTTCATGGTTTCCTATTACTATTTTCCATTCTAAGTATCCGCAGATCCCACGAATACATTTGCTACCCTGTTCCTTTCCATATTCAACCTCTCGCTATTATTTTGATATAATTTATCAATTTACTATCACTACCAGTTATTAGTCCTCTGCTGCTAGTCCCAGAAAAAAACTCCAGACTTTTGCCACTAGTATACTCTTCAATTTTTGATTTAATGTTTCCCTGAACCTTCTTTGTTATGCATAGATAGCCCATCTTTCTTGTGGAAACCTTCTTTCTAACTGACATAACAGAGGCATAGAGAGATACAGCATGGAAGTATGTCCTTCAGCTCATCAAGTGTGTCAACCACCCGTCTTTAATCTATTTCTGCCCGAACCCATTTTGTTCTCCCATGTTCCCATCAATCACCTTACAATTCACCCAGCTACAAGAAGGGAATTTCACCAACCATAATGTAGATCATTTTGGGGATGCAGAAGGAGATGAAACACCTAGAAGAAATCCATATGGTCATAGGGAAAACGCACAAACTGCATGCAGCAGCACATTGAACATGAGTTGCTGAAACTCTGAGGTCTCCACTCTACCATCTATACCATCATGATGCAACTATGCATATTGAAATAGCTGGCTAAATATCCATTAGTTAACACTCAGTATATTGATCTTCCTTTTAGCCCCCTAATTAAATGTACTCTGGACAACTCCTCCTTCCTACATTATAATTGCTCTTATTTAAATTGAGGGCGCTGGTTTTGTATGGGAGGTGCTCACTCTCAAATTGTCTCAGAAATTTTACCTTGTGATCACTATTCCAAAGAGAATCAAGATTTCTTATAAATCATACATCATTACACATGATCAGGTTCATAGTAACCCATTTCTGGATTGATTCATTATTGCATTGTTCTATGAAACATCCCTGATACACTCCACAAATTCCAGTTTTAACATGCCTTTGCCAATTGATTTCTCTAGTCAACATACAGCTTAAAAACACTCATGAAACCTACAACTACCCTCTCACATATCTCAATATCTTTGTTTTACCATGCAAGACTACTTCAGCCCTATTGACCACTCCCATGTATGTTTAATTACCCCTTGTATTCCTTATTTCCATCCAAACCAACTCCATGTCGAGATCTACTGTATCTCTATCACTGCTCACCAATACTTACAGAACCTATATTACAAGAAAATGTAGCTAGCTATTTAGGAAAGCTTAATGAATATAAATCAAACCAACATTGTTTCATGAAAGAGGAAACATATAAGCTCTGACTTTTTATAATTGTCACTTTCTTCAGTTCTAATACCTGCTGCAAACTTTTACATATATTTTCTACCTCTTCTTGTCATATTTTGATTTTCACCCTTTCCCTAACTATCTTGTGCCACGACTTCCTCATTTTTGGCATATTAAACTTTGAGTCATTTGAATCCTCCTCCTCACCAGTTTAAGGCCTTTTCCATAATTCTGGAGATGTGATCTGCCAGGACTCTTGTTTTGACATACTTCAAATGAAGCAGTTCCTCATTGGACAACTTTCTTTTCCCTCAAGAATCATGCCTGTGCCCTCTTAATTCAAACCCATATCTCCCACACCCATCTTCTGAGAGTCACATTTTTATTAATCTTACTTACTCTGTCAATTTGTACAGACAATAATCAGGAGAATATAATATTTGTGGATCTGCTTTTCAATTTTGTTCTATGCTGCTGTTATTCCTTCAGCAAAACCTACTTCCATGTCATGAATACCCTTGTGTACCAACTCAATGGACTGTTTCCTAACTTTTCACTCACATGTTTCTGTTTGTTTAGAAAGTGGAGCTCTTATCCCAGAGGGGCATTGACTGATCCTGCATTTCATTAAATTAATTTTGATCATTCCCACTCATGTTTCATCGATTTACACGTTAAAAAGTGTGTACAGTTCAACATAGACAGCTTTTGTCTCATCTCATTGACGACAGACTTGCGTCAATCTAGAGGCTCATTCTTCTTTGCATCTCTGCCTTTGAAACACCACATTGAACTCAATCATAACATAATCACTGCTAGATAAATCTTCTCTCAGTTTTAGCCATTTAACTATATCCAGATTATCGCCAATTTTAATGGCCAAATCAGTGGAATTCAAAATAAAATATTGCAGAGAGAGAATAACTCTGAAGGCAGGGTCAAGAAATTAAATATTGGACCAGATATATAAAAGCTTCTTAAAGCCAACAGATCAGCTTGAATCCAATTGACTGCCAGCCTGGGGATAAAGCACTTTGCTGATAAACTCCTCATGAAATTCAGTGGGAGAACACAGACTTCTTCAAATTTCTCAGATTTTAAACTAATAAATCTGCTCACTTAAAATATGCCAAGCAAAATCTGGTGAAACCTGATGAAGGGTCTCAGCCCAAAATGCCGGCTGTACTCTTCTCTACAGATGTTGCCTGGCCTGCTGAGTTCCTCCAGCATTTTGTGTGTGTTGCTTGGATTTCCAGCATATGCAGATTTTCTCTTGTTTAAGATCTGGTGAAATACTGCAGCCCAATTAGAACAGCTGAAATGGCTGAAAGAAGGGAAAATGGGACATTTTAAAATTTCATTTTATTCTGTAAATTTGTGATGATATTCGATTTGTTGATTGTGAAGTTGTAATTCAGATGAAGAACTTAAGTTCTATTGGATATAAATAGCCATGAGTACTCTGCCAATCTTCAAAACTAGTTTGCTTCCCTGCTTATGCTCCACAGAGAATTTAGCTGCCAATATCAACTACTCAAGCATTGGGTCCCCTCTCCCTACCAAAGAGAAGATCATTCTAGCTGACAAACTAGTTTAAAACACAGTTCATTTATTCTTAGTAATAGATGTTTAAATCCAAATTAAATTTTTAAAACACATATATAACTCAGAGGAGTTCTAATCCATACATGTAAATAAAAATTACCTATGTTAGAAAGTAAATATGTAATGTCCAAATAGATAAAAGAACAATAATGTTGGTTGACTCATCTTCCCATGAATTTACGTTATTAGACTAATTATTTGTGATAGACACATCACAACATCCCTCAAGATGACGTGAGAAACATACATACCTGTATACAACATTAGTGATCAGGGGTAGGAAAAGAAGAGGAGCTCGGATAACATTTTCAGGGCAGTCACTGTTATTCACTCTTCCAAGGTTGGGATAAAGAGGTGACTACGAGGCAAGGGATAGTGAAATAATCGTACTTAGAAGAGAGATAACCTATAGTAGTGCAGGTCAGGTATTGGAGTTAATGAAACTTTAGGAGTGGAGTGGTTATGCAAAAAACAGAAATCACCAAACCTCTATCCTTGCAGACGTCAACATTTCAACAAAAAGAGCATTGCAAAAACAGTAATTCTAATTGTCCATTGGAAAACTGCAAAAATAATCTGTAATCTAATTTAAAGTAGTACCATTCCACCCAGAAATTGTGTCCACTGCTGCAGAATGTTTCACCCACTGTTTTTGGACTTGTCCCAAACTTCAGGCATGCTGGAGTGATACTTAAGGTGAAATGGAAAAGATTCTGAAGATGCAGCTTGAACTGGACCCAGTGTCTTTTTTCTTAGTCTTACCCAGCAGTTGTATTATTAATGCACATCAGAAAAAAAATTTTGTGCGAGGAAGAACATTTTACTTTGTTGATTATCCAATAAGGCCCCTGGACTTTTTGGTTGGCATAAATTAATCATGTAATACATTCCTTTGGACTTTTTGACATGTATAGTACACTCAAAAACAAATAGTTTTCATAATATATGGCAATGTTGTCTGCAGTATATAGATGTACACCTGTCTGCTATACTAATAAGGGCTTTTGTATGGGATGTTGTGGTGATGTCTATATTTTAATGGAAGTGTTCTAATAACTGATATCTGTGAGGGAAAGGCATGTAAATGTATCTGGAAATTGAAGGTTTTGTGCTGCTGAGCAAAAAAAAAGCTAGTGCTTTCCTGGCATACAGAATGAATAAACCCTTCTTGGGCTTCAAGCCAGGTACAGGCATCAATTATAGCTGACGTTTCGATGACCATCTCTGTCATCTTCTTCAGGGATATGTCTACTAGATAATACCCACTATTTTATGAGACAAATAGTGGGTACTTGTTGGCCATTAAAGGAAAGTGCAATAAGATATCTGTCTAAAATAGTGGTCGCCAACCGATCAATCGCGATCAACTGGTTGATCTTTGAGACTTTCCCAGTAGATCCGAAAAAAAAAGAAAAATAAATACACAAATACTGTTGAGAGATTGTTTCTGGGTTGCGGGGTTTTAGTTCCGTTCTTTCTGCCCAGTGCACATGCGTGTAGCTCCCCCGCACTACACAGTGTACTTCAGTGGTCCCCAACCACCGGGCCGCAAGGAAACGATATGGGTCAGCTGCACCTTTCCTCATTCCCTGTCACGCCCATCGTTGAATTTGAACGCACGCGAGGTCATTACCCACGCGGGGTCATCAGTCGCCTAAACTCAGTGACACCCTCGCACTGAGGATCACTGGTTGACTTCGTGCGGCTGGTGAGAAGTGCTGTTGCTACTGGCCTGGAGCGTGGGCAGATGGGCGTCACCTCTAAACCTGTTTAGCACACCGAATGTTCAAGGGGAACCCAGTGCTAAGATATTTGCAGACGTCCTAATTCGGGCTCAGGGTTTCTAAGTAGCAGAGCAGCAACCTCGCTGCGATTTAATTAAAGTCATCCCTTGAGCCAAACTTTTGTCAGCCAATAGATCCTACAAGGGTGGGGCAGGTGGGTGCCCTGTCGCACACCTCACTCGGTCGGTCGCTTTCTCCGGACTGCGACTGCTGCGGCCCCGGCAAGGGAACAGCCGCACCTGGCCAGGGAAGCTGGAGTTCGGGCCTAGCTGTGGAGGCTGTCTAATGAGGCAATGAAGCCCTCAAAACCGCTTCGGTACCCTGAGTCCAAATACCCCGCACTGAAAGACAAACCCGTTGAGTTTTTTCAGCAGAAAAAATGTGAGCAAGCGGGACAGAAGCTAAGTGCTGAGAGCTGCGAAAGCTAAACTGCGGAATAGACTGGACATAAGAAACCTGCTTCGAGTATCGGTGTATTCCGGTCGTCTTTAACACCACCGCCCCCCCCCCCCCACACACCCCTGTCGACCGATCTGCAAAAATATTGTCAATATTAAAGCGGTCCATGGTGCAAAAAAATGGTTAGTGATCCCTGATGTTCATACATTATTTCTACTTCTGGGTTGCAGGGTTTTACTTCTGGTCTGTTCTGCCCCAGTGTGCATGCACATATCTAATCGATTTGGAGTCGATCTTGCCTTTCACTAAGGCCGAGGTAGGGGATCTTGGGCTTCAAAATGTTGGTGACCACTAGTCTAAAGAAAAGGTCTTTATTTAAAACATAGGGTTTTCACAATGTTCTAGTCTAACAATCCTAATGTTCTGTCCCTGTAAGTTGGGACCATTCAATAACATAACAGCGTCTACACTTTTCTTCAAGTACAGAGAGATCCATGTGCTTGAAGACCATAAGACCATGAGACAAAGGATCAGAAATAAGCATTAGGCCCATCAAGTCTAATCCGCTATTCAGTCTGGCTGATGTTTTTTTTCCCCCTCCTCAGCCCCATTCCCCAGCCTTCTCCCCATGACCTTTGATACAATGGCCAGTCAAGAACCTATCAATCGCCACCTTAAATTCACCCAATGATCTGACCTCCACAGCTGCCTGTGGTAACATGTTTACCACCCTATGGATAAAGAAATTTCTCTGCATCTCTGTTATACATTGACACTCCTCTATGCTGAGGCTGTTCTCTCTCATCCTAGACTACCATGGGAAACATCCTTTCCACATCTACTCTGTCTAGGCCTTTCAACGATCGAAAGGCTTCAATGAGATCCCCTCTCATCCTTCTAAATTCTGGTTAATACAAGCCCAGAGCCATCAAACGTTGCTCATATGATAACCCTTTCATTCCTGGAATTATCCTTGTTAACCTCCTCTCCAATGCCAGCCCATTTTTTCTCAGATAAGGAGCCTAAAACTGTTCATATTACTCAAGGTGAGGCCTCACTAGTGCCTTATAAAGCTTCAGCATCACATCTCTGTACTTATATTCTAGACATCTTGAAATTAATTCTCTGCACTGACACTCCCTGCAAGTTAACCTCTAGGGTGTTCTGCACATGGCCTCCCAAGTCCCTTTGCATCTCAGATTTTTGTATTTTCTCCCTATTTAGAAAAGAGACCGTACATTTACTTCTTCTACCTAATTAAATAACCACACATTTTCCAACATTGTATTTCATTTACTGCTTTCTTGTCCATTCTCCTAATCTGTATGTTGTTCGGCAGCCTTCCCATTTCCTCAAAACTACCTGTCGCACCACCAATCTTCGTATCAGCTGCAAACTTGGCAATAAAACCATCTATCCTATCATCTACAGCATAAAAAGTCCCAACATCGATCCCTGTGGAACACCACTGGTCACTGAAATTCAACCAGAAAATGATCCTTTTATTTCCACTCACTGCCTCCTATCAATCAACCCATGTTCTAATCACACTGGTAACTTTCCTGTTATACCATGGGCTTTTAACTTGGTAAGCAGCCTCACGTGTGGCACCTTGTCAAAGGCCTTCTGAAAGTCCAAATATACAGCACGTAATGCATCCCCTTTATCTATCCTACTTGTAATCTCCTCAAAGTCTTCCAACAGGTTTATCAGGTAAGATTTTCCCTTAAGGAAACCATGCTGACTTTGTTGTATCTTATCCTGTGCCACTAAGTACTCCCCAACCTCATCCTTAACAATTGACTCCAACATCTCCCAACCACTGAGGTTAGGCTAACTGGTCAATAATTTCCTATCTGCTGCCTCTGTCCTTTCCTAAAGAGTGGAGTGACATTGACAATTTTTCAGGCATCCAGAACCATGCCAGAGTCCAATGATTTTTGAAAGATCAGTACTAATGCCTCCACAATCTCTACTGCTTCCTCTTTTAGAACCTTAGGGTGCAGTTCAACTGGTCTGGGTGGCTTATGCTCCTTCAGTTCTTACAGCTTTTTGAGCAGCTTCTCCCTTGTAATAGTAACTGCACTCACTTCTCTTCCCTCACATCCTTCAACACCAGGCACACCACTAGTGTCTTCACAATGAAGACTGATGCAAAACACTAATATAGTTCATCTGCCATCTCCTTGTCCCCTATTATTTCTACAGCCTCATATTCTAGCGATCCTATATCCACTCTCATCCCTTTTATTTTTTATATATTTCAAATAGCTTTTCCAATCCATGATATTGTTTGTTAGCTTGCTTTCATATTTCATCTTTTCCCTCCTCATGATTCTTTTAATTGCTTTCTGTAGGTTTTTAAAAGCTTCCCAATCCTCAATCTTCCCGTTTTGTTGTATACCTTCTCGTTTGCTTTTACATTCACTTTGACTTCCCTCGTCAGGCACCGTTGTACTATTTTGCCTTTTGAGTATTTCTTTATTTTTGGAATGCATCTATCCAGCATCTTCCTCATTTTTCCCAGAAACTCACACCATTGCTGTTCCGCTGTCATACCTGCCAGCATCTCCTTCCAATCTACTCTCATACCACTGTAATTTCCTTTACCCCTCTGAAATACTGCTATGTCAGATTTTATTTCCCCCCTATCAAATTTCAAGTTGAACTCGATCATATTGTGATCACTAGCTCCTAAGGGTTCCTTTACCTTAAGCTCCCTAATTGCCTCTATTTCATTACATAACACCCAATCTAGTATAACTGATCAGTATAGCTATACTGGGTCAGGGCTGGAATCTCAGGACCAGAATTTGTGTGCTGGAATCTTGCAGTTTTGTTAGGATGTTATTAATCATTTCCATAAGTGATTATTTGTCTTCCCATGCTTCTATGTTCCTTTCTCTGTAACGCAGTCAGAGCGAATGAAATGGACAGGAACAAACACTTTGCCAGAGGCAAGAACTAAGGGTTCCAGAATATTACTTCATAAATGACCAAGAGATTAGGGCCATTTAGTGATATTTAAATTATAATCATCATGCTCACAGATCCCCTGAACTTAATAATTTCTGAGTCACTATTTTTTGGGGTATCTATGTCAGATGAGACAATTTCCATAGTAAATGTGACTTTGAGTAAAAGCAAATGGTAAGTAAGTCAGCACTAAACAACATTATTGTAAGAAAAAATATTGATAGTAAAAGCAACATTACTTCCTGGAGGTTGAGTCTGTCTTGCTCTGAAAACTGCCCACTCTGAATGGATTATCTATGGGCAATGTATGTATGAGTTCTCCTTCAAGTGAATAGGAATTCTTTCAATGCTTTTTCAGATTTAAACATATGTTTTATCATTTTAATACATCTCACCCCACCCCCTTTCCATTGAGACGTAAGTGTTCTGCAGAGAACCCAAAATCCTGCTGGGGCAGGTTTGATGTTATCTTTGAATATAGTTTTGCATGATCTTGTTTCTTCTCCTGGTCCCAATTACCACAGTCCTATCATTGATAACAAGGTTAATGAGGTTTCCATCTGGGATGGAAATTTCTTGAGGAGAATTATATTGGATGTAGGCAATGATTGGCCTGAGTTAGCAATCAGGGCTAGATTTAGGTGAACGTTATATATTTCGAAATCTTCCGGGTTTTTTTGCAATTGGCATTTTGTTTACCGACAGTTTATGCTTCAGGGGTAAATTTGCTTCTAGAGTAGAACAGTTTTGTCGGGCCTTGTATAATCTCTCGACTCCTTTGCCCCATCATGCTACTTGATTGCAATTGGGGTGTTGTACTCTACTCGTATGCCTTTTCATTTTACACATGACTTGAATGCCTTTACCACTGAAGAAAGAGCCCCGGTCAGCATGTATACAGACAGGGGTGCTAGCATGTGGGAATATGGAGTTTTGAAGTGTTGTGACAGTTGTGATCTCGCTACAAGAAGTCATGGAGATTAACTACTTATATCCTGTATAAAGACCAATTATCACAAGAAGATACCTATTATTTATCCAATAAGGCAAGTTGACTTGGGATGCCAGAAATTGCCCAAAATAATCAATTTGCCTCATGTACTTGGTGCAGTTGAAATAAGGTAGATGATATTGTAGTGCAATTAGAAATTGCCAGGTATGATGTCGTGGTTGAAAGAAGATTGTAGTTGGGAGCTTAACAGCAAAGGAGACGCATTATATTTAAAGGTCAGGCAGCATGGCAGAGCATGTAGGGTAGCTCTATTAGTAGAACTGAAATCAAATCCCTAGAGGTGTCATAGGATCAGAAGATGGAGAATCCTTGTGGGTAGCTGGCTGACAAGGGATGTCAAAGACAGCATAAAAAGGAAGAAGGAGAATAAGATATAGCAAATATTAGTGGAAAGGTAGAGGAGTGGGAAACTTTGAAAAAACCAACTGAGGCAACTAAAAAAAACAATAAAGAGAGAAAAGATGAAAGATGAAGGTAAATTCATAATTCATTTAAAAGAAGATACAAGAAGATTTTTCAGAGATATAAGGAGTAAAAGAGATGAGAGTGGATATTGGACTGCTGGAAAATGTCATGGGAGAGGTAGTAATGGAGGGCAATGAAATGACCAAGGAACTTAATAAATGTTTTGTGTCAGTCTTCACTGTGGACACTAGCAGAGTGTCAAAAATGTGGAATTGCCAAGGCAAAAGTGCATGGAGCTGCTATTACTAAGGAAAATGTGCTTGGGGAGCTGAAAAGTCTGAAGGTACTGTAGATAAGTCAATAAGTCACCGGGACCAGATGGACTATAGCCCACAGTTTTGAAAGAGGTGGCTGAAGAGATGGTGAAGATATTAGTAATGATCCTTCAAGAATCTGAAGCCTGGAAAATTGCAAATGTTACTCCATTTTTAAGAAGGGAGGGAGACCAAAGAAAGGAAATTGCAGGCCAGTTAGTCTGACTTCAGTGTTTGGAAAGATGTTAGAGTCTATTACCAAGGATAAGATTTCAAGGTACTTGGAGGCATGTGATAAAATAGGTCAAAGTCAGCATGGTTTTCTAAAGGGGAAATCTCGTCTGACAAATCTGTTGGAATTCATTGAGGAAATAACAGGCAGGATAGGCAATGGAGAGTCAGTGGAAGTTGTTTA
Source organism: Hypanus sabinus (assembly GCF_030144855.1). Taxonomy (NCBI): domain Eukaryota; kingdom Metazoa; phylum Chordata; class Chondrichthyes; order Myliobatiformes; family Dasyatidae; genus Hypanus; species Hypanus sabinus. Next base: position 73,409,921 of record NC_082716.1, read on the forward strand.
TTTGGATTCTCAGAAGGCCTTTGATAAGGTGCCACAGATCAGAATCAGTTTTATTATCACTGGCATGTGACATGAACTTTGTTAACTTAGCAGCAGCAGTTCAATGCAATACATAATATAGCAGAGAGAGAAAAAAATTAATAATAATAAATAAAATAAAACATAATAATAAACAAGTAAATCAATTACATATATTGAATAGCTTATTAAAAATGTGCAAAACAGAAATACAGTATTTTAAAAATTAAGTGAGGTAGTGTCTAAAGCTTCAAAGTCCATTTAGGAATCGGATGGCAGAGGGGAAGGAGCTGTTCCTGAGTCACAGAGTGGTGCCTTCAGGCTTCTGTATCTCTCCTACCTAATGGTAACAGTGAGAAAAGGGTATGCCCTGGGGTGCTGGAGGTCTTTAATAATGGATGTTGCCCTCCTGAGACACTGTTCTCTAAAGGTGTCCTCATAGGCTAGTGCCCAAGATGGAGCTGACTAGATTTACAATCTTCTGCAGCTTCTTTTGGCCCTGTGCAGTAGCCCCTCCATACCAGACAGTGATGCAGCCTGTCAGAATGCTCTCCACATTACAACTATAGAAGTTTTTGAGTGTATTTGTTGACATGCCAAATTGCTTCAAATGCCTAATAAAGTATAGCCACTGTCTTGCCTTTTTTATGACTACATCAATGTGTTTAGATCAGGTTAGTTCCTCAGATCTTGACACCCAGGAACTTGAAGCTGCTCACTGTCTCCACTTCTGATCCCTCTAAGAGGATCGGAATGTGTTCCTTCGTCTTACCCTTTCTGAAGTCCACAATCAGCTCTTTCGTCTTACTGACATTGAGTGCCAGGTTGTTGCTGCGGCACCATTCCACTAGTTGACATATCTCACTCCTGTACACCCTCTCATCACCACCTGAGATTCTACCAACAATCGTCAGTAAATTTGTAGATGGTATTCCAGCTATGTCTAGCCACACAGTCATGTAGAGCAGTGGCAAAGCACGTACCCCTGAGGTGCGCCAGATGAGACTGCTTAACAAAATAAGGGCCTGTGGTATTTTGGGAAAGGTACTAAAATGGATTGAAGGTTGGCTGATTGGCAGGAGGCAAAGAGTGGGAATAAATGAGCCTGTTATGTCTTATCTGATGTGTTTTTTAATATCTCTAATTACTACATCTTCACTGCTGCTGATGATTACTTATTATTGCATTGTTAAGCATTTAGCTTTCATCATCAGGGTGGCCATTTTATATCATACATACATTTCATTTAGTAGTTAGAAGCACGTTAGAAGTCAAAGGAATTTCAATTAATATTTGAATCTGCCTTTCATTAGAGCACTGAGAAATATTTTCTTTTTACAACAGCTCCTTGCGTACTGTAATGCGCTGGTGAATAATAAAACCACCTTCAACAGTGCTGGAGTCATCAATCTGTCTAGCTTAAGAAAACAGGAAAATTCTTGAGCTTGGGAAAAATATTCTGGGTGGCTGCCGGTAACTAGTTGTGTGCCACAGGACTTGGTGTTGGGATTGCTCCTTTTTGTGTTTTATGCCAATGATTTGGATGAATAAATTGTTGACTTTATGTCCAGGTTTGTGGATGATACAAAGATAGGTGGAAAGTCATGAAGTGTTGAGGAAGCAGGGTGCCTGCAGAAGGACTTAAGACATTGTATGGTCAAGCACTTTGGTGGAATGAATAAAGGCACAGACTATTTTCTAAACAGAGGGAAAATTCAAAATAGGGAGGAAAAAAGGAACTTGTGAGTCCTCATGCAGGATTTCCTAAAGGTTAACTTGCAGGTTGCATTAGTGGTAACGAAGGCAATGTTAGCATTCATTTTGAGAAGACACAAATACAGAAGCAAGGATGTGTTGCTGAGGCTTTGTAAGGCATTGGTCAGTCCACACTTGGGAGTATTGTGAGCTGTTCTAGGCCCCTTATTTAAGAAAGGATGTGCTGGCATCGGAGAGAGTCCAGAGGAGGTTCAGGAGAATTATCCTAGGAATGAAAGGGTTAACTTTTGAAGACAATTTGGCTCTGGGTCTGTACTCTCTAGAGTTTAGAAGAATGATGGAGGATCTCATTGAAACCTATCAAATATTGGAAGGAGTGGATGGAGTGGGTGTGGGGAGGATGTTTCCCATGGCGGGGGTGTTAAAGACGAGAGGGAATAGACTCAGAATTGAGGGTTATTTATATAGAACAGAGATGAGGAAAAGAGTCTTTAGCCAGAAGGTGGTGAATCTGTGGAATTTTTTGTCACAATTGGCAGTACTGGCCAAGTCATCGGGTATATTTAAGATGGAGATTGATAGGTTCTTGATTAATCAGGGCATCAAAGGTTGTGTGGAGGATGCAGGAGAATGGGGTTGGGATCGATTAAATCAGCAAATAGTAGCCATCTTGGTTGTGGGTGAATATCTCTTCCTAAGGCAGGCATTCTCCAGTGAACTTTTTTGGTTTGTTGATTAAGTCATTCCTGCTAAGGGGCTGGTGTAGGAGAATGTTGTGAATGTGATCGACCCAAGGAACAAGGTTGGTTTGAGAATTTGTTTACTGACACTTTAAAGCAGGGGTTCCAAACTTGGGGTTCAGAGACCCCCTTGGTTAATGATAGGGGTCCATGGCATAAAAAAGGATAGAACCTCTTCTTTAAAGGGAAAAGGGGAGAACTCTATGTTTGCATCTTGTTGCCCTTGTGTGGGAATGAGCTGTAAAACTGCTCCCACCATGCAGGTGCGCAGGATCTCTTTGAAAACCTGTAATTTGTTATGTATAGGGTGTTGATTGAGGGCCATTCCCCACATGATGTGGAGGGTATCACTAGGATAAAGGGGTAACACTATAGAATGAACTAGGTCCCAGTCTGCCCCTGCCATTTTTCTCCCATCCTGTAAGATGTTATTAAGCCCTGGCTTTTGACTCTCTACTCAACACAGTTCTAAGTCCTCTGTGTACATCCCCACCATTTCATTGTTCATAAATCCATGTCTATATCTGGCATGGATTTCCACATTCATGTGGAGGTGGGTACCAGGGCTATGGAAAATAACATTAATAAGAATTGCTGAGTATGTTGGGGAGTATGGCTGGACTAGAAGGCCTATCCCAGCATTCTGATGTAGCCACTTCAGAATTCCTTCTGCATCACCTGGAAGCATAATGCATACTGCCTGCAAACTCTGAATAGTCAAAGTTCTAAAACCTGGATGGGAAAATTGTCCTAGGGAAACTGCAGTGGCTCCCTGTACAGGAACCTGTCCCCATATTCTTCGTTTGCTGGCTATAGTCAATCTTTAATTCTAGTGCATGTTCCCAAGCATCTGTTCTGTAGCTTCATTAGTACCTCTAGGGTTTAATGATGTGGGCACTATCTCATGTGTGCCTGGAAGGAATACATGATATCCTTATGCATCATGATTAAGATATTGGTCACCAGCTTCTTATCACACAAGCATATGGTCTCCAAGCAGGTGCTTGGTTTCTTTCTAAAAAGGGCTAATTTGTTGTCTCCAGGCATAAATTATTGTGACATTGTTTGAAACTGGTACAATTTCTGATGATCTGAGTCCAGAAAGCCTTATGGTGGGTTTTATTTTGTCTCATCCAAATCCTACTCTATGTTTTATCCCTTTATCATTCCGGTCTCTGACTTGAAGTAAAAAATATTCACCACATTCAATTTGAGAGCTGGATATTATACCATATTTCTGCTTTATCATTAACACTTCTATAATATTGACCAATATTTGCCTGTGCAACTGCTGGAAACCAGAATGCTGACCATTTTATAGTACTAGGTGGGGTGCATAGCACTTGTTGAGAGCTCTCCAAGTTGGACAACTGACAAATAATAATCATTTCTAAAATAATACTTTTTGTATAACCTAACCAACAAGTGCTAACTGTGATGGCATTGATTTTACAGATCAAAAAGTTCTAAACTCAAACTGAGACCTTAAGCTTATTGGATCTCAATACACACAAATGTTCTAACTAAAGGGAGATTATACTGTAACTACCTAATCTTCAAAGACTAGTTCACTTCTCTGGTTTTTCTCCATGGTGAGTTTAGCTGACAATACCCACTATTTGAGCTGCTGGTCCCCTTTCCCTAGCAAGGGGAAGATTCTTCCAGCCAACAAAGTAGCTTAACAACAGTTTGTTTATTTTGAGTGACATACCTTTAAATCCACACAACATTCTTAAAACACATTTAAAACTGAGGATTTCTATCTTAAACATTTTCAAATTACAAATTATTTCTAAAACACAAACCATTTCACAAGCACAAGGGATAAAAGATTGCCTAAACACAGGTACAGTTACTATAAGCTAAAAAGGCATACCCACAAGTTGAAGACAAACAAATCCTCCATTGCAGAAAGCAAAACCGGAGGGATAGATTCCAGTTCACCTCATGTTTCTAGATGTTCCAAATACGCCTGGACTTCTCTCTGTTAGGAAACGTAGAGGAGGTTTGACCGAAACACGGAGCAGTCGATGTAATTAGCAATCACTTTAATAATAAAATAACTAACCACAGGGAACCACAAAACAAAAGAGAACAGATACTTAACACTACAAGGTAACTGAAGACTAGGAACAATAATTTGAGGCTGACTGGTTGACATGAGTGAACAAGGATTATGAATGAAAGTGGGATTTAAATGTGCTGCAGGTGATGAGTTGGGAATGAGTGGCAGATTAGTTTTGTTAGCTAGGTAGTGACTCCGAGGCACCTTCCTGTGTAGGCCTGACACTCTCTAAAATTTTACACCCTTTCTTCCATTTGGATGACTTCACATATTTATGATATTTCCTCCAATATGTATTTTTACACAAATGGTCTAAAAGTATCTTGGATACATACAATATATCAGCTACTACTGTAAAGCTAACTTCTCCGAGTACATAAAAATCCCAGCATTAATAGATCAATTATTTGATATGCTAAGTATTTGGTTCCATCTGGTCTGCAAAGTTCAGAAAACTGAACAACGTATAGTCCTCTTGTCCATTTGAAACAAGCCAAATTAAACAGCCCATTGTCTTATACTGTATCCTTGAGCAGCAGTAAACCAGCTGTTAGTAACTGTATCTTACTTCTCACAGAAAAGCAAAGCATCTGTGCTATAAACAGAGCTTGTTTTTAAATCTGTGTTTAAACTTGAAGCTGATTACTGTTTCCATTTACATTTTATGAACTGAAGACTAACTCCCATTTTATAATCATAAACTAAACAAATCAATAATAGTTGGAGGTTTACTTACATCTGTTTGTAATCTTACAAGCGGTAGCTGTTGTGTTTAGAAAGTGAGATCAGCAAACAATTAAGAAGTGAATATCCATCACAAATTTAATTTGTTTTTTGCTTTAAATTAGTGTTTTTAGTTCCTTCAAATTTTCAACAATTAATCATTTTTTGATAATTGTATTTTTAATAGTTTCATTTTATTGGTTTTGAGTGTGTGTCTAAGGGAGTCACAGACCATCAACCCCACTGATGGCCTTAACAGGCCATCATCCCAGACAAGCCACATCACTTGTCAAAGGTATTCTGTAAGCACTGGGTATTGCCTCTTAATTGTTTTCATCATATTTTGTTTTTACTTTGAAAGAAGATCCAGACAGCTCAGTGCTAAGCAGGAGATCCAGTCTATTAGCTCTATCAAATTTCCTTGCCTCCAGGACAACAGTTCCAAAATGCAGTTTATTGGGCTGATGTGTAAAATATCAAATCCAGCGAGATAAAAACGAACACCTATTATTATAGCTCTGAGCTCTTAGTTTTGAAAAGGACTAAGCAAGCCCTTAGCACCCAATACTTTAAGAGAAAGTTCTAAATATCTAAAGTGTAAATGAGTGGAGTGTGTTTACTCAAAGTAAAGCCAGCTAGCTTTGGTATCTATTCTGGCACATTACACAACAACCTGCATCTATATAGCTTTTAAATGTTAATTATCTTCCAGACACTTTTTACAAGTTTCATTAAGCACAATTTAACATGAATCCACTTAAGAAAATATGTGGCCAGTTGTTAATCAGAGAGGTGGGTTTTAAGATGCAGCTCAAAGCTGAAAAGAGAGATTTTGGACAGGAATTCCAAAACTCATTACCTGAATCTTCAATGTGGGTACAATTATAATTAGTGAACAATGAGAAATTATGGAAAACAGTATATTAAATAGTTGATGTTTGGAAAAGGCTTTCAGCTATGAAGGAGTTAAATCAGCCGAGTTGAACAGTATTATGATAATATGCTCTGAAAATGTGATATAGAGTCAAAATCAGATTTAATATCACAAACAAGAGAAAATCTGCTGATGTTGGAAATCTGAGTAATACACATTGAATTGAATTGAATTGAATTGAATTATCTTTATTGTCATTATACAAAGGTACAATGAAACTCTGTTTGGCTTCCTCTCAGGCAATCAAACAAAGCGGTAGATAAAAACAAGACAGTAATAGAAAAACAGTATCAAATAGATAAGCAGCAGAAAATAAGTTGCAGTAGCACCAGAATATCACAGTAATGGACAAAGTGCCATTAGTGCAGGTATTTGAGTCCTTCTATGTGCATGTGTGTGCTCACAGTTTCAGGCATTGTTTTGTGGAAGTGGTGTGGTGGAGGCCACAGCTTTGGGGTAGAAGCTGTTCCTCAGTCTACTTGTTCTGGCTTTTTAGTGTCCTGAACCTTATGCTGGATGGCAGCGGGTCAAACTGGGAGTGGCTGGGGTGTGTGGTCTCTGGTGCCTCCTGAGTCTGCTGGAATAGATGGTGTCCAGTCCTGGGAGCTCCATCCTGACAATTCGCTGGGCTGCTTTCACCACACGATGCAGATCTTGTCACTCAATGGCTGTGCAGCTGGCATACCACACTGTGGTGCTGTTGGTCAGGAGGGTTTCAATTGTGCTTCTGTAGAAGTTAAGCAACAGCTTTTGTGGGAGTTTGGCCTGTTTCAGCTTTCTGAGGAAGAAGAGTCTTTGTTGTGACTTTTTCACAAGCAGCGAGGTGTTGGTGATCCATGTCAGCGAGGTGTTGGTGGTCCATGTCAGTGAGGTGTTGGTGGTCCACGTCAGCGAGGTGTTGGTGGTCCACGTCAGCGAGGTGTTGGTGATCCACGTCAGTGAGGTGTTGGTGGTCCATGTCAGCGAGGTGTTGGTGGTCCACGTCAGTGAGGTGTTGGTGATCCAAGTCAGCGAGGTGTTGGTGGTCCATGTCAGCGAGGTGTTGGTGATCCATGTCAGCGAGGTGTTGGTGGTCCATGTCAGCGAGGTGTTGGTGGTCCATGTCAGCGAGGTGTTGGTGATCCATGTCAGCGAGGTGTTGGTGGTCCATGTCAGCGAGGTGTTGGTGGTCCATGTCAGCGAGGTGTTGGTGATCCATGTCAGCGAGGTGTTGGTGGTCCATGTCAGTGAGGTGTTGGTGGGCCATGTCAGCGAGGTGTTGGTGGTCCATGTCAGCGAGGTGTTGGTGATCCATGTCATCGAGGTGTTGGTGGTCCATGTCAGCTGTTTTGACAACATAACTCCAAGGAACTTTAGGTTTTCCACACGTTCCAGCACCTCTCTATGTATATGGAAGGGGGTGTGTACTCTGTCCTTTTATCTCCTGAAGTCAATGATAATTTCTTTTGCTTTAGAAGTGTTAAGGACCAGGTCGTTGTCCTTACACCACTCCATCAGATGATCCACCTTGCGCCTTTAGGCAGTTTCATCCTCGTCCAATCACTGTGGTATTGTCCGCAAATGTAATTATGGAGTTGGAGGTGTAGATGGGGGTGCAGTCATGTGTGAAGAGTGTGTAGAGCACAGGGCTCAGTACACAGCCCTGTGGGGTGCCTATTTTTAAGATGAGGGTGGTGGAGGGGTGCTTACCAACTCTGACTTGCTGTGGTCAGTCTGTGAGAAAGTCCACAGGGTGGAACCAAGGCCAAGAGTGTTCAGTTTGCTAACCAGTTTATGGAGGATGACTGTGTTAAATGCAGAACTGAAGTCCACAAGTAACATCCTCATAAGTGTTTGGTTCCTCTAAGTGAGTCAGAGCAATATGGAGGGCTGTTGTGATTGCATCCTCTGTGGAGCAGTTTGCCCAGTAGGCAAGTTGGTGTTTGTCCAGATCAGGTGGGACACTCCGTCTGGGCCAGCTGCCTTACTCACATTCACTTTCCTCAGGGTGGATCTCACCTGATGTTGCTTAAGGACCAGTGTGGACTCATCGCTAGGTGGGTTGATGAGTGAAGCAGCCTCCTCCCTCTGAGTACCAAAGCGGGCAAAGAACTGGTTTAGGACATCAGGCAGTGTGGCGTCATCATCTGGCAGCAGATTATTGGTTTTGTAGTCTGTCAGCGCCTTGATGCCTTTCCACATACTATGGGGGTTATTGTTATCAAACTGATCTCCAATGCGCAATTTGTATTTGCGCTTTGCATCTCTGATGCTCCTGCAGAAACTCCCCCATGCTTCACTGTAGGCTTGTTTGTCTCCTGACCTGAAGGCTGCATCGTGCTCCCTGAGTAGTGCCCTCACATTGCTGTTAATACATGGCTTTTGATTGGGAAACACCTTAATTAACACATGAAATGCAGGAGGAACTCAGCAGGCCAGGCAGCATCTATAGAAAAGAGTAAACAGTCAATGTTTCAGGCCGAGACCAGGGGAAAAGTTTTTCTAAATTGTTGAATGTGGGTCTTCAGGTCCCTGCACCTCTTCCCTGGTGATAGTAATGAGGACAGGGCATATCCTAGATGGGGAGAGTTCTTGCTGATGGATGCAGTCTTCTTGAAGCACTGCCTCTTGAAAATGTCCTTGATGGTGGGAATGATGTTTCCTAATGCAGCTGGCTGTGTATACAACCATCTGCAGCCTCTTCAATCCCCATACCAGGCTGTGGTGGAACCAGTCAGCGTGCTCTCCATCACACATCTATAGAAATTTGTAAGAGGAACATGGGCGCATTGAAAACATTTGCTAAAATTCAATTCTACTGGTTGCATATTTCAGAAGTAAAGCCTGTCATGTGTATCTTTCTACCCCTCACATTTAGTAAATATGATCAAAAGCCAGTATTATCCAAATACCTTCTGTGTTTGTTCCAGAGAGTATATTTATAATAAGGTAATGATTAGCTATGCTATGGCTCACATAATCTGAAACTAATGTATTCTAGCTCTATTTCTATTTTAGAATGTAGATAATTGGACAATCCACCTGTCAATCATATTTGGTGACTGTGCCATTGCAAGTTATTAAGATTGACATTTAGTCTGCATTTAGTTACAGTACTGCTCCCAGCCGGAGTGGAACCCTGTCATAAATTCTGCCTTATCTTCAAATCATTGGGTGTCAGTGTTGTCAATACACACTGAAATATCACTGTACAGTTAGTGCTCACGGTACTCTTCTTTCAGTCATCGATACCGACAAGATCAATCTTAATAGCATTTTTTAAACTAACCTTAAATTGCACTAAGTATTTCAATATTTGGATTTTTTAAAATTCTGAATCCGTTTCTTTTCATTTATTTGATTTGATGTTGGCATTATTGTGTAGAGATTGTCATTTATTCTCTGTTCCCATTTGCCCTGAATAATGGTTCTGGACCATTGCTTCACTTGCTGGACCCAATGTTGTGAAGAAGCTAACAGTATATTATTTCAAATACTACTACATACATAGTATCTAGATACATCATATTTTTGTATAATCACTGCTCTGCCTGTGACTGCAAGAAATTGCAGAGAGTTATGGACACAGCTCAGCACATCACAGAAACCATCCTATTCTCCATAAAATGTGTCTGTATGCTGCCCAAGTAAAGCAGCAACATAATTGAAAACCTCACCCACCCTGAATATTCCCTCTTCTCTCCTTCCCATCTGTCAGAAGATACAAAAGTGTTGAAAGAACATACCATCAGACTCAAAGACGGACCTCAAAGTTCAATTTGTTATGCTCTTGCAGCTTATTGCACTGCACCTTCTTTGTAGCTCTTGCACTTTATTTTGTATTCCTTTATTGTTTTGCCTTCTGCTGCCTGATGCACAGATTTGCCCTGTATGAATAGAATGCTTGACATGCTTTTCACTGTACCTCAGTTCACGTGACAATAATAAACCTATTCCGAGTCCAAATGAAGTTGTAACATTTTAATCCTGGAACAAGAAGGGTTAGTAATGAAAATAGTTTAACTTTTGGAAAATATACTTGAAAGGGATGCTTTCTCCATGTACTTCATGCATTTACTGTGCCGGTAGTTCAGTTCATTGGAAATCACTACTGCAGATTTTTAGAGTTACAATGGCACATACTGCAGCTGTGGCATCCTGTAAATGGAATAAATGAATGTCTAAGCTGCTGGAGCTGTCAAAATTCAAGACAGCTTTTTGCCTGGAGCAATGTCCACAGATAGAAATAATTGGCCAAGCACTATCCTCTCTCCCTCCTCTCTCCCAATATCTCCTGTGTAACGATCAACTCTCATTCACCTAAGGTGTTGCATTCAGCTGAATGCTGTTGTGATGTCAATGATGATCACAATGGTCTTGGTGTAACAGAGTAAGAAGTTTACCATAATTGTGCAGAAACTTGAAACGCGAGTGGAATGTCATGGAGCATAGCTTTTATTTCCATAGCTGTAGAAACATTTGTTTGCCTTGAAGATGTGCAGTATGGATTCACAAGTTACTTACTGGGTTAGAGATATTGGTTATACTGATTCCAAGCCAAATATATCTTTCCTTGGATACACAGATACATAATAGTAGATTCCAAATGGTTTTACAGGTTAGATGCTGACAGGAGCCGTTTGTTTCCTGTACCTGGAATATTCAAAATTATGGTTTCATATTCATTACAAGTGTTGACTTGATGGAATGAATTGTGGACACATTTTCCTCTCAGGGCATTGAGAATCATCTGTTCTTGCAGCTCCCTATCTGCTGGATCCACAGTTATGTAGTATGGGTCCAAAACATCTCTTCTTCAAGTGATGTGATCTGTGGTACATAAGCCTAGCCACAGAAATAATTAGTCAGATAACACATGCCTCTGGATGAATGAGCCATCAAAGAGTCTGAATTTTTGAGCATGTGTGTCGCATTCAAGAACACTTAGCAAGTATTATAAACTAATAATACTATCAAAAAAAGGAAAAAAATTAAAACATTCAAAATTTTAATAGCACTAGAAGCACTGAAATACATTAATTTTTTAAAAAATTCATAAATGTGCTGTCCTTTGAAATAAACAGAATCACTGATCTGGCAGAGATTTGAAGTTCAATGTTCAACATAAGTTAATTGTCAAACTACATGTATGTCACCACATACAACCCTGAGATTAATTTTCTTGTGGGCATTCACAGTGAATGCAAGGAACAGAATAGAATCACTGAAAGATTGCCCAAAACAGGAGGGACAAACAACAACCTGCGCAAGTACAAAAAAAACAATAATAATAACAAGTATATAAGCAATGAATATTAATAACAAGGTGAGAAGTCCTGGAAAGTAAGCCCATAGGTTGGTGGAACGGTTCAGTGATGAGGTGAGTGAAGTTAACTGAAATTATCCCCTTTGGTTCAATAGTATGATGGTTGAAGGGTAATAACTGTTCCTGAACCTGGTGGCGGGGGTTCTGGTTCCTGTACCTTCTTCCTGAAGGAAGCAGCAAGAAGAGAGCATGGCCTGGATGGTGGGAGCCCTTTCTGATAGATGCCACTTTCCTGCAACAGCATTATGTGTAGATGTGCTCAATGCTAGGGAGAGCTTTACCTTTGATGTGCTGGATCATATCCACCACCTTTTCACAAACGAGAAAATCTGCAGATGCTGGAAATTAGAGCAACACACACAAAATACTGGAGGAACTCAGCAGGCCAGGCAGCATCCATGGAAAAGAGTACTGTACAGTTCTCATTTCAAGCCGAAACCCTTTAGCAGGACCGGAGATAAAAAGCTGAGGAGTAGATTTAAAAGGTGGGGAAAGGGGAGAGGGTGCTTGGTGAAACCTCGATGGGGAGGGATGAAGTAAAGAGCTGGGAAGTTGATTGGTAAAAAAAGACAGAAGGCCAGGGAAGAAGGGAAAGCGGGCGGTGGGGGGGGGGGGGGGGCTGGTGGGAGCACCAGAGAGCAGGCAAGAAGTTCTGCTGAAAGATTTTGGTCGAAATGTCAACTGTACTTTTTTCCATAGATGCTGCCTGGCCTGCTGAGTTCTTCCAGAATTTTGTGTGTGTTCCAATAACTTCTGTTGACTTTCCATTCATGGGCATTGGTATTTCCATACTAGGCCATGATACAACCAGTCAATATATGCTCTACCTCACATCTATAGAAGTTTGCAAAGAGGTCATGCTGAATCTTTGCAAACTTCTAATAAAGTTTGGACAGATCCTCTGAAATGATTTAAAAAAAGGGAAATTTAAAGCTACTGGCTCTCTCTGCCTCTGATCCTCCTATCATAACTGGAGCGTGGACTTCTGGTTTCCTCCTTCTCAAGTCAATAATTAGCTCCTTAGTCTTGCTGACATTGAGTAAGATGTTGTCATTGTGACACCACTCGACCAGATTATCAACCTTCCTCCTATATGCTGATTTGTCACCACCTTTGATTCAGCAAATGACAGTGATGTCATCAGCAAATTTAAATATGGCATTGGAGCTGTGCTTAGCCTCACAGTCCTAAGATTAACGTCAGCAGAGCAGCGAACTAAACAAGCAGCCTTGTGATGCAACTGTGCTGATGGAGGTTCTGGAGGAGATGTTTTTGCCAATCCAAGTGACTGCGGTCTGCAAGTGAGGAAACCAAGGGTCCAATTGCGAAAGGGGTCATTGAGACCAGGGTGTTGAATCTTATTGATTAGTTTCAAGGGAATGATAGTATTAACTGCTGAGCTGTAGTCTATGAAGAACAACCTGGTATGGACCTTCACTATCTAGATGTTCCATGCTTGAGTGAAGAGCCAATGAAATGGTACCTGCTGTTGACCTGTTGTGACGGTAGGGAAATTGGAGTGGATTCAAGTTGCTTTTCAGGCAGAAGTGGTAATGCTTTTTTTACCAACCTCTGAAAGCACTTCATCACAGTGGATGTAAGTGCTTCTGGATGATAGTCATTGAGGCAGGTTACCATGTTCTTCTTAGCAACGGTATCATTGAAGCCTGCTTCAAGCAGGTAGGTACCTTAGACTGCTGAAGTGTGAGGTTAAAGCTATCAGTAAACATTGCAGCCAGTTGATCAGGATAGGTCTTTAACACTCAGCTGGTACCTCGTCAGAGCCAGTAGCTTTCCATGGGCTCACACTCATCAGGAGTTGTGGGATTCCATGAAGGTGCTTCCATGTTTTGATGGTCAGAGAGAGCATAAATGAGCATAAGGGCATAAAGCTCATCTGGGATCGAAGCCTCGTTGTCCCTTTGTAGTAGACAATAGCATTCAAGGCCAGCCAGGGCTGTGGAGCATCCTTCTGTGATTCAAGTTTGGTCCAGAATTGCCACTTCACCCACGAGATGGCTTCCTGGAGAATGTACCTGAACCTCTTGTATTTTAGTTGGTCACCAGACCTGAATGCTGCTGATCTGGCCCTCAGCAGATTATGAATCTTATGGTTCATCCAGTGCTTCTGGTTGGGGAAGACTTTGAATGATATTGCAGGGCCACACTCTGCTATGACTGCTTTTATATAGGCCGGGAAGACTGTAGTGTATTGGTTGAGATCCTTTGAGACCTTGAACACAGCCCAATTTACTCAATTCAATCCCATAGTCTTGCCTCATCCTTCCGTAAGCACCTCTTTGTTGGCCTTGTCTCTGGAGTCTTGCTAAGTTAGTCTCTGCCAGAATGCAGGTAGGAGGAGGACAGTCAAGTGATCAAATTACCTGAAATGTGGTCTAGGCATGGAACATCAGGCGTTTCTAATTGTAATATAGCAGTGGTCAAGTGTAGAGGCCCCTGGTGCTGCAGGTGATATGCTGATGATAAAGGGACACAAATTTCTCTAATCAAGCAAACAAGTTTGATTGAAGTCCCTGACAATGATTTGAAAGTCATCCGGGTAGGAAGTTTCTTGTTTGTCAGTGACAGCACTCAATATATTAAGTGCCCGTTTAACACTGGCCTTTTGTGGTATGTAAATTACAGTCAGGATCATGGAGGAGAACTCTCTTGGTAAGTAGAATGGTCAGTAGTTATTCATTTAGTCTTCCCGGTGGGGTGAACAGGAGTGTGACAAAGCCACTGCAACCTGAACACCACAAAGAGTTTATCAAGATATACAGACCCCAACTTTTGGTCCAAACCTGTGTATCGAGAAGACATCAGGTCTTACAAGTGTATCCAGTCTATCCAGAATAAGCCATGTCTCCCTGAAGCAGAGAATGCAGCAATTCTTCATTTCCCTCCAAAATAGCAATTGTGCCCTTAGCTGCTTGTTCTCCAGTGATTGTACATTTGCTAACAAGGTGCTTGGTGGAGGAAGTTTCATGCCCCTTTGCTTCAGCCTGGCTTAGAGTATTCCCCTCCTCCCTCTCTTATGGTTCAGTATCAAGACTGTCAGCATAACTGCTGGGTACCTGTTGGAAGTGTTTGACATTGGACTGCAGTGAGGGACATTGGACAGCATTAGCAGTGAGGGAGTTCAGGACTTTTATATACATCAAAGGTTTAAAGGTACGAATGTTCATTTTATTATCCAAGTGTGAATGCAGAATACAACTCAGAAACGTGTCTTCTCCAGATAGCCGTAAAGTACCAAAAAGAATATAAGTAGTTGAAAGAAAGACGTCAATACCCCTCTGCATGAAAAGAAAAAGAAACAAAAACTTGCAAATCCCAAACACCCCCATCCTCCCTCACACAAAAACTAATAGATCATCCACAACAAGAAAGAATGAGTGGGAACATGGAAAAAAAACATAAAACTGAAAGAGGCCAATATGACCTACTTCTATAGTTAGTTTGAACTACAGTCCAATCCTCAAACCTCAGAATTTTGATAACACCTCCGAGAGCATTGGGACCCAATGGTTCCTCTGACGGGAGAGACTCAAACTAACAACCTCTCCGAGGAAAGCAACATAAACCAGTGGACTGTCCAAGAACCACTCATGTTCTACCGCATTTGCCTTGATGTTTCAATCTACTTTGACGCCTTAGTCGACAAGAAATGTAGTCGATAATGGTCCCTCATCTTCCCCCTGAGCTTCTCCTCATGGTAGCTTGTGTTCGCATTTCTCTCCTGGAGTTTTTTTGGGGACAGCAGAATGCTAGTTCACTCAGTTGAACTACAGACTAAGTCACAGACCCAACAGTTTCAAAAACAAAATTAAGGTAAAAAGAATAAGTAGGATATGTAGAAAAGCTGAAATGATCGACTATCTGGAAGAATTTGCCCTAGGAATCGAAGTTTGCTGGCGCCATCTTGTTCATGCGTATTTGAACAGGATCCCCAAGTGCCACAGAAAATTCAGGCTAATATCATCGGGTTGACAAAACTCACAGGGAATCTCTAAAAGCCAGAAGGAAAACCAATCCAAAACATAAAATCAAGGCAGAAAGAAATGGGAGAAGGACAAGGTAAAACATCAGCCAAGATCTAGTGAAAGTCTGAGCAGTGTTCACGTCGATCCTGACATGCATCTGTTAAACGTTTATTCTTAGATTCCAGTAGTTTTGAAGCTTCATCCTGAGGTCTGAACCTATCTTCCCTAAAGCTAGGGTTCAATTTTCCCCAGTTTATTTTACAGAGTCAAAAATAAATCCATTGTATTAGGTTGACTTTCCTTTCATTGTAACATGTTATTTGGAAGAATTATGTGTAAAATTTTAAATGTTACACAAACCAAAAATAAATGATAGGATTTTATTAGGTGTTTTATTCTTCCAGCCAGTGGTGCAGAAACATCACAGAAGATTTTTATTATTACTATCACATTATTTTAAGTTTTTATCTGTGATTTATAAATTGTTAGTAATCTCACTAAAAATCAGTCAGGTGCTTTATATCAGACCTAATACATGAAAACCCATGCAACTGAATGCCATCTGATCATAAATTGGATTTTCAAATCTCCAAGAATACGTCAAGCAAGGATTGGTAACATAGGCTACACAGTTGACCTCTGCTGTTATGTCTGGTCTTCAAAATGAAACAATCAAAGTGCTTCAGTGCAGACCTGATCATACAGAGTAACTGGTAAAGAACGTTGATTTACTTGTCTTATTCTGTTTGCTGTATTTCCTAGGGTGTTAGTCTATTTATATTAAGTGATTATTACATCGACTAAAATAGGCAAGAGAAATTTCATGTTCCTAGTCTTCAAGTATTCTGCCAGTATTCTGATTTGTCACATCAATTTAGAGGAATGCATTTTTTTGGAAAGCAAGGAAATTCTGACCTAGCCTTTAAAGCGCTTTGTAGCTCAGTTGTGAAACACTATTTACAAGGAATGTATTTATGGGCTGTTGTAAATTGTGAGCTGGAAATCTCTTAGTACTTGCTTATTATTTCACATGTCACAGACAAAAGCTATATTGTGCCTGTAACCATAAAGGGGTTTACGTTCTTTAAAATCTTTCATAGGTTTTGGATTTTTGAGAATAGATTTTCTAATGTAATTTGTAGATATAAATTTGATTGCCTCAGCATAGATAATTACAACATTATTATTAGCCTCTGGATGGGAACACATTTTACATAGTTTGTATTGTCAACTCTGTTCCATTAGCAACCAACTGATCAAACCCTATTTTCTGCTCTGCTGGGTTTCATCACAATGTTAGTGTAAATTTAAGCCATCCAATCACATGCAAATAAGGACTATGCAAATCAAACACTCTTACCATACAAATGATTTTTTTGACCTACAAAAGCCACATCACTTGTCACATTGGTGGCAGTTAATACAGAATAACATTGGCAAGAAGCACCATGCAATGTTTATGTATTTGTTATAAAATGCATAAAAGACAAATAACCTCTACCAGTCACCAAACCTTATTATAATGCAAAGGCATGACCCAGAATCATCAGAAGAATGAAATGTCACTGTAACAAATACGAAAAAATGCTGATGGCTATTGAAGATTAATCTTAAAGTTTTGTAAAATTGTAATTGGTAATCCAGCAGCAGAGGGATCAAAGCTGCAGCAATTGGACATAAAAATGTATCAAGAAATTGCTGGTTCTTTTGAAGATATTCCAAATGTACTGTGACAGAGAAAACTGCAGAATTTGATATATCTCAGGTTGTTTTTTAGATTCTGTACCCATTACAATTTTGGACCCATAGATTGCAGGTTATGTTTCAACATGCATGTTATTGAGGTAATTGGCTATGACCAGGTGTGGTTTGAGCTTGACTCCATTTGTACCTATCCTTCATTCCATTTGTAGATACAGTTTCCACAAGGTGGAGTGGGCACTTGCCAAATCCACTTTCTCCAACAAGTGTTGGTGAATGGCTTCAATTGCAATTCATTATTTCTGTTCTGCATAAACAGAGAGCAAAGCACCCTTGCAGTGACTAAGTAAATTTCACAAGCTTCTTCCTGACCAAAATTTTTCTTAGAATTTCTTTTAATATGAAAATTAAAAAGACATTGTTTATTGTCATTCAACTGTAAACATGTATACAGCTAAATGACCAAGGTGGAAAACACAGTACATATATCACACGCAGCACATATAATAGTATTAACACAATAATTTTAACAGATAAAAAGTATTATGTAGATGTACAAGTTGACATAAATTGCATATTCTGCATACAGTATAGATAAATACACAACAGTATTACTGCCACTGGTGCTGTCATAAATAATGTGTACAGGGTAGCACTGTACTTAGAAGTCTCATAGCCTTGGTACCTTGTGCCTGATGGTAGGAGGGTAAAGAGATTGTGGGACAGATGCAAGAGGTCCTTGATAATGCTGAGGACTCAGTGAACACACTGCTTCTGGTGTACAATATGTCCTGGATGGGTAGGTTGGGGAGAGAGACCTTGATGATTCTCTCAGCAGACCTCACAATCCATTGCATGGCCTTGTGGTCAGATGCCTTTTAATTCCCAATGCAGGTGGTGATACAGCTGGGCAAAGCTCTTGATGGTGGAGTAGATTGTCCTCAGAATGGGTGAGGTGCCTGAGCAAGCTAATGGAATAACTTAGAATGTCACAAAGAGATGAGCCTATCCAATTCACATTTCCACCAACTCCAGTACACACCTGGAATGCTGTGTGAGAGTTTGTTCTTCAGCAAGAAAGTCCTGGTTGTCTGCTACCAACGTGTGTCAGACTGCTAGTTAACACTATGTGCACACATTATTCTGCCAAAACCAATTAAAACTTCAACAGCCAGGATTGGGGCCAGTGGTTGCCCTGCAGCCATTGCACTCCTGGGCCGGCTTCACTTATCTCAAAACTGAACTGACTCTGCAGCTTGTGGACTCACTTTCATGGTCTCTGTACCCTGTGGACTCACTTTCGGAGAATATGCAGCCTGTGAACTTACTTTCGGGGTCTCTGTGGCTAATATATTTCAGTAATATTTGTTTACTATTTTTATTATTTGTGCAGTTTGTCCTCTTTTGCACATTGGATACTAGTTGGTCTTCGTATTGTGTGGCTTTTCTGTAGATTTTATGGATTCTTTTGTATCCTGTGTGTGCCTGGAAGAAAATGAATCTGAAGCTTGTATATGGTACACTGTAGAGATCTATAGAGTCTCTCAAAAGCAGAGAGGTGGTGGAGTAGGCCTCATGATAAACTCTTCTTGGTGCACAAATATATCAGTGCTGTCCCAATTCTGCTCACCAGACCTGGAATACCTAGCAGTAAAGTGCCATACTTTTTACTTACATAAGTTCTCTGGGGTCATTTTGGTAGCGGTATACATTCTATCTCAGGCCAATGTCAATCAGGCTTGAGATGATCTGAGCAATGGGATCAACATGCACGAAACAGCGCATCCTAACGCCTTCACCATTGTATTGGGAGATTTTAACCAGGCCAGTTTGAAAAAAATCTCTAAACAATTACCATTAACAGATCACTTATAATACTAGAGGAAAAAACATACTGCACCACTGTTACACCACCATCAAGAATGCCTACCATGCTATTCCATGCCCTCACTTCAGGAAGTCTGATCACCTGTCTGTACTTCTACTCCCTGAGTATAGGCAGAGACTGAAGACTGCAGCACCAGCAATGAGGACCAAGAAGATATGGACAAGGGAAGACCAGGAGCGCCTACAGGACTGCTTTGAATCGGTGGACTGGACTGTATTCAGGGATTCATCTTTGAAACTAGATGAGTATGCTGCAGTTGTTACCAACTTCATTAAAACTTGTGTGGATGAGTCTGTGCCTATAAAGACTTACTGTACATTCCCAAACCAAAAGCCATGAATGAATCAGGAGGTATGATGTCTGCTGAAGGCTAGACCTGTGGCATTCAAGTCTGGTGACCCGGGCCTGTACCAGAAAACCAAGTATGATATGTGGAGGGCTATTTCAAGGGGAAAGAGACTATTTCAAATGAGGTTGGAGGCAGCATCAGATGCACAGCAACTTTGGCAGGGTTTGCAAGACATTACTTCTGACAAAACAAAACCCAATAGCATGAATGGCAGTGATATTTCACTACCAGATGAACTCAACGCATTCTATGCACGCTTCGAAAGGGAGAACACAACTACAGCTGTGAAGATCCCTGCTGCACCTGATGACCCTGTGATCTCTGTCTCAGAGGCCGATGTTAGACTGTCTTTAAAGAGAGTGAAACTTTGCAAGGCAGAAGGTCCTGAGGGAGTACCTGGTAAGGCTCTGAAAACCTGTGCCAACCAACTGGCAGGAGTATTCAAGGACATATTCAACCTCTCACTGCTACAGGCAGAAGTTCCCACTCGCTTCAAAAAGGCAACAATTATACCAGTGCCTAAGAAGAATAATGGGCTGCCTTAACGACTATCGCCCGGTAGCACTCACATTGACAGTGATGAAATGCTTTGAGAGGTTGGTCATGACTAGACTGAATTCCTGCCTCAACAAGGACTTGGTCCCCTTGCAATTTGCCTATTGCCACTATAGGTCAAAGGCAGACACAATCTCAATGACTCTGCACACGGCTTTAGCCCACTGTTCATCGCTTATAGTTCACCATTTAATGCCATCATTCCCACAATCCTGATTGAGAAATTGCAGAACCTGGGCTTCTGTACTTCACTCTGCAATTGGATCCTCGACTTCCTAACCAGAAGACCACAATCTGTGTGGATTGGTGATAACTTCTCCTCCTTGCTGACAATCAAGACTTGTGCACCTCAGGGGTGTGTGCTTAGCCCACTGCTCTATTCTCTGTATACACATGACTGTGTGGCTAGGCATAGCTCAAATACCATCTATAAATTTGCTGACAATGCAACCATTATTGGTAGAATCTCAGGTGGTGACAAGAGGGCGTACAGGAGTGAAATATGCCAACTAGTGGAATGGTGCCGCAGCAACAACCTGGCATTCAACGTCAGTAAGATGAAAGAGCTGATTGGCAGACTTCAGGTAGGGTAAGATGAAGGAACACATACCGATCCTCTTAGAGGGATCAGAAGTGGAGAGATTGAGCAGTTTCAAGTTCCTGGGTGTCAAGGTCTCTGAGGATCTAACATGGTCCAAACACATTGATGCAGTTATAAAAAAGGCAAGACAGCGGCTATACTTCATTAGGAGCTTGAAGAGATTTGGGATGTCAATAAATACACTCAGAAACTTCGATAGATGTACTGTGAAGAGCATTCTGACAGGCTACATCACAGTCTGGTATGGCGGGGGGGGGGGGGGGGGGGGGGGCTTCTACTGCACAGGACCAAAAGAATCTGCAGGGGGTTGTAAATCTAATCAGTTCCATCTCGGGTATTAGCCTACAAAATACCCAGGACATCTTCAGGAAGCAGAGTCTCAGAAAGGCAGTGTCCATTATTAAGGACCTCCAGCATGCAGGGCATGCCCTTTTCTCACTGTTACCATCAGGTAGGAGGTACAGAAACCTGAAGTACACACTCAGCGATTCAGGAACAGCTTCTTCCCCTCTGCCATCTGATTCCTAATTGGACATTGAACCCTTGGACACTACCTCACTTTTTTTTTAATATACAGTATTTCTCACAGTCCAAAGATGTACTGGTTAGTGGGTTAATCAGTCATTGTATATTGTCCTGTGATGTGGCTGCTGTTAAATTGGTGGGTTGCTGGGTGGTGTGACTTGTTGGGCAGAAATAGGTTGCTTTGCTCTGTATCCCTAAATAAATACAAGTAAAGTAAATAAAGTTACTTTGAACTTAAAACTGAAATTTCAGGATTCAGGGTCATTCCAGACTATATAACAAGGAACTTGAACACTGTCAACAACGAAGCTGTTGATGTCAGTGTCCCCCATTCATAACAATTTCCCTACTTTCCATATGGTTTTACTTGTTTTGCAGAAATTGAGTCAAACTATTCAAAGTCATGAATTGTATTGTCTCTCAGGGAATGTGCTACAGTTTTCTCCCTCCTTGTTTATGACAGCATCAATTACATTGGTCTCCTCTAAAGCCTCTTTTTTATTGTGTTTCGTAATTCTCTTGATTGAATCCGTTCTATTTCACCATGGAATTCATATACAACTACAAGAGTTGGCACATCATCCACCTTCAACCCTGGGTGTCCACCTTCACCTTCAATCCTTGTACACATGATGCTTTGATTTAAGTTGATTTAAGTTTGCTGATGACACCACTGTTGTTGGCAGTGTCAAAGGTGGTGGGATCAGCATAAAGGATGGAGACTGAAAATCTGATTGAGTGGCACCACAACAGCAACCTCTCACTGAACATCAGTAAAAGCAAAGAGTTAATTATTGACTACAGGAGGAAGAAATCGGGGATCCATGAGCCAATCAAAAACAAAAGAAAATGTGCAGATGCTGGAAATACAAGCAATAGAGACACACATACACACACACACACACACACACACACACACACACACACACACACACACGCACACACACATACACACACACACACACACACACACACACACACACACACACACACACACACACACACACACACACACACACACAGTCAGTAACTTTAAATTCCTGAGCATTATTATATCAGAGGATCTGTCCAAAGGAGGCACAGCAACACTTCTACTCTCTTAGAAGTTTGCACAGATTGGGAATGTCATTGAAAACTTTGACAAATTTCTATAGAAGCACAGTAGAGACTATCCTAAGTAGTTGCATCATGACCCAGTATGGATACACCAATACCCAAATATGGAAAAGCCTACAAAAAGTGGTGGATACAGCCTAGTTCATCACAGGAAAAGTCCTTGCCACCATTGAGCGCATCTACAAGGAGCACTGCTACATGTGTTATGATCCCAGCCCCCTCCTTTTTGAGAATCGCCAGATCGCTATTAATTCGGGTCTTGGACCCAGGAAATGAGAGAGAATCCTCAGCAGGACAAAGCAACGGATTTGGCCATTGTTTCTTGGAGACACCTTTGTGAATTACGATCCTATACTACGTGCCAGCTCTCAGGTCAACGTGGGCTGGACTACGTGCACACCCTCAGGCAATGTGGGCTGGGGGATTGCATCACTCCACCCTGATTGACATCTACAACCCTGCAAGTCCAGATAAAAGGTAGGCTGCAGGGGGCAGTCTCTCAGCGACGCAACAGAAGGAGACACCATCGCTCATCGCTCCCGTGATAATGGGAAGCTATTCGGAAGCCACGTGTGGTCCGTTTCCCCTGGCCTAGGAAACGAGTGGCTGATAACACCGAAAAGGACTTCGAACTGACAACGGGGAACCCACGTTCCCGATTCAAGGGTTTGCGTCCAAAAAGATTGGCAAGTTTCTTTTCTCACCAGAAATCTCTCTCTCTCTCTCCAACACGTGAAACCCAGCAGTTCCCATAAGGCAAAAGCCTGCAGACTTCTGAGTGACTTTTATATTTCCATCAGACTCAGTATTATCCCTTAGACAAATGATAGAACTATTTCTTATTGATGATTATTACTATACCTGCGCTTTAGATTGAGTATTGATGACGTATATTATCTGAATGTTTGCATTAACCTTACTTTTGGGTCCCTTTATAAAATAAAGACTTTTAAAAATAGTACCATCAGACTTCAGCGGACCTCTCTATCTTTGCTGGTAAGTGATCCAGTTACGGGATACGTAACACATGAAAGAGACATCCATCATCAAGGACCCCCACCATCCAAGTCATGCTCTCTTCTCGCTGCTGGTTTTGGGAAGAAGTTGCATGAGCCTTAGGTCTTATATCACCAGGTTCAGGAACAGTTATTATTCTTCAACTGTCAGGCTCCTGAACCAGTGTGGTTAACTTCACTCACCACAATGCTAAACTGATCACCGAAGAAAACCTATGGATTCACTTTCAAGGATTCATGCTCTCAGAATCATTAATTAATTAATTAATTTACTTCTATTTGTACAATTTCTGCCTTTTGCACATTGGTGCACTTTCAGTCTTTGTGTGCATCTTTTTTTAAGGATGAATACCATTGTTTATTCTGTTAGCTTTCTTTGTAAAATTACGCTTCTGTCTATACCGCCTTGTGACATCAGCCATATACTAACCTTATATACCATAATCCTGACTGTTAAAGCAGTGAATATTTGAGATCCTATATTGGAATCTTGTGCTAGTTATATTCCATCAGTTAAATAAGTTAGCCATTATCCTTGCACAAGTTAGCCATTATCCTTGCACTGTGTCACCTGTTGTTCAGCCAGTTTTCTAGCCAACCCAATAGCTTGCTTTTCAGTTCAATTTATTTTGATTATGCCTCTGTGGAGTAAGCTGGATTGTTTTTCTATATCAACAGAGCTATATCAATTCATGATATTATTATGGTTTAACACCTCAGTTAATAGAAGCAACAGAATGTCAAACACATTAAGCCTTTACAGATTAATATGGCACAGGAGAATGTAAAAATACCCAGCTTCAGTACCAATCCTGTGTGATTGTTTATGCTAATAGCATAGCTTGTGGAGAGTTTTCATTTCTGTACTAGCAGTAGTCTTAGCTATCTTGACTGGTTGAAAGCAAAAGTGCAAACTATCTTAAAATCCAAACATGAAGCGATCAAATGAAAGAGAAAAGAAAACTTAGTATTTTAATTCTGCAGGCAGCCAATCACAAAACTTGGATGTGTGACAATGCAGTGAATACATAAATATGTAATTGTTGAAATATTTATTTTCATGAGAATATACTAGGTTCACTTCATGTGCATATCTCCTATTTCTATTCACAACTTATTTTAAGATATTATCTATTGAAGAAATTCACGCAAAAAATGCATCTACAGGATTACATGCTTTCATTATCTTCCACCCTCAGTATTATCAGTTGTTATAGTCAGAGTTTGCTTGGAGAAATTACAAATTGATATACTCTCAGTGGCCACGCTATTAGGTACACCTGCTCGTTAGTGCAAGTATCTAATCCAGGGGTGGCCAACCTTTTATATTGCATGCATCAATTTTATCATGTACGAGTTCAGATGTGCCATACAATTCTTGTACCCCCATTCAATTCTTGTAAAAATATGTTAATATAGACATATTCAGCATTTTCATGATATATTGATTTAATATAAAAACAAGATAAACATTACTTACCTTAATGAGACTTTTAACAAATATATTTTGTCTTCTTTTGATTTCTTCCTTTTTCTTAATCACATATTTTTTCCATAACTCAGACCCAAGCACTAGGTTCAGTTTTCCTTCTATTTCAGTCTGATGTTGTGTTTTATAGTGTCTATTAAGATCATGTCTTCTATTATGTGAGAACGTGTTTTCATAAACAATGCACAACAGTTTTCCTGACGGACCCACTATAAATAACTAATTTTCCCACTGTTCATTGAATACATGCTTACTATCACTTTCTGCTTTTCTTTTGCTCATTTTCTTTTGCACTGTGATGGGTAACTGAATGTAAAATCAAGGCTTAAGTTTTCAAAAAGTACAAAACTGCAAATGTTCACAAAGGATGAACAAAGCACACCTACTTCCTTAAGAGTCTGTGGAGATTTGGGATGTCTTTAGAAAACTTGGCAAACATCTCTAGGTGTGAGGTGGAAAGTGTGCTGATGGGCTGCGTTATGGCCTGGTATGGAAACACTGATGCCTTTGAGCAGAAAATCTTTAAAAAGGTAGTGGGTTTGGCCCAATGCATCATAGGTAAAACACTCCCAACCACTGAGCACATCTACATGAAATGTTGCCACAGAAAAGCAGCATCCATCATCAAAGATCCTCACCACCCAGGCCTTGCTCTTTTCTCACTGCTGCTATCGGGTAGAAGGACCAGGTTCAAGTACAGTTACTGCCCCTCAACCATCAGGCTCTTGAACAAAAGGGGATAATTACACATTCTATTTAACAACTCTTTATCTTGTTGTTCCATACTCATTTTTATTGCTGTATATTTGCATTTCCACAGTTTGTTGTTCTCTGATTCTGTTCACAGTTACTGTTCTATAGATTTGTTAAGTATGCCCGCAGGGAAAAAGAATCTCAGGGTTGTATCTCTACACACACAAAAAAAGAAACAAAACTCGCAGATCCCAGAATCCCCCGCCCCCTGCCTGCAGAGAAGAAACGCTGTCAATACAACGCTGTCTCCCTCACTTGCAGAAAAAAAGATAGTAACAATAGCAACACATACCCAACTCCTGCCGCGCAGAAAAAAACAGTGACAATTACAATCCCGATCCCCTTTGCAAGAAAGAACAGTGACAATAGCATCAAAAAAAACCCTACCCCACTCACACACAAAGAACCAGCAGATTACCCACACGCTAATCGGCCACAGGAAAGAAAATGCTGAAAAACTGAAAGAGGCCAATAGAAATACAGTGTAATCGCATAAATCTCAGAACATCCAGCAGTTTTTCTGTGACTCAAAACTCTCGCCTGGTCCAAACAGTGGCCTCCATTGGGAGTGATCGCCGACCCTATCCGCATTCCCCTTGATGCTTCGATCTTCCTTGATCCTTGGCTGAATCAAGATCCAGTCATTCATGACCCCACGTCCCATCACTGGTCTTTTCCACAAGACAGCTTGTGCTCTCGGCCCTTTTTGGCCCCCCGCCTTTGATCTCCACAAGGCAGCTCTCCGGGCAGTGCAGGGCAAGCTGACAGGAATCAACAGTAACTCAAATAACCATGCATTACAACAGTGGTGTGCAGAAGAATATCTCTGAAAGCACAACATGTCAAACCTTGAACTGGATAGGCTACAACAAACGTACACTCAGTGGCCACTTTATGAGGTACAGGCGTTACCTAACAAAATGGCAACTGAATATAGATTTAAAGTTGAATTGAGAATTATTTTTGGATCACTCAGAGAATTCACTAAACTCAGAAGTGGTGTCAGACTTTTATAAATGGTGTACACTATTCTTTCTACTTTCTTGCAATGGCTAAATTTATAGAGATAGTGACTTAGAAATTGGACTCATCAAGTGCATTAACTTTTAGAACCAATGCTGGAGTGGACAATGCTGATTAAGCTGTGGTAGGTTCAACAACTTTCTTTCTTTTATGCATCACTGCCAGGTTCTGTGATTGACACTAGCACGCCTGTGGTCAAATCATTGCATAGGCATCACTGGCCCGTCCATAAGAAGGGAGGCTCAACAGAGTCTAGTTTTATCTATAAAATAACCATCCTTATATCCATTTCCCCTCCTTTTTCCTCATCACCATGGTAACTCCGTACTAATGAAGGGGCAGCTGCGAGTTCTGTTAGCAGCTGCTGCTCTCTTTGAGTGCCACACTTGCATTCTATTCCTTCAAAATGGAAGAAAACTAAAGCAGTGATTTTTTTTTAAGCCAGGATGTTTGGGTTTTTGGAATCTTTTAATGACTGCAGATTTGGCATTCACAGAAATTACGACACACATTTAACACAATTTTCAGGCAGCTGAATTTAAATATTTAGATTTATGATTTTTTAAAAGCTGTTTTTGTAAGGTTCATCTGTTACTTGACAGCAGCTTGAAGATCTTTACATTGTTAATATCTAGGGCTTATACACGGAAATTAAGAAACAAGTAAATTTTGAATGCAGCCTAGAAGGATTCCAGTATTAATTAAAGAAGCAGACTGAATGGCAGTTTACCCATGAAAGCAGGCACATCATTGTGTCAGATAGCTGAGTAATTCTTTTAAGTTGACGACTTTCTACACTGCAGACTGTCAGCAACTGCATGGTGCTGATCAAATGAATGCTTCCTGAAGCTGAACCTGAGCTGATATTTGTCAGCAGACAAAGTTCACTGCTCTCATTTTAAGTAGTGAATCTATTGATTTTGCTGTAGTTGGCTGCCCAGATCTGTGTTGTTATAATGCCAGTCTTTTCTCAGATATCCACTGAGTGAAGAAATGTCAACTATTGTCCAATTAGTTTCAGGATGGGTGATAGATATTGCTCTCAGTTTTCTCACATGGATATGGTAAACACCTTAATATACAGATTAACGTCATTTTTTGGCGAATCCAGGTATCTACACTTGGACCTTAATTTAAAGCTGCTTTGTGTGCAGTTACTGGTTGCTCGTTCTGCTCCACAGTCTTCATGAACACAAGTCACTTCTAATCCATTCTATCTGTCAACAGTTGTCTATCAGTTATTTACCTTCAAGAGTCAACTTTATTTTCTTGCTCATTTTTCCTTTCTCTTGCGATTCCTAATTATAGGCTTTCTGGATTTGCTAAATGTGGAAAGCTGTCAGATTTGATTCATTCAACATATTTAATTTTAATCCTCATATAATGAGGACCATGATCAATGACAACAGCTTTTCGTTACCAATCATTTGTAATAACCATGGCAGTAACAGTTTTGAATGGATCCGATTGTTCCTCCATGATCACAGATGAGATTTCTGTATGCCATTATTATCGGATAAAGTTTTTGCGTGTCAGAAGATAATGCAACCCAGGTAATGCATTTGACAGTGTAGTTATTTAGACTTCACTTTTGACACTGATTGCACTACCTCAAACTAGTGGTAAGTGCCTTTTTTTTTATAAAAGGTCTTTGCATTGTCCTTCTTTGATACAGGAAACTCCAGCACAAAGATGTCTTTGAGATTTATATCTGAAGTACTCAGGGAAACAAGCAGGAACAAATCTGTTTCAATTCAGATTGTTATAGAGTTAAAAATAGAACTGACCTGTGCTTGCTGAATTCAAAGGTGAATAAGGAACATAGTTTCTGAGAGTGGTTGAAAAGGTTTCAAAATCAGAGTTCTGGATAGAAACAGATTTGCAGTTTGTTTTTCCTTTGTTTGATCATCTATCATCTTTAAGGGGCAATCCATGTGGTGTTTTTCATCTTGCATTAGCTAAGACCACCCTTGAAGAAGTACAATTGCTGTATTGAAAGGTTTTTTCTCTAAAACTATTGCTTTCTTCAGTCTTTTCATTTTAACAGATTTTCTTTTATAAATTCCTTGTTGAAAGTAAAATGTTCTATTTGTGCCTAGTCTGAAGTGTTCATTGATTGTTGAAAACCCTTACCTACAGCCATTAACTGTAAGAAAGGAGAACAGTGCAAGATTTGACAAGCAGTTGAAAAGAACACTGTGACAGTTACCTTTTATTATGGAGGTGATTCTTGAAAATAATTGGCTTAAAAGATCAATTCAGTCAAACTATATCTTCCCCTCTCAAAATGAAGGCAAAGCTATATTCTTCAGTAAACAGTCAGAGTTGCCTTGGCAATAGCACTTTGAATCTTAGTTAAAAGGCTGAGTTTTAAGTCCACTTCCCAAGGATAGAAAAATCTCACCTAGATCAGCTCAAAAGAAAGTACTACATTGTAGATGTTGTTATTCCACAAAATCACTTGCATGTATGTGATGCATTCTGAGAAAGAGAATGTCACTTTCTGTCCTTCTCTGCCAATGTTTTATCTAAGATAAAGCTACTTATTTCTTTCATCACTATTTGTCAGAGCTTACTGTTCAGGAATTTATCACTGCATTTTCTGTATTATAGTATTTGGAATACTTCATTGACTGTATTTCAATAGTGACTATATTGGAAAGTACATTTACAAACAAGCTGGATGAACTCAGCAGGTCAGGCACGGATGCTGCCCGACCTGCTGAGTTCCTCCAGCTTGTTTGTATGTGTTGATTTGACCACTGCATCTGCAGTGTACTTTGTGTTTGGAAAGTACTTGGGTTGCCTGTAAATACAAGTTGCATATAAATACAGCTCCTTTCTATCTTGTGCTCTATGCCTGGAATAATGCAGCTGCAACAACACTCGTGAAGCTGTTTGTTTTATAGATGGTGAGTGGGACAAACAAATATGCTGTCGTGGCATATTATGCATCACCTTAAACTTCTCTTTTCCTGACAGCAGTACAAAATAAACTGCAACAACTTCAGCAGCACCTACAAAAATTGTGTCATCTCCTACCTAGGATAAGAGCAGAGGTCTCAAAGGGATACACAATTTGCAAATTCATTCCTTATCCTAACTTGGAAATACCTCACCGTTTCCTCAATATTTCATTGTCACCAAACAGCACTCTGGACACATTTTAGAAAGGGCATCGCTAATTTTGTAAGAGCAGTAAAGGGATGAGCAATATATTCTCATCTTATATGTTTTGTCCATTATAGGGGTTCAAAGTTCAAAGTACATTTTTTATCTAAGTATGTATGCTAACTGCAACTTTGAGATTCATCCTTGCAGGCAGCCACAAAACAAAGCATCCCCATAGAACCCATTAAAAAGAAGACCAGCAAACACCCAATTTGCAAAAAAAAAGAACAAATCGTGCAAAGCGACAAAAGGTAAGCAAATAACATTCAGATCTAAAGTTCACAAGTGTGAGTTACAGCCATGAAGCCAGCCACCACTGCAGCTGGACCAGGAGCTTGTTAGCTACAGGCCACAGGATCAATTCAGTGCAGAGGTGAGTAAACCTCACTGGGCAGTGAGCAAAACAACAGCTCATGCCTCACCTCCAGTCCTGACTCATCGAATTTTTTCAATCTGGCTTAGTGCTTAAATTGGCCAAACCTTGGCACGTTCCTCGCTATTGAACCCGGGCCTCACCGCCTGAATTTGGCCTGTACCTGACCTTTCCAATCTGGCCCAGTACTTAAATCAATCAAACATCAGCTCGTTCCTTGCTCTCAGACCTAGGCCCCACCACCTTGAGTCTGCCTCGTTTTGAATCCGCCACTTTGAATCAGCTCCAAGTCTGCTTCAGCAATGGCCATACGCAGGCTCATTCCTTGCTCTCAGGTCAGGCCCCGGCACCTCAATTTGATCTGTACACGCCATGCCGCAACCATCCTGCACCTTCGAGATTTCAGTTTACACTGCAAAAATGCTGGGTTGTACAGGCAATTCAAAAGCTCATCTCCAAAAGGAAAATTGCAAGCTTTTGATTGCAGTGATCATTTTTTTTAGCAAAGTTAGTAGTTTTGTTAGCTGCAAGTAAGTCGTCACTGTGTTTCACCAGTGCTATCTTAAACCAGAAACTGGAGTGAATATCAAAACAGTATCTCAGTACCTCTTACTTGCGTATTGCAACAGAAACTTGTACAACACACTGTTGGAAATATTGAAACAAATAGAACCAGATTGTGATATTGCTGGAATTGTCCCAGAAATGAGAACTACTTGTACAGTGGCCAAGCAGTGATTGGAGCGTGAGAAGATGTAGCTCATTCTGGTTTGCTGATTTGAGTCCAGAAAGCAATGATTCATGGCAGTTTGGTGTTTTGAGCAGCAGCCAATCAGCGTTTGGGATTGATTGGCATGAACATAAAGCAGGGTCAAGTGGGGCAGCCATTGTTGGAGTGGACAGTGTTGGAATGGTTATTTGAGGCTTTTCTCTCTGAGGCAAGGCTTATGTGAGAGAAGGCAAAAAACTGGAAATAGATTTTTTTCTTCAGTTTATTTATTTTTTTCCCTCTTTATATTTGCACAGTTAAAACAGTAGGGATGCCATGCAGGAATGTTAAATGTTCCTCTTGCAGAATGTTCCAGTGTCCCTAATGACTGCACCTGCAAGAACAGCTTCTAGTGCTCTTTGTTAAGGAGTTAGAGTTGGAACGGATGAACTCCGTATCATGCAGGAGGCTTAGGAGGTGATAGATTGGATGTTTAGAGAATTAGTTACACCCGAGGAGCAGGACACAGCAAACTAGGTGAAAAGGATTAAACAGCTAAAGCAAAGTACCCCTGTGACCACTCCTCCTCAACCACTAGTATACCACTTTGGATTCTGTTGGTGGAGCTGAGCTAGCAGAGAAATATCATAGTGGTTAGTTCTCTGGCACTGAGTCTGACTCTGTGACTCAGAAGTGAAGTGGAGAAAAGAAGTGAGCTTTCATGACAGGGGTTCATTAGGTGAACAGAAAGGAAGTTCCATGGATGAGAATTAAATTTCTGGATCATATGTTGCCTACCAGGCACCTGGGTTCTGGACTTATCAGATCAAGTCTTCAGCATTCTTAAATGGGAGGGTGATCAGCCAGAGATCATGGTCCATGTAGGTACCAATGACATAGGAAGGAGAAGTGATGAGGTTCTGCAAAGTTAGTTCAGGTTAAAGGACAGGGCATCTCCAGCATTGTGATCTCATGATTGCTACCTGTGCCATGTACTAGTGAGGTCATAAATAGGAAGATCATACTGTTGAACACATGGCAAAGGAGTGGTGCAGGAGGGAGGGCATAAGATTTTTGGATCATTGGGCATTCTTCCAGAGGAAGTGTGATCTGTATAGAAGAGATGGTTTGCTGCTGAACTGGAAGGGGACTAATATCCTAGCAGTGCTGCACAAGGGTGTGGTGGGGGGGAGGTTGGAATAAAGTTGCAGGGGGGTGGGAATCAGAGTGCCAGACTGGAGACAGATGTTGTTAATACCTCAGACAAAGTCAGGAATCAAAAGGTTGAACAGGGAGCGACTAATGTTCTGAGCTGCAAATATTTCAATGCAAGAAGTGTTCTAGGAAAGATAGATGTGGTCAGAGCATGGATAAACACATGAAATTATGATATTGTCGTCATTGGTGTGACTTGATTGTAGGAGAGGCAGGACTAGCAGCTCAATATTCTGGGCTTCTGTTGTTTCAGGCGCAACAGAGTGGGAGAGATTAAAGGGGGAGAAATGGTCATACTAGTCACGGAAAATATCATGGCATTGCTCAGACAGTTCAGACTCGTCTAGTGAGGCTTTATGGGTGGAACTGAGGAATAAGGAAGCTATGACCACATTAATGGACTCGTATTATAGACCACCCGATGATCCATGGGATGTAGAGGAACAAATTTGTAGATCGTTTGCAGACTTTTGCAAGAAATATAAGTTTGTAATAGTAGGTGATTTTAACTTTCCACATATTGACTGAGACTCTTATACCATAGGAAGGCTAGATAGTTCAGTAGTCCAATAGGTCAATTTGGTATCAGAGAGTGTTTCAAAGATTTCACAGGTACATTTAATGTCAGAGAAATTTATACAATATACATCCTGAAATGCTTTTTTCTTCGCAACCATCCATGAAAACTGAGGAGTGCCCCAAAGAATGAATGACAGTTAAATGTTAGAACCCCACAGTCCCCCCTCCCATCTCCCCTCCCTCCTGCAATAACCAACAGAAAGCAACAATACCACTGGCATAAAACAAACATCTGCCACCAAGCACTTAAGCGTGAGCAAAGCAACAGCAAAGACACAGACTTGCAGTTACCCCCAAGACTTTGTGTTTCACCCAGTATTCAACATACCACTGGCTCTCTGTCTCCCTAATAAGGGAGAAAGGGATGTCTCCATATTCACAGCGAGCGGAGAGACATGACAAACAACTTACTGGTTTGCAATGTTAAAATCCATTGCATCACGCTTTTTATTCTGAGCTGTGCCCAAAGATCTGGCAACACAGCCGTAGATATTCCACCTCCCCCGACGATACACGGGTCTCCTGCCATGACACTGAACTTCAATCTGCTTGTCTCCAGAGCCCTGAGATCCTAGGCCTTCAAAGTTGAGCCAGGCTGAGCCCTTGGCGTGCCGAACAACAACGGCCGGTTATGAAACGCGAGAGCGGGTCCCATTCCTGCAGAGAACTGTAGTCAGCATGTAACTCCAGGCCAGGTTCTTCAAAAGTACGCTGAAAGGGGAAAATAAAGATATTAAAGATGGAAGTAGATCTGTTTCTGAAGGTGCAAGGAAAGGAGTTGCCGTTTAGTGCCATCATCACTCTGCTCAGCCTCCAAGTGTATACAATATACAACCTGAAACTCTTATTCTTTGCAGTCATCCATGAAAAGAGAAGAGAGCCCCACAGAATGAGTGACAGTAAAAACATTAGAACACTAAAGCCGCCCATTCCCCCCTCACTTGCACAAGCAGCAGAAAAGCATCGAATCTTCCCCTTCCCCACTCACTTCAACAAAAATAACATCAGCAGCTTCCACCCATCAAGCAAGCAATAGCAAAACCTCCAAGAAAGACCACGATCTACAGTACAACAAAAACTAATTGTTCACTTGATAATTTGACATACCACAGGCTCTCTCTCCCCCTAATAAAGAGACAGAGAGGTGTCACTCAGCAAGAGGGGAGACATAACCAAAACAACTCGCTGATTTACAGTGTTAAAGTCTGCCGCATCACTTCTTTCCAAGTTCTCCGATGCAAAAATCAGCAACAAACTTTCCTGCACCAATGAGAGATAGAAAGTGTGTGATTTGCTGAGCGCAGAGACCCCTATAGCTGATTTGTTGTTTCTGTAATTCCAGTTTCTCACAGAACACTTCAGGTAAGATAGACTTTGTTCAGGAAAGTTTTCATGATCAGTACATTGAAGTCCCAATGAGACAGTGTGCAATACTTGATCTGCTATTAGGGAAAGAGTCAGGGCAGGTGACTGAAGTTTGCGTAGGGGAACACATTGCATCTAGTGGTCATAATGCCATTAGTTTCAAAGTAAATGTGGAAAAACATGGGGTGGATCCATAGGTTGAGATTCTAAGTGGAGAAAAGGGCTGAATTTGATGTTATCAGAAAGAATCTAGCAAGTGTTGATTGGGATAGGCTGTTTTCTGGTAAAGGTGTAGTTGGTCAGTGGGAGGCCTTCAAAAGTGAAATTTTGAGAGCCAAAAACTTGTATGTGCCTGTCAGAATAAAGGGTAAAGTTAACAGTTTTATGGATTCATGGATTTCAAATATATTGAGGCCCTGGTTAGGAAAAAACTGAAGGCATAGCAGGTATAGGCAGGTAGGAACAAATGAGGTACTTACAGAATATAAGAAATACAAGCAAACTCTTAAGAAAAAAATCAGGAGGGCTAAAAGGAGGCATGAAGTTGCCCAGGCAGACAAGGTGAAAGAGAATCCTAAGGAATTCTACAGATATATATAGAGCAAAATGATTTCAAGTTACAAAATTGGTCCTCTGGAAGATCAGATTGTTAACGTTTTCGATGGGCCAAAGGGTCTATTTCTCTGTTGTACTTTTCTATGACACTACCTCTCAGAGTTCTTGAGATGAGAAAACCAATGTAGAGGATGTAATTTAGATGGGTAAAATATCTTTACACACTGTAATTTGTCCTGTCTCTACGTTGTTACAACTGGCTGTTTATGACTGCAAGCATCTGGTTTGACCAACTGCATCCGCATAGCAGACAATGTGCCAGAAGTGTAATTAACTTTAACAGAAGCAGACAAGCCATGAAGGCTAGGTCAAGCTAGCAAAGGAATAGCAATTTTTGCATCTGTATTTACCCAGGAGATGGACACAGAGTCTATATAAGTGAGACAAAGCTACAATAACGTCACAGATTACAGAGGTGGAGGTTTTTGCTGTCTTGAGGCAAATTAAGGTGGATAATTCTCCAGCATGTTCCCTCACACCCTTGACCCTGTGGGTCATAAGTGCAGAATTTGTAGGGGCCCTGGCAGAGATAGTTAAATCATCCTTAGTGTCAGGTGAGGTACCGAAGGATTGGTGTGTAACTGATGTTCCGCTGCTTAAGAAAGGCTCTAAAGTAAACCAGGAATTACAGGGTGGTGAGCCTGACATCAGCAGTGGGAAAGCTGTTGGAAAGTCTTCTAAGAGACTGAATATATGATAATTTGAGATAGTCAACATGGTGTTGTGCATGGTAGGTCATGTCTAACTAATCTTATAAATTTCTTCAAAGAAGTTACCAGGAATGTTGATAAAGGCAAGGCAAAGGATGTTGTCTACATGGACTTTAGTAAGGTGTTTGACAAGGTCCCACATGGGAGGCTGATCAGGAAGGTTCTGTCACTTGACATTCAAGATGAGGTAATAAATTAGATTAGACAATGGCTTTGTAGGAGAAGCCAGAGAGTGGTAGTAGATGGTTGACTCTCTGACTGGAGGCCTGTGACAAGTGGAGTACCGCAGGGATCGGTGCTGGGTTCTTTGTTGTTTGTCATCAATATCAATGATCTGGATGATAATGTGGTTAACTAGATCAGCAAATTTGTGGAGGACACCAAAATTGGGGGTATAATGGATATTGAGGAAGACCATCAGAAATTGCAGCCGAATCTGGGCCAACTGGAAAAATGGACTGAAAAATGATGGAATTTAATGCAGACAAGTGTGAGGTGTTGCACTTCGGTAGGACCAACCTGGGAAGGTCTTATGTAGTGAATGGTAGAGCACTGAGGATTGCTGCAGAACAAAGGGATCTGAAAATACAGGTACTTGTTGGTACATATTCATTGAGAGCGGTGTCAGAGGTAGCAGGGATCGGAAAGAAAGTTTCTGGCACATTGGCCTTCAGAAATCAAAGTATTGAGTACAGGAGATGGAATGTTATGTTGAAGTTGTATATGATGTTGGTGAGGACTAATTTGGAGTACTGTCTGCATTTTTGGTCAGCTGCCTCCAAGAAAGATGTAAATATGGTTAAAAGAGTACAGAGAAAAGTTACAGGGATATAGCCGGGTCTGGAGGACCTGAGTTACAAGGAAAGATTGAATAGGTTATGATTTGTACCTTGAAACATAGAAGACTAAGTGGAGCTTTGATAGAGGTGTACAAAATTATGAGGGCTATTGATAGGGTAAATGCATGGAGGTCTTTTCCACTGAGGTTTCGTAGGACTACAACTAAGGGTCATGGGTTAAGGGTGAAAGGTGAAAACTTTAAGGGGTACATGAGGGAAACTTCTTCACGAGAGTGTTGTGAGAGTGTGTAATGAGCTGCCAGTGCAACTGGTGCATTCGAGCTCAATTTCAACATTTAAGAGAAACTTGGATATGTACATGGATGGCAAGGGCAGGGAAGGCTAAGTTCCAGGAGTAGGCAGTTTAATTGGTTTGGCATGGACTAGATGGGCCAAAGGTCCTGTTTTTATGACTCTACTTCTCACATTTCCTGGGATGAGAATACCAATGTGGAGCAAATCATTCAGATGGGTAAAATATCTATTCACACAGTGATTTGTCCTATCTCTATGTTGTTACACCTGGCTGCATTTGACTGCAAGCATCTGGTTTGACCAACAGCATCCACATATTGGACAGTGTGCCAGAAGGGTAATTAACTTTAACAGAAGCAGACAAGCCATGAAGGTTAGTTCAAGCTAGCGAAAGAAGATTAAGTCATGGAAAGACAAATGCATTTGCAAAAACAAAATGTTTATTCAGTATGGAGAGCACTCAGTGATCAGCTTATACAGTATATTTTCTCTTTAGCTTAAAAAGGATTCAGTAATTTTCAACTCCTGCTGGGGCTGTATACAAGGCTGATGTAAATCAGAAGAACAAATTGCTGAAATATTTTTGTTACTAAGATCAAATAACACTCGTGTTTATGCCAAGAGTATTGGATGTATTAACAAATAAGTCAAGATGATAACTAATTCTTGCTGTCTGACAATACTGTTAACAAGAGTAATTGGGATAGAAATTCTGATAGGCATGGAAATACATAGTGAAATTGTGCTTTGTTACATTAGATTTTAAAATGAATTACCTGCAAACATCTGTAGATGAATATTGGCTACAACTTTATTGAGCAGACAGACAATCTATTATAGTTAATTATATAATAACAGATAGCAGGGCAACAAATTATTGGATGAGACAAGCAGTAAAAATGGTAAGTATTTTCAGATTGTCATCTCTTCTGACTGAGATTTGCCAACTTCACCCATTTTAGACCACAGCAGCCTTTATTTTATGTATTAGTTCATTTAACGATGCCTAAGGCAGGCTGATTTTGACTTCCACGCTGACTGGAAACTCCTTCAATGCCACTGATTCTATACTATATCAGTCTCTGCCATTCCTTTTGGATTCATCAGCTCATCGAAAGTGAGAGCCTGCTGCGTGGACAACAGCTTGCTCTCCACATCATACTGTCCTGACATAAGTATCACATAGACAGCTGGGACGCAACAACTGTGGTTGACCTTGAGCCATGGTGAGCCTCAATCTAGTTATAGCCAGTCTAGGGTCTGGATAGACCCAGAACAAAGATAGTTTTACCATTACAGCATAATATTTCTATATAATTTATTCCAAACAGACCATTTCG
Organism: Hypanus sabinus; assembly: GCF_030144855.1. Classification (NCBI taxonomy): domain Eukaryota; kingdom Metazoa; phylum Chordata; class Chondrichthyes; order Myliobatiformes; family Dasyatidae; genus Hypanus; species Hypanus sabinus. The sequence goes on from NC_082716.1 coordinate 73,447,595, forward strand.
CTTAACTTGTTCTGGTTAGCTATGACTTGCTTTACCCACCTTCCTTAATACAAGGAAGAATCCTCTCTAAATGCATGATTTTAATTATACTCCAAGTACAATTTCAGTCTCAAAAATAGCATGCTTCAATAAAAAAAATTCAATTAGCAATGCCAGCTGGTTATTATGCATAACAGATTTCATGATGTACAATAATTCACTGAACAAAATTATTCTGAAACAACATTAGTGCCCAGCTGAAGATGTTTTGCTGGGAAACACATTGCAGTCTGGAAGTCTAGATTCATTATTTTCCTCGTTGCTAGTCTCAACGATTAAGCTACTGTGCATGTGTGGATATATTCTGATTAAGGCTTTTTGTTTATCACCTAAATGCAAGGGAGGTAAAACTGTGGCCCAGAACCTAACACAATAGGTTGCCTGGTGATCACTTTAGCAACATTAAATGGCAGTCCTTTTCTAATAAAAACAGGTTAAATGCTGCTCTCTTCTTAGACCATGGGTGAGTGTATTTTATCATCTGATATGTGAAGAGTATGGTGTATCTAATATTTCAGTATTATTGTAAATATATTGTTTGATTAAGCATTCTTTGTTTAAATAATTAATTACGGGGTTATATGTAAAAGTATATGAATGTCATACTTCATCATGCCACCACGTCATTAGCAAGTGCCTCACTAAAGAATTGGAAAGTACAGAATCTTACAAGAAAACATTCAAAAGCAGCTCCTAACCGAAACACAACTCGCACTTAAAAGTGCAATTGAAATCACTGTGTGGACGGAAACAGGAGCCAGAGATACAATTGAGTTGTAGTTTCTGGAGTTACAAAACATAACAAAGGGCCATGGGTGGAGGTGGTGTGAATTCAGAGCCCATGTTACTTAATTACTGAGCCCATTTTCTGGGGGCACACGATATGCACCAACATGTTCTGCAAGATGGCAGCTGTTAAGACTTTTTCCTCGAGTGCAGGGATGGACTCAGAGACAGGTTGTGTGGTGGATGTTTAAACAGTATAGGAGAAGAGAGTATCAGTCAGGCACTACACTGAACAGTTCTTCCCAACCCTGATAGAAATCAACAGGTTTTTCCTGGAATGCTAGTGGCACGTTATTCACTAGAAAAGGTTCCACAATCTTTAATGATAAAATTTCTCAAGAAAAATCAAGTAAATATTACCATTTTTCCAGGTGGTTAGCCAAGCCGTTGCCCTCTTATGCAGGCCTGGTTTTCTATTTAAGTTTGTACTGTTACTTTATCACATATCTGCATTCTATTATGGAACACTGATGACACTAAATGTGCATTACATGCAAATTAATAGCAGTGCTTTGACCCTAATGGTTTCTGTGCACAGATGTGTTTGTGCACAGAGCCAATGATTAAATTTCACATCATGTACTTTGCTTATGGAAATGATGATCCTACTTGGTGATCAATTTTGCTCTTTCAGAATTGCAAAGTGCATATAAAAGTTGTACTACGTGACTAAATTTTTGGGCCATTAAGCTCTCGCATGAATAATAAGTTAACCGGTCTACCTTAATATCTACTAAGATTAGGATTATTGATTTATGTAGAGAGTATATAACTAATAAGTTAAGACTGACCTTAAAATAATGGTAATTTTAGACAATAAGCCTAATTAAAAGCATAAAGCATTAATTACATTTGTGTTCTGTAGAAGGAATACATACGAGCAGGTAGTTTAATTTGTGCATTTAAAAGAGGATTTTTGAGATGTTGAAGATAAAAAAACAGTTGTGGACACACCAATTTATCTTAAAAAATCTTCTTAAAACTACCATTGTTGATCAGGTGAATCTATTCTGAATTAATTTCTTTTCGGAATTATATAATATTATGGAGAACTTTGAGGTTTGCCATGTAAAAGGGATATACATTTGCAGACCTGAAAATTTGAGTTGGGTCAGATCTGCCTGAACAGCAGGCCTAGGAATGCAACATGTTTAAACTTTCTGATCATTAGCACAAGATTTGATTATAAATCCATGCTTAAATGATTTATTATTCATAAATATGTGGCTATCAGACAATTGATGTCATAAACCCTATTAATTTTCAGGAATAAGTAAGATCATCCATCCTGTGACACAGATGGATATTGAAAACTTCATCTTCAGTTGAAATTAATTATCCTAACCTTGTAGGAATTTTCAAGGCTAAATTTAGAAAGCAATATGGTGCTCTGAGGTCCTTAGCATGGACTACTCTACTTCTGCTTTAATGATAGCAGCATGTTTTCTTGAAGTCAGATGACTTTGTGATAGTTGCCAATCTGCTGTGCAGTCACACTTTAAAATGAAATCAGTAGATTGGTTTGAGACATCTGAGAATATTTTCCAGGATTTACAATATTATGGCTACAAGCTTCATCACGTTGGTATCTACTGCAAAATGGTAGACAAATCAGGATTGGAGGCCTCTTTGAATATAAAGGGGCCTAAATTTATCAAGGCCTAAAAACCCTTAGAGTCATTCTGTCCTTTAGCTGGTGGCACTTATAGGGCATCCTGATGTTTTTTTTTGTCTGTCTAGACCTCTAAGGTTTCAGAATAGTCTTCTGATCAGATAGAATCAGAAGAGCACAAGCAGATTCAGGAAGGAGGATACTGGTGCCTCCATTTTTTATTGAGAAGATTCTGCAAACTCCTTCGTCCAATAACAGATGCTGTTATTGACATTGCTCTTATGCAATTCTAACTTATCATGACTGCTCACCAGGGATCAGTTTATGCGTTTCCTGAACCACTTTGTTCCTGGTCTCATTGTTGGCCAAAGAGCTGAATTCCAGGAGTAACCTTCAGTGACATCCAAGAATCATTTGACTGAGTGTAGTATCCATGAGCTCTGATAACACTGAATCTAGTGGGCATCAAGTTGAAAATACTTCAGTACTTAATTCTCTACACAAGGAAATTGGAAGTCAATCATCCCAAGTCCATATCATCATTGCAGTATTTCCTCAGGACAATTGCCCAGGTCAAGCAAGCTTCAGCAACTTCTTCAATAAAATTTTTTCAGTCACCAAGTTATAAGTAGCAATGTTTGATTTTAAATTCAGTCACAATTCCTCATTAACTTATGTAGTTCATGTATGCATACAGCAATACTTGATAAAAGTCAAGTATGGCTGATAAAGAACAAGTAGCAAAGCTGGCACAGATGTACCAGAGAACAATCATCTCCAGCAGCAAAAAAAACCTATATATCCATTTCATGACATTCAATGGCATTGCCATCTCTGAGACCAATATCTTGGAGGTCACCATTTACCAGGGACTCAACTGGATCAACCAAACCTATGCCAAGGTTACAAGAGCAGGTCAGAAACTGGTTACCCTGTGGAACTCACTTCATCACACCTTGAAGCCTCCCCAATATCTGCCAGGTACAAATTGGGAAGCAATACTCTCTACCTGCTTGGATGTGCGTTGCTACAGCATGGTTGATACCTTACAGGATAATACAACTCATTAGATTTGTATTACTTTAACCTTACTGAAAATTCACTCCTTGCACTATCACTGCACAGCATATACCATCTTCACAATGCAACAATGCACGTATAGACTACTTTGACTGTACCTTCCAACCCTGTGATCTCTACCAAAAAAGCAGATAAAGGCAGAAGAGGCATGGGGGTACCACCGCCGGGTTGCAACAGCAACTTCTATTTCACTGTTTTAACACTCTTAAATGGGCCTCTTGTATGTTAAGATGAACTCTTGACCTCACAGTCTACTTCATCATCATCCTTGTATTTTATTGTCCACCTGCAGTGCACTTTATAACTGTAACATGATATTCTGCATTAGGTTATTGTCCTTCCCTTGTACTTTCTCGATATATTGATATTTTGAAATGATCTGTACAGATGGTATGCAAAACTAAATGTTTCATGTATTTTGGTACATGCAACAATAATAAACCAATTCCAATTCCTTTTAAAGTTATTCATGCTCCTCCTCAGCCATTGGGTCTAAATCCTGGAAGTCCTTCTCCTACATGTGACAGAACCTCCACCAGAAGCAAATTAGTAACTTCAGAAGCTTTTGGAACTACAATAGATGTAGAAATGTTATTTTAAAATTGAAGTGTAACCTGTGACCACTAAAACAAAAGGTTTTGAATAATTTATCAGAGTGACAAATCTCTTGGGTTCCTGTGCTCACATTACAGCCATTTCTTCATCCTACATATCAGCTGATTACACTAATTGAAAATCCTTAATTAAAACACACACACACATGCCAGTGTTCGGTGTGTTGCAGATTCTTGCCGTTTCTTCAGCCTAATTAAACACAGTACTTGATCAGTGAAGCTCTTTATCATGTGAAACAGAATCCACGAAGTAGTATTCAAGACATTTTCAAGGAGCAGTGCCTCAGAAAGGTGGCGTCCATTATTAAGGACCCCAACCCCAGGACATGCCTTCTTCATCAGGAGGGAGGTACGGGAACAGTTCCTTTCCTTCTGCCATCTGATTTCTAAATGAACACTGAACCCATGAGCACTATCTCACTACTTTTTTAAAATCTCTGTTTTTGCACTACTTATTTAAATTTATTTAATATACATATTGTAATTCAGTTTTCTTTCAATATTCATCTTGGATTGCATTTACTGCAGCCACAAAGCTAACAAATTTCATGACATATGCTTTCAGAAATGCTTTCTAAGACCTCCCACTTGGACCATTGAGTGACAAGAGCTCAATGTACATTTAGAAGTAGGTCTTTCTTGGCCATAGCTGCACCTTCAGGAGAAAAATCCCGTGGTCACCTTATAGACAACTAAATTGGAAGCTAACAGTATGTACATGCAGAAAGAAATGGGTGCACCGAAGCTGGGAGCAGCCTGTCTTATGTAAATATTCCTTTGTGATTAGACAGCTAAGCCAGTGGATATAATTTAATGATTAACATGATGACACCCTACCCTCATAACTAAGAATATGACAGTTTAGAAGGAAGGGGTACAAGACTGAACCTGGAAGAGGGAGAGGAAGGAATGGTCACAGACTGAACTAGATGTTGAAAGGATCCGAATTACTCAATTATTGCTGAGCATTCATTCCAGTGTAGGGATACTATTATGTATACAGCCTGCTGTATAAAATGCATTTGAAGTGCTTGATAATGCAATTTAACGACAAAATTATAGTCTTGCTTTGATTCAGTAAAATTCACTATGAAGGAAAGTGTTGCCAGTCAAATGCTAAAAGTTATTCTCACAACAAAGCCTGTGGTGTAAAATAAAACAAGCATTTTCACATTGTTAAATCTATCATTAGGCTGGATCATGCTCAGCCTGTCTTCATCTTAAGTTTTCCGCCCACGCTTATTTCATGAGCATTTTGACCTGATCTGGTCCCAATGGTTCAAACAAAATCAAGGCCACTCCCACAGTGGTCCCATAATGCAGGAGAATCCATGGGGAGCAAATTAGCCTCTGACAATGGACCACAAGATTCTGCCAAACCTTGCATGCAGATTAGCGATCTTTAAAAAGCATTCATTTTGATTTAAATAATTAGAATTAAACATTATTGAAGACACAAAAAATTAAAAATTTACATCAGCTAAAAGCCAAACAAAGACATTTATTAAAATAGGGGAGGAAAGCGTAAACCACTTGCATTTTCCATCTAGTCATCTGAGTCCAATGAACAGGCTGAGCAGATTAAAGCTACACTCACTCAGGATGGTCACTGAACTCAGTGCTAAGTTCATGGAGGAAGGGAGAGAGAGAGAGAGAGAGGGGTCAGATTTCACAGAGTTAAACAGCGGAGAAACAGTCAAATTGGTTCACAGCATCTACGCTGACTGGCTTGCCTATCTGTACAAATCCTACTTGTCTCCATTAATTTAATTTCCTCTTCATGTCATATTCATGCAAGTATCTTCCAGATGTCATCTCATTCTGTATTACCAATTACAGCACGGCAACAGACCATCTCGGCCCTTCTAGTCCGTGCCGAAGGCTTACTCTCACCTAGTTCCACCTACCTGCACTCAGCCCATAACCCTCTATTCATTTCCTGTCCATGTACCTATCCAATTTTTTTTTAAATTACAAAATCGAACCTGCCTTTACCACTTCTACTGGAAACTCGTTCCACACAGCTACCACTCTCTGAGTAAAGAAGTTCCCCCTAGTGTTACCCCTAAACTTCTGCCCTTTAACTCTCAACTCATGTCCTCTTGTTTGAATCTCCTCTACTCTCAATGGAAAAAGCCTATCCACGTCAACTCTATCTATCCCCCTCATAATTTTAAATACCTCTATCAATTTCCCCCCTCAACCTTCTATGTTCCAAAGAATAAAGACCTAACTTTTTCAACCTTTCTCTGTAACTTAGGTGCTGAAACCCAGGTAACATTCTAGTAAATCATCTCTGTATTCTCTCTATTTTGTTGACATCTTTCCTATAATTTGGTGACCAAAACTGTACACAATACTCCAAATTTGGCCTCACCAATGCCTTGTACAATTTTAACATTACATCCCAACTTCTATACTGAATGCTCTGATTTATAAAGGCCAGCATACCAAAAGCTTTCTTTACCACCCTATCCACATGAGATTCCACCTTCAGAGAACTACGCACCATTATTCCTAGATCACTCTGTTCTACTGCATTCCTCAATGCCCTACCATTTACCATGTATGTCTTATTTTGATTAGTCCTACCAAAATGTAGCACCTCACACGTATCAGCATTAAACTCCATCTGCCATCTTTCAGCCCACTCTTCTAACTGGCCTAAATCTCTCTGCAAGCTTTGAAAACCTATTTCATTATCCACAACAGTATCATCTGCATACTTACTAATCCAATTTACCACCCCATCATCCAGATCATTAATGTATATGACAAACAACATTGGACCCAGTACAGATCCCTGAGGCACACCACTAGTCTCCGGCCTCCAACCTGACAAACAGTTATCCACCACTACTCTCTGGCATCTACTATCCAGCCACTGTTGAATCCATTTTACTACCTCAATATTGATACCTAACAATTGAACCTTCCTAACTAACCTTCTGTGTGGAACCTTGTCAAAGGCCTTACAACAGCCTTTACCCTCGTCAACTTTCCTCGTAATCTCTTCAAAAAATTCAATAAGATTTGTCAAACCTGACTTTCCACGCACAAATCCATGTTGACTGTTCCTAATCTGGCCCTGTCTATCCAGATAATTATATCTACCATCTCTAAGAATACTTTCCATGAATTTACCCACCACTGACATCAAACTTACAGGCCGATAATTGCTAGGTTTACTCTTAGAACTCATTTAAACAATGGAACCACATGAGCAATATGCCAATCCTCTAGCACCATCCCTGTTTCTAATGACATTTGAAATATTTCTGTCAGAGCCCCTGCTATTTCTACACTAACTTCTCTCAAGATCCTAGGGAATATCCTGTCAGGACTCAGAGACTTATCCACTTTTATATTCTTTAAAAGCGCCAGTACTTCCTCTTCTTTAATCATCATAGTTTCCATAACTTTCCTACTTGTTTGCCTTACCTTACACAATTCAATATCCTTCTCAATTACTCCATGCTGCCTATATTTCTTGTAGATCTCTCTCTTTTTCCAAACCAAGTTTCCAATATCCCTTGAAAAACATGGCTCTCTCAAACCTTTAACCTTTCCTTTCAACCTAACAGGAACATAAGGATTCTGTACCCTCAAAATTTCACCTGTAAATGACCTCCATTTCTCTATTACATCCTTCCCATAAAACAAATTGTCTCAATCCACTCCTTCTAAACCCTTTCACATCTCCTCAAAGTTAGCCTTTCTCCAATCAAAAATCTCAACCCTGAGTCCAGTCCTATCCTTCTTCATAATTATATTGAAACTAATGGCATTGTGATCACTGGACCTGAAGTGCTCCCCAACACATTCCTCCGTCACCTGACCTATCTCTTTCCCTAACAGGAGATCCAACACTGCCCCTTCTCTAGCTGGTACCTTTATGTATTGCTGCAAAAAACTATCCTGTACATATTTTACAAAGTCCAAACCATCCAGCCCTTTTTACAGAATGGTCTTCCCAGTCTACGTGTGGAAAATTAAAATCTCCCACAATCACAACCCTGTGCTTACTACAAATATCTGCTATCTCCTTACAAATTTGCTCCTCCAATTCTTGCTTCCCATTAGGTGGTCTATAATACACCCCTATAAGTGTTACTACACCTTTCCCATTCCTCAATTCCACCCAAGTAGACTCCCTAGATGAGCCCTCTAATCTATCCTGCCAAAGCACCGCTGTAGTATTTTCTCTGACAAGCAACGCCACACCTCCCCCTCTTGCCCCTCAGATTCTATCACACCTGAAGCAACAAAATCCAGGAATATTTAGTTGCCAATCACATCCCTCCTGCAACCATGTTTCACTAATTGCTACAACATTATTTTTCCAGGTATCAATCCATACTCTAAGCTCATCCACCTTTCTTACAATGCTCCTAGCATTAAAAGAGATACCTCTTACTCTCCGTTTGTCCCTAATGGTGCAAACAACTTTATTATCTTTTTCTTCCTTCTCCCCTACATCTTCAGACTGAGCGCTCCCCTTCTCTGTCACCTGCCTATCCTCCCTCACACACTGTCTACTAGCTTTCGTAATTTGTGAACTAACCTCCTTTCTCCTAGTCTCTTCAATTTGATTCCCAACCTCCAACAATTCTAGTTTAAAGTCTCCCCAGTAGCCTTCACAAATCTCCCCACCAGAATATTGGTTCCCTTAGGATTCAAGTGCAACCTGTCCTTTTTGTACAGGTCACACCTGCCCCAAAAGAGGTCCCAATGATCCAGCAACTTAAATCCCCGCCTCTTGCTCCAAGCCCTCAGCCACACATTTATCCTCCACCTCATTCCATTCCTACTCTCACTGTTGCGTGGCACAGGCAGTAATCCTGAGAATACTACCTTTGCGGTCCTTCTTCTCAACTCGCTTCCTAACTCCCTATATTCTCCTTTCAGGACCTCTTCCTTTTTTCCTACCTATGTCATTGGTACCTATAGGTACAATAACCTCTGGCTCCTCACCCTCCCACTTCAGGATATCTTGGATGCGATCAGAAACATCCGGACCCTGGCACCAGGGAGGCAAACTACCATCCGGATTCCAGATGCTAATTGATCTGTGTGGAAAAATTCATCATCAAATCTTCAATCTGTCCAGATAGCTCAAGCCTTCCAATCCAAGCTTTGTCTGTGTGATGCTTTTCTCTACATACTACAGCTTAATCATGTCCTTCCTTAGCAATGGAGGACAGATTTGAAAGCAATATTCCAAAGTGGGCCTAAGCAACATTTTATACAACTGTAACACAATATCCCAATTCAGTTCTTTGACTGATAGAGGGAACCATGCCAAATGTTCTCTTCACTACTTATGTCTGCCTCTGCTCACATCTTCCGAAAACAATATACCATCTGGTCCCTCTGTTCAACAACACACCCCACTTGTTTGAGTTAAATTCCCTTTGCCAATCCCTTGTCAAATTTACTGTTGATCTATATCCTGCTGTAATCTTAGACAATCTTCTTTATGGTCCACCTAACTGTTAGGACTTCTGACAAGGTGGCGCCAGTGACCAACGGTGACATCTTGCAGACAGCTTAGAGGGCTACTGCATATTCTCCTTCTTCTAGATATACCCCTTCTTCTGAACTGCAATCGATTGCAACCTGTAATTTCCCTTTCAAGAATGAATCTTCTGGCCAACTAAATGACCTGGCACTTCAGCTTCAGGCTTAATATCACCGGCATATGCCCTGAAACATTAAATTTGCAGCATCAGTACAATGTGATGCATGATAAATATAGAAAAAAGCAACTGAATTACAGTAAGTATATATGTGTGTATTCAATAGTTAATTTAAAATATGTGGAATCCCTCTGCTGCTGCAGTTTCCTGGGGGTTCTTTGTGCTCTTCACTCTCTCCATGGCAGTTATTGATATGTAATGTAGAGAGTGGTCGACCTGTGCCTTCCTGAAGTCCACATTGAGGCTCAGGTGGTTGTTCTTCGATCATCTGACAAGCTTCTATATCTCCTCATTGTATGCCAACGCATCATTGTTAAGCATGCAAAGAGGAGGTTTAGAGGCTTTTCTAATGATGAGACCAACTACTGAGCAAACCTGATGATACAGTTTGAGCTGAATGTGGCAGTGCAGTGTAAACAGAAGTGGGCTGAGCACACAGCCCTGGGGTGCACCAGTGGTCAGTGCGATCGAGCTTGAGATGTTGCTGACAATTCAGACTGAATGGGGGTCTTTCTGTCAAGAAGTCCAAAATCGAGTTACAGAAAGAGGTGTTGAGTCCCAGTGATTACAGGTTATCCACCTACCTCTGAGGAGTGATTGTGTTAAAATATGAGTGAAGTTGTTGACAACATCCTGGCATATAAGACATTGTTTTCTAGGAGGGACAGGTCAAAGTGGAGGGCTGAGGATATGATATGATCAGTGGACTGGTTTGAATGGTAGGCAAACTGGAAAGAGTCCAATGTAGCTGGAAGGGGGGATTTTATATAATCCATTACAAGCTGCTCAAAGCACCTGATGATTGTTGAAGTCAGTGCCACTGGGCAGTAATCCTTTAGCCCTGTTACCTTTGCTTTCTTGGACATTGGAATGATGATGGCTGCCTTTGAAGCCTGCAGGGACAGTGGATTGTTTCAAAGAAAAGTTAAAGAAGTCCATTAAGACCTCTATTAGCTAGGCTGCACAGTCCCACAACACCTGACCAGGTATTTCTGACTGAAATCCTTCAAGGGATTCTTTCATAAAAATAACCATGTTTTTTTTCTCAGTTTCTTGTTTCCTTTAACCAAGAGATGTTATCTGAAGTTAAGTCTGCTGGATTTCAGGACATGAGTTAGATGTATAATGGTGTTACAATAGAATGTTTAATTACATGTTTGCTACGGCTGTTTATTTTTAATACGGAGCTTATAAATAGATAATATTTATTTACTTGGAGAACAACTGATACTGATGGTGATGATGACGAGTTGATGATTTGGAGGATAAATGTACCGTGCATGATTTGAATCTTATAAACCGGAGTTGCTGTCTATAATAGATTACCTGAAGACCAAAGGTGAAGAATAATTATCTTCTGTTTCCTGTGCACTAAGGAAAAATACAGAAGAAATCTGTTGTTAAATGCTTTTAGTAGCTTGCATGGAAATGCGATGGGAGCAGTATCAGGCATGGTCTCGACTATATTTTGACATGAAAAATGGTCACTTGAGGATGGTACTGGAAGATTACACTGTGGAGAAAGCTCATCAAACATAAGAGATCTAAGCAATAAACTATGACAAAGGAAACAGAGAGAAGCCTTGCATTTACGCTGCACAGCTCACAACCGTGTGTGCCTCAGAATCATTGAATTACTTTCAAGTGTGGCAGTTGAAATAAATGATCATGTTGCAGTGTTTTTGTTCTACACTATGACAGGACTTGAAATAAATTGTCTGCTTTGAGACTCCGATGTTGGACATGTAAACAACGTAGCTGACTGTGTATAACAAATGCTTCACTACTAGAGATGGTGGACCTAGGAGAGAAGGCAAATATTGGTTTGGAGGAAATTTGGAGAATTTTGTAGATAATATATTGTCATATTTTTCAAGTGGCCTGTCCTATGATCTAGGTCTCAGATGCATGCAGGTTCTGATTTCGTGAGCTCCAAATATCCTTTTCCTCAAAGTCTATCCTGGTGTATTGAAGGTAGAGGTGATTTTTGTTACTTAAGTCAACCTTTGCCAAAAGGACATGCCTGAGGTGTGGAACTGGTTCCCAATTTTCAGTATCTTGCCATGGTCCCTTCCATCAGAGGGTATTGTGCTCAACAGAGGCAGTTTGATGAACAACTATATCCTTCATGGAAAAGTCAATTAAGTGTTTCATTTTAAAAATTTACAAAATAATTTGAACATAGAAAATAGAATGGTATTGCATAGTGCAGTTTCTTTGGCCCATGATGTTGTGCCAAACTTTTAAACTATAGAAAGATCAATCTACAGTAAGATTTCTCTCCCACGTAACTCTCCAATTTTCTTTCATCCATGTGCCTATCTAAAAGTCTATTTAATATCCCTATTGTATCAGCCTCTAGCACCACCCCTGGCAGTGTTTTTCAGACCCTGTGTGTTTATATTAAAAAATCTATCTCTGAATCTCCTCTATCCTTTCCTCATATCATCTTAAAATTACGTCATTCCCACCCTGGGAAAAAGACATAGGCTCTCTTCTCTATCTATGCCTCTCATCATTTGATTAATAAGAACAAAATATTTGATTTATAAATGGTGCTGCAGATTACTTTTTCAGAAATTAATGGCCAATCAAATCAATCAGTTGCATTCAAAGAATGAACCCAACATAACATTTGTTGGAAAGACATTAGGAATGTCTTATATTTGGAACATTTGTAAAACTGATGTAATGCAGGGCATATATTTAATGAGATTTTGACACTAACAGGATTGATTTTATTGGTTTTAATACATTTATGTTTAACTGAAAATATGGAAAATAGTATGTCAGTATGTTCTTAGTTTTACATGAATGAATGAAATTCACAGAAAAGTCCTATAAAATGTAACATGCTGTTAAGTGAGTAGAACTATGAAAGATATTAGTTCTATTCAGTTAACAAAGATATTTTTGTGAAAATAAAATTGTCCAAATATGATAAGTGGAAGATAAATATGATATGAGCCTATATTGACTATATTCTGTTATTACTTTTCAAAGTTGCTATATAATGTGTCAGAAGTGACATGTGTAATAAATAGCTTGACTGACTAATGAATAATAAAGTACAAAGTGTTGAATAGACATTTATTGTAAAACATATTTGAAACAGTAAGTTTATTTTTGTCTATGTCTAAATTAAGATCTAATGTCACAAGCTGTCACAGATTTCTAAAGGCATGTTACATCAAAAATAATGATTAGAGTTTGGACTTTAACTTACAATATCCATAAGTGGTTCCATTACATTAAACATTAGTGATTTGATTTTGAACCAGTTCAGCATGAATTCCAACAATTGCTGGTATCAATCTGCTATATCAAGCAGTTAAATTACTGTAAAAATAATCATTATAGGAAAGTTCAGGAAATGGAAATACATCATTTCTGGAGTTAGGGTACAATTTTCTCTTTGGTAAACATATCACAGTTATTTTCTAATACACACTCAAGAATATATTTTGAAGGAGGAGCTTACAACCTTTCTCATCAAAAAATGGTGAATTGGATAAATATCATGCTGGTTACATTACACCTGATAAATTTTATTTAATTCTTCAAAATATCTTTGTATCTTACAATACTACTTGGTTACCTTTCTACATCCCAGAGATATTTTAGACTAGAGGTTATAATTGTTGCATAAACATTCCCAGGGTCATGTGAACCTAAGTGAAGTCCACATCCAGTAAAGCTGGAGTCTGAGTGTGTAGATGCAAGCCAGATTTAGGGAGTATGTGTGTACAACCAAGCTTAAATGTATATATGTGGTGTAACTGCAACAACCTTGCAGTCAATATCATTAAGACCAAGGAGCTGATTGTGGACTTTGGAAAGGGTAGGACAAGGGAGCACAAACCAATCCTCATAGAGGGATCAGAAGTAGAGAGTGTGAGCAAGTTCCTGGATGATCAAGATCTCTGAGGATCTAACCTGGTCCCAACTTATCCGACGTGACCTACTACTGAATGTTGAAAGGACTAGATAGGGTAGATATGGAGAAGATGTTTCCTAGGGTGTGAGTATCCAGAACTAGAGGGCACAGCCTTAAAATTGAGGGACAATCCTTTATAACAGAGATAAGGAGGAATTTTTTTTAGCCAGAAGGTATTAAATGGGTGGAATTGTCTGCAACAGACTGTGGTGGAGGCCACATCCGTGCATATATTTGAGGCAGATTGTTTCCTGAATGGTCAGGGTATCAAAGGATATGGTGAGAGGCAGGAGTATGAGGTTGAGTGGGATCTGGATCAGTCTTGATGGAATGGCAGAGCAGACTCAATGAACTAAATGGTCTAATTCTGCTCCTATACCTTATGATCTTACATAAGATGTAGCCATAAAAGAGGTAAGATGGTCCATACGTTTCATTAGAAGTTTGAGGAGATCTTGTTTTGTCATCTAAATCTCTCAAAAACTTCTACAGATATGCTGTGAAGAGCATTCTAACAGGCTGCATCACCGTCTGGTATAGGGGGCAGGGGCAGCAGAGGAACTACTACACAAGATCAAAAGAAGCTACAAAGTTGTAAAATTAGTGAGCTTCATCTTGGGTACTGGCCCCCAGAGTATCCAAGACATCCTCAAAAAGTGGTTAGAAATACGGTGTCCATTGAGGACACCCATGGAGGATCCCATCACACAGGACATGCCCTTTTCTCACTGTTACCATCAGGAAGGAGGGACAGAAGCCTGAAGGCAGACACTCGGCAATTCAGGAACAGCTTCTTCCCCTCTGCCATCCGATTCCTAAATTGAACCCATGAATACTATCTCACTTTTATTACATCTGTTTTTGCACTACTTTCAATGTAACTATTTAATATACAATCAGTGCCTATAAAAAGTATTTACCCCCTTGGAATTTTTCATGTTTTATTGTTTTACAATATTGAATCACAATGGATTCAATTTGGCTTTTTTGACACTGATCAACAGAAAAATATCACTCCTTTGTGTCAAAGTGAAAACAGATCTCTACAAAGTGATCTAAATTATTACACGTATAAAACACAAAATAATTGATTGTATAAGTATTCAATAAGTATTGATTGTATAAGTATTTATTAAGCATTAATAAATGCACCTTGGGCAGTGATTACAGCCATGAGTCTGCGTGGACAGGTCTTCATCAGCTTCTAATTGAACACTGCAATTTATCCCCATTCTTCTTTACAAAACTGCTCAAGCTCTGTTAGATTGCATAGGGATTGTCAGAGCACAGCCCTTTTCAAGTCCAGCCACAAATCCTCAATTGGATTGAGGTCTGGGCTCTGACTTGGCCACTCCTGGACGCAGTTCTCTTGCAGAGTTCATCAGGTTTTCCTCCAGGATTTCCCTGTGTTTTGCTGCATTCATTTTACCCTGTACCGTCACAAGCCTTCCAGGGCCTGCTGCCGTGAAGTATCCTCTCAGCGTGATGCAGCCATTGCAACATTCACAGTAGGGATGGTGTGTTTTTGATGATCTGTGGTGTTTGGCTTATGCTAAACATAGCATTTAGTCTGATGACCAAAAAGCTTAATTTTGGTTTCATCAGACCATAGATCCTTCTTCCAACTGACTTCAGAATCTCCCACATGCCTTCTGGCAAACTCTAGTTAAGATTTCATGTGAGTTTTTTTTCAACAGTGGCTTTCACTTTGCCACTCTCCCATAAAGCTGCGACTGGTGAAGCACCCGAGCAAGAGTTTTTGTATGCACAGTCTCTCTCATCTCAGACACTGAAGCTTGTAACTCCTCCAGAGTTGTCATAGGTCTCTTGATGGCTTCCCTCACGAGCCCCCTTCTCACACAGTCACTCAGTTTTTGAGAATGGCCTGCTCTAGGCAGATTTACAGCTGTGCCATATTTTTTCCATTTCTTGATGACTGACTAAACTGTAGTCCAAGGAATATTCATTGACTTGGAAATTTTCTTGTATCCATCTCCTGACTCATGTTTTCAATAACCTTTTCACAGAGTTGCTTGGAGTGTTCTTTTGTCTTCATGGTGTAGTTTTTGCTAGGATGCTGACTCACCAGCAATTGGACCTTCCAGGTACAGGTGAATTTTTAGTACAATCATTTGAAACACAGGTCTCCAAAAACAGATCTTCCTTTAACTAATTATGTGACACCTAAAACCAACTGGCTGCACCACTGATGATTGTAGAGATCTGTTTTCAGTTTGACATGAAAGTGTCTTTTTCTGTTGATCAGTGAGAAAGAGCCAAATTAAATCCACTGTGATTTAATATCGTAAATCAATGAAACTTGAAAACTTCCAAGGAGGGATGAATACTTTTTGTAGGCACTGTACATATACTGACTGTAATTGATTTACTTGTTTTTTTTCTATATCATGTATTATGTTGTACTGCTACCACTATGTTAGCAAATTTTATGACATATGCCTGTAATATTAAACCTAGTTCTGATATATGCAATCTTAAGTTTAGATGCATACATGCATAATAGTGCTAGGATGTACTGTATAAATGAGATTAGATGTACAGGATCAAATTTAGTTGAATACTTGTAGGCCCTGCTTAACTATGTAATCATAAGCCACATATTTGTGTGTGGCTTTTTCGGCTGCAGTTTGTGTGACCAAATGTGCTAATTAATGTACGTATATTAAAATTTCAGAGCACAGTGATGTATGTTTTTCTTAATATTTTTTCTTAAAATATTGATTTTCTTTCAGTCGCAAGTATCCATTAGCATCGAGGACTGGGAAGATACAAAAGATACCAAAGAGCACATGGGTTATCGCACTAACCACTATCACAGGAACTCCACGTCCAGTGACCAATCAGATCATCCTTTACTAAGGCGTAAAAGCATGCAGTGGGCAAGGCGTCTGAGTAGGAAAGCACCAAAACACTCCAACAAAATAACGGACAGGATTAATCGTCAGCGCATGACATTATGCAAAAGGTCAGAGAGACAAGAGCTGGCTGAACTAGTAAAGACTCGAATGAAGCATCTCGGCCTTTCAATGACAGATTATGGTAAGGCCTTTTGGCTAACTACTGAATTATTTTACATAGAACAAGATCAAATTTGTTTTACAATTCATCGTGTGGGCCCTTTCATTATTGTTCATCCTGTGCTTTCTGATTTTTTTTATTCATATCTAAGCTTCTCTTTAATCACATCTTCATTCTTTTCTACAACTACTTCAAGTGGTGTCAAGTTTAACATATTTATTACTCTCTGGATATAAATGTATCTCCTGAATTCCTTGTTGGATTTATTTTGTTTTTTAAATATTTATTAGTAGCTTGTAAAACCATAAAACATAGCGTAGAATTAGCACACTTGGCCCATCGAGTCTGCTTCACCATTCCATCATTGCAGATTTATTATCTCTCTAAACCCATTCTCCTGCATTCTCACTGCAACCGTTCATGCCGTGACTAACCAAGACTCTATCAACCTCCATTTTAAATATACTCAGTGACTTGGCCTCTACTGCTGTCCATGGCAATGAATTTCAGTTTCACTATCCTCTGGCTAAAGAAATTCCTTCTCAACTTTGTTCTGAATGGCACCCCTCTATTCTGAGATTATGTCCTCTGGTCCTAGACTCATCCACTATAGGAAATATCCTCTCCACATCCACTCTGTCTAGCTCTTTCAATATTCAATAGGTTTCAATGAGATCCACTCTTATTCTTCTAAACTCTGGTAAATACAGTCCAAAAGCCAACAAATTCATGCAATAATCATGCAATAATCCTTTCATACTTAAAGTCATTCTTGTGAACCTCTTCTGGCCCTTCTCCAAAGCCAGTGCATCTTTTCTTAGATAAGGGGTACAAAACTGCTCACAATACTCCAACTGGGGTCTGACAAATGCCTTATAAAGCCTCAGCATCACATTCTTGCTCTTGTATTCCAGTTCACTTAAAATGAATACTAACATTGCATTTGCCTTCCTTAACACCTTTTTAATCTGCAGGGAATTTTGCACAAGGACTACTAAGCCCCTTTGCGCATCTGATTTTTGAATTTACTCCACATTTAGAGATTAGTTTGCACCTTAATTTCTTCAATGGAAGTGCATGACCATACAATCCCTTACAATATATTCCATCTGCCACTTCATTGCCCATCATCTGAAAACTTTTCTGCAAAGCCATCAATTCTGTCATCCAAATTATTAACATATAACGTGAAAAGAAGGGAACTCAATACCAACCACCGAAGAACAACAGGAGTCACAGAGAGTCAACCAGCAAAGACCCCCTCCGTGTCATTTTCCAACAGTTCAATATCCACTGTCATTTTGCTCTTACTCTTTAAATATCTGAACAAACTTTTTGAAATCCTCTTTGATAATGTTGGCTAGCTTACCTTCATATTTCATCTGTTCCTCCTTATGCTTTTTAATTGTCTTCTGTTGGCTTTTAAAAGCTTTCCAATCTGCTAGCTTACCAGTAAATTTTGCTATATTATATGCCCTCGTTTTTGCTTTTATGCTGTCTTTGACTTCCCTTGTTAGCTATGGTTGTCTCATCCTCCCTTTAGAGTATGTCTTCATCTTTGAGATGTATCTATTCTGTGCCTTCCAAATTGCCTGCAGAAATGCCAGCTATTGCTGTTCTTCCATCAGCCCTGTTAGTTTTCCCTTCCAATCAACTTTGGTCAACTCTTCTCTCATGCCTCTGTAGTTCCCTTTACTCTGCTGTAACACTGATACATCTGACTTCATCTTCTCCATATCAAACAGCAGAGTGTATTCTATCATGTTAAGATCTTCCAAGGGTTCGTTTAGCTTACGCTCCCTAATCAAATCTGGTTCATTATACCATACCCAATCCAGGATTGCCTTTCTGCTAGTGGGCTCAACCACAAGCTGCTCTAAAAAACCATCTCGATGGCATTCTACAAATTCTGCCTCTTAGGATCAAATCTCACCTGATTTTCCCAATTTACATGCATATTGAGATCCCTTATCACTATCATGCCATTACCCTTATTACATGCCTTTTATACTTGCAGTTTTAATTTGTATCCCATGTCCTGACTACTGTTCAAAGACCTATATGTAACTCCCATCAGGGTTTTTGTAGCTAGTATTTTGCATTCCTCATGTAGAAGCATTTTGTATAATCTACCACAACAGAACCTATCTGATCTTAACAACCCCTATGGCTCGCCCTTTGGCTTCCTTTGCCTGGAGAATCGATCCTCAGCATGTCCAACAATCGCTGGTAGTTATAATCACAGCTCCTGTTTTACTCCTATTTCTTTCCTTTCTCACAATAGGGAGACCCAAACTAAATGGAGTTCTTTTAAATTCGACGACAGCATTGATGCTGCTTCCTGCTCCCTTGCAGAGTTCGTTGATTTTATCAACTTTGCATCCAATTTCCACCCTGCCCCCAAATTTACCTGCTCCAGTTCTGACAACTCCTTCCCCTTTTTCGATCTCTGTCTCTATCTATTGATATCTTTTATAGACCCGTCGATTCTACATCTCTTCCCATTCTGTTATTTGTAAATATGCTATCTCCTTTCAATTCTTCTGTCTGCTCTGCATCTATTCTCAGGATGAGGCTTTTTATTCCAGAACTAAGGAGGTGACCTCCTTCTTCAAAGAAAGGGGCTTCTCTTCCTACACCATACCAGGCTGCGCTCAAGCACATCTCTTCCATTTCATGCACATCTGCCTTCACCACATCCTCCCTGCCACCCCACCAGAGCTAGGATTCCTCTTGTCCTCACCGACCACCTCACCAGCCTTCCATGTCCAGCACATAATTCTCTGTAACTTCTGCCATCTCCAGGAGGATCCCAACACCAAGCACATTTTTCCTTCATCACCCCCTCCCTGCTTTCTGCAGGCATCGCTTCCTACACAACTCACTTGTCCATTCGAACCTCCCCACTGATCTCCCTCCTGGCACTTATCCTTACAAGCAGAACAAGTGCTACAGCTGCCCCTACACCTTTTCCCTCACTACCATTCAGCGCCACAAAGAGTCTCTCCAGCTGCAGCAACACTTCAACTGTGAGTCTTTTGGGATCATCTACTGTATACAGTACTCCCAGTGTGGCTTCCACTATATCAGTGGGACCCGATGTAGATTGGGTGTCAACTTTGCCAAGCATCTGTGCCCCAATCTCCAGAAAAAGCAGGATCTCTTAGTGTCCACCCATTTTAATTCTACTTCCAATTCCCTTTCCACCATGTCAGTCCATGGCCTCCTCTACTGCTACAAATAGGCCACACTCAAGTTGGAGGAGCAACACCTTATTTGTGCTTTGGTAGCCTCCAACCTGATGGCATCAAACATCAATTTCCCAAACTTCCAGTAATTGGCCCCCTCCACTCCTTCACCATTCTCCATTCCCATTTCCTTCTTTCACCTTATCTCTTACCTGCCCATCACCTCCCTCCAGTGCTCCTTCCCCTTCCCTTTATTCCATGGCCTTCCTTCCTCTCCTATCAGATTCCCCCTTCTCTAGCCTTTATCCCTTTCACCAATCGACTTCCCAGCTCTTTACTTCACCCCTCCCCTTCTGCTGGTTTCCCCTATCGCTTACTACCTTGTATTTCCTCCTCGCCTCTCCCCTCCTTCTTACTCTAACTTCTCATCTTGCTTTCTCCAGTCCTGATGAAGGGTCTTGGCCTGAAATGTTGATTGTTTACTCTTTTCCATAGATGCTGCCTGGCCTATGATTTCTTCCAGCATTTTGCGTGTGTTGCTTGGATTTCCATCAACTGCATCCTTATTTTGTATTTTAAATTGTGTTTAACATAAGCCTTAATTGAATATCTTTGCTTTTCCTTCAGAACTGATCCACGGTGCTCTGTTTTCATGTTTGAGTTATCATTGACTTGTCTAGGTTTATAAATGTATTTCCTGGTCATTTTGTTCCTCTGCCCATTTGTCATGCACTCTCTATACATCAGAACCTGCTAATTAACTACAGGCCTAAATATTTTTTTACTTTTTTCCAGTGTTTTGATAATCTATTGTTGTATTTACATTGCAAAGGATTATAACATAGTTCTATGTATAACATTCAATATAGTATGCACATCAAGGAATGTTGAAGTCATAATTAAGAATAATATTTCAATCCACAGCTGAAGGTTGAGGAATATGAACTCTGTAACATTGAAGGGATTGATATAACCTAGGTATCAAGTGGTGCATGCAAAAAAATTTTAAGATGAAGTGCTTTTCTTTCACCCTTCAAATCGCTAGCTGCTTTTGCAAGGTTACATTACGGCACTTGAAATTGTCAATTTGATGAGATTTGATCCCAATACCAACTCACCTTTGATTCTGTTCTCCTGTCTTGAAGGCAGCTTTTCATGGCCAGTGGCCAAGTGGTTGTTTTTCATAAAGAATCTTGGATAGTGAATCAATGTTGCTTAACTATGGGAACTGTTATAGCCATAAGGAAATGTATTTCCCAATGTCTAAATGCATACTTTCTGTAAGGCCCTATGGAACATATCAAACCTGCTCCTAATTTTTCTCTTATAATGTGGAAATTCTAATCTATTTTATATTGATCAATTATTTTCAAAAGCAAGAAATCCCAATAAATCAAAGATTCTGGAAGAACTGGGATCACATTTTCCTATTTATGTATACTTTAATATCACTCACGGAAAATATTAGCGATAAATTATTCCTGTCAAGAATATATATGGGATCTGGATGTTGTGTAGGCAGAAAGGGTTGGTTTAGTTACATGTTTAATGACGAGTTTAATTAGTTTGACACTACATTGTGAGTTGGAATCCTCTACTGTATTGTTTTATTTTCTATTTATGAAAATATTAATGGAAAATTATATTTCCGATGGATGAAAAATTGAGCAGGGTACTTAACTAGTGGCTGATCTAAAACCAAATTCCTTTTACTCTGTGATATAACACAATAGATTGGACTCAACAGCCTGTGAAGGCATTTATTCCCTATTTACCCCAAGCCAGGTTGCCTACAGAGTACAGAAAAAGGGTCTCCACTCAAAATGTTGACTGTCCATTTTCTTCAAGAGATGATTTTTGAACCACTGAGTCCTTTCAGCAGTTTGGTTTTGGCTAGAGATTGCAACATCTGCAGTTTATGTCCTTGAAATCATTTTGCTGCCAGTTTGTCTCCTTCCGTTGTTAAAATAATTATGGTGTTAGATTCTAAAGAAGATCTCCAGGATCCTGCCATAGTGATACAATCAAGTTGGCTGAGCAATGAATCATATTGAAGAATTTTCACAGCAGCAAACTAGAAAGTACAAAGCACTAATTTATCACTACATTTTTATAAAATATCTTGCAGAATGCAAAAAGATTAGGAGCTTGCATATGAGATTCAGTTATAAAAGCAGAAGAAAAAATGGGATTATTACAGATAGATGCTGTTCCTTTTTGTGTCTTGTGACGCATCGGGTGGCATTTTTGCCATTTCTGTAGTATTTGACTGTTTTTTTACAAGGCTGAATTGCTAGCTTGACACCCAACCCAGCACAAATGGAAAGCCTGAAAGGAGCCGTCGGGATTCAGACCCGGGGCTATCGGTCTTGAAGTCCGATGCTGGCGCCACTACACCACCAGCCGGCTAATGCTTGATAGATATGAGACCATAATTGTTCAAAGGTTCTGCATTCATGCTCTTTTGAATCAAGTATAAATGTAGATAAAAAACATTTTAAACATTCAAAGCTTTATATAATTCTCAAATAATTACAGTACTGTGTATAAGTCATAGGCACATACATAGCTAGGGTACCTAAGACTTTTGCACAGTACTGTGTTGGTCAACGTGGAGCTGAGAGCGACTCTGTAAATCTGGCAGGAGAAAAGGATGTTGGGAATGGCAAGGTTGGAGCACCTTGGGAGGGGTGTGGGGTAGCTGGCAGAGAAGGAGTGCTAGAGGTGGCACTGTGGTACAGGTGCTGCAGACACACCTAGCCCTAAGACACCAGGCAAGGTCATTTGATTCCAAACGATTAGTTCATAGATCATTACAGAATGTCTCTCTGGTGCTTCCCTCTCCTGTCCCCTTTTCCCAACCATGATTCCCCTCTCACAGCCCCCTCCCACTCTCAGTCCAAAATAGAGACCCATATCAAAATCAGATTTATCATCACACACAGATGTCAATTTGGTTTTTTTTGCAGCAACAGCAGCAGTACAAAGCAATACATTAAAATTACTACAATACTGTGCAAAAGTCTTAGGCACCCTAGTTATACATATATTTGCCTAAGACTTTTGCACAGTGCTGTATGTATGAGGGTGCCAAACTACACACTTGAAATTAAGTTTTGAACATAAACGTAAGCAACTAACACAGAGTTGCACCTCGTACAGCAAGTGGATCATTGTGTGCTGTTCTGGTCACCAAACTTTAGTAAGGATGTGATTGTACTGGAGAGGGTGCAAAAGAGATTCGCCAGGATGTTGCCTGGGATGGAGCATTTTCATTATAGACAGAGACTGGATATGTTGGGTTTATTTTCCTTGAAGTAATGGAGTCAGGATGAAAACCTGCCAGGACAGAGGTGTTCAAGATGGGAGAGCACATGGTGAGGAGTAGGTTTAGAGGGGATGTGCGGAAGAGCTTTTTCCATTCAGAGGTTATTTGCAATTTGGAAGTCATGTTTGAGAAAGTATTGAAAGCAGAGATTCTAGCAACATTTAAGTAATATCTAAATGAGCATTTGAATCCTTGAGATATGTTAGGCTATGGACTAAGACCTGGTAAAAGGGAATTGTCCTTGGTGGTCAGCATAGACAAATTGGGCTGAAGGGCCTTTTTCTGTGCTCTGTGACTTTACAAATTTATATATAAATAAAACCTTGTTCAGCATTTTATTTTATTTCACTCAATTTTTTTTTACTCTATTTTAATTGAATGCAACATATTTCCCTGATGTAAAATCAAGTGACCTCTTTCCAAGACAAAGATGGATACTCTTTTTTAGAAAAAGTTGTAGTTTCTGCTTTTAACAAGTATTACAAACTGACCTTGTCTGGTTGCTGCAAGAGCGTGGGGGGTGGGGGGAATAATCTGCAGGGCACAGCAGCAGCAGCCAGGTTATTGGCACTGTGGAAGTTGAGAATCAGCAGGGAAGCAGTGGCAATAGGAGACTCAATATTTAGGGAGATGGAGAGGAGATTCTAAGGCTGTAAATGGTGTGTTGCCTCCCAGGTGCCAGGATCAATGATGCCATTGAGTGGATGTAGAATATCCTCAAGGGGGAGGGTGTGCAGCCAAAAGCCATTGTGCATTTATTAGCTCTAATGACATATACCTCTTTATTTGGTATACTACTTGGCCACTGAGTGTATGTAGAAAGGGGGTGGGATGGGGTAAGAGGTCCTGAACGGTGAGTATAGGGAATTGGGGAAAAAAAACTGAAAAGAAAGATCTCCAAGAATTTAATTTCTGAATTGCTTCCAGTGCTGCATGCTTATTGGGGCAGCTAGCAAAGAACAGAGTAGGTGAATAAGTGGCTGAGGAACTGATGCAGGCATTGGGGTTTCAGGTTCTTGGATTACTGGAAGTTTTTCTTGCAGGGGAGACACATAGAAGAGGGATGAGTTGCACCTTAACTGGAGGAGAACCAGTATCCTGGATGAGAGTTCACCAATGCTAATTGGGAAAATTTAATCTAGTTTCACAGTGAGGTAGGAACTAGAACTACAGGTCTGAAAATGAAGAGATTGAGAGGATGGTAGCTGTCATGACCAACTAGTCTTCAAGAAAGAACAGGTAACTGGTAATAGAAGAGGAATGAGGAAATAGGCATGAAGGGAAGGACAGATTAATGTATGTTTATTTTCATGCTAGATGTATTGGGGTGGTGAATTTACAGCATGGATTCATACATAGAGTTATGATGTTACATGGAACATAGAGCAATACAGCACAGGCCCTTTGGCCCAGGTTGCTGTACCAACACTTCAACCTACTCTAAGATCAATCTCATGCTTCCATCCCACATGATTTCTATTTATCCTTCATCCATGTGCCTATCTAAGAATCTCTTAAATATCCCTAATGTATCTGCCTCCACCAGCACCCCTGTCAGCACATTCGATTCATCTATCACTCTCTGTGTGGGGGAAAAATACTATTTCTGACATCTCCCCCGTACTTCCATCTAAACACCTTAAAATTATGCCCCCTTGTATGAGACATTTCTGCCCAAGAAGAAACGATCTCCAGCTACCCACTTTATCTATGCCTCTTATCGTCTTGTACACCTCTGTCAAGTCAATGAAGAGCATCCTGATGTATGCATCCAAAATATTGCCTGGCAAGTATGGCCTTCCTTTCATCAACCATATGTTGTGGCTATAACTGAAAATTTGTTAAGGAAGTTACAGGACTGGACAGTTAATGTTCTAGGGTTTTAATGTTTTAGAATATATAGAGGAGGAGGTAAAGAAGTGTTGCACTATTAATCTGCACTCAGAAGAGAAATATTGCAGGGCTCATCCACTGGGTCTATATAAGGAGATCTCAAAAGTAAAATAGGACTATATTGCTTTACAGCCACTGAGAATTGAGAAGCAAGTATGCACTCAGATTAGGGAAAGTTGTGAGAACAAGGCCATTGTTATAGGTGACTTCAAATTCCTTAACATAGACTGTGTACCCCTTAGTCAAAAGATTTAAATGGGAAAGAATTTAATAGATGCACTTAGGAAGGTTTCTTAATTAAATATATAGACAGTCCAAAATATGTATGGTTCATATTAGATCTGGTGTTAGGTAATAAGCTTAGCCATGAGATTCACCTTTCAATGAGGGAACAGTTAGGGAACAGTGAACACAGCTCCTAAAGTTTTTAGATATTGTAGTTACAGATAAGGATAAATGCAGGAGAGTATTAAATTCCAGCAGAGCAAATAATGAGATTGTTAGGCAAGAAATTGGGAAAGTTAATTGGGTGCAACTCTCCATATCTGTTTAAAGACCAACTACCCGGAATATATGACAGATATGTTCTAGTGAGAGGAAAGGACAAGGCTGCCATGGGAAAAGTACTTTGAAGGTCAAGAGAGGTAGTGAATTAGTCAAGAAATAAAAGGAAATCTGTGGAAGGTTTAGGAAACTGAAGTCAAACAATGCTCTTGTAGACTTTAAAGAAGTTAGAAAAGGACTCACAAAGGGAATTAGGAGGGCCAAGAGGATCCATGAAAAGTTCTAAGAAAGTATGATTTTTTTTTTTTTTTTTAAATAATTTTTTATTGCATTTTTAAATGATTACAAAGTATGAAAAAAAACAATGTATATAACCCATACCCCCTCCCCTTAACCCCTCCCCCCTAACTACCCCTTAGAAAAAAAAGAAAGAAAGAAAGAAAGAAAGAAAGAATGCCTGGTGGTTGGAAGATCTCCACATGCTCCATGGAGTTCGTAATAATTTTAATATGTATATTTATTTCTTTCCCCTAGTAACCAATTGTTTCATCTTAAAAGCATCTATATATTTAATCCTGTCTTTTGTAAATAAGGGCTCCAAATTTTCAAAAATGTTTCATATTTATCTCTTAAATTATAAGTAATTTTTTCTAATGGAATACAACCATAGATTTCTTTCTTCCAAGAATCTATACTTAAATGTGAATCCGATTTCCAAGTAACTGCAATAGCTTTTTTGGCTACTGCCAGTGCAATTTTTATAAATTCTTTCTGATACTTATTTAGTTTGAGTTTCGGTTTTATCCCTTCAATATCACCTAGTAAAAATAATATTGGATTATGAGGAAATTGTGTTCCTGTAATTTGTTCCAGTAAAAGTCTTAAATTTGTCCAAAAAGGTTGAATTTTAGAGCAAGACCATGTCGAATGTAAAAAAGTACCAGTTTCCGAAGGCATTCAATGCAAACGTCAAGAGCAAGATGGTAACTGGGGACAGGATCGGACCTCTCAACAATAAAGGAGGGAACATGTGCTTGGAAGCAGGGAATATGGGATGCCCTAAATGCATACTTTGTATCAATATTTACCATGAAAAAGGATGTGGAGGATAGGGAAATCATTGTGGAGCATGCTAATATGCTAGGACATTCTGAGACAAAGAAGGAAATATTGTTGGATCTCTTAAATAATATTAAGGTGATTAAGTCCCCAGCACCAGATAGAATATACCTCAGGTGTTTGTCAGAGCAAGAGACGAGATTGAATAAGATCTTCATGTCCTCTCCAGCCATGGGTGAGGTTCAGGAGAGTTGACAAATATGCAATATTGTTCTATTATTCAAGAAGGAAAGTAGAGGTAATCCTCAAAAGAATGATGAGTGACTCTACTGTCTGTAAGACCATAAGACTTAGAGCAGAATTAGGCCATTTGGCACATCGGGTCTGCTCCACCATTCAATCATGGCTGATCTATTTTTCCCCTCCCAGCCCCAGACCCCTGTAACCTTTGTCGTATTCAATCAAGAACTGTCAATCTCTGCCTTAAATACACCCAACTGCCTGTAGTAATAAATCCTACCAATTCACCACCCTCTGGCTAAAGAAATTTCTCTGCATCTGTTTTAAATGGACATCCCTCCATCCTGGGGATGTGCCCACATATCCTACACTGTCCTACCATTGAAAAGAACCTTTCCATATCTACTCTGTCTAGTCCTTTCAACATTCAAAAGGTTTCAATGAGATTTCCCCCCCCCCCGCCTCATTTGTCTGAATTCTAGTGAGTACAGACCCAGAGCCATCAAATGTTCCTTGTATGATAACTCTTTCATTCCCAGGATTATCCTTGTGAACCCCTTCTGAACCCTCTCCAATGCCAACACATCTTTTCTTAGATGAAGAACCCAAACCCATTAAAAATACGCAAGGTGAAGCCTCACCTGTGCATAAATCTCAGCATCACATCCTTGCTCTTGTATTCTAGACCTCCTGAAATGAAGGCTAACATGGCATCTGCCTTCCTCACCACTGACTCAACCTGCAAGTTAACCTGCGGAGTGTCCTGCACAGGAACTCCCAAGTCCCTTTGCATCTCAGATTATTGGATTTACTCTCCATTTAGAAAATAGTCCACACATTTATTTCTGCTACCAAAGTGCATGACCATGCATGTTCCAACATTGTATTTTATTTGCCACTTTCTTGTCCATTCTCCTAATCTGTCTAAGTCCTTCTGCATCCTGCCTGTTTCCTCATCACTACCTGCCTCTCCATCAATCTTCATATTATCTGCAAACTTGGCAACAAAGTCACCTATCTATCATCTAAATCATTGCTATACAGGATAAAAAGAAACAGTGCCAACTGCAGAACACCACTAATCACTGGCAGTCAAGCAGAAAAGGATCTGTTTATTCCCACTCACTGCCTCCTACCAATTAGCCAATGATCTAACCATACCAGTAACTTTCCTGTAATACCATGGCTCTTAACTTGGTAAGCAGCCTCATGTGTGGCAGCTTGTCAAAGGTCTTCTGAAAGTCTAAATACACATCATCCACTGTATCCCCTTTATCTATCCTACTTGTAATCTCCTCAAAGAATTCCAACAGATTCATCAGGCAGGATTTTCCCTTGAGGAAACCATGCTGACTCTTCCTATCTTGTCCTGTATCACCAAGTTCCCCATAACCTCATCCTTAAAAATTGACTCCAATATCTTCACAACCACTGAGATTAGCTCTCTTTCAAGATTTTTATTAGTTTCTGTATAAGGGAATACAGAGTACAAGAAGATATATATTATAAGTCAAAAAAAATCAAATACATTGTATTAAAAATAGTTACAATCACAAAACACTGTATTCATAAAAATTAAATTACATCATAATATTGAAATATAATAATTCTGTTACATAGAAAAAAAATCTAAACCCACTACCAAAGCCAGAGCTGTTAGGAAAAGCAAGAAAATAGGGGAGAAAGCCCTTATTATATAATAAAATATATTATTAGCCACCATCTGTACTTTTACAACAAATCAAAGGTTTTGAAAATAACTCAGATATGGTCCCCACAATGTAAAAAAGTCTGAGATCAGGCTAACTGGTCTGTAATTTCTTTTCTGCTGCCTTTCTTCTCTCTTCAAGTGTGGAGTAACATTTGCAATTTTCCAGTCCTCTAGCACCATGACAGAGTCCAACCATTTTTGAAATATCATTACTAATTCCTCCACAATCTCTACCACTACCTCTTGCAGAACCCCATACGCTTAGATCTTTCAGCTTTTCGAGCACCTTCTCCCTTGTAGTAGTAATGCAGTCTCTTCTCTTCCCTCAGACTCTTCCACATCTAGCACACTGCTAGTGTCTTCCACAGTGAAGACTGATGCAAAATACTCATTTAGTTCATCTGCCATCTCCTTCTCCCCCATTATTATTTCTCCAGCTTCATTTCCTAACAGTCCTATATCCACTCTCATCTCTTTTCTTTAATATACTTGTAAAAGGTTTTACTAACCAATTTGATATTGTTTGCTAGCTTGCTTTCAAACTTACTCTTTTCCCTCCTAATGATTCCTTTATTTGCTCTCTGTAGGTTTTTAAAAGCTTCGCAATCCTGTAACTTCCTGCTAATTTTTGCTTTATTGTATGCCCTCTCTTTTGCTTTTATATTAACTTTGACTTTCCTTATCAGCCACAGTTGTACTATTTTGCCATCTGAATATTTCTTAATTATTAGAATACAACTATCCTGCACTTTCCTCAATTTTCCCTGAAACTCATAGCACTGTAATTTCCTTTACTCCACTGAAACACTGCTATGTCTGGCTTTACTTTCTCCCCGTCAAGTTTAAAGCTGAACTCAATCATATTGTGATCACTGCATCCTAAGGTTATTTTACCTTCAGCTCCCGAACCATTTCTGGTCCATTACTTAACACCCTCAATCCAGTACAGCTGATCCCCTAGTAGACTCAATGACAAACTGCTCTAAAAAGCCATCTCATAGGCATTCAACGAACTCACGCTCAAAATCAGTTTCCAGCCTGATTTTTCTCAATTGACCTGCATGTTAAAATCTCCCATGACCACCTTAACGTTGCCCTTTTTACTCACCTTTTCTATTTCCTGCTGTAATCTGTGGTCCATTTCCCAGCCACTGGCTATATAACTGCCATCAGCATTCTTGCAGTTTCTTAACTCAATCCACAAGGATTCAACATCTTCTGATCCTATGTCACATCTTTCTACTGATTTGATGCCATTCTTTACCAGTAGAGCCAGTAGAGCCACACCACCCCCTCTGCCTATCTTCCGATAAAACGTGTAACCTTGGACATTCAGCTCCCAACTACAACCATCCTTCAGCCACAATTCAGTGACAACATACCTGACAATCTGTAATAGTGCAACAAGATCATTCATCTTATTTCTTATACTCAGTGCATTGATATAAAACACTTTGAGCACTGTATTTGCTACCCTTTTGATTCTGCATTCCTAAGGCACTAATACTCACTTTGCTGGCTGCAATTTTGTCCGATCATTTGCCTATCCCATCTGACACTCTGACTGCATATCATTTTTGTTTTTTTACCATTTGTCCTATCCTGAGTCCCTTCACTTGGATTCCTACCCCCATGCCAAATTAGTTTAAACTCTCATCAACAGCTCTAACAAACCTGCCCACAAGAATATTGGTCCGCCTCAGATTCAGATGCAACCCATCACTTTTGTACAGGTCATACCTCCCCCAGAAGAGATACCAATGATCTAAGAATCTGAAGCCCTACGCCCTGCACCAGCTTCTCAGTCATGCATTAATCTGCCAAATCATCTTGTTTCTATTCTCACCGGTGTGTGGCACAGAGAGCAATCCAGAAATTACTATCCTGGAGGTCCTGCTTGGCAGCTTTCTGACTAGATCTCTAAATTCTCTGTTCAGGACCTCTTTCCTTTTTCTTCCTATTTTGTTGGTAGGAAAACTACTGG
Organism: Hypanus sabinus; assembly: GCF_030144855.1. Lineage (NCBI taxonomy): Eukaryota > Metazoa > Chordata > Chondrichthyes > Myliobatiformes > Dasyatidae > Hypanus > Hypanus sabinus. The sequence goes on from NC_082716.1 coordinate 73,478,308, forward strand.
AGAGAATTCTTAGGAATTAGACTTAAGAGCATTTGAAAAACCATGCTTGATTAGGGTAATCAGCATGTCTTTGTGCAGGGTTCAAAAGTGGCAAGTATATTTATTATCTACGTATGTATACTATATATAGCCTTGAGATTCATCTCCTTACAGGCAGCCACAAAACGAAGAAAGCAACCCCTAAAAAACTAATTTACAGAAAAATATCGTCAAACACCCAAAGTGCAGAAGAAGAAAGAAACAAATGGTGCAAAACAATAAGAGTTGGGAAATAACATTCAGAACGAAGTTCACGGAAGTGAATCCAGGAACTCAGTCATCACTGCAACTCATTTAGGTTACCATTTCGTTGCAGGCTACAGCTTCGGTTCAGCAGAAGCAGTAAACTTCATGAGCAGTGAGCTGAACACCAGCCCATCCTCTTCTCCAGCATTGACACCCTGACTTTTTCAATCGGGCCCGGCACTTAAATCAGCCAAACAGCAGGTCATTCCTTTTTCAGGGACACAGGCTTTGCTGCTTTGAAACGCACTCAAGCCCAGGTCCCAGTGCCTCAACTCTGCCTTGCCTCAGCTAATCTAGCCTCGGTTCTCTCGTTCAAATTGCCTCCAGTTCTGCTTCAGAAATGACCAAACATTGGCTAGCCTCCCACTCTCAGACCCAAGTTCTGCTGCCTTGATTGTACATCAGAACCATCCTACATATTTGGGATTTCAGTTCACACCACAGAAGTGCCAGGAAGGTATAGATGATTCAAAAGTTCAACTCAGGAAAAGCCTTTGATTGCGGTGATTGTTACTGAGGAGAAAGTGTGATTAATAAAGTAGATAGTAGTTTTGTTTGCTGCCAACAAGTCATCGCTATGCATCACCAGTATCACCTTAAACTGGAACATTATCTTAATAACTTAATTGAGGTTTAAGGGAAGGTGGCATTAATTAATGGATGTAGAGCTGTAGTTGCCGTCTACCTAGATTTTAATAAGGCATTTGACAATGTCCTTCATGGGAGGCTCATCCAGAAGACTAAGATGCATGGGATCCATGGTAAATTAGCTGCTTGGATTCAGAACTGGCTTGCCCATGGAGACATTGGGTAGTGATTATTGGGACTTCTTCTGACTGAAGGTGTATGATTAATGGTGTTCTGCAGGAATCATTCTGAAACCTCTCCTATTTGTGATGTATATCAATGAGCTGGATGAAAGTGTAGATGGGTGGATTAGTAAATTCACAGATGACACAAAGATAAGTGTGTTGTAGATAGTGTAGAACATTGCCAAAGGATGGTGGCTGTCCATAGTGTCCTGTGATAGGAAACCTGTGCGGGAGAGTTTTTTAAATGTAAAAAAGTCTTTGCACTGGGGTAGTTCCACTCTCTTAACCTCAAGTCCAGGTCCAGTGGTATGATCAAGGGTCGCAAACTGGAGTCTTCCTTGATTGCAGTGGATGACCATGACATCTTCTGTGCCTTACCATGCCCTTAACTCTGCACGAAGCATTGCAGCACCATCTTTCTGGCTATTGAATCTCATTGTAGATCTCGTCCACCTGGTCCGCTGGAGCTGGTTTTACGTGCTGGAAGAGGTATGTCCCTATCTCACTGAGGTACGAGGCTGCCAGCCACCCTCAAATAGTTTAGCACACGTGTGTGGAAGTGGTCTATAGGGGTGGGGCTGCAGTCACATACAAGTGGCTACATGGAGCTACAGCTGACAGCTGAGTGTTCGGTGGGGACCAAAGGTGAGTGAGCTAACCTAGAATGGGCACAACAAGCCCATTCACCAGAGATGCTATCTGTTCCTGGAAACCCCAAGGGATACAGTGGCAGATGTGGGCTGGAAAATGACAGACAAAGTTTAATCTGGCCGAATAGGAGGTGCTGCATCTTAGGAGATCTTGGAGTCCAAGTCCATAGCTCACTGAATGAAACCTCACATGTTGATAGGTTGGTAAAGAAGGAAAATAACATGCTTGCCTTTATCAGTGGAGGGATTGAGTTCAACAGTCGGGAAGTTATGTTGCAGTTTTATAAAAGTCGAGTTATGATGCACCTGGAATATTGCATTCAGTTCTGGTTGCCCTATTACAGGAAGGCTATGGAGGCTTTGGAGAGGGTGCAGCAGAGGTTTACCAGAATGCTTCTTGGATTAGCGAGCATGTAGGAGAGTTTAGACAAACTTGGTTGTGTTTTTTTTCTGGGTTGGCAAAGGCTGAGGGGAGATGTCATAAAGGTTCGTAAGGTTTGAGAGACATGGTTAAAGTAAACAGCTGGTTATTTTTTTAACAGGGTTGAAGTATCAAATACAAGAAGGCATATGCTTAGTGGGGATAAGTTCAAAGGGGATGTGCAGGTCAGCTCTTTATGCAGAATGTGATGGCGCCCGGAAAGTGCTGCTGGGGCGGTGGTATGCCATTCATTTTCTGTGGGCCACAGTTTGCCTTGAACAAAAGGAAAGGAGCGACCAGGAACACACCATAACATGAACTGCAGAGTCAAATACACAAACTGTGTCGATTAATCTTTATCTAAGATCAAAGACTCTGGCACCATGCTCTGGCAGCATAAAGCGGAGGGAGGGAGAGAGGGGGAAAGAGAGAGAGAGAAAGGGAGTGCATTTGTATGTAGGCTCCTTCCTCCGGGAGCAGTGAGCGAGAGAGAGAGAGACTGGTCACTCATAGGTAGACAGCGCTGAACACCTGTTTGCCTTTATTCTCATCGTCATTGATTTCAATCTTTCTCAACATTTTAATTAGTGAGAAATGGGCTTGATCATGGCTCATGCTCCCTCTCCAGGCTTCTTGGCCTTTAGATCTCACACTTTGCTCAAAACTTCATCAAGTCTCCTCAGTGATAGCAAAATGCCAGATAGCTCAATCGGCCCTAAAACACCCCAACAAAATGTAGATCACAGGCTCCAACAGTAGTAGAACCACATTTGAAAGAAAGAGAAGAAGTAAAAGAAGTGAAAGAAGTAGTTTCATGAATCATCTGAAGGATGTCGCCTTAGTTTTGTTGTTCACTGGCAAATACACATATTGCAAATATTTTTGCTTCAGTAATCACCAGTGGAAAAGACCTTGGCAATTGTGGGAATGACCTTGCAGCAGACTGAAATGCTTGAGTGTATGGATTTTAAGAAAGAGGATGTGCTGGAACTTTTGAAAGGGATTAAGTTAGATAAGTCACTTGGACTGTACAAGATATACCACAGGCTACTGAGGGAAGCAAGGGAGGGGATTGCAGATCCTCCGGTGATGATCTTTGTGTCATCAATAGGGACAGGAGAAGTACCAGAGGATTGGAAGGTTGCAAACGATAACCCAGGGAATTATAGACCAGTGGGTCTTACTTCAGTGGTGGGCAAGTTCTTGGGGAGGATCTTGAGAGGCAGAATTTATGAGCACTTGGAGAAATGTAACCTGATTAGGAATAGTCAACATGGCTTTGTCAAAGGCAGGTCATGCCTTACGAACCAGATTGAATTCTTTGAGGATGAAATAAAACACATTGATGAAGGTAGAGCAGTGAATGTAGTGTATATGGATTTCAGTAAGGCACTTGATAAGGTTCCACATGCAAGGGCCATTCATAAAGTAATGAGGCATAGGATCCAAGGAAACCTTGCGTTGGGGATCCAGAATTGGTTTGTTCACAGAAAGCAAAGGGTGGTTGTGGATGGTTCTTCTTCTGCATAGAGGACTGTGTCCAGTGATGTTCCACAGGGATTTGTTCTGGGATCCCTCCTCTTTCTGATTTTTATAAATGACCTGGATAAGAAGTAGAAAGCTGGGTTAGTAAGACTGCTGATGACACAAAAGTTGGGGGTGTTGTGGATAGTCTGGAGGATTGTCAGAGGTTACAGTGAGATAGCGATAGCATGCAGCACTGGGGTGAGAAGTTACAGATAGATTTCAACCCAGAGGATGAGAGGTGACCTGGTAGAGGTGTATAAGATGATGAGAGGCATTGATAGTATGGATAGTCAGAGGCTTTTTCCTAGGACTGAAATGGTTGCCACAAGAGGACATGGGTTTAAGGTGCTGGGGAGTAAGTACAAAGGAGATGTCAGGGTTAAGTTTTTTACTCTGAGAGTGAACGCATGGAATGGGCTGCTGGCAACGGTGGTGGAGGTGGATACGATTGGGTCTTTTAAGGAACTTTTGGGTAGGTACATGGAGGTTAGAAAAATAGAGGGCTATAGGTAAGCCTAGTAATTTCTAAGGTAGGGACATGTTTGGCACAACTTTTTGGGCTGAAGGGCCTGTATTGTGCTGTAGGTTTTCTATGTTTAAGTGGAAGTGGTCCATTTTGGTAGGTTAAATTCGAAGACAATATAATATTAATGTTAAGACTCTTGGCAGCATGGAGGATCAGTGAGATCTTGGGGTCCATGTCCATAGGAAACTCAAAGCTGCTGCACAGGTTGACAATATTGTTAAGAAAATATATGATGTGTTGGCCTTCATCAAGAGCTGTTAGGTAATGTTACAGTTATATAAGACTTTGGTTAGACCCCACTTAGAAGTACTGTGTTCATTTCTAGTCACTTCATTACAGGAAAGGATGTGGATACCATAGAGAGGAAATTTACAAGGATGTTGCCTGGATTGGAGAGCATGCCTTATGAAAATCAGTTGAGTGAACTTGGCCTTTTCTCCTTGGAATGACGGAGGATGAGAGGTGATCTGACAGAGGTGTATAATATGATGAGAAGCATTGATCATGTGGATAGCCAGAGGCTTTTTTCCCAGGGCTGAAATGGCTAATATGAGGAGTCATAGTTTTAAGTTGCTTGGAAGTAGCTACAAGGGAATGTCAGAGGTAAGTTTTTCACAGAGAGCGGTGGGTACGTGGAATGCACTGTCAGCGAAAGTAGTAGAGGCAAAAATTACAGGGTCTTTTAAAAGACTCTTAGAAAGGTACATGGAGCTTAGAAAAATTGAGGATTACGTGGTAGGGAAATTCTAGGCAGTTTCTCGAGTAGGTTACATGGTCTGCACAATATTGTGGGCCGAAGGGCCTATAATACGCTGTAGATTTCTATGATATGCTTCTATGTTTATGGAAAATATGACAAAAAGTGCTGTTCCAAACCTCATATGACAGCACCTTATAACGGGAAATGGATTTGGTGTATACACTTCAAAAGGTGCAAACTGCTATACTGCATGTGAAATTGGAGTTAAAAAAGTGGCGTGAATTGTATATTTCCTGTGCTTAGTTTTTCAGAGTGCTTATCAGTTCACTGGAGAAGACTGCAAAATGTCACTCCTGTTGGAACTGATAAGCACTGAGAGTACTGCATTTCCCTGTTTAACTCTACATGTGCATTTTCCAGGAGTTGTTGTCATTATCAGGAGTTCTTCCCATTATCATTTTGAGTGTTGATAGCTTCACCATAATGTTGGAACTGACTAACTCTGACCCACATGGAAGCTGCAAATGGGAAACATAAAATTCTACATTTTCACAGCAAACCTTCAGGAAAGATAGTCCAAGAGTAGGTCTCCCTTCTGATAGAACGTTTTCAATTTTGTTTTTGAAAATAAATGATTAACTGCAGCTTCAATTGCTGTGATCTCCTACTTAGCTTTATTATTTGGAACCTACTCAGGTAAATTTCAAGTATTACATATTTAGAACGGCAGCACATCCCAACAAGCAGAATCACTTTGAATATTCAATACTGGTGTCCCAAAACCTCTGAGGCTATGTCCACACTACACCGGATAAATGCATAACCAAAGCTTTTTCTCTTCATTCTTAACCTCCGTCCACACTAAAATGGTGTCTTTGTCGCCTGAAACCGGAGCTTTTCAGAAACACTCTCCAGGGTGTGTAATTTTGAAAATGCTGCTCAAGCAGAGCAGTCTGGACAGGATAACTGGAGAAATTTGAAAATGCTGTCATAACAGATGGTGATGGCAGCATGCCATTTCATTATTTTCTTGCATGGAATGTAACAATTTCAGAATAGACGGCAACGAGACTGAAGCCAAAAGAGTCCAAAATGTACACACCAAATAATTTGACCCATAACTTACTGAATAAATAAGTATACTCACTTTGCCCTGTTTTCTGTCCTTGCTTGTATGAAGGTGGTTTACCTATTTATGCAAGTACTTCTCTGACAATAGATGTGTAACAGCCTAATGTAACATTGTATGGAAATACAAGATAATACTGATGCAGACATGTTTTATACATTTAACAAGGGGCTTTATTAATGCAACAGAGTTCGTCAGGTTTTCAATGTTCGTCGTCAGCTGGGTCACACCGTCCGTGAACTCCCTGTCAGTTTCTCCATACACTCCAGTATTTGTTTTTTTTAGGTTTAAGTCCTCCTGCACGAGAACCAACAGCTGCCCGCTGTTTAAGTTTTTCTAGTCTGTAACTGAACAAACACGCACCGTCTTTCACAGCGAGATTTGACACCAAACATGTTGCTTGATTTTGGTAGATATGTCCTGCACATGGTCAGTACAAGGAGATTCGCCGATATCTCCATTTCAATGTGGACAGAGATATTTTTAAAAATGCATAGTGTAGGCACCTATCGTTTTTATGCAAAACTGGTGTTTTCAAAATTATCCGGTTTAATGTCAACATAGCTTGAGTTCAAAATCCAGACACCCATAATATTCCCTTTTTGTTACAGTGCTGAAAGTTGGCTCCATGAATATACAACTAACCAGAAGGTTAAGTGACAATACAAACTTGTCCAGAACTGTGCATTAAGAGATAAACGTTCCACATTGTGCTAATAGAGGAACATTCATCTTTTGTCTTCCCAATGTAGCTTCAATGGGACAGAAACAGAATGCTTCAATCACAAACAACGATAAATCTGCAGTTGCTGGAAATCCAAGCAACACACACAAAGTGCTGGAGGAACTCAGCAGGCCAGGCAGCATCTATGGAAAAGTGTAAACAGTGAAGTTTTGGGCTGAGATCCTTCATCAAGACTGGAGAGAAAAAAATGAGGAGTCAGATATAGAACGTGGGGGAGGGGAGGGAGAAACACAAGGTGATAAGTGGAACTGGGAGGAGGGGTGAAGTAAAGAGCTGGAAAGTTGATTGTTGAAAGAGAAAGAAGGCTGGAGATGGGTGAGTCTGATAGGAGAGGACAGAAGGCCATGGAAGAAAGAAGATGGGGAGGAACACCAGAGGGAGGTGATGGGCAGGTAAGGAGATAAGTTGAGAGAAGGAAATAGGAATGGGGAATGGTGAAGGGGGGGCATTACTGGAAGTTTGCAAAATTGATGTTCATGCCATCAGTTTGGAGGCTACCCAGATAAAATATAAGTTGTTGCTCTCATCATGACAGTAGAGGAGGCCATGGACTGACATGTTGGAATGGGAATGGGAATGGGAAGAGGAATTAAAATGGATGGCCACTGGGTGATCCCGCTTTTACTGGTGGACAGAGCATAGGTGCTTGGTGAAGCGGTCTCCCACTCTACGGTGGGTCTCACCGACATACAGGAAGCCACACTGGGAGTACCGGACACTAGATAACCCCAAAAGTGTTGCCTCATCTGGAAGGATTGAATGGGGCCCTGAAAGTAGTGAGGAAGGAGGTTTAGGGGCAGGTATAGCACTTGTTCTGCTTGCAAGGTTAAGTGCCAGGAGGGAGATGAGTGGGGAGGGACAAATGGATCACTGGCCTCAAAGTATCATCTGGAAGTTAAATTGTATAGAGGTTTTATTTCCTGAAGACTGGTTCTCATTTTAGTTAATCCATAATTATACTTCCATAATTTCATAACAAAATGATCCCTAACATTATTTCTCTCTACAAGTTCCAGGCCAAGTCTACCATGGTATCTTGGATTATGTCACCATGGGGACTCATTAGTGTAATAAATTAAAACTTCCATACTAAGTACAGCTTGGTTCTTAATAAATTAAAATGGCAGGGCAACAAGCCTGAAGAATGAAGTACATTAAGGTTAAATTGGGTGTGTAAAATTCTTTACACCATAAGGAATGTTAGTTAGGATGTTTCAGTGATCATCCATATCCACTGAGGCTTCGATAATTTGATTTATTTACTGTCAGGAAGGGTAAGTAGTCATGCTGATACTATACATTCAGGGATCAACAAGGGAATGAATAGCACCAGCATCAATCCTTCCAATAATGAGTTGCAGGTTTTAGCCTCAACTGGGCATTAAGATAAAACTATTTAGTTTTCTGAGCCAGGAGGTTGCTTGAAACAAAATGCAAATTTTAGTGAATATTCTTCCAACATTTAATACAGCTTAGAATGTTATTTCCATGGGAAGGACACAATGAATAAAATGCTGCTTTATGCACCCTTTAACTTAATCAACTTGCAAGAGTTTGTTTATTATAAGATAAATATTCTTTCAAGGGCACAGATAATGCGTGAAAGTAAATTAGAAAGTAGGAGCAGAAATAGGCGATGTAGATTTCATATATGCTATGCAGTTTAACAAGATCATGGCCAGACTTCCACTCAGATTCATCTTTTTGCATTATCTTTGAGAAACCGCTTTTTACCGGGCCTCTCTGGAGATGAGGCTCATTAGTCCCTCGCTATCAGCCACTGGACTCAGTGGTAAGAAAACTACCTTTCTCAAACTCCCTACATCAAGTGTCAGCAAGACGGGTCCCACTAGAATCAAGAAGTTGAGATATCTCAACCAACCGAAAACCGGATCTATGCAGTTATTGTGTAAATACTGCCCCAATGCAATTAGCTGCTGGCAAGAAATATCAGGTCATACACTGAAGACAATTATAAAGAAAGTATATTTACAAATGTCAGCTTTATTGAACTGTTAGTAAGAATAAGAAAAAAAAGGTCCCATTACAGTTAACCTAGTCTAAAAGTGCAGGTAAGATGAAGCTCATCTTGAAGTTTTCTTTAACTCATGCGCTGGACCCACAGTCTGCGTGAATGTACACAACACTTCTTGAATGTCCCTCGAAACCCACCTCAAACTAACAGGTTCCCCACTGCAGTATTGGTCTTTCCTCCTTGAAGCCATTCATCTGCACAAAGCACCTTGTGCGACAGGGACCACATTCTTAGCCATCTTCCCTCCAGTCTTCTCTCAACTCCCGCCAAAAGACATCAACCCACACCAGCGTCCATTACAAAAACCTCTCCACCCAGCGTTCTGTAGAATCGTCTCCCAATTCCACCAACCTGATAGGTTGATACAACATTCCTAAGTTGAACAACATAGCTCCTTATCTTTAGCTCAAACCCAAACATGCTAAATGTAGAACAGATTGCTCTTGCAGAACTGCTAAAATGAAATACTTACAACATAGCAGTAAAAATCTTAACCAGGGCAATACATTGGATTCTCTTAACAAAGATATATTGATCTAAGCCTTGAGTATGCAGGGCCTTCATGGTCCTTGAATATAGACTGAAACTCCCCAAACTGCCAATTCCCTGCCTCATTTCTTGCCACATCAGCAGCAGTACTTAGGAAGCATAGTTGCTAAACACAGAAACAGTTTCTAAATACTTGCCAAAGTTTACACAGGACCAGCATCTATTCCAAGGCTTCCAAACAAAAGGTTTTCATCATTTTATGCACAGTTAATCATGCTGAAGGAAAAGATGGACTGTGAGATTGATTTTATTTGCCTATTTCAGTTTTCTTACAACAGAGAATGAGCCCATTTGGTCCTTGAGTCATTCAATCAATCCCATTTCTTAATTACTTTCGTGTGACCTACTCTCTCTCTCTCTCATGCCAATTACCCTGATTCTTCTACCAAGCACTTGTTCTCAGGATCTTTGGGATGTGGAAGAAAACATTTACAATGGCAGCACATCCTAACTAGCAGAACCCCCTTGACTATTCAATACCATCACCTGTTCCAAATCCTCTGAGTATAAGCTTCAGGCACCCAAAATATACCCCTTTTGTTACAATGTTGAAGGAGGGCTCCATGAATGTACAACTAAGACCTGTTGTTAGATCAATAGGTGTTTGATTAGAGTTACTCAGAACAGAAATAGACCTTTTAGCCCATCTGGTATGTGCCAAACCATAAATCTGTCTAGTCCCACTGACCGGCACCTGTACTCCTCCATTTCCCTCCCATCCATGTGCCTATCAAAATTTCTCTTAAGTGTTGAAATCAACCCTGTATTCACCACTTGCACTGGCAGCTCAATCCACCCTCACCATCTTATGAGTGAAGAAGGTTACCCCCCTCACTCCCATGTTACCCTTAAACATTTCAACTTTCACCATTAACTCATGACCTTTAGTTGTAATATCACCCAGTCTCAGCAGAAAAACCCTGCTTGCATTTACCCTATTTATACCTCTTGTAATGATTTTACCTCTATCAAATCTCCGCTTAATATTCTGCATTCTAGGGAATGAATTTGTAACATATTCAACTTTTCCCTATAACTCAGGTCCTTTCTTGTTGAGGATTGGTGAGCTGGGTTTAGGTGATATATTAGTTTTTTTGTGAGAAAGGGGTTGGGGGGGGTTTGGGGTTTGCGAGTTTTTGTTTCTTATTCTTTTCATACAGGGGGATTGATGGCTTTCTTTCAAGTACTTAAATGGTTTTCTGTATTCTATGGCTAACTGGTGAAGACAAGTTTCAGAGTTGTATTCTGCATACATACTTTGATAAAAAAATGAACATTTGAACCTCAGATCCTGGCAATATCCTTGTAAATTTTCTGCGTACTTTTCCAATTTTAGTTACATCTTTCCTGTAGGTAGGTGACCAAAACTACATGCAATACTCCAGTGAAGGACTCATGAATATCTTATACAATTTTAGCTTAGCATTCCAACTCCTATTCTCAAAAGATTTAATTATGAGGTCAATGTGCCAAAATCTTTCTTTATGAACTTATCTATCTGTGACGTATCTTTCAAGGAAATGTGGATCTGTATTCCAAGATCTCTTTATTCTACCACACTCCTCAGTGTCCTTCCTCTCACCATGTAAGATCTACTCTGGTTGGTTCTCCCAAGGGGCAAAACCTCATATTTGTCTGCATTAAGTTCCATCTGCCATTCTTTAGCCCATTTCACCAGGTGGTCCAGATTCTGCTACAAGCTTTGCTAGACTTTCTCATAGACCACTACACACCCTAATTTGGTGTCATCTGAAAATGTGCTGATCCGGCTAGATGACAAGCAACAATGAACCCAGCACTGATCTCTGCAACATTCCACTAGATACGGGCCTCCAGTCAGAGATGCAGCCATTTTCTACCGCTCTCTGACTTCTCCCATGAAACCAATGTCTAATCCAATTTACTACCTCATCTTGAATGCCAAGCGACTGAACCTTCTTGACCAACCTTCCATATTGGACCTTGTCAAATGCTTTGATAAAGCCCATGTAGACAACATTCACAGCCTTGTCTTCATAAACTTTTCTGGTCACTTCCTGGAAAAATGCTATAAGATTGGTTAGACATGACTTACCATGCACAAAGACATGTTGACTATCTTAATCAGTCCCTATTTATCCAAATAATTATATGTCTAGTCCCTTAGAATACCTTCCATTAACTTTCCCACTACTGATGTCAGGCTCATTGGCCTATAATTTCCTGGTTTATTCTTAGAGCTTTCCTTAAATAACTGAACAACATCAGATATTATTTCCACCACATCTTATTTTCACCATGGATGTCCAGTCCCTATATACCTCCATCCCCCACCAGGAAGGTCTCAAAGCTCTCCATTTCTTTTTGGATTCCAGACCCAACCAGTTCCCCTCTACCACCACTCTCCTTCATCTACCGGAATTGGTCTTTACTCTTAATAATTTCTCCTTTGGCACCTCCCACTTACATCAAACTGAAGGTATAGCCATTGGCACCCGTATGGGTCCCAGCTATGCCTGCCTTTTTGTTGGCTTTGTAGAACAGTCCATGTTCCAGGTCTATACTGGTATCTGTCCCCCAATTTTCCTTCGCTACATCGACAACTGCATTGGTGCTGCCTCCTGTGTGCATGCTGAGCTCATTAACTTCATCAACTTTCCCTCCAACTTCCACCCTGTCCTCTAATTTACCTGGTCCATTTCCAACACCTCCCTCCCCTTCCTTGATCTTCCTGTCTCCATCTCTGGAGACAGCCTATCTACTGATGTTTACTATAAGCCCACAGACTCTCACAGCTACCTGGACTTCTCCTCTTCCCACCCTGTTACTTGTAAAAATGCCATCCCTTTCTCTCAATTCCTCCGTCTCTGCCACATCTGCTCTCAGAATGAGGCTTTCCTTTCCAGGATGAAGGAGATGGCTTCCTTTTTTAAACAAAGGGGCTTCCCTTCCTTCACCATCAACTCTACCCTCAAACGCATCTCCCATTTCCCGCACACTTGCTCTCACCCCATCCACCAACCACCCCACTAGGGATATAGGTTTCCCCTTGTCCTCACCTACCACCCCACCGGCCTCCGTGTCCAACATATAATTCTCCGTAACTTCCGCCATCTCCAACAAGATCCCACCACCAAGCAAATCTTGCCCCCCCTCCCACTTTCTGCTTTCTGCAAGGATCACTCACTACACGACTCCCTTGTCCGTTTGCCTTCCCCATCCCTTCCCACCGATCTCCCTCCTGGCCCTTATCCTTGTAAGTTGAACAAGTGCTACACCTACCCTTACACTTCCTCCCTCACCACCATTCAGGGCCCCAGACAGTCCTTCCAGGTGAGGCGACACTTCACCTGTGAGTCTGCTGGTGTGATATATTGTGTTTGGTGCTCCCGGCTTGGCCTTCTATATGTTGGTGAACACCTATGCTTTGTCCACCAGAGAAAGCAGGTTCTCCCAGTAGCCACACATTTTAATTCCATGTTCCATTCCCATTCAAGTCAACTCAAGTCAAGTCACTTTTTATTGTCATTTCAACTGTAACTGCTGGTACAGTACACTGTAAAAACGAGACAACATTTTTCAGGACCATGGTGCTACATGAAACACTACAAAAACTACACTGAACTATGCAAAACAACACAAATAAACTACAATAGACTACAGACCTACCCAGGACTGCATAAAGTGCACAAAACAGGGCAGGCATTACAATAAATAATAAACAAGGCAATAGGCACAGTAGAGGGCAGTAAGTTGATGTCAGTCTAGACTCTGGGTATTGAGGTATCTGATGGCTTTGGGGAAGAAACTGTTACATAGTCTGGTCGTGAGAGCCCGAATGCTTCGATGCCTTTTCTCAGTTGGCAGGAGGGAGAAGAGTTTGTATGACGGTTGCGTGGGGTCCTTCATAATGCTGTTTCCTTTGCCGATGCAGCGTGTAGTGTAACTGTCCGTAATGGCGGGAAGAGAGATCCCGATGGTCTTCTCAGCTGACCTCACTATCTGCTGCAGGGTCTTATGATCCAAGATGGTGCAATTTCCAAACCAGGCAGTAATGCAGAAGCTCAGGATGCTCTCAATACAACTTCTGTAGAATGTGATGAGGATGGGGGTAGGAGATGGACTTCCCTTAGCCTTCGCAGAAAATAGAGATGCTGTTGGGCTTTCTTTGCTATGGAGAAGGTGTTGAGGAACCAGGTGAGATTCTCTGCCAGGTGAACATCAAGAAATTTGGTGCTCTTAACGATCTCTACCGAGGAGCCATCAATGTTCAGCAGAGAGTGCCCTCCTGAAGACAACAACCATCTCTTTTGTTTTGTTCAAACTCAGAGACAGGTTGTTGGTTCTGCCCCAGTCCATTAACCGCTGCACCTCCTCTCTGTAAGCTGACTCATCTTTCTTGCTGATGAGACCCATCAGGGTCGTGTCATCGGTGAACTTGATGATGTGGTTTGAACTGTGTGTTGCAGCACAGTCATGGGTCAGCAGAGTGAACAGCAGTGGACTGAGCACACAGCCCTGGGGTGCCCCCCCCCCCCCATGCTCAGTGTGATGGTGTTGGAGATGCTGCTTCCGATCCAGACTGACTGAGGTCTCCCAGTCAGGAAATCTAGGATCCAGTTGCAGAGAGAGGTGTTCAGTCCCAGTAGGCTCAGCTTTCCAATCAGTTTCTGAGGAATGATTGTGTTCAATGCTAAACTGAAGTCTATGAACAGCATTCGAACATACGTGTCTTTTTTGTCCAGGTGTGTTAGGGCCAGGTGGAGGGTGTTGGCAATGGCGTCATCTGTTGATTAGTTGGGATGTCTACCATGGCCTCCTCTACTGTCGAGATGAATATACTCCATCTGGGTAGCCTCCAACCTGATGGCATGAACATTGATTTCTCTAACTTCTGTTAATGCCCTTCCTCCCCTTCTTATCCCATCCCTATTTTTCTCTCTCTCTCTTTCCCTCTCACAATGACTCCTTGCCTGTTCTCCATCTTCCTCTGGTGCTCCCCTCCCCCCTTCTTTCTTCTGAGGCCTTCCATCCTACGATACTCCCCCTCCTCCAGCCTTGTATCCCTTTTGACAATCAACTTCCCAGCTCTTGGCTTCATCCCTCCTCCTCCTGTCTTCTCCTATTATTTCAGGTCTCCCCCCCCCCCCACATCCTCCCACTTTCAAATCTCTAACTATCTCTTTTTTTCTGTTAGTCCTGATGAAGGGTCTCAACCCGAAATGTTGACTGTACTTCTTCCTATAGATGCTGCCTGACCTGCTACGTTCCACCAGCATTTTGTGTGTGTTGATCAGATACCCTCCAATCCTCCAGCACCTCACCCATGGCTAAGGATGTTTTAAACATTTCTGGTAGTGTCCCTGCAATTTCTGCATTCTCTTCCCATAGGGTCCAAAGGAACATATTGTCAGGCTCTGGGGATTTATCCACCTTATTTGACTCAACAGTAAACACCACCTCCTCTGTAACCTGCACTGGGACCATGCCATATGGCTTCACATGGACTTTGTGACCATCTCCCGAATAAATATAGATGCAAAAAATCCATTTAATATGTCCCCCACCTCTTTTGACTTCATGCATAGACTACGAACCTGATGTTCCAGAGGACCAACTTTGTCTCTTGCTATCCTTTTGCTCTTAATATATCTGTAGAAGCCCTGAGGATTCTCTTTCACTTGGTCTGTAACAGAAACTTCATGTCTACTTTTAGCCTTCTTGATTTTATTCTTAAGTGGTCTCTTGCATTTCTGGGACAAAAGTACCTCATTTGTCCCTGCCTACCTTTTCCTGCAATGTATCTCCTGCTATTTCTTAACCAGGGCTTTAACATCTCACAAAAACCAAGGTTCCCTAAACCTGTTATCCTTGCCTTTTATTCTGAGAGGAACATACAAGCTCTGTGCTCTCAAAATTTCACATTGGAAGGCCTCACACTTAATAAGTATACCTTTGAGAGAAAACAACCTGTCCAAAACCACCTACCAGATCTTTTCTTATACCATCAAAATTGGCCTTTCTCTAATTTAAAATCTCAACCCAAGGTTCAGACCTATACTTTTCCATAGTTATCTTGAATTTAATGGCATTATGATCACTAGATGCAAAGTGTTCCCCTACACAAATTTCTGCCACCTGCCCTGTCTTATTCCCTAAAAGGAGATCTAGTATTGTACTCTCTCTAGCTGGAACATCTGTGTACTTATTAAGGAAATATTACTGAACACATTTGACAAACTTTTTCCCATCCAGTCCTTTACAGTATGGGAGTCCCTGTCAATAAGTTAAAATCACCTAATATCATAACCTTAGATTTCTTGCAACAGTCTGCAATCTCTCTAGAAATCTGTTCCTCTAAATCCTGTGGATTGTTGGGTTGTCTATAATTCCATTAACATAGCCATACCTTTCTTATTCCTCAGTTCTACCCATAAAGCCTCTCTAGATGAAGTTTCTTTGACATTTTCTCTAACTAGTAATGCCACCCCTCCCACTCTACCATGTCTAAAATAATGGAACCTGAAAACCTTGAGCTGCCAGTCCCACTCCTCCTGCAGCCAAGTTTCACTAATGGCTCCAATGTCATAATTCTATGTGCTGTTTCATGCCCTCAGCTCATCCGAATTTCCTACAATACTTCTTTGATTGAAATATATGTAGCTTAGAACTTTAGTCTCACCATGCTCAACCTTTTATTTCCTGACCTTGTATGTAGGTTTAACAACATTTTTCTACACAACTACTACACTATTTGTTCTGGCACTTCAGTTCCCAACCCCCACGACCCTCAGCCTCATAATTGATCTGGAGTTCATCCAGTTCCAGCTCTAATTCCTTAACATTGTCTGTTAGAAGCTGCAGCTTGAGACACTTCTTGCAGGTGTCGTCATTAGGGACACTGTAGGTCCCCTTACCTTCATACATCCCACAAGAGGCGCCTTCCTGTATCCTGTCTGGCATCCCAGCTGCTCTGAATGTGCAATAAGAAAAAGGAAAGAATAAGTAATGAAAACAAAGCTACTGTACATTTCCTCGCCAAAGCCTCGATGAACCAAAGCCTTAAAACCCCACTCCACCACTGCACCATTTCACATAATGGCCGATTTACTTAAATCTAGCTTTTCGTTTTGATTGCTCTTTGTCAAGTGCTTAATTATGAACAATCCAATGACTCCCCAGGACTGTAGCATGCAAATATGCCAACCGACCCACTTCTTTTAAGCTCTTTCCTTAATTCCCAGGCAATTAGTCAGGGTGTCAAAGGTTACTGTGGAAGACACTAGCAATGTGCCAAATATTTTAGGCTGTGAAGGAAGAGAAGTGATTACAGGAACTATTACAAGGGAGAAAGTGCTCAAAAAGTGCATGGTGCCAGAGAACTGGAAAACTGCAAATGCCACTCCACTCTTTAAGGAAGGGTGAAGGCAGCAGAAAGAAAATTATAGCCTGACTTCAGTGATTGGGAAGATATTGGAGTCAATTGTTAAGGATAGGTCATGGAGTATTTGGTGACACGGGATAAAATAGGACAAAATCAGCATAGTTTCCTGAAGGGCAACTCTTACCTGACAAACCTGTTGGAATTCTTTGAGTAGATTACAAGTAGGATGGATAAAAGGGATGCAGATTTTGTATATTTGGACTTCCAGAACACCTTTGACAAGATGCCACATATGAAGTTGCTTACCCATGGCATTACAGGAAAGTTGCTAACATGGTTAGAGCATTGGCTTATGGGTAGGTGGCAGTGAGTGGCAATAAAGGAATCCTTGTCTGGTTGGCTACCAGTGACCAGTGGTGTTCTGCAGGAGTCCGTGTTGGGACTGCTTATTCAAATATTGCATATCAATTATTTAGATTTGGAATAAATGGCTTTGTTGCCAAGTCAGCAGATGATATGAAGATTGGTGGAGGGGCAGGTAGTGCTAAGGAAACAGACAGGCTACAGAAAGACTTAGACAGATTAGGAGACTGGGCAAGAAAGTGGCAAATTAAATATATTGTTGGAAAATGCATGGTCATGCACTTTGGTAACAGAAATAAATGTGCAGAATATTTTCTAAATGGGGAGAAAATCCAGAAGTCTGAGATGCAAAGGGACTTGTGCAGAGCGCCCTAAAGATTAACTTGCAGGTTGAGCCAGTGATAAGGAAGACAATTCATATCATTTCAACAGGTCTTGAATATAAGAGCAAGGATGTGATGCTGAGGGTTGATAAGGAACAGTTTTGGGCTCCTTATCTAAGATGTACTGGCATTGGAGAAGGTTCAGAGGGGGTTCACAAGGATGATTCAGGAAATGAAAGGGCTATCATATGAGGAACGTTTGATAGCTCTGGGTCTGCACTCACTGGAATTTAGAAGGATGAAGGAGAATCTCATTGAAACCTTCTGAATGTTGAAAGGCCTAGATACAGTAAATTTGTAAGGGACATTTCCCATGGTAGGAATTATAGATTTGTTAGCCTGACAAGAGGGCACAGCCTCAAGATAGTGGGGTGTCCACTTAAAACAGAGATGCAGAAAATTTTCTTTAGCCAAAGGATGGTGAATTTGTGGAATTTGTTACCACGGGCAGCAGTGGAGGTCAGGTCATTGGGTGTATTTAAGTCAGAGATTGATAGGCTCTTGATTGGACACAGCATCAAAGATTGCAGGGAGGAGGCTGGAAAATGGGGTTGAGGAGGGTAAAAAAGGATCAGCCATGACTGAATGGCGGAGCAGACTCAAAGGGCCTAATTCGGATCCTATACCTTATGGTCTATGGTCTATGCTCCTACGGGGAGAGGGTAGGAGAAATAGGGTTCAGAGGGATAATAAATCAGCCATGATAAATTGGCAGAGCAGCCTGGAGTGGCTGAATGGCCTAATTCTATTCCCATGTCTTATGGTCTTATGAAAACCAGAGAAGTCACCAAGCTTGAACAAAATATGTTAAAAGAATGAATAGAGGATGTTGCCATGACTCTCTGAGTACAATTTATCAGAGGTTTTAATGATTGATAAATAATACTGGTGTTAAAAAGAGAAAGCAGGGATAACCAAGAAACCAGAGGCTTGTTAGTTTACATTTTGTGATGAACATCCATTCAATATAGGAATCTATCCAAAATCTACATAGTTACAAGGAGAACATCCTTGATATATATAAATGACCTGGATAAAAATGTAGATGGGTTGGTTAGTAAGTTTGCAGTTGCCATTAAGTTTGGTAGCATTGTGGATAGTGTTTAAGACTGGCAAAGAATACAGCGTGATATAGGTCAAATGTTGGTATGGGCAGAGAAATGGCAGATGGAGTTTAACCTAGATAAACGTGAGGTGTTGCACCTCGATACAACAGCAGCCAAGGAGATAGTACACTGTTAAGGGCAAGATCCTTAACAGTGTTGCTGAGCAGAGAGATCTTGGGATCCAAGTTTACCGCCCCTTAAAAGTGGCTGCACAGAAAATAAGGTGGTTAAGAAGGCTTAAGGGATGCTTGCTTCTATTGGTTGAGGCATTGAGTTCAAAAGTCAATGCCTCATGTTATGTTGCAGCTTTATAAAATTCTGGTTAGGAGGAAACTTTGGATGCTCCACATCTGGATTATTGCATACAGTTCTGGTCTTCCCACTATAGAGAGACTGTTGAGGCTTTAGAGAGGTTACAGAGGGCATGTGCTATCATGAGAGACTGTATAAATTTGTGTTATTTTCTCTGGAGCACCAGAAGTTGAGGGGAGATCTGATAGAGGTTTATAAGATTATGAGAGGTATAGAGAGAGTGTATCTGTTTTCCTGGGTTGAAATATTTAATGCCAAAGAAGGTGAGAGGAGGTAGGTTCAAGGGGGATGGGAGGTAAGTTTTTTTACACAGAGCATCATGGATGCCCACACAGTGCTGCCTGTATGGTGGTAGAGGCAAATACATTAGAGGCTTCTAAAAGACATTTGGATATGCATATGGATGTAAGGAAGATGGAGGGATATGGACATTGTGCAGGTAGGAGGGATTAGGGTTTGGATGTTTTTATTTTCCTGTATATATTGTGTGCCAGATGGCCTGTTCCTATGTTCTATCTACAAAGACTGCATGGCAAGTATGGATTAATCCCAGCTTGTAGGAACTGGGAGGGGGCAGCACAAATACTGTGCCACAATGTTATCTATTTATCTCAAAGATGTTTAAACCAAAGATCTCAGATATTCTGAGCTAATGGATGTACTTGGTTGGAGAGGAACTGGCCCTCTGCTGAAAATTTCAGCTGCATCACTAATGTTTTTGGAAGTTGATTATAAATGGCCAGCAATCACAGGTCTTTTTTGGGTCAATGTTGCAGCAGTGGGAGGAAGGTAGGTAGAGGGACTAGCAGTGTTTGAAAGGCAAGGGAAAGGGGGAGTCTAAAAAGTGGCAGTGTCAGGAATTGGAACTAATCTCTGGCGAGGAAGATTCAAGTGAAAATATATCCCCACAAAATAAGTGCAGCGCTATTTAAACCACTGCTATATAAAAGACAAGGTGCAGAACAGGTCAGATAAAGTAAAAATGACAATTTATGACAGTCCATAGTGTTTAACACTATGGAAAGTTTCAGGTGAACTTGTACAAAATGTTAGGGGTGTGAAGAGAAAGTATGGAAAAATAATGGCAAGTAAATGCATTATATGAAATGCAAGAACATAACCAAGCAAAGAGCAGACTTAATAAAAAAAAAACAAAATTTGTTTTGGGGGAAGGAGAATCCTTAATGAATCTTTTTATAACTGCCTTCATAAAAGTGGTGGATAATGTTGAGGTTGTAGACAAGACAACAAATGTGGAATGTAAGGTGGGATAAACTTAGTCAAATTATTAAGAGCATCCCAGTTAAAGTGATAAAAGGGTTGGTTTAATCATCATGCCAGTATGAAATACTCTGTGTCCTAGACTGATAAAAGAAGTTGTGGAGGCTTTCATTACAATTTTTCAATCCTCTCTGTTGACAGGAGTATTGGAAGTGAGTTGGAGTTTTAGTAATTCTGTACAGCAAGTTATCAGAACATTTCAGTCTGCTTCCAGAGATGAGAAAATTATTCTCCCCTATTCTAATCAGGTAAATAGTGCTTATAAAAAATATTCATGCCCTTGGAAGTTTTCATGTTTTATTGTTTTACAACATTGAATCACAGTGGACTTAATTAGGCTTTTTTGACACTGATCAACAGAAAAGACTCTTCTGTCAACATGAAAGCAAATTTCTACAAATTGGTCTAGATTTATTACAGTTTCTAAAGACAAAATAATTGATTACATAATTACTCATCCCCTCCAAGTCAGTATTTAGTAGATGCACCTTTGGCAGCAATTACAGCCTTGAATCTGAGTGGATAGATCTCTATTATCTTTGCACATCTGGGCACCACAATTTTTCACTATTCTTCTTTACAAAACTGTTCAAGCTCTGTCAGATTGCATGGGGATCATGAGAGAACAGGCCTTTTCAAGTCCAACCACAAATTCTCAATTGGGTTGAGCTCTGGATTCTGATTTAACTTTGTTGTTTATAAGCTATTCCTGTGTAGGTTTGGCTTTATGCTTGGGGGTCATTGGCTTGTTGTAAAACAAATTTCCCAAGTCACAGTTCTCTTGCAGGCTGCATCAGGTTTTTCTTCATGATTTTCCTGTATTTTGCTGCGTTCATTTTACCCTCTACCTTCACAAGCCTTCCAGGACCTGCTGCAGTGAAGCATCCCCACAACAAACATAGCATTTAGTCTGATGCCCAAAAAGCTCATAGAACCTTCTTCCAGCTGACTTCAGAGTCTGCCACATGCCTTCTGGCAAACTCTAGCCAAGATTTCATGTGAGTTTTTTTCAACAGTGGCTTTCTCTTTGCCATTCTCCCATAAAGCTGCAACTGGTGAAGCACCCAAGCCAAAAGTTGTTGTATGTACAGTCTCTCCCATCTCAGCCACTGAAGCTTGTAACCCCTAGAGTTGTCATAGATCTCTTGGTGGCCTCCCTCACTATTCCCCCTTGTGTAAGGGCACTCAGTGTTTGAGGACGGCCTGCTCTAGGCAGATATACAGCTGTGCCATATTCATTCCATTTTTTGATGATTGACTTAACTGTACTCCAAAGGATATTCAGTGACTTGGTAATTTTCTTCTATCCATCTCCTGACTTGTGCTTTTCAATAACCTTCTTGCAGAGTTGCTTGGAGTGTTCTTTTGTTTTAATGGTGTAGTTTTTGCCAGGATACTGACTCACCAGCAGTTGATCAACCTTCTTTTTTCTTCTTCTGACTCTTAATTATGGTTGCCAGTCCAACATAAAGGTGCACTGCTGACCCTAACTGGACTGGAGTGTGGTGTAGAGAGCTGGGAAACAAAACCCTTACTAGTTCTTTATCAAATCTAAACTAAATTACCCCAAAAAGTCCTATAAATTTTAAATTATGAAAATCAGTATTGTAAATTAAATTAAAGTCTCTTCCATTACTTAGTAAAGTTTTCAAATGAAAACTATGAACC
This sequence comes from Hypanus sabinus, assembly GCF_030144855.1. Classification (NCBI taxonomy): domain Eukaryota; kingdom Metazoa; phylum Chordata; class Chondrichthyes; order Myliobatiformes; family Dasyatidae; genus Hypanus; species Hypanus sabinus. The sequence goes on from NC_082716.1 coordinate 73,500,163, forward strand.
CTCAAAGCTAGTAGTGCAGCCTACATTTGCTTTCTTTCAACCTTACATTGCAAAAGAATATGTGAACTGTTTCATAATGATGAGAAAACCGACACAACCCAGAGTGATGTTTTTCAACAAGATATATTAAACATAGTATGCTCATATCTAAGTGAATATAATTCCTTCTCTTCTTGTTTTCTCCCCTTTTACCATCAATCCAACAGTTTTATGTATTCTCTAAAGGTGTTTTCCCTTATGCCCATTATCCCACGTCTTGCCATAACCCCCAATTCTTTGCACCACCAACCCCTTAGCTTTTGATTTGCTAAATAGAAGGTCTGTATCCACAGTTGAACTTTTAACAGTTATTTTCACCAAACAATCAACCCGCTCATTCCCCAATACCTCTATGTGCAGGGGCCCATTAGGAGAGGGCATGTAAACCAATACCCTGAATATGAAATAAAGCTTGAAGAGCTTCCAGCAATAAATCTGAACTTCTGCAAGTATGACTAGTTTCAATATTAGTCAATGCCAAAATAGAATCTGAACAAATCACAACTTGTATGCAACAAATTTCCTCTTACTAATGTAAGCCCAAAATTATGGAACCAATTCTGCAATATATACTGATCATTCAGGCACAAAACCAGATGTGTTGATGAACCAACATACTGTCAAGCATGTGAGGATCATTGGATTCATTAAATGATGCAAATTAAAATCAACTAAAGTCATTGGAAAAATACAATGTGGGGTTACCCAAAAAGCTACAGTGGGGCATATTGCATAATCCAGCAAACCCATATTCCTACCATGATAAGAACCCAGCCACCCAATACTAAAAACACTTTTATTGTGATGTTCAGCAGGTGGACCTTCCAGATACAGGTGTATTTTTACTACAGTCAATTGAAACACCTTCAATGCACACAGGTCTCCAAACGATATCTCCTTTTAACTAATTATGTGACTTCTAAAACCAATTGGCTGCACCAATGATGATTTGATGTGTCAAATCAAAGAGGTGTCAAAGGGGGTGAATACTTATGCAAACTTGTGTTTTATATTTGTAATTAATATATAGATCTGTTTTCACTTTGACACGAAAGAGTCTTTTTCTGCTGATCAGTATCAAAAAGAAAGCCAAGTTAAATCCACTGTGATGGAAAATAATAAAGCATGAAAACTTCCAAGGGGTGTGAATACTTTTTATTGGCACTGTACATATTCATTTAGAAAGGCACAGATTAATCAGCTTGGTTGTATGTTGAGGGAAAGTCATGTGTGACCATTTTGACTTTCTTATTTGAGGAAACGGGGATGAGGGCAGTGTAACTGATGAAGTCTTTGTGGATTTTAGTAAGACTTTAAACGAGTTCTCACATGGCAGATTGTTCAAATAAAGTAAAATCCCCTGAGATCCAAGGCTAATAACAAACTGGATCCAAGGTCGTCTCAATAGCAAGAAACAAAAAGTAATGGTGATGGGTGTTTTTCCTGATTGGGATACTGTGGCCTATAGAGTTCCACAGGGCTCAGTTCATGGTTTGTTTGTTTTAATATCAGTAGAGATTCAGACGTAAATGTAGAGGAAATAATAAAGATGTGATGGTGAGGATGAAGCCAAACTGCAGGAAGATTCAGGGACAGCAGGAGAGAGAGATTATAGCTCCAGGTGTATAGGACCACAGGGGGTGATTCTGAAAAATGACATCTGTGTTTGTGTGCAAACCCGGCGAAGCAGCCAGTAGAAACACTGAACTGAGGTGAAATATTACAACTCTTCTTGTGGCCCTCACGGACAGAACGAGGGATCAAGTTCACCCATGAACAGTGTCATCACAGAGAAGCTAGCTGAAGAGCACTAGCCTAGTACTTATATCTGACCATTCCTGATGGAAACAGACCTGCAGTTGGAATGAATGGGAATATGAATGCAGAAGACACAGAGAGTGTCAGCAAGCCATGAAAAACATGTTAATGTGTAACGGTAACGATACTTAGCTTGTGCAGCTATAGGTTCTGGGAGGTAGATGAGTAGTTGTATAGATCAGATTAGAAAGGCATTGGTGAAAATAGATAGGAAATTTATGGCAAGGATATCGAGCTCAACAACTTCAATGGCAAGGCAGAATGAGAAAGCGAAGAGGGAAATCGCAGGGAAGGAATGAATGGACAAGAGAGTCACGGAGAGAGAGATCCCTGTGCCAAACAGAGAATGGGGGGATGGAAAAGTGTGTTGACTGGTAGGATCCCATTGAAGATGGCAGAAGTAACCTTCAACAGAAAAATCACTCTCCCTCACTTAACTTCACCTATCACCTGCACAATACACAAAATGCTGGAGGAACTCAGCAGGTCAGGTAGCGTCTATGGAAATGAAATTGCATTTGATGTTTTGGGCCAAGACTCTTCATCAGGACTGTTCATTCACTTCCATAAATGCAACCAGGCCTGCTGAATTCCTTCAGTATGCTGTCTGTGTTATTCTGGATTTCCAGCATCTGCAGAATATCACCTGCTGGCTTGTATTCCTCCCTCTCCCACCACCATCATATTCTGGCTTCTTCTCCCTTCCTTTCTAGTCCTAATGAAGGGTCTCAGCCCAAACCATCGAATGTTTACTCTCCTTCATAGATGCTGCCTGACCTGCTGAGTTGCTCCAGGAATTTGTGTGTGTTACTCTGGATTTCCATCATCTGCAGAATCTATTGTGTTTAGAGATCCTCATGCCAGACTTTTCTTATGGCATTTCCAGGTAGCACAGGAACATTCTCCTGCTATCTCTCTAATGATGTCCACAACTTTCTAACTGAACTGGGGTCTTCCCCTCATTTGTGAGGTCTTTCTTGCTTTCATAACAGATAGAATGTTATTGCTACTGTTTGCCTCTATGTCATATCTGCATTTGTTGATGTACTTATCACACTGGAGCACAGTTGAATTCTGGAAGCTACATATAATTGTCCCTTGGAACAATAGCCAGGAACAGAGCTATTCCCATTGTGGAGCATGTTTCCCAGTGAAACCATTGTTTCACTGTATTATTATGCAATGTTATGCAATGGAATAAGATTAGGAATTAGCACAATGCGCAAGATGCATAGAATACCGTATGTCTACCAAAAACAGGGGAAACGATTTGCCAGGCGCCAATAGACCAGTTGGAATATATCTTGAGGTTACGTGTATCTGCAACTGTGCAAAATTACAGGTATATAAATATTTAAATATGGTCAAAATGTCTTCTTAAGCCTTTCATAAATTAATTACTTTTCCACATCTATCAAAATATTTTAACAGCTTGGAACAATTAAATTGTGTTCATACTCTCATCTGAAACATTTTCATAATTATTTCTTCCCACTTTGTTCCACTTGATGGCTTTTTAGACTCAGTAATTGCTTTTGTTTATGAGTGTTTGTTTTCTTTAGTTTACTTTTATTAGTATTATAGCAATATTTTAATTGTTCTTGTTTATTACATAAATTGGCTTTCTTTAATTCTCATTGTTTATTCCATCAAACGAACTCCTCCTGTTTTCTACAATGCATTGGTCTAGAGGTGTCTGCCGAGGCAGAGGAGAATGCAACAGCAAGTAGGTCTTAGGTTATGTTCTGCAGAGGCCCAGCCCCAGAATACCCAACAACCATTGACAAAAAGTAATGTAAAATGCTGTGGGAAGTCCTTTGTTCACATTTTTTGTGCCAATACTGCTCACCTCATGGAAGAAGAACCTCATCTCCTGCACAGGCCATGTCTCTAATATTCAGATACAAAACTGTCATGATTGTCTTAAACAATTAAAAAAATCATAATAAAATATCTTCCAGTCAGAAAGTCTTAGATTTACAGCACATTAATACTTGTCCAGCACTTGTTTGTTGTGGAGCTACAAAATGCTCTCAGTTGCCTTCAGGACTGCTTGCTTTAGTCTGTACAATTTGACCCCTTTCCTTTCAGTCAGTTCACAGCTGTAAAGATCTTCTCTATACAGTATCTACCCTGTTAAAAATTTTAAGAATTTTAGAAGAAATTGTAAGATATTATCCCTAACTACTCTGTTAAATCTCTTAATAATATAAGGTCATCTCTCAGTTCTTATTCAGTGTGGTATCATATGATGCATTTTTTAGCAACCTTTCCATTCTGTGCATATCCTCTTTGTAATCAGATCTCTGCCACTCTGTCAAGTGAAATTTTTGTGAACACCTCTGGCAGGTGATTTGTTTGTGTAAAAGATAGTTATTTTCTGTGTTGAGTGAGATAATATTGAGGGATGTAAAACATAAGCTCAGCTATGTGAGCCATAGACTGAGAGGCACAAAGAATGAGAAAACAAATGACTTGTGCAGCTATATATTTAACAACAGACAAGAATTACTTCAGCTGCTTGTAATAATTACATTATTATTATTAATCCTGGGTCATGGTTTAATTAACAGGTTAACCCTATTTCATTGAGCATTTATTATATATAATATGAATGTCCTTAACATTTATAATATATATATTATAATAACATATGAAGGGTGCAATCAAAATTCCTGTTCAGAAAGAGACCTTGGTATCATCATGAAGAATTCCTGGACAATTTTTAAACTTATGATAACTTCTGGAGTTATAGTAAATATAAAGATGTTAAAAGTGAAAATAGCATTACACCTGCTGAATCAAACTGGCAGTGACTTTGCAAATGCTTCATTAAGCAGCAGTGCATTTAGTATGTGGCTTTTAATGCTGTCAGCTCTTTTCCGTACAACATCTTGTTGGCTCTTCATTGATTTTGACAATGATGATTATGTTTGTGTAGCTCATCTGATCTATGCTTGGATGTGACTAGGGTCCAATTCTTGAATAGCATAAGTCATCTGTAGTGGGAATAAGGGAGTTGCTTTCCTTTTCTTTTGGGCAGTCTCCAGATCCACATGATGCCTACCTTCTAAGTTGCTGTGACCAAGTTTAACCAAGGCATGCCAACCAGTTCAGTTTCATGCCCTATGTTCCAGATGCTGAGGAGCAAGCCCACAGAATTTAAAAGACAATGATGTTCAACAAATGTCAGCAGCACTAAATAAATAGATCTTGCTTTTATTAGCATTCACATTTTATTCCATTTCTTATTTATCCAACGTAATTGCTGATCATACTATCTAAACTTAATGGTTATTGTGAAATAAAATCAAAAATAATAACATCAACCCTGTAAGAATTATCCCTCCACTAGTAATCTCTTCCATCGGATAGAAACCCCTCCACTACCATCCTCCACCTGGTGGAACTGGTTCTTATCCTCAGCTATTTCTCATCCGGCTCCTTCCACTTTCTCTAAAACAAAACTACAGCCAATTGCAATGCATGAGCCCCAGCTGTGTCTGCCTTTTTGTTAGCTATGTGTTCATGTTTCAAGCCTACACTGGTAATACTGCCTAACTCTTGCTCTGCTACACTGGTGATTGCATTGGTGCTGCTTCCTGCACCCTTGATAAGCTCAGTAACGTCATCAACTTTGCCCCCAACATGCATCCTGCACTCAAATTTACTTGATCCATCTTTGGCATTCCTCTCCCCTTTCTCAATTTCTGGAGACAGACTATCCACTGACATCTTTTAAAAACCTACTGAGCCTCTCAGTTATCTTGACTGTAACTCTTCCCACCCTGTTACTTGAAAAAATGCTATTCCCTTCACTCAGTTCCTCCTTCACCACCACATTTGTTCTCGGGATGATGCTTTCCATTTTAGTACATTTGAGATGTCCTTTTTTTTCAAAGGATGTGGTTTCCCTTACATCGTAAGACCATAAGACGTAGGAGCAGAATTCGGCCATTCAGCCAATCGAATCTGCTCTGCCATTCCATTACGACTGATCCCGGATCCTACTCAACTCTGTGCTCCTGCCTTCTTGCCATATCCTTTGATGTCCTGACTGATCAGGAAACAATCAATTTTTACCTTAAATATACGCACGGACATGACCTCCACCACAGTGTGTGGCAGAGCATTCTACAGATTTGCTACTCTCTGTCTAAAAAAAATCCTCCTTACTTCTATTCTAAAGAGTCGCCATTCAATTTTGAGGCTGTGCCTGCTAGTTCTGGATACCCTCACCATAGGGAACATCCTCTCCACATCCATCCTATCTAATCTTTTCAACATTCAATAGGTTTCAATGAGATGCCCCTGCATTCTTCTATATTCCAGTGAGTACAGGCCCAAAGCTGTCAAATGTTCCTCATATGTTAACCCCTTCAATCCAGGAATCATCCTCCTGAACCTCCCTTCTACTATCGACCTTTCCCATCTCCCTCTCTGCTTTCTGTAGGGATTACTCTCGAGGTAACACTCTTGTCCATTTGTCCCTCCTCACTTATCTACCACACCTACTTTTCTTTCATTTCCCACACACTTGCCCTTACCCCATCTTCCTGCCATTATAACAGGGATAGGTTTCCCTTGTCCATACATACCACCCTACGAACCTCTGTATCCAGCACATCATTTTCTATAACTCCTGTCACATTCAAAGGGATCTTAACACAAAGCACACCTTTCCCATCTCCCTCTCTGCTTTCTGTAGGAATTACTCCCTAGGTAACACTCTTGTCCATTTGTCCCTCCCCATTTATCTTCCTCTAGGGATTTACCCCTGCAAGCATGACAAGTGCTACACCTGCCCCCACATCTCCTCCCTCACCAACATTCCAAGCTCCAAAGTCCTTCCTGATGAGGCAGCACTTCACCAGCAAGACTGAAAAGGTCAGTTATTGTATCAGATTGACCTCTATATCGGTAAGACCCTATACAGATTGTGGGACTGTGTCAAGCAGCCGGTGGCTACCCATTCCAATTTGCCTTTCCGTTATCATTCTGACATGCCTATCCATGGTCTCTTCTACTGCCATGATGTGGCCAAACTCAGAATGGAGTAAAAATCCCTCATATTTCATCTGATTAGCCTCTAATCTAATGACATGAACAGTGATTTCTTTAACTTACAGAAGCTTCTTCCATTACCCTCCTCTCTTTCCATCCCTCATTCTCTTCTCATTTACCCATTCATTCCCTCTGGTGTCCCTCATCTTCCTGTTTCTTTCATCGTCCACTGTCCTCTCCTATTGGATTCCTTCTTCTTCAGCCCTTTACCTCTTCCACCTATCTCCTCCCAGATTCTTACTTCATTCCTCCTCCTCACCTACCCACCTTCATCCTTATCTTATCTCAATTATCACCTATCAACACCTCACCCTATGTTCTTTTTTGCATTTCTGTCCCCTTCCTTTCCAGTCCTGATGAAGGGTTTCAACCCAAAACATCCACTATTTATTGCTCTCAATACATGCTGCCTGACTTGCTGAGTCCGTCCAGCATTTTGTGTTGTTGTTCTAGATTTCCAGTATCTGTAGAATCTTTCTAAGGCATAGCGTTAATCAGATAAGTGAAGCTACACTTAGAAAAATTAAGGTGTTGATGTAGTGGGTGTATTATTCAGCACAATCCCAGCCACTCCCATAATGTTATTTTCTTCTTTGTTTGCAATTTCATTCATCAGCAAGGTATGGAGGCAAAGCAATAATTTATTTCAATTTCATGGGGGAGAAAATTATGCTAGTAAAGTTTAATCATATTAAATTTACTATTAATGACCATTGGCTTACAATGTTCTTTATTATTTGCTACCTGTTATTTTTTATTCCAAAATGTAATTTCAGCATCAAGTGTATTTATTTATTGATTTATTTGCCTTTGATTTGGATAAGAAATGGTGGAAGTTGCATAGCAACAGCTTTAAACCACAGATTTGTCTTTTATATCAAGAGAATGCAAAACGTAGACAGCAAGTACGAGCAAAATGACAGGAAATCAGTGGCTCGAAAGAGCAATTCACAACCAAAACATCTAGCAATACAGAAAGTCAAAAGTTTATTGCATTATTTTTTTGTTAAGGCAATGCCAGAAGGAGGGTAATGATTCATTTTGATGTGATTTGTATAAATGCTTTCTGTCAGCAAACAAACTATCCATTTAAAGGATGGAAACTGCAGCAGTATTACTGTTTCTAGAAGAAATGTCTTGTGTAAACCCCATTTAAAAAAGATAACCACTGTAAGAAAGCTGGTGAAAATGTTTTATGTATGATTTAATTTAAAGCAAAACCTGCTCAAAGGAACATGGGAAAAGACTAAAGTTGTTAGCTTTGTGGAATCATGCACAAGGATGGGATATGAGGGACAAGGCTGTAGACTAGGGGAACATCATAGTAATTAATGAGGAAAGGATGGCACAGTGCCAGGGAGAAAATTAATTGTGAGGAACCTGATTGAAGTAAATGTGAAGGATGCAGTCACACAAGGTCAAATTAGCACACAAGATAGTGAATAGGCTCAGCAAACGTCTTGAAGGTGGCAAGAAAGCTGGTTACAAAATAAAATACAAATTATGCCATCATTCATATGTTAATTATTTGCTACAGATTACATGCCCTTCCTTGTTTTCATAATTTGGGGGCAATGTACAAAATAATATAACAGTAAAATTATTGATCAACTCATTCTTTGTCCCATCCCTGTTCTCTAATTCCAGTTAATTACTTGGAGCAATGTTTAGTGCCCATTACAGCCTTATTAAGCCATAACAGCCATTGATATGAATGTGTATAGTAACTTGAGCATTATATTTACACATCAAACTAATACACATTCATTCAAACGTCATGCATGTCTGCTTCAATAATTCCTCTCTCCTTCTCCCCTACCAACACTTCTGTAATTGTTTGTCTCTTATAGTTTAGTATTGGCCTTTATTTTCTCCCATCTCAACTACTGCATCTTGCTCCTGGTCCTCCTGCCAAATGTATTTGAACTCTACTCCAGAGCACACATTAATTGCAATCTCTAAGAAAATAAAAAATATCTGAAATTATGCTGCCTATTTCCAGATCATTTTTAATACATAAAGCAGATTTTAAAGTTGGCTTGAGTCCGGAGGAAAAAGTGGGAGTGAAGGGCCAGGCAGATGTTTCACCGAACAAATATATGATTCATAGTCATTATTACACCAGCTTGCAAGGATTAGTTAAATACATTTGCCTAGAAACATATCCCTGGTGAGTGGCTCCTAGTTCTGCTCACCTGTCTCATTTTCATAATTTGGGAGCCTATATTAAATTATCAGTAGCTTCTTTATCATTCCATAAAGAGAAGCAAATACTCAGAAGTAAGCAGTCAGTGGAATGAATTTCAGAGACATTGGCTTAATTATCTAGCACGTTTAGCAAGAATGACCAGGCTGAATTCCTAAACAATTAATTGTGTACTAAATCTATAACTAGTATATCATTGTAAGATACTATTCTTGTTCAATGCTTCATTTTCACCATTTTTAATAAGATATTAAGAGGTATTTGATACCTTTTAAAAACTGGAAGTAGACTCTTAGATATGAAATAATCCTGTATCTAAAATAAATTACATGGAGGGCCTATTCAGATCCAAACCTTTTTCATAATGGCTGTCTTCTCCAAGGCAAGCTGCAATGCCACCATTTTAAAACAATGTTACTGACATTGGGCAAACCATCCAGAAGTATGATTAAAATGGGAAAAAACATTATCTTGACTATAACTGACCATCTACTTGGCTTGCATAAGGCAGGTAGGGTTAAAATCATTGCAATTCACAGACAGGTAATAAAGTATCAACTGTAATAATTTACATATTTTCCTGGTTATATACATTATACTGTGAAGCCATGAGCTCACCCACTTTTTCCCTGTTAGTTTATTTTTTACAAAATAGAAGTTCATATTTCTGTATTTGAGCATTTTGCAAGAATGCTGAATGTTGTGGTGTGTCACTCTCACTTCGGCTAGCGGCCTAGTCTAGGGGGTGATAGACCCCAGCCCGGCCAAACTTAAGAAATCTTGTTTGGGTGGATGCTGCGCGATGTGTCCCCTGTTACAAATCAGTATCCCAAAATAACAAACAGTACACCATCGACCTCCTCCAATTGTCGCTGCCCTTCGGACCCTCACTCCAAGTCCACCTCGTCCGACAGTCTACCAGTTCTCTCCTCATCTCTCCCCGGCCAAAGACCATAAAAATCTCTCTTCCAGAATCACAAGAAAGAACAACAGCATTCCAAACCCCGTTATCTCTAGTCATAACCCAAACATTGCTGCCACAGAGAAACCATTACATTATCAGTGAAACCATACAGCATGTTACAAGTGGATGGCATGATGGGTGAAAGCAAGTGCCCGATCAATAAATGATAACAGAAAACACTGGAATTCGTCAACTAGTCAGGCAGCATCTCTGAAGAAGGGAATTGTATTATATTATCTTTCATCAGACCTGAACTTAAGCAGTAACTGTTTTTCTCTCTCCAGAGATGCTGCATGACTTGTTCGGTATCTCTAGTATAGTTTTACTCATTTCAGATTACTAGCATCTGCATTTGTTTTTTTCCTTCTTGAACAAATTAATGAAGCCAGGCCATTAAAAATGCAAGACCTATATCATTCCAAGGGTGAGCCAGGGAACCATGAAGCTCCTAAACAAATTAGAATTTGCTCTGTGTTCACACAGGGGAGCACAGAAAGCATCCTATATGGAGACATAAGGCTGAAATGATACTTGTTCTGCACGTGACTGCAAGAAAGTGCCACAAGCTGTGGACATACGAGGGGTGATTGATAAGTTTGTGGCCTAAGGTAGAAGGAGTCAGTTTTAGAAAACCTAGCACATTTATTTTTCAACATAGTCCCCTCCTACATTTACACACTTAGTCCAGCGGTCATGGAGCATATGAATCTTGGACCTCCAGAAAGTGTCCACAGCAGGGGTGATTGATAAGTTTGTGGCCTAAGGTAGAAGGAGATGAGGTATACAGCTCTCTTTCCATGCACAAGCAGTTCATCTCTTTGAGTGATTATGAAGAAAGTTTGAAGTTAATAACATAAGTTAATAATGCATAAGGGGTGATTGATAAGTTTGTGGCCTAAAAGTAGGAAACTTTCTACATAATCGCTCGAAGAGTTGACCTGCATGCACATGTAACAAGAGCTCTATAACTCATCTCCTTCTACCTTAGGCCATAAACTTATCATCGTCGTGGCTATCTCTTGAGGTCAAGGATGATGGTCTTCATTCTGTTGATCTGTTTATGGGCTCTCAAGTGGCTTATGAGTCCAATCTTGGCTTTGAAAGTTCTTCCGCGTTCAGGACAGGTGGTTCCAGATGGCAGATCGGGCTTTGGTTGTTGCTGCCTCTCTTTCCATTTTCTTCTCTTCTCTTCTAATTCTGCACATCTGTTGGCTTCGAAAGTTGCTGATCCTTTTTAGAAGATGGCTTGCCAGAGTTTCCTGTCCTTGGCATTGGTTTCCCAATTGTTGATGTCAACATTACATGTCTTCATGTTGCCTTTTGAGACGTCTTTGAATCTCTTCTGTTGTCCGCCTCTATTACACTTGCCTTCTTTAAGCTGGTAGTAGAAGATTTGTTTCGGCAGACATTCATCTTTCATCGGAACAACATGACTACTCCATCTTAGTTTGTTCTTGATGACGTAGACTTCAATGCCCATTGTTTTTGCTTCATTTGGTACGCTGACGTTGGTTCTTCTATCTGCCCAGCTGATATCTAAGATGTTTTGAAGACAGCGTTGACGGAACTTATCAAGTGCCTTCAGATGTCGTCGGTATGTTGCCCAGGTTTCTGATGCATACAGGAGCATTGGGATTACCACATTTTGGTGTCTGTTCAGATGTCACGATCATGAAAGACTCTTGTTCGGAGATGTCCAAAAGCTGTTCGAGCGCATTTAAGACGATGTTGGATCTCGTCATTAAGGTCGACATTGGAGGAGATGTGACTTCCAAGATATGGAAAGTGGTCTACATTTTCCAGGGTCATTTCGCCAAGTTGAATTGATGGTTTTAGCCAATTTGTCTCAGTTGGTAGATGATCTGAGTCTTCTTGGAATTGATAGTAAGTCCAAGTTTCGTGTATGCATGGTTGAAGGCAGTCAGAATCTGTTGTAGGTGGTTTTCTGGGAGAGCTGCAACACTGTTGTCATCTGTGTATTGGAACTCGATGAAGGAACTCATGGATGTCTTGTTTTTGGACTTGAGACTGGCAAGATTGAAAGGTCTGCCATCTGTTCTGTAGACAATTTTGATTCCTGGGGGTAGGTTGTCCTTGATAATGTGGATGATTGTCACAATGAATCACACATGCTGTGGACACTTTCTGGAGGTCCAAGATCCATATGCTGCACGACCGCTGGACTAAGTGTGTAAATGTAGGAGGGGACTACGTTGAAAAATAAATGTGCTAGGCTTTCTAAAATTGACTCCTCCTACCTTAGGCCACAAACTTATCAATCACCCCTCATAGCTCAACATATCCTAAAAATCAACCTTCCCTCTATGGATTCTGTCTATATCTGTTGCCTCAGTAAAGCAGGAGCATATAATCAAAAAATCCACCCACCCTGGACATTCTCTTTTCTCCTCTCTTCTCTCAGGCAAAAGATAAAGCACTAACCACCATACTCAAGCACAGCTTCTATCGCGTTCATACAAGATGAATAAATGCTTTCCTACTACAATAAAATAATCTCTTAACCTCACAATCTTCTATTATGATCTTGCAGCTTATTGTTTACTTGAACTGCCCTATCTCTGCAGCTACATATTTTGCTCTGCACTCTGTTATTGTTTTACCTTGTTCTACCGGAATGTACTGTGTAGTGATTTAATCTGTATGAACAGTAAGACAAACAAGATTTTCATTACATCTTGATACATGTGACAATAATATTCCAATTCTAATTTCAATTTCAGTTCGTTTCTCAGGATCTATAGCATTAATTGATTCCCTCCTTAATTCCATACTCATTTTATTCAGTTGTACAAAAGTATAACTTGAGATATAAGTATTGCCTGTTGCCTGGACCAGATCCCCATTCCTTTTGCACATAGATTTCCTCAATGCCTTTAATGGTAGATTTACCAAATACTTGATGGGAAACTTAATATGGATATTTAGGCTGCTTCATAGCCCACCTCAAACGATATAGGATAACAATAATGTTTGTATTTAGTTACTTTCATCAGTACAACATGACTTTATGTAATAGTGTAAAAAAATGCTTGAATGGTTTGTCTTACTTGACTTAAAGCTAATTTTCCAACTGCTTGCTTCTTTATTCCATTTATCTCTCAGCCGTTTGCTGCCTGAATAACTCTGGCTTTCATACCTCATGTTTTTAAAATGCCTGACTCCAACGTCAGTTGTGGTGAAACTACCTCCCTAACCCTCTCATGCTTCCACTTCAAAAGTGGAATCCATCAGCAAACTTTAACATTAATTTGTGAATCTTGGTCTAGGGTAAACAGCAAGATGGGTAAATAAATAGCAGTGTGACAGGGATATATGGAGGAAATGGTTTTTCTTTGTGTATTTCAGATTTATTCTACATATCGACTGCCAGGTTAATTAGACACTATAACTTTCCCTCGGGCATATAGGAGAATTATAGAATCTGGAAACAGTAGATATGGGGAGAATAAAATAGGGTTAGTGGAGGATTAGTGAATGGGAATTGACTTGGTGGACCAAAAGTTCTGAATGACTCCAGGACTGGTACAATTTAGAGCTATGAATAACAAAATGCATACATATAGGGAATTTGACAAAATTCCATGTTGTTATGTTTCCTTTTTGTTTTATAATGCCATGCAAGATCATCTGTTTTGTCCTACTTCCATACCCCTTTCATGATTGTGACCTGCGGCCAGCTCTTATTTCATGATGAATATCAAACCATGTCAGGACCCACAGGACAAATATGTCATGGTCAGAAGTGTTTAGTGCTGGTAATTGGATAAGGTGGAGGATTTGGTTTTTCTATTTCATATTATGTGAATTATAGCAACATCATAGTTTTTCTGGCATCTTAGTAAGTATCAATAACACTGGAGGCCAGTATTTGCAGTAGGTGCTTGCTCTACATCCCTGCTCCCATGCACTTTCGTCAGAGCATCAGCCTCAAGACATGACTGCTTCCCCCTCTACCTATACCATCCGATATGTTAGTAGTTTCTGGTATTTTCAATTTTTATTTCAGATTTCAAGCTCCTGGTGTATTTTGGGTTTGTGCAGACTTTTCTCTGTGAAGGAGAATAAAGTTGAATTGCCTGGCAGCTGAGGTCCATGATTATAAATGGGTTTGATAGGTTAGATGTGGAAAAGAAGTCACCAGGTATGGTAGTTGCTGTTGCGCCTTCATTGTAATTCACAGTTCAAAGTTCAAGGAAAATTTATTGTCAAAGTACATTTATGTTCAAAGTATGCATGTACAACACAACACTGATATTTGGCTTCTCCAGATAGCCATGGAATACAGAAAATCCAGGAAAGCTGTTGAAAGAAAAAACATCAACTCTCCCCACCCCCAGCATGAAAAAGAAAAGAAACAAAACACACACCCCAAAATTCCCAACCCCCTCCACTGAAGAAAAATACAGTGCCAGTAACAATCCTGACCCCTCTTGCTCGCAGAAAAAAAGCTGCAACAGTAGGAATCCCTGACCCCCTTACCTGCAGAAAAAAAAGAGCGATATTACCGTGAGATTCGTTTGCTTGCGGACAAACTCAGTAATTTCAATACCATAACATAATCAATGAAAGACCAAACCCAACAGTGCAGACAGCTAGTGTGCAAAAGACTAAAAGGTGTGCAGATTCAAAAAAAATTATAATAAATAAGTATCAAGCACATGAGATGAAAAGTCCTTGAAAATGAGTCCATATGTTGTGAGAACAGTTCAGTGATGGGGCAACTGAAGTTGAGTGAAGTTATCCCCTCTGGTTCACAAGCCTGAAGGTTGAGTTATAACTCTTCCTGAACCTGGTGGTGTGAGTCCTGAAGTTCCTGTACTTTCTTCCTAATGTTAGCAGTGAGAAAAGAGTATGACCTGGGTGGTTGTGGTCCCTGATGATGAATGCGCTTTCCTACAACAACGTCCAAGGAGGATGTGCTCAGTGCTGGGGTTTCCTTTCACCATGATGGATTGGACCATATCCATTACTTCTTTTTTTTTTTTTTTTTTTTTTTTTTTTTTTTTTTTTTAAATAATTTTTTATTGCATTTTTAAATGATTACAAAGTATGAAAAAAACAATGTATATAACCCATACCCCCTCCCCTTAACCCCTCCCCCCTAACTGCCCCTTAGAAAAAAAAGAAAGAAAGAAAGAAAGAATGAATGCCTGGTGGTTGGAAGATCTCCACATGCTCCATGGAGTTCGTAATAATTTTAATATGTATATTTATTTCTTCCCCCTAATAACCAATTGTTTCATCTTAAAAGCATCTATATATTTAATCCTATCTTTTGTAAATAAGGGCTCCAAATTTTCAAAAATGTTTCATATTTATCTCTTAAATTATAAGTAATTTTTTCTAATGGAATACAACCATAGATTTCTTTCTTCCAAGAATCTATACTTAAATATGAATCCGATTTCCAAGTAACTGCAATAGCTTTTTTGGCTACTGCCAGTGCAATTTTTATAAATTCTTTCTGATACTTATTTAGTTTGAGTGGTACTTTTTTACATTCGACATGGTCTTGCTCTAAAATTCAACCTTTTTGGACAAATTTAAGACTTTTACTGGAACAAATTACAGGAACACAATTTCCTCATAATCCAATATTATTTTTACTAGGTGATATTGAAGGGATAAAACCGAAACTCAAACTAAATAAGTATCCATTACTTTTTGTAGGATTTTTCATTTGGGGCATTGGTATCTCCATATCAGATTGTGCTGCAGTCAATCAATATACTCTCCAACACACGTCTATAGGGATGTGCCAAAGTTTTAGATGTCATGCCAAATCTTTGCAAACTTCTAAGGAAGTAGAACTGCTGCTGTGCTTTCTTCATAATTGCGCTTAGGGGCTGGACCTGAGTCAGGTCCTCTGAAATGAAAACACTGAGGAATTTGAAGTTGCTGACCCCCTCTGTCTCTGACCCTCCCAATGAGGACTGCCTCATGGTTTCCTCCTCCTGAAGTCAACAATCAGCTGATTGATCTTGTTGACATTGAGTGAAAAGCTGCTGTTGCGGGAGCATTCAGCCAGATTTTCAATCTCCCTTCCATATGCTCATTCATCACCACCTTTGATTTGGCCTACAACAGTGGTGTCATCAGCAAACATAGATATGGCATTTGAGCTGTGTTTTACCTTTTGTACTTAATAAAGTGGCCACTGAGTGTACGTTCATGGCCTTCTGCTGCTGTAGCCCATCCACCTCAAGATTTGACATGTTGTGCATTCAGAGATGCTCTTCTGCATACCACTGTTGTAATGTGTGGCTATTTGGGTTACTGTCTCCTTTGTGTCAGCTTGAATCAGTCTGGCCATTCCCCTCTGACCTCTCTTACTAACAAAATGTTTTCACCCATAGAACTGCTATTATGGGTGTTCTATAGTACTATAGTTCTATAGAACTGCTACTCATGATTTTATTTTGGTTTTTTTTGCACCATTCTCTGTAATCTGTAGAGACTGTTGTGTATGAAAATCCCAGGAAATCAGCCAGTTCTGAGATACTCAAACCATCCCGTCTGGCACCATCAATCATTCCGTGGTCAAAGTCACTTAGATCACATTCTTGCCCATTCTAATGCTTGGTATGAACAACAACTGAACTTCTTGACCATGTTGGCATGCCTTTATGCATTGAGTTGTCTCTGATTGATTAGATATTTGTATTAACGAGCAGGTGTACAGGTGCACTGAAAAAAGTGGCCACTGAGTGGACAATAGATTAAAGCTGCTATTTTCTACAATCCTCATATGTGAAGCAACTTGCTTAAGGTATCATAAATCTGGGTAATATTTGACAGTTGCAATGTTCATGCAAACCTATCTTTCTAAAATTCTAATATTTGCTTAATTACAGTGTATAAAAACAATGGATTAACTGACAGATTAGCTAACAGCAAATGATTGTTATAGTTGCTTTCTTAGGATCGTAATACCCTGTAAGACATTGGTAATGTGGGATGCTGCGAGTCGGATTCACTGCTTCATTGGCGACCGGCCGGGGCATTGTGTGGCTTAGGTCTTAACGAGGACTTACCCTCAAACTGCACTGTCACTTATTTGCATCCACCCAGAAGAGAGGCATTCGAGTCAGTGTGCTCCATCTGAGTGCCAGAGGCAGTGTGGCGTAGCATTAATGCTGGAGTTGGTGCTGCCCGCTAGTGTTTGCTAGGCAGAAGATAAGATGTATTGTTTTCAACTGCAGACTGCTGCAACACGCATGGACTCAGAGACTCATTTTCTTGTGTCTGACTGTATTTTACAGGTATCATATATGTGCAATGTGTGCCTCATACAGTGAATGACTGTTGGTACTGTGTTTTGCACTTTGATCCCAGAATAATGCTGTTTTATTTAGCTCTATTTATGGGTGTTCATGTATGGTCGAGTGACAATTGAATTTGAGATTCCACAAAAAACTTACACTAGGAAAAGTTCCAAATTCTTTAGCTTATTACTAAGATAACAAAATGTACTGACCTTTCTGGAATCTGGATATGAAAATCAACAAGGTTTCCCAACATAATTGCAATTAACTCCACCTGTTGCAAAGTTTGTGTTTGGATGTCAGATGTAATGATATCAGCATATTAACACAAATTAATGTTTACCTTTTATTCTAAGTATTGAATCAGTGGATAATTCCCGTGGGATGACATCTTAATTTAAGATTGAGTCTAATAATCTGAGCAATAAACTGCAAGTATTTAATAATGCATAATACCTTGATGATTTGCAGTCCTAATCAAACCTGGACTTTTGCTGTAGTTTAAAGAAAGTCAAGATTAGTTTATTTTATTCTTTTGTAATCCATAACGATAGATAAGAAATGATTAATTTATTTCTTGATTTTTATGAATTAATTATTCAGTGATTTGGAACAGCCTGTACCCATGGTTCAGTAATTTTATTTGTTTGCAGAATGTGAATAACACTTTATTGTCATCCCTATTTTTGGTGCATTTGAACTGCAGCAGTCTATCTGGTGATGGTAAATTGAAAAGTAATGCAACGGAGATTGCACTTGTATAATAACCTACTGCATCAAAACCCAAAGGTATAAATCATTGTTTATTGCTTGTTTTATAGCTGTTATACAGGGAGAATTGGCAAGCAATATGATGGAGGAATTTGTGTATTGGCAGAAACGAGAAAGCAAGGAGCGATGTTGCTAACAAAGATGTATATCCAGTGTTCACTGAAAATTTGGCCTCACTTTATCCATAAACCCTGAACTGTGAACAAATACATTCTGATGCATCTCACCAGTCAGGGTTTTGGGAAATTCATTCAACTTCAATGGAGTGAGAGAAGGAAGAGTGAAAGACATAGTGCAAGTTCAAAATATCAACACCTCCAGTGCCACTTGTGAAAACATCTGTACTTATAATGATTTGTAAGTGAGTTTTCCTATAGGTTGGCAGTACACATAGAAACATAGAAAACATCCAGCACAATACAGGCCCTTCAGCCCACAAAGTTGTGTCGAATGTTTTCCTACCTTAGAAATTACTAGGCTTACCTATAGCCCTCTATTTTTCTAAGCTCCATGTACCTATCCAAAAGTTTCTCAAAAGACCCTATCATACCCGCCTCCACCACCAAGAGGAATCTGGACCAGCTGGAAAAATGGTAGATAGAATTTAATACAGATATGTACAAGGTTTTACACTTCGATAGGATCAACCAGAGTAGGTCTTACGCTGTGAATGGTAGGGCACTGAAGAGTGCTGTAAAACAGGGATCTGGGAATACAGGTCCATAATTCACTGAAAATCGCATTACAGGTAGATAGGGTACTTTTGGCACTTTAGACTTCATAAATCAAGGTAATGTGTACAGGAGATGTGATGTTACATTGAAGTTGTATAAGATGTTGGTGAAGCCTAATTTGGAGTATTGTGTGTAATTCTGGTCACCTACCTACAGGAAAGATATAAAAATGGTTGAAAGAGTACAGAGAAAATTTACAAAGGTGTTGCCAGGGCTGGAGGACCTGAGTTATGTGGAGAGATTGAATATGTAATGACTTCATTCCTTGGAACATAAAAGATAGCTGGGAGCTTTGATAGTGGTATACGAAATTTTGAGGAACACAGATAGGGTAAATGCAAGCTGGCTTTTTCTACTGATTTTGAGTGGGACTACAATTAGATTCATCGGTTAAGTGTGAAAGGAGAAAGGTTTAAGGGGAACATGAGGGAGATGTCTTCATGTAGAGGGTTGTGAGAGTGTGGAACGAGCTGCCAGTGCAAGTAGTACATACAAGCATAATTTCATTGTTTAAGAGAAGATTGGATAGGTAGGTGGATGGTAAGGGAATGGAGGGTCCTGGTGTAGGTCAGTCTGGTCCAGCGTGGACTAAATGGGCTGAAGACCTCTTTCTGTGCTGTATTTTTCTATAACTTTATAAAACCAGCTTTTAAAAGTACAATTGGGACCATTTTTTCTTCCATTGTAGCAGAGGTACGATGGGAGCAAAAAGCACATAATAGTATTCTTGTTTATCATAGTTTTAGTTGAGGTAGAATCTTGGCCAAGGCAGCATGGAATTCTTTGCTCTCTTTTGAATAACATATAGAAATGTATTATCCTTCTGACTTGTGCCCTGGGCAGAATATCATTAGGTAATTCATCCTTGCACTGATCTTTATAGACATACAATATTGCAATGTCAGTCTTTTGCACTCTGTTTCTCTCCAAACTGTAGATCCAATGAAATCAATGGATGAAATGTGCACCAATAACTACATCTGTGTATTTAGTTCAAACAATAAGTATTTATTATCTCTTCTGAAAGATTTTAGTGCTGGCTAATGCAGTCAGTGAATATAGAGCATATTTATCTCCTTTCTTGAACTTAAAAGAAGCGCATGATAACATTGCTGAAGTAATACATTCCAAACACATTAATCTGATATCCCAATAATTATTTTCATCTGAGTAAATATGTGTTTTATCCTAGACTAGTATAGACAATTGTGATATTTAACTGTGTTTGGAACTTTAATTTTAGTTCATGGTGATGAAGATAAACCTATTCGACAGAATAATTGAAGCCATCCTGGCATGCACTTTCATTAAGATGGCAGGGTCAGATAATGTACCCCAGATGTGGATTTAGTGGCACTAGTTTAATTCATATTAGGTGGTAGGTCAGTAACTCAGCTCTGTATGGTATACATTCTACTTTACAGTTGGCAATTCAAGCTGATAATTTCTTTCAGCAATCCTGCAGGAAAGTGTTGATATGCTCCAATGAACTTCATTATACCCATATAAATTTCCTCTGTTCTAGTAGCACATATTTAATCAAAACCATACTTGTATCAAAATGACTATAGAAAACCAGGTATTGTATTAAATTTAGAGGAGGTGTGGTCAGTTCTGCATGTTAATTTCTTCACTCCCATCTGTCATCTGGCCTTTTGTTAAGTGTTAAGTAAGTCCTCGTTATCCAGACGAAGGGATAAAGGTATGTTATGGGACGAAGAACAAATTACTTGTGGTCACTCCTTTTCTCTGACCTCTGCACTTGGGTCACATATATAGGTACTTCCATGGAACAAGACTTGAACCTATATGTTCTAGTTCAGAGTTGAGATTCTGCTAACCAACCAAAAGGTTATTCCTTGCTTTGTGTGTTTAATAAAAAAAACTGGAAAATAGGTTTTAGTGCAGCATGACTTTTATAATATTAGAACCTCACAAAATGTAATTGTGATGTTCTGAATTTGAAATCTGTCACTGTATTATTGGCAGTGATTTATAATGGTACTAACAATACACAGCTACACAATGTTTATACTGAGGGAGCATTTAGGAGATGATGAAAAGTAAGTAGATTTGGCTGAATCGCATTTCCTAGATCCAGCTGAGTGACAAGTGGAAAATAAATAAGAATTAATTCTGGCAGAGTGGCCAACTTCCCAAGCCCATTTCTCTGTTTCTGACCCATCATCTGTGAAAGCCTACGGGACATTCATCTCACTAAAAGTGCAAGTTATTGTTGTCAGCACTCATTTTCTGATTTAGTTTTAGGTCTTAGTTACAAGAATTGGAAGCAGGAAGTACTTCTTACCTTGGAGGACTATGCAGGAGTGAAGCATGAGATTGATTATGGAATAGGTTAAAAGGTTGACACAACATGATGGGTCGAATGGCCGGTCTGTGCTATACTGTTCTATGTTCTAAATGACCACCACCATTCTCTCTGGGTTTTTATAAATATCAACATGACACGAGAAAAAGAGAGTGCCATAGTTAATCCTAGAGAGTATTTTTAAAAAGTTGATCCTATGTGACACATACCGAAAGTAGGGATCTAATTCCACAAAGCTGGCAAATATTACAACTCTTACAACTCAAATGTAGGAAAAATTACATAGGATATTGCTCGGAAGTAGACATGTTCTAGGGTAGTAAAACTGCTGAAAACAACTGCAAACACATTTATTATCATCAGTGTTTTAGCAAGAGTTTTATTCAGCCTGTTATTGATGCTGAAAGAGGTTTTCTAAGGCCATTACTGTAACTGATGTTCAAAATTCCCTTCACAACCTAAATACATAGTGGTTTGAGATTAGAGCATACAATGGGCAAGTTTCTTTTCATCACTAAGGTATTAGTCATCCAGTATCATCTTACCCAGTGTCTTCCCTGGACTCTTACACCTGATTGGTTTAATTACTCAGATCTCAATCTTCAGGGACAGTGATCAATTGTCACATTTGCATTGTGATAGCTTGGAAATGATTAACATGGAGAAACTTTACTATCCTGAGGGTATGGTTATTTTGCATTTGATTCACGCCATTGTTGCAGATACAGTGTCAATGCAATCAGTGCCAAAATCTGAACTGACAATGTAGAGAGGAAAAAGAGCCTATTGAACATAAAGCCTCACTTTGCTTTATTCAACAATATAATTTACACATTCCTGCAATGCTGAAATTGTGTTGTCCTGAACATTATTTTAAAATCAAGCTAAGACTTTTCATGAGATACAGGCTTTATTGGCTAGCCCAAGGTCAGAATCAACTAATTTGACTCCTCCCTTGTGGGATATTAAAAATCAAGGTGAGATTTTTGACAGTTTCACAGTTTATTGTTCACCGTTCTTGACATCAGTGCTCTTTAATTCTAGATTAATTTAATTAAATACATTTAATGTATCCAGTTAATATTAATAGACTTTGAACTAATGTTTCTGAATTGTCAAGTAAATTGTCTGCTCTGCTGTTGTAAATTAAAGACTGTTCTTGAACAGCGGAATGGTGTTGGTGCTGTTTCTGAGCATAAAACAGCCAAATAATCCTAAACGTTCCAAGTACCATACAATGCTTGTGTACTGCTATGCCGTGATGTATTTCACTTCAGTAGTTTTCTGTAGAAGCAGTCTGTCCTACTGCTAGAATGCTTTGGTTTCGGCTAAAGATGAGGAGCCATGTTTAATGGGAAATGTTGTGCCAGCTAAACAGGATGGTGGGATTGGGAAAATCATCTACAGAGAGTTGGGCAGAGAGAGATTTGTGACAGACAGTAGAGGGCTTCGTGGTCTTCTGGCAGGAGATGCAGAGAAGAGAAGATCGGGAAGACACTACTGCAAGGAGTGCTTCACTAAACAAAGGAGCCCTAGTTGGGGAGTTCTCCTGGTGATTGGTGATGAGAATTCAGCACTGTGAGAAATGGTTATACCCAGATTTTGGAAGAGACGAGCTCCAACAGTCATATGCACAGTTAGACTGGTTGAACTGTAATGGGCCCTGATAAAATTAGAGTGTGAAATTCTGTAAAAGTATTGGGAAAAGTTATGCTGGTTGAATGGTGGTTTGATCAATTGGCTGGAAAAGATGTTGTGTTAGTCCAGACTAGCAGTGATGAAACTGAAGTTGTGCTGCCTGATAAGATAGGGGCAACTGGTGAGGTGGTGCCTTGGGCATCCCATACTTTTAGGGAAGGGAGGCATGCAGCTTGAGGGTGAAGGTATTAAAGATGTATGTTAAGGTTGAATGTAGCTGAGGGTGAAGACTTTAAAGTTGTTCTCATTTCTGAAAAATGGGGGGTAAGAGTTGTCCGATGTGAAAGGTCTCTTAGGTCCTTCAGCGGTTGATGGAAACTCTGAGCTCGCATCGGCAATAACATCAGCGATTGATAAATCCCGAAGTGTATCTGCGGAGAACCAAAGTTCTCGTAGGTTGAGAATGTTCTCTGGGCTCAAGCTCACCCCCGATGGGGTGGATGAACATGGAACATAGAATAGTACAGCACATTACAGACCCTTCAGCCCACAATGTTGTGCCGACCCTCAAACCCTGCCTCCCATATAACCCTCCCACCTTAAATTCCTCCATATACCTGTCTAGTAGTCTCCTAAACTTCACTAGTGTATCTGCCTCCACCACCGACTCAGGCAGTGCATTCCATGCACCAGCCATTCTCTGAGTGAAAAACCTTCCTCTAATATCCCCACCTTACCTTAAAGCCATGCCCTCTTGTTACTGAGCAGTGGTGCCGTGGGGAAGAGGCGCTGGATGTCCACTCTGTCTATTCCTCTTAATATCTTGTACACCGCTATCATGTCTCCTCTTATCCTCCTTCTCTCCAGAGAGTAAAGCCCTAGCTCCCTTAATCTCTGATTATAACCCATACTCTCTAAACCAGGCAGCATCCTGGTAAATCTCCTCTGTACCTTTTACAATGCTTCCACATCCTTCCTATAGTGAGGTGACCAGAACTGGATACAGTACTCCAAGTGTGGCCTAACTAGAGTTTTATAGAGCTGCATCATTACATCACGTCTCTTAAACTCTATCCCTCGACTTATGAAAGCTAACACCCCATAAGTTTTCTTAACTACCCTATCTACCTGTGAGGCAACTTTCAGGGATCTGTGGACATGTACCCCCAGATTCCTTTGCTCCTCCACACTACCAAGTATCTGCCATTTACTTTGTACTCTGCCTTGGAGTTTGTCCTTCCAAAGTGTACCACCTCACACTTCTCTGGGTTGAACTCCATCTGCCACTTCTCAGCCCACTTCTGCATCCTATCAATGTCTCTCTGCAATCTTCAACAATCCTCTACACTATGTACAACACCACCAACCTTCATATTGTCTGCAAACGTGCCAACCCACCCTTCTACCCCAACATCCAAGTCGTTAATAAAAACCACGAAAAGTAGAGGTCCCAGAACAGATCCTTGTGGGACACCACTAGTCACAACTTTCCAATCTGAATGTACTCCTTCCACCACAACCCTCTGCCTTCTGCAGGCAAGCCATTTCTGAATCCACCTGGCCAAACTTCCCTGGATCCCATGTCTTCTGACTTTCTGAATAAGCCTACTGTGTGGAACCTTGTCAAATGCCTTACTAAAATCCATGTAGATCACATCCACTGCACTACCCTCATCTATATGCCTGGTCATCTCCTCAAAGAACTCTATCAGGCTTGTTAGACATGATCTACCCTTCACAAAGCCATGCTGACTGTCTCTGATCAGACCATGATTCTCTAAATTCCCATAGATCCTATCTCTAAGAATCTTTTCCAACAGCTTTCCCACCACAGATGTAAGGCTCACTGGTCTATAATTACCTGAACTATCCCTACTAACTTTTTTGAACAAGGGGACAACATTCACCTCCCTCCAATCCTCCAGTACCATTCCCATGGACAACGAGGACATAAAGATCCTAGCCAGAGGGTCAGCAATCTCTTCCCTCGCCTTGTGGAGCAGCCTGGGGAATATTCCGTCAGGCCCCGGGGACTTATCCGTCCTAATGTATTTTAACAACTCCAACACCTCCTCTCCCTTAATATCAACATGCTCCAGAACATCAACCTCACTCATATTGTCCTCACTATCATCAACTTCCCTCTCATTGGTGAATACTGAAGAGAAGTATTCATTGAGGACTTTGCTCACTTCCACAGCCTCCAGGCATATCATCCCACTTTTATCTCTAATCGGTCCTACCTTCACTCCTGTCATCCTTTTGTTCTTCACATAATTGAAGAATGCCTTGGGGTTTGCCTTTACCCTGCTCACCAAGGCCTTCTCATGCCCTCTTCTTGCTCTTCTCAGCCCCTTCTTAAGCTTATTTCTTGTTACCCTATATTCCTCAATAGACCCATCTGATCCTTGCTTCCTAAACCTCATGTATGCTGCCTTCTCAACTGACTAGATTTTCCACCTCACTTGTCACACATGGTTCTTCCACCCTACCATTCTTTATCTTCCTCACTGGGACAAATTTGTCCCTAACATCCTGCAAGAGATCCTTAAACATCGTCCATAGTACATTTCCCTGCAAAAACATTATCCCAATTTACACCCGCAAGTTCTAGCCTTAGAACCTCATAATTTGCTCTTCCCCAATTAAAAATTTTCTTGTCCTCACTGATTCTATCCTTTTCCATGATAATGCTAAAGGCCAGGGAGTGGTGATCACTGTCCCCCAGATGCTCACCCACTGACAGATCTGTGACCTGACCCGGTACGTTACCTAATACTAGATCTAGTATGGCATTCCTCCTAGTCGGCCTGTCAAGATACTGTGACAGGAATCCATCCTGGACACATTTAACAAACTCCTCCCCATCTAAACCCTTGGAACTAATCAAGTACCAATCAATATTAGGGAAGTTAAAGTCACCCATGATGACAATCCTGTTATTTTTGCACCTTTCCAAAATCTGCCTCCCAGTCTGCTCCTGGATATCTCTGCTGCTACCAGGGGGCCTATAGAATACCCCTGTAGAGTAACTGCTCCCTTCCTGTTCCTGACTTCCACCCATACTGACTCAAAAGAGGATCCTGCCACATTACCCATTCTGTAGCTGTAATAGTATCCCTGACCAGTAATGCCACCCCTCCTCCCCTTTTTCACCCCTTTCTATCCCTTTTAAAGCACTAAAATCCAGGAATATTGAGAATCCATTCCTGCCCTGGTGCCAGCCAAGTCTCCGTGATGGCCACTACATCATAATTCCATGTATGTATCCAAGCTCTCAGTTCATCACCTTTGTTCCTGATGCTTCTTGCATTGAAGTACACTCACTTTAGCCCTTCTACCTTACTACCTTTACACCCTTTATTCTGCTTCTCTTTCCTCAAAGCCTCTCTATATGTTACATCTGGCTTTACTCCAGGCACTTCTTTCACTGCTCTATCGCTCCGGGTCCCATCCCCCTTGCAAATGAAGATGAAGATGAGACCGGTGGAGCAGATATCTCTGTTATTGGATGATTGCAGTGCTCAGATAATATGAAAAGACAGAGACTGGTATAGAATCTAAAAGGTTTGGCTGCTGAGGGGGTGAGGTCTGTAAAGGCAGAGAACATATTGGTCATGTCTGTGGTCTACATGCAATAGAAAATATTTTGGCATGATGGACAGCCCAGAGGAGCTTTACATGAGGTTGAGATACAGAGTCCAAGGGAAAGGTGGAAAAGATTTTTGCCTACATTTTCAGGCTAGAGTGGAAGCTGCATTGCTTGTGCTGTGAAGAGGCCATACAACTGGCTGAGATAAATCGATTAAAGATGGAGCAAGTTGTGAAGGGTGAGCTGTCACATGACGTGATTGCTTTAAGTCTTTGAATGACTCCGAAGGTGCATCCCCCTCCCTCATCTGTTGAGCTGATCAGAGAAGTACGAGAGAAGGAAAATACGATGGAGGAGCGGGAGGCCTCCATCAACAGGGCAAAGTCCTCAGTAGCAGCCTCTGTTGCTGAAGTGACCCCAGATGCCACACAAGTGGGGATTTTGCAGGATGCAGTGAAAAACCTGCATGCCGAAGTATCTCAGTCGATGTCAGCTCGTGCTGCCACCAAGCGTGACAAGTCCGATATGAAATCCGACCCACCAGCAGGATGTAGTGGCAGAGGGCTGCTGCTGACAGGAGTCTCTTGATGAGGGAAGTGACCAGTATTTTGTTACAACTATGGTGAGGATGGTCAATTCAAGTGGGAGTGTGAAGGACAGGACAACCTTTGGAAAGTAACCCAATGGTTGCATAAGCAAAGAAGGAACTCAGGAAACTTTGGAGAGACCCAGTAAGCTAATGGCCTGGTGCCTCAGAGAGAACACATTCCAATCAATATACCAAGGGAAACAAAGTGCAAGATGCGATTCTTGAAGGCTCCGGTGTATCCATACAGATTGAGGGTAATTATCTAGAGCCATACTTGACACAGGTTCTCAGGTTACTCTACTCTGTAGATCCTCTTACAACCGGTAAAAGGATTGACATATTTACCATCGACGCAACTCAGTGGCCTAGAAATTTGGGGCCTTAGTACTGATAACAACCCATATGATAGTTTCTTGTCGTTGAAGCTGGAGCTTTCAGAAGCAGATGTTCGAGTAGCTGAGATCCTTGATACATTACTGTTGGTCTGTCTGGATCTGGTTGAGAAAGGTGACATTTCCATTATTGTGGGAACAAATATTCCCATTGTGAGAATGGGCTCATGGGAGCATGCAAGAAGAGAAATGGGAATTTTTTGAAAACCTTGTCCATTCACTTGGTATTCAGAGCTATTTTTGAGAAGATGCAACTTCCTCCTAAGCAAGGCTTCGAGCATAAATGAGGAACTATGTGATACACTCAGTCCAAACCCATCGTGCTACTTCTTGGGGAAGTAGCTAGAGTGAAAGGAAACCCAAATTTCCACAGAATGCCTGATGCTGAGGTCCTGCTGGCGCGTGCTCTGGAGGATCATGAAGAAGAGTCACATTTACCTGCTGAACTGCTGAAACCTTTGGCAGTACATACAAACAGGATGGCAGTGATTGTCAGGAACACCTTGGGGAGAGAGGGGTCATCTTCACACATGGGATGCTGATGGCACATCTTTTCCCAGTAACCGTAATGTCTAGTTTTATGTGAGAAAACCAGGAGAGAGACAATCTCTTGGATCGCAAAATTTACCAGCAAAGTCATTAAACTTTGCTGACACCCTGGTACCTGAGGAATGGAAAAGGAGATTAATGGAGAAGCTGTTGAATTTTGAAGATGTCTTTTCTACAGATGAGTTTGATGTGGGTTGCTTCGAGAGTACTCACCAGACTATCCATGTGACAGAGGACACCCCTTTCAGAGAAAGGTCTTGATGGTTAGCACCAGTAGAGGTGGAAGATGTTGGGCAGCATCTGCTGAAACTGAAGGAAGCTGGAATTATCACTGAGTCAAGGAGTCATTGGGCAGATGTCACCCATAGTGGTGGTGAGAAAGAAGAATGGGAAGGTATGAATGTGTGTTGACTATTGCACACTGAACCGACATACAGTCCCTGATCAGTATACGGTTCCAGCGATCGAGAATGCTCTGGCCTGCTTGACTGGAGCAAAATGGTTCAGTGTGTTGGACCTAAGGAGTGGATATTATCAGATACGCATGAGTGAAGCTTATAAAAAGAAGATGGCATTTATAGTTTGGTCTTTCAGCTACAGTTCTTTCAGTTTGGGAAAATGTCCCAGGGCATATCAAGAGCACCAGCTACTTTCCAACGTGTCATGGAGAAGACTGTTGGGGACATGAACTGTCTTGAGGTACTGGTGTATTTGGATGATTTCATGTTGTTCGGGTCGACATTGGAGTAGCATGAGACGTACTGAAGGTGCTAGACCACCTGAAAGCTGAAGGGTTAAAGCTGTTAATGGACAAATGGCGGTTTTGTAAGACTACATTGGGCATGTAGTCTCGGCTACAGATCTTTGTAAGATAGAAGTGGTGACCACATGGCCAGGATACCAGAATGTGAGTACCCTACACACATTCCTTGGATTCTGTGGGCACTACCAGATATTTGCGAAGGACTACTCTAGAGTAAGTCACCCTTTGAATCAATGTATGTGTGGTTATCCTCCCTTGGGCAAGAAAGGGAGGGGAGCGAAAGGAGAAGAAGGCAAGGTTTAACTTAGCCCTTCAGAGCTTTTCAGGAAAGATGGGATGCAAAACGTGAAGAGGCCTTTCAATTGCTAAAAGAGTTGCTTACTAAAGTACCTGTGATGGCCTTTGCATGCCCCCAGTTGCAGTATGTATTGCATACTGACACCAGCTGTGAAGGTTTAGGCAGTGTTCTATATCAAGGCCAGGGCAAAGGGATTAAGACCTGTTGTTTTCATCAGCATGAGTCTGTCACTCTCTGAATGAAAGTACCCTATGTGCAAAATTGGAGTTTTGGCACTGAAGTGGGCTGTGGGGATAAGTTGAGTGACTATTTATATGGTGTCAAGTTTGAGGTGAGGACTGACAAAAATCCACTGACTAAATATCCTAACTTTGGCAAACTTGGATACCATAGGTCATCACTGGATGGAAGCATTGTCTGCTTATGATTTCAGCTTGAAATATTGGCCAAGGAGCCAGAACATTGATGACAGATGTGTTGCCCCAAAATTCGCATGAGGTGCTAGAAATGGATGGAGAATGGAGGACGTTCTTGCCTCTGGTGTTAAAGCAATGTGCCAGTTTTCTACAGTGGGAAAATCAGAGGCAAGGCTATGGCATTATGGAGCTGTGGATCATTTGGGAGCTTTTGGTTGCACCAATCCACAGGTTTATTGCACTTTAACTGTTCTGGATACAACAAAGTTGCCTGGCTTGAGTCCTTCAGAATTGGCAGCAGCCCAGCAAAACCACCCTTGTATAAGTGCCATTTGGTCATCTGTTGCCAAAGGAGACCTGGCCCAAGTGGAAACGGTGAAACAGCCTTTTGTACCCCTATTGATGAGGGAATGGGACAAACTGGAGTTGAGGGACCATGTCTTTTACAGGGTCAAATCTTCTTCAGATAAGCCATTGTGTTCCCAGTTGGTTTTGCTTGAGAAGCATCAGAGGATTGTGTTAAAGTCTCTTCATGATGATTCAGATCACTTGTGTTTGACGACCAATGGATTGGTCCAAGATCGATTCTACTGGCCCCGAATGAAGCCTAAAGTCAAAGAGTACTGTAAGTCATGCATCCAATGTATTCAAAGGAGGACACGGCCTATGAAAGTTGCTCCATTATCTCATTTACAGAGTACAGGATAACTTGATTTAGTGTGTATCAATTTCGTCTCCATAGAGCCTGATTCCAGCAATGCTGCAAATGTCTTGGTCATCACTGATCACTATTCCCGATATGTTCAAGCCTTCCCCACAAATGATCAGAGAGAATCGACAATTGGCAAAGTATTGTAGGAGAAGTATTTTGTTCATTGTGGCCTCTCAATAAGAATACATAGTGATCAGGGAAGGGATTTTGAGAGTCAGCTCATACATAAGTTACTGAGCATGCTTGGAGTCACGGAGATGAGGACCACACTATGTCATGCTCAGGGTGATCCCCGGCATGTAAAGTTCAACTGGACATGTTGGAACGTTGGATGTCAGCAAAATGAATGAAAAGAGTCAGCATTTTGAGCATTTGGTACACTGCTACAACTGTACAATGAATGAAGCTACCTGACACTCACCATAATATTTGATGTTCGGGTGCGAAACAAGATTGCCTGTAGATCTCTGTTTTGGGGATGGTGGTGAAGACTTGCCACAGAAGACATATCCTCAAGTATATGCTTGTCATGAGGAAAGAACTGCAAAAGGCTTAAGAGCTAGTAGCAGTTTCTGTTACCAAGCAAAATCAAGGAAACAAGAGGGGATATGATCAAAAGATTAGGTTCTCTCAACTGATGCCTGGAGACAGAGCTTTAATAAGAAATTTGGGGCTATCAGTGAAGCACAAGTTGGCTAATCGCTGGATGTCTATGCCTTGCATAGTGGAGAGCCAGATGCCTAATGTGCTAGTTTTTCAGGTGAAGCCAGAGAATGGGAAAGGCCCTGTCAAATTTCTCCATTGAAGTCACCTTTTTCCCCTAGGGCAGGAGGTATGTGTTGGCCCAGAGTCTGACATGGAACCTACTCCTAAATAGGAGAATGCTGTGCAGAAGGAGGAAAACATTAAGGCAATCAACAGAAAGACCTGAAAATAACCCAAACTTTGAATATTGGACAGACTCAGAGGGTGAGGAAATGGGGGTGTGGTTTGAGGGAGAATGTTAATGCATTTGAAACAGTTCAATAAAAGGTTTAGGAGATTGAGAATGGACAGATTGTCTACTGATGGAAGGTTGGGTAGATTAGGTTTGTATCAGAGTTTAGAAAAGTGAAATTTACTTGATTGAAACTGAAGATCCTGACGATGGGTATGATGAGGATGATCCCTCTTATATGAGAAAATGTTTCATAGAAGTTTCTAAATTGTTATACTAGATTTGATTAAAAGCACTGAGAAATGAAATTCCTCTTATAATCATTTGTATAGATGAATGAGAGAGTCTTATGATCAAATTACATACTGCTGTTTCAGGAAAATGTCTAGGAAAAGTATTAGGTCTGTCATCGTGCGTCTTACATCTTTTGTCTGTGGCAAATCTCAACGTAAAAAAAAAAACAGTTACTGTCAAAATTATGTTATTTATGTGCTGGTTTCACTTCAGACTAATGTGCGTAATTTTACAACTTTTAAATAATACACTGAATACCAGTAAGAGTATTACCTTGCAACAATACCCTTTTAGGAGCTCTTTTTACAAGGATAAAGAGATCAAATACCAGAGGATGTAATTTTAGGTGAGATGAGGAAAATTTAAAGGAGATGAATGGGGTAAGTTTTTTTTCCTGACACAGAAAGTTGCAGATGTTTGGGATGGGTTACTAGGGGCAGTGGTGAAAGCTGTTATGAGAGTGTTTTAGGTAGGCACATGAATATGCAGGGAATAGAGTGATATAAATTAGGGGTAGGCAGACAGAAAAGGTTTATTTAATTTGTCATTGTTTGGCGCAGACATTGTGGGTCAGAGAGCCTGTTCCCATGCCGAACTAATCTACAAATTCCAAAGAAAGGTCATGAAACATCCATGAGTTCTTGCAACTTCTCTCCTCAAGGATAGGGGAAATGGTTTTAGAATATTTTTAAAGTACTGGTTGTTAGAATTTGATAAGCAAAGGGGTGAAAGGTTTGCAGGGCTAAATGGGTATGTAGATTTGATTATAATGAGATCAGCCATGACCCTCAGGACAAAGTGCACTGCAGTTTATTGTGGCCATGATCATTCCGGTTAATTCATATTTGGCTATGCAGGCATTTGTGCCATTTCAACAGGTGATTTCAATTGCTTGACACATCTGTTTAAGATGATTAACACCTGAATTGGTGAACTACATGCATCACTTGAAATGGTTAATAATAAAAAAACTCTTATTTGACATTCAAGGGAATGAACAACTGCCAAGGAGAAGTTTATCTTTGGTTGATAATGCCAAGCAATGTGAGAGTAATGACTGAGTCGTGATTATGTCATTCTAATAACCTAGTATAATATAGGAAGAAGAGTAGATCAACTCTGAGGAATCATTACTAAGAATTAATAAAGGCACAAGCATGCTAAACTAATTAAACTACTAATGCATCCTAAGGTTTGCTACCATTGTCTTAATGCCAACTCCACAAGAAGTCTGAACTTCATCCAATATTTCCCAGTCTAATCAAATTTTTAGAAATATATCATAGTTATAATTTAAGAACTTTTGCAAGAATAAAAGTTCAGATTGGCAACAGCTTCAGTTTTTCTATTATCTATTGGAACAATCCACCTCTGCGTTCAAGTGCTTCATTGCCCAGGAAATTATGCCCCTCTCTCTCTCCCTTTTTCTTGATGCTGCTGGAGTCCTGTGTCTTGGGCAAGTTTCAATTGATGTGGCTTGTGGATTGGGACCTATAGTTCACTTTAAGATGTGTTTCTGCTTTCTGATGTGTGGTATTTAATCGGGGTGGACTGCAGCCTGAAGTTAATGAATGACACAACACCATATTAAACTGAACTGAGCTGAAATGAATATGCCTGGATTCTTTCCGTGATTTGAAGTTTGCTATTTTACGTTCTGTGTTTTTTGTTGTTGTTTGTGCGATTTTTTTGCATTTTGGGGGTTTGATGTTTTTCTTTGAACAGGTTTGATAGTTTTCTTTCTTTGTTTCATGGCAGTCTGCTGGAAGATGAACCTCAGGGTAGTATACGGCATAAATACTTTGATGATAACTGTACTTTGTATCTATGAAATGCATCAAGTGTGCTGATGCCAAGGATTGCTTTACTTGACTTGTATTCTAAGTACGTGATCCCTTAAGCCAGTGACCAGCAGATAGATGAATATTGTGTGACTTGCTTTTGACTTGATAATTTTGTTTGTAATCTATTGACCTTTTAGTAAATGGTGTCTGGATTGTAGTGAGTAATTTCCATTGATTAAACAAAATTACAATAATTGTATTTGAACACCAAATACAGTTTCCCTTTTCCCTTTCAGTATTCTGAAGGAGCTATTCTCTCTGAGTCTGTAGCTCACTCTTCCACGTCCACCAATCACATCCCATCTTACAGAGTTTTGCCACGCAAACATGAGATGTGACAACTGCGCTTTTAACACTTCCTTTCCCACTAACCAGTGTCAAAAACAATCCTCTAAGGTAATGGGTAATTCTCACACCCCTTCCAATTTAATGGACTGCGTTTGGTGCTCAGAATGTGTTTCTCCAGTTCTCCTCTAAGCTGGAGAAAACCAACACAGATCCATTGACAATTTGCGTAGAGCACTTCCATTCAATCTCCACAGTTGATTTTGTGACTTTAGTTCTTCACCCACTTTAGTTATGGCCTTTATCTTGAGCCTTTTACATACCTTGATAAATTTGAGGATCCACACATTGTCCTACATTTGGGTGCATTGAAAACCTACATACTTAAAACTGAATTTAACAATTTCAGGTATTAATTTTGTTTTATTTTTCATTTTCTCTCTCTCCATATATCTGGTTCTATCTCTTTGCTTCAATGTGTTTATTTTTTAATTTGCTTTTTCCAAGGACTAGTTTTTAAAGTGATTGTTGCCTTGATAACTTTAATTTGCACCCTATGACAGACATTCCCTCACTGAAGACCAAGCCCATTAAACTCATCGGTCTTCTTACTTTTCCAGTTATAATCAAGAGTCCTGGACATGAAATGTCAATGACCGTCTTCCTCCTTTCAGCTGCCTGACCTGAGAGTCCTTCAAGTATTTTCTGTTTGGAGATCTCACAGCTAGAGCACTACAGCACAGAAACGTCCCTTTGTCCCATCTTGCTACCGAAAAACCATTATTCTGCCTAGTCCCATGGACCTGCATCTGCATTGTAGATCTCCATACCCCTCCTATCCATGTACTTATCCAAACTTCTTATACATGTTGAAGTGGAACCCTTGTCCATTACTTCCACTGGCAGTTCATTCCACTCTTGCACGACTTGTATACTCAGGATACCCTGAAATATTTCATGTTTCACCCTAAACCTATGACCTCTAGTCTTCATTTCACCCAGTCCCATGCTTGTATTTAGCTTACCCTTTTTTTGTACGCCTCTATCAAATTCCCCTTTATTCTTTTCCATTCCAAGAAATAATGTCCCAGCCTATTCAACCTTTCCCTATAAGTCAGATCCTCAAGTCCCAGTAAAAGCCTTGTAAATTTTCTGTTATTGATAACTTTCTTGTAAGTGGAGCACTACAGAATTGCTCACAGTACTCCAAATTTGGCCTTACCAATGTCTTAAACATGATATCCCAAATGCTTTACTTAGTACTTTGGCCTTCATAAATCAGTATGCCAAAAGCTGTCTTCATGACCTTATCCAGTATCCTGTGAATCAACTTTCAAGGAATTATGTATCAGTATTCCCAAATTCATCAGTGTGCAAAATTATAATGAGGCTTTATTTTTAACACATGATCCCTCTTTTCCTTTTCACTTTTCTATCCTTAATTGACAGTGTGCACATCACTAACTGTGGCATGTTCAGTGAGCATTTTACTCGGGAGATTTAGTGTGATTGATGTTGTGCACAAATGTATTGTATCCTGTCTAATTGCTGAATCTCCTTTTTATATCCATTTCAATATCTTGGGGAAACCACTGTGGTTTCTAACCACAATATTATCTGCAGCATATTGCAGCAATATTGGCTGCCATTGTGCCTTATTAAGCTATTGAAGTTAATTAGAACTATGAGCTTCTATACAAACTGAACTGAGAATTAATTTTGCTTTCTAATAAATGTATATGGTAATTGAACTGAAAAGGCTAACCAGATATAACTTTTATTCTGTTTTAATAATTTGGTGATCCACAGAGGTTGAATTGTAATTGTAATCTAAACTTGCACTTTAAAAGTTTGAATGCCTTCTGACTAATTGGATTTATTAGTGCAGATAAATTATTCCAATATATCACAATATTAAGGAAAATGTAAACTATACAGGAAGCATAAGAAACTATTGAAATCTTCTCTTAAATTATAACATATTTTCCCAAATATGAGTTTGGGAATAATTATAGTGTTGTAAATTTATCATTACAACCTATAAAAATTATTTCAGGATATTTGTTTGCTAGGAATGCTTTAACTTACTCATTTGTGCTTAGAACATAGAGGATACGTTCATAATTTTCTGAGATCTTAATGTGTTATTTGTTATTGTGAAATAGTATAAGTTAGTTATTTCAATTATCTCCATGCCACTAATCAGCCCCACAGTATGAGTGAGTACGTCATACTGATGAAGTATGGGTGAGGGTATGGAAACAATAACTGTAGATAGGAAATATATTCTTGGATTCTCCATCTTTAAACTTTGTTATGAGTACAGTAGCAAACATTTCATTGGGAGGGTTTCATAAACTAAAAGCAATATATGACTCTCTTTAAGTTCTTTTATAACCAGTCACCAATAAGGTACTTCTACTTAAGAGAACTGTTATGGGATTTTGCTCAGGCATATGTAATAACAAGGCACTGTGATTCCAGCTCTGCCTACATATCTATCATTACTATTGCAATCAGTTAATTGGATCCCATTTACTGTCATTTTCAATTTCCCAGCCCAAGAAACATGTTGACAGATTCGATTCAATATAATTAGGCATATAGAAACATTTAGGATAAATAGTTAGGCTTAAAGAAAACTAGTCACTACAGCAAGTTTAATTATAATGAAAAATTCTAAAAATAGATTCATGTTCAAAGATGCTCATTAAATTTTCAAAGGGTTGAACATTGTTTTGATTGATAATGGATTTATATAGATTATAAAAACAATTTCTGATGACAAGTACACAGAAAATGCTGGAGAAACTCAGCAAGTCAGGCAGCATCTATGGAAGGGAGTAAATAGTCAGCATTTTGGGCCAAAGCCCTCACTAGCCTCAGACCCATTGCACTTATCCTTGTCCAATTCTTTAACCTATTTATTACTTTACCGCATAGGTGAATTTCTCAGAAGGTGCTTCTGTAATGAGTTGACATCGTATCTTGCTGTCAACGAGGCAATACCAGTTTCACACTGACCAACAGCCAAGTTTATGCACACCAACGTTTAGTATCTGTGATCCATATAGCTGACCCCACAATTTAATTCCAAACATTGCCTTCTGCCTGCATTTTGACTCTGAACAGAGTAATTGTGGGTTTTGTTCTGTTACTACTTACGTAAGGTAATAGACAGAGATAGAGAGATGAGCAAATACTTTTTTAAGTGTTTTTCACCAGATCCAGTTTCACTTCATTGAGCAGAGTTGGGCTGTGGCCGTTCCAGCCTGAAGAATATTCTATTTTTCATCCTCAAGATGTGAGTGTTGTTAGTATTAATGAGAATATAGAAAGCAATGGGATGTTTACAGAAGGAACTATTTTCAATTGCAATCTTCAGAGGTATTGATTTCATCCTATGGTTCATAAGTTTTAATTTACCTCATTCTACTCATGTGACTGATGGCCATTGCTGTTCCGTGGTTAGCCCTTGAGACTTGAGGGTTAGGAATCTGGAACAAAGCACAAACTCCTGGAAAAACTCAGCCGGTCAAGCACTATCAGTGGAAGCAAGGAAATGAGTGATATTTTATGTCAAGATACTGAGTTAGGGCTGAGGATGCAGAGAGAAGATAGTCAGTATGTAGAAGTGAGAAGAAAGGCTGAGACACAGCCTGATAAGTAGAAGCAAATAAAGGAAAAATATAGACAAATGAAACCAGGTAGGGAGCATTTGGGGATAGAGTTTGGTAAATGACAGGTGGAACCAGATGAGGCAGGTGAAAAGAAAGGTGAGCCAAAAGATTCTTCTTGAACAATGGTGAAAATTTTGCAGAGAAATAGTTCCAGGAATTTTATCAAGCAAAGTTGAAGGTGTAGTTCTACATTTGGATTAATGTATAGCTCAAAGGTGCAGGTACCCCGCTATGCCTGCTGTGACTCTTCATCCAAATGGTGGAAATTGTATAGGATGCAAAATGATGCCATTTGGCCCATTGAGTTCGCTCCACCATTTCGTCATGACTGATCAATTTTTCCTCTCAGCCCTAGTCTCCTGCCTTCTCCCTGTATCCCTTCATGCCTTGACCAATCAAGAATCTATCAACTTATGCCTTAAACATTCATAAAGGCGGCCCCCACAGCTGCGTAAGACAATGAATTCCACAGATTCACCACTCTCTGGCTAAAGGAATTCCTCCTCATCTCTGTGCTGAAGCTGTGTCCTCTCGTCCTAAATTCTCCCTCCATATGAAACTTCTTCTCCACATCCACTCTATCAAGACCTTTCAATATTTGATAGGTTTCAATGACGTCACCCTTCATTGTTCTGAAATCTAGTGAATTCAGGCCCAGAACCATCAAACACGCTTCATATGACAAACTGGTCATTCCTGGAATCACTTTTGTGAACTCCCTTTGAACCCTCTCCGGTTTCAGCACACCCTTCCTAAGATAAGGGGCCCAAAACTGCTCATACTGCAAGCAAGATCTCACCAGTGTATGTCATTGGTGGTAATATGCACCAAGACTTCTGGCTGCTCACCCTCACCCTTGAGAATGCCATGGACCCAATCTGAGACATTCCTGACCTTGGCACCGGGAAGGCAACATGCCATCCAGGTGTCCCTATCACACCCACAGAATCTCGTCTCTGTTTTCCTGACTATGGAATCTTCTACTAACACTGCAGTTCTCTTTGCTCTTCTAAGATACAGCACCAGACTCGGTGTCAGAGACCCAGTCACTGTGGCTTCCCACAGTCAGTTTTCCCCCTCAATGGTATCTAAAATTGTATTTTTATTGCTGAGGGGAATGGCCTCAAATGTACTCTGCACTGACTGTGCATTTCCCTTCCTTCTCCTGACCCAGTTACCTGTCTCCTGCAGCTTCGAGCTGACTCCCGCTCTATAGCTCCTACCTAGCACCTCCTCATTCTCCTGTAAGAGTCAAAGTTCATCGAGCTGCAGCTCGTTCCTTAATATTTTTTCTCAGAAGCTGCACACGGTGCACCTGTGATGTGTTTACCTGAGAGACTGGCGGTCTCCCAGACTTCCCACATACCACACCCCACACTCAGTACAAAACACTGCCCCTAGAACCATTCTCAGTATACTACTATGCCCTAACAGGCGTTTGAGAGAGATTGGTAAAGCATGATTTGTTGCACTGACCAGCTTCGTATTTAAAAATATTTCAGATCCAACCTTCAATTTCTTCCATGATTGCATGCACTAATTACAAAGAACTCATGATACTGAGATGGAAGCTATCTGCTGAGCTTTATTTCTCCTTTGCTTTGCCCACAGAAACAATTTTCCTTAAACATCCCACCATTGCTAACACAAAATCAAACTATTCCTCTACCATCAATTTGCCTTCTCTAATTTCTGCCACAAAATCTGTTCCCTTAAAATGAATGTCTTCCTTCCTCTGGCACTTCTCAACTCTTTAGATGAATGGGACCATTCAAAATTGCTAGATCCTCCTTGAATTATCCACCTCTTTACCTGCTTACTTTTGCTTAATATCAAGTGCTGTATGTTTGACAATTCAAGGCTGAAAATTTGGAATTATTTTAAATAATTTTCCACTTTTGGATCTACTAGAACTAAGCCTTGACCAGAAATGTTCATTTGTTTAGCTCAGTTTTAGTTTTTATCTTCTACTTTAGTTGAGAACATAAATATTTCATAAGGATACTAAATAGAAACTTAAGTGAGTCTTAATGAAGGGTCTCAGCTTGAAATGTTGACTCTTTATTCATTTTCACAGATGCTGCCAAAAATGCTGAGTTTCTGCAGCATTTTGGGTGCGTTGCTTTGGATTCCAGCATCTGCAGGATCTCTTGTCTCTAAGTAGAAGCTATTGTTTTGGAAGTTCAATGAAACAAACACGTAAAGGATAGAGAGAATATCTGGTTAAATAAACATTTAAGGCTTTTTGCTGTTTTGCAGTTAACAACTGGTGGGCTGGTGGCTCAGTGTGATCAGCGCTGGGCTCGAGAACGGAGGTTCCCGAGTTCGATCCAGTGACAGACTGCCCCCAAGCAAGCTCCCCATCCGTGCCGGATTGATGTCGAGCTCACAACTCAACCTCGTAAAAAAAAACACTGTCACCTCCAGTTTAAATTCCCACGTGGAATATTGTGGAGGATCAAATACCCAAACCCAAACCCCAAACTGCATGAGACATATTGATAATTTCACTCCAGATCCTTCAAGTGAAGAATTAATAAATTCAATATTCAAACAATTGGCCCAAAATAGGATAGAGTGAGAAATCTGGCTTTGATTTGTATCAATGTCAAATTTCAATAGATTTATTGATTACCGTAGAGGAAGAATTTCAACCCCAACCCTATTTGCTGTTGCTCTTCACTGTCAACTACCAATCAATTGAAGGTAGAAATGTGAGATAGTCAATTACAAAATGTAAGTAAGTTGACAGAACATGTAATAATATTTTCGATGGATAAGTATATAAAGTTGAAGAACACATTAATCAGTGCAGAGAGTTTTAATCCTTCCTGGAATTTTGTGTTGAAAATGCAACAATTTTGCTGCAAGCTGAATATTTATTATAACAGAACTTTTTTTTCGGTTTCTGATTTCATCAAACTGTCAGCAATGATCAGTCATCCAGTTTCTGATGTAGTGACATTCTGCTGCAGTAGATGAGCTTTACGATAAAAGTCTTGGCTACATCCCAACTTTAGGTTTTTCCACTACCAGATAACAACATGTCTATGAACATGTTTTTTTTTCAGTTCATTTTAATACCTTATACCTTTATTTATTTTGATATGGTACAGCAAAAGAGATCTGAACTGGCAAAATCTAATGAAAAATGGGAGAGATAAACTGTGGATGCTGGGGCTTTAGCTTATGTCTGATATGGACAGATTATTATACCTGCTATTCCACTTTTCTGATTCATTTGGCTTGTCTTCTCCTCTGTTGCATGCAGTGCCTGGCTGGGATGCCAGATGGCTTCTGGATGGTGTTGGAGAATTTCCAAAATCATTAAAAACAAGGCAGCCACTATCCTTCAGATCGCCGTAGTTTATAGCTGATTAGTTGATTTTAGATTCAAGTTCAAATTCAGTTTATTTTCATTCTTATTGTTTCATTTGGCATGTACACCATCAAATGACACAACGTTCCACCAGACCAAGGTACCCAACACAGTACATATAACTCACATACATAACACATAAGGTAATATTATCACAAGTAAATTAACAAATATAAGGTGCAATTACAATACAAGTTTAAAAAGTACATAGCATAATGCTACTGGCACTTCATGAATGATGAGACCTGGGAGGTGGCAGGGAGTTCAGTAGTCTTACAACCTAGAGGAAGAAGCTGTTTCCCATCCTAACAATTCTTGACCGAATGCTACAGTACCTCCTGCCTGATGGTAGGGGTCAAAGAGATTGTTGGACGGATGGCAGGGATCATTGACAATGCTAAAGACCCTGTGTACAAAGTGCACTTGACAAATATCTGATAGGTAGAAGATAGACCCCAATGATCCTCTCAGCAGTCCTCATAATCCTTTGTTAGGACTTGAGGTTAGATGCCTTGAAATTCCCATACCAGACAATGATACTGCTGGTCAGGACAGTCCCGATGGTGCTCCTGTAAAAATAGGTTAAAATTAGGGGGTGGGGAGGGGGGGGGATGGTGGGAGCCTCACTCACTTCAATCTCCTCAAGAAATGGAAATGCTGCTGTGCTTTCTTGACCAAAGAGATGGTTTTGAGGGACCAGGTGAGATTGTCCATTATATGCACTCCCAGAAACTTGGTGCTCCTAACTCTTCACACAGAAACTGTGCATGTGCAGTGAGGAATGGTCAGCCTGCACCTCCCTAAAGTCCACAATCATCTCTTTGGCCTAGTCGACATTGAGACTCAAGTCGTTGTGCTCGTACTATTCTACCAGCCACTCTACCTCCTCTCTGTATGCCGTCTCATCACTGTTGTTGATCAGTCCAGCCATTGTTGTGTCATCAAAGCAGTAGGCTGAGCATGCAGCCCTGGGAAGTGCCGGTGCTCAGTGTGATGGAGCTAGAGACACATCTGCAAATACAGACTGACTGTGGCCTTTCTGTCAAGAAGTCTAGGATAAATGTTAAAGAGAGAGATGTTGAGATTTAACAAGGACAGTTTACCTACCAGCTTCTGATGGATGATCGTATTGAGCACTGAGTTGGTCACTAAACAGCATCCTGGCTTACGAGGCTCCATTTTCCAGGTGGGACAGGACGGAGTGGAGTGCAGAGCATGTGGCATCATGAATTAACCAATTTGAGTAATACGCGAAATGAAAATGGTCTAATGTAGCAGAAAGATAGGAATTAATGCATTCAATAACCAGCACCTCAAAGCACCTAATCATTGTTGTCGAGGTCAGTGCCACTGTTTGGTAGTCACTGAGGCAGGCTACTGTTGTCCTGTGGGGAACCAGGGTGCTGGTGGCCACTTTGAAGCCGGAGTGGAGAGTGAACTGCTCTACAGAGATGTTGAAAGTATCTGTTGGAACCTGTGTTAACTGAGCTGCCCATTCCCTCAGAACATGATATAAAGCTGTGGGGCATCTGATCAGACCCCACTGCTTTATGTGGGTTGACCCTGACTAGGGATTTCCTCACGTCAGCTGTGGCCACAGTGCATGCTCCTTGGGGGAAAGGGGAGCCCTTCCTTGCCAGCACATTGTTCCATGTATTAAATCATGAGTAAAAGACATTCAGGAAGAGAAGTGTCACTGTTGTTGCACAGGGTAAACTTTATTTTTATTGTCACCAAACAGTTGATACTAGAGCATACAATCATCACAGAGATATTTGATTCTGCGCTTTGTGCTCCCTGAAGTACAAGCTGAAGTAAATATAATAAAAATTTAAATTATAAATCATAATTAGAAAAGAGAAAACGGGAAGTAAGGTAGTGCAAATCAGGTCTGGATATTTGGAAGGTACGGCCCAGATCCGGGTCAGGATCTGTTCAGCAGTCTTATCGGAGTTGGAAAGAAGCTGTTCCCAAACCTGGCTGTACGAATCTTCAAGCTCATGAACCTTCTCCCAGAGGGAAGAGAGACAAAAAGTGTGTTGGCTGGGTGAGTCATGTCCTTGATTATCCTGGCAGCACTGCTCCGACAGCGTGCGGTGTAAAGTGAGTCCAAGGATGGAAGATTGGTTTGTGTGATGTACTGGGCTATGTTCATGATCTTCTGCAGCTTCTTCCGGTCTTGGACAGGACAACTTCCATACCAGGTTGTGGTGCACCCTAGAAGAATGCTTTCTACAGTGCACCTATAAAAATTAGTGAGGGTTTTAGGG
Organism: Hypanus sabinus; assembly: GCF_030144855.1. Taxonomy (NCBI): domain Eukaryota; kingdom Metazoa; phylum Chordata; class Chondrichthyes; order Myliobatiformes; family Dasyatidae; genus Hypanus; species Hypanus sabinus. The sequence goes on from NC_082716.1 coordinate 73,543,012, forward strand.
GACAGGCCAAATTTCTTCAGTTTTCTCAGGAAGTAAAGGCGCTAGTGGGCCTTCTTGGCAATGGACCCAGCTTAGTTAGATAGAGTCAGGTCATTTTGATATTCACCCCACGGAACTTAAAGCTTTTGTCCTGTTCCACCTGCGCACCACCGATCTAGATGGGGTCGTGTGGTCCACTACTCCTTCTGAAGTCAACGACTAATTCCTTTGTCTTGCTGACGTTGAGGGATAGGTTATTGTCTTCGCACCATGCCACCAGGTTCTTAATTTCCTCTCTGTACTCAGACTCATCATTACCCAAGATACGGCCTACAGTTGTGGGGTCATCAGCAAACTTATATATTGAGTTCGATGGAAACTTGGCTACACAATCATGGTTGTACAGTGAGTACAGCAGGGGGCTGAGTACACAGCCTTGTGGGGCACTGGTGCTCAGAGTGATTGTAGAGGAGAGCTTGTCCCCTATTTTTACAGCCTGGGTCCTGTCTGTGAGGAAGTTGAAGATCCAGCTGCAGATCTGAGTGCTAAGACCCAGGTTCCAGAGCTTAGGAATCAGTTTATTTGGAATGATGGTAGTAAAGACAAAGCTATAGTCAATGAAAAGGAGCCTTACATATACAGACAGACAGACATACTTTACTGATCCTGAGGGAAATTGGGTTTTGTTACAGTCACACCAACCAAGAATAGTGTAGAAATATAGCAATATAAAACCATAAATAATTAAATAATAATAAGTTAAATAATGCCAAGTGGAAATTAGTCCAGGACCAGCCTATTGGCTCAGGGTGTCCGACACTCCGAGGGAGGAGTTGTAAGGTTTTATGCATCTTTATTCTCCAGGTGTTCTAAGGAGGAATGTAGTGCCAGAGAGATGGCATCTGCCGTTGACCTGTTGCCCGGTTAGGCGAATTGCAAAGCATCAAGGTTGACTGGTAGGTTATGGTTGATGTGTGTCATAACCAATCTCTCGAAGCACTTCATAGCAATTGTTGTCAGAGCTACTGGTCGATATCATGCCACCTTGCTTTTCTTCGGCACCGGGATTATCTTAATTATCTTACATTAACTTGTAGTTTGTTATGATCTAAGTGCACTCCCATTTGTCTCTGGTGTCGCAGCAATGGCTGCATGTTCTCTTGTGAATAATCCCATTTTGCCTTCCTGATGCTGTGGGAAAGTGCAGCTCTTGCTGACCGGAGGGTTGCCTTAACCCTGATTCGAAGGCAGCATCCTAATCTCCCAACCACGCCCTGGCCTCTGCTGTCAGCCATGGCTTCTGGTTTACTCTTACATTGATGACAACCTCAATGCACTTCTCCGTGCATGGAATTAGCATAGGAGTAAGTGGTCAGAGAGTCCAAGGTGATGACTGGGAGCAGCTTTGTATACACCATGGATATTGGTCTAAACAAGATCTAATGTGTTCTCACCTTTGGTAGCAAAGTCAACATGCTAATAGAATTTAGGCAGGACTATTTTTAAATTATCATGGTTGAAGCTAGCACTTATAAAGGAGTTACAGGGGTATGTGTTTTGTAAGCCATGGAGCTCATGTAGCATTTCCACAGCATTAGCAGAAAGGTGGGGAGGGGAGGATGGGTGGGTGTGATGGGATATACACAGCTAGAATCACAATACCACTGAATTACCTTAGAAGGGTCGGCACTTCACCATTAAAAACTCTACTATAGGCGAACAGTGGGTCATCATGACCCACTCACCAGTTCTTATTAATGTATATTCATACACCTCAACTATGGGCCTTGCCAGAGATCACGGGAATTCTGTCAGTCCTGAAAGAGATGATACCTGCTAGCAGCTGGTTGACCACTTCAGGGTTGATACCCTAGAGCCACATTTCCCTCAGAATGAGCACGCCGCTATCCTTCATCTCACGCTTAGTCAGTCTCGGACACAGGTAATCTAATTTATTTTCTGATGACCAAATGTTTGAAAGCAAAATCAATGGGAGAGATGGCCTGCGGGGTTCTGCCTTTCGTCCCACACGGATGCGAGCACACTTCTCGCTTCTGTTCCCTTGCGCACTACTTCCGACGCTGTCTCCTCTGGGTGGCTGTAGCAGGCGATAACATGGAATGCAGAGCTCATCTGCTATCCAACAACCCGCTAGTGAGGGAGGCCTGCAGTACTGGGTGTTCTTAATATCCAGCAATGTCTTGCAATCATAAGAAAGATGTAAAAAGTGAACAATTACACCATTAGTTGGAGCCAGAGTAACCGCTGTGACTGGATGTGCCACCACCTTGAACAATACAAGTGTCATAAAGATGTACAGCGTAGAGATATGCCCTTCAGCCAAACTCGTAAATTTGATGTAGTCCCATTTGACTCATATCCCTCTAAACCTTTCCTATCCATGTACCTGTCCAAAGGTATTTTAAACATTGAAATTGTAACTGCCTCTATAACTTCCTCTCATAAATTGTTACATATACCCACCCAATCTATGAACAACTGAGTCCTCTAGTCCCCTGAAAATCTTTCCCCTTTCCCATTAAACATACATCCTCTGGTTTCACTGGGACAAAGACTGTAACCATCACCCTTCACAGGGCCCTCACCATTTTATATACCTCTATCCCCCAGGCTCCAATTCATACTTACTGCCTGTTATGCCTGTTGGCATTTAAGGCAGTGATGAAGATCCATCTCTGTCTGTCCACCAATTTTGGTCTTCGATGTCGAGGGCTTACTTCATCGCGCTAGTAGCTTCCTCTTGGTTTTCACTATTGTCAATCATGCAGATCCTGGGTGGAGGCTCAGGAATACCATAGCACACAGATGTAGAAGGATTCATCATTGCTGTTTCTGTAATAGTTTAGTTTGATCAGTCAGGGTTGTTAGCCCTGAGCTGAACCCACGAACCTGGAGGACTGGTAGACAACTCTTAGTCAGGCCTCAGCTCTTTGATCTGTTTGGCATGGGTGACCCTACTGTGGTGAACTACATATACCTGTCTGGACACGCCCCTCTGCTGACTGCTCCTGTGGCTCCTCCCACAGACCCCTGTATAAAGGCGGTTGGAGGCACTGCTCCCCCCTCAGTCTCCAGGATGTTGTGTGGTGGTCTCTTGCTACTAATCATGGTGTCTTGCAGCTAATAAAAGCCTATCGTTCGCCTCCCGTCTGCGAGAGTTATTGATGGTGCATCACCTACCAAGAATGAAAGCATAAGATCCTGACTCCAGCCGACATAGCTCTCTGTGTCATTGGGGCATGCAAGCCTCCAAACTATGACTCTGCTGTCTTGAAGGCCAGCCTCCTATGGTCCAGCAAAAAAAGTTGAAACCTATGCAGCGGCTCTTCCTAACTCAAGCTATCTGGTCATGCTAACATCCTCATGAATCCAGCTTCATGATCTCTTTCCTATGAATGGGAAACCAGAAAAGCACACAGTGCTCCAAATGTATTGTCAAATTCGGTTCTAAAATGATATCTAATTCCAGTACTCAATGTCTTGACCAATGAAGGCAAGCATGCCTTATCCTGCTTTCTCCACCCCGTCTACCTGTGTCTCAACTTTGAGGAAACTACTGTCTCCACCTGCACTCCTAAGCCACTCTGTTCTACAATACTGCCCAGATCCTTACCAGTTACAGTGCAAATACTGCTCTGGTTTAACTTACCAAATACCAAGAGACTGAAGGGTGATAAATGCTGATCTTTATTTGAAAAAGGCTGCAAGGTTAGTCCAGTGAGTCTAACATTAACGGTAGGAACATTACTGGAGAGGATTCTGAGGGACGGCATCTGTTAGCATTTGGAAAAGCACAGACTGATAAAGTATAGCATTGTGAGTGGGAAATCAAGTTTTTTGAGGATGTGACAGAGAATTGATGAAGGCCACATGGTAGACATTATCTACGTGGGCATTAACAAGAACTTTGACAAGGTCCCTTATTGTAGGTTAGTTTGGAAGTTTAGATCACATGGGATTCAGAATGAGCTAGCCAACTGAATGCAAAATTGACTTAATGGTCAGAATCAGAGAATGGTGGTGGAAGAATGCTTTTCAGATTTTCTTTTGTAAGCAGCAAAGGGATTACTGCTGGGTCCACTGTTCTTTGTCATATATAAAAATTATATAACAGTGTACATGGGATGTTGTTAGCATAGCTAGTAAGACTGCAGATGATAGCAAAATTAGTGGTATGATGAAGAGTGAAGAATGTTAACTTAGATTACAACAGGATCTGTTTTAACTTGGAATGCAGGCCAAAGAAAGTTAAATTGAATTAATTCAGAAAGTGTGAAGTGTTGCATTTTCGTAAGTTAAACCAGGACAGGACTTGCACAGTAAATAGAGGGCAATGGAGATTATTGTGGAACAGAGAGACCTGGGGTACAAGTATAGTTTTTGAAAGTGGTTTCCCTGGTGTATAGGAAGGTGAGGGAAAGCTTGATAGAGGTAAATAAGACAATAAAGGCATAGATCAGGCAAGTGATGGTAGGGTAGGGTAGAGAGTCGAAAATTAAAGAACATAGATTTATGTTGAGAGGGAAAGAAATAAAGGGCATCCAAGAACAAAAGATTTTCTCAGAGAGGGTGGTGGAGTTGCCAGACTAAGACAGACACATGGATGGAAAAAGTTTAGAAGGATGTGAGCCAAACACAGGGAAATGGGTAAAGCATGGTTGGCATGGACAAGTTCAGCCAAAGAACCTGTTTCTATGGTGTATAATTCTTTAGCACATTTCATGTACCTGCCAATGAGATAGAGACAGTGATCTTTTATGTAACTAAACATGGGAAGGAGAACCACTGGTAGACAGATGCAGTGGATCGGCAGCCTGTCCTGACACAGTGCCCATACCTGGAATTGCCAGCTATGTTCTTATACCCACCCCTCCACAGCAAGCTGTCATTGTTCAATTCAGTTGATCCCCATGAGCTTGGAGTTATATGAAAGTCATCAGAATGTATCAGCATTCCACCCTGACTATACTTTTTTCCTGTATGGATTGTTGTGGCTGTTGAGCAGACATCAGATTCATTGTCTTCATGAAGGGCCTTAGCCCGCAATATAGACTGTTTATTCCTCTCCATAGATGTTGTCTGACCTGCTGAGTTACTCCAGGATTTTATGTATGTTGCTCAAGATTTGCAGCATCTGTAGAATCTCTTGTGTTTGAAATTCATTGTGGTTTGGTGAATGCTATATAGTGCATATGAATTCAAATGAGTTTTTAAAATATATACTGTAGTTTCCACAGACAATTCTTTTGACATGCACTTTGTCAGTTATTAAGCTCCTTGGCATAATCAAGTAATCCAAATGAAACAATGCTCTCTCTAGCCAAATAAAGGGCAGCAGTAAAACCTAATCCTTCACGTACCGCAATGAGAACAGTTTCTTTGAATAGGTTCAGATGAACCTCAACTCCAGTCTCTGAAGTGTCAAGCTGCCTGATCCTCCTCAGGAAAGAGATACTTCTGCAGGAGGGACGTCTTGAAGCCACTTAACTGCAGCAAATACAGTGCCATTAAAAAGTATTCACCCCGCCTTGGAAGTTTTCATGTTTTATTGTTTTACAACATTAAATCACAGTGGATATAATTTGTGATGATGATCATTAGGATTGAGTTCTGATTATTAGACCTTAGTAGGTGGGTGATGGAGCATGAAGATTTGAGCCCTAAATGAATCTTATGATGAAGCTGGCTGGATGAGCTTTAGAAGTTACAGACATTACCTGTTTCTGAATCCTGACTCAGTATAATTTTAAAAGGGATCGGTCCTGAGTTGGAGAGGAAATTAAAGCAATCAATATATTTCTGGAATATCTAATGATATAATTCCTGTTTAAAATTATCTCTTGGGTACATTTGATTGCCTACACAATTTTGTTCATATTGGAACTTCCTTTTTCAATCTTTCACCTCTCCCAGGAGGTTGTAAGATTATGGATGGACAGGGTGCTGTGGATAATAATTAAAACAGCACAGCTGTGCAGGCTAGCTAAATGATGTGTATATTATTAACATCTGTGCTAAAGACTACCATGCATGCTACATAGAAAAAATTGAGGCCTTTGTGTATCATCTTTCAATCTCAATGTATCCCAAACTCAAGTAATTTCAAAATCTTAGTCACTTGCAATTTATGTCCTAATGTATCAGTAATCAGATTATTTATTCTTACTGAGCTCCTCTGATGGAAAATAGTTGCCAGGATCCTGTGAAGTATGCTTCTGTTTTCTTTGTGCAGCATTGCGGGATTAGTTAAATCAGTCAGAGACTGAAAATTTACTACATCAGCTTAATGTTTAGTCCAAAAGACAGTACTCCTTCAATGCTCTACTGTAACCACAGCCCAAATTTTCCATGAGGTGCAAATTAATCCAAAACCTACTAAATCAGAGGTAAGGGAATTCTACAAACAGTATATGAAAAGACAAACAGAGTTGATGACTTCTGAAATATACAATCACATTCTGGCCTTGAATCTAATTACTGAAAAAAGGTCACTTGCTCTATTTTCCCCACTATGGCAAAAGATGAGCAGTAATTTGAAATATTAGCAAGCAAGCAAGGGTAATATCTGTGAATTAGTGCTGTTGTAAAAACATATAATTATGGTCATACACAGCATTCAATTACAATGTCTAAGGAGCAAATAAAATGTTCATCAAAATTGCTGAAGTAATTTTTTAGAGCAAGTAACAGTGCTCAGTAGTAAAGTGATGATTTTGAAGCTAAGAAATAGACTTGGATTTGTACAGTGCTTTCATAATTTTGCAGTGGTCACTTAAAACCACAGAGGTTCATAAACTTGCTTTCAATGTGCAGTCATTGTTGATTGAAGGCAAAGAAGTGTCAGCTATACATTCCAAGACCCCATAATCAGTACTGAGATGCATCAATGATCAATTTATTTGAGTTTTTTTTTCAACTGTACACTCAATAGTTCTGTGGTATAACCACTGATTATTGAACTATGTACATGTGATATGTGTTACAGCCAGTTGAGAAATGGAAATTTGGTTTTACAGCATTCACAAATACATTTGCTGTCATGGAACTTGTGGGGGTAAGATGGAAATAATAATTTTTCCTAACTCTGTTGACTTTTTGAGCCATGACAATTATTCAGCCCAAAACATCGACTGTACGCTTTTCCATAGATGCTGCCTGGCCAGCTGAATTTCTCCAGCATTTTGGGTGTGTTGCTGGATTTCCAGCATCTGTAGATCAAAAGCTCAAAGGTCCAATTTAATGTCAGAGAAATGTATACAATATACATTCTGAAATGCTTTTTCTCACAAAACATCCACGCAAATAGAGAAGTGCCCCAAAGGATGAACAATAGTTAAACATGAGAACCCCAAAGTTCCCCCCCAACTCCCCACTTCTGCACATATGTGGCAGCAAGGCAACGATACCCCGCTCCCCCCCCCAGCAAAAAAAGCACACCCGCTACCCAGCACAAGCATGAGCTAGGTGATAGCAAAGACACAGACCTTGCAGTTACCCCAAAGACTTTCGCATTTCATCTGGCATTCAACAAACCAGAGGTTCTCTCTGTCCCTAATAAGGGAGAGAAAGGTGTCCCCCATTTTCACAGCAAGATTTCCTCTTGTTTGTGATTTTTCTTAACACACTTTTTTATGGGAATGCCGAAACTTTTAATGGTAACCTTCAGTCCCTTTGCAATATTAGATTTGTATCTTCTCTGTCAAATATGTTCTGAGCTGATATCTTGGAGGGGTTTGGTGCTGGTGGATTGCACCTGGGAGTCAGACAGATATTGGGGATAAAGACAAGTGGCATTGATTTGTTTTCCTCTGTTCTTGAGAATTCATAGTTCTATTTTGGTTGATTTACTTTATCTGCATGGAAGAATTCTCTAGTTTGGTTCACATCCCTATTCCTCCCCCCCCCCCCCAACTTATAACCACATTGCAAACAATTTTGAACACCCCTATTAAATCTGTCCTTGACATTCTCTACTCTTGAAAGATCTTGAAGATATATTTTCCCTTAGGCTGCAGTGTTTTGATAAGGGCAGAGTGGTAAATTTAGTTCACATGAACTTTTGACAAAGGCCCTCATGGGAGACTGGTCCAAGCAGCTGTGGTCCTGGAATCTGAGGCAAATTGGTAAATTGGATCAGCAATAGGAGTGATGGAAGAGAGTTACTTTATGACTGGATGTCTGATCAGTGGTGTTTTACAATAATCATTGCTTTGACCCTTGCTGTTATACGTGCATGAATTAGGATGTAGATGTAGGGGGCATGCACAGTAAGCTGGTAGATTCAATGAATGTTAGTGGAGTTCTAGATACTAAGGACAGTAAACTGGGGCCACAAGGTTATACTGTCACATTGGTGAAATGAGCTGAGAAATGGCTGATGGAGAACTAATATGGCATTTTGGGAGTAGAAGTCAGGTTAGTACATACACCTTGATGATAGGGGCCTGGGTATATTGAGGAAAAAGGGGACTTTGATGAATAAATCCTTGAAGATGGCATTGTAGCTAGATACCATTGTTAAGAAGGCACTTGAGATACTGACCATCATTTGCCAGGGTACCTGAGTACAAGAGGAGGAAGATTATGATTCAATTTGATAAAACCTTGGTCCTCACCATCAACATCATGACCAATTTTCCTCAGTACTTACCTGAAAACTTACTAATCATCTACATTCATATCCAAAGCATTACTATAATTATGTGATTTATCACTGCAGTCCTTTTAGTTACCTAGCAGTTCACCTGTGATCATCAAAGATTTTTATAATCTCTTTTGGGACTCTCGTAATCTTGCTTGTCTGTCATAGCACCCTGGGCCACATTTCATCAGGCACTCGAGATTTACCCATCTTTATGCTCTCCAAGATATTTGATACATCCTCCTCATTAATGATATGTTCTAGCATTTCACCATCCCTCATCCTGAGCTTTCTTACAATGGTGTCCTTCTTCTAAGTGAATAAAGATGAGAAGAATTCTTTAAACACCTCACATAAGTCCTCCTGCTTTTTGTGCATTTTGCCTTTTTGGTCATTAATGGACCCTATTCTTTACCTCATTGCTCTCTTGTTATATTTATAAAATGCTCTGGGAATTTCTTTACTTTTGTCTGCCAGTGTCTCCACTTCCCCTCTTAGTTCCTTTTATTAAGTGGTCACTTATTCCTCTCCTACCTAGTTCCCTTCTCAATTCTCTATGCCTACCCAGTTTCCCTTTTCAGTTCTCTATACCTACCTCGTTCCCTTCTCAGTTTTCTATACCTACCTAGTTCCCTTCTCAATTCTCTATACCTAGCCACTTTTTTCAGTTCTCTGTACCTATTTAGTTCCCTTTTCAGTTCTCTATACCTACCCAGTCCCCTTTTCAGTTCTCTATACCTACCCAGTCCCCTTTTCAGTGCTCTATACCTACCCAGTCCCCTTTTCAGTGCTCTATACCTACCCAGTCCCCTTTTCCGTGCTCTATACCTAACATAGGCTACTGTGTATAATTTTGTACAGCCCTCCAAATTCCTTGACAGCCAGGATTCCTTGTACATGATGAACTTACCTGCCTCAGCAAAGATCTGGACCCACTGCAATTTGCCTATTGCCACAATAGGTCAATGGCAGACACAGTCTCAATGGCTCTCCACACAGCTTTAGACCACCTGGACAACACAAACACCTATGACAGGATGCTGTTCATCATCGACTATAACTCAGCCTTTAATACTATCATTCCCACAATCTTGATTGAGAAGTTGCAGAACCTGGGCCTCTGCACCTCCCTCTGCATATGGATTCTCCCTAACCAGAAGACCACAATCTGTGCGGATTTGTGATAACATATCCTCCTCGCTGACGATCAACACTGGCGCACCTCAGGGGTGTGTGCTTAGCCCACTGCTCTGCTTTCTATATACACATGACTGTGTGGCTAGGCATAGCTCAAATACTATCTATATATTTGCTGATGATACAGTTATTGTTGGTAGGATCTCAGGTGGTGACGAGAGGGCGTACAGGAGTGAGATGTGCCAACTAGTGGAGTGGTGTCACAGCACCAGCCTGGCGCTCAACGTCAGTAAGACGAAAGAGCTGATTGTGGACTTCAAGAAGTTAGACGAAAGAACACATACCAATCCTCATTAAGGGATCAGAAGTGGAGAGAGTGAGCAGTTTCAAGTTCCTGGGTGTCAAGATCTCCGAGGATCTAATCTGGTCCCAACATATTGATGTAGTTATAAAGAAGGCAAGACAGCATCTGTACTTCATTAGGAGTTTGAAACAGATTTGGTATATCAACAAATACACTCAAAAACTTCTGTAGATTCTGTAGATGTACTGTGGAGAGCATTCCAACAGGCTGCATCACTGTCTGGTATGGGGGGTGGGGAGGGGGGGCGGGGGACTTCTGCACAGGACCAAAAGAAGCTGCAGAGGGTTGTACATCTAGTCAGCTCCATCTTGGGTACTAGCCTACAAAGTACCCAGGACATCACAGGGAGCAGTGTCTCAGAAAGGTAGCATTCATTATTAAGGACCTCCAGCACCCAGGGCATGCCCTTTTCTCACTGTTACCATCAGGTAGACAGAAGCCTGAAGGCACACACCCAGCGATTCAGGAACAGCTTCTTCCCCTCTGCCATCTGATTCCTAAATAGACATTGAACCATTGGACACCACATCACTTTTTGTAATATACAGTATTTCTGTTATTTTGCATGTTTTTAAAAAATCTATTCAATATACATACACCGTAATTGATTTACTTATTATTATTATTTTTATTTATTAGTTTTGTTTTCTTCTATATTATGTATTGCATTGAACTGCTGCTGCTAAGTTAACAAATTTTGCATCACATGCCAGTAATAATAAACCTGATTCTGATTCTGATTCATCCTACTGGAACACATTAGCACTGAATTTCCACTTTTTCATCTTTGGTTGAATCACACTTGTTAGATGTTTTCAAGCCTGCCAGTAGTCAGTTTTATGATATTGAAATCAGTCTTCCCCCGCCAATTCAGTTCATTCATTGCCACATTATTTTCATAATTGTCTTGAAGTTAACAGAATGCAAGAGATTCTGTAGGTGCCAGAAATCCAGAGCAACATGCTCAAAATGCTGGAGGAACTCAGCAAGTCAAGTAGCATCTGTGGATCTTTAGGAGGCCTGTAGTGTACCTCCAGCAAATTAATAATCTTGTCTTTGTTCCTGAGCTCCATTCATGTAGCACTTGTCCTCACATACTATGTCCCTATGTCCTTCAAATCTGCCATCACCATTTCTCTCCTAAAAACCATGAACGCCAATGTCTTGCTCATCACAATTTCTCTTTACATTAGTCCTTATGTGTCAAATGCTCCCAAAATTGTGCCAACATTTACCCAACAGTCATTATTTAAACAATACCTCATTTGAATCATCTAATCAAACTTTCACCTTTGTCACAGTCTGAAATAGAAAATGACAATGTAATTGTGATCCAAGTAATCTTACCCATATTGACAATACAATTGACCAAGTTGACATTCTTGACCAGTTGGAGTTTTGTACGAGTATATGGTAGCTTTGTTTCATTCTTATCTCTAGTCATAGATAAGGAATCACAATTTACAGCTTTACATCCCATACGTACAACAGGTATACCCCTATTGATTATCTACCATGTGCTAACCCTCAGGAATGTCAAGCAAACATGGTGTAATTTTCCAGAAATACTCCAGTGACACCAGCTTTGCCTCAACCTCACCTTCCTTTACACCTCTACTATCTTGGCCACAGTCTAAAATAGTGTGGTTTAGTGAGCTGAAATCATACAGTGCCTTAGATGAATAAAAAAGGAAGCAGGAGTGAACTTAAACATGGAATCAAGAGGGTAAAAATGGCCAAGAAATATCCTTGGCAAGTTGGATTAAAGAGGAAACAAAGCATTTTAACCATTTATTAAATCCAAGAGAGTATCTGGGAAGGGGAAGGACTTCACAAGGATAACAGCAGGTATTTATGCCTGGAACCGAAGGAAATGCATGAGATATTAAGCAAGTACCTTGCATCAATATTCACCAAGAAGGATATCGAAGATGGTGATATCGGGGAGGGGTATACTGTTATTCTAGGACATATTGATAAGGAGGAGGTAGCATTGAGTCCTTTACATACTGTTAAGAAAGATGAGTCACCAGACCTTGATGGATTCTGTTCCTGATTATTGAGAGAGGCATGAGAGGAAATTGCTGGAGCCTTGAGCAGGATCTTTGTCTTCAATGTCACAGAGGACTGAAGAACGTTGTTCCTCTGCTTTAGAAGGACAGTAGAGACAAACCAGGAAACTATATACCAGTGATCCTTAGTAGGGACTCCCTATCTCTAGTAGGGAAAAGATTCTTAGGGATAGGATCTAGTCACATCTGGAAAAACATAGACGTAATAGGGGATAATCATCTTGGCTATGTAGGGGAGGTCATGTCTTACAAACGTATTGAGTTATTTGAGTAGGAGTTGAGGATAGAGTCGTATATGAACTGGAATAAAGTTTTTTAAAAAGTCCTTCATGTTAGGCTAAACCAGAAGATTGAGCACGTGGGATCCGTGGAAAATTGGTAGACTGGATACAAAATTGGCTTGGTCATAGAAAACAGAAGGTATTGGTGGATAGTGTTCCAGAAAATATAGGTGAACTAATTAGTAATTTGGAGATAATTCAAAAAATGGTGCACTTATGATAGTTATGAATGTTATTAAAGGGGTTCAACAAGGTATATAGATCAACTAGAATTGTGGACAGAGAAAATAGAGGTGTATTTTACTGCTCACAAGCGTAAGGTATTTCAGTCTGGGAGTTCAAATGCATGAGGAAAATATATGGTAAAGGATAAGAGCCTGAGGAGTATTTCTTTAAAGAAGGATCCTTCCAGAAGGTGATAACGCAAGTAGACAGGGTGGTAAAGAAAGCAAACAATATGCTCACTTTCATCAGTCAGACATTGAACATAAAAATTGAGAAATCGCTTTGTAGCTATGTAAAATATTTGTCAGGCCACATATGGAGCATTTTGTGCAATTCTAATTGCCACATTAGTGGAAGGGTATAGAGTCCTTAGTGATTACAAAAGAGGTTCACCAAGATGTTGCCTGGATTAGAGAGTATCTGTTCTATGGAGATGTTGGGCAAACTTGATTGTTTTCTCTAGAGCAATGGAGCCTTACAGGCATCCTGATAGAAGTGTGTAAGATTATGAAAGCTACAGGCAGGTTAGACTGTCAGAGTCTCTTTCCCATGGTGTGATGTCAAATTCTAGAGGCCATAGTTTCAAGTTGAAAGGGGCAAAGTTCAAAGAAGATTTGCATCGCAAGGATTTTTTTTCCATATGTAGTGTTCTAGGTACTTGGACTGTGCTGCCAGGGGAAATGGTGGATATGATAACATTTAATCAGCATTTAAACGAAGCCATGAACAAGCAGGGAATCGAGGGATATAGACCGTGTGCAGCAGATGTTCATTTTGAATTGGCGTCAAGGTGCCTGTTCCTGGTCTGTTCTGGACTATCAGTAAGATAACTTTTACTATGATCATTCTAAACACCGGTGCTCCACAATATTGCATCCTCAGCTCTTTCTCTATTCCCTACACACTAAGACAACAAGTACAGATTCTGCTCTAATTCCATCAATAAATTTGCATTTGATACTGCTGTAGTGGGCTGCATCTCAAATAATATATATAAATAAATTAAGTAGTGCAAAAAAAGAGCAAAATATAGTGAGATAGTGCTCATGCATTGATTGTCTATTCAAAAATGATGGCATGGGGAAGAAGCTGTTCCTGAACCATTGACTGTGTACCTTTTGGCTCCTGCACCTCCTCCTTGATGGTAGCAATAGGAGGAGGACATGTCCTGTGTGATGGGGTCCCTAATGATGAATGCCGCCTTTTTGCAGCATCTCCTTTTGAAGGTGTCCTTGATGCTGGGGTGGCTAGTGCCCAGGTCGGTACTTCATGGAGTTTACAGCTTTCTGTAGCATTTTCCGATCCTGTGAGATGGCCCCTCCATACCAGACAGCTTTGTAACCAGTCAGAATGTTTTCCATGGTTCCCCAGTAGAAACTTGCTAGAATACTTGGTAATGTATTAGGACCTATTGATAGCAGCTATCATGCCTTCATTGTAATTCAGAGTTCTAAGTTCAAAGTAAATTTATTATCAAAGTTCATATATGTTACTATGTATAACCCTGAGGTTTGTTTTCTTGTGGACATTCTCAATAAATCCAATAACCATAGTAGAATCAATGAAAGAGCACACGCAACAGTGCAGTCAACCAAAGTGGAACAGACAACAAACTGTGCAAATACAAAAGCATTAAATATTGAGAACATGAGATGAAGAGGTTGATGGAACAGTTCAGTGATGGACAAGTGAAATTGAGTGAAATTATCTTCTCTGGTTCAAGCGCCAGTTGGCTGAGCGGTAATAACTGATCCTGAACCTGGTGGTGTGAATCCTGAGGGTTCCATACCTTCTTCCTGATGGCAGTAGTGAGAAGAGTGCATGACCTGAGTGTTAGTGGTCCCTGATGATGGATGCTGCTTTCCTATGACAATGTTCTGTGTAAGTTTGCTCAGTGGTGGGGAGGGCTCTACCTGTGATGGACTGGGCCGTATCCACCACCCTTTGTAGGATTTTCCATTCAAGGGCATTGGTATTTCCATACCAGGCTGTGATTCAGCCAGTCAGTATACTCTCCACCACACAACTATACTAGGTTGTCAAAATTTTAATTGCCATGCCGAATCTTCACAAACTACTAAGGAGGTAGAAGTGCTGCTGTACTTTGTTCATAGTTGCACATGTGCTGGGCCCAGGACAGGCCCTTTGAAATGATAACACCAAGGAATTTATTTATATATTTATTTAGTGATGCACACATAGGCCTTTCTATCCTGTCCCAGCAACCCCCGACAAAACTGATTAACCCTAACCTAATCACAGGACAATTTTACAAAAATCAATTAACCTACCCAGTGTGACTTCAAACTGTGGGAGGAAACCGGAGGACATAGAGAAAACCCGCACGTTCCACAGGAAGAATGCCTAGAGACTCCTTACAGACCAGCAGCAGAATTGAACTGTGAATGCTGGAATGGGCCAAGCTGTAATAGCAGTGCAATAACCCTTATGATACTGAAACAAAGTTGCCAACCCTCTCCACCTCTGATCCTCCGATAAGGACTGGTTCATGGACCTATGGTTCCCTCTTCTGGAAGTCAATAATGGTCTTGCTGATATTGAGTAAAAGGTTGCTGTTGAGGCAAAACTCAGCCAGATTTTCAGTCTCACTCCTATATGCTGATTTGTCACCACCACCTTTGATTCAGATGACGACAGTGTTGTCGTCAGCAAACTTAAATATCACATTGGAATTGTACTTGGCCACACAGTCATAAGTGTGAAGAAAGTAGAGCAGGAGGGGTAAGCACACAGACTTAACTCCCAGCATCAGTATGTTGGACCCAACATAGTTCTTAGAGTTGTTGACACCCAGGAACTTGAAACTTCTCAGCCTTTTCACTGCTGATCCCTCTTTGAGGACTGGCGTGTATTCAACAAATTTGTAGGTGGTGTTTGAGCTGTGCCTAGCCACACATTCGGAGGTGTAGAGCGAGTAGAGCATTTGGTTAAGCACACATTCTTGAGGTGCACCAGTGTTGATTATCAGCAAGGAGGAGATGTTATTTCCAATCTGAAATGACTATGGTCTCCTGGTGAGGAAGTTAAGGATCCAGTTGCAGAGGGAGGTACAGAGGCCCAGGTTTTGGAGTTATTGATTAGAAAGAAAGGTACATTTGTGTTGAATGTTGAGCTGAAATCAATAAACAGTAGTCTGACGTAGGTACTGCTATTGTCCAGGTTATCCAAGATCAAAAATACAGTGAAATGTGTCTTTTGGGTCAATAGTCAACACAGTTCTAGGATGTGCTAGGTGCTGACCACAGTGCTGCTCTACTTCCAGTGCCACCACAACTTTTTAACTCCAACACTGACTCATACATTTTTGGAATGTGGAAGGAAACTAGAGCACACTGAGAAAACCCACATTGTCATGGTGAGGATGTCTAAGTGTTCTTGCAGATAGCTATGGGAATTGAACCTCGAATGTTGATCAACGGCACTGTAAAGTATTGTAATAACTACTACTTCATTAGGGAGGTGCAGAAGCTCCTGTCTATATGATCAGCTTTGAGATTAAGAGGCCTGAGAACTTCAAGCACCTAGATGTGAACATCACTAATAGCATGTTCTGTTCCAAGCACATTGATGTCACAGCCAAGAAAGCTCACCAATAAATCTACTTCCTCAGGAAGCTAAAGAAATTCAGCATGCTGCCATCAACACTTATGAATTTTCATCAATAGAAAGCATTCTGTCTGAATACCCAACTGCTTGGTATGGCACAAACCAGGAAAATCTGTAGATGCTAGAAATCCAAAGCTATACACACAAAATTCTGGCCAGGCAGCATCAGTGGAAAAGAGTAAACCATCAACGTTTCAGGCCGGATCCCTTTATCGGACTGGGAAGGAAGGGGGACTGAAAAGTCAGAATAAGAAATGGGTGGCGTGGAGGAAGAAGTACAAGGTGATAGTTGAAACCGGGAGAGGGGAAAGGAGTGAAGCAAGGAGCTGAGAAGTTGATTGATGAAATAGATAAAGGACTGGATAAGGTGGGATCTAACAGAAGAAGACAGAAGGCCATGGAAAAAAGGGAAGGGGGAAGAGCACCAGAGGGAGTTGATGGACAGGAAAGAAGAGAAGGCGTCAGGGGGAAATGAGAATGGGGAATGGGGAAGTAGAGGTAGGTAGTTACCGGAAGCTTGAGAAATTGATGTTCAAGCCATCAGGTTGGAGGCTACGAAGAACGAGTATATGGTGTTGCTACTCCAACTGAGTGTGGTCTCATCCAGGCAGTAGAGGAGGCCATGGACTGACAAGTCAGAATGGGAAGTAAAACTGAAATATGTGGCCACTGAAGTATAAGACCATAAGGCATGGGAGCAGAATTAGGCCAGTCGGCCCATCGAGTCTGCTCCACCATTCAATCACGGCTGATCCTTTTTTCCTCAACCCATTTCCCGGCCTTCTCCCCATAACCTTTGATGCCAAGTTCAATCAAGAACCCATCAATCTCTGCCTTAAATACACCCAACGACCTGGCCTCCAGAGCTGCACATGGCAACAAATTCCACAAATTCACCACCATCTGGCTAAAGAAATATCTCCGCATCTCTGTTTTGAATGGACGCCCTTCTATCCTGAGACTGTGCCCTCTTGTCCAAGATTCAAACACCATGGGAAACATCCTTTCCACATCTACTTTGTTTAGGTCTTACAACATTCGAGAGGTTTCAATGAGATCCCCCCCCCCCAATCATGTGAAGGATGTCAGAAATGAAGTCAAATCCATTCGTCAATTCAATAAAATCCTTAAATTCCAGCGAGTCCAGACCCCAGAGCCATCAAATGTTCCTTGTATGATAACCCTTTCATTCCTGGAATCATCCTTATGAGCCTCCTCTGGACCCTCTCCAATTCTGTAGGGAGGAAGTCATCACAGTGGAGTCAAGAATACAAACTCTCCCTGAATGTCACAAAAACAAAGGAGCTGGTTGTGGATTACAGGAGAAATGGAGATGGGTTGACCCCCTATTGACATCAATGGAGCTGGGGTTGAGAGGGCAAACAGCTTTAAGTTCCTCAGCATTCACATCACCAAGGATCACATGTGGTCTGTACACATCAGCTGTGTTGTGAAAAGGGCACAACAGCACCTCTTTCACCTCAGAAAGTTGAGGAAGTTTGTTTTGGGCCCCCAAATCCTAAGAACTTTCTACAGGGACACATTTGAGAGCATCCTGACTGGCTGCATCACTGCCTGCTTTGGGAACTGTACCTCTCTTGATTGCAGGATTCTGCAGAGAGTAGTGTGGACAGTCCAGCACATCTGTAGTTGTAAACTTACCAAGATTCAGAACATTTACAAAGACAGGTGTGCAAAAAGGATCCAAAGGATCATTGGGGACCCGATTCACCCCAACTACAATCCGTTCCAGCTGCTGCCATCCAGGAAATGGTACCACAGGATAACAGCCAGGACCAACAGACTTCTTCCACCAGGCCATCAGACTAATTAACTCATGCTGGTTTGAGTGTATTTCTATATTACATTGACTGTTCTATTTATTATAAATTACTATGATTGTACATTGCACATTTAGATAGAGATGTAATGTAAAATTTTTTACTGATCAGCTACGTGAAGAATGTAAGAACTAAAGTCAATTCAATTCAAGTCATTTCAATTCAATCCTTCTAAATTCCAGTGAGTACATACCCAGAGCCATCAAATATTCCTTGTGTGATAACCCTTTCATTTCTAGAATCATCCTTGTGAACTTCCATTCGACCCTCTCCAATACCAGCACATCTTTTTTAAGATGAAGAGACCAAAACTGTTCACAATACTCAAGGTGAGGCCTCACCAGTGCCTTATAACTCTCAACATCACATCCCTGCTCTTGTATTCTAGACCCCTTGAAATAAATACTAACATTGCATTTGCCTTCCTCACCACCCACTCAACCTGCAAGTTAACCATTAGGGTGTCCTGCACATGGACTCCCAAGTCCCTTTGCATCTCAGATTTTTGGATATTTTCTCCGTTTAGGAAATAATCTGCACATTTATTTCTACTATCAAAGTGCATGACCGTACATTTTCCAACATTATATTTCACTTGCCACATTCTTGCCCATTCTGCTAATCTTAGTCCTTCTGCATCCTACCTGTTTCCTCAACACTACCTGCCCCTCTACCAGTCTTCATATCATCTGCAAACGTGGCAACAAAGCCATCTATTGCATTATCTAAATCATTTATATACAGCATAAAAAGAAATGGTCCTAACACTGACCCCTGCAGAACACCATTAGTCACTGGCAGCCAAACAGACAAGGATCCTTTTAATTGAATTGAATGATCTTTATTGTCATTATACATAGGTAAAATGAAACTCTGTTTGGCTTCCTCTCAGGCAATCAAACAAAGCGGTAGATAAAAACAAGACAGTAATAAAAAAACAGTATTAAATAGTTAATTAGCAGAAAATGAGTTGCAGCCGCACCAGAATATCACAGTAATGCATAAAGTGCTGTTAGTGCAAGTATTTGAGTCCTTGTGTGTGCATGTGTGTTCTCACAGTTTCAGTCATTGTTCTGTGGGAATGGTGTGATGGAGGCCACAGCTTTGGGGTAGAAGCTGTTCCTCAGTCTATTTGTTCTGGCTTTTAGTGTCCTAAACTATTTTGCTGGACAGCAGCGGGTCAAACAGGGAGTGGTTTGCACACTGGGATGATGGTGAAGGTTTTAAGGCATGTTGGAACAGCAGCGTGTTGCAGTGAGAGGTTAAATATACTTGTAAACACCTCAGCAAGCTGGTCGGCACATGCCTTCAGTACCCAGCCGGGCACTCCGTCTGGGCCAGCTGCCTTACTCGCATTCACTTTCCTCAGGGTGGATCTCACTTGATGTTGCTTAAGGACCAGTGTGGACTCATTGTCAGCGCCTTGATGAGTGGAGCAGCCTCCTCCCTCTGAGTACCAAAGCGGGCAAAGAACTGGTTTAGGACATCAGGCAGTGTGACGTCATCATCTGGCAGCAGATTATTGGTTTTGTAGTCTGTCAGCGTTTTGACGCCTTTCCACATACTTCAGGGGTTGTTGTTATCAAACCTGGTTTTCAATGCGCAATTTGTATTCGCGCTTTGCATCTCTGATGCTCCTGCGGTGATTTCCCTTTGCTTCACTGTAGGCTTGTTTGTCTCCTGACCTGAAGGCTGCATCACGCTCCCTGAGTAGTGCCCTCACATTGCTGTTAATACATGGCTTTTGATTGGGAAACACCTTAATTGTCTTTTGTGTTATTACATTTTCTGTGCGAAACCTAATATATCCTAGGACTGAACCAACATATTCCTCCAGGTCTGCTCCCTTTGCAAACAAGCCCCGATCTGTGTTGTCAGAACAGTTCTGTAGCCTTGAGGTGGCTTCCTCAGACCACACATGTACTGTCTTGATAATTGGCTTAACTGTGCAGATCTGTGGTCAGTAAGCTGGGGTCAGTGTGAGGGAGATACGATCTGATTGTCCTAGGTGTGCAGATGGGGTCACTTTGAATGCTGCTGGAATATTTGTGTAGACTAGGTCTAGTATGTGATTTTCTCGCGTTGGGAAATTCACATTTTTGTAAAATTTGGGCATGACCAGTTTAAGATCTGTGTGATTGAAGTCCCCTGCTACAATGATCACTCCTTCCTGGTGAGCCATGAGCTGTTTGTTGGTGCTATCATGTAGCTTTTCCAGTGCTAACTTAGCTTTAACTTGCAGGGGAATGTATACAGCCATAATTATTATCGTCATGAATTCCCTCGGGAGAAAGAACGGTTTATACCTTACCGCGAGGAGCTCCAAGTTCGTGCAGCAGTGTTTATCCACAATGTTCACGGCTGTGCACCAATTATTGTTTACATAGACACACAGTCCTCCTCCTGTGATCGTCCCGGAGTTCTTTGTGTGGTCGGCCCTGTAAACAGAGCAGCTGGCCAGCTGGATAACAGCATCAGGTACGTTTGGTTTCAGCCAGGTCTCCATGATGAAGTCGCACAGTGAGGAATGGTTCTCACTCTAATCTCATCCATCTTGTTGGTGAGGGATCTGGCTCACTCACTGCCTCCATCCAATCAGGCAATGCTGTAACCATGTTAGCAACTTTCCTGTTGTACCACAGGCTCTTAACTTGGTAAGCAACCTCATGTGACACCTTGTAAAAGGTCTTCTGAAAATCCAAAAATACAACATCCACTGAATCCTCTTTATCTATCCTACTTGTAATTTCTTCAAAGAATTCCAACAGGTTTGTCAGGCAAGATTTTCCCTTAAGGAAACCATGCTGACTTTGTCCTATTTTGTCCTGTGTCACCAAGTACTCTATCACCTTGTCTTTAACAATTGACTCTGACATCTTCCCAACCACTGAGGTCAGGCTAACTGGCCTATAATTTCTTTTCTGCTGCCTTTCTCCTTTCTTAAAGAGTGGAGTGACTTTTGCAATTTTCCAGTCCTCTGGCACCATGCCAGAGTCCAACGATTTTTGAAAGGTAATTTCCAATGCCACCCCAATCTCTACAGCTATCTCTTTCAGAACCCTAGGGTGCAGTTCATCTGGTCTAGGTGACTACAGTCGGCCCTCCTTATCCGCGGATTCGGCATGCACAGATTCAACCAACCACGGGTCGAGAAAACCCGGAAGTTCTCTCTCCAGCACTTGTTGTTTGAGCATGTACAGACTATTTTTTTGTCATTATTCCCTAAACAATAAAGTATAACAACTACTTACATAGCACTTACATTGTTTTAGGTATTAGAAGTAATCTAGAAATGGCTTAAAAGTACAGGCAGACCCCGGGTTATGAATGAGTTCCATTCTTGAGTCCATCTTTAAGTCAGATGTGAAGTCGGAACAGGTACATCTGGTACTATTTAGCGTCTGTTAGTCAAACGTTTTTCTTTGTATATAGTACATATTTTACCTTTCTATGCATATAAAACATTTAAGAAACATACGTATTTCAATAATTAAACCACTGCATTACTTAGTAATAATTGTAGCTTTCATCGGGGCAGGGCCTTTCACATGCTCCATTAAAATTGTTCCGATCATTGACAGACTGTAGCCTAACGCTTTTCCAATGACCGATGGCATTTCACCTCTTTCCGACCACTTTATTACTTCCACCTTATTTTCAATCGTGATTATTTTCATGAACAGAAACACCACGGATTCAGAGCTGTGCCGCTGGGTCATAATGTCCACCGCACTGAGACATGTTAAATAAAGTCCGGGGTTCCGCTGGGTCCTAAAGACCATAGCACTGAGTCAGGTTAAATAAGGGACTTGAGTATCCGCGTTTTTTGGTATCCGGAGGGGGTCTCGGAACCAATCCCCTGCAGATAAGGAGAACCGACTGTATATACTCTTAGGTCTTTCAGCTTTTTCAGTATCTTCTCTCTTGTAATAGTAACTGCACCCACTTCTTTTCCTTCACACACTACAACATCAGGCACACTGCTAGTGTCTTCCACAGTAAAGACTGATGCAAAATACTCATTTAATTAATCTGTTCTGTCCTTGTCCCCCATTGTTATTTCTCCGGCCTCATTTTCTAGCGGTCCTATATCCACTCTCATCTCTCTGTTAATTTTTACATACTTGAAAAAGCTTTTACTATCCACTTTGATATTACTTGCTTGCTCACTTTCATACTTCATCCCTTCCCTTCTAATGATTCTTCTAGTTGCTCTCTGTAGGTTTTTAAAAACTTGCCAATTCTCTATTTTCTCACTAATTTTTGCTTTGTTGTATGCCACCTCTTTTGTTTTTACCTTAGCTTTGACTTTCCTTGCCAGCCATTTTTTGTACTATTTTATCATTTGAGTATTTCTTCATTTTTGGAATACACATGTCCTGCACCTTCCTCATTTTTCCCAGAAGCGCACACCATTGCTGCTCTGCTGACATCCCTGTCAGCAGCTCCTTCCAATTTACTTCGGCCAACTCCTCTCTCATACCACTGTAATTTCCCTAACTCCACTGAAATAATTGCTACATCAGACTTTACTGTCTCTCTATCAGATTTCAAGTTGAACTCTTATCATATTGTGATTACTGGTTCCTCTTACCTTAAGCTCGCTAATTGCTTCTGGTTCATTACATAACACCCAGTCCAGTATCGCTGATCCCCGAGAAGGCTCAATGACAAACTGTTCTCAAAAAGCCAGCTCTTAGGTGTATCCCGCTTTTTGTGGCAGACAGAGCAAAGATGCTCAGCCAAACAGTGTCTTAATCTACATCGGGTATCACCAATATACCGAAGGCCATACTGGGAGCACCAGATACAGTACATGACCCCAACAGATTTGCAGGTGATATGTTCACTCACCTGAAAGTATTGTCTGGAGCCCTGAATGGTAGTGAGGGAGGAGGTGTAGGGGCAGGTGTAGCACTTGTTCCGCTTGCAAGGGTAAGTGCCAGGAGGGTGATCAATGGACAGGGGAGTCATATAGGGAGCGATTCTTGTGAAAAGTGGGGGGAGGGAGGGAAAGATGTGCTTGGAGATGGGATCCCGTTGCTGATGGTGGACGCTATTGAGGATTATGTGCTGGATGCAGATGCTCGCGTAGTGGTATTGTAAGGGCAAGAGGAACCATATCCCTGGTGTGGCAGCGGGACGATGGAGTGAGGGCAAACATGCGTAAAATGGAAGAGATATGGGCAAGGGAAGGATTGATGGTGGGGGAAGGGTAGCCCCTTTCTCTGAAGAAGAAGAGCATCTCAGTTGTTCTGGAATGGAAAGCCTCATTCTGAGAGCAGATATGGCAGAGACAGAGGAACTGAGAAAAGGGATTTTCGCACTTTTACAATTGATAATGTGGGAAGAGGTATAATTAGTCCAGATAGTGAGGAGAATCAATGGGTTTATAAAAAGTATCAGTAGATAAGCTGACTCCAGAAATGGAGACAGAAGGATTAAGATAGGCGAGAGAGCTGTCAGAAATGGACCAAGTAAATCTGAGGGCAGGATGGAAGTTGGAGGCAAAGTTATGTTAGAACAATTTTTGGGTTTAGCACATTGACATTTAGCAAATGGCTCTGGCTACCAGTCTTCACATCTGAATATGTATTGTGGAATAACTTTGGAGTGCAGCTCTGAACAATGAGTTCCTAATCAGAACAGACAATGCTGATTCAAATTCATTTGGATGTCTGTGGTGTGCATGCGAATATGGATGTGTGAAATTTGTGTGTAGTCTCAAAGAAAGTATTCTCTATACTTTGTAAATATACATTTGTCCTTTGAAGTTTAGCACATAAAAAGCTGAGCCCCACATTGAGCCAGCGAGACCTTTTGACCAAAAGCATCTCTGCATGATGCCTGCTTTACCTTGTATGTTGAATAAAGAAGCTGTTTTGTATCTACCTGTACTTTTGTCTGTTGGCTTCATTCACGCAGTGGATGAAATCGGGAAGATCAGCCCTGGTGCAGGAAGCGGCACCAATACAGTTGTCAATGTAGCATAGGGAGAGTTGCGGAGCGATGCTGGTGTAAGCTGTTCGACATAGCTGACCAAAAGGCAGGCATAGCTGGGACCGATGCAAGTGCCCATGACTAAACCTTGGGTTTGGAGGAAGTAGGAGGAGCTGAAGGAGAAATTGTTTAGGGTGAAGACCAGTTCTGTCAGTTGGAGGAGAATGGTGGTGGAGGGGAACTGGTTGGGTCTGTCGTCTAGAAAGCAGCAGAGCTTTAAGGCCCTCCAGATGAGGAATAGAAGTACAATATATAGAGATTGGACACCCATAATGAAAATGAGACCATCAGGGCCATGGAACTTAAAGTCATTGTGTGAAGTGTTACAGGTGTAGGTAGGAAGGGACTGAACCAAGGGGGTTAAAACAGAGTTGATTAATGCGGACGCGAGTTCAGTGGGACAGGAGCAGGCAGAAACAATGGATCTGCCTGAACAGTTGGGAACCCCTGAATGAAATGGACTCCTGGGATCACGGTTTCCCTCATTGTGACCTCGTGCCTGTGCTGCACTTTTTTTGGTGGCCTTTACACTTATTCTGTATAGTTATGGTTTTATCTTTTTCTATCTCAATGTACCATGTAAAGACGATCTGTATGAACAGTATGCAAGAAAAGCTTTTCACTGTATCTTGGTACATGTGACAATAATAAATCAATACTGTTCTATTTTCTATAATTGCCTTCTGAAAAATTTTTGCAATCCGGTCAGTTCTATCAATCTGCTGCATCTAATCATAATAAGAATAAAATACAAGATTCCAAACACAAGATTCACTCAACACAAAAACATTTTGTCACGATCCTGACTGTTAATTCCGCTTATTATCCTAATTCCCTTTTCCCTGTGTTCTCCTGGGTTTCGCAATTGCGGAACCTGATTCTCTTCTAAACCTGCTGCATAAAAACCCCGGCTTTGCATCCACTCATTGCCAGACCGTTAATCCAGCCATTGCGGTAATTCACATTCCCAGCCGCTTAGAATGGTGTGTTCTAAGTTTTACTTCAGTACCGAGGTTAGCCTGTGAAACACTGTCTCTCCATGTCAAGATACGGATTCCAAGTTTACTCCAGTACCGAGGTTTACCTGTGAAATTCTGTCTCTCCATGTCAAGATATGGATTCTAAGTTTTACCTCAGTACTGAGATTTACCAGTGTTACTCCATCACTCCGTGTTAAGAAAAGTATTGTCTTCCATTTGCCTTTCTACGCTCAGTGTCAAGATAAGCCTTGCCTGCTGCCTTTCTCCTGTTTGCCGTTCAGCTCCCACAACGCCCTGTGTCAAGAAAAGGACTGCCTGCCGTTTGTCTTTCCTTTTAACTCCGTGTCAAGATAAGTGTTGCTTGCCACCTGTTCGCCATTTGCCTTTCAGCTCCAGTAACACCCTTTGTCAAGAAAAGATTTGTCTGTCTCCTGCTCTTCCGTTCAACCATGCTGTTTGCCTGAGTTAACTCTGTCTCTCAACTGCTTAGAATTGTATATTCTAAATTCTGTTCCTGTGCTGTTTGCTGGTGTCTCTTGACCGCTAAGAATTGTGTAGTTCTGTTGTTCTGTTTCCGCGCTGCTTGCCTGTGTTAACTCTGTCTCTCGGTTGCTTAGAAGGGTGTATCCTAGGTTTTGGTTCCGTGCTGTTGGTTCCTTGTGTTAACTCTGTCACTCCATGTTAACAGGAGCGTGGCATCCCTCCCTTAGTTCTCCTCAAGCCACGCTCGCACCCTGGTCTGCATCCCCACTCTGCCTCGTTCCACCGCCCGCCTACACTGCCCTTTGGTTCGGTGGTTAAACGCCGCATTCAAGCCCCAGTCAAGCCTTCCTCGCTCCTCGGCTTTCCTCTGCCTAATCCTCATTCCCCGACCTTCCCTATAACCGTTATTAAACATTTTTAGATTATTCTACCTCCGTGTCTGTGTCCTGCGTTTGGGTTCACCCCATTTCATTGCAACACATTTACAGCCTTGAAAAGTCTTCCTCATGATCCTATGAGATATCTCTTTCCTAAAGAACCTAATGTATTCAAATTCACTAAATAATTCATTCCATTCCTTGTTTCAGTCTCTCCCATAACAACTCTTGGGTTCATCTGTCTCACCAGCAGAATATCATAATCTTCCATTTTTGATACTGGTGAGGCTGATGGCCCCTCAGGAGAGTGCATTCTAATACTTACAGTGCAATATGGTGTTGGTACAGAAGTAAAGCAGTAAAGTGTGTGGCTGGAGGAGGGAATGCTTTGAATTCCTGAAGGGTTCAGACTGTTTTTTTGGAGAGATGGTTTAGGTCCTCCAAAGACATTGCAACTCAACGTGAACAAGATCAGTATCATTATGTCAGAAGAGAGGCGGTGGTCTGTTTGACTGGTAGTAAGAACTTGAAGGAAGATTCTGCAGAAAGAAAAGATAATGAGTCAAGAGTGTAGGGCAATGATAGGATGCACTAATAAACAAAGACAGAAAGTAATTGTGAACCTATATATTTATAAAGACATAAATGCAAAAGGAAATGAGGAAGAGAATTTTTAAACCAGAATAGGTCACTGTAAGGATTTTATGGAGGTCAGTAAAAATGGAAGCAAAATAACTAAATTTGTTTTACTATGCAAATATATGAATGTGAGTGAATTTGGTGAACTACAGGTACAGAGAGACAGGTGAGAACTTGAAGTGGATCAATAACAGAAACCTAGCTCGGAAAAGGGTTGTATTGTGAGCCATATGTCAACTGTTGTGAAACTCCTTCCCCATTCTTTCTTTCAGAATTTTTCAGAAGGCAATTATTGAAAATAGAACAGTATTGATTTATTATTGTCACATGTACCAAGATACAGTGAAAAGCTTTTCTTGCATTCTGTTCATACAGATTAAGTCATTACATGGTACATTGAGATATAAAAAGGTAAAACCATAACAATACAGAATAAGTGTAAAAGCCACCAAAAAAAGTGCAGCGCAGGTGCGAGGTCTGTCTCCTGCTCTTCTGTTCATCCACGCTGTTTGCCTGAGTTAACCCTGTCTCTCAACTGCTTAGAACTGTGTTCTTTAATTAGAATTTTATTGAGACTGACTAAACAAATTCATCTCATGTCTCTTACTATTAGAAGTTCGTTAACTTTTGTATCTAGGTAGCATTTTCTGTATTTGACTTCATTTCTTGTACCTTATTAACTCCTCTTGGATTTGGTTTCTCTTAAATTAATTATACTTTCTCTCTATCATGCATTTCAATTACTTTTAGCCAGGTGAAAGAACCTTTGATCTTGTTAATAGCATCTCTCTCACACTAAGGTCTCTTTCTACAGATCTCTGATCTTGTTAATGGCTTCAAAGTCTAAAACATTATATTGTAGCGGTGTGCTACAAACAGCGCTAAAATTACGACACGGAGTCGGTAACTGCAGTCGAAGGAAAAACTTTTTTCGAAAACTTCAGCCTCACTTTTAAGCCTCTGTCAACCGGCCCCCCATGGCGAAGAGGCTCCAAAGCTCTGTGCTCGCAAACCCCCGTAGGCTATCTAATTGTGAGTCGGTTCGCATACGCTAGGAAATGAGCCGCCACATAACCCCCCCCCAGAACCGGCGATACACCCCCCAATGTCCACAGCCTGGGCCAGAACCTGCTTGGGAGGTCGGCCTCTGCGCCGAGGCGCCGGAAACTCGGCCGGTTGCGCCAGGTCCACATGGGCCGGCTTGAGGCGGTCCACCGTGAAAACCTCCTCCTTCCCCCCAACGTCCAGCACGAACGTGGACCCGTTGTTCCGGAGCACCGTAAACGGCCCCTCGTATGGCCACTGCAGCGGTGGCCGATGCCCGCCCCTTCGTACAAACACAAACTTACAGTTCCGTAGGTCTTTGGGTACGCAGGTCGGGTGCCGCCCATGCTGTGAAGTGGGTATGGGGGCCAGGTTACCGAGCCTCTCGCGAAGTCTGCCCAGGACTGCAGCGGGTTCTTCCTCTTGCCCCCTCGGGGCTGGTAGGAACTCCCCGGGGACGGCCAGGGGCGCGCCGTATACCAACTCGGCCGACGAGGCGTGCAGGTCGTCCTTGGGCGCTGTGCGGATGCCGAGAAGGACCCAGGGAAGCTCGTCCGCCCAGTTGGCTCCTCGCAGGCGGGCCATGAGGGCCGACTTCAGGTGACGGTGGAAACGCTCCACTAGCCCGTTCGACTGTGGGTGGTAGGCAGTGGTGTGGTGCAGCTGAGTCCCCAAAAGGCTGGCCATAGCTGACCACAGGCTGGAGGTGAACTGGGCGCCTCTGTCGGAGGTAATGTGGGCTGGTACACCAAAGCGGGATATCCAGGTGGCGATCAGGGCTCGGGCGCAAGATTCGGAGGTGGTGTCGGTGAGCGGGACCGCCTCTGGCCATCTTGTGAACCGGTCCACGATAGTCAGGAGGTAACGCGCTCCGCGCGACACTGGCAGGGGGCCCACGATATCCACATGAATGTGGTCGAAACGCCGGTGGGTGGGATGGAACTGCTGCGGTGGGGCTTTGGTGTGCCGCTGAACCTTGGCCGTCTGGCAGTGCATGCACGTCCTGGCCCATTCACTGACCTGTTTGCGGAGTCCGTGCCAAACGAACCTGCTGGAAACCATCCGGACAGTTGTCCGGATGGAGGGATGCGCCAAGTTATGAATGGAGTCGAAAACCCGTCGCCGCCAGGCTGCGGGGACGACCGGACGGGGCTGGTTGGTGGCGACGTCACAGAGTAGGGTCCTCTCACCTGGGCCCACGGGGAAGTCCTGGAGCTGCAAACCAGAGACTGCAGTCCTGTAACTCGGAATCTCCTCATCTACCTGCTGTGCCTCTGCCAGTGCCTCAAAGTCTACCCCTTGGGAAAGGGCATGAACGGTAGGGCGAGAGAGCGCATCCGCCACGACATTGTCCTTACCCGAGACGTGCCGGACATCCGTTGTGTATTCAGAGATGTAGGACAGGTGGCGTTGCTGGCGGGATGACCAGGGGTCGGATGCTTTCGTAAACGCAAAGGTAAGCGGTTTGTGGTCCGTGAACGCGGTGAAGGGCCGACCTTCTAGGAAGTACCTGAAATGCCGGATTGCCAGGTAGAGCGCCAACAGTTCCCGGTCAAAAGCACTGTACTTGAGCTCGGGTGGCCGCAGGTGTTTGCTGAAAAACGCCAGGGGTTGCCAGCGACCTGCGATGAGCTGCTCCAGCACCCCACCGACTGCCGTGTTTGATGCGTCCACTGTGAGGGCGGTAGGGGTGTCCATTCTGGGATGTACTAGCATTGCGGCGTCAGCCAAAGCTTCCTTCGTTTGAACGAAAGCGGCAGCGGACTCCTCGTCCCAGGTAATGTCCTTGCTCGGACCCGACATCAGGGCGAACAGGGGGCGCATGATCCGGGCAGCTGAAGGGAGGAAGCGGCGGTAGAAATTGACCATACCTACGAATTCCTGAAGGCCTTTGACCGTGGTGGGTCGGGGGAAGTGGCGGACCGCATCTACCTTAGCGGGCAGAGGGGTTGCCCCGTCTTTAGTAATCCTGTGGCCCAGGAAGTCAATGGTATCAAGTCCGAACTGGCATTTGGCAGGGTTAATTGTAAGACCGTACTCACTCAGTCGGGCGCAGAGTTGACGGAGGTGGGACAGATGTTCCTGACGACTGCCGCTGGCTATGAGGATGTCATCCAAATAGATGAACGCGAAGTCCAGGTCCCGTCCCACCGCGTCCATTAACCGCTGGAACGTCTGTGCGGCATTCTTCAGGCCGAACGGCATGCGGAGGAACTCGAAGAGGCCAAACGGGGTGATGAGAGCCGTCTTGGGGACGTCGTCAGGATGCATCGGGATTTGATGGTACCCTCGGACAAGGTCGACCTTGGAGAAGATCCGGGCGCCGTGCAGGTTTGCCGCAAAGTCCTGAATGTGCGGCACAGGGTAGCGGTCCGGTGTGGTAGCCTCGTTCAGCCTGCGGTAGTCGCCGCACGGTCTCCAGCCCCCCGTCGCTTTGGGCACCATGTGCAGGGGGGAAGCCCAGGGGCTGTCGGACCGCCGGATGATCCCCAATTCCTCCATTCTCTGGAACTCCTCCTTCGCCAGTCGGAGCTTGTCCGGGGGAAGCCGCCGAGCACGGGCATGGAGGGGTGGTCCCTGTGTCGGGATGTGGTGCTGTACGCCATGCCTGGGCATGGCTGCTGTGAACTGCGGTGCCAGAACCGATGGGAACTCCGCCAGGACCCTGGTGAAGTCGTTGTCGGACAGCGTGATGGAGCCGAGGTGAGGGGCTGGCAACTGGGCCGCGCCCAGGGAGAACGTCTGAAAGGTCTCGGCGTGTACCAGTCTCTTCCTGGGCAGGTCAACCAGCAGGCTGTGAGCTCGCAAAAAATCCGCACCCAGAAGCGGTTGGGCTACGGCGGCCAGTGTGAAGTCCCACGTGAACTGGCTGGGGCCGAACTGTAGCTGCACCTGACGGGTGCCATAGGTCCTTACTGTGCTGCCATTCACGGCCCTCAGGGGGGGACCCGGTGCCCTGCTGCGAGTGTCGTAACTTGTCGGAGGTAAAACGCTGACCTCAGCCCCAGTATCGACTAAAAAGCGGCGTCCCGACCTGCTATCCCACACATACAGGAGGCTATCCCGATGGCCAGCCGCCGTAGCCATCAGCGGCGGCTGGCCCTGGCGTTTCCCGGGAACTTGCAGGGCGGGCGGCAACGGCGGGCTTCTGCGCCCCACCGCTGGTGGTAGAAGCACCAGTGGTCATTGGGCCGGGGGTTAGTGGGCTCTGCGGCCGGGCCTGGACTGGTTTGCTGCCGGGAGCGTGGCTGGGTGATCTGTGCGATGGACGCCCCGCTCACCTTTTTGGCGTTCCACAGCAAGTCCGCCCGGGCTGCCACCTTCCGGGGGTCACTGAAATCCGCGTCGGACAGCAGCAGGCGGATGTCCTCGGGCAGCTGCTCCAGGAATGCCTGCTCAAACATGAGGCCTGTGTGTCCCTCGGCCAGAGACAACATCTCGTTCATTAAAGCCGATGGAGGTCTGTCGCCCAAGCCATCCAGGTGCAGTAAACGGGCAGCCCGCTCGCGCCTTTAGAGTCCGAAAATCCTGAGGAGCAGGGCTTTGAATTCCGTGTACTTGCCGTCTGCCGGGGGCGACTGTACGAACTCCGCGACCTGGGCCGCTGTGTCCTGGTCGAGGGAGCCCACCACGTAGTAGTAGCGGGTGTCTTCTGAGGTGATCCGGCGAACGTGGAATTGGGCTTCGGCTTGCTGGAACCATAGGTCCGGGCGCTGTGTCCAGAAACCCGGCAGTTTCAACGAAACCGCATGAACAGAGGCGGCGTCGGTCATTTCTGGTCCAAAAATCGTTTGGACCGTCGGGGTCACCAATTGTAGCGGTGTGCTACAAACAGCGCTAAAATTACGACACGGAGTCGGTAACTGCAGTCGAAGGAAAAACTTTTTTCGAAAACTTCAGCCTCACTTTTAAGCCTCTGTCAACCGGCCCCCCATGGCGAAGAGGCTCCAAAGCTCTGTGCTCGCAAACCCCCGTAGGCTATCTAATTGTGAGTCGGTTCGCATACGCTAGGAAATGAGCCGCCACAATATGTCTATACTAAAAGCAAATGTGAACTATGTTTGCCCATCATTTCTCTGCCTTCCAAATGACCATGTTTTGTGATGTAAATTAATATTTCTGTAGGTAAATATTCATTTTATTGAACACTTTCAAAGCAATGTATTGTAAATTTTACATCTTCAATCATTATACTATTCTGAATGCAGAGATATTGGTCTGAGTTGCCCCAACTTAAAATTAATCTTAATTACCAGAACACAATACAATATCTAATAACCTAAATGAGCCAAATAACTTAAAAGGATATTTAAAATAAATATAACTGCTGAAAAATGGAATAATGGGAAGCAGACCCCATTCTGTCACAATAAGTGTTGAAGACATACCCCAGGTAAAGCAATGCCTCTCACCAAGCTGTGGCAGTACAGCTACACTGGTACATAAATGTAAGACTATAAGTCCATTAGATATAGGAACAGTTATGCCATTTTGACCATTGAGTCTCCTCAGCCATTTCATCATGGCTGATCCTTTTTCCCTCTCAGCCCAAATCTCCTACCTTCTCCATTTATCCCTTCATGCTGTGACCAATCAAGAATCTATCAACCTCTAACTTAAATATCCATAAAGACTCGGCCTCCACAGCTGTCAGTGGCAATGAATTCCACAGATTCACCACTCTCTGGCTAAAGAAATTTCTTCTCATCTCCATTCAAAAATGACGTCCCTCTAATCTGATGCTGTGTCATCTGGTCCTAGACCCTTCCACCATAGGAAACATCCTTTTTGGAAATCACATTTGGAAAGAGGTGAAATCATCGGACAAAGTCAGCATGGATTTGTGAAAGGAAAATCATGTCTGATGAATCTTATAGAATTTTTTGAAGATGTAACTAGTAGAGTGCATAGGGGAGAGCCAGTGGATGTGGTGTATTTAGATTTTCAAAAGGCTTTTGACAAGGTCCCACACAGGAGATTAGTGTGCAAACTTAAAGCACACGGTATTGGGGGTATGGTATTGATGTGGATAGAGAATTGGTTGGCAGACAGGAAGCAAAGATTGGGAGTAAATGGGACCTTTTCAGAATGGCAGGCAGTGACTAGTGGGGTACTGCAAGGCTCAGTGCTGGGACCCCAGTTGCTTACAATATATATTAATGATTTAGATGAGGGAATTAAATGCAGCATCTCCAAGTTTGCGGATGACACGAAGCTGGGCAGCGGTGTTAGCTGTGAGGAGGATGCTAAGAGGATACAGGGTGACTTGGATAGGTTAGGTGAGTGGGCAAATTCATGGCAGTAGCAATTTAATGTAGATAAATGTGAGGTTATCCACTTTGGTTGCAAGAACAGGAAAACAGATTATTATCTAAATGGTGGCTGATTAGGAAAAGGGGAGGTTCAACGAGACCTGGGTGTCATTGTACACCAGTCATTGAAGGTGGGCATGCAGGTACAGCAGGCAGTGAAAAAGCCAAATGGTATGTTGGCATTCATAGCAAAAGGATTTGATAACAGGAGCAGGGAGGTTCTACTGCAGTTGTACAAGGCCTTGGTGAGACTACACCTAGAGTATTGTGTGCAGTTTTGGTCCCCTAATCTGAGGGAAGACATTCTTGCCTTAGAGGGAGTACAAAGAAGGTTCACCAGATTGATTCCTGGGATGGCAGGACTTTCATATGAAGAAACACTGGATTGACTAGGCTTATACTCACTGGAATTTAGAAGATTGAGGGGGGGGATCGTATAAAATTCGTATAAACGTATAAAATTCTAAAGGGATTGGACAGGCTAGATGCAGGAAGATTGTTTCCGATGTTGGGGAAGTCCAGAACGAGGGGTCACAGTTTAAGGTTAAAGGGGAAGCCTTTTAGGACCGAGATGAAGAAAAACTTCTTCACACAGAGAGTGGTGAATCTGTGGAATTCTCTGCCACAGGAAACAGTTGAGGCTGGTTCATAGGCTATATTTAAGAGGAAGTTAGATATGGACCTTGTGGCTAAAGGGATCGGGGGTATGGAGAGAAAGCAGGTACAGGGTTCTAAGTTGGATGATCAGCCATGATCATATTGAATGGCGGTGCAGGCTCAAAGGGCCGAATGGCCTACTCCTGCACCTATTTTCTATGTTTCTATGTTTTCACAACCACTGTATTGAGGCCTTTCAACATGAAATAGGTTTCAATTAGGTCAATCCTCATTCTTCTGAATTCCAATGAATACAGGCCCAGAGCCATCAAACACTCATGTGACAAACCAATCAATCCTAGAGTAATTTTCCTGAGCCTCCTTGAACCATCTCCAATGTCACCACATCTTTCATTAGATAAGGGCTCACAATGCTTTTATATTCTTGTCCTCTTGAAATTAATGCTAATATAGTATTTGTCTTCCTCACCACCAGCTCAATCTGCAAATTAACTTTTTCGGTAATCCTGTACAAGGGCTCCCAAGTCCCTTTGCATCTCAGATTTTTGAATTTTCTCTCCATTGAGAAAATAGTTCACCCTTTTATTCCTTCTGTCGATGTGCATGACCATACAGTTCCTGATTCTGTAACCTGTCTGCTACTTCTTTGTCCATTCTCCTAATCTGTCTAAGAA
This sequence comes from Hypanus sabinus, assembly GCF_030144855.1. Lineage (NCBI taxonomy): Eukaryota > Metazoa > Chordata > Chondrichthyes > Myliobatiformes > Dasyatidae > Hypanus > Hypanus sabinus. The sequence goes on from NC_082716.1 coordinate 73,577,327, forward strand.
CTTCGGTAGCCTCTCTACTTCCTCAAGCCTACCTACCTTTCTACTTAGCTTTGTATCAACCATAAACTTTGCAACAAAACCATCAAATCCATCATTCAAGTCATTGACATAAAAATTTGCAGGCCCAATACAGACCCCTATGAAATACTACTAGTTACCAGCAACCAACCAGAAAAGGCTCCCACTTTTAGCCTTGTGCCAATCCAAAATAATGTATTAAGGAGCACATAATCATCAATAACATGTTAACTTTGGGTTACACTGGGAAAACGTGTCTCCAGTTCCCTTCATAGTCTTACAGTAGACCAAGGAGTTAAGTTCTAGAGGTGAATTGAGAGTGATCAGAATCAGAATCAGACTTTAATCGCCAAGCACCTGTGCACATACAAGGAATTTACTTCCGGCAGATGTTGTCTCTCTGCTCATAACAATAATAATGATAAATATAAATGAAAATATAGATTATACATACAAGTAGTGCAATCCAAGTAATAGTTAGCCGACAGTTAACCGGCAGTTAACTGTTCAGCAAAGTGACCACAGTAGGGAAAAAACTTCTCCAGTGCCTATTAGTCTTAGTCTGGAGGGATCTGAAGCGCCTACCAGACGGAAGCAGTTCAAACAGTCCGTGCGCAGGATGGAAGGAATCCTTTATGATGTTCCCCGCCCTCTTCTTCAACCTGGAAGAGTACAGGTCCACAATAGAGGGCAGGGAGGCTCCAATGATGCGCTCGGCAGTCCTCATTGTGCGCTGTAGTCTGGTTCTATCCTGCTTGGTGGCGGCTCCAAACCACACAGTGATGGAGGTGCACAGGACAGACTCAATGACTGCAGTGTAGAACTGCAGCAGCAATTCCTGAGGCAGACCATATTTCCTCAAGAGCCGCAGGAAGAACATCCGCTGCTGGGCCTTCTTCAGGATGGAGCTGATGTTCTGCTCCCACTTCACATTGCTCAAAGAATAATGCAATATGGAACCAGGCCCGTCAACCCAATTTATCAACCACCAATTTACTCTAATCTCATTCTTCTCAAAATTCCTATCGAATTCAAACACCCACCACCCCCTCCCACCACCTTTTGGATTCTATAAGGTCAGCTACGCACCAAGGCAATCTGCAGCAGCCAGTTAACCTACGAACCCACATGGAATGCAAGACCCAGGGAAATCTACACCATTACAGGTAGAATTTACAAAACTACACTGACAGCACAGGGGGTCAGGAATGAAACTGTGAAACACAGGGTCGTTGAGGCTGTGAGACAGTAGCCCTACTAACTGCAACACGTTAACATTTAATCGCATGGCATGAAAGATCCCTGGTAAGTATTAATGTCAGTGAAAATCATGGAAAGATCTCCACTGGATGAAATAATAATAACATAAAGGAAGATGGTTGAAATCATGCACCTCAGCCCTAGGGTGTTCATAAGGTAATATCTTGTAACAGTACCCTAGGCTTATACATCCATATATAGCCCATGAAATTTGGCATTCAACATTGATACCTGGCACTTACCATCTACTGAACTATTAACAGCCACAGAGATGCTTTGGCAGCAAGAGCAGGTTGTAGGGTTTGTATCCTGCAATGATTGATTCATTTCCTGATTCCCAAAGAGCCAGCTGCCATCCCCGTGTACAATGCATGCGAATTTAAATATCATCCAAGGTAGAGCACCCTGCTTGATTAGCACTGCACACTTCATTCACTCGAGACATTGATGCTGTCTATCACCAGCTGACCATACATGCAAGTGGTTGCATACCGTCAGCAACCCATTATTCATTCTTCAACAGCATCTCACAGACCCAAACTTTCTACCATCAGGAATGACAACAGAAAGCATGGGAACATTCCTGACTACCATTTTCTGTCAAAGTCAGACATATTTCTGACTTGGAAATAGATTGTGACTGCAAAGGTGAAGGACTCTCACCTCTCACCTCTCACCTCTCACAGACAGACTAAAGAAACTTGGAAATAAGACATTTGGTTCCCTCAGGCAAGTTGCTAAGTTGGAGCCAGAGCATTAAACACTATTCACCACCACTTTTTTCCTTAAAAAAATAAAAAGTGGGGATGGATTATCTGACCTTTTGAGTCCACCCCACCATTCTTCAGTTGATCTACCTCGAAGTTATTTCCTGCACTATCCCCATATTCCTTGATTCCTTTAATATCCTGATACCTATTGATCTTCATTTTGAATGAATTCTATGACTGAGCCTCCAAAGCCCTCTAATGTAGAGAATTCCAATGATTATCACCACTTAATTTCTCTTACCTCAGTAATAAATATCTTGCCTTTATCCTCTGTATCCTCCTTTGTTCCAGAGTATTCTGCCGGAGGAAACATATTTTTTGCATTTTGCTTGTGAAGCTCAATGGAATGCACTCTTCATCCAATCAGCACAGGATAAATTTGCACGTCTAGAAACAATATAATGAACCTTTACTGTTATCTCTTTAATGTAGGGGTTCCCAACCTTATTTATGCCATTTACCTCTACGATTAACCAAGGGGTCCATGGACCCCACGTTAAGAAACTCTGTTCTAGTGCCAAGGATGTATTTTCTAAGGCAAGCAGACAGAAGTCCAGTCTGTTCACCCATGGCACAGTGTGCCTGCAGCAAGATTTCTTTACTCTATTTCAAACTCCCTTGTAATAAATATTCATAAACTATCTGGTCATGTCTTACACGAGAAAATCTGCAGATGTTGAAAATCCTGGAAATCGTGCACCCTCTATAATTTCATCAACTTTGTTTCTAACTTCCACCCTGTCCTCAAATTTACTTGGTCCATTTCCTGACACCCCTCTCCCCTTTCACAATCTCTTTGTCTCCATCTCAGGAGACAGTCTATCTACTGATATCTTCTATAAACCCACTGGCTCTCACAGCTATCTGGACCATTCCTCTTCCCACCCTGTCACTTGTAAAAGTGCAACCCGTTCGCTCAGGTCTGCTCTCAGGATGAGGCTTTTCATTCTAGAGCAACTGAGATGTCTTCCATCTTCAAAGAAAGGGGCTTCCCCTCCTCCACCATCAATGCCGCCCTCACTCGCATCTCTTCCATTTCTCACACATCCTCCCACTGCCACTTCAAAGATAGATTTCTCTTGTCTTCTCCTACCACCCCACCATCCTCCGCATCCAGCACATAATTCCCTGTAACTTCCACCATCTCCAACAAGATCCTTCCACTAAGAGCAACTTTTCCTCCACCCAACTTCCCAGTTTCCACAGGGGTCACTCCCTACACGACTTCCTTGTCCATTCATCTGTCCCCACTGATCTCCCTCCTGGCACTTACCCTTGCAAGCAGAACAAGTGCTAGATCTGCCCGTACAGTTCCTCCCTCACCACCATTCAGGACCCCAAACAATCCTTCCAAGTGAGGTGACACTTCACTTGAGAGTCTTTTGGGGTCATCTACTGTATCTGGTGCTCCCAGTGTGACCTTCTGTATATCAGGGAGAATCAACATAGATTGTGAGACCTCTTTGCCGAACACCTTTGCTGCATCGGCCACAAAAGGTGGGATCTCCCAATGGCCACCAATTTCAATTCTATTTTGCATTCCCATTCCGACAATATTGCTGTGCTGAGGCCACACTCAGGTTGGAGGAGCAATGTCTTATATTCCATTTTGGTAGTCTCTAACCTGATGGCATGAACATCGATTTCTCAGAATTCCAGTTATGACCCTCACCTTCTCCCCTCCCCATTCTTGTATCCCTCTTTCAGAATCAGAATCACAATCAGAATCAGACTTTAATCACCAAGTACCTGTGCACATACAAGGAATTTACTTCCGGCAGATGTTGTCTCTCTGCTCATAACAATAATAATGATAAATATAAATGAACATATAGATTATACATACAAGTAGTGCAATCCAAGTAATAGTTAGCCGACAGTTAACCGGCAGTTAACTGTTCAGCAAAGTCTTAACTTCTTACCTGTCAATCACCTCCCTCTGGTGCTCCTCCACCCTCCCTTTCTTCTGTCCTTTTCTTTCAGATTCCCTCTTTTCCAGCCCTTTATCTCCTTCACCAAACAACTTCCCAACTCTACTTCACCCCATTCCCCTCTCCTGGCTTCACCTATCACGTCACCTTGTGCTTCTTTCCCCCACCCCTCCTTCCACCACTTTATTCTGACATCTTGCCTTCCTTTCCAGTCCTGAAGAAGAGTCTTGGCCGAAAATGTCAACTGCTTACTCTTTTCCTTAGATGCTATCTAACCTCACAAACAAAATGTTGGAGGAACTCAGCAGGCCAGGCTGCATCTATGGAAAAGAGTTCGGTCGACATTTCAGGCCAAGACCCTTCATCAGGAACCAGAGTAAGAAGATGCGTGGAGAGGGGGAAGAAGCACAAGGTGATGGGTGAAACTGGAGGGGGAGGGTGAAGTAAAGAGCTGGGAAGTTAATTAGTGAAAGAGATGAAGGGCTGGAGAAGGGGAAATCTGACAGGGGGACAGAAGACCATGGAAGAAAGGGCAGGGAGAGGAGCACCAGAGGGAGGTGATGGGCAGGTTAGGAGAAATGGGGAATGGTGAGGTTGGGAAGGGGCATTACCAAAAGTTTGAGAAATCGATGATCATGCCATCAGGTTGGCGGCTACCCAGATGGAATATAAGACATTGCTCCTCCAACCTGAGTGTGGCCTCATCACGACAGTAGAAGAGGCCATGGACTTGCATGTCAAAATGGGAATGGGAAGTGGAAGTAAAATGGGTGGCCACTGGGGGGTCCTGCTTTTTCTGGCAGACGGAGTGTAGGTGCTTGGTGAAGCAGTCTACCAATCTACATCGAGTCTCACCGATATACAGGAGGCCACACCAGGAGCACCGGACAGCAGATGGGTATCTGGCCTGCTGAGTTCGCCCAGTATTTTGTGTGTGTGTTGCTCATGGCGTATTGTGCTTGCAATTTGGCTTTAACTAACTTGTGTACAGATTTTGCACACTGGCACCTTTGAACTTAAACATTACCAAGCCAGAGCATTGTAAACTGCCATACCTCACCTACATACCACAATCTGACACACTGGAGGGAAAAGGAAAACAAATCATTCATGCTTATTATTTTCCTTTTGTTTATTAACCCATTGTCAACATGTGAGAGTATGTAGCGCTATCTTTAATTAATTTATCTCACTTTGCTGACCCACCTTCCATGGGACCATAGGGAACCCTACAAAATATTTCCAATAACATCCTCAAAAATTAATCTTTTCAATGTGTCTGCTATTACATCCTCTATTTAGATTCCAGATTAATGATGTTTGGCTAACAGATTGATACTTCCCCATTTCCTCACTCTTAAACAGTGGGGCAACATTTGCTACCCTCCAATCATGAACTGAGACACAAATGCTGGCGTTGACTGCAATATTGATTGTCCTTAAATAAATTAATAAGTAAAATGTAAGTTCATTTTTGAGCTCTAGACAGTTTCATTAATTACATCCAAGGATGTATTTGTTTTATTAAGTAAGCTGTCATTTCTTTGTTTCCATTTTCCATCGCTGAAAGCATTTCAGAACGCTTGCCAGGAGATTTCGGTAACCCTTGACCTGCAGCTAAAGAAACATGCAGTTTATGAAAAGTCAATGCTGAAGGCTTAAATTGAAAGAATTAGGTGTGTTTCTTTTCCTGTACTCCACTTTAAAGAAATATTACAAGACTAGTGCCTTGAACCTCAGACTTGAAAGCTAATGCCATATCCTCTTGCTGCATAGGCCTCTCTGAGGCCTAACCTGATGAGTATTTCCAGCATATTTCTCCTTTGCACTCCAGATAAGGGAATGATCTCCATATCACATCAATATGTGCTTCATCATATTGTTGATGCCAGTTGAATAAGATATAAACTAATACTATAGGACAGATACTCATTTCTATATTTTACACTGAATTTCACTAACACTTCACTTGTGCTAAGTTCAAATAACAATTTTAGGACCTAAGTTGCATTGCAACCTTGATGCAATAACCTGAATCTATATAAAACTGTATAAGTTTTATAATGAATAAAAATGAAAAAGGAGACTAGTCATAATTATGTTATTGAATTTTTTTCCTTAGCAGTGTTACTTTCTAAAGACTCTACTGCCAACTAATCAATAGAGAAATAGTGTGCACAAGGTCGCACTTTCATTAGTTACATAGGTGACTGGTACCTTTTAAATGTGTTAGGAATCTGAATTCAAGTAAAAGATGAAAAGCTTTAATACATTCAATGTTGCTCTGCTAAAGGATATCTGAATCTTTTTTTTAATTTTCTGTTATAAAACAAGAACAAATGGGCAGTAAAAATGCTCTTTTATCTGGTTATTCTAAAATGGAAGTTCCATGCGGTGCCAGTGAACACTATGGAAATAGACAAACATCAGAAGGAATACTGAAGAGATATTGTATTTTTCTTTTGTGATATTGTCTAAAATTCAACCAACTGAATCATTTAAGCCATACAATCTGCTCACAGTACTGTCATGTCATCTTCAGTACGATACATTTTGGATCATTTAACACTGGAGATGAAACTATTTTGTTCAATTAAGGACTTCAGCTGCAAACGTCATTTACGGCATTGATCACTTTTATGAATAATAGCTTTTATACTTACTGTTTGGAGAGCATAGAAAAAAATTGCACAATAGCGATATATATCAGGACAATAATTGATTGTAAAGCAATTTAAAGTGGTTTTCCCTTAAGATTGTAAGAGTCTTCTCATTCACCATCATTCTGAACAGAGGTATTTTTTTTTTTGGTAATGATTTGGTACGATCAGTTAGTTGGGCTACCTTCCTTACAAACTGATAAGAGTTCTGAAATTCTTGGAATATTTCTTGTTCTATAATTCACACAATTTATCTTTTGGAATTATTAGAACTTCAATTTTATTTTTAAAAAAAAGCTCCTGTTTCAAAAGCAATATACAGAATTCAAATGCTCTTCAAAAAGCCAATCTTTAGGATCTTTTTTTATTGGCTGTTAGAATATTATGCAGAAACCCACTTTTCTCATGCATATCTTTCAATGCACAGAGGAACCAATTGTTCCTTCTCGAGCCATACATTGCTTCCTTTATCAACAATGTGTGGTTTATAAGAATGCTATCTCATTTCCCAGATAGATTTGATTTAAGTATGTAAAAAAATACATTTTTAGTAGAAGCAGTAATCTAATCCTGCCTGGAAAGGTCACATTTTTTATTTGATATGTGGGATAGGTTTCTGTTCTTAGAATATAAAATATTGGCATAAGTAAATAGAGGAAGTATTATTATGGTCAGTATTTCTGGTGCGGTAATAGTATCATTTCAAAAGTAGCATGTTTAGAATTACAGTAAAAATGACTTAATTTATTCATGGTTTCATTACACATTGTAAGAAAAAAAGTCATTCCCATTGAATAAACTAAATAATCCAAGAAAAGGAAAGGAGGCAAGGTTGTGTGTGGAATCTTAAATATTAACTGAAGAAAGTTGAAATTAAACATTATGCAATAACTGAATAGGTTGTTCATTATTCACCACAGTGTAAAGAAATCAATAGACTATGAAAGAGCTTAACCTAGCCAGAGAGAGAAGGGTGCTTGGATGTAGAATAGGCAAATGTGCTGTTGAACTGATCTTACTTCCTTGCCAGTGCTCACTTAAGGTAGATGCCATTGATGAATTTGAAATTACAAGAAAACAATCATTAAAACAAATCAGTTCTTTTGGAATTAGTTATGGAAACTATGTCACAATCAAGCAAGACAATAAAAAATATCAATTAGACTAAATAGGATATTAGGTGATAAATCTGTCCAATAGAAACTACAGCTTGCCTTGAGTAGAGTTTATTAAAATCAAGATCAGTGCAAGTTGCATTCAAGTATAAGACACCGTATTGTTTAATCTAAAAATATTCATTGCCTGTGTTGTTTCCTATCTGCTAACTTTCTTTAAAGATGGTTAGTAGCTGTTATAAAGCTGCAAAATTTGCTATTAAAGTAACAGTGTGTCTAGATGTTGACCATTATTTATATGATAGAGCAGAAAAATGCAGAGACGGGGAAGTTGCAAGTGGAAATGCACCATTCTGTCTTTAGCTTTGAGAAGCCAATGTTTTACACTCTTTCTTCAATTTAAAATATGTTTTGCAGGATGAGCTTCTGTATTCTGTGTCAAATATAAAATAAGCTTTCCATACAAAGTTAAATGAAGTAATTTCATATCTACATGCATTTTGGCAATATGATATATCTTAATTACTGCCTGTCAACCTCTCTTGCACTGAAAATTAGATAATACAAACCTGCTACATCATTCCTTCAGTCTTCCTGTATGATTTTTTTACAAAGGGTCATTTTTTTCTCCTTTTTCATAAATGTTCATGTTTCTCTGCTTCTTTCAGTAATTCATTTGGCATTGAATTTTCCACACAGTTCTCTGACAAACAATATATTGCCATTTCATGGTCCCACTGGCTCATTGGTCAAGAGACTGCACAGATACTCTGTAGCATCAGTTGTGTTCTTTCTATCAGCAACTTGCCATGTAGAATATCATGTTGATTACATGGCAAGAGCAAACTATCCACTGACAGACACTGTGGTCAATCAGAGGCAGGAAAGTTAGGATGTTATGAACAGTATAGCTTGATTTGTGAGACAGCCACATGATTTTAAACAGCACCAGGGAAGCAAGTGCAGGAAAACCCCAAAACTGATGAATTTCAGCCTTCAATGAACTGAGGTTGAACAACATTCAGGGACTCAATAAGGAAATTTGAATTGAATAAAATTGTTAAATTGCACTTCTAGATTTAATTTTTTATCCTCTAAATCTGTTTTCTGAATTTTATTGAAATGCTCTTTTTCAACAGTAACCTTGTCTATCTTGAATTAATCAAAATTCTTACCTAACCTTAATCTAAACAGAATGATCTTAAGGGAGCCTTATAGCCTTCACCTGTTTTGCCGCTCAAGTATAGCAATGTAGGCTCATATTACAAATTTATTTATAAACATAATTATGCAAATTTTCAAGGTTGATCAGCAGATGAAAAATAGTTTACTGTTTCTCTTCAAGGTTATTCCCAAAGGACGGTGTGAAGACATTGATTGCAATAACCTCATTATCCCCGCTTGTCTAAACTGCATAACAAATGATAATTGCCATTGAAGAACATTTGAATAAAATTCAGACAACAAATTTGCAAGAGGCAAATACTGAATCCAGGATTGGAAGTTAACAATTTTAATGAGGCTAGTGTATGAGTATAGAGGAGCCTCTAATAGATTGTCATAAATAGATATTAGATGTTCATAACTGAATTTGTGCCACCCAAAAGATATCCCAAAGTTTCACCAAAACAGACAGCATCTGTGGAAAAAGAAACAGACATAATGTTTCATCTTAAAGACCTCTCAATAGACATAGAGTTGAAAAACAAGTCAGATTTTCTTTCCAGAGATACTGCTTGACAAGCTGAGAGTATCCAGCATGATTTTCACAAGTTCCCTTTACCCACCCTATGTCTGTCAACTCTGAATTCCCTTTCATATTCTTGAATGTCGAGAGAACTAGGAGCCCAGAGTATTGGAATAAAGGGTTGTTCATTTAAGATGGAGACAAAAAGGATTTATTTTTCTCCTACAGTGTTGTACCTCTATGAAATTTTATACTCTGAGGAATTATAGAGGCAAGGTTGAAAGACACTTGAAAAAGAAATCATGGGATTTGTTATAAGGCCAAGTGTGGATTATCTACAATCTTACTGATTGATTGAGAAGGGCAGAGGGGAAAATTGGTCCAGACATTGCAGTGTTTTAAACTGTATTGTGGTGCATTCTTTACAATATGTATACTAGACTTCTGGATAGAATTAAGTCCTGAGATTGCTGGATAATCTCATTTCTATTTGGCTGCATTGCTCTGACAACAGCAGTCTATGCTACCAACTTTAAACTGAATGCCAAAGGTAATTCTTCCCAAGGGATGTTCGAGTCTTACTGGAGCAACAAAGCTTCTAGTGACACATAGCAGATGCTGCTTGCATGACTGGCTCATTTAGACAGCTCACATATATTAACTGCCAGACAGCTACAGCATAGTGGCTTTGATTCGGCAGCAGCTTCGCACAGCTCCAGGTGGTCGCTTGAGCTTTGCTGCAGAGGGTGTTAAGGGATGTATTAAGTAGGATTTGAGTACTCTCTTTTCAGTGGTGTCAGAAAGTAGGAAAAACCTATGGAAAGGTTGTGACAATTGTTGTTGACAGGTTTGGAATTCCACAGTCTTCTTTTGTGTGTGGCATATACTGTGGTAGTTGTGGCAACTTACAGTATTACATTTTACTTAGCTTTTTAATCTGTCCTCTATATAAACCTTCAATTCCAACCTTCTTTATAAAAGTTGGGTTACCGTGGGGAAATAACTGTCCAGACCTACAACACAGAATTCACTTTTCTCCAGATTCAGCTTTGCAATTAAAGGATTGCACACAAGACTACAGAAAATGCTTAAAAAATAAACATTAAATGTGAATACAACCGCTGACAGACTCCATGAAAGACTGGGAATAAAGAGCTGTATTTTTACTGTATAATTAGCTGAGTACTTAGTTTAGTTAATTAACCTATGGTTCCTGGATCCATGAAATGATTGTACTTGTCCTGACTGGAGCACAAGAGCTGAGAATGGAAAATGTCTGATAATTAGTATGTGCTAATCAGCAGCGTAAGGAGGAAGCATTCCATGATACGTCACTCATTGGTAAATAGGTGACTGTGCCAGGAACACACCTACGCTCACTCTTTGCATATCCCTGGAAGGTGCAAATGTGCATGGTATTATGGAGATAAAATAATTAATTCAGTAGTCTGAGGTCTTATGAAAATACATGTCAAGATTTCTATGAAAAATGTCTGTTGACTGGTTCTGTAAAAGACTACGGATGGGGAATGAGCACCTTTTTAACTATTTCCATGAAACTTTGACTTCCACTGAATTCTTTGATACAGAACATTAGAAGTAATATGCCTTTCTTATAAAAAGAATGTCTTTAGTGTAATGCTTTGCCCAAAATTAATTCATATTTCTTCCATTGCACAATTACATGAACTCTTTTTCAGCATTTCCAGTACTCAAATTGAAAAGCTAAAAATTGAATATTGTGAAATTTGAAAATAAAATGAAAATCCCAATAAGGCTGCATATGTGGACAGAGCATCAGCGTTAACTCTTGAAACAATGACTCTATTTCCATCTCCAAAGATGCTCCTGATCTTTACAATACTCTCCAAGCTACTCCTAAACTCTGGTAACATTGTTTATTTTAGTACAATATGGGAAATATTGGTAAATTTTGTAAATGTTAACATATCAATTGAATTTTGATTTTCACAATGATATTGTGAAATTCTTTTATACTGAGGATTGATATGTATGCTTCAGATCTAGAAGAGAATGTGGAAATGAAGCAGTTGACACCATGTTATCCTGAGGGATAGCAGTCACTACTTAGTGGGGTTGCAATGTTTGTTTCCGTAAGCTTGCAGCTTGTACAACTGAAAATTTCCTCACATTCTTCTTTAGATGAAATGAATGATCACCAGAACACTCTGTCATATATTCTCATCAATCCCTCACCGGATACAAGACTGGAACTAAATGATGTAGTGTAAGTATATCACTGATTTCATTTACCTTTTTTGAATGTGGATAACAAATAACTTCTCATCAATCAATTCATACTTGATGGACAAGGTTAGAGTTAGGTTCTGGGTGCCAACCATTTTAATTCCACTTCCGACCTATTGGTCCATGGACTCCTCTTTGGCCATGATGAGACAACTCTCAATGTGGAGGAGCAACACTTTGTGGCCACCAACCTGATGACATGAATATCAATTTCACCTTCCAGTAATTTTTTTTTTCTTTTTCTTTTTCCCCTCCCCCTTCCCTTTTCTTCCATTCCCCACTCTGGCCTCTTACCTCTTCTCCTCAACTGCCTCTCACCTTTCCCTTGTGCCCCTCTTTCTTCCCTTTCCTCTCCTATCAGATTCCTTCTTCTCCAGCCGTTTACCTTTCCCACCCACTAGGCTTCAACTATTACCTTCCAGCTTGTCTTCCTTTCCCTCCTCCCACCTTTTTATTCTGGCATTTTCCCCCTTCCTTTCCAGTCCTGATGAAGTGTCTTGGCCCAAAACGGTGATTGTTTATTCATTTTCATAGATGCTGCCTGACCTGCTGAGCTTCTCCAGCATTTTGTGTGTGTTGCTTTAGATTTCCAGCATTTGCAGAACACCTTGTGTTTAAGGTTAGAGATGTTTTTTTTTTCTAGGGGCATTATTACCCTGCCAGTTCCAGTTAACTCTTCAAATAGTCACTGACCACAGACCAACAACAAAATCTAAATTGACCTAGTGTCCACAAGGGATCTGTGGAATGTGTGAGTCTATGAAGCAGCATGCATTAACTTTTAACCACTTAGGCTAAATGACCTTCACTAAGACATGTGGTCTAAATCAAAGTATAATTCATTGTATAGAGAACAAAAGAAACAGAAGAAAAATGGCATTGTGTGATTAAAAATGACAGGAAAGAAAAACGAGAAAAGCAAATCATTCGGATTCTTCCTGAACTCCCATAACTGGAAATTTGAATTTTCAGCACAAGTGATCCTTCAATAGTATTTTTCACTTTTAACATCATTAGAGTTTACTTATTTTCCACTTATTTATGAAGCTGCAGTCTTTCATTTTTCTAGAATTTTACTGATTAGTGGGAAAGTGCAGAGGCATCATTGCCTTACATGGGCTTTAATGTCAGGTTTATAGCTGAGGGATGTGAGCTTGTATAGAGGCAGGCCATATCAGGATCTTCTCAGCTTCTGCACTCAATTGTGCACAATGAGCTTCATGAAGTTGCTATTTGAATTGTTCAATGATAAAGGTGAGGTTTGATGGTTATTCAAAATTACAGCCATCAGCTACATTTCTAAAAAAAAAGTTCATTGCAGAATGTGCTGCATTTAGCTTGTCAGTTGGCCATTCAAGATAGCTCTGTAATTGAGACCTTATTGCTACTTTCAAGCACAGCAACTAGTGGGCTGATTTTTATTGACAGGTCCATTACAAAGGTTAGGAACAGAGATGGACTATCCCATAGAACTTTCGTGGCATTCTAATTAAGTCATGACTACTCTGGACTTTAAATCCATTAAGCTACCTTTGTTTAATATCCCTGGGTATTGCCTAACAAAACCCTTATCAAATTAAATCTTCATATATTCATTGTTACGTCATTCTTTGCCTTCAGTAGAAGAGCTTCCTAGATTTCTATATGCAATTGTGTTGAAGAACTGCCTTCTAATTTTGTTCTTTATCTTTTGAGCTCTAATTTTAGCTTGCCAAAAACTTTTATGCCATTTTCTATACCTTAGTTAAATCAAGTTTCAATCTTCCATGCACAGCTGTGGCAAAATATGGATAGGTGAAACTTTGGAAATGAAATGGGCAATGCTTTTTAGACAACAAAGGCTGCAACCCATCCCCACATATAGTATAGTGAATGACTACATCAACTATCTATAGTAACTGGCAGTGCAGTCCCAGTTATGCCTGCAAACCACTTAATGTTAACAAATTCACCTTGAAATATTCATGACTTGATGGTAATATAGCAAAAAAATATATAGAAAAATCATTGACCATGTTTTTTTTGTTTAGAGTCCAAATCACAACTACAACTAGCAGTAGCTTCTCAATTTCCTAAAATCCAATAAGAAACCCAAAAAAATATTGGCAAAGTCTTCACTGGAGCTGTGTTCACAAATTTATATCAAACTTTACGGACTTTCTCTTCAGGGACCTAGGCTTAGCTGAAAATATGGTTTTCATTTCTTTATGCAAATAGATTGGATGCCTGCTGTGGTCCCATCTGCTCCTTCAGTCCATTACCTTCTCTTCCTGCAAATTAAGACTATGCACTGAAGAGGATGATAATGTTTATTGAAAAAAAAATTGGTATACCTAGCCATCAACTTCCTTTTTGCTTCTGCCACTGTCCATCATACTTATAAAGTGGTGGCTCAGCTTCTTATTTGGGACAACTCTAAAAAAACAAAAAACAAAGCAAGAAATTAGCCGGGATTTCCTTCATTTATTTTGGAGACTATGCCACTTATTTGGGACAAGAGCCTGTTGCCGAACAGTTTCTATCTTGTGTCAGTCACATGCCTGCCATGTGGCCTTTACACACTACACCATGCTTAGAGATATAGAAATATAGAACTAGAAAACCTGCAGCACAATACAAGGCCTTCGACCCACAATGCTGTGCCAAACATGTACTTGCTTTAGAAATTACTGAGAATTACCCATAACCCTCAATTTTTCTAAGCTCCTATCCAGGAGTCTCTTAAAAGACCCTATTGTATCCACCTCCGCCACAGTCACCGGCAGCCCATTGCACACACTCACCACTATCTGTGTAAAAAAAAAACTTACTCCTGACATCTCTTCAGCACCTTTTTCCAAGCACGTTAAAACTGTGCCCTCTCATATTAGCCATTTCAGCACTGGGGAGAAAACCTCTGACTATCCACACAATCAATGCCTCTCATCATCTTATACACCTCTATCAAGTCACCTCTCATTCTCTGATGCTCAAAGGAGAAAAGGCCAAGTTCACTCAACCTATTCTCATAAGGCATGCTCCCCAATACAGGCAACATCCTTGTAGATCTCCACTGCACCCCTTCTATAGTTTTCACATCTTCCTGTAGTGAGGTGACCAGAACAGAACACAGTACTCCAAGTGGGGTCTAACCAGGGTCCTAAAAAGCTGTAACATTACCTCTCGGCTGTTGAACTCAATCCTACAGTGAATGAAGGCCAATATACCATATGCCTTCTTAACCACCGAGTCAACCTGCACAGCAGCTTTGAGTGTCCTATGGACTCAGACCCCAAGATCCCTCTGATCCTCCACACTGCCAAAAGTCTTACCATTGATACTATATTCTGCCATCATATTTGACCTACCAAAGTACTTCACACTTATCTAGGTTGAACTCCATCTGCCACTTCTCAGCCCAGTTTTGCATCCTATCAATGTCACGCTGTAACCTCTGACACACTGCACACTGTCCACAACACCCCAAGCTTTGTGTAATCAGCAAATTTGCTAACCCATCCCTCATCCAGGTCATTTATAATAATCATGAAAAGAAGGGATTCCAGAACAGATTCCTGAGGCATCCCACTGGTCACTGACCTCCATGCAGAATATGACCCATCTACAACCACTCTTTGCCTTCTGTGGTCAAGCCAATTCTGGATCCACAAAGCAATGTTCCCTTGGATCCCATGCCTCCTTACTTTCTCAATAAGCCTTACATGGGGTACCTTAACAAATGTCTTGCTGAAATACATATACATTACATCTACTGCTCGACCTTCATCAATATGTTTAGTCACATCCTCAAAAAATCCAATCAGGCTCATAAGACATGACCTGCCTTTGATAAAGCCATGCTGACTATTCCTAATCATATTATGCCTCTCCAAATGTTCATAAATCCTGCCTCTCAGGATCTTCTCCATCAACTTACCAACCACTGAAGTAAGATTCACTGGTCTAAAATTTCCTGGGCTATCTCTACTCCCCTTCTTTCAGAAGGGAATAACGTCTACAACCTTCCAATCATCTGGAACCTCTCCCATCTCCATTGATGATACAAAGGTCATTAGCAGTGGCTCAGCAATCTCCTCACTTGCCTCCCATAGTAGCCTGGGTTATATCTCATCCAGTCCCAGTGACTTATTCAACTTGAAAGTTTCCAAGTGCTCCACCACATCCTCTTTCTTAATGTCTATATGCTCAAGCTTTTCAGTCCACTGTAAGTCATCCTTACAATCACCAAGGTCCTTTTCCATAGTGAATACTGAAGCAAATTATTCATTAAGTACCTCCTCCATTTCATTACACACTTTTCAACTGTCACACTTGATTGGTCCTATTCTCTCACATCTTATCCTCTTGCTCTTCAAATACTTGTAGAATTCCTCAGGGTTTTCCTTAATCCTGCTCACCAAGGCCTTCTCATGGCCCCTGCTGTCTCTCCTAATTTCATTCTTAAGCTCTTTCCTGCTAGCCTTATAATTTTCTAGATCTCTATCATTACCTAGTTTTCCCAAACCTTTTGTAAGCTTTTCTTCTTGACTAGATTTTCAACAGCCTTTGTGCACCATGGTTCCTGTAATCTACCATCCTTTCCCTGTCTCATTAGAACGTACCTGTGCAGAACACCACACAAATATCCCCGGAATATTTGCCACATTTCTGCCATGCATTTCTCTGAGAACATCTATTCCCAATTTATGCTTTCAAGTTCCTGCCTAATAGCTTCATATTTCCCCTTACTCCAATTAAATGTTTTCCTGACTTGACTGTTCCTATCCCTCTCCAGTACTATGGTAAAGGAGATAGAATTGTGATCACTATCTCCAAAATGCTCTCCCACTGAGAGATCTGACACCTGACCAGGTTCATTCCCCAATACCAGATCAAGTACAGCCTCTCCTCTTGTAGGCTTAACTAAATATTGTGCCAGAAAACCTTCCTGAACACACCTAACAAACTCCACCCCATCTTAACCCCTTGCTCTAGGGAGATGCCAATCAATATTAAGAGACTTTTAAGAGACTCCTGGACAGGTACATGGAACTCAGTAAATATTGGGCTATGGGTTACCCTAGGAAATTTCCAAGGTATGGACATGTTCGGCACAGCTTTTTGGGCTGAAGGGCCTGTATTGTGATGTAAGTTTTTTATGTTTCTCTAATATTGTGGAAATTGAAATCTCCCATCATGACAGCCCTGTTATTATTGCACCATTCCATAATCTGTCTCCCTATCTGCTCCTCAATGTCCCTGTTACTATTGTGTGGTCCATAAAGACACCCAGTAGAGTTATTGACAGCTTCCTGTTTCTAACTTCCACCCACAGAGACTCAAAGTGAACAGATTTTAAATAGTGTCACTTGTGCGCATTTGTGTTTATAAGAAAAAAAGCGTTGATTTGTGTCACTTATAACTGGCAAGAAATAAGCAGTAAGACAATTCTGAACTGTTTTGCTCATTGTGGTTTCAAGCACTCAAGCTTGGAGATGCCAGAAACAGCTGAGAGTGAAACTGAAATGATTTCACAACTTCAGCACGTTAGGAACCATGACGCATTTGAAGGTATCGCCTTGAATGTTACAATGAAAATAAAGATATAGAGGAAGCAATCATCAAAAGCATCATTTGAAGGCCATCCATTAGCTGCACTAGGTGTCTGCACTACTTTTGTTCATTCACAGTCAATCAAAAGAACATGACAGTAAGCATTGGATTCATTCCTCCATTGGTAACTCTTAGGAACTAAGACACAGTTTTAGAGGACTGTAGTAGTTTTGGTAGAGTTCTTATTGTTTTGTTTTTCATTTACCTACATTATTTGGTACTCAGGTAAAAAGTAGTTTGACTTTTTTAGCCATTTTTAACAATCGCCATGCAGATGGACTAATTGGATCAAAATGTAGTGGTCCCAACATGTCCCAATTAACTGGAATCCACTGTACTGGATTACTGGGCACATACAGTTGCTGGATCGTGGTTCGAAGTGGCTTGTGGCAACGTTTCCACAAATTAGCAGTCAGCATGAGGTTGGTGAGCTGCTTGCATCGGAAACTGCCTGTATTTGTTAGTAGCGTAATGCAGCCTGTCCACATTTAACTCCCCTCACAATTTAATCATTCCCCCTCGCCCCCATTCCCCCCTCCCCTGCGACCCTTAGGAAATTTCCTGCTGTCCTGCTGGCCACTGTTTAGGGACTCTTCTGTTCTTCAGAGCTGGAATAATGCAAAAGACCAGTAGATTTTTTTTGTTCAGAAAGGGACTCAACTTGGAATGAGAATGGGGTGTCACAGTAGTGTCACAGGTAGCATAATGCTATTACAACACCAGCAACCTGGCTTCAAATTTGCTGCTGCCTTAAGGGTTTTGCAGTTCTTTCCACGACAGCATGGGTTTCCTCTGAGTACTCCAGCTTCCTCTGACATTCCAAAGAAGTATGGGTTATGTTGAGTAAGTTGTGGGCATGCTACGTTGGTGCTGGAAGCATGGGGACACTTCACTCTTCATTCTTCATCTGTTAATGCATAGATAGAGCAGTGCGGTGGCTCCAAGGGCCGCTTTGTGTTCTTTGTTTGGAGGTATGGGAACTCTAGGAGCCCCCCAGCTTTCTGAATAATCACATCTGTACCTGCTGCATCAAGCTTCAGCTCCTTAGAAAATGTGTCAAGAAACTGGAGGTGCAGATCAATGATCTTTGGCTCATCAGGGGAAATGAGGAGATGATAGATAGGAGCTATAGTCGTCTTAGGAAACATGGGTAATTGGGTGGAGGGGAAGGAGAAATGGCAGCCAGTGCAGAATACTCCTGTGGCTGTCCCCCTCAATAATAAGTAAACCATTTTGGATACTGTTGAGAACAACTTATTGGGGGGAGCCACAGCGACAAGGTCTCTGGCTCTGTTGATCAGAAGAGGACTGCAGTAGTGATAAGGGATTCCTTAGTTAGAGGAGTAGACATGTGATTGTATGGATGTGATAGAGATAGATGGATGGTATATTGTCTTATAGGTGCCAGGGTCAGGGGATGTCTCAGATTGATTCCACAACATTCTAAAGGGAGAGGGTGAGCAACCAGATGTCTTGGTAAGTACCGACACCAATGAAATAGAAAGGAAAAGCAATGAGGTTCTGAAGGGGAGAACTTAGAGAGTTATGTAGAAAGCTGGAAAGCGGCACATGTAAAGGGTAGCAGTCTCTGGATTGCTGCCTGTGACACACACCAGTGTGATTGAGAATAGGATGATTTCACAGGTGAATGCATCACTGAGGAACTGGTGCAGGGGGCATGGATTCAGATTTCTGGATCATTGAGATCTCTTTTGGGGAAGGTATGACCTGTTCAAAAGGGATGGGTTACAAATGAACCCAAGTGGGATCTCTGTCCTTGCAGGCAGGTGTGCTAGACCTATTGGGGAATATTTAAACTAATCTGGCAGGGGGCTGGGAAATGGAGTGATTGGAAATGGAGTGAGTGGTTTACAAGCAGAGGCAGTGTGTAGAGTCAGGAAGGACAATCAGATGATAGGGAAAAATTGCAGCCAGTTGGTTGAGTTGCAGTGTAAAAGGTGGACAAAATTGAAAATGTTGTTGGATATGGGAATGAAGGTATTATATTTGAATCCACAGAGTATACAATAGGGTAGATGATTTTGTAACTCAGAGACTGGCAGGTATGACATTTTGGGGATCACGGACTTGAAATGAAAGAAGATTATAGTTGGGAGCTTAACCTCCAGGGATACACATTGTATTGAAAGAACAGACACATAGTCAGAGGAGCTCAAATGGTAAAAAATGAAATCAAGTATTTAGAAAGAGGTGACTAGGATTTAAAGATGTAGAATCTTTTATGGTAGAGATAAGAAATTGCAACAATTTCAAAGACCCTGATAGGAGTAATATACAAGCCTCTGAACAGTAGCTAGGATGTGGGCTACAAATTACAACAGGAGATATAAAAGTCATCTCACCCTAACTATGAACTTTTTACTTTCCTCCCATCTGGTAAGTTGGTAAGTGCTACAGGAGCCTCCGCTCCCGCACCAGCAGGCACAGGAAGAGCTCCTTCCCTGAGGCTGTGACCTTGCTGAACCTCACATCACAGCGCTAAGCAATATTGCACCCATGTTGTACTGTCTCAGTACTTTTATATTTGTATGCTGTAGCACTTACTTTTTAATTGCAGTTATTTTGTAAATAACACTATTCTTTGCATTTCTGGTTAGATGCTAATTGCACTTAATTTGGCTTTGTATCTGTACTCAGCACAATGACAATAAAGTTGAATCTAATCTAATCAAATCAAAAACGCAATGTTACAATAGTCACGGGGGATTTTAATATGCATGTAGATTGGGGAAGTCAGGTTAATGCTGGATCCCAAGAGAGTGAATTTTAGAATGCCTACAAGATAACTTGTGGTAGAGCACACTAGGAGATCAGCTACTCTCGATTGGGTGTTGTGTAAAGGACAGGATTTGTATAAGGACCTTAAGTTAAAGGAACCGTTAGGAGTCAGTGATCGTATTATGACAGAATTCACCCCGCAATTTGGGAGAGAGATGCTAAAGCCAGATGGATCAGCATTACAGTGGAGTAAATGGAAATACAGAGGTGTGAGAGAGTAGCTGGCCAAAATCGATTGGAAGCAGATACTAGCAGAGATGATAGAACAGCAGCAATGGCTTCAGTTTCTGGGAGGAATTGCGAAGGCGAAGGATAGATATATCCCAAAGAAGAAGTATTCTAAAGGTAGGATGACACAACTGTAGTGGACAAGGGATGTCAAAGCCAACATAAAAACAAAAAAGATGGCATATAAAAGAGCAAAATTTAAGGGGAAGTTAGAAGATTGTGAACATTTTAAAACGAATACAAGGCAACTGAAAAAACCTAAGAGGGGGAAACGATGAAATATGATGGTGAGCTAGCCAATAATATCAAAGAGGATATCAAAAAGTTTTTCATAGTTATAAAGAGTAAAAGAGAAGTAAGAGTAGATATTGGACCACTGGAAAATGATGCTGGAGAGGTTGTTAATGGGGACAAGGAAATGACATGTGAACTGAATAAGTATTTTGCATCGGTCTTCATTGTAGAAGATGCTAACAGTATCCTGGAAGGTCAAGAGTATCAGGGGACAGAAATGACTGTAGTTGCTATTACTAGGGAGATGATGCTTTGGAATCTGAAAGGTCTGCAGGTAGATAAGTCACCTGGACCTAATGGATTACACCCCAGGGTTCTGAAAGAGATTGTGGAGCTATTAATAATGATCTTTCAAGAATCGCTAGATTCTGGAATGGTTCTGGAGGACTGGAAAATTACAAAAGTCACTCCAATCTTCAAGAAGGGATGGAGGTAGAAGAAAGGAGATTAGAGGCCAGTTAGCCTGACCTCAGTGGTTCGGAAGATGTTGGAGTTGACTGTCAAGGATGTGGTTTTGGGGTACAAGGAGGCACACGATAAAATAGGGCAAAGTCAGCATGGTTTCTTTAAGGGAAAATCTTGCCTGACAAATATGTTGGAATTCTTTGAGGAAATAACAAGAAGGATAGACAAAGCAGAATCAGTGGATTTTGTGCACATGGATTTTCAGGGCATTTAACTAAATAAGAGCCCATGGTATTACAGGAACAAATCTAGCAAGGGTAGAGCATTAGATGATGAAACTGATGGCTTTGTGGCTAAGTTTGCAGATGATTATGAAGATAGGTGGAGAAGCAGGTAGTATTGAGGAAGTGGGGGGGGGGCTGCAGAAGGACTTGGACAGATTACGAGAATAGGCAAAATGATAACAAATGGAATGTTGTCAGGAAGTATATGGTCTTGCAATTTGGTAGAAAGAATAAAAGCATAGACTATTTTCCAACTGGGGAGACAATTCAAGAATCTGAGGTGCAAAGGTGCAAAAGTGAGTCTTCATTCAGGAATTCCTAAAAGTTAATTTGTAGTTTGAGTTAATGATGAGGAAGGTAAATGTAATGTTGACATTCATTTTGAGAGGACTAGAATATACCGTAAAAGTAGGAATGTAATCCTGTGGCTTTGTAAGACACTGGTGAGTATCGTGAACAGTTTTGGGTCCATTATTTAAGAAAAGGTGCTAATATTGGAGGGGGTTCAGAGGAGGTTCATAAGAATGATTCTGGGAATGAAAGGCTTGTAATTTGAGGGGCAATTGATGGCTCTAGGCTTTTATGC
The DNA here is from genome assembly GCF_030144855.1 of Hypanus sabinus. Classification (NCBI taxonomy): domain Eukaryota; kingdom Metazoa; phylum Chordata; class Chondrichthyes; order Myliobatiformes; family Dasyatidae; genus Hypanus; species Hypanus sabinus. The sequence continues at coordinate 73,599,224 of NC_082716.1, forward strand.
GTTGGAATTAAGAAGAATAAGGAGCGATCTCACTGAAACCTATTGAATATTGAAAGACCTTGATAGAATGGATGTGAAGAGGGATGTTTCCAACGGTGGGGGAGTCTAGGACTAGATTTCACAGACTCAGAATGGAAAGATGTCCATTAGAAAAGAGATGAGGAGAAATTTTGTTAGCCAAACAGCGGTGAGTCTTTGGAATTTGTTGCCTAAGGCAACTGTGGAGGCCAGCTCATTAGATGTATTACTGGCAGAGGTAGATAGGTTAGTGATTTAGTCAGGACACAAAAGTTTGAGAGGGAAATGGGTCAGCCATGAAAAATGGTGGAGCAGACTTGATGAGCTGAATGATCTAATTTTGCACCTATATCATAAGGACATTTGGGTTGCCTCCAGGACATACTCAGTCTGTGTTGGTCATTGACACAGGAGATGCTTCTCAGTGTATGTTTAAATGTGCATGTGTCGTACAAAGTTAATCTATCAGTAACTATGGATCTTGATCTTTAACAGAGTATTAATGTGAAGAACTAGTAGAATAGTCAAATACATGCAGTTCCTCTTGCATTAATAGAATCTGAATATGGTTTAAATAGTGATAGAAACTGTTTTCTTTCAATGAAGTCAATGAAAATCCAAATATCTTGGAAGTAGCCTTCTGAAATGATAATATTACGAAATTGAATTGTTAGAACTATGAGAACTGATTGCAAAATGATTTAAGCAAATTTATTAATGTTTCTGAGTATTTTCAGAATTGAATAATGAGCTTATCTTGAGTTAAATATGTTGGACCTTCACTAAGTTAATACTTTTATTACAAAAAAATTGAATGTCATCCATGTCCTCTTTTTACCATACATTACTGATTCATAAAACCTTAAACCTTTACATTTTGATGGATTTCCAGTGCAGAGCAAATAAAGATTTCAATTATATTGTTTAATATAATTAAGTGCTTGGAATAAGAAGATGTGCATTCTAATTTCAGCATTTATTAATAATGCACATGAATAGTAAATGCCAAAGAAATTTCTACAGGATATAAAACATTGGCACTTTGAATTTCTCAGCTTTCTTCCTGTTTAAATTATTTTCTCTTTTATATCATTTGTTCAATTAAATTTCTAATTCTTCTTGTGTCTAACAGCTACCTGATCCGGCCTGATCCTTTGGCTTATGTCCCAAACAATAAACCCAATCTCAAGATCAGCACTTGTGAAAATAACGAAGGTGGACGGGATACAAAGGAAAACACCCAGCTTTAGTTAACTGGTCAGCATTGTAAAAAATACCACAACAAACTTCAATGAGAATTTTAAGGTTTTCAACATTACAGTGGCTAGATAAGAAACACATTTCAGTTAGTGACTTGTTGGAAGCACTATAAACTGGGACAGAATCAATTAAACCAATGTATGGCCAATCATCTAATTCACAAAGTCTGAGTGATTCAAGTAAGTTTAAACCTTTTCATCAGAACCTAGCCATATGCTCTCACTGTGGCCCTGTTTCTTAAAATATTATAACTAAGAAACACACAATGCAAGAAATGCAGTGAAATTAATTCCATTTCTAGCAATCTGTTGCAGAGTGTTGAAATCTGACAGTAAATGAGTCCTCTATATGAACAAACAATGTATCTATTAATGGAAAAAATGGCAGGTTTACTGGAAAGCAACTAGGAATTAACATATAATGGTATTGAAGTATTACATTGCAAGTAATTTCATATATATAATTCATTGAAAGGAGCACTTCTCTGTATTTTGGTCTCTCAATATAAAATAATTTCATAAACCTTAAACCAAATCATATCTTGTCTCAAAAGAACAATGGGGAATGTACGTTAGCGGGAATTCTCCTACTCAATCTCACTGACCACTCCCTCCCCACTTTGCCTGCCCCATACTTATTTCCCAAGGGCAAGTAACGTAGCTGGGAAAACTGCATCAAGAAGTCATGAAATATCACCATGGAGTTATGTTACAATGTAGTACTTCACTGAGAATAGAGTAGTTTCTGAGATTCCCATGAAATTGAATACCAGCATCCATAACACACCCAATCAATGCTTAGTGACCAATATTTAATTGTCTAAATTCTGTCCTCCTTTCAACCAATAACTTTTCTGGTACACAGACATCACATAAGGATTTATTTCAGGATGCTGATCTTCCAGGTTTCCAATGTAACCTGGTCCTATTGTATTTCATGTCATTGATCATCCAAATGGTGTCAACTGCTCTGGGTACAATTAAAGGAAATTTTACAACTATTGCCTTGATGGATAATTGTAGAATTTAGCTAAATTGTAGAATTTTTAAAAAAGAGTGGACCCTCCGAGGACAGTAACTACAGTTAACAACAACTATGATGTGTGTTGAACAACACAGACCACATCTCTATAAACCTAAAGTGTAAACAAGGAAGGCTAATAAAATATTGGATGTGGTTCTTTTGAATATTTGTGAAGAAATTATTCAAATGTTTTCTATTAAATATTATACAAAATGTATTATATGTAATTTGCCAAAAAGAGTAACATAATATAATCTAAATTAATATATATGTTAAGTACTTTTTGTTTACTTCACTTTTGACTGAGTGAACAAAGACATAATTGTGTGGTCTTGAATCTTGAATAGAATATAACAGGTTACCTCACTGACAGGTAAATTGACAACTCTACAGGATAACTGATGTGCTAAAGTACTGAACCTATATCTGATCTGTTATTTGGACAGAAAAGTTGGTCTGAATTTAGACGGGGACAAATCAGGCACCCGAGATCCTGCCTCGAATTTATTATCCTGGAATGTACATGACTGCCAGGAGGCAACATCATCAAACTTGGAAGCAGCGCTTTCCACAATTGAGCGATGTTTTGAATAAGAAACACCAGACTCACCACCATTAACTCTGAAACCTGACCTATATTTAAAACTGAATGCTTTGACTTTGAAACAAAGCTCATACCATTTCTAAATTGGAACTGGGGAGTATAGTTTCAGAAATAGTGCTTTATTTTGTTGGTCTTCAATATTAACATTTTCAGGTTTCGATCTTCATTGCTGATTTTAAGAATACTCATTTTCTCTACAGTTTTTATCAAATTCATAATAACATGGATTGTCTGTGTTACAACTTCTGGGAGAACTGGAGCTGGAGGCAGAGAGGAAGGGTAGTAGTGTGGAAGCTAATCTTGATTTTCGACTTTGTAAGCACACAATCAGATGACAAGAATCAAATTATAAATTCACATTTATTAGACACTTTCTCACCAGGGTGTTACTTATTTGAATTTACAATGTGCTCTGAACAGGCTGGCTCGTCATTGGTTTAAATTTGGCCTATGGTTTCCAGTCAGTGAGGAATAAAGGGTGACTAATGGTATGCCTTAAGGAACATCGTGAAGCACAAGCCAAAAAAAAACTGGAGGGATTCAGAAGAATTGTGTTTATCTTGTATCAAGTTGTAGTGGAAAGTTTAAGTGAAATGGGAAGTATGAAATATTTGCAAGTTATTTTTAATCCCAATGTAGTTGAACTTGCAAATGGTGAAAACAGAATGGATAGTGACCTAAACATGTCATGTTGATCAACTTTTAGTTGCAAAAGGAATGAACTGGCAGAAACTTTTGAAATAGCCAGTCATTTTGTAATATCACTAAGCAGCAATGAAACTTAAATCTGATAATGCATTTTGAGACCAGTTGAAGATTTTTCAATCTGCTTTGCTGAACTGAGTATAAAAAAAAAGACAATTAACTTTGAACAAGAAACAAACTGCATACAAAACATGAGAGTGCATTTAAAATAATCACATTTCAGGGGAATTAAGTTAACAGAGCTATGAGACAAGATGGTTTGTGGCTGATTTGTCACTAACCCACCTTATATTAGCTCTCATGAAAAAAAAACATAAACTGCAAATACATTTATCTCTCCCACAAGTAACTGTAGGAGACTGTAACCAGAAAGTTTGCACATTCAACTTGCTGCATGCAGGAGCGCAGTGCAATTAGCAGATGATAAACAGAATCCAGTGGCCTATTGGATCAATTGTCTTCTGACTTGTTGTTCCAATATAAAATATATCTGCTTTGATTTGGCAGATCAGTATTAATTTTGGACCCTAAAGCCATTACTGTAGCTTTTTGATTCATTTCAAACCACCAAGTCCTATACTACTTCATACACTGCTTCTCTATTGTTGTTAATAATGTACTCAAATATATCTGACAATACTGTCCATGCATAAAACTGTTTAAACAATATCAAATTCTGTGAAACATCAGTAGCCGAAGGATCAATATTTTAAGTTGTTATCGGGAATGCTCTTTTATAATTTAATGAAAGAATCGAAAAGATAATGCAACTTTAGTGTCTAAAAGATTGTACTCTCTCATACTATTTTGATTCACGTGTTTGTAATTTATATTTCCTTCCTGGTCTTTTAATTGCATAACATAATTTGTTCAGAAGCTATTCAAATTGCCAAATGTTGAATTATTAAATTTTGGTTTTGCAACTAAATGATTTTCTTAATTGCACGTGTGTCTTGCATATTGCATCGTCTACAATATTTGGATTATTGTACTTGTATATCAGTTTTTTGCTATTAAAAGCTAAAAGATAATTAAATTTATGATAAGCTCAACATTTATTTCATACTAATACTTTAAAATGTGTCCGAGTGCATAGCCCTAAGTGAACATAGGTTACTGTAGGTAGTAGACCTTGTATAGTACAAGGGAAAGGTCAGGGGCTCTTATCCAAGGTTACAACAGAAGATCAACTGGGAAGGGAAGCGAAGAATGTAACTCAGATAAGTGTGCAGTGATGCATTTTGGGAAGGTAAACCAGAACAGGGCATATATTGTAAATGGCAGGGCTACAGGGTGTTGTCAAACAAGGAGATTGGGATAGTTCCCTGAAAGAGGCAACATAGATGAGTTTTTTTTAGAACATATATGGTGTGCTTGCCTTCATCAGGTGGGCTACTGAGTGGAATAGTTGGGATGTAATGTTATAGCAGTACAGGACATTAACAAAACTGTATCTGTAATATGTGCATTTCTGATCTCAATACTTTAGGAAGGATGTGATTAAGCTAGATAGGATGCAGGAAAGTTTCAAGGGGGATGTTACTGGGACTAGAATTATAAGGAGAGAATGTATAGGCTGGGACTATTTTCTTTGGAGCTGAGAAGACGAACAGGTGATCTTATGGAAGTTCATTAAATCATGAGGGGCATTTATAAAGTGGATTGTCACAGTCTTCTTCTTAGAGCAGGTAAGTCTAAAACTAGTTTAAGGTGAGAGGGAAAAGATCATAAAGCAAAGTTTTCTATAGAGATATGTGCAATGAGCTGTAGGGGAATGTGGGTAAAATGGGACGATCTGAGGTGGACACGTTGGCCAGCATGGATCAGCTCTGATTCCGATGCTTGAGCATCTTACCACAACATCAAATTTATATCACTATCACTGTTCAGTCTTGTGCCAAGATGAGGCTACCCTCAAGGTGGAGGAACAGCACCTTCTATTCCATCTGGGTTCCCTCCAATCTGATGGTATGAATATCAATTTCACCTTCCGATGAACAAAACTCCCCCATCCCCACTTCCTCTATTCCCCATTCTGACCTTTTACTTCTTTTCATCTGTCTATTATATCCACACCCAGGTCTCCACCTCCTTTCCTTTCTCCCATGGTCCACTCTCTCCACCTATCAGATTCCTTCTTCTCCAGCCCTTGACCTTTCCCACCCACCTGGCTTCATCTATCACCTTCCAACTAGCCTCTTTCCCCCTCCCCCACCTTTTAATTCAGGAATCTCCCCCTTTCCCTTACAGTCCTGCAGAAGGGTCTCAGCCCAAAAGTTCGACTGTTTACTCTTTTCCATAGATGCTGCCTGACCTGCTGAGTTCCTTCAGTATGTTGTACGTATGTTGCTTCAGATCTCCAGCATCTGCAGATTTGCTCGTGTTTGTGATCAACTTACTATTTCTCTTATTCTCCCCTATCAAATAAAAGTTGTACCATCTTGATTTATTAGTATGTTTCCCCAATCAAGTACTTATCACTTTGAGTGCATATGTGTATAATGCCAGATTCCAAGCCTGAATTTCAGGTGGTGTTTGGTAGCATTCACACACATGCAAGGTAAAGGTAGTACTCAAAATATAACACTGTCAGAAACTTTGTCAAAACTTTTATGAGGATGCTGCATAGACCAGAGGGCCTAGCATTATAGGGAGAATTTGGTCAGATTCTGTCTTTATTCCTAGGAACATAAGAAAATTAGGTACAGCTTTATTGAGATACTTAATTATGAGAAGCATAGATCAAAATCAGAATCAGGTTTATTATCCCCGGCATTTGTGTGAAATTTATTAACTTAGCAGCAGCAGTTCAATTCAATATGTAATATAGAAGAAGAAGAAAAAAAATAATAATAAATAAGTAAATCAATTACAGTATACATATGTTGAATAGATTACAAATCAGTCAAAAAACAGAAATAATTGTATATTAATAAAGTGAAGTAGTTTTTACAGGTTCAATGTCCATTTCAGAATCAGATGGCAGAGGGGAAGAAGCTGTTCCTGAATCACTGAGTGTGTGCCTTCAGGCTTCTGTACCTTCTACCTGATGGTATCAGTGAGAAAAGGGCATGCCCTGGGTGCTGGAGGTCCTTAATAATGGATGCTGTCTTTCTGAGACACCGCTCCTTGAAGACGTCCTGGGTAGTTTGAAGGCTTGTACTCAAGATGGAGCTGCAGCTTCTTTCGATCCTGTACAGTAGCCCCCCCACCTCACCCCACCATACCAGACAGTGATGCAGCCTGTCAGAATGCTCTCCACAGTACATCTAAAGAAGTTTTTGAGACTATTTGTTGACATACCAAATCTCTTCAAACTCCTAACGAAGTATAGTCGCTGTCTTGTCTTCTTTATAACTTCGATATATTGGGAACAGGTTAGGTCCTCAGAGATCTTGACACCCAGGAACTTGAAACTGCTCACTCTCTCCACTTCTGATCCCTCTGTGAAAATTGGTATGTGTCCCTTCATCTTACCCTTCCTGAAGTCCACAATCAGCTCTTTCGTTTTACTGACGTTGAATGCCAGGTTGTTGCTGTGACACAACTCCACTAGTTGGTATATCTCACTCCTGTATACCCTCTCATCTCCATCTGAGATTCTATCAAAAATGATTGTATCATCAGCATATATATAGATGGTATTTGAACTATGCCTAGCCACAGATTCATGGGTATAGAGAGAGTAGAGCAATGGGCTAAGCACACACCACTGAGGTGCACCAGTGTTGATCATCAGCGAGGAGGAAATATTATCACCAATCCGCACAGATTGTGGTCTTCCGGTTAGAAAGTCAAGGATCCAATTGCAGAAGGAGGTACAGAGGCCCAGGTTCTGCAACTTCTCAATCAGGATTGTGGGAATGATGGTATTAAATGCTAAGCTATAGTCGATGAACAGCATCCTGACATAGGTGTTGGTGCTGTCCAGGTGGTCTAGGGCCATGTGAAGACCCATTGAGGTTGCAGCTGCCATTGACCTATTGTGGTGATAGGCAAATTGCAATGGGTCTAGGTCCTTGCTGAGGCAAGAGTTCAGTCTAGACATGACCAACCTCTCAAAGCATTTCATCTGTAGATGTGAATGCTTCCAGGTGATCATCATTAAGGCAGCCCACATTATTCTTCTTAGGCACTGGTATAATTGTTGCCTTTTTGAAGCAAATGGGAACTTTCTTTTAAGGATTTAATACACAGTAGTTACTAATTTTAATTTAAAATTGGTGTTTATATTTTTATTACACCCGAGTAGGAAATGGAGATTAGGTGAATGCACAGAATAGGCCAAGGGCAGTTTGATAAAAGATCTTCAACCTGCAAAATAACTCCATTTGCACAGGTGACAGGTTGAGTGTTTCCACCATGTTAGTTCTCTTACAGAGATTAGACACGTGCAATTTTAGTAGCAAATTTTGACTTAAACATTTACACAATTGACCAACTCACATCAGAAAGGGAGTAAAGTTTTTGAATGTGTTTGGGGCAGTTTTCTGCAGCAATATGTCAAAGAGAGCTTCCATAGTAAACCTGTCAATAGTAGGGAGAAGGCAGGAAAATGGGATTGAGAGGGAAAATAAATCAGCCATGATCAAATGGTGGAGCAAGTTCAATGAGTTAAATGGACTAATATGCTCCTATGTCTTATGGTATACAATAAAAATAAAAACAATGGAAGGATAGAAAGTGATGGAAACAGAGGGACAAGCACCCACATCTACTACAGACAAAGTCTGGCAGACTTCTGATTTAGGAATCATTAAAATTGAATGCATACCGTAGGTTATCTACTTGAGGAAGGCAGAATGCTCAGTTTATCAATTAGCCTAAAATCTTTGTGAACTTACAGAATGGTTGTAGCGAAGATGACCACCATTTCATCATTGTATTTGCATCAGCTCTCCACCAAAGCCACTCACTTGTTCCAATGAGAGCTTTTCTTCTGCAGTCTTACAAAGGTTTTCCCCAGCACACCTTTATCCAATTGCCTTTTTAAGGATCACAATGGAACTAGTGTACACCAAAAGTACAGCTAGCATATTGTGTAAAAAAGTTACTCCTTATGTCACTCGTAATCCTTTCGCTGTTTTTGTCTACTGCGACTTGTTGTCTTCAATCACTCCATAAATGGGAACAGTCACCTGCTATCCATTCTGTCCATCAGTTTATAGATTTCAGATCTCTCTTCAGCTGCCATCTCTAAGAAAAATGTTCGAGTCTCTCCAATCCCTCATTCTGGAAACTATTCTCAAAAATCTTCTCTGGACCTTCTCATGTGCCTCCACATTCTACTTATGAAAACATAGAACTTAGAAGGTAGAACAGTACCGCACAGGAACAGGCCCATCAGCGCATAATGTTGTGCATAACCAGCTAAAAAGCAAATCAAAAACACCCAAACACTCTTCACTGCTACTTACACAATGTCCATATCCCTCCATTGTCCTCACATCCATGTGCCTATTCAAGTGTCTCTTAAAGGCATCCATATCAAGCAGGTCATTCCAGGCATCCACCATGTCTGAGTAAAACATTACCCCTTGTTGTGCCTGTACAACTACATATCAATGAAACAAAGGCACACATGTGGAGGTGGCTTTAACTGGTATATTCACATTGCAGAGTGGGAGAGAACGGATCAATGCGTATGCTTAGTTATTAGCCAAAAATCTGTTCTGAGGAGTCATTGCACTAAGAGAATTAGATCCATACATTACACTTGCACCCCCTTTAGATTAATGTGACATAAAACTGTATATGTAACAGAACATTCAATTTCTCTTTATTCAAATAAACCCGTAAAACACTCTGGTTCCCTCGGCTGCATAAGTCTAGGGAGGACAATCTCCAGCCCCACCAAATGTGGGAGATTGAAGTGCAAGTCCCTCAAAACCCCCCGTTTGTCCGCATGCTGCATGATTTGTTACCCTGTTATAAATAAGGAACGTAAAATAACTGACAGCACACCACATACAATTAAATTAATTAGCTTTATAATTCTTCATTTGACTAAAGGGTTAGTAAAGAAAAAGCAAAAAAAAAGAAAAGGACCGATTTTAATGAAACAGCCTAATGTGCACAAGTTGGAGTTCATGGTTTCCCCTTCGCCGATCCTCCTTCGATCTACCGAGCTTCATCAAATCATGGCCCTGCTCCGGGTCGAGTCCTACGACCTCTTTTCTCTGGCATCTTCTCCCTTCATCCCACATCAAACAAAAGACACAGCTCACACCGGTGTCAGGCACAAAACACAAAAACACACTCCCTTCATTGGACGACTCACGGTCTAAAGCACCCATTATCTCTAACCATAACCCAAACACTGCTTCTATTGAAAGGCCATTGTGTTAGTGTTGAAACCTTTCCCAGGGTGTTACACTTTTCCCCCCACAAATATAGTCATGTCCTCATGACACTGAGATAATCTGCCACCCTGTCATACAAAGCACGAAGTCCAACCCAGGTGTAAATGGCAGTGACAGCTCACCAAGGCAATAGGTGCCACATTCTGTTCCCCCAGTGCTACATAGTCCAGCCTACCTGGGGTCTCCTAATTCTTTGAGACCTCTTTACACCGTCATCTACTTCTTCAGGTTCAGATACTCCTTGGGATACTCTGGTCAACGTGGCAAGTCCTTCCCCGGTCTATCACTCGTGCCCTCCAGCAACTTGGACTCCTCTGTCCTGTGGTCTGAGCCCCACTTCATCTCCTTCATGGTCCTGCTGAAACCTAAATGGCCCACAGATAGTTCCCCCCAATTTCACCTGACTCAGCGTGAAAAGGGTTGGGAATCTCTTCCTCAATCAGTGGGGAGTTAGCAAAAGGCAGTATATACCACATCCCCATTTCCTCATCCTCTGAGTCCTGATCCCATTCAGGGCAGGGCTGGTCTAATCTCTCCTGCTGTTGGTCTTCCAGTCGTTCAGTGTCGCCGCAGAGTTATCTTACTAGGTGTAGGCTCCAGGTTGGGCTCTGGGACAGCCTGCACCTCTTATTCCAGAGGTAGAAGGTGGTTTGGATGGAGAATCTTGGCAGACCCATTCCCAACCTCTGGTTTCACCTGGAAAACTGGAATGTTTGGCATCTGACTCTCCACTATATAGGGTGCAGCCACCCAGCAGTCAGCCATCTTATGGGGATCTGGTAATATCCACTCCTCAAGTCCAGCACACTGAACCACTTCACACCACTCAGACAGCCCAGCACGTCTTCAATCCTCAGGACCATATACTAGTCAGGGATGGTACGCCTGTTCAGAGTCTGATAGTCCACACACATCTGTATCTTCCCGTTCTTCTTCCTGGCCACTACTATTGGGGCCGCAAAGGGGCTTCTGGACTCTGTGATGATCCCAGCTTCCTTCAACTTACACAAATGCTGCCAAATGTCCTCCACCTCTGCAGGGCCCAGTCACCTCAACCTTCCTCTGAACGGGGTGTCCTCGGTCACCCAGATAGTGTGAAGAGTGTTCTTGGAACAACCCACATCAAACTCGACAGTAGAAAAGACACCTTCCAGTTTCAACATCTTCTCTATCAACCTCTTCTTCCAACCCGCAGGTATTGGGAAGTCCCCAAAATTGAATGACTCAGTGGTCAACTTTCCCCCTTTCGCAGATAGTTTCTCCCTGGCTTGTCTCACAGGAACACTAGGCATTACCGACACCAGGAAGAGATGCGCCAGAAGTATCCTCTGCTTGAAGATGAAGTCCCTCTTCATAGTGTTCTAGAGAATCACTGCCATCCTGTTCGTCTATACAACCGAGGGCTTCTGCAGTCCGGGCCTCACCAGTACCCCAGCAGGCACTCCTGTCTCCTCTTCGTGGTCTTCCAGAGCATCCACCAAGAGGGCCTCGGCCTTAGGCATTCCGGGAAGCTTCGGGTTTCTCATCACTCTTTCTACTTCCCCAAGCCATAACCCAATTGGCTTTGACTAGTTGAACCACACAGTCCCTTGTCTAAGCTCATTATCTGGCCCAATGTGGCCATGTACTTCCACGACAGCAGCTCAAAGCACCGGGTGAACAGGCAATGTCTTAAGATAATTCTCTACAGCTCTTTCCTGGCAATCTCTCATTAGCCTCCTCACAATAGGAGTATTTGACCTCACAAGAATTGAAACTCCGACCTTCTCAATGGGGTCAGGACAAACCAGCATTAATGTATCAAGGACCTCAGCCACTCCCACATCAGCCTCCGAAAACTTCAGCTTCACTGATAAATAACCATCATATGGATAATCACTCAACTAAGGCCCCAGATCTCTAGTGCACTGAGTGGTGTCAGTGGTAAATGCGTCAAATACTGGTTATAAAACAAATAGTACAGCAAAGTGACCTGTGACCCTTTTCGCGGGATTCCAGCTGCTGACAGCCCTCTGAGTAGTCTGTCCCTTTAGAGGGTCCGCTTCCCTATCAGCTCCATCATATGGGGTGAGGGGGCCACACCCATAAATAAGAACTGGGTCATCTCAGTTCTTATCTCTGCCACGATCTCCTTTACCGCTCCCTGGGAAGGGCTAATCGTGGTCACTGCAACACAGGGGGCTACAGCCGAGAACTGTACCCCACTGACAGAGCCCCCACCCGTGCCTCCGATGTGTGCTCCTCCTCTCTGATCAGCTCAGCAAACGAGGGAGGGGAGCATGTCTTATGAGACAGTCAGAGACCCCAAGCGATCAGGTCCTGGGACTGGGCACCTTTCACTATTTGGTTCATTCTTAACTGATCTACCTCAGCCGTCTGAAAGGCCCCTCTACGCCACAAGCAATTTAGCTGCCTCTCCAGCGGGAAAATGTGGGCAGAAAACTTCTCCCCCTCCTCCTGACACATGTTCTGAAACCCCATCATGAGCTCCACCTTTTCTGGCGCTTGCATGTAGGCGGCAGAAGTGGAAAAGGGTTTCTGTCCCTTACGGCTCTCACAACGTCAGCAGCCCGGCCTCTCAAACTCTCAACCAATCATCAGAGCACTGCCACTCACCTAACAACTGAGAGGTCTGCTCCACCCAAGTCTCATACTCCTCTCCCCCTTTAGGGGTGGGCTTCATTCCTGAGAACAGGCGGAGCCTACCATAGCTGGGTCTTTGAACCTGGGTATTTTGCCAATTATTTGCAAGGGTGGTAAGGGACACTACCAACTCAGAATGCTCAGCCCTCGCTGGAGAACTAATTAGAGCTTCTGTATCGGACCACTCCTTCCCCTTGCTTTGCCGAAATGGAGCGCCGTGTCTTTGAAGTCTCCGCCCCCAGCTACAGGAGACTTGGCTTGCAATTTGGTCCACTCCCCTATACACTGCCCCTCCCGGAAAGTGTGGACAGCCCACGACCCCCCTCTCCTGGGACCCCAGTAGTACCAAGCAGTTCCACTGCCATTACGTCAGCACTAGCCTGGACTTTAACAAAATCTTTGCCCGCCATTTTACCAAACCTTCACCCCACATTCACAACTTTTCCTACAGCCTTAACAGTACTTAAAATTCAAATTAACAATTAATCAGGGATACAAATGTCTACCCCATTCAATATGCATGCATTCGTTACCGGTAACCCCGTGGATTCACACCACCGCTGAACCCTGCAGCTTCCATAACCATGTATCGTAGTCACTTTACTGGACAATAGTTTAGCACAGACTTAAACACACACCCCACTGTATCAATGCTCAGAGCAATCACACAGCATCCAATGAAATCAGAGTCCTGGACGAGCCCTCACAATAGAAACACTCTGGCTCTGCCGAATGCGTAAGTGTAGGGAAGACAACGTGCGGCCCCGCCAAAAGTGGGCAACTGAAGCGTAAGCCTCCCAAAACCCCTGTTTATGTGGATGCTGTGTGATTCGTTACTTTGTTACAAATAAGGACTGCGAAATAACAGACTGTACATCACCTACAATTAAACAATTTAGCTTTATAATTCTTAATTTGACTAAAGGGTTAGTATAGAAAAAGAAAAAGAAAAGGGCCCATTTTAATGAAACAGTCTAATGTATACAAGTTGACGCTCTTGGTCGAGTCCTACTGGAGTCTTCTCCCTTCATCCCATGTCAAAAAAAGACACAGCTCACTCCAGTATCAGGAACACAACGTGAAAACCACACCCCCTTCATTGGACAGCTCACACTCCAAAGCTTCCATTGTCTCTAACCATAACACAAACACTGCTTCTATAGAAAGACCATTACATTAGCAGTGAAATCTTCCCCAGGGTGTTACACCCATGTTCAAATAAACACACTTTCACAATAACAGTCCATAACTAACTAAAGTTTCAGTCTTTTGGGTGGCACTCTGTTTCTTTCAGGATAGTACATCTGGACCTGTGGCAGGTGTCTTGATGAAGACAGCTTCCTCTGTCACAGATGTCACATTGCTGTTGGTGACATGATCATCACTGAGAGGCAAGTCCAATGGCTGTAATGTGTCTGTCTTGTTGGATGCAATCGACTCAGGTGTGAGCATCCACATGATGTTTCCATGTCTGATCTCCAACATCCACTGTGTACATCAGTGGTCAAGCTCCTGTAGCTATCCGACTGAGTGTCCACTTGGCTTCTTGGTAGTCACGTCTAACCTCAAGATTCCTTGCTGATTTTCTTGGCAACTGACTGAACTGTGTACTCTACATTTCCCACCAGAGATCTGGTTTCAGGAGGTTTTTGCAAGATCTCAGATTCCTGCTCATGAACAGCATCGCAAGTGTTTGATTTGTCATTTAATGAACAGAATTCCGATACACAAAAAGGAAGTTGTTCTCTTTGTGCTGTTGAGAAATGTCCTCCTTGCCAGAGCTTTAATGGACTTCTTGAAGGCTTGGATAAACCTTTCAGCTAACCCATTCATTGCTGGGTGGTGAAGAGCTGACTTGAACTGCTTGTTGCCATTTTTCTTCATGAATAGTCTGAACTCTTCTGATGTGTATTGTGGTCCACTGTCACTCGCAATTTGTTCCTGTAAGCCATTTCTGGAGAAGGTAGTTCTCAGAGCGGAAACAATCTTTTTTGATGTGGTTGACTTCATTAGTATAACCTCAGGCCACTCAATGAGTATCCACAACAATCAGAACTATGGTGTCCATGAGTAGCCCGGCAGAGTCAATATGTACTCTTTGCCATGGTGATGACAGCCACTCCCATGGGTGTAACGGTACCTGTGGGGGTGCATTTTGAACTTTTTTGCACCCCTAACAGTTCTTGGTCAAATCTTTAATCTGTTTATCTATTCCCGGCCACCACACATGGATCCAGGCGAGACCCTTCACCTCGACTGTACCCAGGTGTCCTTCATACAAACTTCCTAACCCTCTGGTGCGCCGTTCAGAGGGAACCACAACACGTGATCCACACTTCAGAGTTCTTTGACATCCAGACAGTTGGTCTCATCTCACTGAGAACTCTGGAAACGTAGGATTACCATGAGCTGTCCATCCTTGCATGTTGAGTTCATAGACTTGTGACAATGTCAGGTCATTCCTTGTTCCTCTTTACATTTCAGAAATTGTTCCCAGCAACTGGTCCACCAATGCAGTATGGAACACTTCTGCTGGGTCATGGAATGAAGACTCTGCTTCTTCAGTTGCCAACAGTGGAAGAAGTGACAAGCCGTCTGTGTTGCTGATACCCTTGAACTCTATGTCATAAGAGTGGGCTCCTAGAAAAAGTGCCCAATGCTGTAACTGGGCAGCAGTCATCACTGGGATTTCCTTCCTAGGATTGAAAATGGATGGAAGTGGCTGGTGGTCTGTCACTAGAGTAAACTTTTATCCATAGAGGTAGTGGTGAAACTTCCTTACTCCCCGTATTAGACTAAGGGCCTCTCGGCTGATCTGTGCACAGTTGCGTTCTGTGCTCATCAGTTGAATTAGTCAGTCAAATGCAATTGGACGTTCAGATTCATCTTTCATAGTGTTTGACAAAACGGCACCAATGCCATAAGGGGACACATCGTGCACAAGTCTGAAGGGCAGAGAGGGTTCATGATGGGTGAGAGCAATCCATTTGATGTTATTATTCTCTTCGTTTTCTTGAATGCTCTTTCACATCTTTCTGATCTTTCCCAAAAGGATATTCAATGGGTGGAGCACTGTAGCAATGTTTGGGAGAAGCCAGTGATAGTAGTTTACAGGGCTCAAGAATGACCTGAACTGTGACACAGTTTCTGGTTTGGGTGCCTGCAGTGCCACTTCAATCTTCTTTTGTGACTTACGTAAACATGCTTGTCAATGACATGTCCACAGTATAAGACTTCATTCTTGAAAAACTCACATTACTCTTCCTTGCACTCAGACAGGTAAACACTTTACAAAGGCTCTGCAGGTACTCTTCACCATTCATACCAGTGACAATAATGTCATCAAGGTAGTATTGTGTTCCTGGGATATCTTGGAGCACTTGGTTGATTGATCTTTGACAAATTGCTGGAGCTGATGTGATGCCAACGATGAGATGATTATACTGGAACAGCCCCTTGTGAGTGTTGATTGTGAGGAACTTCCTGCTTGACTCCTCAATCTCCATTTGCAGATAGGCTTGTGACAAGTCAATCTTTGAAAACCTCTCCCTACCCGCCAAAGTTGCAAAAGTATCTTCAATTCATGACAGGGGATACTGCACAGTATGCAGCACCGGGCTGATGCTCACATTGAAATCCCTATATATGCAAACAGTCCTGGCCTTCCCTTTCTTGATCACTGGGACAATGAGTGTGGCCCAATTACTCCACTCAACCTTGAAGAGAATGCTCGATGCCTCCAAGCTCTGAAGTTCAGCATCCACTTTAGGATGTACTGTGCAAGGCACTGGACATACTTTATGGAACCTTGGTGATGCTGCTTCATCCAGTTTAATTCTGACCTTCATCTGAGTTTACCAATACCTGTCACATACACCTTCTCATTAGCATTAAGCAGAGTGACAGTCTCTGGTTAGTGCTACCATTTGGGCCACGGTTGCCTGTTGATGGCACATTGAGAGCTTTGATTATGTGCCAGTCTGATTGGATTTTTCTCAACCATTCATATTCAGAAAGTGCTGGCCCTCCACTTTTCAACACATAAAGCTCTAACTGCTATGTTTTGCCTCAGAACATCACATTTACTTACAGTTTGCCTTCGGGACAGACTTTTTTGCCTGTGTAGGTCTTCGGCATCACTGAGGTCTTTTTCTAAAGGTAGCTTAGAAAACAGTCTGTTGCAGTCAGACTTGGGAATTATGGACAAAGCTGACCTTGCATCCATTTTCAGTTTTACACCAGACACATCTGTTGTGATCCATATGATTTCACGATCTGCTTCAGTAATGCTATGCAGTTCCAGGCATGACAGCTCACATTTGTCAGACTGTGTTGTCTGATTCCATTTCTCATCAGTCACTTTAAGCATTTGTTCAGGTTTGTGTTTGAAACCATTCACTCTGTGTGGTTTTTCTCTATGGTTGTGTTTTTTGTCTGACTTGCACATTCTTTCCATGTGACCTTGTCTGTGACACTTCCTACAAACTTTTTCTTTGAACCAACCGTCATTTGCATCATGGCAGGATTTGCCACATTGATAACACTTTTTGTTTTCTTGCTCCATTCAGGGACATTTTGTGCATTTCCCTTTCTAAACTCTTTTTTTTGAATTTCTGCTGCATCCTTTGCTGCAATCTCTAATGATATTGTAATGGTCAGTGCCTATTCTAAGGTTAGGTCTCTTTCTGACAGTAGCCTCTTTTGAGTGCTTTGACTATGTATGCCACATACAACCTGTCCCTTAGTGCATCAGAAAGTCCATCTCTAAAGTCACAGTACTGGGAAAGTTTGCGTAGTTCTGCAGTGTATTCAGAAATACTTTCAACCTTTGGCTGGTTCCTTTTGTGAAATCTAAATCTCTCAGCTACTACTTGTGGTTTAGGGCTCAAATGACTTTCTAAAATTGCAACAATTTTGCTGAACTTGCTTGCTGAACTTTTTAGCACCCGTTAAGCTAAGAAGCATGGTGGCATTCTTTTCCTCATCCACATTATTGGCACTACAATATAGTTCAACTCTCTTGATATATAATTTCCAGCCCTCATTAGCACTCTCAAGTTTGTCAGTTTTTCTGACTAAGGCCATGGTCATGTTATTTTCACTTTAACATTGTTAGTTGGGCATCTTTTACTGTGTACTATGCAGTTACTCACATGTCCGTGACAGGTCCATACTGATTCTCTCTTCTGTATCGTTGTCACTGTCCTCTCCTCCGAATTCAGTAGACTCATAACTGTTGGTTCAGTGCTGATATTTGCTGATATTCAGGTTCGTACTCATTACCAATTTGTTGTGTCTATGCAACTAATATCATTTAAATAAAAGCATGTGCACAAAGGTGTCTTTAACTGGTTTATTCATATTGCAAAGAGAGTGAACAGATCAATGTACATACATAGACATCAGATCAATGCACATGCATAGTTATCAGTCAATATTCAGTCACTGCACTAAGAAAAATAGATCCATACATTACACTCCTCACATCCCCGTTGAATGTACCCCATCTCACCTTTCACGCACGTGCTCTGGGATTAGACATTTCAAAACTGGCAAACAGGTACATCCTGTCTACTCTATCTATGCCTCTCATAATCTTATAAGATTCTATCAAATCTCCCTTCAGCCTCTGCCACTCCAGAGAAAACAACCCAACCTCTCATGACAGCTCATGCTCTCTAAGTTAGGCAACATTCTGGTGAACCTCTTCTGCACCCTCTCCAAAGTCACAACATCCTATCTATGGTGGGGTGACCAGAACTGTATGCAATACTCCAGATATGGCCTAACCAGAGTTTTATAAAGTTGCAATGTAACCTCTTGGCCTTTGAACACAATGCCTTGACTAATAAAAGCAAGCATTCTATAAGCCTTCTTAACCACCTTATCGACCTGTATAACCACTTCCAGGGAGCTATAAACTTGGATCCCAAGATTTCTCTGCTCAGCAACACTATTCAGGATCTTACCCTTAAAAGCATACTGTCACCTTGCATTTGCATTATCAAGGTTCAACACTTCACATTTATTGGAGTTAAACTCTGTCTGCCATTTCTCTGCCTATATCTGTAACAGGTCTATATGGTGCTGTATTCTTTGCAAGACTTCTACACTATCCACAACTCTACCAATCTTGGTATCATCAGCAAATTTAATAGCCCACTCATCTACATTTTCAACCAGGTCATTTATATACTTTACAAATAGCAGAGATCCCAGAGGAACTTCACTAATTATAGACTTACAGCTCAAATAAGTCCCTTCATCCACTACCCTCTGTCGTCTATGTGCAGTCCAATTCTGAATCCAAACAGCCAATTTGCCACAGACCCCATGCATCTGGATTAGCCTCCCACGAGGGACTTTGTCAAATGCCTCACTAAAATTGATGTAGACGACATCCACTGTCCTATCCTCATCGACCTCTCTTGTCACATTGTCAAAAAACTCAATCAAGTTGGTAGGGTTTAACTTGCCGAGCACAAAGCCACGCTGGCTTTCCCAAATTAAGCCATAGATTTCCAATTGCTCGTATATCCTAACAATTTTCTTCAGCAATTTCCCTACAACTGACGTAAGACTCACCAATCTATAGTTCCCAAGGTTTTCCCTTATTCCCTTCTTTCTTTCTTTCTTTTTCAATCTTTTTATTGAGTGTCATATATATATAAAGAAAAACCTAACATAATAATGAATAGGTTATAAATACAATAGACTTGAAATTGCATTGGTAATAAGATAATAATATCCTATTAAACATCAACAGAAAAAAGTACATTAATCAATCAAGTCTATATAACTATATATGAAAAAAAAACCAAAATAATCATCAAAGAGAAAAATAAATTGAAAATATGTAAAAGAAAATGTATATTGAAAAAAAAAACACTAAACTAAACTAACATGGGCAATAATAACAGTTTATAAGTATACGATAGTGTCAAAAAAACTCCGGAACTCCATACCTGAACAAGAATAAGCAGAAAGAAGGTCTGGAAAAGGTCAGATTAATTCATATGAAAATGTCGAATAAACGGTCCCCAAGTTTCTTCAAATTTGACTGATGAGTCAAAAATAGTGCTTCTGATTTTTTCCAAACTTAGATATGAAATAGTTTGGGAAAACCACTGAAACGTGGTAGGAGGATTTACTTCTTTCCAGTTTTGTAATATGGACCTTCTGGCCATTAATGTTACAAAAGCAATCATTCGTCTGATTGAAGGGGAAAACTGAATACCATCCTCATTTGGTATACCAAAAATTGCAGTAATAAAATGAGGTTGTAAATCGATATTCCAAATTGAGGAAATGGTAACAAATATGTCCTTAGTTATGTAAAGTGGGACATGACCAAAACATGTGGGTCAATGAAGCCACTTCTAGATGACACCTGTCACATTGAGGGTTAATATAAGAGTAGAATCGAGCAAGCTTATCTTTAGACATATGAGCTCTATGTACAATTTTGAATTGTATTAAAGCATGTTTAGCACATATAGAAGAGGAATTAACCATCTGTAAAAATTTTTCCCATTTATCTGTTGATATATTATATCGAAGTTCTTTTTCCCATGCTTGTTTAATTCTATCTGATATATCTGGTTGTATCTTCATAATCATATTATAAATAAAAGCTACTAATCCCTTCTGACAAGGGTTTAGGGTAAAAATCAAATCTGGGAAATCCATTGAAGTTGAATTGGGAAAAGATGGTAGAACTTTATGTAAGAAATTTCTGATTTGTAGATATCTGAAAAAATTAGATTTAGGTAATTTAAATTTGTTGGAAAGTTGGTCAAAGGACATCAAAGTACCTTCAAAAAAAAGATCACGAAAACATTTTATACCTTTCCTTTTCCATATGCTAAAAGCTTGATCTGTCCAGGAAGGTTTGAAAAAAAAATTAAGTAAGATAGGGCTATCAAGAACAAAGTTTTTCAGAGTAAAAAACTTACGAAATTGAAACCAAATTCGTAATGTATGTTTGATAACAGGATTAGATATCTGTTTATTGAATTTAACTAAATAAATCAGTATTCCCTTCTTAAATAGAGATACAATATTAGCAATTCACCAGCCCTCCAAGACCTCCTGTGATTAGAGAGGACACATAGCTTGAAATGAACAGGATACTCCAGTGACGTGCATCCATACCCACTGGTCCCCTGTTTCTATTATCCTTCAGAAATATGCATTTATTAATGGCAATATTTATTTACTATATACTGTTATGTAATGTATAATAAATATGCATTATTACCTAGTCTTCAGCCTCAGCATCCATTTTCAAGCTCCCATTTCTGTCAATATTACTGAGAAGCTCCACTCTTTTATTTATTATTTCCCGCTTACATGCTTACATATAAACAGGAAATAGTACACAAAAGTTTAGCTTGCCAGTTATGCTGGTAGCTAATCCTATCTTACTCACTCCCTTTGCACACATCCTTCTTTTTATGCTTAGCCCATCACTCCTACTGGGGCAGAGGCTTCTAACAACAGCTTATCAGAATCCTTTATCCGGAGCCAGGTTTCAAATTGTCCCCAGGTATAGTCCATCTTCAAAGATCCTTCCTCTCCCAGGCATTAGATCTTTAGAGCTTCTGCTGGCATTTCTGAGCACTGGGTTTTTATGTGATGGAGTTGATAGTCCCATGTCTCACCCTCCTTCTTTCGCAGCTGGGCTTGTGACTGTCCCAGACAAAGTTTTGCACAGTCTCTTATTTTAAGTTTAATTTTAACTGTCCTCCTGATTGTGATCAGACTGATTTTCACTAGTCGTCATACATGTAGTCACTTGTAGTCATACACAAACACTTCCGATACACATAAGAGATTTTGCACATGCTGAAAATCCAAGGCAACACATGCAAAATTGCTGGAGAAACTCAGTAGGGCAGGCAGCACCTTTGGAGAAACAGTCAATGTTTCAGGCCAAGATCATTTATCAAGACTGCTTTTTTAATAATTGATCTTCTTCTGTAAATATTTCATTATGCTGGGATTGTAGGATATGTTATTCTTCCTTTGATTTGCATATGAATGTGCCTCATCCACAGCTGAATTCCATCTTCCACAGATACAACTCATTGCTCTGTTAGGTTTCCACTATCAACAATTATTTCAAGTCTATATGGGTCAGATCCGTTGTTATTCTCATTCCGCTCAAATTATTTTTTATTTCTCCTTTTCCGTAGCTACCCTAAGTCTTATGACATTATGTTCATCTACTAAATGTTCTCAGAACCAGAAATATCAATGTTGTCTGTTGGAAAGACAACATTCTGCTGTACAAAATTATCCTTTGCACCTTTTAGTATTCCCCCAGCCTTTGTGTCATCAGCACAAGACCCATTTTCATTATTCTCTCATATTCATAAACCACCTCCGAGCCCTCTGCATCCTTTCTTAAACAAGGGGCCCAAAACTGCTCACAATATTCTAAGTGAGGCCTCACCAGTGTCTTATAAAGGTAGAAGGTTGAGGGGGGACTTGATAGAGGTATTTAAAATTATGAGGGGGATAGACAGAGTTGATGTGGATAGGCTTTTTCCATTGAGAGTAGGGGAGATTCAAACAAGAGGACATGAGTTGAGAGTTAGGGGGCAAAAGCTTAGAGGTAACACAAGAATGCTTAACTGACCAATATACAATATATATATAAAACATTACTCAAATATTATTGAAATATTAAATTCACAACACTCCTCCTCTCTGCTTAGCTATAACCTCCAACTCAAAATAGAATGCATCTCAACTTTATACACAGTATACTATATAATACAACTGCTATATACAGATATCCACAGCATAGTAAATTTTAAATTGTCCCATTCAGGTGTAAAGATTTCATCACTGTGGAGAATTTTTTACTCTTGTGGGATACATCTTTCCTGACAAGGGGGATCAGTTGGCTGGGCTAGTGAATTTGTTGCTGTGAAAACAATCTCAGGTTCTGGCCCTCCTCCGTGGTGATTATAGGAGCTGACGCTGAGACTGCAGGGAATGATTCTGATAGTTCTGGACACCTTTCTTCTCTTTTTTCTCATGGATCTACTTCAGTCCCTTTTTCTTTCACACATTCATCTTCTATTTCACATTATTCTCTATCATTCACATTCTTTCTCTCCTTCACTTTACTCCATTTTCTTCTAATTTGTGCATCTTGATCTCGGGAAGATCCATTTAGTTCACTGGACTATTCTTGGTTGCTCCCTTTACAATCTGATCTTGGTTTCCACATCCACAAAATCCTCTGCTTTCTTACCTCCATTGACTCCTTTCTTTTTAACCTTCCATTCATCTGGCTGGGCTTTGGTCTTTTCATCTTCTTTTAAAAGCAGCTTTTTGTCGCCCACTTGAAGTTCATGCAATAACCTTAGTGCATGCAGAGTAGATTCCTGATCTTTATGTTCATCAAAGTGAAATGCTTACAACTTGCCTGAAGCTCTTTAAACTCTCTTCCAGCTTAAAACCAAGCCACATTTCACAAGTAATATTAACATATTAACATATCAGATTAACATATCAGAAGTTTTCTCAGATATGTTGCCTACAAAAACAGTTGTAGTTGGATCACTGTTTTCATCACTGACACAATCCCTCTGAGCAGCTTGGTCCTTCCTTGGTCCAATATGTTTTCCTACCAGCGGCACAGAAGTTGGCACCAACACCTGTTAGTCCTCTGTTGGGCAATAATTCCCAACTCTGTTGGGATATGGCATGCAAATTGTGAATAGATCTCCAAGCAAGTTGTAGTTGTCTCAGCCAATCCCGTCACCTCAGTGCTTATTCTTTTGTTTTTACCACATACAAGCTCAATATGGCTTGTTGGTTGTTGTATTTCACCCTCATGAATTTAATTCCCACAGGAGTTATCTCTTCTCCAGTATAAGTTCTCAGTTGGATATCTGCAGGCTTCAGTTTAGAATCTTTGAAATGCCTTTCAAACTCATATTGTGGAATGACTGAAACAGCTGAATCAATGTCTAATTCCATTTTAATTAATTTGCCATTCACTTCTGGAGAAAGCCATATTGCTTGTCTATTGTTAATTTTCGCACTGTAAATCACAAGGCTGCTCTATTCTGTACTACTCTCTACATTTTCAGATTTTTCAACAGCAGCATGCAGATTAGTTCTTTTTGAAACTGCAACTTGCCTTTTTAGCATTTTCTCTTCCCTAAGCAGTCCATTTATTTTTTGCCTGCCCACCATACTCTTTGTACATGTCCTACTTTGTTGCATTTTCTGCAACTTTTGCACTTAAACCTACATTGGTCTGGTACGTGTGAGCCCCTTCTATAATAGTAATATAATTTGTTCAGCCAGGCCATTTTCTGTTTAGGCGATGCAATTTGGTTCATGCTCACATTCATTCTTGACTGTAACTGAATTGTGTCTCTTTCTCTGGTTTCCATTGAAACAGTGATTTCCATTGCTTGTTTGAATGTAAGCTGTGCTTCAATTAAGAGCCATTTTTGAATGTTTTCTTTTAATATTCCATGAACTACATTATCTCTTAGTGTATCATTAAGCCCATTACCAAATTGACAGTGCTCAGACGATCTCTGCAATTCAGTCATGTATGTTGAAATAGACTCCCTTCTTTTTGATTCCACGTGAAACCTAAAGCATTCTGCAATCAACAATGGTTTCAGTTCTAAATGTACTTAAATTACTTTTATAGTAGCATGAAAGCTTATTTCTGGTGGTTTGGTTAGGGCAGTCAAACTTCGAAGCAAACTGTATGCTTCGATCCCTAATGGACTTGGCAAAATTGGCACTTGCTTCTCATTGGTTATTTCATTTGCTTCAAAATATTGTTCCAATAGTTCAGTATATATGAGACAATTGCCCAGTGTATAATCAAACTCACCAATCTTTCTGACGTAACCAGCCATTTCTGATTTTTTTAATGATTAGTATCATCTGTACTCACAGTATATTAACCCTGAATTCTTCTGTTTCCTGCAGCAGGACTTCCAAATCCCTGTACACCTCGGATTTTTGAATTTTCTCCCATTTAGAAAATGGTCTATGCTTTTATTCCTTCTACCAAAGTGCATGACCGTACACTTCCCAACATTATGTTCCACCTGCCACTTCACTGTCCATTTTCCTAATCTGTCTAAGTTACTCAGTAAACTCTCTACTTTCTCAACTTTACCTGCCCCTTCACCTATCTTTGTATTTTCTGCAAACTTGGTTACAAAGCCACAAATTCTGTCATCTGGATCATTGACATATTACGTGAAAAGAAGCAGTCCAACACCAAACCCTGCAGAACACAACTAGTCGACAGCAGCCAACTAGAGAAAGCTTCCTGTATTCTCACACTTTGCCTCCTGCCAGTCAGCCAATCTTCTATCCATGTTGATATATTTTCAGTAATACAATGGGCTCTTGTCTTGTTGAGCAGCCTTTTGCATGAAATGTTGCTCTGCCTTCGAGTTCAACCTAGTAAAGTCTATCACTTCACACTTTTATGAACTGAACTCCATCTGCCACTCTCAACCCAGTTCTGTATCCTGTCAGTCCAATGGTAACCAATGAAAACCTTCTCTACTATCCATAATACCACCAGTCTTTTGCATCATCTGCAAAATTAATAACCCATCCTTTCACTTTCTCAGCCAAGTCATTTATAAAAATCAGGAAGAGCAGGCACCTCTTTCTGAATGTAATGTCCTGGTTAAGGTTTCTACTGCTATGCTGTGAGGTATTTTTATTTTAGCAGCCTTATGCAAAAGCAGTGTGTCCTGTTAATTAGAGTGTTTTGGTTTTGGCTAAAGATAAGGAGCTATGTTGTCCAGCTTAGGAAAGCTGTGTCAGTCAATCCAGATTGTCTTGGTACATGTTGTAACTTTCTGCTCAGTGTGATTATTTTAGAACATTCCAGGGGGCTGAACGGGATCAAATTTCTGAAGGACAGTTGTCTGGTTTGGGGTCTTTTTGTTGGAGCAGTGGAGCAGGGCAAAAGGGAAGATGCAGAATGCTGCTTGAAAGAAAGACCCCGTTGTAAGAAGTGCTTTGTGCAGATGAATGGTTTAATGGAGGAAGTGCCAATACTCCTGAGTTAGCCAGTTCATTCCAGATGGTCTTCAAGGGAAGTTTGAACTGTGACTGGTGTCCTTCACATCGAACTGCGTGAGTAAAGCGATACACCTGACTATTTCAGTAATGAGCTCGACGTTTATGAGCACATTGGACTGGTTAACTGCAATGGGTCCTTTTACTATTTTTGTTAATTGATAATGTTGAAAATTAGTAAATGCACTCTTTTATAATTTTATGCTGGTGTACGATCTGTTATTTCTTGATGACTGATAACTGTGTATGGGACAATATTTTCGCAGCGTTTCCTACAATCAATGTTCCTTAAACAGAACACCCTAGCTTTCCTGTTTGGTTTAACCTCAAATCATACCAACCCTAGATGTATATTGCTTATAAAAGGTGGCCTTCTCGCCACTGAGTTATTTGGCTGCTAGCAAAGATAGCTAACAAGCCAAGTTTGCATTCGAACCTGGTGAGAGAGTTGCACTCCTAGTTCTGATGAGCTATCAGTTTTAATGTATCCAAGAGAGAAAATCTGTTAGGTAGTAAGTTTGATTCGGAAGTCTTAAACCTTAGCTGCCTCATCCTCCCAGTCTGTCACCTAGGTGCTCCAACTCCACATCTCCCTCAATGTGCTGTATACAAAATCCTCAGCCTCATGGATAGCCTACAGTTGTTCTCCCAGCTCAGAAACATGGGCCTTCAGCCAAAGTTATCTCTTGGAGCAGATAGTCTCCAGGGGAATGCAACCTTCAACGTGATGCATTCTACTCACCCAAAATGCCCTACCAAGGCTCACTCTCACTAGTAACTTTTAAACCATGGTAGTTACAGATATGACTCATCTGCCCAATACCTGATGCACACAAATGTGATTCTCCTGCAGAACGAACTCATTAAAACTCCCTTATCTCCCAAAGGCTGTTTCACTTTGATGAGTGTGTGTACCAACCATGCTGTGTTTTCTGGGCCCCTCTTTTCAACCCGCCAAGTTGCATTAGTTGATTCAACTGACCACCTCATCTCACTTTAGACACATAGTTTTCAAACAAAAGATAAAGTGACTAAAACACATTAAGTCAAATCATGCTTAATCCAAACCTTCACCCTTAACTCACTACCTTAACTCCAAGCACCCCTACACCTATCCCAAAAGCACCATCCTGCTGCTGTGCAGCTCCCAACGACATCGAGGTGAGGCCTAATTCTGCAGTTATGTGTGGAGGGGCCGCTCAATAATTCATCTGGAGCCCTGGACCCACACCACCCGGTTGACCCTGATGAAGCCCTATTTTCTATTTTTAAGTTATCTCTGTTAATCGATGCTGCACTTATCAAGTCCTGAGTAGAGATAGAGGTCAGATGCACTCACTAGTCTTCATCATGACTGGATCATCACAATTTTTTCGCTGAGCAGATACAGCCAATATAAATTTGTAATGGCTAGTTCTTCTAGCCTATCACAACAGCTTTTTATTTTGATGAGACGTTTCATGAAGTTTATCTGAAGTGACCATCTGCTGAATGAGTTTAATAGCATTTTTTGACAGAAGTGTAGTAATGACTTAAAACACATTGGGGGTAGACAATGAGATTATGTTCTTTATTTGGAACTTATTTGCAGAGCACAACAAATTGTTTAATAACTTGCCACTTTTTGCAATATACAGCAGCTTACTTATTTTGCATTGACACCAACATTCAATAAATACTTCAGTTTTTCCCTCAAATTACTGCAAAAATGATGCTGCTATCTGTTCCTCCATAAGATCTTGTCATTTTAGAGAAATGCTGCTGATTCCAGTCTGTGTAATACCTTAACATTAACAACAAGAGCGTATTTTACTAAGAAAGGACATCCTAGCCAAAATTATTACAGCTGTCAAATGTTATCTCTGTGTGAAGGATGGAAAAAGAATCCCCAAAGCTAAAAGTTGAACGTACATGCTCTGTTTTCAAAGATATGCATATAAAATGATCCTACTTTAATATGCATGATCCCCTTAATGCTGAACTAAAGTAACAGCATTGAAGTGTCAGCTGGAGCTGTGTCTTAAATTTTCTGAGGCAAAAATGAAACCATCAACATAAATTGTGCCAACTGAGCCTCCTGTCAAGGGAGATAAATATATCAAAATGCAGAAAAAGCAGAAAGAGAAGGCAGCCTGCAATTAATTTCTCTCTTGGGATCTTGTGGCAAACGTAATGTCGACTATTCATTTCCCTAAAAGTCTTAATGAATGCAAAGGAAAGTACTAGACTCATCAAACATTTGCCACAATTCATTGACATTGGCATAATGGAGTAGATTTTTATAAATTAGTAACATTGTTACAGAGATTTAAACAATGGATGACTGTGTCACGAATAGAGGCCGAGGGGTTAACCTTCAAATTGGTATTCTCCAACACTTATCCCATTATGAATCATTGTAAAAACATTTGAAGGTGCTTGAAATCTTAAACAGAAACAGAGAATGCAGGAGATACCTAGCAGGTGAGAACCATCTCTGGAGAGAGAAGGAGAATGAATGATTCAGGACCACAGACTGCTGTGGAGTCCAATTCATGGGGTATATTTAAAGTGCAGGCAGACAGGTTTTTGATTAGGAGGGTTGTCAAAGGTTACAGGGAGAAGGCAGGAGAATGGTGTTGATAGGGTTAATAAATCAGCCATGATAGAATGTGGCGCAGGCTTGAAGGGCCAAGTGGCCTAATTCTGCTCCTATGATCATTCATCAGAAGGGTCATCAATTTGAAAATGTTTTTCTTTCTCCATTGACACTGCCTGGGTATTTTCATTAAGTATTATGCCTGTTCTTTCCAACATAATCAAAAAAAATGTCACTAGGGTCCTCTCACGTGTTTTACAACAAATATAGTTTTGTAAGTGGAGTTGTCATTGTAATTTGTCAAAGTCTAAGTCAAGTTTATTGTCCCATGCACAAGTACAGGTGCAATAAAAAACTTACTTGTAGCAGCATCACAGGCACAAAGCAGTGTACAAGCCGCATTCACAAGAGAGCATATTGATCATGAATTATACAAGAAATTTATACAAGAAAGCACAACAAAAGCATAAAAGTACAAAGTCTACTTCAGTGCAAGGAGGTCAAGGTAGTCATGGTGTTGATAACTTGTGGTGATTAGGGCTGTATCAGCTGGTTCAAGAACTGAATGGTTGAAGCGAAGTAGCTGTCCATGAACCTGGTGGGGTGGAAATTCAGGCTTCTGTACATCCTGATGGATGGTAGCTGTATAAAAGTGGCTTGTTCAGATGGTGGGGATCTTTGATGATGGTCGTTGCCTTCCTGAGGTATCAGTGGTAGGGAGGAATGTGCCCTTGATGAATTGGGTAAGGTCAATAAGTACTTGCCAATAAGCTTCTTACATTCAGAATCAGAATCAGAATCAGAATCAGGCTTAATGTCACCGGCAGATGTCATGAGAATTGTTATCTTTGAGGCAGCAGCACAATGCAGTACATAGTAATAGAGAAAAAAAAACTGAGAATTACAGTAAAAATATAATTGAACTTAAATAAGCAATGCAAAAATAAAGAAACAAAAAGGGAGTGAAGTGGTGTGCATGGGTTCAATGTCCTTTCAGAAATTGGATGTAAGAGGGGTAAAATCAGTCCTGAATCGCAGACTGTGTGCTTTCAGGCTTCTGTACCTCCTTCCTGATGGTAGCAATGAGAAGAGGCCATGTCCAGGGTAATGTAGGTTCTTAATGATGGACTCCACCTTTTTGAAGCATCATCAGCAGTAAAATACAATACATGATAATATAGAAAAAACCTGTGAATTACAATAAATATACATATAAAATAGTTACACAAATTAAACAAGCAGAGCAAAACCAGAAATCAAAACGTAGTGAGGTGGTGTTCACGGGTTCAATGTCCTTTCAGAATCAGATGGCAAAGGGGAAGAAGCTGTTTCTGAATCACTCACTGAGTGTGTGCCGTCAGGCTTCCGTACCTCCTTTCTGACAGTAACAATGAAAAGAAGGGCACGTCCAGGGTGTTGTGGGTCCTTAATGATGGATGCTGCTTTTCTGAGGCAACGCGCCATGAAGATGTCTAGGATACTATGGGGGCTAGTGCCCATGATAGAGCTGACTAAGTTTACCACCCTCTGTAGCTTATTTTGTTCCTATGCAGTAACCCCACCCCCCTTACCAGATGGTGATGCAGCCAGTTAGAACACTTTCTGTAGCAATCTGTAGAAATTTAAGTGTTTTTGGTGATGTACTAAATCACCTTAAACTCCTAATGAAATATTGCTGCTGTTGTGTCTTTTTTATTGTAGCTGCATTGATATGTTCAGTCCAGGTTCAATCCTCAGAGATATTGATGCCCAGGAACTTGAAATTGCTCAATCTTTCTACTTCTGATCCCTCTATGAGGATTGGTATGCGTTATCTCGTCTTACCTTTTCTGAAGTCCACAATCAGTTTTTTGATCTTACTGCTGTTGAGTGCAAGGTTTTTGCTGTGACATCACTCATCTAGCTGGTATATCTTGCTCTTGTGTGCCCTCTTATCACCAAGAGAGGCCCAGGTTCTGTAGCTTTTCAGTCAGAACTGTAGGAAAGATGCTGTTAAACACTGAACTGTCATGAGTAAACAGCATTCTGGCATATTATCCAGGTGATAAAAGGCCGCATGAAACATAGAAACATAGAAAACCTACAGCACAATACAGGCCCTTCAGCCCAGAAGGTTGTGCCGAACATGTCCCTACCGTAGAAATTACTAGGGTTACCTGTAGCCCTCTATGGGTAAATATAACTTGGAAAATATAAGGTTGTTTCTTTCCTTCACATATTTTCTCTGAACATGTGGATGATGGGGAGTTCTGTTTCCATGTGATATTGGCAGGCTGCTTCAATCACAGAGGAATAGGACAGAAATTCCATTTGGTATCTGAATACCACAAGATTACTTTCAAGCAGTGTGCACTAGATGGTTAGCAATAATGCAAAATTTGTCAAATCCTTCTACCCGCCACATAATTAGCTTAAAACAATCATGGCCTGCACTTTAAAAGTGATTCAAGTAATTTCTACTCATACATTAATAAGGCTACTAAATTGTGACATTTCAGTTGGACTAGAAAGTTTGTAGAACATGTAGAATTTTCTTACTATTTCTGTAAAGTATGACCTAAAATGTGATCAGATCCCCACGCAATCCCCAAAACCAGACCAAGAGAACCCAACTAAACAAATAACACAAGGAACATTACACTTGTTCCTTTCTTTATTAAGGAAAATGATCACATCTGTCATGGACCTATTGTGGCGATAGACAAATTGCAGTGGGTCCAGGTCCTTGTTGAGACAGAAGTTGTTTCAAGCCATAACCAACCTCCCAATGCACTTCATCGCTGTAGATGTGAGTTCTTCTGGGTGATAGTTGTTAAGGCAGCTTACCCCGCTCCTCTTGGGCACTGCTGTAGTTGTTGCCCTTTGAAGCAGTTGGGAACTTACGACTGTAACAATGAAAGATTGAAAATGTCTTTGAACTCTCACGTCAGCTGGGTGGCACGGGTTTTCAGAGTCTTACCAGGTGCTCCATCAGAGCCTGTCACCCTGTGAGGGTTCACCCTGATGTCAGCCTCTAAGACAGAGATCACTGGGTCACCGGGTGCTGCCGGGATCCTCATAGCTGTAGTTTTATCCCTTTCAAAGAGGATAAAAGCATTTCTGCACAATCAAGTTGCCATACTAGGCCATGATGCAACCAGTCAGGATACTTCCAACAGCAAATCTGTCGAAGCTTGTTATAGTGTTCAATGACAAGCTGAACCTCTTTAACCTTCCACGGAAGTAAGGACAATGGTGCACATTCTTTGTGATTGTACCTATGTACTGGGACATTCAATGTGTTGAAGGCCAGGGATTTAAAGCTGCTGATTCCTCCAATGTAGGCTGACACATGTTTGCCCTCCTGCTCCTTTCTGAAATCTACAATCATATCCTGATCAACTATAGTCACCACGAAGAAGAAAGCACCCCAACACCATTACTTCCTTGGGAGACTCTAGAAATTTGGTATGTTCCTTTTGACCCGCACTAATCTTTCTTATTGACGCACTCTAGAAAGCATCCTACCGAGATGGATCACAGTTTGGTATGGCTTTGTCCCTGTCCGAGTCTGAGGGAAACTATAGAGATCCGTGCATATAGCTCAGGACGTCACAGAAAATAACGTAGATTCTGTCTACATTTCTTGCTGCCTCATTAAAACAGCCAATGTAATCAAATCAACATGCGCAAAATGCTGGCAAACTCAGCAGGTCAGGCAGCATCTATGAAAATGAACAGATAGTTAACGTTTTGGGCTGAATCACTGGCTATCTGTTCACTTCCACAGATGCTGCCTGACCTGCTGAGTTCCTCCAGCATTTTGTGTGTGTTGCTTCGGATTTCCAGCATCATCAGACTTTCTCGAGTTCACGACAAATTCACCCTAGATATTCTCCTTTGTCTACCCTCCTGTCAGGCAGAAGATGCAAAAACCTGAATCACTACTATGTGGTTCAACAAAAGCTTCTATCTTACTACTTAAGACTATTGAACATTTCCCTAGTATGACATACTCTTGACATAATGACCCTGCAGCTGATTGTCTGCTTGCATGGCACTTTCTCTGTTACTCTAATACATTATTCTGCATTTTGATATTGTTTACCCTTGCAGTACCTGAATGCACTGATGTGATGAAATGATTTAAGCGGATGTCACCGCGTTTTTGTACTATGACAATAATAAGTACCAACCAAGGTCAATATTGTTACAGGTGCAAAGGAATACTGCCATTTGCACTCACTCCATTCATTTGATTCTTCTGATTAATGAACCATTTACACGTATGAAGTTGGTGCTAGTGACAAAAAGGTGCTTTTTTCACCCTCTATATTTTGATTTCTTAATAGATAAAATAAGAGAGGGCAGAACTAGGATTGATGGTTTCCAATGGTTCCTTACCTTAATATAATTTTATTGATGTTAACCACTATGTTAAAAATGTTTCTAGTTACCAGTGATTCAGTCTGATATCAGCTGTTTCCTACTTGGTGACAAATTATGTCACAGATTTTAAAGAAAATGAAAAGATCGAACTAGTAGAATAATTGGTCCATCGGTTAATCGGGGTAGTAGCAATTTTGGGGCAACTCTTAAAGAAGAAAGAAACAAATTGCGATATTAGCTGAATTCCCTTTGTTTATTTGAGACACTATGCCACTAAGTGGGACAGGAAACTATAGCTGAACAGTTTCAGACTAGTATCAGTTGCATGAACTTACGTAGCCATTAGATGCTACACTAAGCTTAGAGCAAACAGTTTTTAAATAATGCCACTTGTGTGTGTTTGTATTCAGAAACCAGTGATTCTTGTCACTAATAGTTGATAAGAAATAAGCAGTAAGACAACTTAGAATAATTTTGCTCACAGCAGTTTCAAGCATTCAGGCTTGGATTCGTCAGAAACGGCTGGGAGTGAAAATAAAACAATTTCACTACTCAACAAATTAGGAACTACAAAGAATTTGAAGGTATCAACAATCATCTTGAATGTTACAATGAAAATGAAGATTTTGGGGATGTATTCATCAAAAGCATTGTATGAGAGCTGTCTATCATCTGCACTAGGTGTCTGTGACAATTTTGTTCATTTACAGTCAATCAAAAGAACATGGCAGCATGTTGGTTATCTGGCAATGTGAAGGAAACCTGTGTGGGAGAGTTTTCAAAGTGGAAGAGCCATGTACTGGGTCAGCTCCACTCTCCTAACCTCAGAAGTCCGGGTGCAGAGCTACAAGTAGTCATCACTAACTGGGGTCTTCCTTGGTTGCAGTGAATAACGATGCCTTCTTCTGCGCCCTAACATGCTCTTTGTTTTTAACAAAGTGTTGCAGAACCACCCTCTTATCCGTTGGATTTCACTGTTGATCACATTCACCCAGTCCATCAGAGCTGACTTCACATGCTAGGACAGGCATGTCTCTATCTCACCAGGGTATGAGGCCCACTGGCTACCCTCAGTTGGTTTCCTCAGCCTGTTAAAGTGGTTCACCAGCATGTGACCACTGTTACATGCTAACAGCTACTTGGAGCCACAAGAGAGAGCTGAGTGTCTGGCGGGGACCAAATGTGTGTGAGCTGCCCCAGAATGGATACAACAAGACCATACATCAGAGGTGCTGTTCCCCCCTAGACACCCCATATATGGCAGTACACACCAGATGAATTCTTGCTTCGATAAAAATTATGAACTAATACATATTTCTATAGGTCTGTGGTAGCATTGGTACTGAACTAATTTGTTCTGTATTTCATTTAAATACATAGTGTTGCTCAATTAAATGGTAGTTTGTCTTTTTATACCTTTTTAATTATTTCTATGAAACTTCAGCTAATTGGGACAGCCATTCAATTGGGCCAAAATGTACTGATCCTGACATGTCCCAGTTGACTGGAACCCACTGTATCTGGAAGCACACACTTCAGGAGCTGGATCATTTGTGTTTGCACAGGAGCACAATAGATATAAGTAACAATATTGTCTGTAACCTGATTAGTCATCCTGTTGTTTAAAGCTGTGCAAGCCAGCTAGAGATATTAAACTGAATTTTTAAGTTATCTTTTAAACTGTCCTGTACATATTTCAGAAATATTTGTACTGTAGAATTACAATTACTTAGTCAATACCTGAATCAGAATCAGTTTGACTTTATTGACAGTATATGAAACATACCAGAATTAATTGTGGTTCAGTATGAAGCATAACACACAGGACAATACCGTAACAGACCACACAATAACAACCAACAATTTACAAGACAATAGTGCAAACAGCCATGAACAGTCAACCATTAGCAGAACAGTCACATGTGCAAACATCATTGATGAAATTTAAATAAATGTGAACACACAGATAGACTCAATAATTATCAACAGAACAAGGAGAGCAGGAAAGACCATTTAGGGATGTTGTGCAGGGACAGTTAGGGTATCACACATGAGTGACTTTTGTTGAGAAACTGGACAGATACAGGAAAGAGACCAGGGATGATCTGTTGTCCTGGTGGTGATGGACTTTTAGCACCTCCCATGGCAATTTGGTGAATACAATAAGTGACTGCTAGGGTAGGTGGAGTCAGCAGTAGTTTTTCAGGCTCTTCTTTGCTGTGGAGATGAATAGGTCTTTCACTGTCGGTAGCGACAGCCAATGACCTTCTCTGCTGAGTTGACCACTCACTGCAACATGGACTTGGAGAGGGAGGAGGAGCAGGACACAGATAGAGGTGATCACAGCTCTCTCGATGATGCTGAGTTAAAATTCATTAGAATACGCCCCAAGATGATCAGTTTCCTAAGCTGGTGGAAGGAGAACAATCTCTGCTGCGACTTCCTAGTGATGAATGTAATGTGCTTGTCCCAATTCAATGTATTGGTAAAGGTAGACCCCAAGAATTCAACTGACTTGACCAGAGACACAACCTGACCATTAATTTCCAAGGAGGTGGGGAGAAGGTAAGGGGTTGTTGGCAGAAGTCAACCTTCATTTCCTCTATGTGGATAGCATTAACAGACAGACAGACATACTTTATTGATCCCGAGGGAAACTGGGTTTTGTTACAGCCACACCAACCAAGAATAGTGAAGAAATATACCAATATAAAACCATAAATAATTAAATAATAATAAGTTAATCATGCAAGTGGAATTAAGTCCAGGACCAGCCTATTGGCTCAGGGTGTCTGACACTCTGAGGAAGGAGATGTAAAGTTTGATGGCCACAGGCAGGAATGACTTTGTATGTCGCTCAGTGTTACATCTCGGTGGAATGAGTCTCTGGCTAAATGTACTCCTGTGCCTAACCAGTACATTAAGGAGTGAATGGGAGTCATTGTCCAAGATGGCATGCAACTTGGACAGCATCCTCTTTTCAGACACCACCGTCAGAGAGTCCAGTTCCACCCCCACAACATCACTGGCCTTACGAATGAGTTTGTTGATTCTGTTGGTGTCTGCTACCCTTAGCCTGCTGCCCCAGCACACAACAGCAAACATGACAGCACAGGCCACCACAGCCTCGTAGAACATCCTCAGCAACGTCCGGCAAATGTTAAAGGACCTCAGTCTACTCAGGAAATAGAGACAGCTCTGACCCTTCTTGTAGACAGCCTCAGTGTTCTTTGAACAGTCCAGTTTATTGTCCATTCGTATCCCCAGGTGTTTGTAATCCTCCACCATGTCCACACTGACCCCTTGGATGGAAACAAGGGTCTCCGGTGCTTTAGCCCTCCTCAGGTCCACCACCAGCAACTTAGTCTTTTTCACGTTAAGCTGCAGATGATTCTGCTCGCACCGTGTGACAAAACTTCCCAATGTAGCCCTGTACTCAGCCTCATCTCCCTTTCTGATGCATCCAACTATGGCAGAGTCATCAGAAAACTTCTGAAGATGGCAAGACTCTGCGTTGTAGTTGAAGTCCGAGGTGTAGACGGTGAAGAGAAAGGGAGACAGGACAGTCCCCTGTGGAGCCCCAGTGCTGCTGACCACTCTGTCTGACACACAGTGTTGCAAGCACATGTACTGTGGTCTGCCAGTCAGGTAATCAATAATCCATGACACCAGGGAATCATCCACCTGCATCCCTGTCAGCTTCTCACCCAGCAGAGCAGGGTGGATGGTGTTGACCGCACTGGAGAAGTCAAAAAACATGACCCTCACAATGCTCACCAGCTTGTCCAGGTGGGCGTAGATACGGTTCAGCAGGTAGATGATGGCATCCTCAAAGCTCGTATGAGCACACATTGCTGCAAGACAATTTACCTCTCTTTGATAGCAGGTCACATCATTATGATGGAGAAATTACTCATAATTACCATAAACAAGAGAAAATCTGCAGATACAGGAAATCCAAGCAACACACACAAAATACTGGAGGAACTCAGCTGGCCAGGCAGCCTCGATGGAAAAGAGTGCAGTTGATGTTTCAGGCCGAGACCCATCAGCAACTCCCACTCAGATAAGCTGCCATTAACTCCTATCCTTTTCAAATGCTCATTTGGCAATTGATAATAAATCTGCTATGATTTGAGATGGCACAGTGACATGGCGGATTGAGTTGCCGCCTCTGGTCTAGGTTCCTGGGTTTAACCCTGACGTCTGGTGCAGCTTGTGTGAAGTTTACCTGCTCTGTAACCACATGGGTTTCCCTCAGGTGTTCCAGTTTCCTCCCGTGTCTGAAAACAGAAGGTTGACAGGTTAATAAAATTGACCATGGTGAATAGGTGAGTGATTATATCTTGGAAACGTTGATGGGAATGTGGGGAGAGTAAAAATGTAATTAGTGTAAAATTAGTGTGCGATGTCTACACTGAGGGGTTATTTCTAAACTGTGTAAAGTTATAACTTACTGAGTAGGTGCTTGTTTGAATAAGAACAATTCAAACACAGAACAATACAGCACAGGAACAGGTTGTTTGGTCCACAATGTTGTACTGAACCAGCTAAAAAGCAAATTAAAAACAGGCAAAAAATTAATTCCTCCAACCTACACCACATTGATACCCCTCCATCTCCCTTACATCCACGCACCTCTCCAAATGTTTCTTCAAAGCCTCAAATGTACTTGTTTCACCAGACCAGGCAGCACATTCCAGGCATCTACCACTCTCTGAGTAAAAAACTTAATCCCCACATACCCCTTGAAACTAGCCCCACTCACCTTCGATGCATGCCCTCTGGTACGAGAAGCTTCAACCCTGCAAACCAGATACTCTCTGTTCATTCTATCTATGCCTCTCATAACCTTTATCAGATGTCCTCTCAGCCTCCGATACTCCAGAGAAAACAACCCAAGTTTATCTAGCCCGTCATCTAAACCAGGCAGAATTCTGTTAGACCTCTTCTACACTCTTTCCAAAGCCTCAACATCTTTCCTATAGTGGAGTGACCAGAACTGGATACAATACTCCAGATGTGGCCAAACCAGAGCTTTATAAAGTTGCAACATAACCTCCTGACTTTTGAACTCAATGCTTCGACTAATAAAAACAAGCATTCCATAAGCCTTTTTATCCACCTTATTGACCTGTGTAGCCACATTCAAGGACCTATAAACTTGGATCCCAAGATCATTCTGCTCAGCACCACTGTTAAGGATCTTGCCCTTAACAATGTAATGTCTCCTTGCATTTGCCCTATTGAGGTACAACTCTTCACATTTATCTGAGTTAAATTTGATCTGCCATTTCTCTGCCCATACCTGCATTTGATCTATATCATGCCGTATTCTTTGCTAGTCTTCTACACTATCCACAACTCCAGCAATCTTGATAACTTTCGCAAATTTACTAACACACTATTCTACGTTTTCATTCAGGTTATTTATATATTGTCACTGCATTTTCAGGAAAATAGTCCGCCTTCTCCAGTACTAGTAAAGAGCCTCAACATGTTCAGCAGCTGAACAGTGGGAGAGTGTTAAGAAATAGATGCTAACATGAACAAAGAAGAGGGAGATGAACAAATGTGTTTTGTCTCCTTTGAAATGTTGTATCAGTGCAATTCTTCCTTTCACTCAGGATTCTGATATCTTTTCAAGGTTTTTTTTCAAGTTCACAATGAGACCAGTAAGTAAGGGAAGAATAGATACAAAGGGAAAAAGATAAGGAGAACACAGAATAAATCTTAAACATACCAGAATCCTGAGTGAAAGAAGGAGCGGCATTGATATAATACTTTCAACAGCCTCAACACAACCCAAGGCTTCCACAGCCAATGAAGCCCTTTCAAAGTTCAAAGTAAATATATTATCAATGTACATGTTTGTCACTATATACAGCTCTGAGATTCACCTTCTCATTGTCATACTCAATAAATTGATAGAATATAGCCATAACTGAATCAATGAAAGACCGCACCAACTAGAGTGTTCAACCAGTTGCAAAAGGCAATAAACTGAACAAATATACAGTTTGTATAAATGTGCTCAGTGGTGGGGAAGGCTCTACCCATGATGGACTGAGCCATATCCACTACTTTTAGAAGGGCAACCAGTTGTCATGAACTAACCATAAGGTCAATTTTTGCACATGAAGTTCCAAAAAAAAGGTAATGTCACGTAATTTCCTTTTAGTGACATTGGTGAAGGAATACAATTTGACCAGATAGCCAGAGATAATTCTTTTAATCTTGTTCAAAACAGCACCAAAGAATCTTTTGCCATTACTTGATAGTACCATGACAGCTTGAATTTTGTGTTGACTTCTCCTGACTGCAACTCGAACTCTTGACTTTCGGATTCATAGATCAGAGTGATACCTGAACTATACTTTTCATAGTTTTATGCATTTTATTGGTTGCTTCCATTATGTGTGCTCAATCAACTAAAAAGCACATTAAAAAAGCTTTAACAATGTGTGAGGATGAAATACATAGTTATAGATTTTTCCACTATGCAATATAAATAAATGTGTTATTTTGTTTTAACCATAAATACTCAAGGGAATATTGCTGGATGGCTGTTTGCCTCAGACATGAGGTTTAGGATATTTTATTCAATTAAGTTTAACCATTTCTAAAGATAAAAATGTGAAGTTATTCTGGATTGTGCTTTAAATTAAGGAACAAATTTGTAATTCTTCTCCCAGGACAATCAGTTGTGGGGAACTTACTCACCCAAAGAATAAATCTGCCCACAGCACACTGAGATACTGGTATTTTCTACCATGGCCAGCATAACTTTACAAGGTCAAAGTATAATCTTGAACTATGCTTCAATAAAGGCCACAGCCTTAAAATAATGTAAGAACAGGCACCATTGAGCACATTTGCATGGAGTGCTGTCACAGGAAATCAGCATCCATCATCAAGAACCCACACCATTCAGGCCATGCTCTCTTCTCACTGCTGCCATCTGAAAGTAGGTACAGGAACTTCAGTACTTACACCACCAGGTTCAGAAACAGTTATTACCCCTTAACCAACAGACTCTTGAACCAGAGGGTAAAACTTCACTCAAATTCACTTACCATATCACTGAATGTTCCCCACAACCTATGAACTTATTTCTTATATTTTTTTCTTTCCTTTTGTTGACTTTTGCACATTGGTTGGGTGCAATATTCCATTGATTCTTTTGTGTTTCTTGTATTTACTGTGATGCCCACAAGAAAATTAATCTCAGGGTTGTATATATGAAATATATGTACTTCGATAATAAATTTACTTTGAATTTTTAACCTTTGAGAATTCGATAGTAATATAGTCAGAACAGTAATATGTAAATGTGTTTATTTAATTTAATATTCTACTATCACAAAGAAGGGGTGCAATAGGCATACATAGACACTGCCATCTGTTGGTTCTCCTCTGTCTGAATTGTTAATATAGCATTATTGCTGGGTGTAAGTCTTTCACATTAATTCCAATGCTGTTTCAAAGACCTTTTAAACTACTTTTGAAAATTTTTTGCAATGGAAGAAAGTTGTTGCCAACACAACAAAGTTAGGTGCATTCTAATTTCTGGGCAAGAGGATGGTCAATATCAAAGACCATTTTCTAGAAACATGGTTGAATGACTGCAAGGACAAATGCTTTATGAAGTCATCTAATAAAGCACATAAAAGTGTGTTGAAAGCATATGCATTTAGGCCATGAAAGTGTCAAAATAGAAGCAAAGGGAAGATTTTAGATAGATGGTCGTAAAAGATTTGATGATCTGGGAATGACTCTCAAGTCCCAGGAGAGATCTTAATTTGCCTTGAAGTCACTGGCTTCCTGCTCCAAGTCACATATGGCCCTTGATGAAGGCTTCCACTTAGACTCCCAGCACATCAACATGTTTCAATGCAGAAAATGGTCTATTTAGTACATGAAGCCACTGTTCTTACTGAGCACCTTTGTTAGCTGGTGAGACTCTACCCTAATTCTGTCAAAGCTCTCTGCTTGACTGTGGCCATGGAAGTTGGCAAATGCCCTTGATGGTCACAAACATTTACTGACATCTAGGACAGGTACACAAACATAATAATATTAAACACAAAGAGATTCTGCAGATGCTGGGAATCTTGAGCAATTGAACAAAATTCGTACAATTCGTACAAAACTAACTAAAATACTTGTTAAAATCAAAGCCAC
Organism: Hypanus sabinus; assembly: GCF_030144855.1. Taxonomy (NCBI): domain Eukaryota; kingdom Metazoa; phylum Chordata; class Chondrichthyes; order Myliobatiformes; family Dasyatidae; genus Hypanus; species Hypanus sabinus. The sequence goes on from NC_082716.1 coordinate 73,640,061, forward strand.
TTATCATTCTTCCAGCACCCCCAACTCTCATATATTTGAATTGGAATTGCTGTACCTTTGCTGGATGTAACACAACATTAGCTCCTGGGGAGATCTCTCAGATCAGGAGCTGGGAAGTCTGCAGAAGACAGTACTGCCCATTGGACTCAATGAAAGCACCTTCAGGATAGCACAGGGGTAATGGGAAGCACAAATATTAAGGCAGAAGGTGCCTTTGCTAATAATTCATAGAGTCTCAACCTTCATTCTGAGCAGAGACCGCACATCAGAGTGCTTAGCAAAAGTCCACACAACTGACATGAGGACTCCCTCTGATAGATTCTACTTCTGTCTGTAGATCCTTCATTTCTTCCAATTAGAACAGCTTAAATATTAGCTAATCAACACTCAGCAAGATTGGTCAAGTGAGGGGAGGGGGAACAGCTAACAGGAGGTCACCTGAAAAGGAATTCACTTCTATGGGGCTTTGCCTGCCAGACGCCTGTGAGTAACGGGGACCTGTTGTGGATTGACAATCATTTTAGAAGCCTGTCACAAAATGGACTGACACCCTTTCCCATTTTCTGTGAAATATACCAATGAAGCTTCTATTTGCTTTGCCCCACATCTGCTCCACATATGGAGGGTATGCAGTAAGCAGAAGAAAAACATAGAACTGCCCCGGTTTAGTATCCCTCACATTCTTCAGTGACCTCAAAGTGCAACACATCCAGCAAAACTCCTCCCTTTTGAAATGCCTTCCATGTTGTAAGAGACACGGCAGCAGATTAATTGACAGTAAGTTAATTTTCCATAGACAACAACTTGATAATGACTAGATACTTGTTTCAATGATGTTGACTGAGATACTATTGCTGACCAGGTTACCAAGCAGAAAGTCATGGTTCTTCTTCACCATTATGTACTGATCTTGGGAATAGGTGAGACGAGCTCAAAAGTAGATTTGCGCTTCCATGCCTTTAAAGCTCTACAATCTCATAGTAGAATTGTGAATGTTGTCTAAAGGGCAAACTGCCTCATTTCTGCTTTATTGTGCATCTAATCGAATGAACATGGTAATAGTGACAACCAAGAAGTTTTGAGGCCTAAGGCAGTTCCTGAATCAGTAGAAATATTAATGCCAACTACACTCTTTCAGTGATGATTCATAACATTTTCTCCCAAGGTGGATAGTCCAAATAATGTTAAACTAGATCCAAAGCAATGCAAAAAATTCTGCTCTTAAATATATCTTCCACTTTGAA